>NC_091068.1:133342075-134738950 GCF_000393655.2 Nicotiana sylvestris | reverse complement strand
GGCTTAATAAGATACCTCTCTAGGCATCTATAGGTATACTGAAGTTCTTTGCTCGGTATTTTGTAGAGCTTGCGAATATGGCCATATCTTATTTCATAGACCTGGTTATCCATTCGTATAACTTTACTGCATCTACATAGGTCATAATATGTCATAAATCTTACTTTGATTTATCGTTATCAGGGTCTACAACAAACTCTAGGTTACTCTCATTGCTTATCCTTAAAATTGATGGCCTAATCATCTCATATTGTTGAACTTTTATCCATCTATTGTTGATTCACCTTAATGTTGATCCATCATCTACCACTGATAACTTGATCTCTTATGTAATACCGCCGCTAGGGTTCTTGTCTGATTGGGGCATCTGGAGTAATTAGATTGATCCCCCTAGGAGTAATACTATACTTCCATAACCATACTTTATAGCATCCCAATGTGATTTACCTTGTGTGGTTATTTTTAATCATGTCCAATTCATGAGATCTCTTTCTTTTCTTTGTTAGATCATTACTTAATCGAAGGCCCACACGTCATTCTTTATCTGTCACAATTATACCCTCATTTTATTACCAAGTCGGCATTTTATTCCTTCTAAATGCTATTAATCTTAGACTTTTTTGAGTTCATTAAAGCTATAGTGAGCTTTGTATAACATAGAGAAATTGTCTGCTCTTCTTGTTTTCATGGGATTAATCCTAAAGACTTACCCATTCTCGTCACTTTTTCACTTGTATTTCCTCATCCTTACTCATGCTTCCTTAAAACTTTATCGCTCTACCATACCTTAGCTTGCGACCTATACATATCCGTTTATAAACTTTCCTTCAACTTACTTGCACTGTAGATTTTCTTATGTTATTTTGGAACGTCAAGCGAGACATCACATCGTCTCTAACCTTTCTCTATTCTCTTAACTAGATCTCTCAGTATTTAGAAACCATAGGCTGGAAGACACCACCGACGATGCTGCTATCATTCCCGGTTATTGGATCCCCATGCTTATAGCCTTCTATCCGAAGTATGGACTATTCACGATCATCTGCCTTTGAGTATCTCGTACGTTGTTCACTTTTACCTTACTTACCTTAAAATCTCGCATCATATCTTCTATCTCTTTCCTGACCTCCCTTCCACCTAGGTGTAATTTACGTCCATAACTTGAAGCTCCATTATAATACTCGCACCTCTGGTACATGCACAATTCGGTAGGAGCTTCGTACTGACTTCTTATGAGGCTGGTACTCTTCAGTTGGTGTCATCGTAGAGCCGTTATAAACTATGGCTACTGCACTATCTCTCTTATGCCTCTGCTACTTAAGAGTGATCTTGAGGCCTGTAATTCTCTTGGTCCCTTCTGTTTTGCTTAGTCGATATAACTCTTTAGTTTCCTCTTTTTTTCTCTGATCAGCCTTTATGTAGGCTTAAGCTATCTTCCGATATGCGACTCCCGGTATTAGTTATTACTTTAGCCTTTCATAGGCGATGAGCGATATCCATGATAAAATCTTTTAATAATTCAATCCTTCGTCTATGACCTGGGTTCAATTCCTTCTTTTAACGTATACCAGAAGCTTCTACAGCTGTATATGCTACAGGTATAGAACTCCAAACTCTTAAGGGCGTTCATAACGTTATCAACTCGGGATCATTGATTTAATAATTCCTTTGGTTCCTTCTTTGCTTCCTTTAACGTAAGCTATTACTTTTCCTGGTCTTTTTGCCCCTTTGTTACATGCATACTTAGCTTATCTTAGTTCCCACGCATGCCAGAGTTTTCGTGTAACTCATATGAACTCAAATATTACTTTTAATTTTACTTCCCGTTCATTAACCACGGTAGGTACCCCTTTCTGTTGGAGTGCTTATAATGTTGTTGTGAGACTTGTTGTTACATGACAATTTTCTCTTTAGGTCGTTGTGCTTAGGTTGAAGCCTTCTTCCTTGTTTCTTCAGCTAGTCCTTCATCGTAGTACTTAGGGAAGACTCTCTCACTTCTGTAAAGTTGTGAGCCTATTACATTGTATACTCGACGGACCTTCTGATGTACTTCCTTGCCTATACTTATCCGTAGTTACTTACTTCCACGCCCTTGTGCTTGTAGGGTTGCTTTTGAAGTAATATTTTGACTGTCTTCCAGTGGAACTCTTATTTATTTCCGTAAAAACTCATACGGTACCTTTAACTACCCTGACTCTTATTTGAATATATCTCCAGTATTATAATGACATTACTGCGAGGCTGAATTCACCGTATTGGGGTATACTACATTTATCTTGCATGATCTACTGATTTGTCTGTAACTTCTTGACTAGCCATACTAGGCTCTCCCTGAATCAACTACTAACTACTCGTTGGCCCATCCTCATGTCACTATTTCGCGAAATCTTTCTTGGGTTATTTCCTTGGTCTTAACTTACGTCTCGCACTAGCTCTTTAATTATCAATAACATCTCGGGCAGGAACCCTTACTTCTTCTCCTTGACGTCACGTTTATATAATGTTCTGGAATCGTAGCATATCTGTAGCATTTTGGATAAGTTCAATCTCATACTTTCTTATTTTTATCAAATTCTTCTTTTTATACTTCCATATTCCCCTCTTTTAAGGGAGTACTAAGAGTTGGAGCTACGACAACCTGCCTATAGATGTTTCACCTTTTCATCTTTGGCATCCTTTCACATCATTGATGACTCTTACTCTCCTTGCGACAATCCTTCTGTACCAATGATAACAAATTTCCTTACTTGCGAGGGTGACACTTAATGTAACTAGTACATACAGTCCCTTAAGCTTAACTTTTCTAACATTGCTTGTTTTAGGGAAGTGTCTTCCTAAATAACCATTCTCTGAATTCTCATGAATCTTCTTCTGTTGTCCGTATTATTATTGCTAGAACGTGATCTGAAAATCTCATGATGCCGACCACCATCAAATTACTCAGTCCCTAATTCATGTTTAGTTCATCTTTTTCCACCAGTCCATGCTGACTTCAATTACTCTGGGGTCTAACTTTTCTTCTGAATCACATTAGCGTCACAAACTTGTTTCTCGAAGTGAGGATATGACTTTATGGCCTATACTCTTTTGTTATCCTAAGGCATGTCACTTCTCGTTTCTTCCTTCACTTGACTATAGATTTTGTAACATTGTCATATTTTGATATACTATTGTCATCCATGTATCACATCTTACTCATAATGCTTTATTAACTCTTTTCTTATTTTCCGCTAACATTTATGCTTATCACTTTATTCTAAAAACTTGAACAAGAGATTCTTTTGCTCTTAGCTTCCCTTTGCTCTATCCAATGGCTCTTCAAGTTGCTTAACGTTCTTGCTTTACTAGAGACGCGAGCCACACTAAGGTAATATTTATTCTGTCAAGGCTTATAGTGCATGTCTTTGTGGTACTCATATCTGGCTGCACTATTTTAGAGGGTATCATTCAGTGTCTCATAAAGAGATCTATTAGCATATTTGTAATATCCTTCGAAAATTTCAACTGATGCAAACAATTCATCCATCATGTCTTCTTATACTACTTCTATTAATCCCCATAGGGCATATCTAGAATGGGTGCAACCAATTGTATATACCTCTGTTACTATTTAATATAACTCAAAAGGCTTATGTTCCTCTGCCTCAATTATAAACGTTGTTAGCCTTCATTAATTGGGTGCCTCATACCCTTCTTCATCTTGCTTCTTTTGCTTGTTGAAACCTGTATTTATATTCTTAATCTCTTATTGTCTTTTACCATAAAGATGGATAGACATTATTGCCTTAAGGCTTCTTATCAGGAAGCTTGTACCTTTCAGTACACCCATGATCTGCTAAAGACCTCACATTTACTTATCGTAGACATTATACAAAAATACAATTCCTCTGACTCAGCTTTTGCACAACTACCTCTCTTTCCACTCCTTCTTTCTAGATGTAGGTATCGTCTTATTACAAATAAAATAGAATTTCAGAATTTGAATTCTTATAAGTGAGCTCTACCACACGATCTAGAGTAAAGAGAAAGAGTGACAATCCTAAATTCTCTGTAGCCTCCTGCTTATAAGTGTGGTGCACGACACACCCATAAATAAGACTCTACTAGACCTGGCTTGTAGACTCCCTAGGACACAACTGCTCTGATACAACTTTTGTCACGACCCAAACCGATGGGCCGCAACGGGCACCCGGTACCTTACTCAACCGAGTACTAACATAGCATATCTTTCATATTACATCATTATGTACACGTGACATACGAGCCTAGTAAGCCAATATAATCATTTATAAACTCAAACATAGGCCGACAAGGCCGAACAATCTTTCACGTATACGACATATGTCTACAAGCCTCTAAGAATACATAAATGTCATAGAGGTCGGGATAGATTCCCGCCATACCAAACAATACACGTCTAAATCATACTAACCAAACAAACAACTCCGAAGCAAATGGAGCGCACCAACATCTTCCGCTGAGCTGATAGCCTACTTGGAGGGCTCTCGACCTGTCTATCGGGACTTGCGGGCATGAAACGCAGCATCCCCAGGCAAAAGGGATGTCAGTACGAATAATGTACCGAGTATGTAAGGCACATAAGTAAGTACATCAGAGACAAGGAAGAAATATAGAGTACATGATTCAACCTGCAAGTCTGAATAACTTTGTAAATCATAAATTACTTTTAGCGTCATGCATATGCGTATGAATGTCATGTCGTTCATAGGTACATATTTCATAACATCATCAGCCTCTGAGGGCATTCCATTATATCATACTGGCCACTGTGGGCAAAATCATCATCGTATACCAGCTGATCAGGTGATGGTGCGTATATAACGCCATAACCTTTCCCATATCCCATGTACATATATATACATACATATATACGCGTATTTAACACCTTTTGAATACATACATATATATATGCGTATATAACGCCATTTGAATACATATATATATATATATATATCCCATATACATATATATATATATATATACACGCGTATATAACGCCGTTTGAATCATATTTCAGCCATTGTGGGCAACATCATCATCATATACCAGCTGATCAGGTGGTGGTGCGTATATAACGCCGTAACCTTTTCCCATATCCCATATACATATATATACATATATACACGTATATAACGCCGTCTGAGTCATGGGTCAATGCACATGAATGTAATGCATGAAAAGTATGTTAATAAAATCTTTCAGAATTGTCATAAGACCACTTTGCCTTTGAGTAATATCATAAAGTAACCTCTTTTCAACTTTCGTATTTTTCTGAGACCCATGAACATATGATAAAATATTATGACACATGGAAATTCAAGAATATAAATATCTATAATACTTCTATGACTAGAGTCATTTATGGAATTTGTGCATTTGCACGTTTCGTTTGTGTCGTATAGATCTTGCCAAAAGAAAGAAGGGATAGCCTTAACATACCTATTATTTGAATTATCCGAATGAAATGAAGCTTCTGCTTCTGAATCCTTGAGAGAAAATTGGCATTGGATTCCTTGAAATTTTGGACGGAATCGTTTCTGCTTCAAAACGTTTTTGTGTACTATGAGAATTGACTTATGATCTCTAAAATGTTTTCCTGCTTTTGTATACTTTGGGACGTTAGTTTCCTTTGTCCAAAATGAAGAAACTTAACTTTTTGATCTCTAATGTAGTTAGAATGAAATGCTGAAACGTTTCTTGCTTATTAATTCAATTAAGCTTAGGTAGCCACCTACTCCAACATGACCATGAGTCATTATTTGGAAAGTGGTTGGCTGCCACGTGTTTTTTTAGATAATTATTAATTTTTATCAATTTATTAGTTAACTGGGTAATGTTCCATTACCCGGTAATTAATCAATTACCCGCATAATTGAGAATTATTCCCACTTACTTAAAATATTACTCACTTTTCGCATACTTTATACACCTTACTATTATGGTCATGTGGTACCTTGTATGGTACTAGTCTATAAATACCGAGTATTTTAGTTTAAGCCGTATTTTATCCCAACATGCCAAACTTGGACGAAAATTTATTTTCTTTGACTTGCTTCCCCTTTCACCTTTACGAATTTACTTATTACTTGTTTGAAATAGTATATCCTTATAATCCCCAAATAATCTTTTCCTTGACTGATATCAATTTCCTTACGACAAATTCAACGTACAATACTACTGGGTGCAACATCGTCATAATATATTACGGCAGAGTATAACATTGTCTTAATATAATACAGTGGGACATAATATCGACGTAATATAACGGGACGTAACAGATGACCTTTTGGATCATCACTTGTTTTAAAACGAAACTTTCGTGTTCTAAGGCCTTGAAAACCTCATTTATAGTCAATTCGATTTACGTGCGCAGTCCGGGCACGTAACCGGAAAGCTTAAATATGAAATTTATTGGAAAAAAAGGATAAGTTTTGACTGTAAAAATAAATAAATTTGACTTCGGTCAACATTTTGGGTAAACGGACCCGGATCCGTGATTTGATGGTCCTAGAGGGTCCGTCAGAAAATATGGGACTTGGGCGTATGCTCGGAATCGAATTCGGAAGTCCCGCGCCTGAGAAATGAATTTTCAAAGAAAATTATTTTCTGAATTTTTTTTAAGGAAATTTGAAATGAAGTTTGATTAGAAAGAGATGGTATCGGGCCCGTATTATGGTTCCGGCGCCCAGTATAGGTCTTGTATATGGTTTAAGTCATTTCTGTAAAGTTTGGTTAAAAACGGGCGTCGTTTGACGTAATTCAGACCTAAATTGATAAATTTGATACTTGATGAAGTAGAGAAAAAAATTCTTGATTTTGAGGTTTGATTCATTATTATTGAGGTTATTTTGGCGATTTGATCGCACGGATAAGTACTTATGATGTTGTTGAGTTAGTACGTGTGTTTGGTTAGGAGCCCCGAAGGCTCGAGTGTGTTTCAGATGTGTTTTGGTAAGTTATGAACTTAGGAAAAAGTTGCAGATTCACAGAAGTTATAGGTCTCTGATGTCAAGTTTCGCGGTCTGCAGTGGAAACTTCGCGGCCGCGGTGGGGACTCCGCTACCGCGGTGGGGTTTGTGCGGTCCGCGGTGAGCAAAGCCAAGCCTCCGCTGTCGCGCTCGATTTCTTGCGGTCCGCGGTGGAGCTCCGCGGCCGTAGCCCTTTTATGCGGTCCGCGGTGGAGCTCCGCGACTGCAGTCCTTTTTATGCGGTCCGCGGAGAGGGTCTGAGAGGAGTATATTTAAACGGACATTTCAATTATTTTTCGCTTTTCAAAACCACAAAAACATAAGAGACGATTTTTCAAATAACCTTTCTTCTCCAAATCAATTGTAAGTCATTTCTAACTAGTTTTCTTCAATCATTAACATCTTTTAACATGATTTCAACTTCAAATAGATTATTTTCATGGGGGAAATTGGGTGTAGAACCCAGGTTTTTAAACAATTGGGGATTTGAACCTCGATTTCAGGTCCGATTTCAAAACAAATCATATATTTGGGTTCATGGGTAAATGGGTAATCGGGTTTTGGATCGAATTTCGGGTTTGGACCAAGCAAGCCTGGGGTCAATTTTTGACTTTTTAGGGAAATCTTTATAAAACCTATTTTCATGCATTAGAATTGATTCATTTTGCATTTATTGATATCGTTAAGTAAATTGTGGCTAGATACAAGCATGTTGGTGGTAGAAACAAGAGGTAAAGTGGTAGTTGAGGCTTGAACTGTGTTTGTTGCATCGAGGTAAGTGTTTGATCTAACCTTAGCTTTAGGGATTAGGAGTTGTGTCCTATTTGCTATCTGCTTCTTGTCGAGTACGACGTATAGACATGGTGACGAGTATCTATACGTTGGTGTCAAGCATGACCGTGGGTCTTATATGGTGATTTTCATGAATTCGTTGTATTATTCATGTCTTGGTGCAAATTTCTAATTATTGTATAAAGATTGTGGAAAGAATTGTGATCTATGAGCATTGAGGAGCGTTAGCTCAAATTGTATAGTGAAATTTTGAAAGTATAAGTGACAATTGATCCTTTAGAGCATTGGCTCGAGTTGTGAAATGAGTTGTGAATGTATAAGTGATAATCGAACCTCTAGAGCATTGGCTCGAGTTGTGAAGCGAATTGTGAAGTAAAATTGAGAAAAGAGAAGAGATCATTATGTTGTCACCCTTGCCGGGCACCTTGACGGAATTTAATTATTTAATTGTTGTTCCCTTGCCGTGATTTAATTGTTTAACTGATGTTCCCTTACCGGGATTAAATTTTTTAATTGTTGTTCCCTTGCCGTGATTTAATTGTTTAACTATCGTTCCCTTGCCGGGATTTCTGTTATTATTTTGTTTATTCCCTTGCCCCTCTGTTTATATTTGTTGTTTGGGTGAGGAAGAGTGTTAAAGCACGAAGGGTAATGTCGTGCATTGTTTGTTACTGTGAGGAAAGAGTGTAAAGCACGAAGGGTGATGTCGTGCCGCACGACGTACCATTCCGTGCCGATTCTATTGATTATATGGTGAGGAAAGAGAGTAAAAGCACGAAGGGTGATGCCGTGCACATTTTGATTATATGATTGTATTGGTAAGGACGAGAGTAAAAGCACGAAGGGTGATGCCGTGTATTTTATTATATAACTGCTTTGGTAAGGCTGAGAGTAAAAGCACGAAGGGTAATGCCATGCAATTGTTGATTTCTGCTTCCTTGTTGACATTCTAGTTATGTTGTTTTTTCCTTACTTGATGTCTTTCTATTCTGAACTATAATCTTCCCCACAATATGTTTCCCCCTCTCATACTTGACTGTATATGACTGTTTCTTTCTGTACTTCTTTTCTGCTGTATTTAGTTAAATTGCACATGTTTATGTGGTAGTCTGGTCCTAGCCTCGTCACTACTTCGCCGAGGTTAGGCTAGGCACTTACCAGCACATGGGATCGGTTGTGCTGATACTACACTCTACACTATGTGCAGATCCAGGAGCAGCTTTTGGACAGTAGCTGGAGTGCTTCCTTTAGTCCACCCGGAGACCCAAGGTAGACCTGCAGGCGTCCGCAGGCCCTAGCGTCTCCCTTTATCTCTTTTTCCTGTTTCATTTCCTTTTGTTCAGAAACAGTGTATTGTATTTCTTCGTACCTTGTATGTAGTAACTCTTAGACAGTGTATGACACTGTGACACCAGGTTTTGGGGTATTTGAAGTTTTAAAAGTTGTAATAGACGTAGCCTTAAGATATATAATTGTTGACTTCCGTTTATTTATTTAAAATTCCGCTTTTATCATATTATCGACTTGTGTTTGTTAAAATGAAGCAAAAAAAAAAAAGAAATGAAAGTGTAGCAATTAGTTAATGTTTGGCTTGCCTAGCTTCCATTAGTATGCTCCATCACGACTCCCGATGGTGGAAAATCCGGGTTGTGACACACAAGTTATTGGTGAACGTCTCTTTCACGTAAAGAGGTAGATTTAACACTAGGTTCACGATACACGAATTAGAAAAAAGCGGTCAGCACTTGAGAATTTATCGCAATGCGAAATTTAAGTATAGAATAACTGATAAACATAACGTATATGATACACGTGATTGAATTATTTTAAATTCTTATTATACTTAGGGATAACATTATCTTTTAGATGCAAAGGGGATATAGGATTTAAATCTTATGGTTCAATTTTAATGTGTTTAGCACTAAATCCCTTATATTTTTAAAGTTATAGGTTCATATCTATTATTTTTGTCATTTTAATAAATTTTTACACATAAATTTTTAATCTGCGTCGAAAGTTTTGAGTTCAGTTGAACCCGTAGTTATTACACTACATGTTTAGATGTACATATTATATATATATTGACGACCAATTTTGGCCCTCCTTTTTTCTAATTAATTTCTCTATGCTTCCTGATCCATAATAATGTCCTAAATATATTTGACCTATTTTTAATACTTATCCGAAATAATTGCTAACTTTTTTTTCTAATCTCAGAATTTTTTAAACAAAAATATAGTATTAGTCTTGATAAATTTTGCATAATTATATCACCATCATTTAGTTAAGTAATCACCATCATCTTGTTGTTTACTACTGATACATCTTAATTATTAACACAAGAATTATTTGCTAATTATAATTCATTTTTCTATATTCTATCCATATAAACGCAATGCATATACAATAATTACTAATTCTTATAACTATAAACTAATGAAAATATAGTTTACTATAAATTACTAGGATCATGGAAGCGTAACTAAATTAATTTGAAGTGAAAATAATTTTCAAATGCAAATTGAGCCATTTTGGTAAAGTCCAAAATTTATTCTCAATAAATCCAACCTTAAACCGGAAAATCAGATCAAATAGCCCACAAAAACAATAGCCCAAGTAGGAGGCCCATACCTGCCAGTATATATATATATATAAAGCAAGAAAGTTACCATATATAATTAACATTATGGTTAAGCCAAGTGGCAAGCTAATAAATGTCAATAGTATATGGTAAACAACAACAACAACAACAACAACGACCCAGTATAATCCCACAAGTGGGGTCTGGGGAGGGTAGTATGTACGCAGACCTTACCCCTACTCCGAAGGGTAGAGAGGCTGTTTCCAGGAGACCCTCGGCTCAAAAGAAGCAATAGGAGATGATACATTAGTTATGTAAAAATGCGTAATAAAACAGCAACAATATATAAGAGATATGAAATATGAAATACAGGATACGACAACGAAAATACGAAATAGATGGCTGGTATAGTACAACTAGAAGGTAAAGCCCTGCATCAATAGACGCCTAATGACATTCCTAGTCTAACTCCTAACTGGATAGTCTCCCTCTATTGTGCTGTAGAAATATTCACACTCTCCCCTAACCTACAACCCTAATGCTCGACCTCCATAAATCCCTATCAAGGGCCATGTCCTCAGTAATCCTAAGTCGTGCCATGTCATGTCTGATCACCTCTCCCCAATAATCCTTAGGTCTCCCTCTACCTCTCCGCGTGCCCACTACAGCCAGTCGCTCACACCTCCTCACCGGTGCATCAGTGCTCCTCCTCTGAATGTGCCCGAACCATCTGAGTCTCACTTCCCGCATCTTGTCCTCCATGGGGGCCACACCCACCTTCTCTCGAATATCTTCATTCCTAATCTTATCCATCCTTGTATGCCCGCACATCCACCTCAACATCCTCATCTCTGCTACTTTCATCTTCTGGGTGTGTGAGTTCTTTACCGGCCAACATTCAGTTCCATACAACATGGCAGGCCTAACCACTGCTCTATAAAACTTTCCTTTTAGTAACGGTGGCACTTTCTTGTCACACAAGACTCCCGACGCTAACCTCCACTTCATCCACCCCACCCCTATACGGTATGTGACATCCTCGTCAATCTCCCCGATCCCCTGAATAACCGATCCAAGGTACTTGAAACTACCTTTCTTGGGAATGACTTGAGAGTCAAGCCTCACTTCAACTCCCGCTTCCGTCGGCTCAACTCCAAATTTGCACTCGAGGTATTCCGTCTTCGTCCTACTCAACTTGAAACCTTTAGACTCAAGAGCATGTCTCCAAATCTCTAGCCTCTCGTTGACGCCGCCTCTTGTCTCGTCAATTAGAATAATGTCATCAGCAAATAGCATGCACCATGGAACCTCCCCTTGAATATGATGAGTCAGTGCATCCATCACCAGGGCAAATAGGAATGGGCTGAGCGCAGACCCTTGGTGCAACCCCGTAATAACTGGAAAGTGTTCAGAGTCGCCTCCTACTGTCCTAACCCGAGTCTTAGCTCCATCATACATGTCTTTAATCACCCTAATATAGTTACTCGGGACCCCTTTATCCTCTAAGCAGCTCCATAAGACCTTCCTAGGAACCTTATCGTACGCTTTCTCCAGATCAATAAACACCATGTGGAGATCCTTCTTCTTATCTCTGTACTGTTCCACCATCCTCCTAATAAGGTGGATAGCTTCTGTGGTAGATCGTCCCGGCATGAACCCGAACTGGTTGTCTGAAATAGACACCGTCCTTCGCACTCTCATTTCTACCACTCTCTCCCAAACTTTCATGGTATGACTTAGTAATTTGATGCCCCTATAGTTGTTACAGCTCTGGACATCACCTTTGTTCTTATACAACGGGACCATTGTACTCCACCTCCACTCTTCAGGCATTCTATTAGTCTTGAATATAACACTAAACAATGCAGTAAGCCATTCCAAGCCTGCTTGACCCACACACCTCCACAGTTCAACCGGAATCTCGTCTGGCCCGGTAGCTCTGCCCCTTCTCATCTTACGCATTGCCTCCATGACTTCATTGATCTCAATGTCCCTACAATTACTTACTTCATGGTGACTGTCGGCATTCCTCGATTCCCCAAGTATAATATCCTGATCCCCTTCTTCACTTAGAAGTTTATGAAAGTAGGTTTGCCACCTCCTCTTAATCTGGTCATCTCCCATCAAAACTTTGCCGTCATCATCTTTTATGCACCTCACTTGGTCCAGATCCCGAGTTGTCCTCTCTCTCGCCTTAGCGAGTCGGAATAACTTCTTCTCCCCACCTTTGTTCCTTAGTTCCTCATACAGACGAGCAAAAGCTGTCGTCTTAGCCTCCGTCACTGCCATCTTCGCCTCCTTCCTAGCTACCTTATACCTTTGACTGTTCTCTCTCTTCTCCTCCTCGTCAGTGCTCCCTACTAACCTTAGGTAAGCCGCCTTCTTTGCTTCCACTTTACCTTGGACAACTGCATTCCACCACCAATCTCCTTTGTGTCCACCATAGTGTCCCGTAGATATCCCTAACACCTCTCTCGCCGCCTTTCTTATACAGTCCGCCGTCGTAGACCACATTGTGTCCGCGTCCCCACTACTTCTCCAAGCTCCCATTGCCGATAACCTTCCTTCCAACTCTTTAGCTTTATCCTTAGTTAAGGCGCCCCACCTAATCCTGGGGCGTCCTTGTACTGACCTCTTCTTCCTCCTTATCCTAATACAAATGTCCATCACCAAAAGCCTATGCTGCGTTGAGAGGGTCTCACCTGGGATAACCTTGCAGTCCTCGCACAACCTTCTGTCGCATCTCCTGAGGAGTAGATAGTCAATCTGAGTCTTCGCCACCGAACTTTGGTAAGTAACCAAATGTTCATCCCGCTTCGTAAAACTCGAGTTTGCAATGACTAGATCGAAAGCCTTGGCAAAGTCCAACAGCGCAATGCCCCCTCCGTTCCGCTCTCCGAAACCAAATCCGCCATGCACCTCAGTGTACCCACCTGCAGATAACCCAATATGACCATTGAAATCTCCTCCTATGAATACCCTCTCAGAAGGCGGTATACTACGAACAATCTCATCCAACCCCTCCCAAAATTTCCTTTTAATATCCTCATCCAAGCCTGCTTGTGGTGCGTACGCGCTAATGACATTTAAAGTACCCTCACCCACCACCAACTTAATAGTCATTAGCCTATCATTCACCCGCCTGACCTCTACCACGGACTCCCTAAGATGGCTATCTACCAGGATACCCACTCCATTCTTACCCCTCAGGACACCAGAGTACCACAACTTATACCCATCCACGTTTTTCGCCCTCGATCCGACCCACCTAGTTTCCTGGACACACGCTATATTAATCTTCCTCTTCTGCAGGATTTTCGCCAACTCTATGGATTTACTCGTTAGTGAACCTATGTTCCATGACCCGATTCTCAACCTATAGGCTCCCTTTCCCCTTCTACCTCCCCTGTAACCCGACCCACCCCCTGAACCCCACCCTACACTCTGCCCCACCCGAGGACATGCCCTTATTCTATCATCTCAGACTGTAGCCACTACACCTACAACAATCTAGAGAAGACTCGCTAGTGCACAACGTACACAAATCAAACTAGAAGGAAACACGTGGTAACTAGTATCCTAGTTTAAAGGTTTAACTATTGCGAAGTAAAGTAACAGTAATTTAGCTAACACCAAAAGGGAAACAGTAAAACAGGAGGTACCAACTCCCGATAACAAAACCTGTGACTGATTTGCTGTGCTCGATGTATTTGTACGCTCCCGCCCACTTCCTACCACCCTTGCTGACACTCGCCCAGGTTGCTCTCCTTTGCCAGTGCTCGTGCGCCCAACTTGTCTCCAATACTCCGAGAATTCCTGAAAAATACAGAAAATACCACGACCCAAAAACCAGAAGGAGCTATCACCGCTACCACTGGTAAGCAAAGAAGCAGAGCACAACGATTGCTCTTTGGACAGAAAGCAGGAAATGAGCTTTCCGTTTGCAATGCCTTTATAAATCTCAAAACAAATCAAGATTCTTACTTCCCCAAACCCAAGATCTGATCTTTCCACCCTTTTAACAAGAAAATGAGCTTCAAAAACTCGCAAGGAAGAAAAAACCCAAAATTTATGATGAAAAATTTGGTAGAAAAGAGTTTTTTTTTTTTTTGTGACAAGATTAAATGGAATCAATCTGTCCAAGCTACTGATTAAATGGAAACCAACCAAGATTAAATGGATCAATGTAGATTCAAACTTATCAAAATAGAGTGTAAAGCTACTGATCAATAAAGAATGAAAATAGATGAACCTTTACTGCTGCATATTCCTCGACGACGGAGAAAATTTCCAGAGCAGCAAAACTAAAAGTGAGTTGTTAACCCAAACCTCGAACTGGATAAACTCTAACGGGATACCTCACCGACAAAACGGTTATCTCACGGACTTTGTTGCTGTAGAGAGCAACAGGTTGAAGATGACCGTTACCCGAGTATGCAATCAACCGGAGATGACGAGATGACCGTTACCCGAGAAAATCCCCAAATTTAAGAGAGAAACAGCCTCGATAGTATATGATAACTTTATTCTATATTTGGCTATGTTAGTTAAATATAAATATAATATAATATAATATAATAGAATATAATATTTATACTTAATTTGAATTAAAAGTTAATTTTGAATTTATAGATAAAGTTTTAAAATTCGAATTTAAATTAAAAATAAAATTTTATCTTTTTTTTACCATATTACCATAGTTAATTCAGTTAATGATCATATGTAATCATGTTAGGAACTTTTGTTAATTATTTAAATACTACTTCGCCTCTAGCAAAAAAAAAACTACTCCATATAACTATAAAACTCTTTCACATTTAAAACCATATAAGTATAGCTAATTGAAACACTGTAGCTAGATTTGAATAAAACCATTTTTTTAAAAATAAATGTAATATAGCGGGTGCACGCCTATGTTTATCCAAATAACAAAAAAGAGTTTACAAAACCAAATAAAAGTTTACTTACATATATAATGAAGTAAACATACATGCTGGAGAAAGAAACATCACAAAATCAGTCAATGTTAAAAAAAGTTATTCTTTTTCTTTTCTTTTTGAAGAATATTTGTTTGAAGAGTCAATTTGCATAAATAGACATCAAACAAATAACAAAACTTTGGCAATACCATTGCTATAATTAATTTTAATTTAGCACATTCTACGAATTGAAGGGTATAAGCTGAAATCCCTTCATGTAGCTGTAGTCAAGCCAATATTGCAAGGGTATAATATTTTTTTTGTTGAAGAATATTAGTTTTGAATCATTAGATTATGTGAAAGGTTTTTTTTTCGAACTCAATAAGAGATATATTGGTTTCTAGTTGATAGTTCCTATAGCGACTTTTAAGTGTAACAAAGAGTATATATAAAAACAATTAGTATGACATGATTTTTTTAAATGTAAACAAATTATTTTGAAAAAACTCTTTACTTTTTTTTACTTCAAAGAAAATAAAAAGATAATATTTTTTTGAATATTAATAGAGAGTTTTAAAATTCTTATAATAGAAGTTATATCATGGATAAACTCAAAATCCGAAATCTTGTGGAATATTTACATAATATCCGGCCATATTTATTGTTTACTTTTTATAGCTAATATAAATAGATGATATACCGACAATACATGATTATACACATATTATATATGGATTATATATATATTATATATGGATTATATATAAATTACACATTATTCAATTTTTTAATTTAAGTGGTCGGGTGAGCACCTATTTAAGCTTATTAGATAAAGCCAAAAGAAAAATATGAAATAATTTCAACCAATGACTAAAACTATAATTAAAGTTCATATGTAGACAATTTTTATTAAAACTCATCCTTTTATAGTGAAATAAATTAATTTTTTGTAACAAAATAAATAATGACATAAAAGTAAGATAAAAGAAAATAAATATTGAAAAAAAATGTTAGAAAGATCTAAAATAAAAAATAAAAGATGACAACGAATTTCTTCTCGTGTTTCATCTTTGTTGAGTATAAAAAACTTGAAAGTTAATCTTATCTACTTCAAATATTTTTGTTCAACTCAAATCTTTAGATTATAAGATAAGGATACAACAACAGCAACAACAACAACCCAGTATAATTCCACTTAGTGGGGTGTGGGGAGGATAGTGTGTACGCGGACCTTATCCCTACCCTAGGGTAGAGAGGCTGTTTCCAAATAGACCCCCGTCATCCTTCCCTCCAAGAACTTCCCATCTTGCTCTTGGGGAGACTCGAACTCACAACCTCTTGGTTGGAAGTGGAGGTTGCTTACCATCAGAGCAACCCCTCTTGTCAAATTATTATAAGTTAAGGATATCTTAGAATATTATTTTTTTAATTTACATTGTGTGTCTTTTTAAAAAATCACTATTACTAACAAACTGATATAATATTCAAATTTGAATTGGAATGCAATTTGAATAGTTTGCATTGAGGTTAAGCCAAGAATGGTGCCGAAAAATAAACTACTTGACAATTTTAAGACAATATATCCAATGTTTTATAATAATAATCAAATAACTTAACATTTAATGATTCAAAGAACAAATTTTTGTGTATATAGGGTATTAAAAATTCAAATTCTGGGGCTAGAGATATCGATAAACTTAAAGTGGAGTCGTACTGAAATAAATCCGATCAAAGAATCATTTAAATTTTTAGATAGCCGATTAAACTGAATTTTAAATTAAGGATAATATCTTCACTTGCATCATTATAAACATAATCATTATTAAAAAATATATAAAGTTTTAGAAACTGAAATTTCAAAATAGAAATATTTTTTGAAAGATAATATCATACCAAATAAGAGTTCAAGTCGTAGTATAAGAGTCACATCGAATTCAAAGAATCGTTTATATCGTGTCAACCTTTGTGTTTTGCCATAAATATGAGTTATTATTTCGCTTTGTGGTTATTTTTATGTTCCAATGACACCAATAAGAATAGTGTAAAAATAAAATTCTCACTACGAGAATTGAGAAAATATTAGTCTTTTTTCATATAATGTTTCTTAATTAATATCTAACGACTATCTATAATCATTTAGAAGGTTTAAATGTAAGGTTATTTACATATAATTCAAATAACTCAGATATTTAATATGTTTAATGTCAAATATCAAAGTGGAGTCATACTGGGAAAAATATTCACTAGCTAAAGAATTTTTTATATTTTTAGATAGCCAACTAGAATGAGTTTTGAATTAAGTATAATATTTTCAATTACATTTTATAAAAATAATTATTATTGAAAAATAAAGTTTTAGAAATTAAAATTTTAAGAAAGAAATATTTTTCAAGAGATATCAACACATCAAATAAGAGTTCAAGTAGTAGTAAAAGAGTTAAGTCTTATCCAAAGAGCCATTCATTGTCTCAACATTTGATTGTTTTGCCATAAATATGAGTTATTATTTTGCTTCCCGACTATTTTAAGGATCCAATAACACCCGCAAGAATGATATCAAAAAAGAAAAATAGAAGAAATAGTTAATTTTTTTCATGTAGTTAATATCCAATGATTATATATATTTACTAAGAAAGTGTAAATTTTAAGATTATTTACCTACAATCCAAATAGCTTAAATATTTGACATGATTAATGTTGCTAATACTAGTCTGTTAATATATCAACAAAGCTCTAAATATAGTATTCTAATACGGTATGACATGGAATCATAATCAAGGCCATTCAAATTATAATAAGACAAGTCAAAGAAAGACCATAACTTATTTAAAATCAAATCTTAGTTGCGAATTGCACAGAACATAAAGAAGGGTTCCATTTCCAGTTAGTGGGGAGGTATTTGAACCTATGAGCGTGATCTCTAAGTTAAAGGGATAAACTTAAAACTCATTTTTTTTAGCATTCAGAAACAGAAAATAGACATATTAAATATTTAATAGAGAACATTTTCTTCTTCATTTAACACATAAGTAAGACTGCGATTAGTCCTAAAATCATGTTTATTACTGTTAAAATCCAACCCAAAAGCCTCATATACACTACTTTAGCACAGAAAAAATATACATGATATATTGATTATAAAAGGCAAGAAAAGGTTCTAAACTTAAAACATGATGTACTCTTCCAAGTAGTTAAACCAAATGTCAGCTAGAATATCTAAACAAGAAAGTTCTTCTAGAGGACATGATGCCAAAATTTATTAACATATTTAAGCACAACTAAAGAAAAGGAAACCTAAAACGTGATTCATGGCCACTTGGAGGGTAAATATTGCACGGGACGCCTTATTTGGTTCCCTCCATTTAATTTATACCCATTTTTTTAAAACTTTTAATTTGTACTCACTTTTTAAACAACTTCAGCCTCCTTTCTCCTCCTCTTTCTCCCAGTGATCTCCATATCACTGGTTTTCATGAATTGAACCTCAGTGGTTTTCATTACTTGAGCATTTTATATAAACATTTGTTCATAATGAACGTACTTTGTTACTGAAAAATACTGTTATTATTAAATACAGAAGCTGTTCTTTTTTTATTTTTCCTTTTGTTGATGGTTTAATGACTGAATGATGTGATGCTAACAAGCATTCATCTTTTTTGGAATACCAAATAAATGGATTGTCAGATACGAAACAAAATAGAGCAAATTCAAGCAGAACCATAGTGCATCTCCATCGTCGAGATGCTATGGTCAAGCAGAACCATAGTGCGTTCCTCGACGTTTCGATCCAGAATAAATCAATGAAGTCATCTCCATACTTAGAATATGGAATTTGAAAGGTCAATCTTCCTCCCCCAAAAATAGAAACTTCAGCAGTACATACTTAAGGGTTTTAAAAACTTCAGTTCTAGAGCTGAAATTCGCCAGTTACAAACAATAACTTCAGCTCTAGAGCTGAAGTTCGACGGTTACAAAACAAAAACTTCAGCTCTAGAGCTGAAGTTTGCCAGTTACAAAACAAAAACTTCAGCTCTAGAGCTGAAGTTCGTCAGTTAAAAAACAAAAACTTCAGCTCTAGAGCTGAACTTCAGGCCCGACTACTAGAATGCTGAAGTTTTGCGTGATTGTCCTTGCTACTTCAGCCCCGTATGCTGAAGTTATGCGATAAAACGGGTACGCTTACAATTTTTTTTTGCAAAGGGGGTACAAGTTAAAACATGACACAAAAAGCGGGTATAGATGCAAATGCCCCACCAGAAGTAATGACTTAGAAAGAGGAAAATGGCCGCTCGGTTTTGGAGTTGGAGAGAGAACATAAGACTTAGTTTTGATTCTTGGGGTTGGGCTTAAGGATTAGTTGGGCGTTTGGGCTGTCTTCTTGGGTCATAATTTGGCATCAAATTAGCTATTAGATGGGAATTTTGGTGGGCTACAACGTAGCGATAGAGCATGAACACATGGACTTTGTATTGATCGGATTTGTTGATCTTTTTCAACCTTCAAATTAATTCTTTTGAATTTTATTGTATTAAAACTTAAATTTATATAATATATGTAAGATAAATAATATTGTCACGACCCAAAAACCACAAGTCGTGATGAAACCTAACTCAACCAGCTAGGTAAGCCAACTAATATGAAAAACACCATATGACTGAAATAATAAGAAAATAGAGAATAGCTAGCTGAACCTTTACAAGTTTACCAAGACCTAGTAGTACGAATCACAAGCTTCTAAGATTTGGAAATTCAAAACTGATACAGATAAATACACATTCTATTTGAAGGTTACATAAATAGATTAATAATAATCTAGACTACCAAGGACAAGGGGTAGCTATATCCAAACGCACGAACATCTTTTGAACCAGCATCCGACGTCACCAGCAGCTCCGTTCCAAAATCTGCACGGGACGTGCAGAAGTGCAGTATCAGTACAACCGACCTCATCTACTAGTAAGTACTTTGTCTAATCTCGTCGAAGTAGTGACGAGGTTTTGAGTTAAAAGATGGTTATTATTATAACATGTGCATTAGACTAACAGTAAAAGCAGTTCGGAGCATAACAGATAAAAGTATCATAAACAACCCGGCGAGACAGTCAATAACTACTAACAGGAACCACGGAAGAATATTTACGGTATTTCTTGGTATGAGATGTATGCCCAAAATGTCAAAATGTCAAATCACATGGCACGGTAATACCCTTCGTGCCTTTATCTCCTCCTCACCATGTATCAATAAATTTATGTAATAATTCAATTAGCATGGCAACATCCTTCCTGTGTTAACTCATCTTTCCATATAAATGTATAACAGAACCAACCATATAATTGGAACACAATAATAGGAATTACAAAATAGAGAATATTCAAGAAACAACAGAGGACAATGATACACATGTGGGTCACAGTAAAGGGCTAAGCGGAAAGCCCGTGAGTAAGATCAACAATCGAAAAACAAGGAATATCACATTCAATTAACTAGCATATTGGAGGCCTAAGAACAAATATAATAATTAAGAAGGAAAACATGGTCTTTACAAATTGACAAGTAAGGGAATGAATGGCTAACATGGTGGAAGGCTTAAACTAAAGTGCAACACAATAGATACAACTTGAGTATAATTGTAAAAGCAGGATAGGCACGGTATTCGCAAATTAAGCAAGTAAAATACATAGACAATGCAACAACCATTGAGACAAAGGTCAAGTACAGGATAATAACAACAAGTCACACAAAATATGTAAGTTCAACAATAATAGCTCAAAGTAAGGATACAAATGTATACATGAGAAACAGATATCACATTATAATGCATGTTCTTCGTCCTCACCTACACGGAAACACCCTTCGTGCCATCACCTCACAATAACATACAAGCATAGCAATATAAATAAAATGACACGGCATCAACCTTCGTGCTTTTACTCTCAAATGATATGTCACGACATTACCCTTTGTGCTTTTACTCTCAATAATATGGCACGACATCACCCGTCGTGCTTTTACTCTCAAATGATATGGCATGTCATCACTCTTTTGTGCTTTACACTCTCAATAATATGGCACGACATCACTCTTCGTGCTTTACACTCTCCCACACATGATAATGTATAAACAATGGCACGATATCACCCTTTGTGCTTTATACTCTTCCTTACCAAGCATATATATATAACAGTCACAAACAAGGCAGAAAGCATAACTGACATCAAGGAGAGCATTTTAAAGGATATTCCCGACAATCCCCAATCACAACTTTTCAAGTCAATAATAGTTCAACAACCCTTAAGAACCGTATTATTCAAATATTTTCACGAATCTCATAAATGATCCACAACACAAGTATAAAGTCTAACATCTCAAAAATATCGGTTATAGTAATGTAGTAATGATTTCGCATAGAGATGACCGGATTAGATACATCAATGCATTGTTACAATTTTCATCAAGTTTGATCAAGTTATAACAAACCAAGTCTTGATATCTATCATTTAATATTATGTCCTTAGTGTCTAAGAGTCGAGTAAGGCATACAACAGAATCTCACAAAATTCTACAAACACAAATATAACATAATCCACCCGCCGAGCATGATTAACCCTGGCACATACATATATGTTCATCATCTTATATATGTATCAGCCCCGCATGTAGCAAACAATGAAATATAAGAGGAAAAATTCCCTCAACAAAGTTAGGCAAAACACTTACCTCAATTCGGCTAATCCAACACCTCAATTTAGTCTTTTTCTCTAGAAATTTGCCTCTGCTCGACTCAATCTAGCCAATGACGATTTGAATACTCCACACAATGCAAGAGAAATTAATTCCTATTAATAAAGCTATAATTTTTATTCAATTTCTAAAAAGTCAACAAAAATCAAACCCCGGGCCCGCCCATTCAAAACCTGGGTCCAAGGGTAGATCTTGACTATCCATAGCATCACGAGTCCAAATATGTATTTTGTTTTCAAATCCGAGTCTTATTCGACTCTTAAATCTCAAATTTTTATTTTTCAAAACTTTGACAAAATCCCCAAACTTTTTCATAGATTCCTCATAAATTTGAAGTTAATTCTTGTATAAAATAATGAAATATAGTTGGAAATTGATTAAAGATACTTACCCAATATTTTGGTATGAAAATCCCCTTTCAAAATGGCCCCACCTCGAAGCTAGGGTTCAAAAATATAAAAAATGAAGCAAAAACTCAGAATTCTTAGTACTTAAGACGTTGCATATGTCGGATTTGCGACAGGTGGTTTGCATCTGCGAGCCCCACAATTACTAGTTTACAAGTAAGGGCATGAATGGCTAACATGGTGGAAAGCTTAAACTAAAGTGCAACAGAATAGATACAACATAAGTATAATTGTAAAAGCAGGAAATAAGCACGGTATTCGCAAATTAAGCAAGTAAAAGACATGGACAGTGCAACAACAATTGAGACAAAGGTCAAGTACAGGACAATAACAACAAGTCATACAAAATATGTAAGTACAACAATAACAACTCAAACTATGGGCACAAACGTATGCATGGGAAACTGCTATCATATCATAATGCATGTCCCTCATCCTCACCTATATGGAAACACCCTTCGTGCCATGACCTCACAATAACATATAAGCATAGCAATTTAAATGAAATGACATGACATCAACCTTCGTGATTTTACTCTCAAATGATATGATACGGCATCACCCTTCGTGCTTTTATTCTCAATAATATGGCACGACATCACCCTTCGTGCTTTTACTATCAAATGATATGGCACGAAATCACCCTTCGTGCTTTACATTCTCAATAATAGGGCACGACATCACCCTTCGTGCTTTACACTCTCCCTCACATGATAATGTATAAACAATGGCACGGCATCACCCTTCGTGCTTTACACTCTTCCTTACCAAGTATGCATATATATATATATATATATAAAGCTATATTATTTCAAGGAGGGAAGCATAACTGACATCAAGGAGAGCATTTTAACGGATATTCCAGACAATCCCCAATCACAACTTTCCAAGTCAACAATGGTTCAACAATCCTCAAGAACCGTATTATTCAAATATTTCCATGAATCTCATAAATGATCCAAAACACAAGTATAGAGTCTAACATCTCAAGAATATCAGTTATAGTAATGTAGTAATGATTTCGCATAGAGATGACCGGATTAAACACATCAATGTATTCTTACAATTTCCATCAATTATTGATCAAGTTATAACAAACTAAGTCATGATATCTATCATTTAACATTATGTCATTAGTGTCTAAGAGTTGAGTAAGGCATACAATAGAAGGTCAAAAAATTCTACAAACACAAATATAACATAATCCACCCCCCGAGCATAATTAACCCTGGCACATACATATACGCTTGTCACCTCATATATGTATCACCCCCTCATGTAGCAAACAATGACAGATATGAGGAAAAATTACCTCAGCAAAGCTAGGTAAAACACTTACCTCAATTCGGCCAATCCAACACTCAATTTAGTCTTTTCTTCTAGAAATTCGCCCTCGCTCGACTCAATCTAGCCAATGACGACTTGAATACTCCACACAATGAAAGAGAAAACAATTCCAATTAATAAAGATATGATTTTCATTCAATTTCTAAAAAATCTACAAAAGTAAAACCCAGGTCCCGCGCGGTCAAAACTTGGATCCAAGGGTAGGTCTTGAATACCCATAGCCTCACGAGTCCTAATATGTGTTTTGTTTTCAAATCTGAGTCTTATTTGACTCTTGAATCTCAACTTTTCATTTTTCAAAACTTTTACAAAATTCCCAAATTTTTTCATAGATTCCTCATGAATTTGAAGTTAATTCTTGTATAAAATCATGAAATATAGTTGAAAATTGATTAAAGATACTTACCCAATATTTTGGTATGAAAATCTCCTCTCAAAATCGCCCCACCTCGAAGCTAGGGTTCAAAAGTATGTCAAACGAAGCAAAAACTCGGAATTCTCATCACTTAACAGGTTGTAGATGTCGTATTTGTGACAGGGAGTTCGCAATTGCGAGCCCCGCAATTGAAAAAAATACCTCGCAATTGTGAACCTGAAGGATGCCTGCTGAGGTCGCAAATGCGAAGACCAGACTTCGCAAATGTGAAAACTGCCCCGTTGCTCGGGCTTCGCAAATGCAAGGTTCCTTTGCAAATTCGACGGCCGCATTTGCGATCCAAACCTCGCAAATGCGAAGATACCAGAACCAGAAATTAAAAACTGTGCAAGAACATTCCGAAACCAATCCGAAACTCACCCGAGTCCTCGGGGCTCCAAACCAAATATGCTCACAAGTCTAAAAACACAACATGAACTCACTCGCATGATCAAATAATCAAAATAACTTCTAAAACCATGAATCGGGCGCTAAAACGCATGAAAATCAAACTAAACTTCAACAACTTCTAAAATCACAACCGAGTGTCCGAGCCATATCAAATCAATTCCGAATGGTGCCAAATTTTACATACAAGTTCCATATGACAAGACGAACCTACTCGAAGCTTCAAATCACGCATGTCAACCTTGAAATGATGAATCACTCCTTAAGTCAAAATCAATGAACTTTGAAACTTCAACTTCCACAACCGATGCCGAAACCTACCAAATCACCTCCGATTGACCTCAAATTTCGCACACAAGTCACATTTGATATTACGGACCTATTCCAACTTCTGAAATTGAAATCCGACCTCGATATCAAAAATTCCACGCCCGGTCAAACTTCCCAAAAATCCAACTTTCACCAATTCGAGCCAAATTCAACTACGGACCTACAAATCACAATCCGGACGCGCTCCTAAGTCCAAAATGACCTACCGAAGCTAAGGGAACTGACAAAACTCCATTCCGAGATCAAATGCTAACAAGTCAAACTTGGTAAACTCTTCCAACTTAGAACTTAAATCTTGAAGTTCATTCTTCCAAATTGATTCCGGATAACTTGAAAACTAATACCGACGATTTATGCAAGTCATAATACATCATGCGGATATACACAGCCCTTAAATTACAGAGCAAAGTGCAGATACTCAAAGCGACCAGTCGGGTCGTTACATCCTCCACTACTTAAACACACATTTGTCCTCGAACATGCCAGGAGTTGTTCCAAGCCATCCAATCACGGTGTAACCTTACTAAACATAAACCCGGGGGTGATCCCACGTCACCCTGATCCATATAATCCTGCCAACACAACACTATTAGAGATCCTTGTTTCCAACCTTGGTCCTTAAACCTTAGAACCCAATCTCTACCATCCAGAATTCATTACAAGACACAAATCTCACAGCCACACACTGTATAAGTCTGAACAAGTTGTATCAAGTCACAACCATGATACAAGATGAAATCACATGATATACCCCATCACCTCGACACTCACAGTAGGAACTGCTGGCCGCCATTACTGCCCAAAAACAAATCCGATGCCGGTAGCAAACCTCATACTGATTAGAACTTCGTTCAAAACCTTCATACCCTACCTATGATGAAAGAAACACGCATAACCGCTTAACCACTTATCTGACCAATAAACCAAGAAACTCACTTACCCGACCAGGTCCATTGCCCAAATCCTCAACAAAATGTAGTGTTATTCCTCTAAACCTTCCTCATCCCAATATAATAGTGCAAGTCTCAGATCTAGAAACCTCATCTCAGCCAATATAAGCAGCCTTACTGACAAGTATCGACAATAAACATATAGAGCCATACACCACCTGATTCTGAATACTAACAACTAATAATTCAGGCAAAACAGATAGCAGTAATAAAACCAAATAAGAAAACTACTAAGCGAGTTAAACAGGCAGGGAAATTTTTAGCATTTTACTATGAACTATCCTCAATAAGGTGAAAGCAAAATACACGAAATAGAAATAATGAGTCACTTTTCATCACTGTACCGTTGTGGCTGCAACCCAATCCCATCATATCAATCCATATAGGGTACCCTTCGAGCCATAATACCCGGGCTCACTAATCACATGTGCATGAACATCAACCACAATAGAGTGCACAAAAATATAACTATGGGAAAAATCATTAGGAACAAACAATACTGAGAAGGACAAACACAACTATGGTGCAATAATCAATTCAACATCAAAAAGGCCACCTCGCCCATAGTGCCATGAAGTCTAAACTAAATCACAATATGCGTGCGAAGAATCATGTAACCCTCACAACTCGTCATAGCATAAGAGGGAAACATATAACATAACCAAGGCGTGAATGACATCCATTCCACCTGATGATATACACATCGCAACAACTGTGCAAAAAATAAATAGGTCCGATCTGATACAAAATACACACTCTTATTAGGCTTAAAATAATCCCCAATCTAAATTTCGATCTTCCTCGAACATGGAATAAACCTTCCAAAATTCTATAGCAACCTTTCCATAACACCTACCTTTAACCATTCAATCTTCTTCATTCCTTCACAACTGGCAATCAAGGAATAGTCCGCCAGTAAGAAAATTCAGTCTCTGAGCCTCATGAATACAAAAATTTTCATCCCCGATATCAACACCGCTACTCAAATAGCTGACACATAATTCATACTCCATCATCTCACGGAGACACACCCATAAGTCAAAACACAATGTACCTTCCAATAGGCGAACTCTACTTCGATGGGTACCCATAGTGCCAACAAGACCTCAAACACCCGAAATTGTTCGAGACATCAAGAACTCGTATCCTTCCCTCGAAAACTAAACCGCAACCCTGCACATGCAACTTTTTATCCCCACATGGTGCACTGTCTCTAACATGCTAACTCGTAATAGTACGAAAATCTTATAGCCAACTTTGAACCATAAGCAAATTGAACACCTCATCAAATGAAATCTTTCATTTAACCAAATCTAGGAAAACACCACCACACGCAATATAGCCTCTATACCTGTAGAAAACATCAACTTCGACCGTGGTCATAACCATGATAAATTCTTCAGAAGTCATTAACACATAATCGAGGAATAAGAACCAATCACCTCTAACTCAATTGAGTTACACAGACTGCCAACCTGAAAGTAACTTAATCCAATTCGCCCGCCCCGACGGAACCTCCTGGGAATCTGAAGCCATTTCTTGCATCACTCCAACATTGACATGTAGACCTTTCTTGACAAGGAAATATCGCGAATCCGATTACCATTCACTACTCCATAGACAAATTCAAAAGTCCTTAAATCCACTCATCTTATTCTGATCTCCAATACGCAGCTAATACGTGTTGAGCAACCCGTGCTCCACCAGTGTATGCCCATTCAAAGAAATAACCATGAAAGCTCTCGGTCCGAAAACTGATATGGCCTATGATCCTATAATCCGATCGTCATTAGCAGTCTCCACAACTTAGCTCGAAGCCATAGAACACCCCGAAGATTCTGCCAAACGCTTACCCATCATTGCAATAGTCAAACAACTTTCCCAAATGCTATGAAATGATAACATATGCACTCTACCGAATGGAAAACGCATATGAGACACACGATCCAAACACATCATGCAGGAGATGGCCTACTGATTATACGCAAATCGACACCTTGGCATGAACTCACCTTAATCACAATAGCCTGGTCACCAACCAATCTTTCTAAATCTGTACCTTCCAACCAGACATATAAACCCGCCTCATACCACGAACGAACGACTAGAAGATTTAACACTGCATCTGTTTTTTAGGCTAGACAGCATATTGTGATGACAATCAAGAATCCACAGCCCATAGTAATCTATCTTTAGCATCACCGATCGTCGGCACATAGCGAATTCTAAGCGCATAACGTCACATATGAGCGATCGGGAAGAGTCAAAGTCATATATTTCATGTTGAAGAAAAGCCGCACGATAAGAAAAGAAGAAAGAGAATTTTTTTCTAAATGCCCTGTAGCCTTCCGAAGATAGGTATGGACGTCATCATACCGATTCGCAAGACTCTACTAGACACTTGCTCATGACTCGTAGAACCTACAAACCTATTGCTCTGATACCAACTTGTCATGACGCAAAAACCACAAGTCGTGATGGCACCTAACTCAACCCGCTAGGTAAGCTGACTAATATGAAAAACACCATACGACTGAGATAATAAGAAAACAGAGAATAGCTAACTGAACCTTTACAAGTTTAGCAAGACCTGGTACTACAAATCATGAGCTTCTAAGATTTGGAAGTTCAAAACTTATACAGATAAATACACATTCTGTTTGAAGGTTAGATAAACAGATTAACAATAATCTATACTACCAAGGACAAGTGGCAGCTATATCCAAACGCACGAACAACTTCCGAACCAGCACCCAACATCACCAGCAGCTCTGCTCCAAAATCTACACGGGACGTGCAGAAGCGTATCAATACAACCGACCCCATGTACTGGTAAGTATTTTGTCTAACTTCGTCGAAGTAGTGACGAGGTTTTGAGTTAAAAGATGCTTATTATTATAACCTGTACATTAGACTAACAGTAAAAGCAGTTTGAAGCATAACAGATAAAAGTATCATAAACAACCCCGCGAAACAGTCAATAATTACTAACAGGAACTACAAAAGAATATTCACGGTATTTCCTAGTATGGGATGTATGCCCAAAATGCCCAAAATGTCAAATCACATGGAACGGTAACACCCTTCGTGCCTTTATCTCCTCCTCACCATGTATCAATAAATTTATGTAATAATTCAATTAGCACGGTAACCCCCTTCATGCATTCAACTCATCTTTCCAGTTAAACATATAACAGAATGAACCATATAACATGAACACAATAATAGGAATTACAAAATAGGGAATACGCAAGAAACAACAGAGGACAAGGATACACATGTGGGTCATAGTAAAGGGCTAAGCGGAAAGCCTGTGAGTGATATCACCAATCCGAAAACAAGGAATATCACATTCAATTAACTAGCATATTGGAGGCCTAAGTACAAATATAATAATTAAGAAGGAAACATATGATCTTTACAAGTTGACAAGTAAGGGCATGAATGGCTAACATGGTGGAAGGCTTATACTAAAGTGCAACAGAATAGATACAACATGAATATAATTGTAAAAGAAGGAAATAGGCACTTTATTCGCAATTTAAGCAAGTAAAAGACATGGACAATGGAACAACAATTGAGACAAAGGTCAAGTACAGGACAATAACAACAAGTCACACAAAATATGTAAGTACAACAATAACAACTCAAAGTAAGGGCACAAAGGTATACACGGGAAACATGTATCACATCATAATGCATGTCCCTCGTCCTCACCTGCACGAAAACACCCTTTGTGCCATGAACTCATAATAACATAAAAGCATAGCAATATAAATGAAATGGTACGTCATCATCCTTCATGCTTTTACTCTCAAATGATATGGCATGGCATCACCCTTCATACTTTTACTTTTAATAATATGGCACGGCTTCACCATTCGTGCTTTTACTATCAAATGATATGGTACGGCATCACCCTTCGTGCTTTACACTCTCAATAATATGGCATGGCATCACCCTTCGTGCTTTACACTCTTCCTTACCAAGCATATATATATATATATATATATATATATATATATATATATATATATATATATATATATATATATATATATATATATATATATATATACAGTCACAAACAAAGTAGGAAGCATAACTAACATCAAGGACAGCATTTTAACGGATATTCCAGACAATCCCCAATCACAACTTTCCAAGTCAACAATGATTCAACAACCCTCAAGAACCGTTTTATTCAAATATTTCCATGAATCTCATAAATGATCCAAAACACAAGTATAGAGTCTAACATCTCAAGAATATCGGTTATAGTAATGTAGTAATGATTTCGCATAGAGATGACCGGATTAAACACATCAATGTATTCTTACAATTTCCATCAATTATTGATCAAGTTATAACAAACTAAGTCATGATATCTATCATTTAATATTATGTCCTTAGTGTCTAAGAGTTGAGTAAGGCATACAATAGAATGTCAAAAAATTCTACAAACACAAATATAACATAATCCACCCCCCGAGCATAATTAACCATGGCACATACATATACGCTTGTCACCTCATATATGTATCACCCCCGCATATAGCAAACAATGACAGATATGAGGAAAAATTACCTCAGCAAAGCTAGGTAAAACACTTACCTCAATTCGGCCAATCCAACACACAATTTAGTTTTTTCCTCTACAAAGTCGCCTCCGCTCGACTTAATCTAGCCAATGATGACTTGAATATTCCACACAATGCAAGAGAAAACAATTCCAAGTAATAAAGCTATGATTTTCATTCAATTTCTAAAAAGTCAATAAAAGTCAAACCTCGGGCCCGCCCGGTCAAAACCCGGGTCCAAGGGTAGGTCTTGACTACCAGGGTTTTAAAAATTGAATAATAACTGAAGAGTCCCGTTTATATACTCCTCTCAGACCCTCACCGCGGACTGCATAAAAAGGACTGCGTCCGCGGAGCTCCACCATGGACCGCGAAATATTGAGCGCAGCTGCGAAGACTCAGCCTTGCTCATTGTGGTCGCGAAGACCCCACCGCGGACCGCGGAGCTTGGTTTCTGAGACCTGTAACTTTCTTTGAACATGCAACTGTCATGTTCTAAGTCTAAATGCACTCCGATGCCTATCCAAAACTCATCTGAGCCCTCGTGGATCCAAACTAATCATGCACACAAGTCTAAAAATACCATACGGTCTTGCTCGTGCGATCAAATAATCAAAATAATATCAACAAATACGGATTCAACCTCAATTTCATAAAATTACTCAAACACATTGAAATTTTCATTTTCTCTCAACTATAGGTTTGTTTCATACCAAACCACTTCCGATTCTTACCAAATTCCAAAGAAGCAACTTAATTATTATTTCAAATTTGTACCGGGCTCCGAAAGCAGGATACAGGCCCGATAACATCAAGAATTTTCATCAATTCAATTCTAAAACCTTTATATTTTCGAGAAAATAATTTTTCTTTAAAAAATTCACTTCTAGGGCTTGGGATCTCGGAATTCGACTCCGAGCATATGCTCATGTCCCAAATTTTACTACGGATCCTAAAAGACCGTCGGATCATGGGTCCGGGTCCGTTTACCAAGAATGTTGACCAAAGTCAACTTTATTCAATTTTAAAAGCCAATTTCCTTATTTCACTTAGTTTTTCACATAAAAGCTTTTCAGAAACGCGCCCAGACTGCGCATACAAATCGAGGTGAGACAAAAAGGAGGTTTTAAGGACTTGGGACATAGAATTTATTTCCAAAACAAGTGATGACCTTTTGGGTCATCACATTCTCCACCTCTAAAATAACTGTTCGTCCTCGAACGGACATAAGAAGGAAGTACCTGAGTCGGAGAAAAGATGGGGATATCGGCTCTGCATATTGGACTCTGACTCCCAAGTTGTTGCCTCAACAGGCTGACCCCTCCACTGAACACGAACAGAAGAGAAACTCTTTGATCTCAACCGATGAACCTGCCAGTCTAGAATAGCTATCGGCTCCTCCTCATAGGACAAGTCCTTGTCCAACTGGATAGTGCTAAAGTCTAACACGTGGGATGGATCGCCGTGATACTTTTGAAGCAAGGACACATGAAACACTGGATGCATGGCTGATAAGCTCGGCGACAACGCAAGTTTGTAAGCTACCTCTCCGACCCGATCAAGAATCTCAAACGAGCCAATGAACTTAGGTCTAAGCTTGCCCCTCTTCCTAAATCTCATCACGCCCTTCATAGGCGACACCCGAAGCAACACCTGCTCACCGGCCATGAATGCCACATCACGAACCTTACGGTCGAAATAACTCTTTTGCCTAGACTGAGCTGTACGAAGCCTATCCTGAATAATCCTGAACTTGTCCAAGGCATCCTGCACTAGATCCGTACCCAACAACCGAGCATCTCCTAGCTCAAACCATCCAACCGGTGACCGACACCCCCTACCATATAAAGTCTCATAAGGAGCCATCTGGATACTCGACCGGTAGTTGTTGTTGTCAAACTCCGCTAAAGGAAAGAACTGATCCCACCAGCCTCCAAAGTCAATGACACAAGCTCGAAGCATATCCTCCAAATATGGAATAGTACGCTCGGACTGCCCATCCGTCTGAGGATGAAATGCTGAACTGCTCTCTAGAAATGTTAGGTAAACTGCGTACCTTGGTCCGAAATGATAGACACGAGCACACCATGAAGACGAACAATCTCCCGGACATAGATCTCAGCTAATCTATCGGAAGAATAGGGGACTGTCACAGGAATTAAGTGTGCTGACTTGGTCAGCCTATCAACAATAACCCACATTGGATCGAACTTCCTCTAAGTCTCTGGCAGTCTAACAACGAAGTCCATAGTGATACGTTCCCACTTCCACTCAGGAATCTCAATCTTCTGGAACAAATCACCGGGTCTCTGATGCTCGTACTTTACTTGTTGACAATTCAAACACCGAGCCACGTATGCAACAATATCCTTCTTCATCCTCCTCCACCAATAATGCTGCCACAAATTCTGATACATCTTAGTGGCGCTCGGATGAATAGAGTACCGGGAACTATGGGCCTCCCCTAAAATCAACTCTTGAAGCCCATCCACATTAGGCACACAAGCTCGACCCTGCAGCCTCAAAACTCCATCCTCTCCTAATGTAACCTGCTTGGCACCACCTTGCTACACCGTATCCCTAAGGACACACAAATGAGGATCATCATACTGCGGATCTTGGATACGCTCCAATAAAGAAGAACGAGCGACTGTGCAAGCTAACACACGGCTGGGCTCAGAAACATCCAACCTCATGAATTGATTGGCCAAAACTTGAACATCCAAAGGAAGCGGTCTCTCACCGACCGGAATATATGCAAGACTGCCCATACTAGCTGACTTTCTACTCAAAGCATCAACCACCACATTGGCCTTTCCCGGATGATATAAGATGGTGATATCGTAGTCTTTCAATAGCTCCAACCACCTACTCTGCCTCAAATTTAGCTCCTTCTGCTTGAACAAATACTGCAGACTCTTATGATCCGTGAACACCTCACATGACACGCCATACAGATAATGCCTCCAAATCTTCAATGCATGAACAATGTCTACTAACTCCAAATCATTAACTGGATAATTCTTCTCATGAATCTTCAACTGACGCGAATCATAAGTAATGACCTTGCCATCCTGCATCAACACCGCACCAAGTCCAATACGAGAAGCATCACAATAAATTGTATATGGCCCTGAACCTGTGGGCAAAACCAACACCGTCGCTATAGTCAAAATTGTTTTGAGCTTCTGAAAGCTCACCTCACACTCATCCTACCACCTGAACTAGGCACCCTTATGGGTCAACCTAGTCATCGGGGCTGCAATAGATGAAAACCTCTCCACAAACCGACGCTAATAGCTTGCCAAACCCAAGAAACTCTGGATCTCTATAACTGACATGGGTCTAGGCCAGTTCTTGACTATCTCTATCTTCTTCGGATCTACCTGAATACCTTCTGCTAATACAACATGACCCAAGAATGCAATTGAACTCAACCAGAACTCACACTTCAAAAACTTAGCATACAACTGACTATCTCTCAAAGTTTGAAGAACCATTCTCAGATGCTGCTCATGATCCTCCCAGCTGCGGGAATAGATCAAAATATCATCAATGAAGACTATCATGAACGAATCCAAGTAAGGTTTGAACACTCGGTTCATCAAATACATAAAAGCTGTTGGGGTATTTGTCAAGCCAAATGACATCACCAAGAACTCATAATTCCCGTACCGAGTGCGAAAAGCTATCTTAGGGACATCGGATGCCCTAATCCTCAAATGATGATAGCTAGATCTCAAGTGTCAATCTTCGAAAATACCTTGGAACCCTGAAGCTGATCAAACAAATCCTCAATCCTTGGCAATGGATACTTATTGTTGATTGTAACCTTGTTCAACTGCCGGTAATCTATACACATCCTCATCGATCCATCTTTCTTCTTAACAAACAACATCTTCGCACCCCAAGGCAAGACACTAGGTCTAATAAAGACCTTATCAAGTATGTCTTGCAACTACTCCTTCAATTCTTTCAACTTACGTAGGGCCATAGGATACGACAGAATAAAAATGGGTTGAGTGCCCGGAGCCAAATCAATGCAGAAGTCAATATCCCGGTCGGGTGGCATACCCAACAGGTTTGAAGGAAATATATCAGGAAACACACGAACAACAGGCACATAATCCATAGAAGGAACCTCAGCACTAGAATCACAAACATATGCCAAATAGGCCAAACACCCCTCCTCGACTATTCGCCAAGCCTTCATATATGAGATTACACTACAGGTATAATGACCAGGAGTCCCTCTCCACTCTAAGCAAGGCAACCCCGGCAAGACTAAGATCACAGTCTTGGAATGACAGTCCAAGATAGTGTGGTAAGGTAATAACTAATCCATCCCCAATATGACATCAAAATCAACCATGTCCAAAAGTAATAAGTCTACTCGGGTCTTAAGACCCCCAATCACCACTATACAAGAACGATGAACACGATCTACCATAATAGAATCACTCAGCGGTTTAGACACATATACAGGAGTACTCAAAGAATCACTAGGCATGATCAAATACGATGCAAAATAAGAGGACACATAGGAGTATGTAGACCTTGGATCAAATAGTACTGAAGCATCCTTACTACAAACTAGAACAGTACCTGTGATAACTGCATCGGAAGCCTCAGCCTCAAGCCTGGCTGGAAGAGCATAACATCGGGGTTGGGCCCTACCATTCTGTACTACATCTCTAGGATGGCCTCCTACTGGCTGGCCTCCACCTCTAGCGGTCTGACCTCCACCTCTAATACCTCTACCTCCACCTCTAGCACCCCTACCTCTACCTCTAGCTGGCTGAGTGGGCGGTGGAACACTAGGTGCCTAAACCATGGCACGGGAACCCTAGTGCTGAGAACTGCTCGGTGCTGTAGGGCAAAATTTAGCAATATGCCTCGTGTCGCCACAAGTAAAACAAGCCCTCGGCTGCTGGGGCTGACGACCCTGAAAACTCTAAAGCGAAGGTGCACTAATAAGAGCTGGCGATGCACTATAGGACTGCTGATCAGAATAATGCATGTAATAACCATGGCCACCTAGGGCACCGTGAGAAGCCTGAAGTGCTGAATGAAACAGCCTAGGAGGATGGACCCTACTAAAAGAATCCCTGCCCCCTGACGAGGCACCACTGAACTTACCAGAATAATGAGGTCTCTTGTCAGACCCCTGAACCACCTCCCTGTGATAGAACCATCTCAACCCTCCTGGCCACATTGGCCGCATCTTGAAAAGAAATCTCGCTCCCCGTCTCCTTAGCCATCTGCAATCGAAGCGGCTGAACGAGTCCCTCAATGAACCTTCTCACTCTCTCTCTCTCTATCAGTGTGAAGTATAAGAAGAGCATGATAGGCCAAGTCAATAAATCTGATCACATACTGAGTAACAATTATAGAACCGTACTAGAGACGCTTAGTTGTCGCAATTGCAAAATATTTATGGGAAATGCGAAAAGCAGTCATGCGAATTACAAGTGGACCTTCGCAATTGTGAAGGAAGACCAATAAGGCAGTCTTCGCAAATGCAAAGTCAACCAGGGCAATCAACCTTCGCAAATGCAAAAGTCAACAGTATGGTCATAGTTCGCAATTTCAAACTTGTGTTCGCAAATGCGAACATCGTGCTTCAGTTCTAGGCAATTTTGTAATCTCACATTTTTTGGCCCCAAACCATTTAATACCCAACTTATCTCATTTGTAAAATATTTTTTGGCTTATTTTCAGTCTTAGGGATAGAGGGAACAAGTTTGGAAGGTAGGGTTTATGCACTTACACTTGGATTTTGAAGATTGTGGTTAAGAATTTCTTACTCCTTTTTACTCATTTCTTTATTTCCTTGATTTGTATTGATTATCTAAGTGTGTAGTATTTTATCTAACATTTGAATTTTGTTTATGGAAATAATCATATTTAAAGTGTGGATTTAAAAACTTTTTTGTGCTTATGTATTGAATGATTTTTATCCTTTTATGAAGTGAGTTATTGTTACTTTAATTATTCTTGTTCTTTAATGTTTCCAAAGGGATTAGCTAACTCTAGGACTCGCCCATTAAATCCGAATTAATTTTGGGAAAGATTATTTGGGGTTGGGAAAGATTAATTAACAAGAACTTGAGGCTTTAACCCTCATTTTATTGATTCTACCTAGGGATAGGATTGAACTACTTGTAGCCATAATCGGGTGTGCTTAATCTCTTAATTGTTTTAGGGATAATTCAATTAGAAAGTCTTGTTAGTATTTGGAAGAAGCTAATATAGAGTTATTACCAATGACTAATTAACATAAACACGCTCATATTTGTAAAATCATGAAATACATTGGATCGTTACTTGAGTGTAATTCCTGATGTATCCATACTTGTAGCCATTGATCATTTTACTCGCTTTCTAGGTTAGTTTACATTTCCACGTTTAGGTATAAATATGTTCTCAAATCAATTCTAAGTATTTGGCATTGCACAACAAGTGATAATTCTCTTACATTCCTAATCGCCTACATATTGTTCTCTGTGGGATTCGACCCTGACTCATAGTTGGGTATATTATATTGCATGTGACCGTGTCCATTTACTTTTTAGTAGTGGATTTGGACGTCATCAAAATTGGCACCGTTACCGAGGAATACGGTTTTGAAATTACTAATTAGTGTGTGCTTTACTTTACGTCTTATTCTATTCCATCACACTTTACTTGTTTTGCTTGGTGTTGATAGGACAACATGGCCGAATATAAGGAAGAAATGGAAGAAAATCCTTTTGCGGACATAGATGAGTACATCGAGGATACAAATGCTATTGTACCTCCGATAGTTGGCGCTGCAACTTTCAAGGTGGAACATAGTTTAATCCTAATGCTAAAAGCGGAGTGGGTTTTCAGGAATTCCACTGATGATGATCCGACACAACATCTTAGAAACTTCTTGGGTGTGTGCACGATGCATAAGCAGAACAATGTCTCTGATGATGCCCTAAGGTTGAGGGTGTTCAAGTACTCACCTGCTGGGGATGCAAGGAAATAGCTTCAAAATATGCCACCAAATTCCATTCATTCTTGGTCTGAAATTGACCGAGTATTCTTAGCTAAATGGTTCCCGCAAAGTAAGAAATCTGAGCTCCAGGATAAATTTTTCTTTTTCAAACAAGTACCAGGAGAACATCTACATGAGGCATGGGATCGATTCAAGTTATATTTGGTGAGGTCTCCCAATCATGATTTTTCGGATTCTATCTTGTTGGAGAAATTCTACATGGGTTTAGATGCTATGAACTAATCTATAGCCAATAATGCAGCTGATGGATTTTTTATGGATAAGACATTCGCAAGGATCACACAATTCCTTGACAAAATGGCAAAACATAATCAAGCTTGGCACTCAGAGGACACCACATGTGGAATTGCATATGGTTATCCCTCATTGACCAACATGATTAAGGAGAATCAAGAAAGAGATCAAGTAATTGCAGGGCTTGTTATCAATGTCAATGTGTTGACAAAAATGTTCATTGAAAGCCAAACGAAGAAGGTAAATATGGTGGAAGATGTTTAACCATCATAAAGTGAAGATTATGAGGTAGGCAACTATGTCAACAACTCTCAAGGAGGCTATCAAAGGCAACAATACCAAGGTCGGGGAAAACAAAATCAATGGAGGCCTAAACCGCAAGGGCAAGGCAACCAACAGTGGCGAAATGGCCAAGGTAGCTAAAATCAAGGAAATTGGAATAACAACAACAACTTCTCAAATCGGAGTTCAAACCCTTATGTTCTATCGAAGGGTCAATATTCAAACCAGGGTTCTTCAAGTGATTCCAATTTGGAAAGCATGCTTGAATAGGTATTGCAAAATCAAGAGAGGTCTGACACTTCAATACGGAATATGACCGAGCTTGTTGGTTCTCATACTGCATCCATTCAAAAATTGGAGATGCAAATTAGAGATCTTTCTAGGGAACAAAATCTGAAGCAAAAAGGGACACGTCCAAGTGACACAATTGTGAACCCAAAGGGTAGTGGGAATGGTCCAACTTCTCATTGCATGGCAATTACTACTCGGAGTGGGAAGGTACATCAAGGAGAGAACGAACAAGTGGTTGAAGTGGAAGAGTCCGAACAAGAGGTTGACGCACAAGTTGAAGAGTCAATTGTTGTTGAAGCTAAAAGGGTTCCAAAAGAGTTGAAAGTGCAAGAAGTAAACCGGGAAGAGGTAAAGGAAAAGGTAAAAGAGATATCAAAAACTCTACCACCTATTCCTAGACCTCTTCCTCCTTTTCCCTTAAAGACTTGCTATGAAGGTTGATGATAGCAAACTCGAAAAGTTCTATGACATTCTCAAGCAGTTATCGGTGAATATTCCATTTCTGGAAGCATTTCAAAAGATGCCAGGTTTTGCTAAGTATTTGAAAGACTTGATTACCAAGAAGATAACCACCAAGAATGAAGTGGTGAATGTGACTCACTGGGTTAGTTCCATCATTACAACAACCACCGTTCAAAAGAAAGAAGACCCGGGAGTTTTCATCATTCCATGCACTATTAGGGTGCGTGATTTTGCAGGAGCTCTTTGTGATAATGGGGCTAGCATAAACTTAATGCCTCTTGCTATTTATAATCAAGCGGGGTTAGGTATGCCAAGGCCTATAAGTATGAGGTTGCAAATGGCCGATCGTTACATAAAGAGAACGGTGGGAAATGTCGATGATGTGCTTGTGCAGGTGGGAGAGTTCCATCTACCCACCGATTTCGTAATACTTGATTGTGCAGTTGACAAAGAGATCCTTATCATCTCGGGGAGACCATTCCTTGCCACAAGAAGAGCACTAATGGATTCAGAACAGAATGAGATCAAATTCCGTGTGAATGATGAAGAGGTTACATTCCAAGCAAGAAAGGGTATGAAACTACCACATGAGTATGAAATCATCTCGGTGATTGATGTTGTTGATGAAGTGGAAGATGCGGTTGAAATAAAGATGGAAGAACAATGCCTCGGTGACGCGTTGGTGGCTATTTTGGTAAACTTCGATGGTGAAGATATAGATGGGTACATGGAATCAGTCAATGCATTGGAAGGGCTTGGGTCCTACACTTATGCTCTGAAGAATCTCTCCCTCGACTTGGAGAATAGAGCCACTTCTCCCGCAAAGCCTTCTATTATTGAGCCACCGCAACTAGAGTTCAAACCACTTCCACCACACTCGAGGTATAAATTTCTTGGCTCAAATCGGTAATTGTGTCTTCTTTGTTGAATGATGTGCAGGTAGAACAATTGTTGAATGTCTTGAAGGAGCATAGGCAAGTATTGTGTGGACAATTGCGGACATCTGAGGGATTCTCGTGGAATTTGCGAACACAAGATCCAATTAGAGAATGAGAGTAAACCAAGTGTGGAGCATCAACGAAGGTTGAACCCTTCCATGTAGGAAGTGGTAAAGAAAGAGATCATTAAGTGGTTGGATGCCAGGGTAGTCTACCCCATTGCCGATAGTTCTTACGTAAGTCCAGTACAATGTGTGCCGAAAAAGGGAGGCATGACCGTAATTGAAAATGATAAAAATGAGCTCATCCCAACAAGAACGGTGACTGTATGGAGGGTGTATATGGATTACCGGAAGCTAAACAGTGCTACATTCAAGGACCACTTCCCTATGCCTTTTTTTGATCAAATGCTTGATCGGCTAGCGGGAAGGTCATTCTACTGCTTATTGGATGGATACTCCGGCTACAACCAAATCAATATTGTATTGGAAGATCAGGAAAAGACAACATTCACTCGTCCATATGGGACGTTTGCATTTAGCCGGATGCCATTTGGGCTATGCAACACTCCAGCTACTTTCAAAGGTGTATGATGTCAATATTCTCCGTTATGGTGGATGATTTCTTAGAGGTATTCATGGACGATTTCTCAGTAGTAGATGATTCTTTTGAGCATTGTCTAGACAACCTTCGACAAGTGCTTAAGAGATGTGAAGAAACAAACCTTGTGCTAAACTAGCAGAAATGCCACTTCATGGTGAACGAGGGCATTGTTTTGGGCCACAAAATTTCCAAACAAGGCATAGAGGTTGACCGGGCAAAGATCAACATCATTTTCAAGCTTCCTCCACCTACTTCAGTTAAAGGTGTCTGAAGTTTTTTGGGGCATGCCGTCTTCTATAGGCGTTTCATCAAGGATTTTTCTAAAATTGCAAATCCCATGTGCAAACTCTTTGAGAAAGATGCAAAATTTGTATTTGACGAGAAGTGCCTCAAAGATTTTGAGGAATTGAAACAAAAGCTCACCATGGAACCTATTATTGCCACACCCGATTGGTCTATTCCCTTCGAACTCATGTGTGATGCCAATGGTGTAGCTATTGGGGCAGTGCTTGGCCAACATCATAACAAGGTTCTTCACCTTGTCTATTATGCAAGCAAGACACTCAATGGCGCGCAAATGAATTATAGGGTGACTGAGCAAGAACTTCTTGCCATTTTCTATGACTTTGAGAAATTCTGGGCTTATTTGTTGGGATCCAAGGTGATAGTGTACACAGACCATACTGCTCTTCGCTATCTTATGGCAAAGAAGGATGCAAAGGCTAGGTTGATTCGGTGGGTCCTGTTGTTGCAAGAGTTTGACTTCAAAGTCAAAGATCGAAAAGGGACGGAAAATCAAGTGGTGGACCACCTATCAAGGCTTGAAGAGGCAGGGAGACAAAAGAAAGATCTTGAAATCAACGATGCTTTCCCAGATGAACACATTTTGGCATTATCTAACACTTTTGCTCCTTGGTATGCCGACATCTCTAACTTCTTGGTTAATGAACTTGTTCCCGAAGTGTCACGCCCCAAAAACCGAGGAGCACGACCGGCGCTCAACTGAGTAAACCCGACTGAGCAAGCCTGTTAGGTTTTATTCTACCCAAACTAATTCATGAATAAATAGGAGATGGACTCCATTAATCATACTTTGTAAGTATTTCATTAACAACTTCCATTTTATTTCCATTAGCAGCTTAATTCATAATTCTCAAAATATTGCAAGTTTTATAAATCTTTGCCAAATATCAAGATTTCTAACTCAATTCACCATTATCAAATACCACCCACAACCTGTCTACAGAGCCTCTAAATACAACTGAAGAGTAATATGGAAATGCCGGTAACAAGGCTCCGGCTATACCTTAAAATACAAAGTACATGATAAAAAATTGATATAGGACCCCGAAATGAAGTGGGGCTCACCATATCACCTGAAAGGAAGATGCATCACTAGCTTTGACCACCACTGCCTGCTATGGAACCACCTATATGCATTTAAAGACGTAGCGCCCCCGACAAAAGGGACGTTAGTGCCATCAAATAGCACTAGTATGTATAACTAAGCACCATCTCATTAGAAAGAACAACCATACAAGAACAAAGAAATCATAAGGATTCAACAAAAGCTTTAAACAATCACCACATCATCAAATAAAAGGAATCATATAGCTTTCACATAATTTCCATAGCTTTAGTTTGGGGCATTTAATACCGTTCATCATTATTCACAATACCACTACTTTATTGAGCGGAGTCCGATCACGACCCGATCGGCTAGGTTGCCTCATTTGAGACATGTACCTCAATCACAATCTCATTCTCACTTTCTGGAATTTAATATCAGCACAATACCACCATGTGTGCGGCATGGCGTCCGATCACGACCTGATCGGGTAGGCCGCCTTACCAAGGCGTTCTTCACATATCCCCAATTTACCAAGAATAGAACATTGAACACATTGAGACACACCTTTCACATATATTCTTGCAACACCAAATCCTTTGAAATAACAAATACTACATAAATCAAATTCCGGACTTACAACATATGCGGGGACACCATGGGAGCTCAATTTCTAAGAAGAGGGGTTTTCAGCCATACATACCTTGTTTATGCTTTTCTTAAGTTTCTACAATCCACCAACACCTCTAGCAATAACAATCTATAAGGAGAAAGCGAAATCAATTAATAATTTAGAAGGATTTCCCATGGTATAACTCTCTTAGGAATTTCATCAAATAGCTAATCATGTGAAATAGATTACAAGGTTCTACAATGGAAATTCCTTCTTCCCTCATCCAATTTCATCAAGAACTACCTAAAATAGTTCATTAATCCCACATACTATAGCTTAGTGTCACATGAAGTGCCTATTTCTAACTCCACAATATATTTTTGAACTCATAATCTCATATATAAAATATTAGAAGTAGGACTTACCCAGAAGATAGTGAGATAGAGATTAGCATGCTTGATTCTTGAGGGTTTGTGCAAGATTGATGATTAGGAGGCTAGGTTCCCCCTTTCTCTCTCTAAAATGCTATCACATCTCTCTAGATTTAGTGAAAAATAGTCCCAAATGAAGCCCCAAAGCTTATTTATTGAAGTAGGTTCGGATATGAAAATTTCCAAAAATGACCCCCGAAGTCAAATAAGTGGTGCAATTATGATATAGCAAAATCGAAATGTGGGCAGCATTCTTGTAGCATAATCATTATGTGATAGCATACTCGATAGCATAACCAACATGCGACAACATAATATTTTGCCCGACACTGCGTCATTATGCGACACATATGCGGTCCGCATAGTCATTTTGCGATCGCAAAATTGGTCGCAAATCCAGCCTTTGGTAATTTGATCATAACTTTGTGTAGGAATGTTCAAATGATGAATGGTTTGAAGCGTTAGAAACGAGACTCAAAGACCTTTCATTGGATAGGTTGTTCACCACGTAAAACCTATATATATATATATATATATATATATATATATATATATATATATATATATATATATATATATATTTATATTTAGATATGCTCATCCAAAGTGTGGACTTGTGCGAACTCATTTAGAATTTTAGCATAGTATGAAATTTTCCAATTTGACTTAGACTTAGGCCTCCCATTAGACCCCACATGACATATTATAAGACTTATACACTTATTTACCAAATCCAATTGATTCCCATCATATTAATAGCACATAAAATATTATAATTAGCCTATATGGTACCACGAAATCCTAATTTACTTAGCGAAACTTTTCGGGGCCTTACATTCTCCCCCCTTAGGATCATTCATCCTCGAATGAGGAGTAGAGTCCTACCCAAACACTTAACATAATATATCTCTTTTCTAACCTACCTCAAGTCCCTAAATTTTGACTAACTCCCAACTTTTCAGAAATTTTTCCAGCATCTCTTTTGTAACTAGGCCTATCCACCTGCCATAGAACCACCAAAACACCCTAACAACTCATCCACAACTCGACAAAGCATCACAATGTATATTTTCATAACACTAATCTTACCATTACAAGCGCTACATTAACATAATTATACCTAAATATAGACTGCACATTTTTAAATCATAACACCTATAAAGTACTTTTCAAATCGAAACTAATTGTTACACAATCAAGCGAAAATGTTTTCTTTCCACGACACTTTCGGCCTTCAAGGTGTCCTCCTCGACTTACAGACTTTGCCAAAACACATTCACGGAAACACCCCAACATCCAAAATTATCTAACAAGGATGACAACTAGATACCTCACATAAGCTAACTATCCATTAACTTCACCTTCAATAATTTTTATTAGAATGATACATAAAGGATATCCAACTACCTTCTTAGGCATAAACATGTGAAAACACAATATATGGGGAACAACTATGGGGAACTTCATAGTCCTAGTTCGGCCTAATGTGAAATAAACTTATGCAACCTTTATTATCAACTCACATAACGTCTTCAAGGGAAAATATTGAGAATAAACTGCTCACCCTCCACAATTCTAAATCTCTATACGAACACCCACACTAAACCTTTGATGACCTTCAACAATTACTCTAAGATGTGCTATCATAAAGTGACCATAAAATTACCTATCGAATATATGTGATCACATGGGGATGCTTCCTTTTTGACATATTTGAACCTTCAATACCCACTAGATTTAATACAATGAGGAGCAACAGAATTTAAGATCAGGTTGGAATTATCCAGGAATCCATTAGTGTGCTAAGCAGAGTATTTCGTGAGGTTATATGCTAATAGACACGAAAAGTAGTACTAACAATACTGATATGGTTAATTATTTTGAACATTAATTATTAGACAAATGAGGCATATGGGTAACTAGTACATTGGCAATAGGAATCATTAAGGAGGAATATTCAAGTACGTGACCCAGTCGTCTCCTGGAGTGTAGGGAAAATCAGTTTATTAGGAAGGAGAATACTCTGGCACCTTGAATGCGATATGGGTTTCAAAGAACATGAAATTGAATTACACTCCTATCGTTAATTGACACAAGGAATCTATGCCATAAGCCTATGAGGATGAAAAGAAGTTGAACACTTATGAGATTATCATGTTTCAAACAGCTTAACCCTTCCTGATAATTGATACTATATGAGAGAACTAAAGATACAACAACTTGTATTCCAAATCAATATTCTTATGATATGTGCAAAAATCTGAAGGCATCTAATCTCAACCTTTCACGAGTGAAACCACATAGCTAGGACATCTTAATATTGGGACGAAATCATGTATTGGTTAGAGGGGTTCTAATGGGTAACATGATGATCCGAGGAGAAAGACAAATAACACTCCTATCCACCTAGGAAGGTGGAATACCAAGGGTAGCAAAAATCCCCGCACATGACAATGACATCGTCAATAATCCTAGAAGCCGAGTGAGCTGAAGGCCACATAACCCATACAATCCGACCCATTTAAGACTTTTGAAAAAGGTATGCACTTTAGTTTGAAATTATGGAAATATAAGCTTGAACATAAGGGAAATCATTACTTTTGGAACCCATGAGACAAGCCCATGTAGCCCTAGAAAATCGTTAACAATGGTGAGAAAGTACTTAAAACCATTACGAGTTGGTGTAGAATAAGGCCTTAATGTGTCCACATGAATAAGTTTGAAACAATGAGACATCTTAATGTATTTAACGGGGAAAATTAACCTGGGTTATCTACTCACAAGGACAAGCAGAGCATGTAAATGGTTGTTAGAATAACATCTACAAGGAATACGAGCAATATTTATTTATTCTAACAAAAGGAATATGTGCCCATCCTTGATACTATAAGACTTCCTCTTTGATGCCATAAAACATAAGTGAAATTTACAATGAGAGTTATTTGATTAAATAGATAGTAGGTCGGCAAAACTAATGAGCACCATTTGGAACCAACACGCTTAAACTGAGTTGAAGACATTAGAAGTCTATAGTAAAGGACAATTTACCCACTTCCAGTGTCTCTATTTTTTTGAAAAGGGGGCTTGTAGAGTACATAAAAGTGAGATGAATTGAATCGAATCATATAGTTGGATAGCTAGCCGAGAAAATGAGATAAGATCGTATTGAAAAATATGGAGAAACGACACATGATGCAAGGTAAATGAAAAGAAAGTGAGAGAGCCTATGGAAGTATTCTTTACATTGTAACCACTAAGAAGGGTGGTAATATAAGGGATTACGAGAAGCTGAATTTTTGAAAGAATATCTCTGTATGTAGTCACGTGATGTATAGCTCCAGAATACAAAAATCCAATTATGTTTAGAAACTATACTCCACAATGAAGCACTACAACACACTTCTACACAACCAGTTATTACCAGCCACAGTGGGAGATGCTATAAGACTGGATTGAGAGAAAGTCTTTGACATATGAATGTGTTACTAGATGTATTGCTCCTTGGTCAAACCAAAACCAAAAAGTGAGAGTCAGACTGATAAGCAGATCGTTGGACTAGAATATGTGTAGATAATCCATTATCGAAATGAGATCATTCAATCTCAACAATTATGGCATGTTATCAACCCTTGATGAACTTGAAATCAGGTGGGAACCCAATAAGATAGTATAAAATAATCATGTAAGGTTTACAGGTTTTCATAATGAGTTCTCCATGGATTTTGACTTGACAAATACCCAGATGCTAATGAAAGACAGAAAAACCTGAGAAACAAGCGTTGTGCTATGATCAAAGGTGCACTTGGTCTTGATGGAGAGCCTAGTAAGGGTCCTTATGAGAAAGAAAGTGTTACAATGACACATAGAAGGATATGTTCTCTCATGGTAATCGAACAAGTGTTGGGAAACTAGAACAATGAATTCACTAACTAAGGAGCACAATTAACACATGTTGTGGAGGTGTAAAGAGAAAATAAACATTTGTTATGAGCTGGACATGCTTCTGCTATATTAACTCCCAACTGCAATACACGACCACGCCACAGGCAACCACAATACTAGGAACAAAGCGAGCTACTTACTGCGGGATGTCCTAAGTTGACACGAAAGTTATACTAAGATGGCGACACACGATCTTCCTATGACGGAGATGTGAGGATCTCAATTTTCAGAGAGACTTTATGCACATGGTGGACATTTTGATTGACATGCACTCATGTGATAGGTGTTAAGGTATGCTCTTATGTTACTAGATAGTGAGAAACTTTCATGATGATACTCGCAAGAGAGTAGAGTGACTGTTCAAACCATATAAGCCATATACACAAGTGAGTAAAAGAGTGACTCGAGAAGGATCGCAACACTGGGATACTTTACATGGAACTTGACACCACATAGGTAAACTTTACGACGGTGCATGCATAGGCACAAATGAGCAGACTTGTCCATAAAACGATTTTGTAGCAAATTCATCGGATGTAGTCCCCTGTTGAGAATTTAAGAAAGAAAGTGGAATCCTAGAGTTATAACTCCATTCAAAGACGTATTTATAGAACTTAATTCCACAAGAGGATGTAAATAAGAGAATTTGTGATAGAGCGGATTCACGAACAATATGTCTCCTTCAAGGAGTAGGTACACACAAGTTTTTGTAACTCACATCTTATTAAAACCACATTTATTAGGACACTTCAATATGGATGTAGACATGCAATGAGTAAAGTTTTTGTGTTGTTCATAATGACGTACTACGGAGTGACTTACTTTGTGACTTTAGTGTAAGGCCCCGTGAAAATTTTTGCTCAAAACCCGAGATCTCGTAGTGCCAAGTTAGGAATATGTGTTAAAAATTCGTGAAATTCTTCGCGGCGAGCAAGCTGACCGCGGTTCGAACCCTTTGGATTGATCTGTGCATTAAAAAATTAAGGAAAATGTTTTTCAGAAGGGTGCATTTCTGCGACCGCATAACAGCAATGCGGGCCGCATATCTGCCGCATAGTGAGATAGTATGTTGGCTAATATTAAGGACAACTATGCGGCCAATTATGTGATCGCATAATCAATATGCGGGCCGTATAGTCAATGCATAATCTCCTTGAAATTTTGTGAGTGGCAGTTCTGCGGTGCATTATGCGACCGCAGAATAGGTATGCGGATTGCATTCTTGTCGCATGCCCGGACAGTTTGTTTATGTTTTGGGAGCCATTTCGCGGTCCCTTTTGAATGCCACATGTCAATTATGTGATCGCATATGCGATCACAGATCTGTTCCGCGGCTCCAAATTTCTAATTTTCTGACCCGACCCATGTCGATATATTATATGCTACCCTTAATTTTAGGCCTATTTCCTGATGCATTTAGAGAGAGAGAGAGGGTCCTAGAGGCAGAAGGGGTTCTTCATCAACATTTCTCCTAAGATCTTGCTTAAACCTTAAAGATTTGTCAAGAAAGGCACCTAGGTCTTCTTCCTAAAAGGTAAGGTTCTATAACCCAAGCTCTTAATTACTAGATATAACTAGGATAGACCACTAGAAGGGTAATCCATGAGGATTGGAGTGGATATCTTGCATGCATGAGTTCTTAAAGTATTTGGTGAGGTTTTGAGATAAGGACGGGATGAGGGATGGTAGGATCTTTCATAAATAGTTTTAAAAGCATAACTCCAACTTAGTGTTTGAAAATATGCTCAAATGAGCTAGAACTATGATCACCCCTCTAATTTGTGGTTCGATTTGTCATGTTCCTAAGAAATTGACGTTGCTAATTGTCTCGGAGTATAGTAGGACTTAAGGAAAGCTCAATCGAGGTATGTATGCTAAAATTTCTCTCTCGGAAGTGAATTCCATATTGTTTTTGTATGTTTAAGTGTGGTTTGCCTACAAAAATTATATAGCCTCGAGTCAAATTTTAAATGAAGGTTAGTATACTAATTGGGTGAGAAGAATTCAATCTATTTGATGTTCCTAGTTGCTCTTATATGTACTAAATGCCTTGATTAAATGTGCCTATTTGTTGATAAATAATAAGGATGTTTGGGAATGAATCGAATGAGAAAATGTGAAATGAATTGAGAAATAAGCCTCGACCCAACTGTTAGGGACTAACTTCAAAAATAGAATGGCCTAAAGGTCTTGTACCAGAACCATGCCCATAAGTGATTGTTGCTTATAATAGTTGTAGTTATACTACAACTGTGTGCAGTATTAAATTGAATCAAAAATGTTTTTTTGGGAGTATCATTAGCAAGACCGAGGAAGGGTGCGTCATAAGGCCCACACCTGAAACTACACGTGCCAGTGTAGGAGTGGAGTGTGATTTGGGATGAAAGTGAAATATTGGTAAAATTGTGACTATTCCCCCAAAGTGGGATGAAACTAATACCTGTGAATTGAAAAAAAAAGCCAACCCACACGGCATATGTGGGAAGGCGGCCTAGCTGATCGGGTGGAGATCAAACTCCATGTTGCACACATAGTAGTACTACTCTTGTGACAACTTTCTTTCGCATCATAATGTTAAACCACATTGTCCGTGGGGAGATTTCCTAGCCGATCGGGCATGATTGGAATCCGTTCTAACAAAGACGGTGGTAATATCGGTGCTAGTGATCTCCCAACCAAAAATATATATACTATTTTCTTACTTGAAAATCGTTATGTTTTAATTGGTTATTTGGATATTGTTGATTTTGACTTGCTATTTCTACGTGATGTCTCTGCTTATATGGACATTCTATTTTGAAAGGGGACTTTTAGCCTTACATACTAGTGCTATTCGACGGCGCTAACGTCCTTTTTGCCGGGGGTGCTGTATCATTTAATGATACAGGTGGTTCCACAGCGGGTGGCATCGGCCAGTGGTAGCGGTACTCTCTTCCCAGCAGTCTTGGTGAGCCCCACTCCATCCTGGGGTCATGTCATGTATCTTTTGTTCATTTTCTCATCACGTTTTTTAGGTATAGTCGGAGCCTTATTGCTGGCATTTCCCTATTACTCTTCTATTATATTTAGAGGCTCCGTAGACTATTTGTAGGTGGTGGTTGATGTTGGGCTTCAGGACTAGGAATGTTAGTATTAGACAAGCATGCTTTTCATTAAACTTGTAAACTTGTAATATTTTGAAAACTATGAATGAAGTCATTACGGAAAATGAAATGGAAGTTTCTAATGGAAGATTTCTTAGTGTTTTGATACAATGGGATAACATTCCCTCTTTATTCATGAACTAGGTTGGGTAGAATGAAATCTAACAGTCTTGCCCAGTCGGGTTTACTTGGTTGAGCGCCGGTCGCGTCCCACGGTTTTTGGGTCATGACAAACTTGGTATCAGAGCCTAAGATTTTAAAGTATCCTAGGATGTCTCGGAGTTGTGTCTAGTAGAGTCCTTCTTATCGGTGTGTTGTCGACCACATGTATAAGTTGGAGGCTATTTGGACATTTAGGAAATTCCACCCTTCTTTGATATTCCGGATCGTGCTATAGAGATCGGGATAGAGATCTAATTTCCTTGTTATGTCCCATTTTCCAGATGAGTAATCCATGAGTCCGAAGAAGCGAGGAAGGAATAACCCCGCCATTAAATTTGGGGGAGATTGCGCATGATTTCGTAGGGAGGATGCATCAAGCTGTGCAAGGATTGGAAGAACTTATTGCTAAGGGAAGTGTCCTTGTCCCTGCCAATGTCGCCGCACCACTAGAGCGTGTAGTGAGAACATCTAAGAAATGAAAGTGGGTTGTTGGTGCTAATAAGCTAAATTGTTTAGTTTGCAAGAAGCGTCACTTGGGGAGATGTTGGATGACCGTCGAGATATGTTATGGTTGTGGAAAGAGGGGGCACAAGAAGAATAAATGCCCTATGTTGGGTACACCTATCGCGGTCTACCCGGTATGTGGGAAGGAACATTTAACGAAGTGTTGTGAGTGTGCCCAGCAACGTGTTTAGGGTGGTAGATTAGGGCAATTCCAAGGTCCCGCACAGCAAACCAATACTGGAATTGGTACTCCCGCATTAGAAGCTTAGAGGAAGGATAAGATGGAAGTTTATAATGTACGCAAAAATGGTGAGTATCAGGTCGGTGGGGCGAGTCAGTTTAGTGGACCTTATCCACATTGTGTGAAATGTGGGAAATATCAGAGTATGTCGCTATGGTACTAATGTATGCTACATATGTGGTATGCCGGGTCATCTTCAAAGAGATTGTCACTCATCTCGCCAGATCATGGGCAGGGGTATGGCGCAGCCCACCAGTTCTACAACTACTTCATATGTAGCGCCTTCGGGACGTAGAGCAGTTGAGGGTGGTGTTCAGAGCTCGGGAGGGCCCAACGGGTTCTATGCTAGGAGGGGGCATCAAGGGTCGGAAGCTTTCTTAGGTATGGTTACAGGTATGCAGACTTTTCAATCTCATGATGAGTATCCCTTATTGACTCTGGCTTTGCTTTGTCATATATCAATCCTTGTATTGCTATGGAATTTGGGGTAGAGTCAGGGCGACCTTATGGTCCATTCTGTGTATCTACCCTTTGAGCGAGATGTATTATTCATGAAGCCTCTTTAGTACAATTATCTTACTTGCAACCTCGTAAGGAATTGAGTTCTATGATGATTTCCTAAACTGAGTCAGAATCTGAGGGTAACTATTTCCACTCACTTTCCTAGACCCTCACCAAGGAACTATATCTGATAAATTTCTTATATATCATTTTACTCAAATGGATAACATCTACTCACTTGTGCTTATGCATGAACGATCGTAAAATTTGCCTATGTTGTGACCCTTCTTGAGTCGCTCATTTCTCCCTAGTGTAGATGGCTTCGATGGTTCAAATAATCACTTCGCTTCTTCGTCAATATTATCATAAAGTATTTTCACTAACTAGTAACATGAGAGCCTATCTCAGCTCCTATCATATGTGTGCATATCAGTGGAAGTAGATCGTTTGTCTGTATAAGTTTCTAGAAATTTGAGGTTTTCACAAATTCGCCACAAGAAGATATTTTCCTTGCCCATTGTAGTATGACTTTCGTGCTTACTTAAATCGTTCCACAATAAGTAGCTCACTTTATTCTTAGTGTTGAAGTTGCCCGTGAAGTGGCCCAGTATCGCAGTCGGAGAACTATGATAACAGAATCGTGTCAATCTCATAGAAAAGAGTTTATTCCCTCTCCAGCCAACATATGACCCCCTCCATATTTTTAATAAGTCCTAGCAATGTGGATTCAATCGTGAAAGGCTCATATTAGATGTTTTGGATTTGGCACATATCATATTAATTTGAAAGGCAAGTTGTCGTATCTTTAATACTCTCGTATAGGATCAACTATCAGGAAGGGTTGAATGGGTTGAATTATAGTAATCTCACAAGTGTTCAACTGCTATTTCATTCTCATGTGCTTGTGGCGCAAATTCCTTGTGTCAATTAATATTAGGAATGTAATTCGACTTCATATTTTGAAACCCCTATCTCATTCAAGGTGCCAGAGTATTCTCATTCTTGATAAATTGATCTTCCCTACACTCCAGGAGTCGACTGGTGGCACGTACCTAAATAGTCCTCCGTGAATGATTCTATTGCCGATATGCTATCTAAACTCCATGCCTCATTGTTTCAAACCAATGATTTCATCGAAATGATTAATCGTGTCATCATAATCCGTAGTAAGTTTTGTGTTTCCTAAATAAAATACAACCTCATGAAATACCCCGCTCAACATATCTACATTGATGGATTCTTGAAATACTTCCAGTCCAATCTTGAACCTTATTGTTCCTATTCGTGGTAAACCTATTAAGGGTATGGGTTCAAGCATGTCAAAAGGTAGCGTCATTCCATGGTTAATCGTATTAGATAGGGACTCTATGGTCGTATTTATTCTAGCCCCTCACAGAATAATGGTTAAAAGTCGCCAAGTGTTCAACTCGGGTGTCCGACATAAATATTTAGAGTTAAAGGAAGTAAGCAGGTTGTTCTCAAGGTTCCCTCTAGGAAGATGCTATGGGAATTGTCCCTAAGGGTAAAGTAGGTGTAGTGCACTTTAGAAGTTATGGAACCTTGGAAAAGATGGGTCAAATTATGAGTATGATGCCCCCTCTATCGTATCGTTGCCCTCCATGGTTCCGATGTTCCATATAGCTATGTCTAAGAAGGTAATTACAAATCTTTGGTACATCATTCCAGTGAGAATTGTTGAAGGTGGAATTAATGGATAGTCGACTTATAGGGAGTAGCTAATCGCAATCCGGGATTAAACCAGGTTGAGAGTCATGGAAGGGAAAATATTTATTCGCTTAATTGTATATTATATGGTCATGATTCGAGAGGTGCTTTCTGTGTGTTATGCCTTAAATATGTGTAGCTTATGTGCAGGTATTGTCTTTGATAATGAGATGTTAGATGTGTGGAAAATTTGTGTTATTGGTATATTGTACTAGTTGCTTAGTTACGGATGTATTTTTAAAATGGGTTTCTGAGGTTCTCTGATAGGTAGATGGGCCCAGTTACAAAGGAAGCTCTGGCAAAATTTTCAGAAATTTAGGGAGTTAGTCAAATTTGGAATTTCTGGGGTGTGAATGAAGAGTCGAATCCAATATAAAGGGGCACTGCTAAGGTGGAGAGTCAATTGTTGTTGGTAGAATGAAGAATAGTGTTGAGGCAAGGATTGTAGTGTTGGTACACCAACTGAGTTGGTGGTAGCGGGTTATAAATCTGGTGTGGAAGAGAAAGAGGACGATAATGTATTAGGCTTTTCTCAGTAGATGGCTTCTACCCTTTGGCTTCTAGATTCACTTCTATTGTTGCCATTGATGATGTCTAGTGCTTATTCAGGTTCGAGGGTTTACTATGAACAAGTTAGTTCTCAATTCTCGGTAGGATACTATAAGTAGTTGAACGTATTGATTAGGGAATAGCAGGAGAATCACTTGATAAGTATACCGCTATCCATAATTGAGGGGCATGTGAAATTTGGGAGCTTGAGGTATGTAAGGAAGGAAGTAAGTCATGTTGGGTGTTTGGGGCGAGCCATGATCCTTATTCGAGGACGAATGATCTTAAGGGGGGACCGTGAAAATTTTTGCTCAAACCCCGAGATCTCGTAGTGCCAAGTTAGGAATATGTGTTATAAATTCGTAAAATTCTTCGCGACAAGCTTGATTGATCTGTGCATTAAAAAGTTAAGGAAAATATTTTTCGAAGGGTGTATTTCTGCGACCCATTATGTGACCACATAACAATAATGTGGGCTGCATATCTGCCGTAGAGTGAGACAGTATGTTGGCTAATTTTAAGTTCAACTATGCGGCCAATTATGCGATCACATAATCAATATGCGGGCCGCATAGTCATCACATAATCTCCTTGGAATTTTGTGAGTGGAAGTTTTGCGGTGCATTATGTGATCGCAGAATAGGTATGCGAACCGCATTCTTGTCGCATACCTTGGCAGTTTGTTTATGTTTTGGGAGCCATTTTGCGGTCCCTTTTGCGGGCCGCATGTCAATTATGCGATCGCAGATCTGTTCCGGGGATCCGAATTTCTAATTTTCTGACCCGACCCCATGTTGATATATTATATGCTACCCTTCATTTTAGGCCTATTTCCTGATGCATTTAAAGAGAGAGAGAGGGTCCTAGAGGGAAAAGGGGTTATTCAGCAACATTTCTCCTAAGATCTTGCTTAAACCTTGAAGATGTGTCAAGAAAGGCACCTAGGTCTTCTTCCTAAAAGATAAGGTTCTATAACCCAAGCTCTTAATTACTAGATATAACTAGGATAGATCATTAGAAGGGTAATCCATGAGGATGGGAGTGGATATCTTGCATGCATGAGTTCTTAAAGTATTTGGTGAGGTTTTGAGCTAAGGATGGGATGAGGGATGGTAGGATCTTTCATAAATAGTTTTAAAAGCATAACTCCCACTTAGTGTTTTAAAATATGCTCAAATTAGCTAAAACTATGATCACCCCTCTAATTTGTGGTTCGATTTGTCATGTTCATAAGAGATTGATGTTGCTAAGAGTCTCGGAGTATAGTAGGACTTAAGGAAAGCTCAATCGAGGTATGTAGGCTAAACTTTCTCTCTCGGAAGTGAATTCCATATTGTTTTTGTAAGTTTAAGTGTGGTTTGCCTACCAAAATTGTATAGCCTCGAGTCACATTTTAAATGAAGGTTAGTATACTAATTGAGTGAGAAGAATTCGATCTATTTGATGTTCTTAGTTGCTCTTATATGTACTAAATGCCTTGATTGAATGTGCCTATTTGTTGATAAACTATAAGGATGTTTGGAAATGAATCGAATGAGAAAATGTGAAACGAATTATGAAATAAGCCTCGACCCAACTGTTAGGGACTAACTTCAAAAATAGACTGGCCTAACGGTCTTGTACCCGAACCATGCCCATAAGTGATTGTTGCTTATAACTCCAATGTGTATCTAAATTGTTGGTTGGCATGTCCCTCTTTGGGAAGAACCCCTTATGTTTGATGATTCTATTTCTATTGAATTCGAAAATATATGATTCCCGGAATATTTGGTACATTGATATTGGTTGGTGATCCTTGAAAATAAAGGGATGAAAATGTGGAAAACAAAATGTGGCCTTCATGCCATGAAAAGGATAAACCTTGTGAAAGGCCCAAAGGGGCAAAGAGATATTGGTATCGAGAGAGATTAAGAGCATTAATCAAAACTATAAAGTGTGAAAGGTATTGAGGTAAGCAGTGTTGTATTTTTGCTATATTAGTATACATGTATTTATACTAGAATTGTGTGCAATATTAAATTGAATTAAAAATGTTTTTTTGGGAGTATCATTAGCAAGACCGAGGAAGGGTGGGTCATAAGCTCCACACCTGAAACTACACGTGCCAGGGTAGGAGTGGAGTGTGATTTGGGATGAAATTGAAATATTGGTGAAATTGTGACTATTCCCCCAAAGTGGGATGAAACTATACCTGTGAATTGGAAAAGAAAATGCCAACCCACACGACATATGTGGGAAGGCGGCCTAGCTGATCGGGTGGAGATCAAACTCCATGTTGAGCACATGGTGGTACTACTCTTGTGACAATTTTCTTTCGAATCATAATGTCAAACCACTTTGTCCATGGGGAGATAGCCTAGTCGATCGGGCGTGATTGGACTCTGTTCTAACAAAGACGGTGGTAATATCGGTGCTAGTGATCTCCCAACCAAATATATATATATACTATTTTCTTACATGAAAATCGTTATGTTTCAATTGGTTATTTGGATATTGTTGATTTTGACTTGATATTTCTACGTGATGTCTCTGCTTATATGGACATTTTATTTTGAAAGGGGACTTTTAGCCTTACATACTAGTGCTAAAGTCCTTTTTGCTGGGGTGCTATATCGTTTAATGATACAGGTGTGTCCACAGCGGGCAGCATCGGCCAGTGGTAGCGTTACTCTCTTCCCAGCAGTCTTGGTGAGCGCCACTCCATCCCGGGGTCATGTCATGTATCTTTTGTTCATTTTCTCATCACGTTTTTGAGGTATTGCCGGAGCCTTATTGCCGACATTTCCCTATTACTCTTCTATTGTATTTAGAGGCTCCGTAGACTGTTTGTGGGTGTTGGTTGATGTTGGGCTTCAGGACAAGGAATGTTAGTATTTGACAAGCATGCTTTTCATTAAACTTGTAAACTTGTAATATTTTGAAAACTATGAGTGAAGTCATTACGGAAAATGAAATAGAAGTTTCTAATGGAAGATTGTTTAGTGTTTTGATAAAATGGGATAACATTCCCTCTTTATTCATGAACTAGGTTGGGTAGAATGAAATCTAAGATGCTTGCTCAGTCTGGTTTACTCGGTTGAGCGACGGTCGCATCCCACGGTTTTTCGGTCATGACATTTAGGTTGATAGGGCAATAACATAATCAATGCCCCTCGACTCCATATCCTTAACGCACGTTGGTAACATACTAATATACTACATTATCTGGTAGTGCAGTGACATTAATAGGAACAAGGGTACTCCCCTTAGCAACAAGTTCTACCAATCCCTCCATGGCTCGATACATACTCCTAACAAATGCTTGGGCAATCTCCCTCAGATTCAATGGTGGGGTCATTCCCTTCTTAATGCTTCAAACTCATGGATTATGGTATCGAGATTACTCATCTGGAGAATAAGACACAACGAGGAAATTAGCTCCCTATCTTGGGTTCTATCGCACGATCTGGAGTATCAAAGAAGGGTGAAATTCCTAAATGTCCAAATAGCCTCCAACTTATAGATGTGGTCGACAACACACCGATAAGAAGTACTTTACTAGACACGGCTCCTAGACATCCTAGGACAATTTAAAACCTTAGGCTCTGATACAAAGTTTGTAACGCCCCAAAAACCGAGCAGCGCGACCGGCGCTTAACCAAGTAAACTCGACTGAGTAACCCTGTTAGGTTTCATTATACCCAAACTAATTCATGAATAAATAGGAGATGGACTCCATTAATCATACTTTGTAAGTATTTCATTAACAACTTCCATTTTATTTCCATTAGCAGCTTAATTCATAAGTATCACAATATTAAAATTTTTATAAATCTTTGCCAAATATCAAGATTTCTAACTCAATTCCCCATTATCAAACACCACCCACAACCTGTCTACGGAGCCTCTAAATACAACTGAAGAGTAATATGGAAATGCCGGCAACAAGGCTTCGACTATACCTCAAAATACAAAGTACATGATAAAGGATTGATACAGGACCCCAAAATGAAATGGGGCTCACCATGTCAGCTGAAAAGAAGATGCGTCACTAGCTGCGACCACCACTGCCTGCTATGGAACCACCTACATCCATTTAAAGACATAGCACCCCCGGAAAAAGGGACGTTAATGCATCGAATAGCACTAGTATGTATAACTAAACACCATCTCATTAGAAAGAACAACCATACAAGAATAAAGAAATCATAATGATTCAACAAAAGCGTTAAACAATCACCACATCATCAAATAAAAGGAATCACATAGCTTTCACATAATTTTCATAGCTATAGTTTGGGGCATTTAATACCGTTCATCATCATTCACAATACCCCCGCTTTCTTGAGTGAAGTCTGACCGCGACTTGATCAGCTAGCTTGCCTTATTTGAGACATATACCTTAATCACAATCTTATTCTCACTTTCCGAAATTCAATATCAGCACAATACCACCATGTGTGCGGCATGGCGTCCGATCACGACCTGATCGGGTAGGCCGCCTTACCAAGGCGTTCTTCCTTTCTCATTAATCATATCATTTCAATCTTTATTTTACATATATCAATTCGTAGGCACTTAGGGCCACAATTATCACATCATAATTGAAATTAGGCCACATTTTATAACTCACATTCCACATCACTTTCACTTTCAACATCAAACTTGCAATTTAAGATAATGGGTACATACAAGAGCAATTCAAGTTGTAAGCATAGAGAAGAATTCTCATGATTCGGCATAATAATCACAATTTAAACTTGACTTGAAATCTAGGCAATTTAGCATATAGCTCTCATTCTTCACATATCCCCAATTTACCAAGAATAGCACATTGAACATATTGAGACACACCTTTCACATATATTCTTGCAACACCAAATCCTTTGAAATAACAAATACTACATAAATCAAATTCCGGACTTACAACATATGTGGGGACACCATGGGAGCTCAATTCCTAATAAGAGGGGTTTTTAGCCATACATACCTTGTTTAAGCTTTTCTTAAGTTCCTACAATCCACCAACACCTCTAGCAATAACAATATATAAGGAGAAAGAGAAATCAATTAATAATTTAGAAGGATTTCCAGTGGTATAACTCTCTTAGGAATTTCATCAAACACCTAATCATGTGAAATATACTACAAGGTCCTACAATGGAAATTCCTTCTTCCCTCATCCAGTTTCATCAAGAACTACCCAAAATAGTTCATTAATCCCACATACTATAACTTAGTGTCACATGCATGGCCTATTTCAAACCCCACAATATATGTGTGAACTCATAATCTCATATATGAAATATTAGAAGTAGGACTTACCCGGAAGATAGTGAGCTAGAGATTAGCATGCTTGATTCTTGAGGGTTTGTGCAAGATTGATGATTAGGAGGCTAGGTTCCCTCTTTATCTCTCTAAAATGCTCTCATATCTCTCTAGATTTAGTGTGAAATGGTCCCAAATGAAGACCCAAAGCTTATTTATCAAAGTGGGTTCGGATATGAAAATTTCCAAAAATGACCCCCGAAGTCAAATATGTGGTGCAATTATGCTATAACATAATTGAAATGTGGGCAGCATTCTTGCAGCATAATTATTATGTGATAGCATAATCGACAGCATAATCGATTATGCTACAGCATAATCAACATGTGACATCATAATATTTTGCCCCGCACTACTTCATTATGCGACGCATATGCGGTCCGCATAGTCATTTTGCAATCGCAAAATTGGTCGCAAATCCAGCCTTTGGTAATTTGATCATAACTTTGTGTGGGAATGTCCAAATGACGAACGATTTGAAGCGTTAGAAACTAGACTCAAATAAATTTCATTTTATAGGTTGTTCACCACGTAAAACCTTACATATATTTAGATATGCTCGTCCAAAGTGTGGACTTGTGCGAACTCATTTAGAATTTTAGCCTAGTATGAAATTTTCCAATTTGACTTAGACTTAGGCCTCCCATTAGACCCCACATGACATATTATAAGACTTATACACTTATTTACCAAATCCAATTGATGCCCATCATGTTAATAGCACATAAAATATTATAATTAGCTTATATGGCACCACAAAATCCTAATTTACTTAGCGAAACTTTTTGGGGCCTTACACAAAGGTCTGGAAGCTTATCAAAAGAAATTTTTTTTGCAGGAGTGTAGGCATTACTATTGGGAAGAACCCTTCTTGTTCCGTAATTGTGCCGATAACATCATCCGACGATGCGTTCCAGAAGATGAGGTGATGCAAATTCTCAAGGCATGCCATGATTCGCTGGTTGGGGGTCCTTATGGAGGAAATCATACTGCAGCAAAAGTGCTTGAATGTGGCTATTATTGGCCAACAATCTATGAAGATGCAAACCAAATGGTCAAGGCATGTGACCAACGTCAAAGACAAGGGTCAATATCAAAGAGACATGAGATGCCAATGAACTTTATACTCAAGGTTGAGATCTTTGATGTGTGAGGAATAGGCTTTATAGGCCCCTTCGTGAGCTCGTATGGCATGACCTACATCTTGGTGACTGTGGACTATGTCTCTAAATGTGTTGAAGCAATCTCCTTACAGAACAATGAAGCAAGGAGTGTGACTGCATTTTTGAAGAAAAACATATTCATGCGGTTTGGCACTCCAAGGGCCATCACGAGTGATGGTGGGTCTCATTTCTGTAACAAGGCTTTTGCTGGGCTACTTGAAAAATATGGTGTAAAGCACAAGGTGGCCACACCTTATACTCCTCAATCGAGTGGTCAAGTTGAAGCTTCGTACAGAGAAATCAGGAATATCCTAGCAAAAACTATTAATGCAAACAGGACCGACTGGTCAAGGAAGCTAGATGATGCATTATGGGCCTATCACACAGCATTCAAGACCCCCATTGTCACTTCACCATACAGGTTGGTTTTTGGCAAAGCTTGTCACTTTCCAGTAGAACTTTAGCACAAAGCTATGTGGGCTTTAAAGAAGCTAAATCTTGATTGGGTTGAGGCTGCTAACCTAAACATAACTCAATGAGATGGAAGAATTCCGTCTTCATTCCTATGAGAGTGCAACCATGTACAAAGAACGGATAAAGTTTGTCCACGACAAGAAGATCTTGAAATGGGAGTTTAATTCGGGTGACTTAGTCTTACTTTTCAACTCAAGACTCAAGCTATTCTCGGGCAAACTCAAGTCCAAATGGTCTGGACCATTCAAAGTTGTGTGTGTGTCTCCCTATAGCGCTATTGAACTTGAGTCAAAAGATGGGACTCGGACCTTCAAGGAAAATGGACAATTGTGAGCACGTGATTTTTGCCCTATGAGAACTACTCCCAGAAATTCAAAATAAAATAGTTTTGTGTTGTTTGTGATTCATTTGTAATTGCCTGTGCACATTTGTTTTTACTTTAATTAAAAATAAATATATTACATGTGCATTTAGGATTTTTATTTAACGATTAGGAATTAATTAAACCATGTTTGGTTTTAAAAAGAATGAAAATTACAAAATGTGCAGTTTTGCATTTTTAGCATTTTATGTCCAATTATGTGATTGTGTTTTAATTAGTGTTTGAATTTAGATTTTAATTGTTATTAAGGGTTAATTAGTATTTTTGAGTTAATTTTGGCCTTACAATTTATTGGACAAATTTTGGTAATTAGGAATTAAAAAGAAAATAGAAGAAAAAGAAGAAACAAGAGAGGAAAATCGGACTGGGCCAATTTTAAAAGAAAGTCCAGGCCCAGTCCAAATACCCTCTTACCCGGTCCAATCCAACCAGTCTTGGAGACGGGTGGAACGACGCCGTTCGGGCATGAAGAATCTGGGCCGTTGATCTCACTCGATCGAACGGTCCAATCCATCTCTAGATATATCCAAACGACGTCGTATATACCCAATAGATCCAGGCCATTCTTTTCATTTGATCCAATGCCTCAGAACAATCCCCATAACCCGGTCTGTTTTACCCAGGTCAACCCGGTCTCTTAATGAGACCAAACGACACCGTTTGATTTAAGTGAATTGATCTAGACCCTCGATCTCTCTTGATCGAACGGCCAAGATCAAACCACCCCCACTATATAAAGTCAATCTCATACCTAGCCCCCCCCAATCCAAACCCCTGTTCATTATCGTCTCTCAGAGACGAAATCCCTTCCTCAAACCCTAGCCGCCATGGAACTCCTTCGCCTGAAACCCGGCGGCAACAATGCCGCCGGTCACCAAATTAACACCCCTTAAGCATTTAACCACCCCCGATCCAAATCCAGGAACCACTTGCCTCGAATCAACTTGGAACTTCTCGAATCTTCAATTGAAGATTCGAGCAAACCATGAACCAAAACCAATCTACCCCAAATTCATACCCTGGCACCCCCTGACCTCCCTCGTGCCCAAACCACCTTTGGTTTGTTTCGAATCTGGCTAGAAACACTCGAACCCTAAATCGAAACATAAGAACCCTAGAAAACCAAAACTGGTTTCTGTCTGAAATTTAAGGGAATTTGGGTGTTTAACTGACCTTAGTCGAAGTGTTCTCAGTTGAGAACACTCGATTAAGGTCCGTTTGACCTCAAAAAGTTCAAGTCCGAGTCAATTCAAATCCGTCTGTTCTCTGTTCCATTTAAGGTATTTTTCCTTCTTTCCTTTTATTCTATTTTTGATGTTTTAAATGTCTGTTTATTTGTTTAGTATTGTTATATTAATTTTTCAATTTTTTGTCGATTGTTCTGTTCTTCTCCCTCAGACCTTTTATTTGGTCGAATTTGTTTCTACTCGTTGTTGTATATAATTATAGGCTGTGTAATCGATTCGAATACGTTTCGTCGATTAGTTAAGTTTTATTATAAATCCCTGTTCTTGTCAATGCCGCTTGAATTGCCTGATTATCTATTTCTGATTGATTGTTGTCAATTGTTGTAGGCAATCAGTTAATTAGTTATCGTCGATTAATTCAGTTTTATTAGTAGTTTCGTCAAATGGTTTGAGGGCGAATGCTGTATGTGCTGATCTTTAGGCAATTAGCTTCAGGGCATTGTCAATATGCTGACAATGATCCTGCATTCTTGTATAGGTTTAACTTAGAATCCCTGCATTTATGATAGATTTTGATTCAGTTTCAGTTTCAGTTTTAATGATTCTGTTGAGTTCTATGTTGTGATTTAAATTCAGTTCATTTGTTGCAATTGGAATTCAACCTTAGTCATTCAGTTGTCAGGAGGATTGGTTATAGCTGTTAATCAGAATTAGTTTTAGATGATTGTTAGCTTGAACAGATTTTAGAGTTAAAGGGTTTTAATGCAGATGAATAATTTGTATTGGGGCAGTAATATTAAGGGGTTTCAGGGGTGATATGGGAATGTAACAGTTAGGATAATATTTTAATGTTAGTGTCTTGTTAGTAGGGTATTAAATATCTTTAAATTAATGAGTTAATGGGGAACAAGAGGGAATTGGGGCTGAAAATAAGGAAAAGCATTCCTTAGTGGGTTTTAAGTGGAAATATGCAGATTTTTGTTTGCTGGGGGGTCGGGTAGTTAAGTTTTAAAGAGGGGGCAGGTCTGTAGTGGCTATAAAATAGAAGGCATTTGGACTGATTAAAGGGGAGAATTTTTTTTTGGAGAGTGCCAATTCAGAATTAGAAATATATAAAATAGGCTGACTTTTAATGTTGAGGAGGTCAGTTGAGTTTGAGAGTAAAAAAGTCTAGTCTGCTTTGATTGCTGAAAATCAGTTAAAAGAAAATAGTTTTTTTTGAAAGTGTTCTTCTTTGAGAGTTAAAGAATAGAGAATCAGAAAGTACGGTTTCATTGCATTTCTGAGTTGATTTCTGCTCTCCGTTTGTTTCTGGGATTTCTCTGGTTCAGTTTGGTATTGCTGGGGTTGTCAACTTTTTTTTTCTGAGTTTGTTGTCGGTTTCCCATTACTGTTCCATTGGTTATTGATGGGATTTTGCTGGTTTTAATCTGTTATTGGGCTACTGTTGCTTGATGCTGTTGCTGTGCTGCTATTGCATTTGCTGTTTCTCATCTTCCTCTTCTTTTATTTTGAATACCAGGTACACGACTGTAACACTGGCTATTATAAGCTGAAATATGTGGAAACATGAATACATATAAAAATGGAAGTCTGAAGTTTGATTCAGTTTTTTCTTTGTTTACTGATTATAGTTAGAACATTTTGTATACTATTGCTATGTAAATTTTTGCTGCTTTGTATAGTTGGACTGTTACATATTGATGCCTAAGTAGTGTAGACACAATGGTTTAGTATAGTTTAGATTTGATTTGTATATGATTGTATAAAGTGGGCTGAAGTTGGACGTGTATGTTTATGTTAATTAGCCTACATATTGGTGCTAATCACCAATCTTGATGTAATATGATTTATCCATGTGGTTTAAATGTCGAAAAAAATCAGAATAGTTCGAAGCATGAGACAAAAATGTGAGATTTACATCATTCGCGTGTAGTGATCAGTAGAAACTGGTTGTCATTTAGGATATAGGCATTAATTCAAAGACATCCTTTTGGCATTTGTTTTCTAATAATATTTCAATATCATAGCTTCAAAATATTGGGTGTTTATTTTTTGAATATTGATCTTGTAAGGCTAACTTGAATCAATTTGTTTAATCAGTCACTTCACATCTTTGGCAAAAATCAGGTTTCTAGTAGTGACTTGAACAACCCCAAATGTAGTAGTGGTAGTAGAATTAATAATAAAATTAGGATTTTCTTCTTTTTTTTTCCAGAAAAAATATATATAGAAAATCGTAGTCATTTTAGCATGGACCTTTAAATAAAACATGAGACGAGCCTCGCCAGATAAAACGTGTAAATTGCGAGGCTCTCAGTAATTGGCTAAAAATAAAATATTTTGAATTCGGGATGGGTCGTTTAGTGAATTTTACGACACTCCCCAAAGATAATAACGCGCTAGTCACTTTAGACGCGCTTTTAATAATTTACTTTCTTAAATCCGGGTGCACATTTATGTGACCAAAATCCAAATTTCGACGGAGTCAAAATGTGTCGATAACCACGGGTGCATTGATGTAACGTGGTTCGAGATGTATTTTACAACGTCGCAATTCCCGTTAAGAAAATAATAATAATAAAAGCGTTAAACAGTTAAAATTTGCACATAGGTTCAACATGTATTAAAATCAGATAAATAAGCCGAATATGACAGTTGAGCGACCGTGCTAGAACCACGGAACTCGGAATACCTAACACCTTTTTTCGGGTTAACAGAATTCCTTATCCGGATTTCTGGTTTGCGGACTGTAATACAGAGTCAATTTTTCCTCAATTCGCGATTCAACCGGTGACTTGGGACACCATAAGTCTCCTATGTAGCGACTCTGAATTAAATAATAAATCCCGTTTCGATTGTCCTTTAATTGGAAAAACTCTCTCATATACCCTTCGCGAAAGTATAGGTAAAAAGGAGGTGTGACAGCTCTGGCGACTCTGCTGGGGACATTAACCCAGAACCACTGGTTCAGGGTTAGAAATTTGAGCTTTGAATAATTGTTATATTGGCTTTATTTAATATCTGATTTTATTACATTTTTTCATCTAATGTGCTAAATGTTGCTTTTACCGCTTTGTTATTCTGTGAATTGTATATAAATTATTACGAAACCCATCTTCTCTCTGAGTCTTCTAAATCATGAAGAAGGGTGCACTTCGTGTGACTTCTTTTCTGTTTAGAGTCAATCCCATTTTTAGAACGAGGTTCGGATAAGTTGCTAAGCCGGTGAAGCTTCTATATTCCCGGTACGCTGCCTCCTCCTCGGCTCGAGCTGTCCGCTCGGGTAAGCCAGGTTTAGAACAATACACTCAGGTTTTAAACCTAGTATGACAAAACCATATGTCGGATCCCTAGTAGGAACGTTTGTTTGCATCATGTGCATTTGACTTTGGAGACTCAACACAGGGGTTGGGTCTGTATAGGACTGGTGTACCTGAAATAAAAAAGACCATCATGATGCATCTTACTTGCTACATGTGCATTTATATGCTTCGGACTCGCATGCTGGCCGGTTTTTCAATATTGGGAAAAATGAAAAAAAAATGAAAAAAAAAGAAGAGAAATAGCAGTGTAGAGGGTTAAGAGAGTTAATCACTAGTTTTGAAAATACCAAATGCCCGAATAGTGTCGAAATTCTGCCAATTTTTTTTAGAAAATGAAAAAAAAAAGTTTTTATTTTAAATAGTTTGTTTTATTCAAAAAGCAAAAAAAAAGTCTTTATTTTTAGTTTGTCTTGTTTTCAAAATAGTTTATTTAGAAAAAAAATAGTCTATTTTATTTGCCCGAACTACGTCGGTTTGATTCTCACCGGATGTGAGATACGTAGGCAACCCTCATCGGGTCCAACTTCCCCTTTTTGCAAAAATACCCAGAAAAGAGTCTTAAATAAATCAAGTGATGCTGTTTTTGTCAAAAATAGACAAATGTTCCCGAAAGAGACGCCGGAAGGCTGACTTTGCATAAACGGCCACTTTTGATCATCCTTTAGAGTTTTGATCGGTTGACCCTCACAGGCTTCATCCCCGAAGCGCTGAAAGGCCGTGTTCGGAAAATCGGATCTTTCTTTCTGAAAATATAGTCAAATCATTTTTTGATTCAAATAATTTTTTGCTTTTGTTTAAATCACCTTAATAAATGTGCAGGATGAGCACAAATGAAAACAAACCCTTCACCGTCTTTAGCAAGATCCCTCTCCAGCTCCATATGTGGTGGGACAATTTGGGAAAAATCAGCAAAGAAATAGTGTTCAGAGTCTTGGGGGGTCTCATCAGTCTACTAAATGTCAAGGCAAGGACGGATGTCATCGAGGCTTTGATACCATTTTGGGACCCGACCCGAAATGTATTTCGCTTTGCGGATTTTGAGCTTACACCCACACTGGAGGAAGTAACAAGTTATGCGGGTATGAATGGGAATCTGAGAAGTCAGTATCTATTTTCACCAAGGCCGGTATCGCTACACCGATTTCTGGACTTGTTAAATATCAGCCGGACTGTGCAAAATAATGATTTATCAAAAGGATATTGCGCTCTTCAGTTCTTATATCAGCGTTATGGTAATCCACGGGGTTTTGACGAGCCAAATTTGGGACTGAATCACGCTGGAAATAGAGGTAAATGGGAAGCAAGACGAACCTTGGCATTCATAACGGCATTCTTGGGAACCATGGTTTGCCCACGAGACGACAAGAAAATAGAGATAGGACTCGTATGGATGGTTGATGTCGCAATGAAAAGGGCTGATAGCACTATAGTTCCCCTGATCTTATCAGAAATATACCGAGCATTGACCGTGTGTAAGGAGGGTGGAAGTTTTTTCCAAGGTTGCAATCTATTACTTCAGTTGTGGATACAGGAACATCTCTGCCATCGAGTGGGGTATATGAACTTCGGGCTGACTGGTTTAAACTGCATTGAAAAGTTTGAGAAGCGGGTAACGGGTGTTGCGTTCCCCGAGGGTACTGGAGATTGGTTTATACGACTGAGATCACTAACGGCGGACCAAATTGAATGGGCTTTTGGGTGGTTGCCCGCTACTGAAGCAATATACATGTCGGCCAAAGAATGTTATGTTCTTCTGATGGGTGTCCGTAGTATCCAACCATACACTCCCCATCGGGTATTGCGTCAATTGGGAACGTTCCAGATTATCCCTCATGATGAACATTTGAGCAAGCATACCATCGAGCTAAGACCGAATGCCACAGTCCCTGAAGATACAATTCGCAAATTGTGGCATGAATGCAGATTCCTTGAGCCCAAAACTATGGTGCGAGATTTAGCCAAAGGCGAGGTGGACCCGAAGTATGATGCATGGTTTGGGAAAAGGTTCCGGATTCGTCAAAGGCCTGCTGTAAGAGCCCATGTCCATCAATTCACGAATGACTCGCAAGAACAATGGGGCTTGCTGGCAAGAGAAGAAGGCTATCAGGTTGAAATTGGCAAGCTGAAACAGCAAATTGAGGATCTGAAATATGAAAATAGCGTGCAAGTCGATGCTGACACAGGAAAAAAGAAAAGATTGACTCAAGCAAATAAAGCCTTGAAAGCCCAAATCCAACGAGTAAGAATGGATGCCGACAACCAACAAAGGAGCCGGTCCGACGAATGTCTGATAACTGGGTTGAGAAACCAAGTCATTGAAAGCCGAGAGGGTTTGACAAGATCAGAGGCCTGCATAGCAAGAATTCGGGCCAGATGTGCAAAAGGTACAATAGCGCGAGTAAAGCACTTACGACAAGTGAGAAGGGATTATGAAGCGAGCATTGAAATATTAAGAGAAACAAATTCCACTCTCAAAAATCGGGTCTTTAAACAAGCCCGAGATGCCAGAACGGACAGAAAGCGCTGCTATGATTTAATGGCCCGAATGGAAGAACAAATGGAGAGGTTCCAAGATCAACTCGCTGACAACTCTCAAGTACTGGGAGCCAAGAATCAACGAATAGAGCAACTGTTCATGGAAAGGGATAGAATCAGGGGTAGAATTGAGGAGATTGGGTATTACGTCACCATGAGGTGCCTAGCATGTGAGGAAATACCCCGTGATATCCTTTTTGCTTCAGTCATGGGTTACGTCCACCGAATCATGGAAGAATTGAAAAGCTTGCAAATGGGCCTTGTACCAAAGCCCGCGGAAAGGCCGAACGATGCCCCGTGGGCACCAAAATTCAAAGCATTAATGTACTCCTAGTTCAAATCTGTATTTTTCTATTTTCAAAAGTCTGTTGTTTGTCCGTGTGTTTCCTTTTGGCATCAAATTATGTTAGTACTTCGGAGTCTGTATTTTGTTTTCCTTTTCCAAATGGGTAGTTTGTAATTGAAGTTTTAGTAATGAAATAAATTTTCCAAATATTGGTGTCTTTATTTGTGGTAGAACTACGCACGGTCTGATTCATGCGGGGACATGATACGTAGGCAATCCACATAAGATTCGACCACCGCTAAAAGAAAAAGTGAATAAAAGAAAGGAAAATAAAGAAAGAAAAAGAGAGAAAGAGAAAGCAAATAAAGGAAAGTTTCAGAAACACCTAAAGGGCACAAGTAAAATAAGCCGGGATTATGCATACGGAGCAAAGACATGTTAGAAATGGTTAAACTGCCTAGGAACATTGCATTCCCCAACGTGCAATTGCAATATGTGTTAAAATCTAACGCTAAAAAGTTTGTTGTTTTCCAGAGATTTCAAACCAGTTAGTTTGTTAGAACGTTCTGGCAGATTACCATTACCAAACAAGATCCAAAGGGCCCATACCGAAAAGCATGACTAACTCAGAAAACAGTGTTGAAGAGGAAAGGACGGAAAGTCAGATGCTGAAAGAGGCAATGGAAAAAATGAGACTGGAGATGAACGAAATGCAGCTAGCCCTGGCTAGGGTACAAAAGGGGCCCGAACCACTCGTTACTCCTACTCTCCCACCAGGACACACGCCGGAATACCCTTCACCCGGCACTTCAACAAGCTTTCCAAGTCACCACTACTATCAGGGAAGAAATCCCTATGATCCCCAAGCTCCACCACCCAATCAGAACCTTCCCCCACCAAATGTTCCTATTTTCGTGGCACCCCCACCAGCCACATTACAAAGATCATCCAGTGGGTCATTGTTTCAGGCTCACGATAACCAATATTACCCCCTGAATCTACCCTCAAAGCACCCGAGCCATATACTTATAATCCTCACTTTAAAATCCCGGTGGAGACTGAAAAGACGGCTAAGGGCCCGGAGCAGGACGAAGTGCTTCAAAAATTTAAAAGCCTGGAGCAGTCCTTCAGGAATATACATGGGTTAGGCAATCAAGTCAGTGTAGCTTACAAAGATCTATGTCATTTCCCTGATGTTCAATTACCGGCAGGGTTCAAGATGCCAAAGTTTGATCTATACGAGGGGCACAGTGATCCAATGGCACATCTACGAGGGTTTTGCAGCAAGATGAGAGGAGCAGGTGGTAAAGATGAGCTGCTAATAGCTTACTTTGGTCAAAGTCTAAGTGGGTCTGCACTGGAATGGTACACAAGACAGGATCCGAGCAGGTGGTACACCTGGGATGATCTAGCACAAGCATTCACAGGTCACTTCCAGTACAACCTTGAGATCTTCCCTGACCGTCTCACATTGCTGAAACTTGAGAAGAAGCCAAGAGAGAGCTTTAGAGAATTTGGGTTCTGGTGGAGAGAACAAGCAGCAAGAGTTGATCCTCCGATGTGAGAGGGGGAAATGGTGGACTACTTTCTGCAAACTCTAGAGCCAACTTACTTTGGTCACTTAGTGACGTCAGTTGGCAAACCTTTCAACGAGGTGGTGAAAATGGGTGGTATGATTGAAGAGGGACTTAAGTCCAACAAAATCCTGAGCTATTCGGCAATCAAAGCAACAACTCAGGCCATTCAGAGCGGTACGGGAAGTGCGCTCGGGAAGAAGAAAAGATAAGAGGTCGCAACAATAGAGGCAGGTAATTAGTCCAGATCGAGAGGTCCTTTCCCCCGCTACCAAGCCAGACCCCATCACCCAAATTACCCACACACTCCAAATTACCCACCACAGCCCTACTGCCCACCAGAAGAACCACATTTCTCCGTCCATCAAGCCCAGACATATACCCAACCTCTGGCTCGCCCACAGTGGCGCGCGCCGGCTCCCCAAAATACCTATCCACCTCCACAGAATACATATCCACCTCCACAAAACATATATCCACCACCAAGGGCCTACAGGAATCCCGCAGGGCAAGGTTTTCAGGGGAATCAAGCTTTCAGAAATGAAAGGGTGCAGAGACATAGAACATTCACTGAGTTGGGAGAAACCAATACTGCTTTGTTCCACAAATTAAGGCCGTTAGGTTTGTTGAGTCCTGTTGAGCCCAGATTGCCGAATCCCCTTCCCCAAAATATGGACCACTCGGTAAGCTGTGACTATTGTTCGGGGGCTTTCGAACATGATACCAAGAAGTGCTGGAAGTTGAAACGTGCAGTGCAAGACCTTATTGACACCAACAAGATCGAGGTTCAGACACCGGAGGCACCCAACATCAATCAGAACTCGTTGCCAGCACACCACGAAACCCACATGATCGAGCTTGTGCACGAAGGATGGGAGCTAAAGAAACCCTCACAGACGGTGATGATGATCCGTGCCAGTCCAAAAGAAAAGTCGACAGGTAGAGAAGAGGTGGTACAGTTGGAAAAGGTAGACGTTAAGCCAGTAGTGGTGATGGGGAAGAGTTTGCCTGTTGTTGCAAAGAATCCAGAGCCGGTCAAAGTAACGGTGCGAGGGGTACCAAGCAAGCTAGCATGCATAGGGCCAGTTGTCATCAGGCCAGTAATGCAGATGCCGATAACCAGCAAGAAAGTCGTGCCATGTAGTTACAGTAAAGAGATAGTAATGTACAAAGGGAAGGAGGTTGTGGAAGAAGTATGTGAGGCCCAGGGATTAACTCGTTCGGGAAGGTGTTTTGCTCTCGTAGAGTTAAGAAGGTCCAACCCAACGGTGGTAAAGAAGCCAGTGACGGAGGAAGAGGCTGAGAAGTTTTTGAAGAAAATGAACGCACAAGACTACTCCATTGTGGAGCAGTTAAGAAAGACCCCAGCATAGATTTCATTACTATCACTGCTGATCCATTCCAGCGATCATTGCCAGACACTGATGAAAATCTTGAACGAGGCCCATGTTCCGGATAAAATCTCTGTAAATCACTTGGAGAGGATAGTGCACAAAATCTTTGAGGTAAACCGAGTGACGTTTTCTGATGATGAATTACCAACAGAGGGTACAGAACACAACAAAGCCCTACACTTGACCGTGAAATGCGAAAACTCGGTGGTCACCCGAGTATTGATTGATAATGGATCAAGCGCCAACATCTGTACTTTGACTACTCTGAACAAGCTGAAAGTTGATCATGACCGGATTCACAGGAACAACATCTGCGTCCGAGGTTTCGATGGAGATGGTACCGACACAGTGGGTGATATCATACTGGGATTGACCATTGGTCCAGTAGAATTCACCATGGAATGCCAAGTGGTAGACGTGGCAGTATCATACAATCTTCTATTGGGGCGACCCTGGATCCATGCCGCCAAAGTAGTGCCTTCTACATTGCACCAGATGGTGAAATTTGAATGGGACAAGCAGGAGATAGTGGTGCACGGGGATGATGGTACATGCATTGTGAGTGATGCCGTTGTGCCATTCATAGAAACTGATGACGACAAAGGTCCATGGGTGTACCAGGTTTTCGACGCGGTTTCAGTGGATAAAATTTCTGAAGGCGAGGACCTTCCACTTCCTAGGATCGTAGCTGCGACCTTCATGGTAGCCTCGGAAATGCTAAACAGCGGGTTTGTACCAGGAAAAGGTTTGGGGGATGATCTGCAAGGTATGGTGCAGCCAGTTTCTTTGCCCAAGAACCTGGACACTTTTGGGCTAGGATTCAAGCCTACGGCAGCAGATGTAAGGCGGACCCGAAAGTTGAAGAAGAAAGTTTGGGTTCTTCCCAAGCCAGTTCCACGTCTTTCCAGATCCTTTGTCAGAGCAGGTATCAAAAGGTTGTCAGTCCCCAAAATTCTCGGACCTCTGATTGGGTCAGATGGAGATTTGAATCAGGGTTTTGAAAGGTTGTTCGCCGACGTCAACGTGATAGAAGCTGGAGAAGGTTCCAGTAGGGCAAATATACAATTTGTGGGGCCTAGGGCCAATATCAACAATTGGACAGCTACTCCTCTTCCTACCTGGAGGGAGTCTTGATAGTAGGCTCTGGAATTTCTTTCTTGTTTTCTGGATTATTCCAGAGTTGTAATCCAGCTTTGTTTTATTTTTGTATTCGACAAAAGCGTGAAACTCTGTTATCCCGCATTTTAATAAAGTGAAAGTTTTCTCTCTTTATTTTGTTTTAATTATGTTTTCTTCTTTTCTCTTTCTGAACAGTTCTCTTTATACTAGTTCTAATGACATGGCATGCACAACGGATCTTCAACATAGTCTAAAAATTCAATTTGATTCTGAACTAATTGTACAAGAGGTCGATTATGATGATGAATCGAAATACGATGAGGATGAAGCCTTTGAAAAGATAAACAGAGAATTAAGCAATTTGAAGAGAAACCCAAGCCCAATTTGAACGACACTGAAGTTGTCAATTTAGGGGATGCAGACGATGTCAGGGAAACCAAAATAAGCATCCACATTGAGCCGAACATCAGGGAGGAACTAATCAAATCACTCACTGAATTCAAAATGTTTTTGCATGGTCGTACGATGATATGCCGGGCTTAAGCACTGATCTAGTGGTTCACAAATTGCCCACTGACCCGGCGTGCCCTCCCGTCAAGCAAAAATTGAGGAAGTTCAAGACAGATATGAGTGTGAAGATTAAAGAAGAAGTAACCAAGAAGCTGCAGGCAAAGGTTATTCTGGTCACTCGATATCCTGATTGGTTGGCTAATATGGTGCCAGTGCCGAAGAAAGATAGGAAAATCAGAGTGTGTGTCGATTATCACAATTTGAATAGGGCAAGCCCCAAGGATAACTTTCCATTACCCAACATCCATATCTTGATCGATAACTGTGCCGGACGTGAGATTGGGTCTTTTGTAGATTGTTATGCTGGGTATCATCAGATTCTGATGGATGAAGAAGATGCGGAAAAGACGACATTCATTACGCCGTGGGGGACTTATTGCTACCGGGTAATGACTTTTGTCTTGAAGAACGCTGGGGCAACGTACATGAGAGCAATGACTATGGTGTTTCATGACATGATACACAAAGAGATTGAGGTGTACGTAGATGATGTGATCATAAAATCTACGCGTCAGGAAGACCACGTGGCAGACCTAAGGAAGTTTTTCCAAAGACTTCGAAGGTACGACATTAAGCTCAACCCGGCCAAATGTGCATTTGGTGTTCCATCTAGAAAGTTATTGGGATTCATCGTCAGTCGGCGAGGCATTGAGTTGGACCCATCAAAAATCAAATCCATCTAGGAAATGCCACCGCCGAAGAACAAAACAGAAGTAATGAGTCTGTTGAGAAGGTTAAATTATATCAGCAGGTTCATCGCTCAACTCACGGCGACTTGTGAACCCATTTTTCGGCTACTGAAGAAAGATGCTGCGGTAGAATGGACGGCAGAATGTCAGGAAGCCTTCGACCAAATCAAGGGGTATCTATCAAACCCACCTGTGTTGGTCCCACCTGAACCAGGAAGACCGTTGATTCTCTATCTAACGGTACTGGAGAATTCATTTGGTTGCGTACTGGGGTAACATGATATCACAGGAAGGAAGGAGCAAGCCATCTATTATCTCAGTAAGAAGTTTACGGTCTATGAGGTTAAGTACACTCAACTTGAGAAGACGTGTTGCGCCCTAACTTGGGTGGCACAAAAGTTTAAACATTATCAGTCATCATATACTACTTATCTGTCATCGTGTTGCGCCCATAGGGAGGTTAGCGAAATGGAAAATATTACTCATGGAGTTCGACATCGTCTATGTGACGAGGACGGCCATGAAAGCCCAAGCATTGACCGATCACTTGGCTGAGAATCCTGTTGATGAAGAATACGAGCCATTGAGGACGTATTTTCCTGATGAAGAAGTGATGCATATAGATGAGTTGGAATTATCTGAGGAACCAGGTTGGAAGCTCTTCTTTGATTGAGCCATAAATGCGAAAGGAGTTGGAATAGGAGCGGTACTTATTTCTGAAACAGGACATCATTATCCTGTTACGACACAGCTACGTTTCTATTGTACCAATAACATGGCTGAATATGAGGCATGCATTTTGGGCTTACGGTTAGCTACAGACATGGATGTCCAGGACGTCTTGGTCTTGGTAGACTCGGACCTCCTAGTTCATCAAATCCAGGGTGAATGGGAAACACGGGATTTGAAGATTATACCATATCGACAATGTTTGCACGATCTGAGCAAGCGATTTCAATCAGTAGAGTTCAGACACATTCCAAGAGTTCACAATGAGGTTGTCGATGCCTTGGCCACTTTAGCATCAATGTTGCACCACCCAGACAAAATTCATGTTGACCCATTGCATATCCAGGTTCGTGATCAGCATGCTTATTGCAACATGATAGAGGAAGAAATGGATGGCGAGCCATGGTTTTATGATGTCAAGGAATACCTTAGGATGGGGATATACCCAGAGCAGGCCACCATAGATCAAAAGAGATCCATTCAGCGATTGGCAAATGGATTTTTCCTCAGTGGAGGAGTGTTATACAAAAGAACACCAGATTTGGGATTGCTGAGATGTATAGATGTTGGTCAAGCCACAACAGTGATGACAGAGGTACATGCGGGAGTTTGTGGGCCACATATGAGCGGATATGTATTGGAGAAGAAGATTCTTCGAGCAGGGTATTATTGGCTCACTATGGAGCGTGGTTGTATCAATTTCGTGCGAAAATGCCATCAGTGTCAGATACACGGAGATTTGATTCATTCTCCGCCAACAAAATTGCATACAATGTCAGCACCATGGCCATTTGTTGCATGGGGCATGGATGTCATTGGACCGATTGAGCCGGCAGCTTTCAACGGTCATAGGTTCATTCTGGTCACCATCGATTATTTCACCAAGTGGATTGAGGCTAAAACTTTCACGTCGGTAACCAAGAAGGCAGTGGTGGATTTCGTTCATTCCCATATAATATATAGATTTGGGATCCCCAAAGTGATCATCACGGATAATGGCGCTAATCTTAACAGCAGTTTGATGAAAGAAGTATATCAACAGTTCAAGATTACACACCGTAATTCCACCCCGTATCATCCCAAGGCGAATGGTGTGGTTGAGGCACCCAACAAGAACATAAAGAAGATATTGAGGAAGATGGTAGAAGGTTCCAGGCAATGGCACGAAAAGTTTCCATTTGCATTGTTGGGATATCGCACTACTGTCCGCACTTCAGTAGGTGCAACTCGTTATTTGTTGGTATACGGAACTGAAGCAGTGATACCAGCAGAAGTAGAAATTCCATCCCTACGGATTATCGCTGAGCCTGAGATTGATGATGATGAATGGGTCAAATCCCGATTGGACCAGTTGAGCTTGATTGATGAAAAGAGATTGGCAGCAGTATGTCATGGCCAGTTGTATCAAAAGAGGATGGCAAGAGCATATAATAAGAAGGTGCATCCCAGGAAATTTGAAGTAGGACATCAGGTGCTAAAATGAATCTTGCCACATCAGGCCGAAGCAAAGTGCAAGTTCGCCCTAAATTGGCAAGGGCCGTTTATTGTGACCAGAGTGTTATCCAACGGCGCCTTATGTCTAACAGATGTCGAGGGAAGATGCATCGACATAGCTATCAATTCTGACGCAGTTAAGAGATATTATGTATGATTTCTTTTGATTGTAATTGTTGTTTATTTGTACTTGGCATTTATCGGAAAATGAAATGACGAAGGCAATTCTTTCTTCTATCCAAACACTTTAACCTTTGCTTCCCCCTTTGAGCCTTATTTATTCTTTCATACCCCTCTTTTGGAATAAGTAATGAAAATGAAAGAAAAGAGAAGAGAAAATAATGATAATAAAGACAGAAGGAAAGTCACAAGAAAAACAAAGGAATTGGGAACTACGTTTGACCTGATTCCTCAAGAAGGATACGTAGGCGCCTCACGGCTCGGTCATAGTGTAACAAAAAACAAAAAAATCCCCAAGCAAGAAAAACTGGGGCAGAAGTTGTGTTTATAATTTTGGGAAGGAAGTTTGATTCCAAGAGTTGTAATGTTTTACTCATCAAAATTATTTTGAACCTTTTGATACCCTTTTTCTTTTAGCCATACACAAAAACCCATATTGATGTCCAAAAAAGACCTCCCAATCAGTATCCGAGAAGTGACAAGTCATGCAAACGAAAGTCGGGAATAACACTCTGATCCCCAGCAGAGAAGAGGATCATAAGCTGGAAATGAATTGATAGCCGAAAGAATCCCCAGTAGAGAGAGTCATATCGGTAACACTCCAATCCCCAGCTGGAAAAAATAAAATAAAATGAGAGAGTCTTATCGGTGAAAACCTCCACAGGCACCATAAGGCGACGTAAGTTGAGAGAAATAAAATAAGAGAGTCTTATCGATAAAACCTCCACAGGAACCATAAGCCGACGAGAGTTGAGAGAAATGAGAGAGTCTTATCAGTGAAAACCCCTCGAAGGGCGCTGTGAGGCGACAAGACAAGATTGGCGGAAAGGATCCGCATTTGGCAAAGAGTTGAGTGCATGTTTATCCCCAGCAAGATGAGGCCGTCCGAAAGATTGATTGATACAAATAGACGGGGTTGATTAATCCAGAATGCATGACATGATCGTTGGGATCAGTTATATCATTCAGATAAGTTCTTTTCTTTCCTTTTCCCCAGCATTTGTTCAAAAAGATTTCTTCTTTTTCTATCTTTTGAAATCATCACTTTTTCATTTCTTGGTCTAAAGACTTTTTCTCCCCAGCAGTTTGTTTTTGAAAAGGATTTTCAGAGCTTATTACCAGTTGCCAAGATGGTGCAAAAACACAATGTGGATAGGATGGGCCAAAGATAAGGCGACAAAGCGAAAAGAAGTTTGCCGCAACACCAAATGATGAATGGGTCTAGATTCCAAGAGGACCAAATTTCCAAGGGAAGTTGGAGAAAAACAGAAAGAACAACAGTTGAAAAGTTATGGGTCAAATTCCAAGAGGATCCCCAGCAGATTTGCGAGATGCAGGAACAACTCCGACAGAGTATCGACCAAGTTCATCGATGGTTGGACAACACAGAGCGGGGAAGGAAGAGAAAAGAAAAACCATCCCCAGCAGGAATATCATCCCCAGCAAATAATATCATCCCCAGCAAGTTTTGTAATAAAACGCAAAGCAGGGAAAGGAAAAAGGGAAAAACCATCCCCAGCAGGAGTGGCACGACCACTCACCACGTTTTAAACTAACAAATTTTTCTTTGATTTGAAGCAGGGAAAGGAAATGTTATTCACAGCGGGAAGACATGGCCACAAAGAAGATTATCAAACTGGGGCAGAAAATTTTCTCTCATTGCAAAAATTTTCTTGAAATCAGATACCCATTTGGGGAATATGGAAGATAACACAAGTTTTGGAGGAAGTGGAATCCCCAGCAGTTTACGGGAGAAGGCAATACAAGTTTTAAAGAAAGCAATCTTGGAAGAAGCAAGATAACCCAAGTTTTAAGGGTAGTGGTCTTTGAATCAGTATCATCCCCACCATTGTTAAAAGGAGGAAAGTAACTAGTCTTAAAGAAGGAAGATAATTCCCCAGCAATGTTATTCCCGGCAGGTTTCAGAGAAGTGAAAAACACCAGTTTGAGGGAAGTAATTGTTGATGAAGTCAGGAGCCCGCCTGTAGAATGGAGGTTGTTAAATTTTAAGTTGAAGAAGTCAGGAGCCCGCCTGTAGAATGAAGGTTGTTAAATTTTAAGTCGAAGAAGCCAGGAGCCCGCCTGTAGAATGAAGGTTGTTAAATTTTATGTCGAAGAAGCCAGGAGCCCGCCTGTAGAATGGAGGTTGTTAAATTTTAAGTCGAAGAAGTCAGGAGCTCGCCTGTAGAATGGAGGTTGTTAAATTTTAAGTTGATGAAGTCAGGAGCCCGCGTGTAGAACGGAGGTTGTTATATTTTAAGTTGAAAAGTCAGGAGCCCGCCTGTAGAACGGAGGTTGTTATGTTTTAAGTTAATGAAGTCAGGAGCCCGCCTGTAGAATGGAGGTGTTTATTTTAAGAGTTGTTGTTGAAGTCAGGAGCCCGACTGTAGAACGGAGGTTGTTATAATTTTAAGTCGAAGAAGTCAGGAGCCCGCCTGAAGAATGGAAGTTGTTATCATTACAAGTTGCAGACGAAGTCCGGAGCCCGCCTGGAGAATGGAGGTATTATATTTTAAGAAGTAGCTGAAGTCAGGAGCCCGCCTGTACAGCGGAGGTTGTCATATTTTAAGTTGACGGAGTCAGGAGCCCGCCTGTAGAATGGAGGTGTTTTTTTTAAAGTTGCGGTTGAAGTCAGGAGCCCGCCTGAAGAATAGAGGCTGATTTATTTGCAAAGTCGCTATTGGAGTCAGGAGCCCTCCTGTAGAACAAAGGAATACACGTTCGAGTTGAAGTCAGGAGCTCGCCTGCAGAACAAAGGAATAAATTTTAAGATCAAGTCAGAAGTCAGTAATGCGGAGGGTTACAACAAAAATACCCCCAGAATGAATCCCATTCCAGAAATCAGAAAGAAGACTACAGGAGCAAGTCGAAGATAGATACGATTCTGTAATCATTAGTTTAGTCTAGATTTTGTTTTCTTTCTAGCAATGGTGTAATAAGGAGGTCGAAAAGCAGCAGTAACAACATGCAACAGCAGTAACAACAACATCGCATTCCCATGGTAGTCCCAGCTACCAAAACTTCCTGAACTGCATTAACCTGATTCCCTTCTAGCCAGGGATATGTAGGAAACCTTTGAAGCAAAGGTTCGGTTAAATCTTTTCAAAAATGCTTCACACGGAGTATTCCAACGGGCAAAAATCGCTCGTATCCGCTCACTTTATCTTTGCACGAAAACTCTTTGTGCTTTCGGACAAAGAGGGGCAGCTGTGAGCACGTGATTTTTGCCCTATGAGAACTACTCCCAGAAATTCAAAATAAAATAGTTTTGTGTTGTTTGTAATTTATTTGTAATTGCCTGTGCACGTTTGTTTTTACTTTATTTAAAAATAAATATATTGCATGTGCATTTAGGATTTTTATTTAATGATTAGGAATTAATTAAACCATGTTTGGTTTTAAAAAGAATGAAAATTACAAAATGTGCATTTTTGCATTTTTAGCATTTTATGTCCAATTATGTGATTGTGTTTTAATTAGTGTTTGATTTTAGATTTTTATTGTTATTAAGGGTTAATTAGTATTTTTGAGTTAATTTTGGCTTTACAATTTATTGGACAAATTTTGGTAATTAGGAATTAAAAAGAAAATAGAAGAAAAAGAAGAAACAAGAGAAGAAAATCGGACTGGGCCAATTTTAAAAGAAAGTCCAGGCCCAGTCCAAATACCCTCTTACCCGGTCCAATCCAACCAGTCTTGGAGACGGGTGGAACGACGTCGTTCGGGCATGAAGAATCTGGGCCGTTGATCTCACTCGATCGAATGGTCCAGTCCATCTCCAGATATATCCAAACGGCATCGTATATAGCCAATAGATCCAGGCCATTCATTTCATTTGATCCAACGCCTCAGAACAATCCCTACAACCCGGTCTGTTTTATCCAGGTCAACCCGGTCTCTTAATGAGACCAAACAACACCGTTTGATTTAAGTGAATTGATTTGGACCCTCGATCTCTCTTGATCGAGCGGCCAAGATCAAACCACCCCCCATTATATAAAGTCAATCTCATACCTAGACCCCCCAATCCAAACCCTTGTTCATTATCGTCTCTCATAGACGAAATCCCTTCCCCAAACCCTAGCCGCCATGGCACTCCTTCGCCTGAAACCCGGCGGCAACAACGTCGCCGGTCACCAAATTAACACCCCTTAAGCATTTAACCACCCCCGATCCAAATCTGGGAACCACTTGCCTCGAATCAACTTGGAACTTCTCGAATCTTCAATTGAAGATTCGAGAAAACCATGAACCAAAACCAATCCACCCCAAATTCATACCCTGGCACCCCCTGACCTCCCTCATGCCCAAATCACCTTTGGTTCGTTTCGAATCTGGCTAGAAACACTCGAACCCTAAATCGAAACGTAAGAACCCTAGAAAACCAAAACTAGTTTCTGTCCAAAATTTAAGGGAATTTGGGTATTTAACTGACCTTAGTCGAAGTGTTCTCAGTTAAGAACACTCGATTAAGGTCCGTTTGACCTCAAAAAGTTCAAGTCCGAGTCAATTCAAGTCCGTCTGTTCTCTGTTCCATTTAAAGTATTTTTCCTTCTTTCCTTTTATTCTATTTTTAATGTTTTAAATGTCTGTTTATTTGTTTAGTATTGTTATATTAATTTTTCAATTTTTTGTCGATTGTTCTGTTCTTCTCCCTCAGACCTTTTATTTGGTAGAATTTGTTTCTGCTCGTTGTTGTCTATAATTATAAGCTGTGTAATCGATTCGAATAAGTTTCGTCGATTAGTTAAGTTTTATTATAAATCCATGTTCTTGTCAATGCCGCTTGAATTGCCTGATTATCTATTTCTGATTGATTGTTGTCAATTGTTGTAGGCAATCGGTTAATTAGTTATCGTCGATTAATTCAGTTTTATTAGTAGTTTCGTCAAATGGTTTGAGGTCGAATGCTGTATGTGCTGATCTTTAGGCAATTAGCTTCAAGGCATTGTCAATATGCTGACAATGATCCTGCATTCTTGTATAGGTTTGACTTAGAATCCCTGCATTTATGATTGATTTTGATTCAGTTTCAGTTTCAGTTTTAATGATTCTGTTGAGTTCTGTGTTGTGATTTAAATTCAGTTCATTTGTTTCAATTGGAATTCAACCTTAGTCATTCAATTGTAGGAGGATTGGTTATAGCTGTTAATCAGAATCAGTTTTAGATGATTGTTAACTTGAACAGATTTTAGAGTTAAAGGGTTTTAATGCAGATGAATAATTTGTATTGGGGCAGTAATATTAAGGGGTTTCAGGGATGATTTGGGAATGGAACAGTTAGGATAATATTTTAATGTTAGTGTCTTGTTAGTGAGGTATTAAATATCTTTAAATTAAGGAGTTAATGGGGAACAAGAGGGAATTGAGGCTGAAAATAAGGAAAAGCATTCCTTAGTGGGTTTTAAGTGGAAATATGTAGATTTTTGTTTGCTGGGGGGTCGGGTACTTAAGTTTTAAAGAGAGGGCAGGTCTGTAATGGCTATAAAATAGAAGGCATTTGGACTGATTAAAGGGGAGAATGTTTTTGGAGAGTGCCAATTCAGAATTAGAAATATATAAAATAGGCTGACTTTTAATGTTGAGGAGGTCAGTTGAGTTTGAGAGTAAGAAAGTCTAGTCTGCTTTGATTGCTGAAAATCAGTTAAAAGAGTAGAGTTTTTTTTTAAAGTGTTCTTCTTTGAGAGTTAAAGAATAGAGAATCAGAAAGTACAGTTTCATTGCATTTCTGAGTTGATTTTTGCTCTCCGTTTGTTTCTGGGATTTCTCTGGTTCAGTTTGGTATTGCTGGGGTTGTCAACTAGTTTTTCTGAGTTTGTTGTGGGTTTCCCGTTACTGTTCCATTGGTTATTGCTGGGATTTTGCTGGTTTTAATCTGTTATTGGGCTATTGTTGCATGTTGTTGTTGTTGTGCTACTACTGCATCTGTTGTTTCTCATCTTCCTCTTCTTTTATTTCGAATACCAGGTACACGACTGTAACACTGGCTATTATAAGCTGAAATATGTGGAAACATGAATACATATAAAAATGGAAGTCTGAAGTTTGATTCAGTTTTTTCTTTGTTTACTGATTATAGTTAGAACATTTTGTATACTATTGCTATGTAAATTTTTGCTGCTTTGTATAGTTGGACTGTTACATATTGATGCCTAAGTAGTGTAGACGCAATGGTTTAGTATAGTTTAGATTTGATTTGTATATGATTGTATAAAGTGGGCTGAAGTTGGACGTGTATGTTTATGTTAATTAGCCTACATATTGGTGCTAATCACCAATCTTGATGTAATATGATTTATCCATGTGGTTTAAATGTCGAAAAAAATCAGAATAGTTCGAAGCATGAGACAAAAATGTGAGATTTACATCATTCGCATGTAGTGATCAGTAGAAACTGGTTGTCATTTAGGATATAGGCATTAATTCAAAGACATCCTTTTGGCATTTGTTTGCTAATAACATTTCAATATCATAGCTTCAAAATATTGGGTGTTTTTTTTTTGAATATTAATCTAGCAAGGCTAACTTGAATCAATTGGTTTAATCAGTCACTTCGCATCTTTGGCAAAAATCAGGTTTCTAGTAGTGACTTGAACAACCCCAAATGTAGTAGTGGTAGTAGAATTAATAATAAAATTAGGCTTTTCTTTTTTTTCAGAAAAAATATATATAGAAAATCGTAGTCATTTTAGCATGGACCTTTAAATAAAACATGAGACGAGCCTCGCCGGATAAAATGTGTAAACTGCGAGGCTCTCAGTAATTGGCTAAAAGAAAAACATTTAGAATTTGGGATGGGTCGTTTAGTGAATTTCACGGCCCTCCCCAAATATAATAACGCGCTAGTCACTTTAGGCGCACTTTTAATAATTTATTTTCTTAAATCCGGGTGCACATTTATGTGACCCAAATCCAAATCTCGATGGAGTCGAAATGTGTCGATAACCACGGGTGCATTGATGTAACGTGGTTTGAGATGTATTTTACAACGTCACAATTCTCGTTAAGAAAATAATAATAATAAAAGCGTTAAACAGTTAAAATTTGCACATAGGTTCAACATGTATTAAAATCTGATAAATAAGCCGAATAAGACAGTTGACGAACCGTGCTAGAACTACGGAACTCGGGAATGCCTAGCACCTTCTCCCGGGTTAACAAAATTCCTTATCCAGATTTCTAGTTCGCGGACTGTAATATAGAGTTAATTTTCCTCAATTCGGGATTCAATCGGTGATTTGGGACACCATAAATCTCCTAAGTGGCAATTCTGAATTAAATAATAAATCTCATTTCGATTGTCCTTTAATTGGAAAAACTCCCTCATATACCCTTCGCGAGAGTTTAAGTAAAAAGGAGGTGTGACAACAATGAGTCAAAAATTACCTCGAAACCGCCGGAGAAAGGCATGTGATAGAACAAATTACTCTACAAGATGATCCAACAGCTGCTTCCACCAAAGATTAATCCAAAACGAGTTAACCGTGTCGTGCCGCGACGTTAAATCAAGCGCTTCTTGGGAGGCAACCCATGTGTGGTAACACTCTTTTGTAGTTTTTTTAAATTATTTATGTAGATTAGATTGAGAAAGTTGGCGTGTGTGCTAGAGTGTATGTAAAACATCATGAACATGGTCTTAGTGCTGAAGAAACTGAAGGAAAAAGAAGTCCAAATTAAGCGACAGCTATGCGGTCGCATAATGACTATGCGAACCGCATTGTCATCGTAGACCAAGGTAGAGTTTTTGGCTAATTTCATTGTCAACTTTGCGGTCTCTTCTCATTTATGCGGCCCACATATCAAGTATGCGATCGCATCTTGCATCGCACAGTGCACCTACACGACCCAGTCATCAGCCCACTGTATAACACCTATGCGATCACATAGTGTGTTATGCGATGGACTTCCACACCGCATACTTGCCAGGTATTTCAAGGATTGGTGGCTAGGCATAGCTGAATATGATGCTAAGGTAGCCAATAAGCACAATGACCATGCCTAGGTTGCCTCAGTAATAGCAAAGGGGACACCAGCCTGGATTGACCCGCAACATAAAATTTTCAAGGAGGATCTCACAAGGGAGGGTCGCTACTGGCTCAACTTTGTTACATCCCATCTAATGCCGTCCAGAAATGAAACAGACATAAACATTGAGAAAGCACTTCTCATTGCATGCATCATGAAAGGGATTAAGATTGATGTGGGGGAGATAATATTCCAGGAGATAGGGATTAGAGCCAATCAGAAACAAACATCACTTCTGTTCCCCTACCTGATCACTACTCTTTGCTGAGCTACAAAGGTGCCTCTCCTGCTTGGGCACGACAAAATGGATAATGCTACCAAAGACATTGACATCATGAGAATCAGTGATGCAGTAGCAAAAGAAACTGCATCTTAGACTGAGACTCTCATTCCTCCTCCAGTGATACAACAGTATCAGAGGGTCCAGCACTACCAGACACCTCTCAGGCCCTAGCTACCTCCACAGCTACTCCACAGTCCTCTACTGCACAACCTAGGTTCCATTACCAGCTCTGTCCAAGCTAGGTCTACTTGCTCAGCATGCCAATGCTAAGGTAGACCGGCTTATCAAGGAAATTCCCAACCTTGTCTGATAGGCTTTGACTCCTATCCAATCCTTTGTGACTGTTCTTCAGTAGCAACACCAAACTTATGAGGATCTCCTTAAAAGCGTTGAAACGCATCTTGAGAAGGTTGAGTAGGGTAAAGTTGGAGGTATGTCACAACTCCGAAAAGATGTGAGTGACCTCAAGGCTGAGCTGCAGAAAATGCAGAGTTTAGAGTTTGATTTGACAGCCTTCCTCTCGAAGGATAGAGAGTAGGGTGCTGACACTTCCGTCCCAGGCCTAGATATTAATTTCACTACATTGATGACAACCCAAGAGGCACAACATGTTGAGAGCTCCAGAGCTCAAACTCCTCATGTTAATATTGATATCTCTTCTGATAAGGAATCTGGATATACTGAGGAGTCCGATGAGGGGGAGTTCAGAAGATGAGGAGACAACTGAAGAGGCACTGGGTGAGGACACTGAGGGTCAGCAAGACAAAGGTAAACGGGTTGTTGTCTCTACAAGGGCAGAAGATGAAGAAGAAGCAGTTGTGCAGATAGCCATTGAACATTCGCTAGCAGATATGGTCGGCAAGACACATCCATCGACCACTCGGCCATCTCAGGACGAGGCTAGCAACTCCCAGGCCCCAGCTCTAGCTTCACAGTAGGTGGAGCTTCCTGCTCTACCTTCACAGTAGCTGGAGCCTCTTGCTCCAGCCATGGCAGATATTACTCAGTCCGAGGCTCCTCCAGCTGCAATTTCACTACCAGCAGCTGCTTCCACAGATGTCCCACATCCTTCAGCTTCCCCGAGTGCCTAGTGTGCCCCCAGGGAGTCCCTGAGCTTTCTTTTTGCTTTATATATGCATTGGGGACAATGCATGATCTTTGGTTGGGGTGGGGTAGTTATGATCATAATCTTGTACCCATGTTTTGTAGAAATATTTTGTTGTACCCTATGTTTGTAGATAAAAATCTTGTACCCATGTTTGTATATAAAACTCTAGTAGTTTAGCAATGAGTTCCCTTTGATTTTTCTTCGTCGGGTTCTTTTCCAAAGGTGTAATAGTAGAACCACGGCAGTAGCAATAAATGTTTTGACTTAGTTGGTGTTGATTGTGTAGCTCCAAGCATGTGCCAAGTGTTGTAAATATATGATACCCTTCCTTCTTTTAAATCTAAAAAAATGTGTTAGTCATTCATTCTTGTGAATTTGAGGCTCGCTCTTTGACTTTATGCTTATTCAGAATCTTACATATGTTGAAGATGAAAGTGTTGAGTTGATTTGTGTCACTTGAGGGCTGAAAATATGTTGAGTTGAACAGTTCATGCGTTGTAAGTGAGTGAGGATTTGTATGAATAATGCACATGTCTAACTTGTGATGTCTAGAACTTGCCCCAAAATACTGAAATTTTTTCTAAGGCTGGGTTTCGACTGTCAGATCATTCCTTTGGCATAATTGATTCATTTTGCAATATTCTTCATAGTCGTACCATGTTTTCACTCCTATTATTTGTTGACAGGTACTATAATTGAAAATGAACTCTAACTCTGACGATTCCACAACTGACAACCCCTTAGAAGCTGATCAGAACTACGACCAACACCGGTTCTTGTCATTAGAATGCCAAGAACGGTACTTTACTGAACTGATCTCGAAAAAGTTGCTCCGGGAGAGTGGTATACTGCTAGACAACATCCAGGAACGCCTTCCCGAGTTCTATCAAAGGCTGATAGCCATGGGATGTGATTGTTTTGCCCTTCAACCTTGTCGAGCAAATGAGTAATGTGTGAGGGAATTTTATGCCAACCTCCCAGCAATTATGCTAAGGAAGCCCAAGATGAGAATTAGCGACAAAATGGAGCATTTTGGAGCTGAAGTTGTGAATCAATTGTATCACCTGGCAGACCACGACATGACCCCATTTCATTCAAAAGACTATGCCTCAGGGGAGTGGTTGGTGTCTAAATTATGCCCGGGTGTAGATTTTCCATGGGCAGCTGAGAAGAGAGGGATCACAGCTAAAGAGTTCACTGCCGAAGCAAAGATATGGCTGGCCATCATATGCAGTCGTATCTCCCCTATGTCGAACTTATGGAGTGTACCGATTACAAGAGCTCAAATGATAGTCTACATCCTTGATGGTATTCAGCTAAATGTTGGTGAAATCTTCATTAATAAACTGAGGGAGTATCGGATCCAAAATAGTACATCATTGATATTCCTATCTCTTATCACTGAGCTGGCCAACTTGTTGGGGTGCAAGAAGCTCCGGGAGATAATTGGATAAAGCTGGGAAAGCCTCTAAATCCTTTGAAGAAAAGATTAGAGGGCGGCGTTATGAAGAGCAAAAAGAGAAAGGTAGTGTCTTCTTCTCAGGTTGATCATAGTAGTCAGCCATCATCTTCTATAGGAGGACCATTTGCTGTGCTTAGTGAGGAGATGCGGGTAATTCGCGAGCTAGTAGTTGGCTCCCACAGGGACCTGGGGAAACATCTGAGGGACCCGCATACATTTCAAAGAAAGATTTTCAAAAACACCTTGATTATCAGAGGAAGCAGGGGGATCACCTGTAGACGCTTACACTGAGCTGTCCAAGGCGCATGTTGAGTTGAGAAGTTCTTATGTCACTCTAGCAAAGGCACACACCCAGATGAAAAAAAGGGAGAAGAAAAGAGACAAATTCTTTACTCGCATGTGGAAGGGTGTGAAGGGGCTGTGAAAAGTCCTAAAGCCTCAAGACCCAATACCATAGACCAGGCCGGTAGATGATGATGATGATACTCCTGTTGCTTGGTCCAAGGAAGAAGGAGAGGAGGATGCCTCTAAGTCAGACAGCAAGGAGAGCACCTGATGCAATATTCAGGGAGCACTCTCCACCATTTTACTCTATCATGTTTAGTTGCATTGGGGACATTGCAACATCTTTAGTTGGGGGTGGCTTCTTGTATAACTATTGTTCTTGCATAATTGTGGATAACTGTGAATATGGAAGATTGGTACTTTGGTTATTTTCATTTTGTTGTTATTGTATTTTCATGTGATGTGTGATATTATTATGTTTATTAGCTTCTATATTTTTGATTTATATATAGTATGTTTTATGTTAGTGGCGATGTATTTGGTGTTCTTTGTACCACGGTTCTTTTTCCAAGGATGCCAATTTTCTTTTTGAACCGGGTAATTGTTAGTAAATTTCTGTCGACTTTTCCCAATGATGGATAGCTAGGCAACTTTCTTAAGGGAATTAGTCTTGTAGTTTAGATATAGCTTATGTTAAGTTAGGAAGAATAAATGGTTTGAGTTGGGGTTTATGCCCATTGACCAAGTTGTGGCTTGCTTGGTACCAACATGATTTAAACCGCGGCATATGAATTTCTGGTTGTTGAAAAAAAAAATTGAAGTAAAGATGGCATGACTTTTAGACTCAAATTTTGGCTCTTTGATTCACTAAATAGCTTCCTATGCTATATGTAACCTCTTTGAGTCATTGGTTTCAATTGGATTTTGGATTTGTATTCCACTTGAGTGTTCATGTGTCATGTGTGGTGAGATTTATTTGAGTTCTTTTGCATTACTTGTAGTCTAGAACTTGCCCAGAATGTTCTTCAAGGCGAAATCATAGACTAACTTGGTTTGAAAAATGATATTAGGCCTTCTTTGGACCGCCATTACGCCTTAAATTTCCTACCCTTGGATATTTTCCCTAGTCAACCCATTTTGAGCCTTTAACCTTATTCTTTGGCAACCATGCTACAAGCTTTAATCCTTTGTTCTTTATTGATCTAGCTTTTGGCACCCTACCTCCCTAAGTACTTTGCAAGTGTAAACATAGGTTAAAAGCCTAAGTTTGGGGGTGAAGGTTGGAAAAGTTGTGATATGGAAGTTGTTTAAAAGGTGGAAGGTAGAGAAATAATAATAATAATAATTTGTGAAACCTTCCTTGATTTTGAAAAGGAAGGAAAAATATAAAAATAAATAATAAGAAGTTATGAATAAAGGGAAGATTAGGAGTGGAATGAAAAGTGAAGAAAGGATGGAAAATATTTTTGAAGGAAGTGGACTTTGATTGTAAATTTTGTAGTACATGGGGAGGTCTTGAGTCACTCTAACCAAAATTGTACCCCACCTTAACCAAAAATCCTAAGCTACAACCGTTTAAGTCCTAATTGATTTTGAACCAAGTTGTCTACTTTAGTGGAGAAATACATGAAGGGCAAGCCTATGGTACTACTTGTATGTATTTGAACATTTTTGTGAGAGAGGGAGTTAATTCTTTCCACTTGATGTCCCTTTTTTGTTTTGACTTAAGATTTATGAGTGTGGGATTCTCTCTTAAATGTGAGGGCACGTGAGATTTGAGTTGTAAATTTAATCTCATTTTCAATTGAAAGGAATGACCAAAGAAAGATAATTGTGATAGAGAGGCAAATTTTTGAAGCTTTAGTGTCATGACTTGATTTGCTACTTTGATTTGCATAGTGCTTGAGCACTTGAAATGTAATGAAGTTCATGAAAAGTGTTCGACAATTCATATGTTTTGGATTAATTGTTGGTACCAATTGAAGTCATGCGTTTGTGCTTGTAGTAGACCTTTTTGGCTTGGCATGATAAGGAAGCAATGTTGAGTTAAATACTTGGGTAGAAATTTTATCGCTTTCATTACTTGAGGACAAGCAATAGTTTTAGTTTGGGGGTTTGATAAGTTGGTATTTTTCCAACTTATCTTGTCTTTAAGCCTACATTTTTGCTATGTTTGAGGGATAAAATCATGTGTTTAATGCCATTTACTTCTATATTACAGGTTCTATGTGATTTAGAAGTGATCTTGAAGAAACCAAATGAAACAAGTCAAAAAGAAGCTAAAAAGAAGAAAATCTGGAAAGGGGCCCTAGTTGTCGCAATTGCGACATATTTATGGGAAATGCGAACAAAGCAATCATGGGAATTACGAGTGGACCTTCGCAATTGCGAAGGAAGACCAATCAGGAAGTCTTCGCAAATGCGAAGTCAACCAGGGCAGTCAACCTTCGCAAATGTGAAGTCCTAAAGTCAATAGTATGGTCATAGTTCGCAATTGCGAACTTGTGTTTGCAAATACGAACATCGAGCTTCAGTTCTGGGCAATTCTGTAATCTCACATTTTTTGGCCCCAAACCATTTAATACCCAACTTAGCTCATTTGTAAAATATATTTTGGCCTATTTTCAGTCTTAGGGCTAGAGAGAAAAAGTTTGGAAGTTAGGGTTTATGCACTTACACTTGGGTTTTGAAGATTTGAAGATTGTGGTTAAGAATTTTTTACTCCTTTGTACTCATTTCTTCATTTCCTTGCTTTGTATTGATTATCTAAGTGTGTAGTATTATATACAACACTTGAATTTTGTTTATGAAAATAATCGTATTTAAAGTGTGGATTAAATACCTTGTTTTGCTTATGTATTGAATAATTTTTATCCTTTTATGAAGTGAGTTATTGTTACTTTAATTATTCTTGTTCTTTAATGTTTCAAAAGAGATTAGCTAATCCTAGGACTAGCCCATTAACTCCGAATTAATTTTGGGAAAGATTATTTGGGGTTGGGAAAGATTAATTAACAAGAACTTGAGGCTTTAACCCTCATTTTATACGTTCTACCTAGGGATAGGATTGAACTACTTGTAGCTATAATCGGGTGTGCTTAATCTCTTAATTATTTTAGGGATAATTCAATTAGAAAGTCTTGTTAGTCTTTGGAAGAAGCTAATATAGAATTATTACACATGGCTAATTAACATAAACTCGCTCGTATTTGTAAAATCATGAAATACATTGGATCGTTACTTCAATGTAATTCCCGATGCATCCGTACTTATAGCCATTGATCATTTTACTCACTTTCTAGGTTAGTTTACATTTCCGCATTTAGGTATAAATATTTTCTCAAATCAATTCTACGTGTTTGGCATTGCATAATAAGTGATAATTCTCTTACATTCCTAATCACCTACATATTGTTCTTTGTGGGATTCGACCCCAACTCATAGTTGGGTATATTATATTGCATGTGACCGTGTCCATTTACTTTTTAGTAGTGGATTTGGACGTCATCAGTGATAGGAAGAAACTTCTCCAGAAATAGTTGAGAAAACTGATCCCAAGTCAAAGCTGGTGACCCAGCTGGTCTAGCCATACAATAATCTCTCCACCAAGTCTTAGCGGATCCGGACAAGCGAAAAGCAGCAAAGTCGACCCCATTGGTCTCCACTATCTCCATGTTCCTGAGAACCTCATGACAACTGTCTAAATAATCCTGGGGATCCTCAGAAGATCCACCGCTGAAAGTGGTAGTGAAGAGCTTGGTAAACCTGTCCAATCTCTACAAGGCATTAGCAGACATAGCTGCTCTATCGCCGGTCTGAGCTAACACTCCCAGCTGAACTGCTCCAACTGGCTGAGCTACTGGAGTCTGAAACTGGGGAGCCATCTGCTCCGGAGTGCGGGTAGCGGGAGTTTGTGCTCCTCCCACAGCCTGAGAGACAGCTGGTGCTACAAGAAGTAAACCTGCCCGGGTGACACTCTCCATAAGGCCCGCTAGACGGACCAGAGCATCCTGGAGTACTGGGGTAGCAATGAACCCCTCTGGGACCTGAGCTGGGACCACCGGAACTGCCTGGGCCGGAACCTCATCATCAAACTCAACTTGAGGCTCCGCCGCTGGTGCAGCTACTCTTGGCTGAGCTCTGCCCCTGCCTCGGCCTATAGCATGGCCTCAGCCTCGCCCTCTACCCCTCGTGGGAGCTGCTACTGGGAGCTCGGGCTGCTGATCAATGGATGAGGAAGTGTGTGTTCTCGCCATCTACGAAAAAAAAGTAGAAATTCAATTAGCATTGAGAAACCAAACCGCACGATAGGAAAGAATAGATGTGGAGTTTTTCCTAACTCTGTAGCCTCTAGAGGATAAATACAAATGTCTCCGTACCGATCCCTCAGACTCTACTAAGCTTGTCCGTGAATTGTGAGACCTAAGTAACCTAGAGCTCTGATACCAACTTGTCACGACCCGGATTTTTCACCCTCGGGAGTCATGATGGCGCCTACTTGTGAAAGCTAGGCAAGCCAATTAGTCCAATTATTTAACCATTTTCATTTTTAGTCCCTTAGCAATTCCAAAACAATGTAACAAAAGTAGCAGAGATAATAATAACAAAAATAGTGCAAAAGAGTAAATTGATAATTTAGATTAATACAAACTGCGGAAGTCTAAGTACAACCCTACCCAGAATTTGGTGTCAGAATATCACGGACCATCTATGAATACTACAAATAAAGTCTGAATAGAAATACACAAATCTATCTATAAATAAGTAAAAATAGAAGGAAATGATAGAAGGAGACGCCAAGGCCTGCGGACACCTGCAGGACTACCTCGGATCGCCTGTTGGACTGAAGGCAACAACCTCACTGCGGTCCAAAAGCTGTATCACCGGGATCTGCACACAATCCAAAGTGTAGTATCAACACAACCGATCCCATGTGCTTGTAATTGCCTAGCCTAACCTCGGCGAAGTAATGACGAGGCTAGGACCAAACCACCAAATAAACCTGTGCAGTTAAATCATATATAGCAGAAAAATAAAAGCAGATATTTACAGTTAAAGATAGGAGGGGGAAAGCATGTTGCGGGGAGTATCAGATAACAACAGAATACCCAAAGAGGAATGTAAAGAAACAAAAATTCAATTGCCAACAAGAATAAGAAAGAAAAAAAACACAGTATTCACTTTCACTTCTTTCTTGTTGCAGGCGTGCAACCCGATCCCAAATCATATAATACCGTGGCGGCATGCCACCAGATCCCATTTCATTTACTACCGTGGTAGCGTGCCACCTACTCCCATTTTATATATTACCATGGCAGCGTGCTACCCGATCCCATTTCATCTATTATCGTGGCGGCATGCCACGCGATCCCATTTCATATATTACCGTGGCGGCGTGCCACCCTCTCCCATTTCATATATTACCATGGCAGCATGCCACCCACTCCCATTTCATTTATTACCGTGGCGGCGTACCACCCGATCCCATATACAATTCAGCATCAGTCGTAAAAGAATCTCGGCAAGGGAACAAGTGTATAACAACAACATCGCGGAAAGGGAGACAGTATCATAAATAATAACATCCCGACAAGGGAACCCACAATGATAATCATCATATTAGGCATGAATAAATCATAACGGAGTCACAACAATTACAATAGTAGACTCACGGGCATGCTTGACACCGATGTATAGATACTTGTTACCATGTTTATACGTCGTACTCTACAATTAACATATAGCAGATAAGACACAACTCCTAATCCCTCAAGCTAAGGTTAGATCAAACACTTACCTCGATGCCACGAACACAATTCAAGCCTCAACTACCGCTTTACCTCTTGTTTCCACCACCAATTCGCTTGTATCTAGCCACAATTTACTTTATAATATTAATAAATGCTAAATGAATCAATTCTAATGCATGAAAATAGGTTTTCAAATGCTTTTCCCCAAAAGACAAAAAAAATCGACCCCGGGCCCGCTTCGTCTAAACCCGAAATTCGGACCAAAACCTGATTACCCATTCACCCCCGAGCCCAGATATATAATTGGTTTTGGAATCCAACCTCAATTTGAGGTCTAAATCCCCAAATTTCAATATTCGTAGGTTTTACCCAAAATTCCCAATTCCACCATGAAAACCCTAGATTCTAGGATGAAATCTTGTAAAACGAAGTTAAGGAGTGAAAGAAATAGGTTAAAAATCACTCACTAGTGTTTTAGGGAAGAAAGAGTGTTTGAAAAATCGCCTCTTATGATTCAGGTTTTGAAAATTGAAAAATAACTGAAGAGTCCCGTTTATATACTCCTCTCAGACCCTCACCACGGACCGCATAAAAGGACTGCGGCCGTGGAGCTCCACCGTGGACCACGAAATATCGAGTGCAGCCGCAAAGATTCAGCCCTGCTCACCGCTGACGCATAAATCCTACCGCGGTCGCGAAGCCCCTACTGTGATCGCGAAGACCCCACCGTGGACAGCGGAGCTTGGTTTCAGAGACCTCTAACTTTCTCTGAACCTGCAACTGTCATGTTCTAAGTCTAAATGCACTCCGAGGCCTATCCAAAACTCATCCGAGCCATCGGGGCTCCAAACTAATCATGCACAGAAGTCTAAAAACACCATACGGACTTGCTCGTACGATCAAATCATCAAAATAATATCAACAACTACGGATTCAACCTCAATTTCATAAAATTACTCAAACACATTGAAATTTCCATTTTCTCTCAACTATAGGTCAGTTTTATACCAAACCACTTCCGATTCTTACCAAATTCCACATAACCAACTTAATTGTTATTTTAAATTTGTATCGGGCTCCGGAACCAGGATAAGGGCCCGATAACATCAAAAAAATTCATCAATTCACTTCTAAAACCTTTATATTTTCCAAAAAACAATTTTTCTTTAAAAATTTCATTTCTAGAGCTTGGGATCTCAGAATTCGAATGCGGGCATACGCCCAAGTCCCAAATTTTACTACGGACCCTATGAGACTGTCAGATCACGGGTCCGGGTTAGTTTACCAAGAACGTTGACCAAAGTCAACTTTATTCAATTTTAAAAGCCAATTTCCTTATTTTACATAGTTTTTCACATAAAAGCTTTCCGAAAACGCGCCCAGACTGCACACACAATTCGTGGTGAGACAAAAAGGAGGTTTTAAGGCCTCGGAACACAGAATTTATTTTCAAAACAAGTGATGAACTTTTGGGTCATCACATCATGGTATTCGCAAATTAAGCAAGTAAAAGACATGGACAGTGCAACAATAATTGAGACAAAGGTCAAGTATAGGACAATATAAGTCACACAAAATATGTAAGTACAACAATAACAGCTCAAAGTAAGGGCACAAACATATACATGGGAAACAGATATCACATCATAATGCATGTCCCTCGTCCTCACCTGCACGAAAACACCCTTCGTGCCATGACCTCACAATAACATACAAGCATAGCAATATAAATGAAATGGCACGTCATCAACCGTCGTGCTTTTACTCTCAAATGATATGGCACGGCATCACCCTTCATGCTTTTACACTCAATAATTTGGCACGGCATCACCCTTCGTGCTTTTACTCTCAAATGATATGGCACAACATCACCCTCCGTGCTTTACACTCTCCCTCACATGATAAAGAATAAACAGTGGCATGACATCACCCTTCGTGCTTTACACTCTTCCTTACCAAGCATATATATATATATATATATATATATATATATATATATATATATATATATATATATATATATATATGTAACAGTCACAAACAAGGCAGGAAGCATAACTGACATCAAGGAGAGCATTTTAACGGATATTCCAGACAATCCCCAATCACAACATTCTAAGTCAACAATGGTTCAACAACCCTCAAGAACCATATTATTCAAATATTTCCATGAATCTCATAAATGATCCACAACACAAGTAACGAGTCTAACATCTCAAGAATATCGGTTATAGTAATGTAGTAATGATTTCGCATAGAGATGACCGGATTAGACACATCAATGCATTCTTACAATTTCCATCAAGTTTGATCAAGTTATAACAAGCTAAGTCTTGATATCTATCATTTAATAGTGTCTAAGAGTCGAGTAAGGCATACAACAGAATGTCACAAAATTCTACAAACACAAATATAACATAATCCACCCCCCGAGCATGATTAACCGTGGCACATATATATACGCTCGTCATCTCATATATGTATCACCCCCGCATGTAGCAAACAATGACAGATAGGAGGAAAACTTCCCTCAACAAATCTAGGGAAAACATTTCCCTCAATTCGGCCAATCCAACACCTCAGTTTAGTCTTTTCCTTTACAAATTCGCCTCCGCTCGACTCAATCTAGCCAATGACAACTTGAATACTCCACACAATGCAAGAGAAAACAATTCCAATTAATAAAGATATAATTTTCATTCAATTTCTAAAAAGTCAACAAAAATAAAACCCCAGGTCCACCCGGTCAAAACCCGGATTCAAGGGCAGGTCTTGACTACCCATAGCCTTACAAGTCCAAATATGTGTTTTGTTTTCAAATCCGAGTCTTATTCGACTCTTAAATCACAAATTTTTATTTTTTAAAACTTTGACAAAATCCCCAATTTTCTCCATAGATTCCTCATGAATTTGATGTTAAATCTTGTATAAAATCATGAAATATAGTTGGAAATTGATTAAAGATACTTACCCAATGTTTTGGTATGAAAATCCCCTCTCAAAATTGCCCCATCTCGAAGCCAGGGTTCAAAAATAGAAAAATGAAGCACAAACTCGGAATTCTCAGCACTTAACAGGTTGCAGATGTCGCATCTACGATAGGGGATTCGCAATTGCGAGCCCCACAATTGCAAAAAATACCTCGCAATTGTGAACCTGAAGGATGTCTGCTGAGGTCGCATTTGCGGCAAAAACTTCGCAAATGCGAAGACTATCCTTCGCAAATGCGGCTAGTTCATCGCAAATGCAAAAGCTGCCCAGTCACTCAGGCCTCACAAATGCGAGGTTCCTTCGCAAATGCGATGTCCGCATTTCCAATCAAAACCTCGCAAATGCAAAGATACCGGAACCAGAATTTAAAAACTGTGCAAGAACATTCCGAAACTTACCTAAACCCTTGGGGCTCCAAACAAAATATGCACATAAGTCTAAAAACACAACACGAACTCGCTCGCATGATCAAATAATCAAAATAACTTCTAAAACCACGAATCAGGTGCCAAAACGCATAAAAATCAAACTAAACTTCAAGAACTTCTATAATCACAACCGAGCGTCCGAACCATATCAAATCAACTCCGAATGGTGCCATTAATTTTGCAGACAAGTTCCATATGACAAGACGAACCTACTCGAAGCTTTAAATCATGCATAACAACCTTGAAACGATGAATCACACCTCAAGTCGAAATCAATGAATTTTGAAACTTCAACTTCCACAACTGATGCCGAAACCTACCAAATCACCTCCGATTGACCTCAAATTTCGCACATAAGTCACATTTGACATTACGGACCTAGTCCAACTTTGATAAATGAAATCTAACCCCGATATCAAAAGGTCCACTCCCAGTCAAACTTTCCAAAAATCTAACTTTCGCCATTTCAAACCAAATTCAACTACGGACCTTCAAATTACAATTCGGATGTGCTCCTAAGTCCAAAATCACCCAACGATGCTAACGGAACTGGCGAAACTCCATTCCGAGGTCAAATGCTAACAAGTCAAACTTGGTCAACTCTTCCAACCTAAAACTTAGATCTTGAAGTTCATTCTTCCAAATTAATTCTGGATAACTTGAAAACTAATACCGACGATTTATGCAAGTCATAATTTATCATGCGGACATACACGAGCCCTTAAAATACAAAGCAAAGTGCAGATACTCAAAATGACCAGTCAGGTCGTTACACCCTCCACCACTTAAACTCACGTTCGTCCTCGAACGTGCCAGGAGTCGTTCCAAGCCATCCAATCACGGTGTAACCTTACTAAACATAAACCCGGGGGTGATCCCATCAAAATGTAGTGTTATTCCTCTAAACCTTCCTCATCCCAATACAATAGCGCAAGCCTCAGATCTAGAAACCTCATCTCAGTTAATACAAGCAGCCACACCGACAAGTATCAACAATAAACATATGGAGCCACACACCACCCAATTCCGAATACTAAAAGGTAATAATTCAAGCAAAACAGATAACAGTAAGAAAACTAAATAAGAAAACTACTAAGTGAGTTAAACAGGTAGGGAAAATTTTAGCATTTTACTATGAACTATCCTCAACAAGGTGAAAGCAAAATACACGAAAGAGAAATAAGGAGTCACTTTTCATCACTGTACCATTGTGGTGTGCAACCCGATCTCATCATATCAATCCACATAGGGTACCCTTCGAGCCATAATACTCGGGCTCACTGATCACATGTGCGTCAACATCAACCACAATAGAGTGCACAAAAATATAACTATGGGGAAAATCATTAAGAACAAACAATATTGAGAAGGACAACCACAACTATGCTGCAATAAGAAAATCAACATCACAAAGGCCACATTACCCATAGTGCCATGAAGTCTAAACTAAATCACAATATGCGTGCAAAGAATCATGTAACCCTCATAACCCGCCATAGTATTAGAGAGAAACATATAACATAACCAAGGCGTGATTGACATCCATTCCACCTAATGATATACACATGGCAACAACTGTGCAAAAAAAAAATAGGTCTGATCCGATACAAAATACACACTCTCATTAGGCTCAAAATAATCCCCAATCCAAATTCTGATCTTCCTCGAACATGGAATAAACCTTCCAAAATTCTATAGCAACCTTTCCATAACACCTACCATTAACCATCCAATCTTCTTCATTCCTTCACAACTCGCAATCAAGGAATAGTCCGCCAGCAAGAACATTCAGTCTCTAAGCCTCACTAATACCAAAATTTTCATACCCGATATCAACACCGCTACTCAAATAGCTGACACGTAATTCATACTCCATCATATCACGGAGAAACACCCATAAGTCAAAACACAATGTACCTGCCAATAGGATAACTCTACTTCGATGGGAACCCATAGTGCCAACAAGACCTCAAACACCCAAAATTGTCCGAGACATCAAGAACTCATATCTTTCCCTCCAAAACTAAACCGCAACCTTACATATGCAACTTATTATCCCCACATGGCGCACCGCCTCTAACATGCTAACTCGCAATACTACAAAAATATTATAGCGAACTCTGAACCATAAACAAATTGAACACCTCATCAACTAGGAATCTTTCATTTAACCCAATCTAGAAAAACACCACCACATGCAATATAGCCTCTATACCTGTAGAAAACATCAACTTCGACTGTGGTCATAACCATGATAAATTCTTGGGAACTCATTAACACATAATTGAGGAATAAGAACCAATCGCCTCTAACTCAATTGAGTTACGTAGACTGCCAACCCGAAAGTAACTCAATCCAATACGCCCGCCCTAAGGGAACCTCTTAGGAACCCGAAGCCATTTCTTGCATCACTCCAACATTTACATGTAGATCTTTCTTGATAAGGAAATACTGCGAATACGATTACCATTCACTGCTCCATAGACAAATTCAAAAGTCCTTAAATCCACTCATCTTATTCTGATCTCCAATACGCATCTAATACGCGTTGAGCAACCCGTGCTCCACTAGCGTATGCCCATTTAAAGAAATAATCATGAAAGCTCTCGGTCTGGAAACTGATGCGACCCATGATCCTACAATCTGATCATCATTAGCAGCCTCCACCATTTAGCTCGAAGCCATAGAACACCCTGAAGATTCTGCCAAACACTTACCCATCATTGCAATAGTCAAACAACTTTCCCAAATGCTCTTAAATGATAACATATGCACTCCACCGAATAGAAACCTCGTACGAGACACACGATCTAAACTCATCATGTAAGAGATGGCCCACTGGTTATACTCAAATCAACGCCATAGCATGAACTCACCTTAACAATAATAGCTTGGCCACCAACCAATCTTCCTATATTTGTGCCTTCCAACCAGACATATGAACCTTCCTCATACCACGAATGAATGACTAGAAGATTTAACACTATATCTGCTTCTAAGGTTAGACAACACATCGCGATGACAATCAAGAATCCACAGCCCGTCGTAATCTATCTTCAGTATCACCGATCGTTGGCATATAGCGAATATTGATCGCACAACATCACATATGAGCAATCGAGAAGAGTCAAAGTCAAAGATTTCAAGTTGAAGAAAAGCCGCACGATAAGAAAAAAATAAAGGGATTTTTTTCCTAAATGCCATGTAGCCTCCCGAAGATAGGTATGGACGTCATCACACCGATCCATGGGATGTAATGACTCGACCGGTCGTTTCATGTGTTACCGCTCCATTTCTCCTATTTCTTCTTCTTATTTCCTTTTTCAGCTATATTATATGTAATCAGATTGGTTAGCTCGGGTTCGGAGAGGTTTTGGTAAGGTTTGAGATACTTAGTCTCTTTTGAGTAAGCTTAAGTTAGAAAAGTCAACCGGAAATTGACTTATGTGAAAAAGGGATTGGATGTGAGTTCCTATGGTTAGGATAGCTTCGGGAGGTGATTTGGGACTTAGTAGCATGATCGGAATGTGTTTTGGAGGTCCGAAGTAGATTTTGGCTTGAATTGGCAAAATTGGAATTTTGGCGTTTTCTGGTTGTTAGGTGAGATTTTGATATAGGGGTCAGAATGGAATTCCAAAAGTTATAGTAGGTCTGTTGTATCATTTGTGATGTGTTTGAAAATTTTAGGTCATTCGGACCAGGTTTGAAAGACTTTTTGATCGAAAGCGAAATTTGGAAGTTTTTGGAATTCTTAGGCTTGAATCCGATGTGAATTTGGTGTTTTAATGTTATTTTGAGCGTTCCGAAGGTTGGAACAAGTTTGAATGATATTATAAGGCATGTTGGAATGTTTTGATGAGGTCCCGAGGGCCTCGAGTGAGTTTCGGGTGGTGAACGGATCAATTCATGTTGGAGGAAATTGTAGAAAAATTGTTGTTGGTGTTGCAGGTTTTTGACCTTCGCGTTCGCGATGCATGTCCAACGTTCGCGAAGAGTTAGGATGTGAGTCTGCGGAGTTATCCTTTGCCTTCGTGAAGGTGGTCCCGCATTGACAAAGGGTTGATATCAGTGGTCACCGCGTTCGCGAGGGTCTCGCCGCGTTCGCGTAGAGGGAAGTGAGCAGATGGGGTCCTAAAGGATTTGTTCTTCGCGTTCGCGAGCTAGTAGTCATTTTTGCAATGAGTTGGGATGCTAAGCCTTCACGTTCGTGTATAGGGAGTCGCAATCGCGATGAAGGGAAAAGTGGTCAACATAAGTTTGTGCTTCGCAAACACGAGGCGTTGACCGCGCTCGCGAAGAAGAGATTTTTAGTGCTGGGCAGAATGTTTTAAAAGGCCATATCCGCGGTTTTGAGTCTAAAATTCACCATTGTTGGGCGATTTTAGAGCTTTTTGAGGAAGATTGAAGAGGTAATCAAGGGGAAACACTTGGAGGTAAGATTTATGGACTTAATACTCAATCCTAATGTGATTTCTACCTAATTAAGCATGAAATTTGTGGAATCTAAAGCCTAGAATTGGAAGTTAGGGCTTGGAAATTGGAGACCTAAATCTAAGAATTTGAGGGGCCATTTTTGGTCGGATTTTAATGTATTTGATATGTATGAACTCCTGAGAGTGTAAGGATTCTAGTTTGGTAATTTTTATCAGAATGCGAGACGTGGGCTCGGGGATCGGGTTTGGCCAATTTCGGGATTTGTGATGTAAATTGGTTATTTTGAGTGGGCTTTGTTCTCTTAGCATATTTTGATGGTATAAATCTATTTTTGGATAGATTTGGAGCATCCGGAGGCTGATTCGAGAGGCAAAGGCATCATGGGCTAGAGTTTGGACCGGATAGAGGTAAGTAATGATTGTAAATGATGTCCTGAGGGTATGAAACCCCGGATTTCACATCGTTGTGCTACTTTAAGGTGACGCACACGCTAGATGACAAGCGTGGGGTCATGCACCATTGGGGATTGTGACTTAGTCCATCCCGTATGAATGTTTAATCATGTATTTGATTGAAAACTATTTGCTATCATCGTATTTTGGGCTGAATGCCATATTTGGGCCGCGTGCCAATTGTTTTGGGACATTAGGGGATTTCTACTGCTATTCCTCACTATTTTGAATTCATATTTGTACTCAGTCATGTTGTATTCTACTATTTTCATAACTCAGTCGTATTTACTCCGTTTTGATATTTTAAATGACATTTTGGGTTGAGCATCATGTTTTACTGTTGCCCGAGTGGCTTGAGAGTTTTCTGACTGAGTGAGGCGGAGGGCCTGTGTTGTGAGGATATTATAAGATCAGGTTGTGTGCCATAGCAAGTTGTTACTGATTCATGATTATGAGGCCGAGGGCCTGATTTGTTATGCCACAAGGTGGCTTGTTCTGAGGTCGAGGGCCAGTTTGATTATGCCACGAGAGGGCTTGTTATTGCACTTAGGATGTAAGGAGCCCCTTTCGGAGTCTGTACAGCCCCAGTGAGCGCGGGTACCCAGTGTAAGATGTGATATAGCCCGAGGGGATGATGTTGTTCCATGTTATTGCCCGAGGGGCTGATACGAGTGATTGTGAGATAGCCCGAGGGGCTGATTCTATTGGTATTTTGCCCGAGGGGCTGATTTATGTATCTATCTTTTCTCCCTATGTTCATTCACTCGTTTAAAGTGCTAAAAGATGTTTTAAAGAGGTTTTTACTGAACTAAGGTATTTTTACGAGCTTTTACTATTTTATTTCATTGTTCTGGTTTTATACTGCCTCGTTATAGCATTTTGCTGTGTTTTACGTATTTTCTTATTGCTCAGCTGCCTTTACTTTTATTACTTACTGAGTTGGCGTACTCACATTACTCTCTGCACCCTATGTGTAGATTCAGGAGTCTCGGGTCACGCTAGTGAGGGCTGATTTGCTTTCACCGCAGGCTTGTTCAGAGTTGACTAGGTAGTTGTCCGACGTTCATAGCCCAGTGCTTCCCCTTCCTATCTTTACTTTCCTTGTACTAGCTTTGTATTAGACTGTATAGTCTTTTCATACTCTTAGACGGATTTTTAGATGCTCATGGCTGGTGACACCCCGATATCGGGCTGTGTTTATTTCCACATTGTTCTATTCTACTCTATGTTTTGGGATTTCTGGCTTATTAATGATTTAAAAATGAATTATTATAACTTCTTAATTGGTTTGGGGGTTTGTGTCGGCTGGCCTTGTTTCACGATAGGCGCCATCATGATCGGGTCCAGATTAGGGTCGTGATAAGTTGGTATTAGAGCCTAGGTTACATAGGTCTCACAAGTTATGAGCGGGTTTAGTAGAGTCTTGCAGATCAGTATGGAGATGTCTGTATTTATTCTTGGAAGGATGCAGAACCTTTAGGAAAACTTCATATTCTTGAAATTTTTGTTGTGCGAATCCGTTGATCCGAGTACTAAACTTCTATTATTCTATTCTCTCACAAATGGTGAGGACACGTGCTACCGGTCAGGATGGACGACCACCAGTACCACCAGCTAGGGCCACTAGAGGCCAAGGACGCATCCGAGGCCGTGGTAGGGGCAAGGGCGTATCCCGCACAGCAGCTAGGGCAGCACCTGCAGATCCACCAGCCGCCCCATTTCATGATCAGGTCCTAGTTGTGGATGCTCCAGCAGCACCGGCTCAGGCACCAGCTGTGCCCATTATGATTCTGGGTTTTCAAAAGGCCCTAGCCCAGATTCTATCAGTATGCACTGGCCTCGCTCAGGCGATCTCAGTCACTACAACTGCAACTACTTCTCAGGGCGGGGGAGGCACTCAAACTCCCGCCGCTCGCACACCTGAGCAGGTCGTGCAGGGAGTTCAGATACCGGGGACATATCCATCCCAACCAGTTACAGCTGTTCAGGACTATGTAGCTCCTGTTATGCCAGAGGACGAGCAGCGCAAGTTGGAGAGGTTTGGTAGGCTTCAGCCTCCAACTTTTAGTGGTACAGAAGGTGAGGATGCCCAAGGTTTCTTGGACAAGTGTCAGAGGATTCTTTGTGCAGCGGGTATTCTGGAGACCAGCGGGGTCGCATTTACTACTTTTCAGTTTTCTGGAGCTACCTTCACTTGGTGGGAGACTTATGAGAGGCGTAGGCTTGTTGGTGCAACACCCCTTACCTGGCAGCAGTTCTCCATTCTGTTTTTGGAGAAATATGTACCACAGTCTCGCAGAGAGGAGATGCACAGGCAGTTCCGGTGGTTGTGTTAGGGAGATATGACTGTGACGCAGTATGAGATAAGGTTCTCGAAGTTAGCTCGTCATGTTGTGTGGTTGGTTCATACGGAGAGAGAGAGAGGATTAGAAGGTTCGTTTATGGCCTCACGTATGAGCTTCGGATTCTCATGACCAGGGAGAGGGTGTCTAGTGCTACTTTTGAGGAGGTTATTGACATTTCCCGCACGATTGAGTCAGTTCATGGCCAGGAGCAATATGAGAGGGAGGCCAAGAGGCCTTGGGGATCTGGTAGTTATGGTGGTGCTCCTTCGAGAGGTTAGTTTCAGCACGGCAGCGGCCGTCCATTCAAACATGCTTAGTCAGCTCGCCCAGGTTACCGTGGGGCGTCATCAGGTCATGGTTCTCACAGTTATCATCAGGGCCATTCATCACTCAGTGCCCTTCCAGCCGAAAGTTTGTCCCGTGCTCCATCAGTTCAGGGCTCTTCTATGCCATGTGCATCTGCTAGTCATTCTAGTGATAGGGGTTCCCTTCAGTCCCCGTCTCCAGCACTAGGGAGTTGTTATGAGTGTGGAGAGTTGGGCCATATGTGGAGGCAGTGTCCTTATCATCTTGGGGGTTTGTCTCAGCAGAGGAGTCATCCATCGGTTTTAGTGCCAGTTACTTAAACACCACCCACCCACCCAGCTAGGGGTAGAGGTCAGTCAGCTAGGGGTCGCCCCAGAGGGGGAGGTCGATCAGGTGGTGGTCAGTCCCGTTTCTATGCACTCATATCTAGACCCGATGCTATTGCTTCAGATGTTATGATTACAGGTATTGTCTTAGTCTGCCACATAGATGCATCTATATTATTTGATCGTGGTTCCACTTTTTCATATGTGTCATCATATTTTGCTCATTATTTGGATAAGTCTCGTCAGTCTCTTGTTTCATTTGTTTGTGTATCTACTCTAGTGGGCAATATTGTTGTTGTAGATCATGTGTATCGGTCGTGTGTGGTGACTATTGGGGTTCTAGAGACCCGAGTGGACCTATTATTGCTTTGTATGGTGGACTTTGATGTGATATTGGGCATGGATTGGCTATCTCTGTGTCGTGCTATTTTGGACATTCATGCTAAGACAGTGACATTAGTTATGACGGGTGTGCCACGGATTGAGTGGCGAGGTTTGACTAATTTTGTCCCCAGTAGGGTGATTTCGTTTTTGAAGGCCCAACAGATGGTTGGAAAGGGTTGTCTTTCATATTTTGCCTTTGTGAGGGATGTCGGTACAGAGACTCCTCATATTGATTTTGTTCCAGTTGTAAGGGATTTTCCCGATGTATTTCCTGCAGACCTGTCGGGAATGCCGCTAGACAAGAATATTGATTTTGGTATTGATTTGGTGTTGGGCACTCAGCCCATTTCTATTCAACCGTATCGTATGGCACAGGCAGAGTTGAAAAAGTTAAAAGAGCAGCTTCAGGAACTCCTTGAGAAGGGTTTATTCGGCCTAGTATGTCGCCTTGGGGTGCGCTTGTTCTATTTGTGAAGAAGAAGGATGGCACGATGAGAATGTGCATTGGTTACAGGCAGTTGAACAAAGTAACAATCAAGAACAAGTATCCTTTGCCTCATACCAATGATTTGTTTGACCAGCTTCACAGAACGAGAGTGTTCTCCAAGATTGATCTCCATTCAGGTTATCACTAGCTAAAGATCAGAGACTCGGATATTCTTAAGATAGCTTTCAAGACCCAATATGGTCATTATGAGTTCTTGGTGATGTCTTTTGGGCTGACCAAAGCCCCAGCAGCATTCATGTATTTGATGAACAACGTGTTTTGGCCTTATCTCGACTCGTTTGTCATAGTTTTCATTGATGATATTCTGGTGTATTCGCGTAGTCGGGAGGAGCACGAGGAGCATTTAAGATTTGTGTTGCAGAGATTGAAGGAGGAGAAGCTTTATGCAAAGTTCTCCAAGTGTGAGTTTTGGTTCAGTTCAGTGGCATTCTTGGGGCACGTGGTGTCCAGCGAGGGTGTTCAGGTTGATCCGAAGAAGATAGAGGTAGTTCAGAGTTGGCCCAGACCGTCCTCAGCCACATAGATTCGCAAATTTCTTGGTTTGGCGGATTATTACTATCGGTTTGTTTAGGGATTTTCCTCTATAGCATTACCCTTGACCAAGTTGACTCAAAATGGTGCTCTATTTAGGTGGTCGTATGAGTGTGAGCAGAGCTTTCAGAAGCTCAAGACTACCTTGACCATAGCTCTAGTGTTAGTTTTACCATCAGCTTCAGGTTCATATACTATGTATTGTGATGCTTCGAGAGTTGGTATTGGGTGTGTGTTGATTCTGGAGGGTAGAGTTATTGCTTATGCTTCTCATCAGTTAAAGCCATATGAGAAGAACTACCATGTTCATGATTTGGAGTTAGCTGTCATTGTACATGCGTTGAAGATTTGGAGGCATTATTTGTATGGTATGTCTTGTAAGGTGTTCACTGATCATCGTAGCCTCCAACACTTGTTCAAGCAGAAGGATCTCAATTTGAGGCAGTAGAGATGGTTGGAGATGCTAAAGGACTATGATATCAATATTTTGTACCATCCGGGGAAGGCCAATGTGGTGGCCGATACTTTGAGTAGGAAGGCAGTGAGTATGGTGAGTTTGGCGTACATTCTAGTTGGGGAGAGACCTTTTGCAGTTGATTTTCAGGCCTTGGCCAATCGGTTCGTGAGGTTGGATATTTCGGAGCCCAGTTGGGTATTGGCTTGTATGATTTCTCGGTTTCCTTATTTGAGCGCATCAGAGAGTGCTAATATGATGATCCTCATTTTCTTTTCCTTAAGGACAGATTTCAGCACGACGATGCTAGAGATATGACTATTTGTGATGATGGGGTGTTAAGGATACAGAGCCGGATATGTGTGCCCAATGTAGATGGACTTCGGGAGTTGATTCTAGAGGAGGCCCATAGCTCGCGGTATTCCATTCATCTTGGTGCCGCGATATGTATCAGGATCTGAAACAACATTATTGGTGCAGGAGAATGGAGAAGGACATTGTGGGATTTGTAGCTCGGTGTCTCAATTGTCAGCAGGTGAAATATGAGCATTAGAGACCGGGTGGCTTGTTTCAGCAGATGGATATTCCAGAGTGGAAGTGGGAGTAGATCACCATGGACTTTGTAGTCGGGTTCCCACAAACTTTGAAGAAGTTCGATGTTATTTGGGTGATTGTGGATCGGCTGACCAAGTCCGCGCACTTCATTCCGATGTGTACTACCTATTCTTCAGAGCGGTTGGTAGAGATCTATATTCAAGAGATTGTTTGTTTGCATGGTGTCCAAGTTTCCATTATTCCAGATAGAGCTACTCAGTTTACTTCACAGTTTTGGAGGTCTGTAAAGCGAGAGTTGGGTTCTCAGGTTGAGTTGAGCACAACTTTCCACCCTCAGACGGACGGGCAGTCCGAGCGCACTATTCAGATATTGAAGGACATGTTGCGTGCTTGTGTCATTGATTTTGGAGGGTCATGGGATCAGTTTCTACCACTCACAGAGTTTGCTTATAACAATAATTACCAGTCGAGTATTCAGATGGCTCCATATAAGGCTTTGTATGGGAGGCTGTGTCGATCTCTAATTGGTTGGTTTGAGCCGGGTGAGGCTAGGCTATTGGGTACAGACTTGGTACAGGATGCTTTAGGCAAGGTGAAGGTGATTCAGGAGAGACTTCGTACAACGTAGTCGAGACAAAAGAGTTATGATGACAGGAAGTTTCGGTATGTGTCCTACATGGTCGGTGAGAAGGTTCTATTGAAGGTTTCACCTATGAAGGGTGTTATGAGATTTGTGAAGAAACGTAAATTGAGTCCTTGGTTCGTTGGGCCTTTTGAGGTGCTTCAGAGGATTTAGGAGGTGGCTTAGAGCTTACTTTGCCACCCAGCTTGTCGAGTATGCATCCGGTATTTCATGTTTCTATGCTCTGGAAGTATATTGGCGATCCGTCTCATATTTTGGATTTCAGCACGGTTCAGTTAGATGATGATTTGACTTATGATGTGGAGCCAGTAGCCATTTTGGAGCATCAGGTTCAAAAGTTGAGGTCAGAGGATATAGCTTCAGTAAAAGTGTAGTAGAGAGGTCGGCCTGTGGAGGAGGCTACCTGGGAGACTGAGCGGGAGATGCGAAGCAGATATCCTCACCTGTTTGAGGCTTCAGGTATGTTTCTTGACTCGTTCGAAAATGAACGTTTGTTTAAGAGGGGGAAGATATAACGACCTGGCCGGTCGTTTTATGAGTTACCGCTTATTTCCCCCCATTTTTGCTTCTTATTGCCTTGTTCAGCTGTATTATGTTTTATCGGGTTGGTTGGCTCGGGTTCGGAGAGGTTTTGGTAATGTTTGAGACACTTAGTCTCTTTTGAGTAAGCTTAAGTTGGAAACGTCAACGGGAAGTTAACTTATGTGAAAAAGGGCTCAGATGTGAGTTCAGATGGTTCGGATAGCTTCGGGAGGTGATTTGGGACTTAGGAGCTTGATCGGAATGTGTTTTGGAGGTACAGAGTAGATTTAGGCTGGAATTGGCAAAATTGGAATTTTGTCCTTTTTCGGTTGTTAGGAGATATTTTGATATAGGGGTCAGAATGGAATTCCGGAAGTTGGAGTAGGTCTGTTGTATCCTTTGTGATGTGTGTGCAAAATTTCAGGTCATTCGGACGAGGTTTGATAGATGTTTTGATCGAAAGCGAAATTTAGAAGTTTTTGGAATTCTTAGGCTTGAATCGGATGTGAATTTGGTGTTTTGATGTTGTTTTGAGCGTTCCGAAGGTTGAAACAAGTTTTAATGATGTTATGGGATATGTTGGCATGTTTGGTTGAGGTTCCGAGGACCTCGGGTGAGTTTCGGGTGGTTGAACAGATCATTTCATGTTGGAGGAAATCGCAGAAAAACTGTTATTGGTGTTGCAGGTTTTTGATCTTCGCATTTGTGAAGCATGTTCCGCGTTCGCGAAGGGTTGATATCAATGGTCACCGCATTTGCGAGGGTTTCTCTGCGTTCACATAGAGGAAAGTGAGCAGATGGGGTCCTGAAAGATTTGTTCTTCTCGCTCGCGAGCTTGTAGTCGCATTTGCGATGAGTTGGGAAGCTAACCTGTCGCGTTCGCATACAGGGAGTCGCGATAGCGAGGAAGGGAAAAGTGGTCAACATAAGTTTGTGCTTCGCAAATGCGAGGCATTGACTGCATTCGCTAAGAAGAGATTTTAAGTGTTGGGCAGAATGTTTTAAAAGGCCATATCCGCGATTTTAGTTCTAAGTTTCACCATTGTTGGGCGATTTTAGAGCTTTTTGAGGAGGATTGAAGAGGGAATCAAGGGGAAACACTTGGGGGTAAGAATTATGGTCTTAATACTCAATACTAATGTGGTTTATACCTAATTAATCATGGAATTTGTGGAATCTAAAGCCTAGAATAAGAAGTTAAGGCTTGGAAATTGGAGACCTAAATCTAGGAATTTGAGGGGTCATTTGTGGTCGGATTTTGATATATTTAATATGTATGAACTCGTGAGACTGTAAGGATTCTAGTTTTGTAATTTTTATCGGAATCCGAGACACGGGCATGGGGGTCGGGTTTGGCCAATTTTGGGATTTTTTATGTAAACTAGTTTATTTTCAAGTGGGCTTTGTTCCCTTATCATATTTTAATGGTATAAATCTGTTTTTGGATAGATTTGGAGCATCTGGAGGATGATTCGAGAGGCAAAGGCATCACGAACTAGAGTTTGGACCGGATAGAGGTAAGTAATGATTGTAAATGCTGTCATGGGGGTATGAAATCCTGGATTTCACATCGTTGTGCTACTTTGAGGTGACGCACACGCTAGATGACGAGCGTGGGGTCGTGCGTCGTTGGGGATTGTTACTTAGTCCGTCTCGTATGACTGTTTAACCGCGTATTTGATTGAAAACTGTTTGCTATCATCATTTTTGGGATGAGTGCCATATTTTGGCCTCATGCCAACTGTTTTGGGCCCTTAGGGAATTTTTACTACTATTCCTCACTGTTTTGACTTCATATTTGTACTCAATCATACTGTATTCTACTATTTTCATAACTCAGTCGTATTTACTCCGTTTTGATATTTTAAATGACATTTTGGGCTGAGCATCATGTTTTACTATTGCCCGAGTGGCTTGAGAGATTTCTGACTGAGTGAGGCCGAGGGCCTGTGTTATGAGGATATTATGGGATCAGGCTGCGCGCCGCAACAAGTTGTTATTGATTCATGATTATGAGGCTGAGGGCCTGATTTGTTATGCCACGAGGTGGCTTGTTATGAGGCTGAGAGCCAGTTTGATTATGCCATGAGATGGCTTGTTATTGCGCTTGGGCTATAAGGAGCCCCTCCCGGAGTCTGTACATCCTAGTGAGCGCGGGTACCTAGTGTGAAATGTGATATAGCCTGAGGGACTGATGTTGTTCCATGTTATTGCCCGAGGGGCTGATACGAGTGATTGTGAGATAGCCCGAAGGGTTGATTCTATCGGTATTTTGCCCGAGGTGCTGATTTATGTATCTATCTTTTCTCCCTATTTTCATTCACTCGTTTAAACTGCTAAAAGATGTTTTAAAAAGGGTTTTACTGAACTAAGGTGTTTCTACGAGATTTTACTGTTTTATTTCATTGTTCTGGTTTTATACTACCTCGTTGTAGCATTTTGTGTGTTTTACGTGTTTTCTTATCGCTCAGTTGCCTTTACTTTTATTAATTACTGAGTTGGCGTACTCACATTACTCATTGCACCTTGTGTGTAGATTCAGGAGTCTCGGGTCACTCTAGCGAGGGCTAATTTGCTTCCACCGCAGGCTTGTTCGGAGTTGACTAGGTAGCTGCTTGGCGTTCGCAGCCCAGTGCTTCTCCTTGCTATCTTTACTTTCCTTGTACTAGTTTTGTATTAGACTGTGTAATCCTTTCATACTCTTAGACATATTTTTAGATGCTCATGACTGGTGACACCTCGATGTCGGGCTGTGTTTATTTCCACATTGTTCTATTCTACTCTATGTTTTGGGATTTATGGCTTATATTTTAAAATAAATTATTATAATTGTTTAATTAGTTTGGGGGTTTGTGTCGGCTGGCCTTGCCTCACGATAGGCGATATCATGACTGGGTCCGGTTTAGGGTCATGACAAGGACTCTACTAGACACTTGCTCATGACTCGTAGAACCTACGAACCTAGTGCTCTGGTATACCTTGTCACAACCCAAAAATCACAAGTCGTGATGGCACCTAACTCAACCCGCTAGGTAAGCCAACTAATATGAAAAATACCATACGATTGAGATAATAAGAAAATAGAGAATAGCTAACTGAACCTTTACAAGTTTACCAAGACCTGGTAGTACGAATCACGAGCTTCTATGATTTGGAAGTTCAAAACTTATACAGATAAATACACATTCTGTTTGAAGGTTACATAAACAGATTAACAATAATCTAGACTACCAAGGACAAGTGGCAGTTATATCCAAACGCACAAACATCTTCCGAACCAGCACCCGACGTTACCAGCAGCTCCACTCCAAAATCTGCACGGGACGTGCAGAAGCGCAGTATCAGTACAACCGACCCCATGTACTGGTAAGTATTTTGTCTAACCTCGTCAAAGTAGTGACGAGGTTTTGAGTTAAAAGATGCTTATTGTTATAACATGTATATTAGACTAACAGTAAAAGCGATTCAAAGCATAACAGATAAAAGTATCATAAATAACCTAGCGAGACAGTCAATAACTACTAACAGGAACCACAGAAGAATATTTACGGTATTTCCTGCTATGAGATGTATGCCCAAAATGTCAAAATGTCAAATCATATGGCACGGTAACACCCTTCGTGCCTTTATCTCCTCCTCACCATGTATCAATAAATTTATGTAATAATTCAATTAGCACGGTAATACCCTTCGTGCGTTCAACTCATCTTTCCAGATAAATGTATAATAGAACCAACCATATAACAGGAACACAATAATAGGAATTACAAAATAGGGAATACACAAGAAACAACAGAGGACAAGGATACACATGTGGGTCACAGTAAAGGGTCAAGCGGAAAGCCTGTGAGTAATATCAACAATCGAAAAACAAGAAATATCACATTTAATTAACTAGCATATTGGAGGCCTAAGTACAAATATAATAATTAAGAAGGAAACACATGATATTTACAAGTTGACAAGTAAGGGAATGAATGGCTAACATGGTGGAAGGCTTATATTAAAGTACAACAGAATAGATACAATATGAGTATAATTGTAAAGCAGGAAATAGGCACGATATTCACAAATTAAGAAGGTAAAAGACATGGACAGCGCAACAACAATTGAGACAGAGGTCAAGTACATGACAATAACAACAGGTCACACAAAATATGTAAGTACAACAATAACAGCTCAAAGTAAGGGCACAAACGTATACACGGGAAACAGATATCACATCATAATGTATGTCCCTCGTCCTCACCTGCACGAAAACACCCTCCGTGTCATGACCTCACAATAACATACAAGCATAGCAATATAAATGAAATAGCACGGCATCACCCTTCGTGCTTTTACTCTCACATGATATGGCAGGACATCATCCTTCATGCTTTTACTTTCAATATTATGGCACGACATCACCCTTCGTGCTTTTACTCTCAAATGATATGGCACGGCATCACCCTTCGTACTTTACACTCTCAATAATATGGCACGGCATCACCCTTCGTGCTTTACACTCTTCCTCACATGATAATGTATAAACAATGGCACGACATCACCCTTCGTGCTTTACACTCTTACTTACCAAGCATATATATATATATATATATATATATATATATATATATATATATATATATATATATATATATATATATATATATATATATATATATATATAACAGTCACAAACAAGGCAGGAAACATAACTGACATCAAGGAGAGCATTTTAACGGATATTCCAAACAATCCCCAATCACAACTTTCCAAGTCAACAATGGTTCAACAACCCTCAAGAACCATATTATTCAAATATTTCCATGAATCTCATAAATGATTTACCACACAAGTATAGAGTCTAACATCTCAAAAATATCGGTTATAGTAATGTAGTAATGATTTCGCATAGAGATGACCGGATTAGACACATCAATGTATTCTTGCAATTTCCATCAAGTTTGATCAAGTTATAACAAACTAAGTATTGATATCTATCATTTAATATTATGTCCTTAGTGTCTAAGATTAGAGTAAGGCATATAACAGAACGTCACAAAATTCTACAAACACAAATATACATAATCCTCCACCCGAGCATGATTAACCCTGGCACATACATATACGCTCGTCACCTCATATATGTATCACCCCCGCATGTAGCAAACAATGACAGATAGGAGGAAAAATTCCCTCAACAAAGCTAGGCAAAACACTTACCTCAATTCGGCCAATCCAACACTCAATTTAGTCTTTTCCTCTACAAATTCGCCTCCGCTCGACTCAATCTAGCCAATGACGACTTGAATATTCCACACAATGCAAGAGAAAATAATTCCAATTAATAAAGCTATGATTTTCATTCAATTTCTAAAAAGTCAACAAAAGTCAAACCTCGGGTCTGCCCGGTCAAAACCCGGGTCCAAGGGTAGCTCTTAACTACCCATAGACTCATGAGTTCAAATATGTATTTTGTTTTCAAAACTTTGACAAAATCCCCAAATTTTTCCATAGATTCCATATGAATTTGATGTTAAACCTTAAATAAAATCATGAAATATATTTGGAAATTGATTAAAGATACTTACCCAATATTTTGGTATGAAAATCCCCTCTCAAAATCGCCCCACCTCGAAGCTAGGGTTGAAAAATATGAAAAACAAAGCAAAAACTCGGAATTCTCATCACTTAACAGGTTGCAGATGTCGCATTTACGATATGGGGTTTCGCAATTGCGAGCCCCTCAATTGAGAAAAATACCTCGCAATTGCGAACCTGAAGGATGCCTATTGAGGTCGCATTTGCGACAAAAACTTCGAAAATGCGAAGACCAGCCTTCGCAAATGCGGCTGGTTCATCGCAAATGCGAAAAACTACCCTGTCGCCCAGGCTTCGAAAATGCGAGGTTCCTTCGCAAATGCGATGGCTGCATTTGTGATCAAAACCTCGCAAATGCGAAGATACCAGAACCAGAAATTAAAAAATTGTGCAAGAACATTCTGAAACTCACTCGAGCCCTCGGGGATCCAAACCAAATATGCACACAAGTCTGAAAACACAACACGAACTCGCTCGCATGCTCAAATAATCAAAATAACTTCTAAAACCACGAATCGGGCACCAAAACGCATGAAAATCAAACTAAACTTCAAGAACTTCCAGAATCACAACGAAGTGTGCGTACCATATCAAATCAACTCCGAATGGCGCCAAATTTTGCAGAAAAGTTCCATATGACAAGACGAATCTAATCGAAGCTTCAAATCACGCATGACAACCTCAAAATGATGAATCATACCTCAAATCGAAATCAATGAACTTTGAAACTTCAACTTCCACAACCGATGTTGAAATCTACCAAATCACCTCCGATTGACCTCAAATTTCACACACAAGTCACATTTGACATTACGGACCTATTCCAACTTTCGAAATTGAAATTCGACCCCGATATCAAAAAGTCCACTCCCGGCCAAACTTTCCAAAAATCCAACTTTTGCCATTTCAAGCCAAATTCAAGTACGGACCTTCAAATCACAATCCAGACGCACTCCTAAATCCAAATCACCCAAAGAAGCTAGCAGAACTGACAAAACTCCATTTTGAGGTCAAATGTTAACAAGTCAAACTTAGTCAACTCTTCCAACTTAGAACTTAAATCTTGATGTTCATTCTTCCAAATTGATTCTGGATAACTTGAAAACCAATACCAACGATTTATGCAAGTCATAATACATCATGTGGAGGTACCCGAGCCCTTAAAATACAGAGCGAAGTGCAGATACTCAAAATGACCAGTCGGGTCGATACAAATACTAAGTAGATATTAATAAAAATTAATGTAACAACAATATTACTATTAATAATAATAGTAATGATGATGATGATAATATTAGTAGTAATAGCAGTAGTAGTAAATGGAAAATTGTAATGAAAATAAAGTATTTGATGTATTAATAACTTAGAAGTTCAAGAAATTTAATTAGAATAAAGGAGGGACAAAATTGGATGTCAACACCAACAATTTAAATTATTTTGTTCAAGTTGCATAAATAAATAAATATAATAAAAAAAACCGCTCGACAAAAAATGGTAGTAAGGAAGGGTTTTTCTTTATTAGAGGAAAAAAGGTTTTTATATAGAAGAAAGAAACTATTACAAATTTTGTAAAAAAAATAAAGGAACACTTGTTATTTCTTACAACTGAAGGAAGCAAAAAAGACCATCAAATCAACAAAGAAAAAGGTCAATAAGAATTAGTAAAAGAGCAATTTAGCAGGAAAGAGAAAAAAGAGAGAAAAGAATAGATGAAGCGGAAAAAAAAAGAGATAGATAAAATCAACTCCCTTCCCTTGTAATTGTCCCATCTTTGGGCAAACTTAAAAGAAGTTTCTAATCGTTACCGGTAGAAATCCGACTCCCATCACGAGGGAGGAATACCTAACTTTATGCCAGCATCACCTTGAGTGCTTTTTGTAATTCGAGAGCTACTTTAATTATTTATCTTTTTTTATTACACACACATAAATACAGAGTCTCGATCAAGACTTGCGGGTGGCGTGACATGTCCTTGACTCTTAGTAGATTCCCCATGGATGTACATTTTATATATTGTATCTCGTTGCACTTATCACAATATTTATCAAGGAATACGAACTCTTTCATGGTATTAGAGCTTAAGTCTCTCCACTCTTTCATGGTATTAGAGCTTAAGTCTCTCCTTTATAGTTCGACTTCCTTTTGTCTCTCAAGTTCATCTATATTGTATCTGCTTCCTCAAAAAGATGTTAAAAATAAGTAGATCTTCGCACCAGGTTGTCAATGTTATTTTACCCACCAAATTTTGAGTAATAGGTTCAGCCAAATATTTTAGTGGATTATCCAGTTTACAAGCACCAATTTTCAAAATAATTCGATTCATCAAGTTTTGAGTGGATGAGTTACATCTAACACAAATATTATAATTGGATTTAACTAGTAAATTTTTCTTATCTCTTCTACATACTATGCCTTGCGAGACTGTTTTTTCAAATTGGATTATTAATATTGTTGTGAGATTTATGAGATTTTATTTTTCTTAAGCAAACTTTGATGCTAAGTTTTACTGATGGTTTATTTTGGCACTAATCGACAAGAATTTCTTGAAAAATAAATATTTTTATTTTAATGGAAATTAATCCTATCGCTTTAAATTTCAATCTACTTTATTTTCCTTCCCCAGTTCCTTAACATCTTCTTTTATCTTGTCTTCATTTTCTTTTTTCTCTTCCTCTTTATACATTTGTTCTTTCACATTTATATTTAGGGTGTGTTTGGTATGACGGAAAATATTTTTCATAAAATATCTTTTCATTTTTCACTATTTAGTTGCACAAAATAGTTTGAAAAATATTTTTCTAGATATCACATTTTTCTAAAATTTTAGGAAAATGACTTCCCTAAAAAAATTATAGAATTTACAGGTTCAGAAGTTTATGAAATTTGTGAGTTCGGAAGGTTGTTGGTTCGAAAGTTTATGGCTTTATGTTTGTTGCATCTAAATTATTTATGAATACTCTTGAGAAGTTATTTTCCTTAATTTTCATACCAAATACCAAAAAAAGAGTAAGATTACTATTTTTTTTCAACAAAATATTTTTTGTGGAAAATATTTTTCACGGAATAAATTTTCTGTTATTCCAAACACACCCTTAATTTTTTCTCATTTCCTCCTTATTTTCTTTCCTACTTCTTTTCTTTATTCCTCCTTTTCTAATCACACGCCCCAAATCCCTCTTTCAAACCAAACCTCCCCCTTTTTCCCCCGGGCCAGAGCCTCTCTGGTACAATTTCTTTTGGAGGTTTTACCTGGCTATATTGTAATAGAAATCTATTCACCACATTTATTTAGGTTCCTTATTAATTACTTTGTATATCTATTTTACTAGTTATATACAAAATCATAAAAAGAAGAAATTCAAGATCCCTTAAATCTAGCCTATTATTTACATGACACTCAACCCCTATTTTCAATATTCTCCACACATTTAAGATTCTTTCCTTTTCCAAAGGATTATAAAAACATCATCTCTCTTTCTTAACAATTATCCAAAATTAATCTTACCCACAGCAAGAAATTTCTTTTACCTATTATTATCCAAAATCTTGTTTACCCATTTTTATCCCCCCTCCCCCTCCCCCCCCCCCCCCAAAAAAAAAATTGCAGATTTTTTTTGCTCTTCCAAAGCTTTTGAAATTTAATTTCTCTCTTTCTTACTAATCACTCAAAATCTCTATTTTTTTATTGATATAATGCAGACGAAATTCAAAATATTGCTCTAGAATCTAGTTGTGGGTAAGCGTTGAATCTTGTTTTCTTTCTTTCTAAAATCTTTATTATATGTAACTTGTATATGATACATCAATACCTAAAATAATAATCGATACAACACTAATACAATTATAATACGGTTATATTAAATTTTTTGTGTATATTTGTGATTGAAACTTGAAGAAGATGAAGATCATAATTCTTTCATAATTTTTCAGAGATGTATCGTGATTGTATTATAATTGTATATGTATCATAATTGTTGCAAGAATTGTATTACAAATGTATGATAGTTGTATATTCATTGTATATTGTTACAGGCAATTGTGCCTTCGTGACGAATTTCACAGTTTGTATCACAAGTATAATAATTGTATATTAATTTATTATATCATGTATTATTTTGGGTATTAATATACCAGATGCAAGTTAAATACAATTGTGATACAAGTATGATACATTTATGTTCTAGGCATTGATGTATTTGATGCAATTCAAATATAATTATGATACAGTTATCATACAATTATCATAAAATTTCAGAATGTTTTTTAATAATATAAAGCTATTGATAATGGTGGAAAGAGAGAAGATGGAGATTCGAGGATTAGATTAATGAATTTTGATGTTAAAAAGGGGAGAGAGAAGAGGAGAGGATTATTTTAATGGGGTAGGATTATTTTAAGAAGAAATATATACAATTTGTAAGAAAAACCTAGATATTTATTAAAAACTTCAAAACATAGAGAACATAGGTAAATAAGTTTCTAATATAATATAACTAGGTAAAAATCCCAATTCTTTTCAAGTGAGCCTTTTTGTTTGTTTAAATTTTCCCATAGTGTTCGGTATTCATACTGCTCAATTAAATTTAGATGGGCGGAAAGTCTATATTAGGTAAAGGAGGAATTTGCATCTATATCCGCTTTTTGGGTCATGTTTTAACTTGTGTCTGCTTTGCAAAAAAAATATTGCAAGCATATCTACTTTTTCGCGTAACTTTAGCATACATGGCTGAAGTAGCAAAGACAATCATGCAAAACTTCAGCATTCTAGTAGACGGACATGAAGTAGCAAAGGCAATACACTGAAGTTTTTTTGTCCTGGATAAGATGCTGAAGTTATTTAGTTCATTTGTAAAAACTTCAGCACTGAAATAACTGAAGTTTTTTTTGTCCTGGATTTATTAGTTTTGTCATAAAGCTTTTTCAAAAACTTCAGCAGAAGATGCTGAAGTTATTTAGTTCATTTATAAAAACTTTAGCACTCAATAAGCTGAAGTTTTTTTGTCCTGGATAAGCTTTTTCAAAAACTTCAGCAGAAGATGCTGAAGTTATTTAGTTCATTTGTAAAAACTTCAGCACTATATAAGCTGAAGTTTTTTTTGTCCTGGATTCATTAGTTTTATCATAAAGCTTTTCCAAAAATTTCAACAGAAGATGCTGAAGTTATTTAGTTCATTTATAAAAACTTCAGCACTATATAACGTGAAGTTTTTGAAAAAGCTTTCTAGCATATTAGATAAATAATCACCTTATTCTTTCATAGTGTATTACTACTATGAAATAATCAGATTACCAACAACATCTAAATCATAAATTTTGGAAATAATAAACGTGAAAAGAACAGAATTACGTGAAAATATTCACAAATTATTGTCTACTAACTTACGTAATTATTTATAATTTGTTTTTAAAAAATCTGATAAACATGCTTAAAAAAATCATCCCATGAACTGAAGTTTCATAGCAGCACCAAAAGCAGCAGAAGAAAGAAGAAGAAGCACAAGAAGAAAACGAAGGAGGAGAATGAGGAGGAGAAAGGGGACTGAAGTTGTTTAAAAAGTGGGTACAAGTTTAAAAAAAATTAAAAATAAGTATAGATTAAATGGGGGCGACCAAATAGAGCCCCCGTACAATCTTTACTAGGTAAAGCGTTCCCTAATAAACCCAGGCTCGAACTCGACTGAAGAAGTCAGTAATTCGAATTTGTCTCAATTTTTCCTCTCTCACTACATACTTATAGTGAAAATTTCCTGGCTGACCTTAAAAATTTATCTGTTGCTAATACCTTTAAAAGCTTGTTTTTTTAAGGTTTCCTTCCCTTTGATTCCTTAAGAAACTAAATCTACAGTTTTAGTACATGATTTAAATTATCTAACAGCTTCGGCATACAAAATAATGAAGTTCTGTCAAGTATTTTCTTTTATTTCAATAAAATGAGCATTTTATTTTCATATTGTAGAAGAGTACTTTCTTTTTTAACCAAAAAAAGAGTATTTTCTTTTTTGTTATGGAGCACAAGTTGCAATGTTATTTTTTACGTAAAACGTAAAGCAACACATTAGTTCCTTTAAGTTTGTATGAATATTTAGAGACTTAGGGAAGGGGGTAGGGAGGATGAGGAGAGTAGCATAAAAAAATATTTTTTACTCTCTAACCAAACACTAAAAAATATTTTATGAAAAAATATTTTCCACTCACCAATCAAACAAGAGAAAATAAGTGACACTCATTTTCCATGAAAATATTTTGTAGGAAAACATTTTTATTCGTACCAAACCCACCCTAAAACTTAATAGGAGTTATAAAACTAAAAGGCCTGCATTCAAGGCGGGTTTCTGAAGTCCTAAATTAAGTAAACAAATATTCTGAATCACATTTTTTCCGGCAATTACTATGCAAACAAGAAAATATTTGTTCATGAATTTTCTTAGCTTCTTGAATTGTAGATAGTGGTAACAGATTCAATGTGCAGGAGATACTCTTGTAGCGGAAGTCAAATGTATATAATATAAGTGAGTCATAATTATTATACCAAAAATTATGGCAGTCACTAAATAATAAATAAGACAATAAAGCAACAATAAAAGGAACACCAGAATTTACGAGGTTCGGCCAATTTTGCCTACTTCCTCGGACACAACCAATATTTTATTCCACAAGTGAAATAATACTAAAGAGAGAAGATACAAATGCCTTAAGAAGATAAGAAGGGAAATGAGAGGTGTTTTTAAATCCTAAACATTAGGCCTTCTTTTATAGGGTGAAGTACCAACCCAATTTACTTCCCAATCGATATGGGATATTGACATATTCAACAAATCTCCACCTTGACAAAATTTCACATCTTCAATTCTCTCTCAATAACAAATTTTGGTTGTTTCTTCATCTTCAATCTTCAGTGTTCAACAATTGATCAAATCCAAATAATGTTGAAACTTGACCGCAACCACCACTTTTGTCAGCATATCAGCAGGATTCTCATAGTATGATTTTTCTTCACCGTGACTCCACCTTCTTCTATGATTACTCGTACGAAATGATAGTTAACATCAATGTGCTTCGTCCTTGCATGATAAACTTTCTTCGCTAATTGAATAACACTTTGACTATCACAAAAAATTGTGATATTTTTTTGTTCAACACCAAGCTCTTTTAGCAACCTCTGAAGCCAAATTGCCTCCTTCACAGACTCTGTAATAGCCATGTACTCTGCCTCTGTTGTAGACAAAGAAACTATTGACTGCAAAGCAGATTTCCAATTAACTGGTGCCTTAGCAAAATTAAACACATAACCAGTAGTTGATCTTCGTTTGTCCAGATCACCCGCAAAATCCGAGTCACAATATCCAACTACAGACTAATTGCCTTCCTGCTCAAAAACTAACCCAACATCTACAATATTATGAATATACCGTAGAATCCACTTCACAGCTTGCCAATGCTCCTTTCCTGAATTATGCATATATCTGCTAATAACTCCAACAACTTGTGAAATGTCAGGTCTCGTACAGACCATCGCATACGTCAAACTACCAATAACATTTGCATTTGACATATACTCATGTTTAGCTTCATCTTTTGGCAACATAATAGTACTTAGCTTAAAATGGGGAGCAAGTGGAGTACTAACTGGCTGAGTCATCTCATCTATGCCAAAGCGCTGTAGTACTCTCTTCAAATATTCTTTCTAAGATAAACAGAGTTTCTTTGAATGTCTATCTCTTATTATCTCCATGCCAAGAATTTTCTTTGCCTCACCCAGATCCTTCATCTCGAACTCCTTCTTTAGTTGAATCTTCAACTTATCAATTTCTTCCGAATTCTTAGAAGCTATCAACATATCATCAACATATAGGAGAATATATACGAAGGAACCATCTTTAAGCTTGCGCAAATACACACAATGATCGTATTTGCTTCTCTTGTACCCTTGCCGCAACATAAACTTATCAAATCGCTTGTACCATTGTCTAAAAGATTGTTTCAATCCGTACAACGATTTTTCAAGTTTGTATACCATATTTTCTTTTCCAGCAACTTTGAATCCTTCTGGCTGAGTCATGTAGATTTACTCCTCCAAGTTTCCATGTAAAAACACAGTTTTTACATCCATCTGAACTAGTTCCAAATCCAACTGTGCTACCAAAGACAACATAATTCTAATGGAGGAATGTTTTACAACTGGAAAAAACACTTCATTGGAATCAATTCCTTCCTTTTGAGCATATCCTTTGGCCACCAATCTTGCTTTGTAGCGAACATCTACTTGGTCCAACTATGCTACCAAAGCCAACATAATTCTAATGGAGGAATGTTTTACAACTAGAGAAAACACTTCATTATAATCAATTCCTTCCTTTTAAGCATATCCTTTGGCCACCAATCTTGCTTTGTAGAGAACATCTACTTGGTTAGGAAATCCTTCTTTATTTGCGTAAACCCATTTGCACCCAATTGCTTTCTTTCCCTTCGGGAGATTGGTCAATCTCCATGTATGATTTTGATGAATGAACTATATTTCATCATTCATGGCAATCCTCCACTTATCTTCTTCTGAACTTTGGACTGCGTCTTTATAAGTGGTAGGAACATCATCAGCTACAATTGAGGCGGCACAAGCAACCGTCTCTATAAGATGAACAGGTTTTGTAATTGTCCTTTTTGGCCTGCTGGTTGCTATTGATTCAAGTTGTTGTTGAGGTTCCTGAGTTGAAATCTCCCTCTCTACTAGCTCTTCTTCTAGAGGATAATCTTCATTTGTTTCCTCCTCTATTTCTTGTGTAGAAAAAATAAATTTTCCCTCAAACTCCACCTGCTTAGAAGCACCCTCATTTTGTTTGGTATCTTTTGTTACCTTATTTACCATAGCAGATTCATTAAAGGTAACATCCATGCTGAATATTACTTTCTTTGTCATAGGACACCATAAGCGGCATCCTTTGACTCCAGATAAAAATAGCCTTCTTTGCCCTTGGATCCAATTTTGACTCTGTCACATGATAATATGCAGGTGAGCCAAACACGTGCAAAGAGTCATAATCTACATCAGGCTTTCCATACCATTTTTCAAATGGTATCTTTCCATCAATAGCAGCAGATGGTAGACGATTAATGAGGTGTCATGCATATATAATTGCCTCAGCCCAAAATTCTTTGCCCAACCCAGCATTGGACAACATGCACCGTACCTTCTCCAGTAAGGTCTGGTTCATACGTTCTGCCACTCCATTCTGTTGTTGTGTATGTCTGACAGTGAAGTGTCGGACGATGCCATCATTTTTACAGACCTTATTGAAATGATTATTTTTGTATTCACCTCCATTGTCTGAGCGGATACACTTGATCATACTGCCTGTTTGATTCTCCACCATTGTTTTCCATTTGAGAAAATTCCCAACACTTCATCTTTCCTGTTTATTGTATACACCCACACTCTTCGGAAAAAATCATCAATAAAGATTACAAAATAGTGCTTCCCACCCAATGAAGGTGTTTTGGAAGGACCTCAAACACCATAGTGTACATAATCCAAAATGCCTTTAGTATTATGGATCGCTGTACCAAATTTAACCCTTGTCTGTTTCCCTTTGACACAATGCTCACAAAATTCCAACTTGCAAGTCTTTACTTCTTTTAACAATCCTTGATCTGATAGAGTTTTCAAGGATTTTCCTCCAACATGCCCCAAGCGCATGTGCCATAGCCTAGCTGCTTCTGCCTCTTTGTCGTCATTGGATGTCATTGTCGTTGTCCCAATAATTATACTACCACGATATCGGTACATATTATTGTTCTTCCGATTGACTTTCATTACCACTAGTGCACCGGAGCATATTCTCATCATTCCATTTTCTGCAATGATTTTGAACCCTTTTGATTCTAGGGCTCCCATAGAGATGAGATTTTTCTTCAAATTGGGTACATATCAAACATCTATTAATGTTCTGATCATTCCATCATGGTTCTTTAATCGTATTGAACCAATGCCATATGAGGTAAGAGGGCTGTTGTCTGCTATGTGGATGACTCCATATTCTCCTTCTTGAAAATCCACGAACCAGTCCCTGTTGAGACATATATGATAGCTACAAGCTGAGTCCATCAACTATATGTCTGATGATGTTGATGACTCTATTGTAACTAATGAGAAGTATGAATCATCACAATCAGCTACATTTGAATCCATAATGGCCTTTCCATTGTTATGTTTGGCCTTATTCTTCAACTTCGGACAGTCTTTCTTCCGGTGCCCCTTTTCTCGACAAAAGGCACATTCATCTTTGTTGGGTCTAGATCTTGACTTGGATCTTCCCTTCTTTGTCCTCGTTTGATTTTGAGGACGACCCCTCACAACTAGTGCTTCTCCTTCTCCGCCCTTATGTTTTTCTCCCTTTCTTTGTTCATAGCTATACAATGCCGAACAAACTTCTCTGAGACAAATTTCGTCATTTCCATGGAGTAGAGTAGTTTCAAGGTGCTCATACTCATCAGGAAGTGACCTCAACAACATCAAGGCCAAGTCACCATCATCAAAAGTTGCATCCATATTTGCAAATCCGTGACCAACTTATTGAATCTGGTGATATGTTCATTCATCGTGGTACCAGGAACATAGGTGAAGCGAAACACTCTCTTCTTCATGTACAATTTATTTTGATTATTTTCCTTCAAAAATTTATCCTCCAGTGCTTTCCATAATTTACTTGCAGAAGTTTCCTTTGTGTATGGATATTTCTGCTCTCTAGCAAGGTACGATCGAATGGTACTACAAGCAACACGGTTGATAATTTTCCAATTTTCTTCTCCAATAACATCTGGTTTCTTTTCTTCAATGGCAAGATCTAGCCTTTGTTGAAAAAAGACATCTAGAACCTCGCCTTGCCACATCCCAAAATGTCCTGACCCGTCAAAAATTTCTACCGCAAATTTCGCATTTGACACAATTCTTATCATAAGCGAAGATGCCAACGATGACATATTATTGACACTTGATGTAGATTCTTCTTGTTTATTGTCTTCCATTTTTAACACAAATATTATTTAATAGCTGACGTCACAAATCAAGATTATTTCCTTTCTGGTGTGGAAGATCAGACTAAGCTGCAACCACAAAACATACTCAGATAGAACCTTGACTCAGTTACCAAGATAAATCTTTTCTAATGTGGAATATCAGACTATGCTGCAACCACAGAGCATACTTAGACAGTACCTTGGCTCTGATACCAATTGTTACGGAAGCCAAATGTATATAGTGTGAATGAGTCACAACTACTATACCAAAAATTATGGCAGCCACTAAATTATAAATAAGACAACAAAGCAACAATAAAAGGAACATCAAAATTTACGAGGTTCGGCCAATTTTGCCTACTTCCTCGGACACAACCAATATTTTATTCCACTCCAAAAATACAAGTGAAATAATACTAAAGAGAGACGATACAAATGCCTTGAGAAGATAAGAAGACAAATGAGAGGTGTTTATAAATTCTAAACATTAGACATTCTTTTATAGGGTGAAGTACCAACCCAATTTACTTCCCAACCGATGTGGGATATTGACATATTCAACAACTCTTTTCATATCTGATTGCATACCTTGGATGCTTAGAAATGTAACTTATTACTTCATCCAAAAAAGGAAGTTTGATGGAATTTTGAAATTCAATCTCTTAAAACATTATTGGCATTTGTCAAATTGCAACACTGTTTTGAGCAAATGCGCACATTTCTAATCGATTTTTAAATTTACAGGTATTTGTATTTTGGTAGCTGAGCATGAAATTCCAAAGAGTGCTTGGGATCAGGTATTTCTTTAATTGGTATAAAACTCATAGATGTTTAATATGTTCCTTGTTTTTCCTTTATATTTAGACAGTTATTTTGGTTTCTCATTATTGTCTAATTAAATGCATTGCACCGTTGCATATTAGTCCTCTACTTCTTTGTCAGTCGGGACGCTCTTCTCATAGTGTTAGTAACCAGCAGAGAAAGCCACCAGGATATGGAGTGTCAAACACTAATTTGACTTAAGTATTATAGCAGTGGTTGTTGAATAATGTATCTTAATGTAATGACTAGAAAAGTTTAAATAATTGAATAAATATGTGTTTTTAAACAGTAGCTTGGGATATCTCAATGGTGATAAGAGTAAGTGCTGTCACAGTCTTATGAAACAGTGATTGACCAATCTTTCCATAGTTTTGTTCTAATTTCCATAGTATCTTTTTCCTGTCTGCCTGGTTTATACAAGTGCTGAACTTATCGAAAGATATCTGTTGGTTGTAAAGTTCTTTTGTCATGAAAGTTGTTTTTTTTTAAATCTAGTTTCCTTACCAGATGTTAATTTATTTTAATTCCTTCAACTGATATTATAGTTTTTTGAACAGATTTCTTTATGAAAAGATATATCTCCGTTAAACAACGTGTGAAACTCCCTGCAATGAACTATCAATTCATTGAACATGTTACTTCATGAAGCAATTTGCATTAGCATGTTCTTTTGGTCTTCTTCTTAAAAAGAGGCGGCTATATATTCCATATATGTTGCTGGTCGAGTAAGTTATATAAAAATGACATAAATGTTGCTAGAACAGGAACGAAGGGATAAGGTTGGTGATACTTCTAATTCAATACTTGCACCATTAACTTCATCTCACTCTGAGCTGCAAAGGTCATGACTACGCTTGATATTTGTTAATATCTCATCCTTTCTCTATAGAGGAAAAAGAAATTGACGTGACTGGGATTGAACAAGGAAATGGAGGAATTTTATTTCCTTTTATCTTATCAGAATACACAGACATTACTATTGTACTAAATAAAACTTGAGGAATATTACATGAACTAAACCATTCCTTTACGATTATCCCCATCATCACAATCAGCTACAGCTATAGTTGTCGTGCTGTGCTCATTCTTGTAGGTATAACTCCTTGCAGCAAAAACATAGACACACAAATTTACTGCTGTGATTGTAGCCAGCAACCAGTAGAAATAGTCAAGGCGGCTGCTATTTAGATCCTTCCCAAACCAACTCTTGCCACTGTTCTTTGTGATATGATCCACAATAGTTATCAAGAGGCTGCTAATAAAATTTGCAGCACCAATCACACTAAGGTAAAGTGCGATGCCCAAGCTCCTCATGGTATCGGGTACTTGGTCATAGAAGTATTCTTGCAATCCCACTAGGGTAAACCCATCTCCTATTCCAATGATAAGGAATTGTGGTGCTAGCCAAAACACACTCATTGAAGCTGAACCCTCAAAAGGATTTTTATGAACAACATTCAGTCTCTTTCTCTCAACCAAAGCTGCAACTACCATACTAGAAACCGAGAAGATCATTCCAATACCGATCCTTTGGAGAATACTAATGCCTCTCTCATTTCCTGTTGCCCTTCTCATGATAGGTACAAGGATTTTGTCATAGATTGTGACAGATATTATCATGCCAACTGCTGTCAGGGCATAGATTGAGGCTGGGGGAATCTCAAAATTGTGAATGATTTTCCGGTTCATTGTCACGCCTTGTTTTATGAAAAAAGTTGCAGCTTGTGCTACACATATACCAAATGGTAAAGTGGTTAGCCAAATAGGAATCATGTTGATAAGTAGCTTCAGTTCTTCCACCTTGGTCACGGTTGTAAGTTTCCATGCATTCTGTTCTATTGAATCTTGTCTGTGATCCAGGATTGCGGCTTTATCAAGGAACCTGTAAAGTAAAATAAAAAAATTGTATTCAATACTATAATCCACCTTTCCTGAGTAATTGCATAATTAATCATGACTACGTTTCGAATCTTACTTCAGCTTTGTGGTGTGGCCTAAGAGCTTCCTTTGGGTAGTTTCTGACTTGGGAACTTCGTGTAGATGAGAAGGATTTGAAGGAAGATGAAGATTTCTTTTTCTAATTGCAGCTACTAGCACCTGTAGCATGGGTGTTAATGGACTTCCAGTTGCTTTTCTATAACGATAGGATGGCCGCCCTGCAATGAAGATGGCTATACTAGAAGCCATAACTACTGTGAGTATTATGTCTGCCATAGCCCAGCTAACATGCTCTTGGACATAAACGATAAGAGTAACACCAAGTAATAGGCCACAGCATAGCCCAAAGTTCCACCAGTTGAAAAAGGACATCTTCTTTCTCCTTTCTTCAGGATTTCCATCATCAAACTGATCAGCTCCAAAGCTCTCTAGAGAAGGCTTGTGTCCTCCGGTTCCAAGAGAGATTAAGTAGATCGCAAGGAAGAAAATTGGCTCGTGGACCTTCCTCGGTTCATCACAGAGGTTACCATCACAAGGTTTTAAGCTTGGGACCACTCTAGACATTGTCAAGAGAAGCAAGCCCTGATCCACATTTAAGCGAGAACAAATAAGAGAGCATTTTTGGGTGCTGGGCAAACAATTATTTTTTTTATAATTTCTAAAAGTTCCAATGATTCTACAACCAAAAATTGTGTTTATGCAGAGACGACAATGTGATCCAAATTCCTGTTGTTTAAATATGATTTCCAGGAAGTATTTATTTGCTATCTATAAGTAGAGGATTGTTACCAATCATTGAAAGCTACAATATGGATATTAGCCGATTTCAGCTTCTTACACAGTTCATAGTGTTACTACTTAGTAGAGTCAACAGCTTTTGCACATGCTTTTCTTTATTTTATGGATATACTCTTAACTGCCATTCCATGTTGTAACTTGCAAGGAGCAGAAATTGTGGTTACCAGGAAGTAGACCGTGGAAGAGACAAGAACGGTGGAGAATCTTCCCAAGTATGCGTCAGCCAGAAAGCCTCCAAGCAATGGCATCAAAGTGGTAACTCCTGACCAGTAGTTCACACTTTTTGCTGCTGTTTTGAGGTCTTGATGGATGACTTTTGTTAGGTATATGATCAAACTTGTGGCTATTCCAAAGTAACTCAGCCTCTCGCTGAATTCAATCACTGTTTGAAAGGTAACAATTTTTCAGTATCTCCATTTACATAACCATAAAGGAGCATGTTCAACAAAGTAATAAATCTAATGACATTTAATTTTAACCAACTTAAATTGCGTATAATCCCAGATCACTATATGGGGTAAATTTTTCTACCGCTTCGTGTAATGGCATATAGAATAGTCTTCATGTATGACTTGTAATTCTTAATATCCTTATAAAAAGAAAAAGAAGTTGTAATTCTTAATATAAACAAAGATGTAATGAACAAAAGTATTGTGCTAAGATACTGCATAATATTTGGGGCCAGTAGGATGGAACCTTATACTAGGACAAATCAAGGACAATTGCAGCAGCAAGAGAAGGCATCACTCTATTATGCAATTTATCCTGGGATATAGTTACCATATACTTTTTTTTCAGTTCCTTAACTTTGGAAAAATGAAAAGATGTTTGCATAGAGCAGTGAGTTATTTACTTCTCCATTGACCACAGGCTTTCTATCGGACCATGGCCAACCAAGTGTAGAAATATCTATTTCTTGAACAAGCTGTAGCGCTTAAAAGGTAATGATTCTATTCAGTTAATTCTTGATTAGTCATTTCCTGACAGATGAACTACTAAATCATATAAGTTTATGAGCATTTATTGGATGGTATAATTCTTCTGTTATCCTCTGTAGACAAAATAATTGAAGAGAAAGAATAAAAAAAGGGCAGCCCGGTTCACTAAGCTCCCGCTATACGCGGGGTAATTGAAGAGAAAGAATGACTCAAGAAAATAATCTGGGAAAAGAAGAATCACAAAATTCTGAAATTCTTAGCCAGTTTTTGATTTAGGAGCTTACTCAAATAAGTTTGGGTTGCACAGAAGCGACTGAGCTAAAAAACAGTATTAGAAGGAACAGTTTCAATAACATGAAAAATAAGCACTTTTGAGGAATATCCACCCTCCCCATATCTGTCTGTTCTTTGTGCTTCAAATTCTTGGTTTAAGTGCTGGTTTCAGGAAGTCCTGAATATTTCTTAATCGTGGAGTTCTTTCCTTGTTAAACACCACGCAGTTATCAAACTTACAATATAATAATAGTAACTTGACTCCTACCTCTTGTTATTACTTACCTTATTCCAATCATGCAGCCGTGAGCATCATCGAAATGGAATGATTAACAGACCTGAAACCTAGTTTTGACTTGTATTTTTAAGAGAGTGACTTGTAATTTAGTATTTCACCAACATCACTTGTATATGTTAGAAGCATCTATTCTAGCTTGTGTTAAGCTCATGATTGTTTACGATAAGCTAGAGCTCTTTTTTATCTTTAGTTCTATGGATAGCTGGAACTTACTGGAGAGATAATTGTATATTATGAACAATCCAAACTGAAGAAGCCATTCCAAAATTTCTTTATCTTCAAGTAATTATAAATCATGAGAGGGAGAAAAATTAGACACATAATTGAAGCTATTGCATGAGTGCATTCCATTTGTTGGATAGATACTTACCAATGATGAAGAGGGAGGCCTTCCAAACACCAGTTGAATCCCTAAGAGGAACTCTTCCTTTATGATCGATAGAAGAATCATAAACCCATTTTTCCCCATCTATTTCTACTGATTCTGCTTTCATTACCTGTTCTATCTCCATATTTATCCTATCCATTTTCGGGCTCTATGATATCAGAGAAGATATATCAGTACTAAAGCAGCTGAGATAAGAAGCTTGTTGGCTGGATATTGCATGAGTTTGTACATATTATATAGGAAGAAGAATCCCTGCTCACTACTATTGTGGAAATTCCTGAGAGTGTGAGTGCCAAGAAGTGTGAAAGTAAATGGAATTATAGCCAATGATTGTGACTTGAGGTAGACAGACAACTCTTTCCACTAAATTAAAGCAGCACTTGGCTCTTAACAGCGAATGGCATCGATGCTACAATCAGATTCTTCTATTTGGAACTCTTGGCACAAAAGTGGTCATGATAGGTATTGCAGAGGCCTAAATTGACCTTATTACAAGAGGCATCAGAGAAGTGTTTTGACGGTTGTATTATTTTGCACCTTTGAAATATTAACACCTTTTTGTTCACACTGTTCCTTGTTTCTATCTTTTATTTTGTTGATAGGATTCGAATACATACTGTGCGTGTGAAATGTTGGATTGCACTCATGTATGGTGTTACATCAGATGCTATTGAGGAAGAGTGTAATATTAGGGTCCTTATTAAGGGGATAGTTTACTATTAGAAGGATATATAGGAGTAACCACCAAGAGGTCTCAGGTTCTAATCCTAGTTATATAGTGTGAGATCATCTCGACCTTTTTAGGCAAACTTCACCTGACATATGTTTGTGTGGGTTGCAGTAGGCAGCCTGATGGATTAGTCGAGGTACACACTAGCTAGTCCGAACATCATTCTCACAAACAAAGTGCAATAACTGATATTTTTAACTAATGTTCAAAATATGAGGAATTTTGTTGTAATTCCTAGTAACTGTAGGTAAATTTTTTGTCGTTCTTGGAAGTACTATAAACTTCTTCCTTTTTTGTATAAACAAAACTGGCATTTTATTTGTCTTCCAACAAAAAAGAGTACAATGATCTGAGGGAGCTGAAGCTAACTACAAGCTTCCCTAATTAGTTTTGAAGATAGTTTTAAACTATGTTTGATACAATGGATCGACGATGAAGTAAATGAGAGTTAAGTCATATTTTTGAATCATACTTACCCAAAAGTCAGTTGTTTATTTTACTTTCCTGGCTTGGTTCATCTTGGTGACTGTTACAACAAGATAATGGTGATAATAAAGGCCACTGATATATCTGATTCCACAAAGTAGATTAGTACATTCTTTCCATTTTACATGACAGGCTTGTTATTTTGAGCGGTTTTTAACAAATATTTTCTTGGTTATTTGGAGAGCTAGACAATGTGACTATTTGAAAATACATTTAGATTTTAAAAAGAACAAATGTCTGATGTAACAAATTGATTCTTTGATTTTAGTATTGCAAAGTTGTAATTCTTTTTGGGGAAGGAAGAGAATATTCAAAAAGCAGGATTGCATTAGACAGCAACCAGGGTCTGAATTTTTTCCATTTAGTTCATTGCTGGTTGTTGCCTAATGAAGTGTGTTCATATCTCAAAGCCATAGCTTTAATTTGGTATATTAATAGGAGAATCAAGGTTATAATTATTTTACTTAACTGCTACAATTAAATAGGATATCTGGAAGTCAATGCTATGTAAGAACAATTACTATAAACATGTTCTTCCACCAGTAGTATTTTAAGCTGAATTTTTGTGCTTCATTAACCCACTCCTCTACATCATGAAGGTGTGGTGGAAACTATAGTTCAAGTTTAGTTTTTTTGGAGGAGATTACTTATGAAAACTTCGGATTTGTGAATTAATTATAAAAAGTTCTTAATGTTTCCTTCTTGATAGGGAGGTGAGAAGGCTGGTGGGATGCTCAAAAATACAAATTATATATGTAACATTAAATATAAAAGGTTAACATCACCAGGTTGGTTGTGGTAGGATGAATAAGGTTGTTCCACTCTTAAACTAGAGATATCGGGTTCAAGCTCTAGAAATAAAAAAATCTTGGTACAAAGTGCTTTTCTTTTAGTGGATATTACGTGTAAAGTGAATACGGATTAGTTGGAGCTCAAAGTAGGTATCGAAAAAAAAACATAGAAAATGTTAACGGTGGGAAACGTATTAAATTTAATTAGGGTAATATTCCTTAAAGCAACTTCTCAGTTTTCTCACATGATCAAAATGTATTCAACAACTAAAATAATTACCTCGCCGCCCTCAATCGCAAATGCATGTGAAAGTAATTGTATGTACTAAGAAAAGTTCCCACATACAAGCGACACTATCAACATGTTACTTGACAAATACAGGTGAGTGAAACTTCCTAAAAGTTTTTAAAGTGGAGTAGATGCCTCACGTACATTAAGAAACTAAAATCAACGTGTTGGAAATTCTTAAAGTAGAAGTGTGCAAGAGGAAGAACTTTGTCCCATATTGATTCAAGGCAACTTTTTGTTACCACTGTATAAAGTGGACCTTTGCTACGTAACGTACCTCTACAATAATATACTTAATAAAATTTATAGCCTATTCTAAAAACACCTTAACTCTTAGCGAAGCCCAAGCGGGAAGGAATAACCAGCTAGTATTGTATCTATTTGTTACCTATTGTACATATTAAATTTAATTTAAATTCTAAATTCGTCTCTAATACTACGCGGATTAACATACATGACATGATATATATATCCCATCTCACAAGTAAAAACGAAAATTTATTTTAATTTCTTTAGAAAGTCAGTGACTTTAACTCTATTATATTAGAGTTGTAGTTGGAAGAAAATTCTGTTGGTTTGTGGCTCCATTTCTGAATTAGGAGAATGTTAAACCAAAAATACTACTCCATAAGGTTGACCAGTCACCACTGTGAATGCATGCATATAGTCTTAACCAAGTATAGCAAAGTCAAATTTTGGTGTTTGCCAAGATTTGCCTTTCTGGATGCAATTACGAGTAAAGAATTTGATTCTCTTGAAAAGTGAGACACCCCCAAAATGACCCCAGATTGACTATGTTGTATCACTATCACCTGATATTAATGATAGTAATGTCTTTGTTCTTCAATTCTAACTAGTTAAGTTTTAACCTACCGACCACCTAATGGGCAATGTCTGATAATAACATCCAATTACAAACCAGCTTCTACGTTACAAAATTAATTAGTTTCTTGAGTTTCAAGGTTAGTCGGCTCTCGTGTGAAATAGTGATAGTAAAAATAGAAGCCCATATTAGACACTAACTCTTAAAATACTATATGTCAATATCAAATACCCAAACTTAAATAACGATTTTTCTTTTTAAATATATAACTAGGGCTGTACATAGATCGAGTTGGTTCGGATTTTACAATTACTAAACCAAACCAATTGTGTCGGGTTATTAAATCTAAAGACCAAACCAAACCAATAAAACTCGGGTTTTTCAATCTCGATTTTTCTCAGATTTTCGGGTTATTCGGATTTTTTTCCGGTAAAATCTTTGTAGCACAAAACATTGCTCAAAATATTTCTTTAATCCTAGTAAGATCCGATTATATAAGGTATTTTTCAAGAAAATAATAGTACCAAATATGAGATGTGTCATGGCATTATCCTAAAATATTCAACAATAAAGACAATAAAATTATGTAATGTAAATATTGCTAATTAACAAGCTATAATAGAAATAAACATAATCTAAAAGTATTAAGTCATGATAGAATAAGTAGATTAATAAGGGAGTATTAATTACATGACTAAACACTAAAGAAAAAATAAAAATAGGTTATACATTTTTATCCAAATTATTGCAAAACAAAAAATAGATATTCAATACATTGCCGTTTGTAGTATTGAATTGAATATTTTTTATTAGCATTAGTATTGATTTGATTTTGGTTTGGGCTTTTGTTAGCATTATTTAAGTTACTAATATTAATGTCTATAAAATTTGTTGGAACATTCAAAAGTTCTAAGTCCAACCTTGAAATAATACCTTAAAAGATAAAATTATGAAAAAGGTTAAGAAATATTTATAAATTACATCACAGTAAGTATATTTATATATTAAATGTATCTAAAATTTCTATATATGTAATGTCGGGTTGGTTTGGTTTCGGTTTGACTTTCTTTAGTTAAAACCAAGCTAAACCAATTATGGTCCGGTTTTTTTTTTCCAACACCAAACCAAATCATAATCGGATTTTTTTCTCGGTTTGACTCGGATTATCGGGTTGGTGCGGTGTGTCGGTTTCCTTTGTACACCCCTATATGTAACTTGTTTATATGCTAATTCAAGATAGGGTTTTGAATCTTCCTTTTATAACAAACCTAGATACACTTTTATCCCGCAGTGTAAAAACTATGGGTTTAATTGAGCCCATAGCTTTTGCTTTGTCTAAAAATTTATTAAATATGTATAAATAATCTTTGATATGGTATTATGATGAGAATCAAGGTTAATAACCTTTTTTTTTTCTTGACGCAAGAATAGATCACGATATCTCTTAATTTGTCCTTCTTGGTGAGAAGGTACGAAGTGGTGGAGTGCTCACAAATACAAATCATAGTTGGCAAATAGAAAAGGTTAATTCGGCTGTGATGGGATAGGTAGGATTTCTCTATCTTTGAAACTAGAAATCTCGAATTAAAACTTTAGAAATAGAAAAATTCTTAGTAGGAAATATTTTCCCATAATGAGCTTTACGTGGAGCCAATACAGATTAATTGGGACTTCAAAGCATATACTAACACTGGATAGGAAATTTTTTTTAAAAAAAAACAGCTAGAAAAGGTTAATGGTGGGGAAATGTAATAAATTTATTAGGGTATATTGCGCAAAGCAACTTCTCTATTTCCTCGCATGTTTAAAATGAGTTTTCAACAACTAAAATAATTACCTCTGCGCCCCCAATCGAACATGCATGTGAAATACTTGTACTAAAAATACTTCCACATACAAGCGACACAATCAACATACTATTTGACAAATACTGGTTGGTGAAATTAAAACTTAAAAGTATTTGAAGTGGAGTAGATGCCTCACGTACAATTAAAAACTCAAATCAACATGTTTTTTTTGAACGAGATGTATGTTGGAACTTCTTAAAGTAAAAGTATAGAAGAGGAAATATGGATTCAAGGCAACTTTTTGTTACAACTTTAAAAAGTGGACCTTGCTACGTACCACTACAATAATATATTAAAAATTATACTCTATTCTAAAAATACTTAACTCTTGGCCAAGCGGAAGAAATATTTACTATTATGTATCTATATCTTACATATATACTAAGCAGGGGTTGATGGACCGTATCCATTAAACTTAATTTAAATTCTGGATTTATCTCTAACATTAAGATTATGATTAGTGTGGATCAAAATGCAAGATATAATATCTATTACGCGACGCCATCCTGAGATTCCTTTGAAGGACGACATAAGACTAAGCAACTGATGTCAGTGCAGTTACTATCTGCCAACTGAGGTCCCCTTCGTATGCTAGACGAGATTGTTAGTGCCGTACGGAAAAACCAATGTCAAGAGTAATTGAGAGAACATGAATGAGAATTGAGAATGAAAGAAAGTTTGATTGCATTAATGAAAGTTATTACTGAAAGGCAACACGATGTCGAGGGAGAGAGACACCAGTACAGAGAATTGTTTGCTTGCTAGAAAGTTTGAAAGCTTGATCCCCCCCCCCAATAATCCTTAAAAAAAATAAACCAAAGTTACAAGACTAGACTTAACTAAGCTAGAGAAACATAATGGAAGTACATGAAATAAAACTACTCAATATTTATAATAAAAGGACTTAGTTTTCTGCAAGGCAAGAACAAGTCCGTTATCAGCAACATTGTCTTTGGCATCGCGGTCTGCGCGCGTGGCGCTGTTGATATCTGCCTGCAGCTGGGCGCTGGCTAGGGATATTGGTGGGGCGACAGAGGCACATGCGCACTTGTCACTTGGCGCATCCAAGACCACGGGGCCGTCTGTGGCGCTAGACGTTGGGAGGCTTGCTAGGACATCACTGGGCGTGCCCAAGGGGTCATGGGCATGGATGGAAAGACGCCCATAACATTCTCCCCCACTTGAGTTGGTGACGTCCTCGGCGCCTTACTTGCAAGATAATCATCAATTAGGCTCTTGTGGGCTTTGAGGTTTGTTCCCCTCTCCCAAGTATTCTCCTCTGCATCACAGCCCTGCCATTTAACCAAGAACTCTTGGTGATCTTTCCTTGAGGCATGAATCACTCGATCATCAAGTATAGCTTCAACACGCCTTTTCTCGGTTGAATTGGGGCCTCGAATACTGGGTATTGTGAGCTGGTTCCGTGAAGGATCCTCCATATATTCCCGAAAAGGTTTCAGAAGGCTGACATAGAAGGCGGGAAGAATTTTCCACCAAGCTGGGGTATCCACCCGATATGCAATTTCCCAATGCGCCTTTCAATGGACAAGGGTCCAATGTATTTTTGCAATAGGCGAGGGTCATGGACCCCCGCAAAAAAGTACCGCTTTGGTATTTTGACCATCACTTTGTCTCCTACTTAGTATTCAACAAAATGATGATTTTGATAAGCATGCCTCTTCATCCGCTTCTGGGCTTTGTCAAGATAGCTCTGCACTATCTCCAAATTTCGCTTCCATTATTTTGAGAAACTAGCAGCTCCAAGAGCTTTAGACATGTTTGGTGCATTCACGGTGTGTGGGAGTATTGGTTGCTGTCTGGTAACAATTTCAAAAGAACTTTTATTTGTAATAGAGCTCTTTTGTGAATTGAAACATAGTTGAGCAGCATCTAGAAGCTTCACCCAATTCTTCTATGATCCGGTTACAAAGTGGCGGAGATATTCCTCCAACATATCATTGAACCGCTCCGTCTGGCCATCAGATTGTGGATGAAAACTTGAGTTGTGACTCAATTTTGACCCAAGGCACTTATAGAGTTGGGTCCAAAAGTTGCTAGTGAAGCATGAGTTGCGATCACTAACAATGTCTTTGGGAAGGCCCCAATATTTGACGACATGAGAGAAGAAGAGTCGAGCTATATCTTCTGCTGATATATATTATGGGGCTGCTATAAATGTAGCATACTTGGAAAATCGATCCACCACAACCAAGATAGTTGTGAGATCTTCGACATCGGGCACTCCAGTGATGAAATTCGGGGAAAATTTTCCCAAGGTTTCTTTGGGACAGCTAGTGGTTCCAAGAGTCCCGCTTGTGTCAAGCGGTCAGACTTGTCCTTCTGGCATACTAGACAATTTTTCACATACTGAGTGACGTCATCGGCCATTTCAGGCCAATAATATGCACGGTAAAGTAACGCCATGGTGCGTTCTTCACCAGGATGGCCAGCCCATAGAGTATCGTGAGATTCCTCCAGAAGAGTCCTTCGCAGATCTCCTCCTTTAGGAACATAAAGTAGGTTACCTTTGACTTTCAGGAAACCATCTTCCATGTAGAACTGCGAATCTTGCCCTGTCCTACCAAATCAACCAAATATTGTGCAGCAGGATCCTTGATGAGTAGATCCTGTATCTAGTCCTTGATAGTGGTGGCTATTTCGCTCCCCCATTAGGGTGGCGATTAGGCACACCGATGCTAGGTCAGCTCTCCTACTGAGCGCATCAGCAACATGATTGGTCTTCCTACTTCGGTGCTCCAGGTTGAAGTGGAATTCAACTAGAAGTTCCTGCCACTTGGCCTGTCGACCATTTAGCTTTGGCTGGGTCATGAAATGGCTAATAGTTGTGTTGTCTGTCTTGACCACGAACAGGGTCCCTAGCAGATAGTGACTCCAAAGGCGCGAGCAATGGATGAAAGCCAATAATTCTTCCTCATGGGCGACATAGCACAGCTCTGCATCCTTCAGCTTTTGGCTCTTGTACGCTACATGATGCCCTTCTTGTAGCAAGACTCTGTCGAGGGGCATAGTCGGATACATCCGTTTGTACCTCGATTGGCTTGGCCCTACTGGACATAGTTGCTTTTAATGCTTTGAAGGCCTCCACTCAACTGGGTCCCCAATCCCAAGGCGTGACCTTTTTAAGGAGTTCTGTCAATGGTACTGCGATGAGGGAGTAGTTTTTCACAAATCGCTGATAGAAGTTGCATAGGCCAAGGAACGCCCTTAAGAAGTGGATATCCTTAGGCGGCGGCCAATCTGTGATTGCCTGAATCTTTTGTTGGTCCATCTTAATCCGCCCTTCCTCAATGACATGTCCTAGGAAGACAATCTGCTTTTGATCTAAGGAGCACTAGTATAGCTTCACATATAGTTCGTGCTCCCGTAATCGGGCTAGGACCTTCCGCAAGTGCTCTAGGTGTTCTTCCAGTGTTTGGCTATATACCACAATGTCATCCAAGTAGACCACCACGGATTCGTCAATGTACTCTTGGAAGACTTGGTTCATCAGGCTGCAAAATATAGTTGGGCCATTAGTTAAGCCGAACATCATAACCGAGAAGTCATACGACCCGTGAAGGATCGCATTGTGATTTGGCTCCGTGGAGGATCATACGTATTTTCCCGAAAAGGTTTCAGAAGGCTGACATGGAAGACGGGATGAATTTTCCACCAAGCTAGGGTATCCACCCGGTATGCAACTTTTCTAATGTGCCTTTCAATGGACGAGGGTCCAATGTATTTTTTTCAGTAGGCGAGGGTTATGGACCCCCACAAACAAGTACCGTTTTGGGATTTTGACCATCACTTTGTCTCCTGCTTGGTATTCAACAAAACGACAATTTTTATCAGCATGCCTCTTCATCCGCTTCTAGGCTTTGTCAATATAGCTTCGTACTATCTCCAAATTTCGCTTCCATTCTTTTGAAAAGCTAGCAGCTCGAGGAGATTTAGACATGTTTGGTGCATTCATGGTGTGTGGGAGTAGCGGTTGCTATCCGATAACAATTTAAAAAGCGCTTTTGTTTGTACTAGAGCTCTTTTGTGAATTGAAACACAGTTGAGCAGTATCTAGAAGCTTCACCCAATTCTTCTGTGATCCGGTTATAAAGTGGCGAAGATATTTCTCCAACATACCATTGAACCGCTCCGTCTGGCCATCAGATTGCGGATGAAAACTTGAGTTGTGACTCCATTTTGACCCAATGCACTTAAAGAGTTGGGTCCAAAAGTTACTAGTGAAGCGTGAGTCGCGATCACTAACAATGTCTTTAGGCAGACCCCAATATTTGACGACATGATTGAATAAGAGCCGAGATGTACCTTCTGTTGATATATATTGTAGGGCTGCTATAAAGGTAGTATACTTGGAAAACCGATCCACCATAACCAAGATAGTTGTGAGATCTTCGACCTTGGGCACTACAGATTTAAAATCCAGGGAAATGCTTTCCCAAGGTCTCTTTGGGACAGCTAGTGGTTCCAAGAGTCCCGTTTGTGTCAAGCGGTCCGACTTATCCTTCTAGCATACTAGACAAGTTTTCACATACTGAGCGACATCATCAGCCATTTGAGGCCAATAATATGCACGACAAAGTAACACCATAGTGCGTTCTTCACCAGGATGGCCGTCCCATAGAGTATCGTGACATTTCTATAGAAGAGTCCTTCACAGATCTCCTCCTTTAGGAACATAAAGTCGGTTCCCTTTCACTTTCAGGAAGCCATCTTCCATGTAGAACTGGAGAGTTTTGCCCTGTCCTACCAAATCAACCAAATATTGTGCAACAGGATCCTTGATAAGTAGATCCTGTATCTGGTCCTTGACAGTGGTGGCTACTTCGCTCCCCCTTGGGGTGGCAATTAGTCACACCGATGCTAGGTCAGCTCTCCTACTGAGGGCATCAGCAACATGATAGGTTTTCCCACTTCGGTACTCTAGGTTGAAGTGGAATTCAGCTAGGAGTTCCTGCCACCTGTCCTGTCGACCATTCGGCTTCAGCTGGGTCATGAAATGGCTAACAGCTATGCTGTCTATCTTGACCACGAACAGGGTCCCCAGCAGATAGTGCCTCCAAAGGCGCAGGCAATGGACGACATCCAATAATTCTTTCTCATGGGTAACATAGTGCCGCTTTGCATCCTTCATCTTTCGTCTCTTGTACGCTACAAGATGCCCTTCTTGTAGCAAGACTCTGCTGAGGGCATAATCAGATGCATCCATTTGTACCTTGAATGGCTTGGCTAGATCAGGGAGGGCCAAGACGGGGCTACTAGACATAGCCGCATTCAATGCTTTGAAGGCCTCCACTCATCTGGGTCCCCAATCCCATGGTGTGATCGTCTTGAGGAGTTCTGTTAATGGTACTACAATGAGGGAGTAGTTTTTCACAAATCGCTGATAGAAGTTGCATACGTCAAGGAAAGCCCTTAAGGCGTGGATATCCTTATGCGGCAACCAATCTGTGATTGACTGAATCTTCTGTTGGTCTATCTTAATCCGCCCTTCCTCAATGACATGTCCGAGAAAGTCAATCTGCTTTTGAGCTAAGGAGCACTTGGATAGCTTCACATATAGTTCATGCTCCCGCAATCGGGTTAGGACCTTCCGCAAGTGCTCCAGGTGTTCTTCTAGTGTTTGGCTATATACCACAATGTCATCCAAGTAGACCACCACAAATTCGTCAATGTACTCTCGGAAGACTTGGCTCATCAGAGTGCAAAATAGAGCTGGGGCATTAGTTAAGTTGAACGACAAAACCAAGAAGTCATACGACCCGTGAAGGATCCTCAGTATCTTCCCGAAAAGGTTTCAGAAGGTTGACACGGAAGACATGATAAATTTTCCACCAAGCTGGGGTATCCACCCGGTATGCAACTATCCTAATGCGTCTTTCAATGGACAAGGGTCCAATGTATTTTTGAAATAGGCGAGGGTCATGGACCCCCGCAAACAAGTACCACTTTGGGATTTTGACCATCACTTTGTCTCCTACTTGGTATTCAACAAAATGACGATTTTGGTCAGCATGCCTCTTCATCCGCTTCTAGGCTTTGTCAATATAGCTCCGCACAATCTCCAAATTTCGCTTCCATTCTTTTGAGAAGCTAGCAACTTGAGGAGATTTAGACATTTTTGGTGCATTCATGGTGTGTGGGAGTAGCGGTTGCTGCCCGGTAAAAATTTCAAAAGTGCTTTTGTTTGTACTAGAGCTCTTTTGTGAATTGAAACACAGTTAAGAAGTATCCAGAAGCTTCACCCAATTCTTCTGTGATCTGGTTACAAAGTGGCGAAGATATTTCTCTAACATACCATTGAACCGCTCCGTCTAGCCATCAGATTGCAGATGAAAACTTGAGTTATGACTCCATTTTGACCCAATGCACTTAAAGAGTTGGGTCCAAAAATTGCTAGTGAAGCGTGAGTCGCGATCACTAACAATGTCTTTAGGCAGGCTCCAATATTTGACGACATGAGAGAAGAAGAGCCGAGCTGTATCTTCTTGCTGATATATACTGTAGGGCTGCTATAAAGGTAGCATACTTGGAAAACCAATCCACCTCAACCAAGATAGTTGTGAGATCTTCGACCTTAGGCACTACGGATTTGAAATCCAGGGAAATGCTTTACCAAGGTATCTTTGGGATAACTAGTGGTTCCAAGAGTCCCGCTTGTGTCAAGTGGTCCGACTTGTCCTTCCGGCATACTAGACAAGTTTTCACATACTGAGCAACATCATCGGCCATTTGAGGCCAATAATATGCATGGCAAAGTAACGCCATGGTGCGTTCTTCACCGAGATGGCCGGCCCACAAAGTATTGTGACATTTCTCCAGAAGAGTCCTTCATAGATCTCCTCCTTTAGGATCATAAAGTCGGTTCCCTTTCACTCTCAGGAAACCATCTTCTATGTAGAACTGGCGAGTCTTGCCCTGTCCTACCAAATCAACCAAATATTGTGCAGCAGGATCCTTGATGAGTAGATCTTATATCTGGTCCTTGATGGTGGTAGCTACTCCGCTCCCCCTTAGGGTGGCAATTAGGCATACCAATGCTAGGTCAGCTCTCCTACTGAGCGCATCAGCAACATGATAGGTCTTCCTACTTCGGTACTCCAGGTTGAAGTGGAATTCAGCTAGGAGTTCCTGCCACATGGCTTGTCAACCTTTTAGCTTCGGCTGGGTCATGAAATGGCTAACAACTATGTTGTGTGTCTTGACCACGAACAGGGTCCCCAGTAGATAGTGCCTCCAAAGGCACATGTAATGGACGACAACCAATAATTCTTTCTCATGGGCAGCATAGTGCAGCTCTGCATCCTTCAGTTTCTAGCTCTTGTACGCTACAGGATGCCCTTCTTGTAGCAAGACTCCACCGAGGGCATAGTCGGATGCATCCATTTTTACCTCGAATGGCTTGGCCAGATCAGGGAGGGCCAAGACGGGGCTACTAGACATAGCCACTTTCAATGCTTTGAAGGCCTCCACTCGCTTGGGTCCCCAATCCCATGGCGTGAGCTTCTTGAGGAGTCCTGTCAACGGTACTGCAATGAGGGAGTAGTTTTTCACAAATCACCGATAGAAGTTGCATAGGCCAAGGAACGCCCTTAAGGCCTGGATATCCTTAGGCAGCGGCCAATATATGATTGCCTGAATCTTATGTTGATCCATCTAAATCCACCCTTCCTCAATGACATGTCCGGGGAAGTTAATCTTCTTTTGAGCTAAGGAGCACTTGGATAGCTTCACATATAGTTCTTGTTCCCGCAATCGGGCTAGGACCTTCCGCAAGTGCTTCATGTGTTCTTCCAGTGTTTGGCTATATACCACAATGTCATCCAAGTAGATCACCACGAATTCGTCAATGTACTCTCGGAAGACTTGGGTCATCAGGGTGCAAAATATAGCTGGGGCGTTTGATCGAGGCCAACCCTGCACTACTATTGAGTAGCGAGAGAGGGTCGAAGCAGCTGTTCCCTTGAAGTTCTTGCTCTTTGGTTGTCATCACCCTGCATACTGTACCATGAGAACGAGGCCTTCGCTTTTACCTTTATATCAAATGGCCTCTTTTCAACTTTGAGGTCCTTAAAGTACATTGTCAAGAAGCTGGGGAAGAGGTAGTTTCTGTCACCCTCACTGACTACCCGCATAATTACCCGAGACATTACCTTCCCGATATTAATCGGGTACCCCACCATGATCGATGCCACCAAAATTGCCCGATGAAGAGGGAGGGAGTTGTCATGATTAGTGTGGTCCAATCTGATGCACACAAATGTTTCCCACCCCTTGGCTTCAAAATGCAGACTTCTTCTCAAAATTTTCACTCCTGCATTTAGCAAATTGGGGGTGGTACCTGGGATTGCCAGATACTGTGCCAACTAGGGATGGACCTCCTCGCCCAATTCCATCTTTTCCATATACAGTTCCTCATCCTCCTCATCAAAGCCGAGGTAATAATTTATTGTTTTTCCATTAAAAAACAGCTTCAGATTTCGTACCTTGGCCACTTTTGTGCCCTTTTTGATGTGGGCATCATTGGTATAGAATTCCTTGACCAGATGCTCGTTTGCATCCTCACAGTTGTTCAAGAAATACTCCCAGCCAGCTCTCTCCCTAAACTGCCTCCTCACATTGGGATTGTGAGGTAATAAGTCTCTATCAACAAAGCTCCTCTCCGGGATCAACTTCCTCACCGGCCACCATTACCTAAATTTGGGATAAGCTACCTCGCTCACAAACCAGTCTTGCCACACCTCCGGGTTTCTAGTTCGTTCTACCCCACCAACGTAGGGCTCACCCCCTTCTCCTACTACCTCTTCTCCTACTGAACCCTCTCCGGACAATGAAGTTGTGGGAGAGGTAGAGTATTCATCCCCACTGCCTTCAATTGAGCCCTCAGACGACCCGGAAGATAATTTACTGACGCTTGGGCAGCGGGGGAAGTGGGAAGAGTGTCTCTTAGTTTGTTTCTCTCTGGCCAGTCAGGGATGTACTCTGGGATTGAGTTTGAAGATATCTCCCGGGAGGGTTCGTACTCACTCCCAGACATGTCAATGGCCCTATCAGCAGCTTTAATCATCTTCCTCATGTTTTTAATGTTTTGCCGAGCTTGAGCAGTCAATCTTACCATTTTCTGTTTCCCTCCCCGGGAGGATTCACCTCGACCAGCTTATTTAGAACCCTTGCCTCTTTGTTTCACCATTATTGCAAACATCATCCATTAGGCTTGTTAGTATTAGTAAAAACAATTAAGATCAGAGTTGCAGAAAAGAAAAAGTTGCAGACAGTTGCAGAGGTGACACAGTACGGACCGCATAAAATGGAGTGCGGCCGCACAGAGGCCAATGTGGACCACACAAAATGGAAATGCATTTTGCATAAAGGTGGGGTTCAGACTACCCACTCTCTGTATCCATGAAATGCAGACCACACAAAATGTTGTGCGGCCGCACAGGGACCAATGCGGACCGCACAAAATGTAGTGCGGCCGCAGTCCCTGAATATCAGATTACAGACACTCATCAACGCGGTCCGCACAAAATGCCATTGTTGACCTCAATAAAGTATAGCAGACCGCACAGAATCGAGCGCAGTTCATATTGAGTGCCCCGAAGCAACACTCACTTAGGGTTCAATGTATTTTGATTTTAAGTCCAATTTCACACCTAATAAGGTCCCTAAGTGTTTGACCATTGATTTTAACTACCTAATTCTACTTTAATCAAGAAGTCAACTACCCTAACCTAACAATCGAAGAAAATACGGGAAGAACAAAATAATAAACAAGAAAAAGAAAAAGTAAAGGAAAATAACAAAATTAAAGCAATTAAAAAAAATAAGACAAGTTACCAGATGTGAGATTTAGTGATGATTAACGATTCCTAGCAGCTAGTTACAAGCAAAAGGGGTGAAGAATAGTGTTCTTAGGGGTTCTAAGAGTAAAGAGATCGAAAAGTGCAACAGGAGGGCCTCAGGCTGTCACGCCCAAAAATCGAGGGGCGCGACCGGCGCTCGACCGGGTAGCCCCCAGCCAAGCGGACCTGGGTGCCTTTCCTATTCCACGTGATACCCTGCGTTTCCATTACCCATTAACCAAGTGAAATAGCCATTTATAAATTTAAACACATTCTTACGAGATTTACATAACATACATAGTTACTTAGTGTGGTTTACAAGTTATACTGCCCAAAATACATAAGTACATAACCTATGTTTCCTATCTACGGAGCCTCTAAATACAACTAAAAAATAATACGGAAATGTCGGCAACAAGGCTCCGGCTATACCTTACACAAATACCAAAATAAGACTCCGAGAAGAAAAGCGGCATGAGCCACGCAGGGCCCCGAGAGGAAAGGGGCTCACTAACTCAGGTGACGGGAGTTAAAGGAGTGCTACTGTCGGTGGGCTGGAGTACCTGTTATGGAACCACCTACAATCATAACACGAATGTAGCGCCCCCGGCAAAAGGGACTTCAGTACATTTGAATTTTACTGGTATGTATAAACAAACTTCACCCCAAGTAAAATCAAATAACACACAAGTAACAGACATCAATAGAATCAACGATCAAATGCACGTGAAAGAAACAACCAAAGCCAAACAAGTTTCACAATCTCTCCTTTTCCCCTTCAACATTATCACATCAATGATTTCACAATTTTCTCGTATTTTCATTTCAATAGTGATTTCGATCACTTTCCACCCTTATTACCTCGGCCACCCTTATCACCACAACCCACACCTTATAACTTCATGTTGTGGTGCGCAACCCGATCCCACCGGACAATTACATTTCACACAACAATAGTAGTTCACAGTTCAATCACATGGCTTCAGGTCATCCAGAATATCATTTCACTACAACAACAATTCACAAGAATATTCATAAACATCAATACCAATCCCATCATATACAATAGCCCGTATACAATTCAAGTCACAACGATAATTGCCCACAACAAGTCACCGATGATATTACCACCGTTGTTTCAATTGCATCAATTACGGTTTCTTTTCTATCATTTGTTACACAGCTCTTACAACATAACCATATTCACACACACACACACACACTTGGTTTTTTACCATTTATTTACGCCACTATACACATTACCACATTTGGACATATTAAGATTCTTTCATCCGTTAACACATACTTCCATGTCGACATCCTCAAGCATTTACAAACTTTGCACATAATAAGATAGGCACATAAAATCACTTCTCACAATCACATATAACTTGGTGGTATGGAAATCAACTAAGTCAATCAATTCACATATTTTCATAAAAGGTACACATACCGTATGCTCGTCATAACAAGGGGATTCTACAAGAATTAGAGTTAGCCATACATACCTGGAGTCGAATTCCCTTTTTAACTTCTACTTTCAATTCACCAACAGCCTAGTACCGTCAATCTAGTTCACAAGTTAGCACATATAACTTAGAATTGAAGTTCACAAACTCAGCCCGAACTTACTTAGGTTTCCAACCCCTCTTTTGCAAATCTTTAGTTCTACCCAATTCCTCTTACTAGATTCTAGGTTTTAAAGGACATGCATGTGTATCTCAACTTCCATTTTCAAGAATTAACGCATGAGAATCCCCCTTTTTGTTTAAATCTGGAAACAATGAAAAAGTGTTGGGGATTTTACCTTTAAGAACGGAGATGAAGACAATTACTTAAAATTACCCGGCCCAAGTGACTTTGAAGAATCAAATTGATGAAGGCAGGACTTTATCTCTCAAGAATTCTCTCTTCCATCTCTCTAGTTTTGTTCAAAAAATATGTTAAAATAAGGGGTTGGGGTGTTTTATTGAAGAAGGGGTCGGGTTTAAAATTTAGAAAATTGGAGCCCCGAGTCAGGTCTGCGATCGCATATGCGATTGTAGAGTGGAAATGCGGTCCGTAGAATGGACCGCAAAAGTGCTCCCAACATCTGAACACACTGCCTGGGTTTGCGGCAGAAATGCGGTCTGCATACCCGTTCTGCGGTCGCATAATGCACCGCAGAACTGCCCCTCTCAAAAATCCCAAGGGAAATATGCGACGACTATGCGGTCCGCATATCGGTTATGCGATCGCATATCAGATCGCATATTTAACCTCAAATTTGACCAACACACTGACTTACTTTGCGGCGATTATGCGGTTCGCATACCTGATATGTGACCGCATTCTCGATCGCAGAATCGTATTTTTCGGAAAACAGTATTTCTTGACTTTTTTATAGCATAGATCAGTACAAAAGGTCCGAACTACCATGTTTTGAGTACAAGTTTTTCACGGGGCCTTACGTCCTCTCCCACTTAAATCATTCGTCCTCGAATGAGGATTTTGGAAATCGGTTGGCTTTGAAAACATGATATGCAAACTCCCAATTTTTGAAAAAAAAAAATTGCCAGAGTTCCCTTTGAAATTAGACTTATCTACCTGTCAGAGAGCCCCCAAAACATTATTTCCAAACACCATTACGCTATCCCTATTATCCCTACAACTGGTATACAATTCATTACCTCAACACCTGCACATAATTTGGCCACTTCAATGAGTTCCATACAGTCCAACCACTTCAATACACTATATGCATTTCAATTAATCATTACCAATCTACACTACCTTTAATCATTCACTTATCACATGAGTTCTTACAAAACTTTCATTTACCAAAAAGGGGCTTGCGCATGACTCAAATAAATCACAACACATACAATTCTTGCACAACTTGAGGAGTTACAATAGTAAAGCATTTAGGGGAAAATATGGGGTGTCTTTGCACCAGATTGAATACAACATCAATTTACTTAGAGACAAGAGTTCGCACGATCACTACTAGACTTGTTCAAATAGATGGGGATATTTTTCTTTCATTTCACTTTCCACTTCCCACGTGGCTTCCTCGACTTGTTGACTTTGCCATAGCACTTTAACTAAAGCAACTTCCTTGTTTCTCAATTTGCGGACTTGCCTATCAAGAATAGCGACCGGAATTTCTTCATATGATAACTCTTCATTGACCTCGATAGCCTCGGTTGGCATGATGGTGGATGGGTCTCCAACCACTTTCTTTAACATAGACACATGGAACACCGGGTGCACTAATGACATTTCAAGGGGCAATTCCAGTGTATAGGCCATCTGTCCTATCCTTTAGGTGACCTAATACGGCCCGACATATCTAGGACTCAACTTACCTTTCTTCCCAAATCGCATGACTCCCTTCATAGGAGATACCCTCAAGAACACCCAATCATCTACTTGGAATTCCAATTTTCTTCGACGAATATCCGTATAAGATTTCTGGCGACTCTGAGCAGGTTTCAGCCTTTCCTTAATGAATTTAACTTTTTCCATAGCCTGGTGCACGAGATCTGGCCCTAACATTTCTACTTCACCCACTTCGAACCATCTAATCGGAAACCTACATCTCCTCCCGTACAATGCCTCAAATGGGGCCATCTGAATGCTAACATGAAATCTGCTATTGTAAGCAAATTCTATAAGTGGCAAGTGATCATCCCAATTACCTTTGAAGTCCAAGACACAAGCCCATAACATATCTTCAAGCGTCTGAATAGTCCGCTCTGCTTGACCATCAGTCTGCGGATGGAAAGCCATGCTGAGATTCACCTGAGCACCCAAACCTTGCTGAAATGTCTTCCAAAAATTAGCTGTGAATTGGGCCCCTCGATCTGAGATAATAGAAAGTGGACTTCCATGAAGCCTTACTATTTCCTTGATATACAGTTGAGTGTATTGTTCCGCAGTATCATGTTGATCATCTCCATTTCCACATTGGTATTTCCATAAGCTGAGTTAACCCACCGGGCCGCTGGTGCTCAGCTTTTAATTGCTGATAATTTGGACATTTAGATACAAAGTCCGCCACACCCCTCTTCATACCGTTCCACTAATAAATTTCCTTGAGGTCACGGTACATTTTCGTAGAACCTGGGTGCACAGAATACTTGGAATCATGAGCCTCCGCCATTACCCTCCCCCGAAGATTATCCACATCTGGAACACATAGCCTACCTTGACATCGTAATATGCCATCCTCACCACCGAGTGAAAATGTCGAAGTCTTGTTATTCAAAACGGCCTCCTTCATCTGTGCTAATGCTGGATCAATGAGCTACTTTTCCTTGACTTCCGCTACCAGTGACGATTCCGCTCCATTACGCACCATAACCTTCCCCTCATCTGAGGTCGAAATACGAACCCCCAGACTGGCCAATTGATAAACCTCTCGAGCCAAAGGCCTATGATCCGCTCCCAAATGAGCCAAACTACCCATGGACTTCCGACTGAGAGCGTCGGCCACCACATTCGCCTTCCCTGGATGGTATAAAATATCCATATCATAATCCTTGATCAATTCTAACCACCGCCGCTGCCTTAAATTCAACTCCTTCTGCTTGAACAAATATTGGAGACTCTTGTGGTCCGAGAACACATCCATATGGACCCCATAAAGATAATGCCGCCATATTTTCAAGGCAAATACAACTGCCGCAAGCTCCAAATCATGCGTCAGATAATTCTTCTCGTGATTCTTGAGTTGCCTTGAAGCATACGCTATAACCTTCCTATGTTGCATCAACACACACCCCAAACCGACCCTGGAGGCATCACAATAAACCACAAATCCTTCCGTGCCTTCCGGCAAGGTCAATATCGGCGCCGAGGTCAATCTCGACTTCAATTCCTGAAAACTTTTCTCACAAGCGTCGGACCATTGGAACTTAACTACTTTCTGTGTTAACTTAGTCAAAAGGGAGGCGAGGGTAGAGAATTCCTCCACAAACCTCCGATAATACCCCCGCTAAACCCAAAAAGCTACGGATCTCTGTCGGGGTTGTGGGTCTAGGCCAATCTTTTACTACTGCAATCTTCTGGGGATCCACCTGAATCCCTTCACTAGAAACAACATGGCCCAGAAAGGTAACGGACTCCAACCAAAATTCACATTTTGAAAATTTAGCATACAACTGGTGCTGATAAAGGCTCTGCAGAACTGCCCTAAGGTGATCGGCATGATCCTCCCGGCTCCGCGAATAAACAAGGATGTCATCAATGAAAACAATCACAAAGGAGTCTAGAAATGGCTTGAAGACCCGATTCATAAGATCCATGAAAGTTGCCGGGGCGTTGGTTATCCCAAAAGACATGACCAAGAATTCAAAGTGACCATAGCGAGTTTTGAAAGCGGTCTTAGGAATATCCTGTTCTCTGATCTTCAATTGGTGATACCCGGACCGTAGATCAATTTTGGAAAAGAACCTCGCACCTTGCAATTGGTCGAACAAATCATCTATCTGAGGCAAAGGATATTTATTCTTGATGGTGACCTTGTTAAGCTGCCGATAATCAATACACATCCAAAGCGACCCATCCTTCTTTCTGACAAAAAGAACCGGGGCACCATACAGTGATACACTTGGCCGTATGAACCCCTTTTCTATTAAATCCTTCAGTTGTTCCTTTAACTCCCACAACTCCGCTGGCGCCATTCTGTATGGTGGAATAGATATCGGCCGCGTAACTGGCAATACATCAATCCTGAAATCAATCTCCCTATCTGACGGGATCCCTGGAAGCTCATCCGGAAATACTTCAAGAAACTCATTCACGGTTGGCACGGACTCGAGGACAGACACTTCTGAAGTGGTGTCCGCCACCCGGACCAAATGGTAGATACACCCCTTTCTAATCATCTCCGAAGCCTTAAGGTAGCAAATAAACCAACCTTTCGGCACCACACCATTTCCCTTCCACTCAATAACCGGCTCATTAGGGAACTCAAGCCTCATGACTCTCGTTCGACAGTCAAGTTTAGCAAAGCACGAATAAAGCCAGTCCATTCCCATAATCACATCAAAATCCACCATTTCAAGCTCAATAAGATCGGTTGTGGTAGCACGACCACATACCATAACAACGCAATTCCTATAAACTCGCGTGGATGTAATAGAATCACCAACCGGAGTTGATACAGAGAACTGCTCATGAAGCTGTTCGGGTTCTACCCCAAAACTTGAAGCAATGAATGGGTTGACATAAGACAAAGAGGACCCCGAATCAATAAGAGCATAATAATTAATGGCCTGAACAGACAAGATACCTGTAGCAACATCTGGGGAGGCCACTACACTCTGGCGACCACTCAAGGCGTAAAACCGGCTGGATACACCTCTACCACGAGCTCCACCCCTAACTACACTGCGCCTTGCTGGGGCTGGAGGACGCACGGATGATGTGGCAGCTGAAGAACCGGATGACTGAGCAAATCCCCCACTCATGCCCTGACTGGGCGCACGACAGTCCCGCTGGATATGACCTCTCACCCCGCATCTATAACACACCGGAATATCCAAATAACAAGTTTCAAAATGCAACCTCCCACACTTGAGGCATGAAGCCCTCCCCTGCTGCTGTGATCTCCCTCCTAGACGACCGGAATGATGGGGTCTCCTACTGTTTGAACCTGATCTCAAGTGACTGCCCTGCTGATAATTGTGCACAGATGGCAGTGTGCTTGTTGAGGACTGGGCATATGACTGGGACGGCCTTGATGGCCCTCTCCCCGGTACTGGTCTCCCTGAGTGACCTGCTGATCGGGCCCTGCTGCCACTCTCCCTTTATGCCCGTATTTTCAACTTCCAAGACTCTGTGGCCTGAGCGAACCCCACAATCTTCCCATAATTCATATCTGAGTGTAAGGCCGCTGTAGCAGCCTCATTCATCACCAAAGGACTAAGACCCTGAACGAATTGCCGAACTCGAGCATCCATGGTCGACACTAACTGAGGAGCATACTTGGACAACCTCACAAACTCTATGTGGTACTCCCAAACACTCACACTGCCCTGCTTAAGGACCTCAAACTCTGTGGCACGGACCGCCATTGTCTCGACAGGCAAGAAGTGGACCATGAATGCATCTACAAACTCATTCCATCTAGCCGGAGGTCTTCCCTCCCCACGGGAATCCTCCCACATCTCGAACCATGAATACTCTGCTCCCCTCAACCTGTATGAAGCCAACTCAACCCCTTCCGTCTCTGTAGCCTTCATCACTCGAAGGGTTTTATACATTTCATCAAGGAAATACTGTGGATCGGCCTCTGGGTCTGTGCCCGTGAACTCTGGAGGGGCCAACCGCCGAAACTGGTTGACTTTGGAGCTGGCGGAATCTCCCTGTCCGCTGGGGGGCGCAGGGGCATCATGAGATTTTTGGGCCTGAGCAGCCACTAACTGGGTCAACATATGGATGGATCCTCTAAGGTCCCCATCAGAAACCCCGGGACCGGAAGCTGGAATTGCATCAAGATCAGAAATATCAGCGGGAGGGATGGTAGCACCCTCTACCGCAGCTAGAACAGGAATACTTGGATCTGGAATAGATGGGCCAGGCAGATTCGAGACCGGGGAGTCACTCTCACCCACGGCATCAGGTACATGATTCACAGCCACACTTGGGGTGGCATTGTCCCCGAGGCCGAGTCTATCTCTCTTCTCAGGTGCCATTACTGAAAATTTGGAATAGAGCATGAGTTAGATGTAAATACTTCCACTTTTCACTTCACCGCAAGATATAGAGTAACAAAGAAGAAGGTAATTTCCTAAATGCCCATGTAGCCTCCAACTTATAGATGTGGTCGACAACATACCGATAAGCAGGACTCTACTAGACACGGCTCCGAGACATCCTAGGACACTTTAAAACCTTAGGCTCTGAAACCCAGTTTGTCACGCCCCAAAAACCAAGGGGTGCGACCAGCGCTCGACCGGGTAGCCCCCAGCCAAGTGGACCTGTATGCCTTTCCTATTCCACGTGATACCCTGCGTTTCCATTACCCATTAACCAAGTGAAATAACCATTTATAAACTTAAATACATTCTTATGAGATTTACATAACATACATAGTTACTTAGCGTGGTTTACAAGTTATAGTGCCCAAAATACATAAGTACATAACCCATGTTTCCTGTCTACGGAGCCTCTAAATACAACTGAAGAATAATACGGAAATGCCAGCAACAAGGCTCCAGCTATACCTTACACAAATACCAAAATAAGACTCCGGGAAGAAAAGAGGCATGAGCCACGCAGGGCCCCGAGAGGAAAGGGGCTCAACAATTCAGCTGACGGGAGGTGAAGGAGTGCTACTATCAGTGGGCTGGAGTACCTATTATGGAACCACCTACAATCATAACACGAATGTAGCGCCCCCGGCAAAAGGGACGTCAGTACATTTGAATTGTACTAGTATGTATAAACAAACTTCACCCCAAGTAAAATCAAATTACACACAAGTAACAGACATCAATAGAATCAACGATCAAATGCACGTAAAAGAAACAACCAAAGCCAAACAAGTTTCACAATCTCTCCTTTTCCCCTTCAACATTATCACATCAATGATTTCACAATTTTCTCGTATTTTCATTTCAATAGTGATTTCGATCACTTTCCACCCTTATTACCTCAGCCACCCTTATCACCACAACCCACTCCTTATAACTTCATGTTGCAGTGCGCAACCCGATCCCACCGGACAATTACATTTCACACAACAACAGTAGTTCACAGTTCAATCACATGGCTTCAGGCCATCCAGAATATCATTTCACAACAACAACAATTCACAAGAATTTTCATAAACATCAATACCAATCCCATCATATACAATAACCCGTATACAATTCAAGTCACAGCGATAATTGCACACAACAAGTCATCGATGATATTACCACTGTTGTTTCAATTGCATAAATTACAGTTTCTTTTCTATCATTTGTTACACAGCTCTTACCATATAACCATATTCACACACACACACTTGGTTTGTTACCATTTATTTACGCCACTATACACATTACCACGTTTGGACATATTAAGATTCTTTCATCCGTTAACACATACTTCCATGTCGACATCCTCAAGCATTTACAAACTTTGCACATAATAAGATAGGCACATCAAATCACTTCTCATAATCACATATAACTTGGTGGTATGGAAATCAACTAAGTCAATCAATTCACATATTTTCATAAAAGGTACACATACCGTATGCTCGTCATAACAAGGGGATTCTACAAGAGTTAAAGTTAGCCATACATACCTGGAGTCGAATTCCCTTTTTAACTTCTACTTTCAATTCACCAACAGCCTAGTACCATTAATCTAGTTCACAAGTTAGCACATATAACTTAGAATTGAAGTTCACAAACTCAGCCTGAACTTACTTAGGTTTCCAAGCCCTATTTTGCAAATCATTAGTTCTACCCAATTCCTCTTACTAGATTCTAGGTTTTAAAGGACATGCATGTGTATCTCAACTTCCACTTTCAAGAATTAACGCATGAGAATCCCCCTTTTTGTTTAAATCTGGAAACAATGAAAAAGGGTTGGGGATTTTACCTTTAAGAACGGAGATGAAGATAATTACTTAAAATTCCCCGGCCCGAGTGACTTTGAAGAATCAAATTGATGAAGGTAGGACTTTATCTCTCAAGAATTCTCTCTTCCCTGTCTCTAGGTTTGTTCAGAAAATATGTTAAAATAAGGGGTTGGGGTGTTTTATTGAAGAAGGGGGAGAGTTTAAAATTTAGAAAATTGGAGCCCCGAGTCAGGTCTGCGATCGCATATGTGATCGCAGAGTGGAAATGCGGTACGCAGAATGGACCGCAAAAGTGCTCCCAACATTTGAACACACTGCCTAGGTATGCGGTAGAAATGCGGTTCGCATACCCGTTCTGCGGTCGCATAATGCACCGCAGAACTGCCCCCTCTCAAAAATCCCAAGGGAAATATGCGACGACTATGCGGTTCGTATATCGGTTATGAAATTGCATATTGGATCACATATTTAACCTCAAATTCTACCAGCACACTAACTCACTTTGCGGCGATTATGCGGTCCGCATACCTGATATGCGACCACATTCTCAACCGCAGAATCGTATTTTTCGGAAAACAGTATTTCTTGACTTTTTTTATAGCATAGATCAGTACAAAAGGTTCGAACTACTAGGTTTTGAGTACAAGTTTTTCACAGGGCCTTACACAGGCCCTATTTATAGAAAAGGACCTGGGGTCCATCTTACCAACCCAGTGCGGATTGCACAAAATGGACTGCGTTCCGTACCACACTACATGTTTCAAGTTTGAGAAGGCAACCCACTGCGGTCCGCACAAAATGCCATGCGGCCGCAGTGGTCCACCGCGGACCGCACAAAATGTAATGCGGTCGCGGTGGAAAACTTCAGAGAGTTGGACATTTCATCCTTCACCAGTGCGGTCTGCACTAAATGTAGTGCGTCCGCATTGAAAACTTCAGAGATCGGAACACTTTTTTTAACTATGTCCTGCACTACGTCAACACAATCCTGTAGCATCTCAAAACCAGTTAGTCCAAAAATAAATCCTATACTACCATGAAAATCAAAGAAAAACAAGAAGAAAAATACATGGGTTGCCTCCCAAGAAGCGCCTAATTTAACATCGCAGCACGACGCATGTTACCATTAAATCATTTGAGATGAAGAAGTGCCACCATCAATTTTTCCCAAGTAGTGCTTGACCCTATGCCCATTCACTCTAAAAACTTCCACATTTTTGTTCTTTAAATCAAGAGAACCAAATGAGGTCACACACACCACTTCAAAAGGTCCACTCCATTTTGATTTAAGCTTTCCCGAAAATAGACGTAACCGAGAGTTAAACAAGAGAACCAAATCACCAACTTTGAACTCCTTGCTACGAGGATATTTATCATAAAGGTACTTCATCTTGTCCTTGTACAAGGACGAACTGGAGTAGGCATGGAATCGGAATTCATCAAGTTCATTAAGCTGTTCCACACGATGATTTGCTGCAACATCCCATTCAAGATTTAGCTTCCTCAATGCCCACATGGCCTTGTGCTCTAACTCGACCGGTAGATGGCAAGCTTTCCCAAACACCAACCGATACGGAGACATACCAATCAGAGTCTTGTAAGCAGTCCTATAAGCCCATAGAGCGTCATCCAACTTCTTTGACCAATCGGTCTTATTTGCATTGACCGTCTTTGACAATATGCTTTTGATTTCCCTGTTGGAGACTTCAACTTGACCACTTTCTTGAGGATGATAGGGAGTAGAAACTTTGTGATTGACACCATACTTTGAAAGCAAAGTGTCAAAAGCTCTATTGCAAAAATGAGACCCCCCATCAGTTATTATTGCACGAGGAGTACCAAACCTTGTAAAGATGCTCTTCTTGAGAAATGCAACAACACTCCGGGCCTCATTGTTGGGCAAAGCCACGACTTCAACCCACTTTGAAACATAGTCCACCGCTACAAGAATGTATGTGTTCCCACACGAGCTAACAAACAGGCCCATAAAATCAATGCCCACACATAAAAAATATCAACCTCAAGAATGGTATTGAGAGGCATCTCATCTTTCTTCGAAATTTCACCTGCTCTTTGACATTCATCACACCTCTTCACAAGTTCACTTGAATCTTTGTACAAAGTTGGCCAATAAAACCCATAACTAAGAACTTTGGAAGTCATCCTTGCCCCGCCATGATGGCCACCATAGGGAGAGGAATGACAAGCCTCCAAGATACTCAATTGCTCTTCCTCCAGGACACACTTTCGAATAACACCATCCGTGCAAATCTTGAACAAGTATGACTCATCTCAATAGAAATCCAAACTATCCCGCTTGAGCTTCTTCCTTTGGTTTGAAGAGAGCTCAGAAGAGATTATACCAGTCACAAGGAAATTAGCAACATCGACAAACCATGTCATATCATTCATCGACACCGAAAAGAGTTGTTCATCAGGAAATGAATCATTGATCTCTATGCCATCACGAGGCCTCCCCTCCTCCTCCAGGTTGGACAAGTGGTCTGCCACTTGGTTCTCACTACCCTTCTGGTCCACAATCTCCAAATCAAACTCTTGAAGTAACAAGACCCATCGCATCAGTCTAGCTTTGGAATCCTTCTTCGTCATCAAGTATCTGAGTGCAGCATGGTCGGTATAAATAATAACCTTAGCACCCATAAGATACGGGAGAAATTTTTCCATTGCGAACAAAATAGCCAAAAGTTCTTTCTCGGTCACCGTGTAGTTCACTTGAGAATAATTCATTGTCTTGCTTGCACAGTACACCAGATGAAACATTTTGTTCACTCATTGACCCAAAACTGCGCCAACCGCAACATCGCTCGCATTACAGATGAGTTCAAAGGGCAAGCTCCAACTAGGTGCGGTAATGATAGGAGTGGTGGTCAACTTATGCTTGAGAAGTTCAAAGGCTTCCATACATTTTTCATTAAACACGAACTTAGTATCTTTTTCCAACAACTTGCACAAGGGATTCACCACATTCGAAAAGTCTTTGATAAATCTCCGGTAGAACCCCGTATGCCCAAGAAAACTTCGGACTCCTTTGATAGATGAAGGGGGAGGGATCCTTGAAATCACATCAATTTTTGCTTTGTCTACCTCAATACCATGCGTTGAAATTTTGTGCCCAAGAACTATGCCCTCTTTCACCATAAAGTGGCATTTCTCCCAATTGAGAACAAGATTGGTTTCTTCACAACGGGCCAAGACCCTATCAAGATTTTTCAAGCACTCATCAAATGAATCCCCCACAACATTAAAGTCGTCCATGAACACCTCCAAAATGTCTTCCACCATATCAGTGAAAATGGACATCATACACTGCTGAAATGTAGCCAGTGCATTACACAATCCAAAAGGCATCCTAGAGAAAGCAAAGGTGCCATATGGACAAGTGAATGTGGTCATCTCCTAATATTCTAGAGCAATCAAGATTTGGTTGTACCTAGAATACCCATCCAAGAAACAGTATAAGGCACGCCCAGCAAGTCGGTATAGTATCAGATCAAGAAAAAGCAAAGGAAAGTGATCTTTGCGGGTCACTTTATTCAACTGTAATCCATACATACCCTCCAACCGGTGATGGTTCTGGTAGGAATCAACTCATTTTTTGAATTTGCAACCACGGTTATGCCACCCTTCTTCGGTATACATTGCACCAGTGAAGTCCACGAGCTATCAAAGATGGGGTACACAACCCCAACATCTAACCATTTGATCACCTCCTTTTTTACAACTTCTTGCATTGCCTCGTTCAACCTCCTTTTATGCTCCACGGAGGGTTTTGCATCATCTTCTAGAATAATCTTGTGCATACAGAATGCGGGGCTTATCCCCCGAATATCAGATAAAGTCCATCCAATTTCCTTTTACCGCTTTTGAAGCACCGCCAATGTGGCATCAACCTGCATGTTAGTAAGACAAGAGGAATAACTGGCAAAGTAGAATTTAAGCCTAAGAACTCATACCTGAGGTGTGGAGGCAGTGGTTTCAACTCCAACACTGGAGGCTCTTCAATTGGAGGTTTCGTTGGTGGAGTGTTTCTATTCTCGAGGTCCAAAGACAATTTCCTAGGCTAATAAGAGTAAGAGCCCATTCCATGTAAAGCATTCACGCACTCCACTCGGCCCTCATCATCATTGACATCGAGATTCAACAATACGGCCTCCAAAGGGTCCTCCACATTGATCATTGCACTGGTGTCATCAATTATCGCTGCTGTGACGAGGTCCACAAAAGAGCACACCTCGGTACTGTTGGGCTGCTTCATCGATTTGCAAACATCAACGACCATTTTTTTTTTCACCCACTCGGAAGGTGAGTTCCACTGCTTACACATCAACTAAGTCCTTCCCCGTAGTAAGGAAAGGTCTCCCCAAAATGATAGGAACTTCATAATCTACCTCACAATCCAAGATCACAAAGTCAGCGGGCAAGATAAATTTGTCCACCCGGACAAGCACATCATCAATAATACCCAATGGTCTATTCATCGTTCTATCTGCCATTTGTAATCTCATGAAAGTCGGCCTCGGCTGCCCAATACCCAAAGTCTTGAAAATAGAATAGGGCATCAAATTGATACTAGCCCCCAAATCACATAGAGCTTTAGCAACATCCGCACTCCCATTGGTGAAAGGAATGGTGAAAGAACCGGATCTTCAAGCTTCAGGGCCATTAAATGCACTATTGCACTAACTTGGTGAGTCATCTTTATAGTTTCACAATCCATAGACCGCTTCTTTGTTATCAAGTCCTTCATGAATTTAGCATAGCCTGGCATTTGTTCAAGAGCCTCCACTAAAGCACATTGATGGATAAGCTCTTCATCATGTCAATGAACTTTTTAAACTGATTCTCATTTTTCTGCTTCGCAAGCCTTTGAGGATAAGGTGGAGGTGGCCTTGGCAAAGGAGCCTTGGCTTTAAGCACAACCGGCTCCAGCATGTCTATTATGTGTTCCCTAGACGGGTTCACGTCATTTTGGGTTTCCACGTCGATATCTTGAATATCAATCCTCACTTCTTCATTCACATTTTCATCAATCACATTTTCAACCACCAAAGGAACTTCATCTTTTTGCAACTCAACATCATCATCCACAATTTGCTTTTGTTTGGAGGCATGCACATCACCGCCTCTCCCACTTCTTGTTGTTAACTCCATAACATGATTGTTCCCACCCTTCAGGTTCACTACCGTATCACTTGGTAGTGCACCTTTAGGGCGAGTATTTATAGACTGTGAGATTTGGCCTAACTGCACATCCAAGTTTCTGATAGAGGTATTATAGGAAGCCAACTAAGCATCCGAGTACACATTCTTCTTCATCATCAGTTCGAACATCATTTCAATTCTACCAATATCATTGCTAGAAGAACTAGGACCTTGAGATGGAAATGGGGGTGGATTGTTTGGTTGTTGGTATATTGGGGGCCTTTGAAAGCCTTGCCCCCGGTTTCCTTGGTTTCCACTGTTCCATCAACCTTGATTGTTATTACTACCCCAATTGTTGTTATTACCATTTCAAGTTCCTTGGTTGTTTTGATTGTTGTTCTGATTGCACCAGTTGTTGTTTTAGTTATTGTTCCCCCAATTACCATTGTCTTGTTGTTGATTGCCCCAATTGCCTTGGGGTCTCCATTATTGTTGGTTAGAAGAATTGCCTCTTTGGCCTTGATAATTATTTACGTATTGCACATCTTCACTTTGTTCATCATAACCATCATTTTGAAATCCACCACAATCATTGCTAAATTACTCCGAATTCCCTTGGTTCTGTTGCCCTCTTTGTCTTCTATTGTTGGCAAGCATGTTAACACCCTCCATGGCATTTACTTGGCGAGGATTTTGAACTTGTTGCAAATGTTCCTTCGATAGTTGGTTCATCGTGGTTGTCAAATCAGCTATAGCCTGCCCATGATCATGTAATTCCTTGTGCAAATGAATAACCGTGGGGTCACCCTGGGGCACATTGGCTCTATTTTGCCATGTATAAAAAGTGTCAGCCATCTCGTTAAGAATGTCACAAGCCTCATCAGATGACAACTTCATGAATTTTCCCCCAGCAAGTTGGCTCACTATGCATTGGTTTGTTGTATTAATGCCCTTGTAGAAGGTTTGTTGGATCATCGCCTTAGTCATATCATTGTTGGGGCATTCCTTCACCATTATTCTATAAAGCTCTCAAATTTCATGCAAAGGTTCCGTGGGCTCTTGCTTAAACGCCAAGATCTCATCTCTCAATGTAGCCATATGCCCCGGTGAGAAAAATTTTGCAATGAACTTATCCGCCAACTCATCCCAAGTAGTGATGGAATGGTTGGGAAGTCGCTCGAGCCAATCTAATGCCTTCCCTCTAAGTGATAATGGGAAGAGTCTCAACCTAAGAGCATCCTCGAACACATTAGTTTGCTTGCTCCCCCAACATGTATCCACGAACCCTTTGAGATTCTTGTAAGCATTTTGATTTGCAGTGCCCGTGAAGTACCCACGTTGCTCTAGTAAGGTCAACATCACATTGGTTATTTGAAAATTGCCCGCTCGGATTCGGGGTGGGACAATAGCACTTTCATAGCCTTGGTTCGGAGGCACTCTAGGAGCCGCTCTTAAAGGTGGCAGAGGAGGGTCTGGGATATTGTCATTAACATTAGCATTAGCCTGGCGGCCTCTACGTTGTCCTTGAGGTACAAGCGGCACCTCATCATCTCTGACATCATCTACCTCCTCCCCCGCAATCACATTTCCAAGAGGGTCATTGGCGTTGTTCGCTGCCATTTGGTACCTGAGTTGTGACACAAACAAAATTAGTAACAAAGAAGAAAAGAAGAACAATATACAAAACTATTTAGATAGATAGAAAAAACCGTTTTCTCCCTGGCAGCGGCGCCAAAAAGTGATCGAGGCCAACCCTGCACTACTATTGAGTAGCGAGAAAGGGTCGAAGAAGCTTTTACCCGATTAAGGTCAGGATCGATTTCCACAAGGAGCTAGAAGTTGGATTTGGGTGTATGTCTAAAGTGGAGTTGTGTATGTGTTCCAAATTGTACTTCTTAACATTTTTGGGTTTTTGATTTACTTCTAATTTTATCAAACTACATTGCTAAATTAAACTAGAATAAGCTAAGAGTAAACTATTGCTAGTTGTTCAAATGGTTAAAAGGCACTAGGGTAGTGACTTTTTCCTAGGTGGTCAATTGACGGATACTTGAGTCTAAGGCATGATTGACATATTTGGAGAGTATGATATAATCGTTGCATGATTTTACCCGCTCTACACCTCTCGGTGGTTCGATTGATTTTGGCCGAATTGACTTTCTAAAGACCAATTGAGTATGCAAATTTGCACAAGCAATCAAGGTTCAAGTCGGGTATTACTATCTCTAAGTTTAACCCTTTAATTGGGGCTATCAATCTCTTGAGTACGCCCCAATTCCTTGTTGGACCAATTTCAGATATTTAGGCTCTCTTTCTCAAGAAGAGCCAAAGTCAACTAAACATAAACTATTGTTTCCAATCACCAATTCAGCAATTAAACATGAAGTTAGCCCAAATATCAAACACTCATAGTCAATCTAGCCCGAAAACACAAGACTCATCAATTACCCACACTAGGGTTGAGCCACAACCCTAGCTTATGGGTCTAGCTACTCATAATTAGAGAAGAAAACAAAGAAATGGATGAAGAAAAACTCATATTAATTAATTGCTAAGATAAATTAGAAGATTCAATGTTGAAATGAAGATAAAATTACTCAAATAGCTAAAATATTCGAAGTCACGAGTGCAACCCAATACCAAAACTATCTGATAACCTAAAAAAAGGGAAAAGAAGCTATTTATACTAAGCTGAAAAATCTGGACAAAAATACCCCTGCGGGGCTAGTGCGGACCGCACAAAATCACGTGTGGCCGCACTAAGGCTCTTGACTTAAAATTCAGCTCTCTGAACTCGGGCAATGCGGACAGCACAGAATCGAGTGCGGCCGCGGTGGCTTCTAGTGCGGTCCGCATGAAATGGAGTGCGGACCGCATTGGCTTCAATCTCCAAACTGGCACTTCTCTGATACGTGGTTTTGCGGACCGCACTAAATCGACTGCGGCTGCAGTGACTCCAATACGTACTGCATTAAATCTCATGCGGCTGCATTGCCTGTTGGCCTGGAAGTCCGCCTCTCTGAAGCTCACTTGTGTGGACCGGATAGAATGGCGTGCAGCCGCATTGAGCCTGCTTTGCTTGAGCTTGTCTTGTCTTGGTACTTGTGCAAGTTTCACTCCTTTTTGAGCCGATCTTTGACATCTTGTAACTTTGTTGATCAAACCTGCAATCAAGCACAACTTGTGAGCCTTTTTAGGACTATTTTGTACAAATTTCTAATCAAAACATAAGTAAGAAGGGGTTTAAAATGTATCAAAATCCCTAGTTATCAGTGTTAGATAAGACGGACGGCATAACCAAGAAGTCATACAACCCATGAAGGATCGTATTGTGAGCTAGATCCGTGAAGGAGCCTCCGTATCTTCCCGAAAAGGTTTCATAAGGCTGACATGGAAGACAGGATGAATTTTCCACCAAGCTGGGGTATCCACCCGGTATGCAACTTTCCCAATGCGCCTTTCAATGGACAAGGGTCCAATGTATTTTTTCAATAGGCGAGGTTATGGACCCCCTGCAAACAAGTACCGCTTTAGGATTTTGATCATCACTTTGTCTCCTACTTGGTATTCAACAAAACGACAATTTTGATCAGCATGCCTCTTTATCCGCTTCTGGTCTTTGTCAATATAGCTCCACACTATCTCCAAATTTATCTTCCATTCTTTTGAGAAGCTGGCAACTCGAGGAGATTTAGACATGTTTGGTGCATTCATGGTGTGTGGGAGTAGCGGTTGTTGTCCGGTAACAATTTCAAAAGCGCTTTTGTTTGTACTAGAGCTCTTTTGTAAATTGAAACACAGTTGGGCAGCATCCAGAAGCTTCAACCAATTTTTCTATGATCCGACTGCAAAGTGGAGAAGATATTCCTCCAACATACCATTGAACCGCTCTGTCTGGTCATCTGATTGCGAATGAAAATCTGAGCGGTGACTCTATTTTGTCCCAAGGCACTTAAAGAGTTTGGTCCAAAAGTTGCTAGTGAATCGTGAGTCGCGATCACTAATAATGTCTTTGGGCAGGCCCCAATATTTGACGAGATGAGAGAAGAAGAGTCGAGCTGTATCTTTTGCTAATATATGTTGTGTGGCTGCTATAAAGGTAGCATACTTGGAAAACAAATCCACCACAACCAAGATAGTTGTGAGATCTTCGATCTTGGGCACTCCGGTAATGAAATCCAGGGAAACGCTTTCCCAAGGTCTCTTTGGGACAACTAGTGGTTCCAAGAGTCCTACTTGTATCAAGCTGCTCGACTTGTCCTTCTGTCATACTAGACAAGTTTTCACATACTGACCAACGTCATCGTCTATTTGAGGCCAATAATATGCACGACAAAGTAATGCCATGGTGCGTTCTTCACCAGCATGGCCAACCCCCATAGTATCATGACATTCCTCTAGAAGAGTCCTTCACTGATCTCCTCCTTTAGGAACATAAAGTCGGTTCCCTTTCACTTTCAGGAAACCATCTTCCCCCATCGTACCAAATTAACCAAATATTGTGGAGCAGGATCCTTGATGAGTAGATCCTGTATTTCGTCCTTGATGGTGGTGGCTACTTCGCTCCCCCTTAGGGCAGCGATTAGGCACACCTATGCTAGGTCAGCTCTCTTACTGAGCACATCAGCAACATTATTGGTCTTCCAACTTTTGTACTCCAGGTTGAAGTGGAATTCAACTAGGAGTTCCTACCACCTGGCCTGCCAACCATTCAGCTTCGGCTGGGTCATGAAATGTCTAATAGATGTGTTGTCTGTCTTGACCACGAATAGGGTCCCCAGTAGATAGTGCCTCCAAAGGTGCATGCAATGGACGACAACCAATAATTCTTTCTCATGGGCGGCATAGCGCCGCTCTACATCCTTCAGCTTCCGGCTCTTGTATGCTATAGGATGTCCTTTTTGTAACAAGACTCCACATAGAGCGTAGTCGGATGCATCCATTTGTACCTCGAATGGCTTGGCCAGATCAGGGAGGGCCAAAACAGGGCTACTAGACATAGTTTCTTTCAATGCTTTGAAGGCCTCCACTCACATGGGTCCCCAATCCCAAGGCGTGACCTTCTTGAGGAGTTTTGTCAATAATACTACGTTGAGGGAATAGTTTTTCACAAATCACCGATAGAAGTTGCACAGGCAAAGGAACGCCCTTAAGGCGTGGATATCCTTAGGCGGCGGCCAATATGTGATTGCCTGAATCTTCTGTTGGTCCATCTTAATCCTCCCTTCCTCGATGACATGTCCGAGGAAGTCAATCGGCTTTTGAGAGAAGGAGCACTTGGATAGCTTCACATATAGTTCGTGCTCCCGCAATCGGGCTAGGACCTTCCGCAAATGCTCCAGGTGTTCTTCCAGTGTTTGGCTATATACCACAATGTCATCCAAGTAGACCACTACAAATTCATCAATGTACTCTCGGAAGACTTGGTTCATCAGGGTGCAAAATATAGTTAATTCGAACGGCATAATCAAGAAGTCATACAACCCGTATCTTGTCACACGAGTCATCTTATGTTCATCGCCCTCTGCTATTCGAACTTGCAAATAACCTGTCTTCAGGTCTATCTTGGTGAACACCATTACACCACCCAATCTATCGAACAAGTCTTCCATTAGCGAAATAGGGTACTTGTTCGTCATAGTTATTTTGTTTCGAGCCCGATAATCCACACAGAGTCGCAGGCTGCCAACATGTTTCTTTTGGAATAGCACAGGGGACCCATATGGGGACTTGGAGGGCACGATGATCCCTCTGTCTAGCATTTCCGTCAATTGTCTCCGAAGCTTGGTGAGTTTAGGTTGTGACATTCTGTAAGGTGCCCGGCCGGGTGGATTCGCGCCCGGCACCAACTCAATCTCATGGTCCATAGAGCGCCTAGGCAGGAGTCGCTTTGTCATTTCCTGTGGCATGACATCTTCAAACTCTAATAGCAGCTCCTTCATGGGTGTAGTAATGGGACCCGAGGAGCGTTATATATATTCAATACAGAGGGTTGCCAGGAATGTAGGTTCATGTCTTTTGACCCCCTTCTTCAATTGCAAGGCCGAGATATTCTCAGCGGCCATCTTCATAGGCATGCACAGGAAAATGCAGGGTTTGGCCCCGTTTGCTCCCATCATCGGTAGCATGTCAGCATATGGTATGGGCATGATGTTGGTTTGCCTCAGGAATTCCAATCCAACTATCAACTCGAAGTCATCTATGATCACCACTCGCAGGTTGAATTTTCCTTCGTAAAAGCCAAGCTTCTGTGATGACTCCAAAGGCCATCTCTTTTTAAGAAGTGAAAACTGTGTTCCAAGGCCTTAAAAACCTCTTTTTGTCTCACCTCGATTTGCGTGCATAGTCCGGGCATGCTTCCGAAAAACTTTTATGTGAAATATAAGAAAATTTATGAATTTGGCCTTTAAAATTGGTTAAAGTTGACTTTGGTCAGCATTCTTGGTAAATGGACTCGGACCCATGATCGGACGGTCCTGTAGGGTCCATAATAAATACGGGACTCTAGCGTTTGCCCTTGAATCGAATTCCAAGTTCCCAAGACTGAGAAAAGAATTTTTAAAGAAAATTATTTGCTGGAAAATATAAAGGCCTTTAGAAGTGAAATGATGCATTTTCTTGATGGTATCGGGCTCGTATCTTGGTTCCGGAGCCCGGTACAAGTTTAAAATAATAATTAAGTTGAATATGTGAAATTTGATAACAATCGAAATTGGTTTGGTATAAAACGGACCTATAGTTGAGAAAATGAAAATTTCAATGTTCTTGGGTAATTTCATGAATTTGAGGTTTTGTTGATATTATTTTGATGATTCGATCGCACTAGCAAGTCCATATGATGTTTTTAGACTTGAGTGCATGATTAGTTTGGAGCCCCGAGGGCTCAGGTGAGTTTTGGATAGGTCACAGAGTGAATTCGTACTTAGGAAAATTGCTGTTATGTTGCAGCTGTGTAACATGCCTCTGATCTCGCAATTGCGAGATCAGGCGTTGCAAATGCGAAGTGCTCAGGTTTGGGAAATGCGACCCCAGTGTCGCAAATGCGAACCAAGCCTGGGCAAGCCCTCTTCACAAATGCGAACGCTTGGTGGGAATTGCGAAGCCTGGCCATCGCAAATGCGATGTTTTCCTTTGCAATTGCGGATATGATAGGATTCTAAAGGGTTCGCAATTGCGACATCTGAGACCTGTTATGTGGGATTTTTGACGGGATTCTTCTTCACTTTTACACATTTTGAAACCTAAACATCCCATAGGCGATTTTCTTGAAGAATGTTCTTCCCCAAATTATAGGTAAACAACTTCTAACTTATTTTCTTCAATCTATAACATCTTTTTATATATTTGAGTTCGTGAGTGAATGAGTGATCGGGTTTTGGTTTGAACTTCGGGTTTTGACCAAGCGGGCCCGGGGCCGATTTTTGACCTTTTGGGAAAACAATTGGAAACCTATTTTCATTCATTAGAATTGGTTTATTTATCATATATTAATGTTATTAAGTACATTGTGACTAGATAGAAGCGAATTGGAAGTGGAACCGAGAAGTAAAGTGGTAGTTGAGGCTTAATTTGTCCGTGGAATCGAGGTAAGTGTTTGGCATAACCTTAACTTGAGGGAATAAGAGTTGTGGTCTATTTGCTATGTGTTTGTATGAAATACGACGTATAGGTGTGGTAACGAGTATCTATACGTTGTTGTTAAGCATGCCTGTGAGTCTTATATCATGATTATTGTGATTCTATTATGTATCGACCATGCTCAAATTGATGATTATTAATGTTGAACAAAGCTTATGAAAGTTTCTTGGTAATTGATTATTGTTGAGAATTGGTACAAGTTGAGTTTCATTCTTGTAAAGTAATTGTTAAAAACGAGATTGATTATAGCTGAATCCCATGTCGGGACGTTATTGTTGATATTGTTGACTCCCTTACCGGGACATATTGTTTCTATTGTTTAGGTGAGGAAGATTGTAAAACACGAAGGGTAATGTCGTGCATGATATTGTGAGTGAGTGTAATGCACGAAGGGTGATGTTGTGCCGATATTATGAGTATTAATGCACAAAGGGTGATGTTGTGCCGATATTATGAGTATTAATGCACAAAGGGTGATGTCGTGCCATGATTTGAGTTAATGCACGAAGGGTGATGTCGTGCCGATATTGTAAGGTATAATGCACGAAGGGTGATGCCATGCCATGACTATGTGAGGTAAAGCATGAAGGGTGATGTCGTGCCATTGATGATGTTTCATATGGTGATGACGAGAGTAAAAACACGAAGGGTGATGTCGTGCACGTGTTACCGTTTTATCATTTTGTTGATATAGTTGTGATGTTCATTATACTTCTTTATTAATGCTTCTTTATTGGTCTACGGTTACAATATGATATTCCCCGCAGCATGTCCCCTTCCCACCTTATCCTATTGATTCCTGTTATTATAATTCTGTCCGTATATGATTTAACTGCACATGTATATATGATTGTCGTGTCCTAGCCTCATCACTACTTCGCCGAGGTTAGGCTCGACACTTACTCAGTACATGGGGTTGGTTATACTGATACTACACTCTGCACTCTTTTGTGCAGACTTCGGTACCGGACCCGATGAGTAGCTGAGGTAGCTGCCTTCCCACCAAGGTAAATCTACTGGCTTCCGCAGAGCCTAAAGTCCCCATTTCCCTGTTTAGTTTCCTGCTATCTCTTTTTCTTTTTTGAGAACGGTTGTATTTTCTTTTCAGACCAATATTTGTAGTAACTTGTAGATATTTATGAAGTTGTGACACCAGATCCGTGGGTAGACTCGTATTGGATTATTTATTCATGTTATAACTCTTCTGCATTTATCAACTGTTTAACTTTAGTTTCTGTTTATAACTATTTTGGATTGATTGTTTTATTGTGTAGAACCCTAATAATTGGCTTGCCTAGCTTTTACGAGTAGGCGCTATCACAACTCCCGAGGGTGGGAACTCTGGGTCGTGACAAGTTGATATCAGAGCTCTAGGTTGCTTAATTCTCACAATTCACGAACAAACTAGGTAGAGTCTAATGGACCGGTACAGAGACACCTGTGCTTATCTCCCAGAGGCTATAGAGTTTAGGAAAACTTCACATATATTTTTTTCTGTCATGTGACTTGATTTCTCAATGCTAATTGAACTTCTACTCTGTTCTTTCACAGATGGCGAGAACACGTGTATCTTTATCTACTGATCAACAACTCGAGCCCCCAATGGTAGCTCCTATGAGGGGTGGAGGATAAGGCCGAGGCCATGCTAGAGCCCGAGGTAGGGGCAGGGGCAGGGCTTAGCCCAGAGCAGCAGCACCAGCGGCAAAGCCTCAGGTAGAGTTCGAGGATGAGGCTCCAGCCTAGACCATTCCAGCATGGCCAGCTCAGGTCCCAGAGGGGTTTATCGCTACCCCGGTACTCCAGGATGCTTTTGTCCATCTAATGGGCCTTATGGAGAGTGTCGCCCAGGCAGGCTTATTTCCTGTAGCACCAGCCGTCTCTCAGGATGGGGGAGGAGCACAAACTCCCTCTACTCGCACTCCAGAGCAGATGACTCTCCAGTTTCAAACTCCAGCAGCTCAACCAATTAGGGTAGTTCAGCTGGGTGTTATGGCTCATACTGGTGATAGTGCAGTTATGTCTGCTGATGCCTTGTGGAGGTTGGACAGGTTAACGAAGCTCTTCACTACTACTTATGGTGGTATATCATCAGAGGATCCCCAAGACTATTTAGATAGTTGTCATGAGGTTGTTCGGAACATGGGGATAGTGGAGACCAATGGGGTCGACTTTGCTACGTTTCGTCTGTCAGGTTCTGCCAAGACTTGGTGGAAGGATTATTGTTTTGCTAGACCAGCTGGGTCACCGGCTTTGACTTGGGATCATTCTCTCAGCTATTTCTGGAGAAGTTTCTACCTATCACTCAGAGAGAGGACTATCCGAGGCAGTTTGAGCGCCTCCAGTAGGTTCTATGACCGTCACTCAGTACGAGACCAGATTCATTGCCTTGGTCCGTCATGCTCTTATCATACTTCCCACCGAGAGAAAGAGGGTGAGGAGGTTTATTGAGGGACTCACTCAGCCGATTCGATTGCAGATGGCTAAGGAACAGGGAGCAAGATTTCTTTTCAGGATGCGGCCAATGTGGCCAGGAGAGTTGAGATGGTTCTATCACAGGGGAGTGGTCAGGGGTCTGACAAGAGGCCCTGTCATTCGGGCAGGTTCAGTGGTGCCTCATCTGGAGGCAGGGATTCTTTTGGTAGGGGACATCCTTCCATGCCATTTCATTCAACACTTCAGGTTTCTCACACTGCTCCAGGTGGGAGTGGTTCTCATATGTAGTATTCTGATCAGTTGCACTACAATGCACCACCAGCTCCTATCAGTGCACCATCGCTCCAGAGTTTTCAGGGTGGTTACTCAGGCCGTCAAGGTCAGTAGTGCTTGTTATACTTGTGGAAACACGAGGCATATTGCTAGATTTTTCCCTCGAGCACCGAGCAGTTCTTGGTATTAGGGTTCCTGTGCCATGGTTCAGGCACTAAGTGTTCCACCGCTCGCTCAGCCAGCTAGAGGTAGGGGTCGAGTTGTTAGAGGTGGAGGTCAGGCCGTTAGAGGTGGAGGCCAGGTCGTTAGATGCAGAGGTCAGGCAGCTAAAGGTGTAGGCCAACCAACAAGAGGCCGTCCTTGGGATGTAGTTTAGAGAGGTAGGGCCCAACCCTGATGTTATGTTATTCCAGCCAAACCTGAGGCTGAGGCCTCTGATGCAGTCATCACAGGTACAGTTTCAGTATGCAGTATAGATGCTTTAGTTTTATTTGATCTAGGGTCTATATATTCCTATCTGTCATCCTATTTTGCCCATTATCTAGTTGTGCCTTGTGATTTTTTGAGTGCACCAGTATATGTGTTTATACCGGTGGGTGATTCTATTATTGTAGATCGAGTCTATCTCTCGTGTGTGGTCATTATTGGGGGTCTTGAGACCCGTGTAGATCTCTTACGTCTCGATATGGTGGACTTCGATGTCATTTTAGGGATGGACTAGTTATCCCCTTATCATGTTTTATTGGACTGTCATGCTAAGACCGTGACCTTAGCCTTGCCGAGTTTTCCTTGATTGGAGTGGAAAGGAACTCCCAGTCATTCTGTCAGTAGGGTTGCTTCTTATATTAAGGCTCGGTGTATGGTTGAAAAGGGTATTTAGCTTATTTGTGTATGTTTGTGATTCTAGTGCTGAGGTTCCTTCTATGGATTCTGTGCATGTTGTTCGTGAGTTTGCAGAGGTATTCCCTTTAGACCTGCTAGGGATGCCACTCGACAAGGATATTGACTTTTTCATTGATTTGACTCCGGGCACTCAGCCCATTTCTATCCCGCCATATCGTATGGCCCCGCTATAGTTGAAAGAATTAAGAGAGCAGTTGCAATACTTGCTTGATAAAGGCTTTATTACGCCTAGTGTCTCGCTTTGGGGTGCGCCGGTGTTGTTTGTTAAGAAGAAGGACAGATCGATGAGGATGTGCATAGATTATCAGTAGTTGAACAAGGTCACAACCAAGAATAAGTATCCATTGCCGAGGATTGATGATTTCTTTGATCAGCTTCAATGTGCCAAAGTGTTTTCGAAGAGTATTTTGAGATCTAGCTACCATCAGTTGAGGATTAGGTCATCTAATGTCCCTAAGATAGCTTTTCGCACTTGGTACGGGCATTATGAATTCTTAGTGATTTGTAGTTTCTTGAGTTTGGCAGACTATTACCATCGGTTTGTGGAGGGGTTTTCATCCATTGCGGCCCCGATGACCAGGTTGACCTAGAAGGGTCCCAGCTCAGGTTGTCGGATGAGTGTGAGGCGAGCTTTCAGAAGCTCAAGATAGCTTTGACTACGGCACCAGTGTTGGTATTGCCTACAGGTTCAGGGCCATATACAGTATATTGTTGACGCATCTCGTATTGGACTTGGTGCGGTGTTGATGCAAAATGGCAAGGTTATTGCATATGCTTCAAGACATTTGAAGATCCACGAGAAGCGTTATCTAGTTTATGATTTGGAGCTAGCAGCCATTGTTCACGCGCTGAAGATTTGGAGGCATTATTTATATGGCGTGTCGTGTGAGTTGTTCATGGATCACAAGGGTTTGCAATATTTATTCAAGAAAAAGGAGCTCAATTTGAGGCAGGGGAGGTGGTTGGAGCTATTGAAAGACTATGATATTACCATCTTGTATCATTCGGGAATGGCCAATGTAGTGGCCGATGCTTTGAGTAGGAAGTCAGTCAGTATGGGCTATCTTGCGTATATTCTGGTCGGTAAGAGATCGCTTGCCTTAGATGTTTAGGCTTTAGCCAATCAGTTTGTGAGGCTGGATGTTTCTGAGCCCAGCCATGTGCTAGCTTGCACAGTCGCTCGTTTTTCATTATTTGAGTGTATCCGAGATCGGTAGTATGATGATCTTCATTTGCTTGTCCTTAGGGACACAATGCAGCATAGAGGTGCCAAGCAGGTCACAGTCAGAAATAATGAAGTTTTGAAGATGTAGGGTCGTATTTGTGTGCCTAATATGGATAGACTTCGTGAGTCGATTCTAGAGGAGGCCTATAGTTCCCGGTATTCTATTCATCCGGGCGCCACTAAGATGTATCAGGACTTGCGGCAGCACTATTGGTGGAAGAGAATGAATAAGGATATTGTTGCGTATGTAGTTCGGTGTTTGAATTGTCAACAAGTAAAGTACGAGCATCAAAGACCTGGTGGTTTGTTTTAGAAGATTGAGATTCCTGAGTGGAAGTGAGAGCGTATCACTATGGACTTCGTTGTTGGACTCCCACAGAGTTAGAGGAAGTTTGATGCAGTATGGGTCATTGTGGATAGGCTGACCAAGTCAGCACATTTCATTCCTATGGCGGTTTCATATTCTTCAGAGAGGTTAGCCGAGATCTGTATCCGGGATATTGTTCGTCTTTATGGTGTGCTTGTGTCTATCATTTCTGATCGAGGTACATAGTTTACCTCGCATTTCTGGAGAGTAGTTAAGTGTGAGTTAGGCACACGGGTCGAGTTGAGCACAACATTTCATCCTCAGACGAATGGAGAGTCCGAGCGTATTATTTAGATTTTGGAGGATATGCTCCGAGCATGTGTTATTGACTTTGGAGGTTCGTGGGATCAGTTCTTGCCATTAGCGGAGTTTGCCTATAACAACAATTACCAGTCGAGCATCCAAATGGCTCCCTATTAGGCTTTATATAGCAGGAGGTGTCGGTCACCGGTTGGATGGTTCGACCCGGGAGAGGCTCGGTTGTTGGGTACAGATCTAGTACAGGACGCCTTGGATAAGGTTAAGATCATTCAGGATAGGCTTCGTTCAACTCAGTCCAGGAAAAAGAGTTATGTCGACCGTAAGGTTCGTGATGTGGCATTCATGGTCGGAGAGTGAGTGTTGCTTCGGGTGTCGCCCATGAAGGGCGTGATGAGATTTGGGAAAAAGGCCAAGCTAAGCCCTAGATTCATTGGTCCTTTTGAGATTCTTTATCGAGTGGGAGATGTGGCTTATAGACTTGCGTTGTTGCCGCGTTTACCAGTTGTGCACCCCATGTTTCATGTGTCCATGCTTTGGAAGTATCACGGTGATCCATCCCACGTGTTAGACTTCAACATTGTCTAGTTGGACAAGGACTTGACCTATGAGGATGAGCCGGTAGCTATTCTAGACCGGCAGGTTCGTCAGTTGAGATCGAAGAATTTCCCTTCAATTCGTGTGTAGTGGAGAGGTCAGCCTGTTGAGGCAGCGACCTAGGAGTCCGAACCCGATATGCAGAGCCATTATCCTCATCTTTTCATCGACTCGGGTACTTTTCTATTCCGTTCGAGGACGAACGATTGTTTAGGAGGTGGAGAATGTGATGACCCAAAGGTCATCTCTTGTTTAGAAGTTAAAACTGTGTTCTGAGGCCTTAAAACCCTCTTTTTGTTGCACCTTGATTTGCGTGCGCTATCCAGGCGTGCTTCCGGCAAGCTTTTATGTGAAATATAAGAAAATTTATGAATTTGGCCTTTAAAATTGGTTAAAGTTGACTTTGCTCAACATTCTTGGTAAACGAACCCGGACCCGTGATCCGACTGTCCCATAGGGTCCATAGTAAAATATGGGACTCAGGAGTATGCCCGGAATCGAATTCTGAGGTCCCAAGCCCGAGAAAAGAATTTTTAAAGAATATTATTTGCTGTAAAATATAAAGGCTTTTAGAAGTGAAATGATGCATTTTCTTGATGGTATCGGGCCCATATCTTGGTTTCCGAACCCGATACAAATATAAAATAATAATTAAGTTAAATCTGTGAAATTTGGTAAGAATCAAAATTGGTTTGGTATAAAGCGGACCTATAGTTGAGAAAATGGAAATTTCAATGTTCTTGGGTAATTTCGTGAATTTGAGATTTAATTCGTAGTCGTTAATGTTATTTTAATGATTTGATTGTACTAGCAAGTCCATATGATGTTTTTAGATTTGCGTGCATGATTGGTTTGGAGCCCGAGGGCTCGGGTGAGTTTTGGATAGGCCACAGAGTGAATTCGGACTTAGGAAAATTGTTGGTATGTTGCAGCTGTGTAACAGGCCTCTATTCTCGCAATTGCGAGATTAGGCTTCGCAAATGCGAAGTGCTCAGGTTTGGGAAATGCGACCCCAGTGTCGCAAATGCGAACCAAGCCTGGGCAGGCCCTCTTCGCAAATGCGAACACTAGGTGGGAATTACGAAGCCTTCCCATCGCAAATGCGACATTTTCCTTCAAAATTGTGAAGATGACATGATTCCAAAGCGTTCGCAATTGTGAACCCTGGTCGCAATTGCGACATCTGAGACTTGTTAAGTGGGATTTTTGATGGGATTCTTCTTCACTTTTACACTTTTTCAAACCTAAACATCACATAAGCGATTTTCTTGAAGAAGGTTCTTCCCCAAATCATAGGTAAACAACTTCTAACTTATTTTCTTGAATCTATAACATCTTTTTACATGATTACACTTCAAAATCTAGGGTTTTTCATGGGAAACTGGGTGTTTTTGGGTAGAAGTTAGGATTTTCAAAATTTGGGGATTTGGACCTCAATTTGAGGTCTGATTTCAAAACAAATTACATATTTGAGTTCGTGAGTGAATGGGTGATCGAGTTTCGGTTCGAACTTTGGGTTTTGACCAAACGGGTCCGAGGTCGATTTTTGACTTCTTAGGGAAAACAATGGGAAACCTATTTTCATGCATTAGAATTGATTTATTTAGCATATATTAATGTTATTAAGTACATTGTGACTATATACAAACGAATTGGAAGTGGAACCGAGAGATAAAGTGGTAGTTGAGGCTTAATTTGTCCGTGGAATCGAGGTAAGTATTTTGTCTAACCTTAGCTTGATGGAATAGGAGTTGTGGTCTATTTTCTATGTGTTTGTATCGAGTACGACGTATAGGTGTGGTGACAAGTATCTATACGTTGGTGTCAAGCATGCCCGTGAGTCTTATATCATGATTGTTGTGATTCTATTATGTATCGACCATGCTCAAATTGATGATTATTAATGTTGAATAAAGCTTATGAAAGTTTCTTGGTAATTGATTATTGTTAAGAATTGGTACAAGTTGAGTTTCATTCTTGCAAAGTAATTATTGAACACGAGATTGGTTATAGGTGAATTCTTTGTCGGGACGTTATTGTTGATATTGTTCACTCCCTTGCCGGGACTTATTGTTTCTATTTTTTGGGCGAGGAAGACTGTAAAGCACGAAGGGTGATGCCGTGCATGATATTATGAGTGATTGTAATGCATGAAGGGTGATGTCGTTCCATGAATTGAGAGTTAATGCGTGAAGGGTGATGTCGTGCAAATATTGTGGAGGTATAATGCACGAAGGGTGATATTGTGCCATGACTATATGAGGTAAAACACGAAGGGTGATACCATGCCGTTTATGATATTTCATATGGTGAGAACGAGAGTAAAAGCACGAAGGGTGATGCCATGCACGTGTTATCGTTTCATCATTTTGTTGATATAGTTGTGATGTTCATTATGCTTCTTTATTAATGCTTCTTAATTAGCCTACTATTAGAATCTGATATTCCCCACAACATGTCCTCTTCCCACCTTATCCTGTTGATTCATGTTATTATGATTCTGTCTGTATATGATTTACCTGCATAGGTATTTATGATTTTCATGTCCTAGCCTCGTCACTACTTCGTCGAGGTTAGGCTCGGCACTTACTCAGTATATGGAGTCGGTTATACTGATACTACACTCTGCACTCTTTTGTGCAGACTTCGTTACCAGACCCGGTTAGTAGCTGAGGTAGCTGCCTTCAATCCAGGGAGACCAAGGTAGATCTACTGGCGTCTGCAGAGCCTGAAGTCCCTCTTTCCCTGTTTATTTTTCTGCTGTCTCTTTTCTTTTCCGAGAACAGTTATATTTTCTTTTCAGACCAGTATTTGTAGTAACTCGTAGATGTTCGTGAAGTTGTGACACCAGATCCGTAGGTAGACTCGTATTGGATTATTTGATCATTTTATAACTCTTCCGCATTTATCAACTGTTTAACTTTAGTTTCTGTTTATAACTGTTTGGGATTGATTGTTACTATGTAGAACCCTAATAATTGGCTTGCCTAGCTTTCACGATTAGGCGCTATCACGACTCCCGACGGTGGGAAATTGGGGTCATGAAAACTTCACTGGTACCTCTTTGCCTATCCCACCCACTGGCTGAGGAGGTGAGTTGATAGCCTTGACACTACTTCTGCCTTTTCCTACAACTAGACCAAGGCGCTCCACCTGAGTCGAGGATAAGTAGTTGTGGGTAGCACCCGTGTCTATCGCCCGAATGAGCTTGCCCTTTACCTTCATCTCGACGAATATTAAGGTCCTATCTTGTTTAGGAGGAGTTCTCTCATCCGCCTTCTTTCTCCCTTTTCTTGTTCTTGGACAGGGGTCATTCTTCTTACGGATACCAGCACTGGTTCCTGCTAAGGCCTCAGAAATAGAGTCAACAATTGCATTGAAGGCACCTATTGGTTCGGTCTGGTCCGCATCTTCTGTGTCGTCATCCGTCCCATCATCAAAAGCTTGATGGGTTTCATCTGTGCATGTGGATATTCATTATTCCAATGTGGTCCGCTGCAATAAAGGCATCCTGAAAGGGGTTTTTCTCCCCTGATCATTGTTGTTTGATGCAGTACTATTGCTGTCTGAGGAGGGAGCCTTAGATTTGGTTGCACTACGATCTCCCCCACTTCTGCTAGGGCCACCATTGCTAGGTTGGCCTCCTTTGTATCCCACTCGGGCAGGTGGTTGAGGCCAATCCTTTCGAGCTTCCACTTGATAGTCCCCAAGGCATTCATCTGCTTGGATCGTCTTGGGTAGGGTATCCACCCTTTGTCTTTGCAGCTCCATACGGGCATAAGGTCTCAACCCTTCTAAGAAGGTGAAGAGCTTGTCTTTGTCCCCCATGTCGCGTATGTTTAGCATGAGCACGGAGAATTTCTGCACGTAGTCCCGCACTGATTTGGTCTGGCGGAGCTCCTGTAGCTTCCTCCTTGCATTATATTCAACATTTTCGGGGAAGAACTGTAGGCGTATGGCTGCCTTCAGTTCTCCCCATGTCTTGAGAACATCTTCATCGACCCTGATGGCTTCGTATTTCACCTGCCACCAGAGTTTCGCATCACCCTAAAGATACATGGTAGCAGTTTCTACCTTCTTAGATTCTTCCAGGCCCCCACGGCAGTGTTGTTCGGTGTCGAAGATGAAGTTTTTCACTTTCTTGGCATTTGAGTTCCACTGTATGGCTTTGGCTCAGAAATTTTCAGTTTTTGTGTCGCGAGGGCGAGGTTCACAGCACCCCCGATTTGGTTTTCGCCTCCTCGAAGCAGGCATTGTAAAGTAGCATTGACGACATTGAGCTAGCCTGTCAAGTTATCTATAGTTTGTTGCATGGCAGTAACCTTGTCTGCCTCTTGTGCCCTGTAGGCTAAATACTCGGCACGCTCCTGTTGGAAGCCCTCGAATTTGCCAAACAATTTGGCTACCTCTGTGGCTGCCATTTGTCGGTCTCCCTCAAAGTCATGACTGCTGTTTTCTATGTCAACTTCAGCCTGGAGCATTCTGCGATGGGTCCCCATGATTCACCATGGTCAGAAATGGTGGTAATGGCAATATGTTCCCTCGTCCGATGTCAAGCCTAGGCTATGATACCAATTGTTATGCGACTTCCTGAGATTCCTTGGAAGGGCGACGTAAAGCTAAGCAACTGATGTCAGTGCATTTACTATCTGCCAACCGAGGTCCCCTCCGTACGCTAGACGAGATTGTTAGTGTCGTACGGGAAAACAAATGTGAAGAGAAATTGAGAGAACATGAATGAGAATTGAGAATGAAAGAAAGCTTGATTGCATTAATGAAAGCTATTACAGAAAGGCAACGCGGTGTCGAGCGGGAGAGATGCCAGTACAGAGAATTGTTTGCTTGTTGGAAAGTTTGATTGCTTGATCCCCCTAATAATGCTTAAAAAAATAAACCAAATCTACAAGACTAGACTTAACTAAGCTAGAGAAACATAATGGAAGTACATGAAATAAAACTACTTTATATTTACAATGAAAAAGACTTAGTTTTCTGCAAGGAAAGAACATGTCCGTTGTCAGCAACATTGTCTTTGGCATCACGGTCTGCGCGTGCGGCATTGTCTCCGCACGTGGCGCTGTTGGCATCTGCCTGCCGCTGGGCGCTGACGAGGGATATCGGTGGGGCGACAGAGGCACATACGCGCTCGTCACTTGGCACAACCACGGAGTCGTCGGTAGCGCTAGGCGTTAGGAGGATTGCTAGGACGCCACGGGACGCGCCCAAGGAGTCATGGGAATGGCTAGAAAGCCTCCCATGACATATCTCATGAGCAAAAAAGAAATTTTAGTTTCTTACTTTAATCCGACTAGAGTTTTAGTGAGAACGAAATTCTATTGGTTTGTGGCTCCATTTCAGAATTAGGAGAATCTTAAACGAAAAATACTACTCCATAAGATTGACCAGTACAGTGCCAGAAACGTGGATGGGCTATTATTAATAATCTTAGCCAAGTATAGCAAAGTCAAATGTTGGTGTTTGCCGAGACTTGCCTATCTGGATGCAATTATGAGTAGAGAACTTGATTCTCTTGAAAAGTGATACCAAATGGACTATGTTGTATCACTATCAATATATGATTCATACCCAATATTAATGATAGTAATTTCATTGTTCTTTCAGTTCTACTACTACTAGTTATAACCTACCGAACAGCTAATGTTCGATAATGACATCGAATCACAATTCACGAAGCAGCTTCTACGTTACAAAATTAGTGTCTTGAGTTTCAAGGTTAGTCTGCACCCGTGTGAACTCATCTCGTCATGTATAGTGACAGTTCAAACAGAATCCCATATATTAGACATCTTGGAATCGAAATAACATAGTGCGTGAGAAAGCTAGCATGATAAAATTTGGTGGATGATAAATCTGACGATAAAAAAAATACTCCGCTAAACTAAGCATACTAATTTATTATGATTTGGTCAATTGACTTACATATGATTTATCACTAATATAAAACGAGAAAATAAAATTTTTGAGTTGTTCTTGTTGTGAAAAGAAAACGTCAATTTATAAAAGTACAAAACTATTCCAAGAATAGAATAAGGCATATCAAAGAGATTTATTTTTTTTAGGAGTCTTTTTCCTTCCTTCAAAAAAGAAAAGCCTAATAAATTTAAAACTCAAGTCAAAATCCTAACCAGACACGAACTCTCAAAATAGTTTGTGAATGAGATTTTTAGTTTTCTTTGTTTTACCTCCGCTCAAAATAGCAAATGTTTATAGAACGTAAATAATGCAAAAACAAACTGCTGCTTAAGTAAGTGGGGTCCACTCCACTGACCGAAACTTTTACTTATCTATATCTATATCTATATCTATCTATATTATTATAAAAGCATGAATAAAAATGTTGGATTACAAAAATAACCTTTTAATATTAAGCATAATAACTCACAATAAAAGGATATAATCGGAATTCTAGACATTAGCCTTGTAATCCTATTAGTCTTAGAACATAATACTACACGTTAGAAATCCTACATGATTACCTTTAGAATCTTATTTGTATAATTATTTTCGGGCATAGATATTATTCTTGTAATCCTATTATTTTTAGAATATACTTCTTAAAAAATTCATATTACTAAATTAATTTAAGAACGTATTATTATTGTCCAAATCTATTTTGAAACAGAAGAGCCTATATTATTATTAAACCCAAATATAATATTGATACACCAAAATAGTCCTAAAATATTGAATTAAAAAATTCAGAAGGGAAATGACGTAGCTGTAATAACTTTTTTTTTGGACTACAATAACTTCTATGTTAATATTTTTTAAATATATAAGATTTTAAAATTGATACAATCTTTTCTATTGAATTCTTATTAAAAACATGTAGGAAGGTTTAATAAAATTAATTTCATAAGAATCCTCCATATTGATAATACATTACCATTCTATAATATTCAATACCAAAAAAATTAAAAGTAATGTTAAACGCACTGCATAAAGCGTTGAAATTGAGGAAAAAATCCCCACGATAATATATTACTATATTATATTTGAACCGTTTTTCTACTCAAATAATATATTTTTATTATTAATTTTTCGTGATATAGAAAAATATACTCAATTATTAAGGAACTAAGAAAATTTTTAAGAATATAAATGTGTGAGGAAAAAAAGAAAAGGTTTGTAATAGGAATGATTTTACAAATATAAAGATCTAAAAGTGGAATGTCATCGATCTTTTTGCTCTTTGAAAATAAAATTTATTGTGGATTAAATTATAATCACGGTTAAATATTCAAACATGAGATAAACTAATATTAAGAATCTAAATCAGCAGAAAATAAATTATATTTTACGTTAAAACCAAATAATCAAATCTTTCAATTAATTATTTAGCAAGAGAATTCAATTAAATTATTTTAAATATATCATATGAGTAAAAGTATTTTTCAAGTCAAAAGAAAAAATCTTAGGATACATAAATTTACAAAAAAAGAGTGTTAGAGATTAAAAAGAATATATCACAAAGTGAAAAAGATTAGTATAATATTAAGAAGGTCATACAAGTGTTTGAGGAAGCACAATCAAAGCTAAATCCTGAACAAGAATAAGCTTTCAAGACAATATTATAAAAAATCGACTCTTGTATAAGGGGATTATCCTTTGTAGATGCCTCCGAAATAATATTCTTATATCATGTATTACTTGCAAATGCCAGATCAAGAGGCATGATATTGTTAGCAATAAGAACAAATGGTGTACCAGCAACGATTTTATTATGAGGTCATACAACTCAATTCAGATTTGGTATACCTCTTCAAATAACTGAAATAACCATCACAAATATATCAAGTCAGAGCAATAGTGCTAAATTTATAAGGAAAGCAAAAGTGATAATATGGAATGAAGCGCTTTTGGCTAACCGTCAAATGATCGAAACAATTGCCCAGATAGAGATATATTGGATATCGATGAACCGTTTTGTGGTAAAGTAATAGTTTGGGAGGTGATTTTTATCAAGTACGATTGGTAGTTCTAAAATTGGCCAAAGCAAAAGCTCTAAAAGCTAGCTTGCCAAAATTATACTTATGACCTCAAATGAAAAATACTAAAATGACAAAAAATATAAAAGTAAGAACAGATACAACATTTAGTGACTTCTTGCTTCGTGTCGGAAACGATGAAGAGCATCCAAGATGATTTGGTTCTTCTAGAATACTTGGTTATCAAACCCAATGGTAATGGTAGTGCATTTAATAAGGAAAATATTTTCATCATTAGATTAAAATGCAACTTATGCAAATTACATGATAGAAATTAAAGAGCTATCTTAGCTAGCAGAAATGAATATGTTGATCAACTAAATAAAAGGTTGATTGCCAAGTTTTATGGTAAAAATAAGATATTTTTCAGTTTTGACTCAACAGAAGATGATACCAACAATAACTACCAAGAATAATACCTAAAGACTTTAATGCCTAATGGCCTTTCTACTGTAAATGTTTGTTGTCAAGTTCATTATTTTTTACGTATGTTAGTGTCACCATATATATAATAAACTAAGTTAAAATTGATCTTTCATTGCATATAGATTGATTTTAAAGAAACATATGCCCGTCAGTCATGCTGCTGAAAACTTAGATCCACTGAATAGTATGTAAAAGTACACATATGGTATATAAAAGTTTTGATAATATATATATAATATTGTCAAAACTAAGTTAAAATTGATTTTCCATTGCATATAGGTTAATATTGAAGAAACGTATGCCCGTTATACTACTGAAAACTTAGATCCATTAAATAGCTTATGTAATAGTACACATATGGTATATAGAAGTTTTGACAATAACGTCATACATGCAGAACTTATGATACTGGTCAATATGCTTCTAAATATGTGTTTATCCCCAAATTCAACTTTCGTTTTCCGAAACTAAAGAATATCCTTTTAAATTTGTGCGAAAATAATTTTCAGTATATTTATATTTTGTTGTTATAATAAATAAAGTACAAGAACAAACATCCTAAATATTGAATTATATTTATCACAATATATTTTCTTACACGAATAACTATATGTTGCACTTTCAAGAGAGATATCAATATCGAAAACAAGAGTTCTGATTATGGCAGAGAACCAAAACATTAGAAGGAAACATATACCCAAAAAATTGATTAAAATTGATACCTTTAAACTATAATTAGATACCTTTAAACTATAACACATAATTATCTATTTAATATGGCTAAAATTAATTATATGTATAAGTTCTAATGATATCCTTTCATTTTGAATTAGCGTATTATGTTAATATAATAATATTTTTTGGTATTTAGATGATTGTTGTAGTATTATATATAAAAAAAAATTCATTAATTAAATTTTATTGTTCCTTCATATAAATAAATATTTAAACTATTATGTGTCATTATTAACGTGTAACGCATGTTTATAGATACTAATAAAAATAAAAGAAGGAGAATCTATGTGAGAATTGAAGAGCTAGCACTTCTGCAGTGACAATGACCATCTTCAATTTGATTAACATATAGTTCCGTCATTTTGTCTTAATCCATACTAGGCAATATCTAGAATTAAGTGTCGTGTTTGAAAACTAGTACATATTAGATACTGTATCAGTACCCTAACTTGAATAACGAATTTACTTTTCAATATGTAACTTGTTTAAATGCTCATTCAAGATAGGGTTCTCGGATCTTCCATTAATAAAAGAAAATGTTGATTATTTTTATCAACTGACTATGGAATTGGCTGAGAGTTAGGTGTAGGAAGGGGCGGCTGCAGTGGTGTCACGTGATATCATTTCGTCAGAAAATTTTATTAAATATATGTATTTGTTTATCCTTAAAATCGGATAACAATTAAATTTATAAGTGGTTTTAAGAATATGTAATTTACCTAGCACCAATTGATAAATATGATGATTAATAGTAAAAATAAACAACAAAGTAGCCCAAACTAGTATTGAAATGCAATTCAGCCCTAGAGCTAGGTCACCCTCGAACTAAATGAGTGAGAGTAGAGTTATGGAACAAACTGATGAACAAGAGAGTATAAGAGAAAAGAGTAATGTGTTGCTTTGATATGCGTGAATGTCAGATAATTACAGAATGATTAGACCCTTCTTTATATAGTAGAAGAATCCTATTTATGGTACAATTCTAATTACATAAGTAAATCCCATGATAGGCTGAATAACCGCTCTTGATTTGATCCGTTCCGAGATTTCTGCCATGATCCTCGGCCAGTCACGCATATCTTGTTTTTCCGTTATTATACTATCTTCGATCTCGCTCGATGCCTGCCCTGTTGGGCCTCGATCATCACCGGTCTCGACCTTTATAGGTACTTCGAATCCCGAACTCGTTGTCTGATCCTAATAACTCGATCTGATATACTACGGGGTCGATCCTCGATCCATTCCCCTGGTCCCGGTTAATTAGTGAAATTGGGTAGGCCCGATTTTAACCGTATACAGATAGTCCCCTCATTTTTTGGAGTATAATGACGAGAAACTAATTGAGTCCTTGATCTTTACCCCGATTTATCATGACACCATTACCGTAACACAAGTGACTGAGATGACCAAAACGTCCCGCCTGTGCAGTTCCCCAGGTCATTAATATGTGTCAATTGACGGTCGACCGCTAGTAATTTCGAATTGTTGCTGTGAAACCCATAAATAGGCCCTTTTCCACTTTTTCAAACTTTATTTTGAATCTCTCCTGTGCTAATCTTCAAAAATCCTTTCCTTCAAGTTCATCTGCAAATCTTCAAGTTTCATTGCTAACTTTTTTTAAACCACCAAATACTATCACTGTCGTCCTTCTTTAATCTTAACCCAATGGCGAAAACGTCCAAAACTGTTCCACGGAAGGAAAAAGCTTCCTCGTCTATGCCAGTCGGTGAGCAACCAGTGACGGAGCCACTCCCTGAAGAATTCTTTCCCCCGCTGTGCATCCTTGACTCCGACTTCAAAGTTGAAAAGACCTCCTCGGTTCCAGGCCAATGCAAACCAATGTCGAGGTATATATGTACAATCGCTAGTGGCCTTTTAAACCAAGTTAAAAAGGATTGCACCTGGGTAGACAAGCATGTGGTGGTGCCTTCGCTTGAAGAGACAATCATTATGTATGTGGAAGGGTTTTTGAGTGTGTACACTTATCATTTCATATTGGGCCCCCTGGATCCAGTTATCATCGACTTCTGCAAGAAGTACGAGGTTACCCTCGGCCAAATACACCCCTCCTTATGGAGGATAGTGATGCTGCTCTATTATTTTTGTGAGCCAAGTTGATGGGCTTCCCTTTACCCTTAATCATCTTATACACTTATATAGCCCTCGACTTCATTGAGGGGAGCTAATAAAGCTTCAATGTCGGGCTTCTAGAGCGGCTTTCTCGAGCATAGATGAGGACAAAGACCGGGGCTGAATGGCCGATTTGTACGAATGAAGAACTCGAATTTGATCCTGGTCGAATGTATGCCATTTCCGAGAAATGAATATGAAACGTAAGTATGGTTCCCTTTTTATCTTCTGCTCATTTTTTCATCTTTTCTTATTGATGCTTCGTATGATGCAGCCGTTGCCTGGATGCCGGGTGCTATTCTCCAGCTCGAGAACTGGGTCACAAGCCTAGTGTCGAAATCGACACACGTTGAGCGCATATGGCGCGAATTGTCGGGAGGTCTATGGGAGGCCCGAAACCATAATAAGTTTTTGTATAATCCGATAACTCCGACCACTGTCTGAATTTTATTTTGATCTTATATACCCTTCTTTTGCACGCCTTGGGAAGAATGTGCCGACGAGGCCCTCAACAGGTGATAAAGAAAACCTTCCCCAACCGTCGGCTCTGAAATAAACGAAAGGGTGAAAAAGGAGAGAGGCTTCGAGCTCCACGAAGTTGGACGAGCAAAAACCCAAAAAGAGGCGAACCCATAGGGGTAATGTAATCCATCGACAATGGACACAGTCCTCAGGCTATGAGATGAGCCCGAAGAGGGTGAAAAGGAAGATGATTCAGGGCTGATAGTCGTACACGAGCTAGCACCGGTGCTCAAAAATCTCCAAAACCAGAGGAAATCAATGTTGACCGGTCTAGGCCCGATGAGGTCGAGGGGGAGACTTCAGCCAAAATCCTTGAGCCGAAAGGAATCAAAGGCGTTTTGCCTCAGGGAAAATAGGCCATTGAAGAGGTAATGGATTCCGGCACAGAGAACGAGCTCGAGGCTCCCCAAGATGGAGGAAATGCTTCAAAAGATTCTTGGGGGGGGGGGACAATAGAGATTAGGGATTCCCCGTTGTTTCCTTCAGTCTCCAATTCTTTGATACGTGATTCTTAAGTCGTGGAAACTTGTCATGGGGAATGAGCTCACGAAGAGGAGGATCTCTTCCGTGGATTATTTTCCGGAATAGAGGACGTCACTGGTTTGGGTGACCTAGAGGTTCCGAGAAAAATCTCGGGTGAGGCTTCCTCGAGTTCCAAACTAACCGATCAATTCCTGGCTCCCAGTGTAGATCCCGGGCGCAATAAAACTATCGTGATCACGGTCCAGGAAGATGCTCTGTTCTTGGTGTCCCCATAGGGGGTGGCCAGCTACCTCCGGGGTTTGGTCATAAAGGAGGATAGAGCCCAGATGGATGTGGTGGAAAGGCCTTGTTTTTTGAACGAAGCCCAACAAGATTTAAACTGTGTAATCTTTGATTCTTCTATCCATTTTTGTACATAGGTTTTTCTCCCTTAGTATAATTTTTCCCTTCTATCTTTACAGGCTTCAGTGCTTCATCACGAGGATTTCCTCTGACTTCAAGGATAACTGAGCCGTTATGAGGCTGATATCCAAGGGCTTAGCAAGGAGAAGAATGCCTTTAAACTTTTTAGTAAGCAAAAAGAAGAAGGAATCAAGAACCTTCGAGCTGAACTAGCCGCGGCTCAGAAAGAACAGAGCGAACTGACCGAGCAGGTAATAAAAGCCTTAGAAGATCATGATATCAGTCTGGGAGTGGTGGCTAACAATTCGATCTCACAGGTCCATCAACTGCGCGAGACGATCGTGCAAATCCGTGGAGAGGTAGATGTGGTGAAGGAGGAAACCATATCATGAAGGCAAAATACAGACCCTCTTGCCTCAGAGAAAAATACTGCTTAAGCTCAGTTATCCTCGGCTGAAAGCCAGCTTCAAGGCATGAAAGAGAAGAACTTGGAATAAGCCAAGAAAATTGAGGAGCTCCAGGCTCGGTTGCTCACGGAACATGCAGTGGTGAAATCTAAGGCTGAGACGGCTAAGCCGATGCTGAGGCAATCATGACCATCTACCGATCTGACGGTGAAACAGCTCAAGCTTGAGAAAGGGAGGTTGCTGATATTGCTCAACCTCGAGCATACTGGGTTGCCAAGCTCGCCAAGTGACAGTCTTGAAGGGAGACTCTCGAGAAGATTCACGCCTGTGGCTTTGATCTAGCTGCCGAGATCAAAGATGCAAAAGAGCTTGAAGTTGAAGCCAAATCATTGTTCTCTGCTAATGATGATGATTTCTGGAGCCTGAGTGGATTCGAGAGCAGAGAAGACCCCGAGGGTTAAGATGTTGCTCCTAGAGAATATTAAGTACTTAGGATCTTTTTTGGGGTTTTTACATAGAATTCCCATCGGGTCATGTTGCCCTTGTAAAATCGCAGGGCTGGTGAATTATTGGCGCATACCTTTGACATTTATCGCATTTTTGAACGAACTCTTTTGTATCATTTTCCATACCGGCCCAATAGTACCCTGCTCTGATGACTTTGTGAACTAGTGATTCGGCACCAGAGTGGTTCCCACAAGTGCCTTCGTGAATCTCTTATAGGACGTAGTCGGTGTCTCCTAGTCCTAAACATATCGCCAATGGTCCATCAAACATCCTCTTGAATAGCGTTCCATACTCGGCCAAGGTGAACCATGTTGCCTTCATGCATAGAGTCCTTGACTCCTTCGGATCTGATAAGAGCTTCCCATTTTTTAAGTATTCAATGTACTTGTTTTTCCAATCCCATGTCAAACTTGTAGAGTTTATTTTGGTGTGGCCTTCTTCGATTACTAATCTCAAGAGTTGTACCATAGTCCCCGAGTTAAGTTTGTCATCTTCAATCGAAGACCCTAAGTTTGCTAGGGCATCGGCCTTGTTGTTTCGTTCGTGAGGTATGTGTTGGAAGGCCCACTCTTTAAATCGATGTAAAGTTACCTGTAGTCTGTCCAAGTATCTCTGCATTCGATCTTCTCGGACTTCGAAAGTTCTATTGACTTGGTTTAGTAGGGAACTACATTTGGCCTCGATGGCCTCTGCTCCCAAACTTTTAGCTAAATCGAGACCTGCAATCATGGCCTCATACTCGGCCTCATTGTTAATTAACTTCGAAGTTTTGATAGACTATCTAATTATGTTACGCGTGGGTAGCTTCAAAATGATACCCAGCCCGGACCCTTTCACGTTTCAAGCACCGTCCGTGAAGAGGGTCCATACCCCCGATGATGTACCCAATTTTAGTAGCAATTCCTTTTGAACCTCGGGTACGAGGGCTGGCATGAAATCAACCACGAAGTCAGCCAAGATTTGAGACTTGATGGTTGTTCGGGGTTGATACTCAATATCGTACCTGCTGAGTTCTATGGCCCATTTGGCCAATCGCCCAGAAAGTTCGGGTTTACGCAACACATTTCGAAGGGGATAAGTAGTTAGAACACATATTGGGTGACATTGGAAATACGATTTTAATTTCCTAGAGACGCTTATTAAAGCAAGTGCTAATTTTTATAAGATAGTATAGCTAGTTCCGGCTTCGCCTAAGGTCCGACTAACATAGTAAACAGGGAATTGCGTACCTTTTTCTTCTCGGACTAGGACCCCACTTACTGCTATTTCTGAAACCGCCAAGTATATGTATAGTTGCTCGTCCTCTTTCGGGGTATGAAGTAGTGGAGTACTTGACATGTATCGTTATAGTTCTTCTACGGCTTGTTGGCATTCGGGGGTCCATGCAAAATTGCTCTTCTTCTTAAGTAGTGAGAAAAACCGGTTACTCCTATCTGAGGACCTCGAGATGAATTGTCCTAGGGTGGCTATGCGCGCGGTCAGCCTCTGCACGACCTTCACATTATCTATGACTTTGATATCCTCGATAGCTTTGATTTTATCGGTATTGATCTCGATCTCCCGATTGGACACCATGAAGCCGAGAAATTTGCCCAGCCGACCCTGAATGCACACTTTACTGGGTTGAGTTTCATGTTGTACCTCCTTAGTATATCGAAAGTCTCCTGTAAATGTTTCAAATGGTCCTCTGCTTGCAGGAACTTAGCTAGCATGTCATCAATATAAACTTCCATAGATTTCCCTATTTGTTCTTTGAACATTCGATTTACTAGGTGTTGATAAGTTGCACCAGCATTTTTTAGTCTAAACGACATTACGTTATAACAATAGGTACCGTATTTAGTGACAAATGAAGTTTTTTCCTGATCCTCCGAGTTCATCTGTATTTGATTGTACCCGGAATAGGCATCGAGAAAACTAAGAATCTCATGGCTAGCCGTGGCATCGATCATGCGATCGATGTTCAGCAAAGGAAAGAATCCTTAGGGCAGACCTTATTCAAGTCCTTATAGTTTATGCACATTCTAAGTTTATTTCCCTTCTTATAGGCCACCACTACGTTGCTAACCATTCGTGATATTTTACTTCCCGAATGGACCCTATTTTGAGAAGTTTGGTTACCTCATCCTTGATGAATGTATGCTTAACCTCGGACTGAGGCCTTCTCTTTTGCTTTACTTGACAAAATTTTGGGTCCAAGCTTAATCGATGGGTAGTGATGTCTGATGGGATTCCTGTCATATCAAGATGGGACCAAGCAAAACAGTTTATGTTATCTAAAAGGAATTGAATAACTTTTTTCCTGAGCTCGAGAGTTAACCTTGTGCCTCGGTATACCTTTTGATCGGGCAGATGCTCGATTAGTTGATTTGTTCTAGCTCTTTAACCGTCGACTTTGTTGCTTTAGAATCACCGGGGGTTATGAAGGTTCGAGGTATCATATAATCATCATCCTTGAAAGTTTCCTGCTCCTCTAGCCGGGCCAACGCTGGTAATTGTGGTTGCTATTTGACTTCATGCTTTCCCTTCGACTCTGATCCCTTTGCTCATGAAAGCGTCGATACCGGTATTACTTCGTCGATTGCAAACATTTCTTTGGCGGCAGGTTGTTCACCGTACACCGTTTTGATTCCTTCTGATGTTGGGAACTTCAGGACTTGATGAAGCGTCGAGGGCACTACCCACATGTTATGGTTCCAGGGCCTTCCGAGCAGTGTGTTGTACCTTATATCGCCCTCAATCAGATGGAACTTTGTTTCTTGGATGGTCCCAGCCATATTTACTGGCAAAATGATTTCCCCTTTGGCGGTTTCACTCACCATGTTGAAGCCATTAAGTACTCGATCCACGGGCACAATTTGATTTTGGAGGTTGAGTTGCTCTACGACCCTTAATCGAATAATGTTTGCCGAGCTACCTGGATCAATCAACACACTATTGCGCCCCCTTTTTTCCCTCCGCAGAGAGAGGTCCGGGTTTCGACATTCATGGAGGGTTATAACTCATTTCCTTTTGGGAATTGGGTATTTGAAGAGTCGCCACCTAAGGGGTTATGGTGTGTTAGGGCACCAAGAGCGATTAACTCTTGGATTGGTTTGCATTACCAGAGATTAGGGTAAGGGCTCGAAATGACCTCGAGGGGAAGGTGTTAGACACCCTTCTAGGGCCACAACTGTGGGTCCCGACCGAACTTATATTTATGAATTAGTCCATTAACAAATAAATAGTTCGAATCAAATAATTTGCAAGTAAAGCACGCTGGACACAAATAACAAGGCAAAGATTTTGAACAAGTTGTACAAAACAAAGTTTAAACAAAGGAATTTTGGAAAAGGGGGAGTCCTAGGTTGGTTAGCCTATAGGATCACACCACACAATGTCCGGTAAGCACTCCTCAATAAGGGGCTACATGTGACATTAGCACGTAGTCATCATATCTCATATCTACCCTTCCCACCCCTTTAGTGGTCATTAAAACGAGTGTTGGTCATCGATCTCTATTGCGTGTTGTTACTCGTCCCTTCTTAATGATCCTGGAGGAATTTTAGGACCTCTACCTATAGGTAGTTCTACACAGACCCGTAAGGTTTTAAAGGTGAAAATACTAAGGCGATAGGCAAGAACAATTAGGACCTTAACACATAAGATAAAGGGAGCAATTAGAGACTCAAGTTTACCTCCTCAAACAATACATAAGCAGCATGACTCAAGCACAAATAAGGGCCTTTTGTTAAACAATATCCTAAGGCATGATGTCTAAGTGAATATCAAGACACAAAAGATAGGCAGTTTATTTTATATTCTTAGAAGTAATGACCCTATCAGTTGCCTACTGATTTTTGAAGCCTGCTAAAATCAGAACGACATTAAGTAATAGAAACAGTTTCAGAGTTGCAGGATTTGAAAACACCTTTTAGGCTTGCCTACACACGGAATAATGGTAATTACGTTTTATATAGTAAAACAGGGAAGATTTTAAAACAGACTCTTGAATCCCTATAGGCATGTTGTCTCATGATAGATTAAGGCAGTTTTTGAAAGAATTTGTTTCAGGGAAAATAAGACACTAATTAAACCAGTTTTAAAGTGAACTAATCGTGGACTGGATTGACTTATTGGTTTAAATCTATAGGCTGAATTTCTGGTATTGTTACCTATAGAAATGATATCTAATTGTTTAAAAACTTATTGTTTAGAAACTTACTGGCATGATAACAGATGAAAACACATGTAAACACTTATTATAACAGAAGTTGAACTGGACTATATCCTATAGGCATGACATCTACTTGTGAAGTTGATTTTAAGACCTATAACCTGATTTCTATTATTGGAACCACTTGAGACCTATAGGCATGAGTCTAACATAGCAAAATATGAAGTCATATAGGCATGGTTTCTACTTTGTTAGACAATCATAGAAAAATATAAAGTCTTATAGGCATGGTTTCTACTTAGTAAGGCAAACATAGCAAAATGTAAAGTCCTATAGGCATGGTTTCTACCTGTATTACCCCACAAACATGTAACTACCCACCCTTTTTTACTAGTTACCCCAATATTCGTTTACAAATTATTATAGACCATATGAATGAATTACATAAGTAGATAAGAAAAATAAAGTTATTCTATAGGGAGCCTACAAATAGGCCCAGATTTCCAAAGCCTCATATAGCCTCAAATGCCCAAATTCCATAGACAAAGTCATTATCTAGGTGTGTCAGAGTTCCCTAAGGATCTCAAGGATCCTGGGCAGTGCTCACACCTAGACTTGGTAACCAAATTGAGTAAGTACAGTGTGGAAGGTCCATCCTCAGTGTGCCAGAGTTCATAGGGTTCTCAAGAGGATCCCAAGGCAGCACTCACACTGGAGGGGGCAAAACCTAATGACTTAGGAGTAGAGTGAGAGTGCTTGACACAGTTTGAAAGGTTTTAGAGGAAAAACAGAATTAAAAAGAGGTTTGCTTGAAATAGTCTAGCAAAACAACAGAGGAGTTATTCAGTGAGATAGTTTTGAAAAGAGTAGGACAATAAAAAAACAACAGACCAACCTCAAGACCAAAACAGGTTCAGCATTACACACAGAACAAAGAACCAAGACAGGTTTAGCACCACAAGCCTTCACACGGGGGTAAGTGGGAATTAGGGATAGGTAAAGCCAATAATGGTAAACACATAGCAGGAAGAAGTCCTTAGAATTGGTACAGATATGCTCAGAAACACTGATTAGACATAGTCATAGAATCATGTAAGTTTAGGAGTGCAGACTACTTTACAAGGAGATTCATACTAGAAACCAGATAGAGCAAGATCACATGGAGACAGACTACATAGAGGGGGTAACATGTTCATACTGATCCTAAGGAAGGGAAGTACATAACATGCTAATAATGTAAACATATCAACTACAGGTTTCACAACAAAACCATAAGTAAAAGCAGACTAGAAATAGGATGAATTGAAGTAATAAAAGGACCATATTATTTGTGGAATTTGAATTGAAATCAGAACATACCAGTAATGAAGGTAGTAAACACAAAGTGAGGAGCAAGAGAGTAGAGTAATCAGCCTTGGCTTGCAGCCGGCTGACTTAGAAAAATAGTGAGTAACTAGAGAAAAGAGAGCAAAAGAGAGTTTTTTTGTGTGAGAGAGAGTTTTGGACTAATGTGTTCGTATACTTGTGTTATTGAGAGAGTATGTATATATAGTAGTCTGAAACTAGGTAAAATAAGGCAAGAATCATAATAGTGCAGTAATTATGAAACTCAAAATCAATTAGAGCAAAATCAGGACAAGTACTCCCTTAAGTTAAGGGAATTAATTCACACGGTAAGAACAAGTAACAAATAAGGAAAGAAATCAGTGTATGACTAATAAGGAAATATTTCAAGTTCAGTAAGTATAGAGTAAACAATTAGGGCTAAGTTCAGAAAACTCTAATTAAGGAGATAGTCGGTAAGAATAAAGTACCACATCAGACAAGGTAGGCGAATCAATTAATTTGAATAGAAAAGGTAGAAATCGAAGGTTCAAAGGAAGGTCTTCCAATCAAACCATGAAATTAGCGAATCCAGAATCAATTAAAGAGAAGGTCATGATTCAGTGTTCCACATAAAAATAGAGTAGAATAACCAGACATAGCAAATATGAAAGTTAAACAGCACTGATAGAAAGAGGCAAGTCTTGAACAGTCAAGATGAACACAAACACATAGAGGTGATATAAGTTAGGCTAAAAACTCAGTAGGAACATATTCGAAGCAAGATAGTCACAGAAACTCAAACAAGCAACGATCAATCATGCTAACACACATAACCAAATGAAGAAAATCTACAAAATTAGGGCTTTCAACATAGACAAGTTGAGGAGGTAGTAAAATCACAGAATCAGTCAAAATATGCAAGAAATAGAAGTTTAAACATAAAAAATCAGTTTAAACAAAGTTTTAAAAGGAGTTCTGAAACCCTAATTTTTTAGAAGAAAGTGAAAACACTTGAAATCAACGATTCTTGTAAAAAAGTTCTAAGGACAGTGTAAAACACTAAAGAAACAGACTCAAATCATTTTAAATTTGTACAGATCTAGGAGATGTAGGCAGAAATTATGGTTTCAGAAGAAACCCAAATAGAGATAAAAGAACCTGTCTAGAATCCCAAGGATCATAACAAATACAACGTGATTTTGTTCGGAATCACACTGGAGTAGCCAAGAACAGACAAGTGATGAACCCTAGATGCAAGTCGGCATGGCCCTTGGCCCTTGAAGACCTTAGAGTAGGCAAGCATGGCATTAGAGAAGCCACTGGAGGCTTAAGAGTTGATGGGAGATCACCGGAGAAGACTAGAGAAGAGAGGTCGACAGTTTGAAAGGCTAGGGTTTGGTTGAGTTATTGAGAGAGGAGAGGAGAGGAGAGAATACAGAGGCGGCGTTCTATGGAAAATGGTTAGGGTTAGGGGTTGTTTAGAGTTAAAAAAAGGAAGGAACGAACGAGGGTCGTTGATCTTTTAGTTCAACAGCCAGGATTTGACGGATCTTGGGTTGGGTAATTTCATTTAGGGCTTGGGTCGGATAATTTGCTTAGGAATTAGGCTGGGTATTGGGTTTAATTGAGGCTATGATTGAAATGTAATCTGGCTATATTTTAAATAGCCAATTTATCCCTATATAATTTATAATAAATAACAGATAATTTCTGAAAAAATAATTTTGTATACTAAAATGATTTAAAATAGATATTTAACATTTTAAAAATATAGAAGATCAATTTTATGCATATAAATATAATTATACATTAATAAGTCTAATATTGCAATTATATGCAATTTAGCTTTAAAATGCAAAATGCAATTATAGAAATGCACTAAAAATATTTCAACAATATTTTGGCATAAATATAGAATTTTCATGACTAAATCACCACAATAATAATTTGAGAGATAATTATTGACGATTTTATGAGTAAAAGGGAAGGAAATAAATCAATTTAAATTTTTTTTAAATTATAGAAAAATTATAAAAACCTTGTGCATGTTTATATATGCATATATATGCTATTTTGAAAGTATTTATGCATATTAAAAATATATAGAGAAAAATTGAGTATCAACACACACGTTTAACTTGAATTTTATTCATAAGGATAGATATTACCAATGCGTCGTTGTGAGGTTGTTCAATCCCCTCTACATCCTCATCGTTGAAAGACGAGGTTCCTTCCATAAGTAGTTCCTAGTTCACTTTTACCTTGTGATCGTCACCTAGGTGCGTTTAAATATCGGTCCTTGATGAACATCGACTCCTCCAATGATCATGTGAATTACATGCTTTGTCTCTTCCTGCTCGTTTTGTCTATTTGAATCCCTGTTTTTAAAGTGGTTCTTGGCTAGATCACTTAAAAATTCTTGAAGGTGCCCCTCGTTGAATAGTTGGGCTACTTCTCTTAATTGTCTGCACTCTTCTGTTTTATGGCCATGGATGCCATGATACTTGCATATTTGGTTTGGGCTTCTCTATGACGGATCAGTCTGTAGAGGTCGAGGACACCTGGTATATTTGATACGCCCAATGGCCGATACTATGGCGGAAGCATCTACGCTGAAATTATATTCTGACAATCGAGGTGCTTCTTTAGATATGGTATCCCTAACGAAACCACTCTTGCTTATGAGCCCTTGGGAGCTCTGTCTCAGATCATTCCTTCTATAATTCCAAACGGGGTTTCCCCCGGGCCTGTTATTTCTTTGATCTCCACCGTATGGATGATATCGGTCTCTGTTCGATCGTGGTTCCCAGTCAATGTCCCTTTTAACTCTGTCCACGGGCATGTTGGGATAAATCAAACCAATTGAAGCCCCTAGTTGGTCATCTTCGACCGTAATCTTCGATTGATATCAATTATGTACATCGAACCAAGTGACGGCTGGATATTCGATCAAATTCTTCTTTAATTGTTGCGAAGCTATGGAACTCCGTTCATTGAGATCTTGAGTGAAGGCTTGAACAGCCCAATCGCCAGTGACTGGTGGCAAATCTCTCTGTTCCACTTGAAATCGAGATACGATTTCCCTGAGCATCACGTTGTCTTCTTGCCTTACCTTGAATAAGTCTGACTTTCTAGTTGCAACTTTAATGGCTCCAGTGTGCGCCTTTACAAAGGAATCTGCAAGCATATCAAATGAATCAATAGAGTTAGATGGTAAATTATGATACTATATCATAGCACCCTTTGATAGAGTTTCTCCGAATTTCTTCAACAATATGGATTCAATTTCATCATCTTCCAAGTAATTTCCCTTAATGGCGCACGTATAAGAGGTAACATGTTCGTTTGGATCTGTCATCCCGTTATACTTCGGAATCTCAGGCATATAAAACTTCTTTGGGATTGGCTTTGGAGTCGCACTTGGGGGGGAAAGGTTTTTGGACAAACTTTTTGGAATCAAGTCTTTTCAGTACCGGTGGTGCCCCCGGGATTTGGTCGACCCTAGAGTTGTAAGTTTCCACTTTCTTATTATTTTCTTCGATCTTCTTTTCCCCTGTCTCGATCCACTTTGTTAGTTCCTCGAGCACTTTTATGATGGTAGGATTAGTCTCCGATTCTTCTTCATTCGATCTCTTTGGCACTGATTCGGCTCTATGAACAACTTCTAGTGATGGCTCGAGCTTGATCCTGCTTGGTGCACATTCTGATTTTCGAGTTGTGCTATTGCAGCATATTGAGTTTGAAACATCTCGAATATCATTCGAAGGCTAATTTCGCCTTCTTCATTCCTCTGTGTGTTCTGATCGGCTGTTCGAGCGTCTCTGCGGACGCTATTTCAAGGTCGACGCCTAAATTTCCATTAATGTCAATGTGGGAGTTGACATCGACTGGGTCTATGGCCGGCGGTCCATCAGGGTTGACTGGAGGTACTTCGTTTCCCGGGGCGGTTATATTTTCATTCTCGCCATGATGACCAAGGCTGTTATCTGTGTGAGTGGATTCTACTTGAGAGTTTGACATGTTGATTCCTGAAATCAAAGACACTTACGAGAACAAGCATAAAGTAGTGTGTGTTATGCGAATTAATATCAGGCAATCACTATTATCCTTAGCCCCACAGTGGGCGCCAAACTGTTTACCTTTAAAATCGGATAACAATTAAACTTATAAGTGGTTATAAGGATATATAATTTCACCTAGCACCAATTGATAAATATGATGATTAATAGTAAAAATAAACATCAAAGTAGCGCAAACCAATATTGAAAAGCAATTCAGCCCTCGAGTTAGGTCGCCCTCGAACTGAATGAATGAAAGTAGAGTTATAGAACAAACTGATGAACAAGAGAGTGTAAGTGAAAAGAGTATTGTTTTGCTTTGATATGCATGAATACAAGATAATTACAGAATGTTTATGTCACGACCCAAACCAAATGGGCCGCGATGAGCACCCGGTGCCTTACTCAACCGAGTACCAACGTAACATATTATTCTTATCATACTATCATGGGTAAATGAGCCATAAAACTCGTCATGAGATAACAAGAAAGAAACATAAGGGAATCCTCAATATATGACGACCCAACATGATATGCAAACTTATACATGTGACATATGGGCCTATAAGGCCGACATGACCATTTGTAAACTCAACACATAAGCCGAAAAGGCCATACTAGTATCCATACACCTGACATCTGTCTACAAGCCTCTAAGAGTACCTAATATCATAAGGGTTGGGACAGGGCCCCGCCATACCAATCAGTACATATCCAAAGCATACTGACCAAATAGGCAACTCTAGAGCAAGTGGAGTGCATCAACACCTTCCGCTGAGCTGATAACCTACTTGGAGGAATGTCAACCTATTTATCGGGATCTATGGGCATGAAACGCAGCGTCCCCAAACAAAAGTGACGTTAGTATGAATAAAGTACCGAGTATGTAAGGAAGGAAAACATAAACAAGAACAGCAGTATAAAGAGAGATCGAGAAGATACAATATGCAACATCTGAGTGCCTCTGGGGGCTACTGACATGAAATGCATAATACATATATATACATAAACTTGTAAAAACCATACGCCTCTGTGGGCATCATCATCATCATATCGTGCCCGGCCTCAAAGAGGACTCGGTAAAAACGTACCCGACCATCATAAGGCTTGGTAGAATCATACTTGGCCACGTAGAGCTCGGTAAATCCAACTCATCAGTGGTTGCACAATAGGTGCCGTACCCAGCCGACTATAGCGCGGCTCGGTAGAGTAAAATAGATACATATATATAATGCATGCTCGACTCATGCAATCATGTTCTAAACCTTTTGGAGTGACTTAAGAACATTATGGACATCCCAACCATCAATATGAACCTTAGTAGGATTTAAGTATCATACACACTTGTTTAGAATAACTTTATAAGGAAAGAACAACATGGACAACCTTAGTTTCTAGGAGTAGATCCGTTATGAATTAGCGTACCGTTTATGTTCATGTCACTTTAGATCATGCCAAAAGAAAGAAGTAAGTGACTTAACATACCTTGTATATTCTTCCCAACCTCAAGCTATGCAATTTCACGGCTCCTTAGTCTACAATAAGAAAAATGACACTCTCATTGTCATTTAAGCGTTGTAACTATTATGTATCGACCACAACCTATTTTACAATGAAATGGACAACACCCCCCTATATATACGACTTCACACTAGTCAAAAGAATCACAAATAGCTCAATATAGCCCTATCACTTCATACACAACACGACAACCATAATAGTGTCAAGCAATCCGAAAATGTTACGACGAACGACCAACAAACAACCTTGCCATTATGTGGTGTTTCTCCGCACCCTTCCTCCTCTCAACTCCATAAAAACAATCATAAAAGAGACAACCCAATACCAACATGAAACAACCCAAAAACAGTCCCACAAGCTCATAAACTCCAAAAAAAAAATTCAGTTTACTTAAACACGTTTCGACTTGTCTTTTCTTTCAAATTGAGAAATATGACCAAAAGAGCATCATTATACCTCTTATCCAATAAACCAGCCATGAATTCAACTTAAAAATAAGTTCACAACCAGCCAACCATTACACAAGAACAAACAACATACCATTCTTTCGAAACTATCTAGGTGTATTCTTTACGATCGAGTTACAACTCGCAAACGCATAGATAATGGAAGGAGAAGCATAAAATTATCTTGTACTGAGTATAACCCACGAAACCTGGTCCTTCTTCATCAAAAATAAGTTCCTCAACATGGCTACAAGAAAGAGAAAGAGAAACTAGCAAGTTGTCCGGACTTTTCAGCACTAGAATTGTGTCGTAACACCCGGAATACCCTAGGGTTTGTGTGGGATTTTTGGGGAGGAGTTGCAGGGGTTCAATTAGGTTTTATTTGTATGAAATATAGGTGAAATAAATGAGTATATAGTCCCTTAAAAGACCCCTCTTGGACGACTTTGGGGCTTTTAATTGAGTCCTCTCATTTTGCCAAGTATGTGATGCACCTACTTATCACCTACCAGTCTGCGCAGGCCCACGAAAATATGAATATCTTTAAACTCCAAGATTTTATTGACAAACGGTTTATTGTTTGGAAACTAGACTCATAGATATTTAATTTTGTAGGTAGATCATCCCCTAATTCCCATTATATTAGTAGAAAAGCTCAGTTACATTTGACCTAATTTTCAGCACATTTATGAATGGAACTTGTGATGACCTTTTCCAACTTTTGTTCCACAACTCGCTTGACTTCAAAACATAACACCAACTATCATAAGACTAAAATAACTCATAATATAATCTCCTTATAATGTTAATAACCTAGTCTCACCCCAAAAATACATGGTAAAACATTCCAACTTATCGACTTTCGACGGAACTTATTTTCTTCAATTCATTTAGCTTCTAAGCCTTCAAACTCTCCTGCTACTTGGTATTAATGATCTTAAATATTTGTAACCTCCATGTTAACATGATGAACTAACTTTGTAAACTTTTCAAAGATGATTCCATTTCTGAGCTTACATTAATTGACTTATGACGTACTCTTACGTACGAAAATATGGGGTGTAACATCATTTCCCCCTTTGGAACATTCGTCCTCGAATGTTGACTAATGCGCTTATTAGTCTCATAACCTGTAGCTCTTACTAATACTTTAATGTTGTCCTTGACATCTAGGAAACTGTTCTATAAATAGATCCAAGGGCCTGGGTATTCCCCCTTTTAGGCCTCTTTCTCATACCACGACCTCTTGTTGGAATTCTTCCAATCTCATAACTGTTGTTACCTTCTGACATGCATCATGTACAACCGTGTACTTATATGTTCGCCTATGCGACTCTTTTCTCCTTTTTCCTCCAGCTTTTGGCCAATATCTAGGCCTCACTTTGTGACAATATACAGAACTATGACAAGATGTCCCTCTAGGCATCTATAGGTGTACTAAAGTTCTTCGCTTGGTACTTTGTCGAACTTATGACTATTGTTATACATTGCTTCATAGCCTTGGTTACCTATGCTTATGGTTTTACTACATCTAGGTAGTTCATACTATATCCTAACTCTTACTTTGGTTTATTATTACCAAGGTCTGCCACCCAGCTCCAGGTTACTCTTTCGCTGCTTGTCCTATATGTATACATCTAAGTCCTTTAAGCTTCCTCATTAATGTTCATCTTATAATAACGGTCTAATCTCATCTCATACTTTACAACTTTTATCCATCCATTGGTGATTCACCTTAATGTTGATCCATAATCTACCACTGATAATTTGAAACTTCTGATGTAGTACATTGTCACTAGGGCTCACGTCTCATCGGGGAATATCTGAAGTGATTTGTCTGATCCACCTAGGGACGATACTATACTTCCATAACCGTATTTCATAGCATCCTAACATGATCATCTTATGGGCGTATTACAATCCCGTGCAATTCATAAAATCCCTTTTATTTAAATTATTCCTCAATCAAAGGCCTAAATGTCATCCTCTTATCTATCACAATTACACCCTTATTCTACTACCGGGGCATTATTTTATCTCTTCTAATTGCTCCTAGTCTTAGATTCCTCCGTGTTAATTCAAGCTATATTGAGCTTTTTATAACATACATAAACCATCAGCTCTCTTGTTTGATGGGCTTAATACTAAGGTCTTACCTATTCTTATCAGCTTCTAACTCACCTTTTCTTATCCTTACTCCCATATACCTAAAATCTTGTCACTCTGCCATACTTTAGATTGTGACCTACACATATCTATTGTACTACTCACATCCTTTCTCTTACTGGCTAGCATCACAGATTTCCTTTTGTGCCTTCTCAGTTGTCTTTAATGTAAGTAATCACTCTTCTTGGTCGTTCTGCCACTTGTTGCATGAATACTCAGCTTGATTTATTGCCCACGAATGCTGTAATTTCCTGTACCTCATATGATCTCAAACATCACCTTTGATTTTTTTTCTTCCCATTCATTAGCCACTATAGGCGCCACTTTCTTATGGAGTGCATCCAATGTTGCAATGAGACTATTGTTACCAGACCAATTCCTCTTCAAATTAATATGCTTAGGTTGAAGCCCTCTTCCTTATTTTCTGAGCTAGTCTTTCGTGGTAGTACATAGGAGACCTTCTGGATATTGTAAAGTTGTGAGCTTATTATATCGTACACCCGAAGGAAATTTTCGTTGTTCTTACTCGCCTATAATAATCCTTAGTTACATAACTTCGTGCCCTTGTGCTTATAGGGTTACTTCTAGGCTCAAATTTTGATTGTCTCCTTCATGGAAGTCTCTCCTATTTATCAATAACATCCTGACCGGAAACTTTTGCTGCCTCTTCCCAGCGTCGTTCTTGTATAATATTCTGGAGTCACAACATATCTATAGGATCTGAACAGATGCATTCTCATTCCTTTCACCTTTTTATCGCATGCTTCCTTTAATATCCCATAGTTACCTCTTTATCTTTGTTATTTATTTTTTCTCCACATCTTCACTGACATTTTACTCACCTTGAGGTAACCTTTCTATACCGGGGATAGTTGAATTTCTTACGCACATGGGTGACACTTAGTGTAATTAGTACACTTAGTCCCTTAAGCTTAATTCTGCTCACTGTGCTTGCTTTAGGGAAGCGTCTTCCTATATAAACCTTAAAGGTTATTCTTTTGTTGTCCATTCTATTATTGTTGCAATGTTATCTCTGAAATTCTCACGATGATGACTATTATAAACTCATTCGATACTTTATTCATATTCGGTTTATCTTGTTTACCATCCCATATTGATTTCTATTACTCTGGGGGTCTAACTTGGCCTTTTGGTAATCATATTCTGGTCATTAACTTATTTCTCGAAATGAGGATATGACTTTATGGCTTATACTTATTTATATTTTCAAGGCATGTATCCTCTTTTCTTTTTCTTCACTTGACTGTAGACTCTGTCAGCGTGTCGTATTTTGATTTACTATTATCACCCATTTATTATATCTTACTCATAATGCTTCATTTACTCTCTTCTTATTCTCTGGCTAATATTTCTGTCTATCACTTTATTCTGATAACTTCAACAAATCATTCTTTTACTTTTAGCTCCCCTTGCTTCATCTCACTGGCTCTTTAGGTGACATAGCATTCTCTCTTTACTATGAACGGGAGCCATACAAAGGTAAATATTTATCCTTTCTAAGATTCCAGTACCAATCTTCTAAATTTTTCCAGACATTCTAGTATTCATATCTAAATGTACTATTCTAGATTGCACCACCGGTGTGTCTTACAAGGAGAACTATTACCACATTTACAATATCATTCGGAAATGTTAGCTAATGATAATAACCATCTACCTTTTTGGGTTACTCTAGCCCCAATTGGTTCTTGCTATCCCCTTCTTCTCTTAAACTATATCTGTCAACTCCCATAGGGCATACAGAGATGGGCATGGCCAATTGTAATACCTCTGTTACTGTTGAATGTAACTCAGAATACATATATTTCTCTGCTTAAATTGTAAAAAGTCAAAAGCTTCACTAACTGGTACCTCGTAACCTTTGCCACATTGCTTCTTTTATTTGTTGAAACTTGTATCTACCTTCTGATTCTCTTGTTGGTTTTTAAACCATATGGGTGGATAGATATTCATACCTTAGGCCTCCTTATCAAAAAACTTATGCGTCTTAGTACATACATAATCTACTGAAGATCTTACATTTATTCATCATAAGCATGATGCCAAATCGAGTTCCATTGACTCAACTCTTCCACATCAACATTTAATCTCTTACTAACTATCTATTTGGATGAGGTATCATTGTGTTATGAATATAATAAAATTTAGAAGTTTGAATTCTTACAATTGAGCTCTACCACACGATCTAGAGTAAGAAAAAAGAGTGACAGTCCTAAATGCCCTGCAGCCTCCTACTTATAAGTTTGGTACTCTACATACCCATAAACAAGACTCTACTAGACACGGCTTGCAGACTCCCTAGGACAGAACTGCTCTGATACCACTTTTGTCATGACCCAAACCAAATGGGTCGCGACGAGCACCTGGTGCCTTACTCAACCGAGTACCAATGTAACATATCTTCTATATCATACTACCATGGGTAAATGAGCTAGAAAACTCGTCATGAGATAACAAGAATGAAACATAAGGGTATAACGACCCAACATGATATGCAAACTTATACATGTGACATACGGGCCTATAAGGCCGACATGACCATTTGTAAACTCAACACATAAGCCGAAAAGGCCATACAAGTATCCATACACCTGAAATTTGTCTATAAGCCTCTAAGAGTACCTAATATCATAAGGGTCGGGACAGGGCCCCGCAATACCAATCAATACATATCCAATGCATACTGGCCAAATAGGCAACTCCAGAGCAAGTGGAATGCATCAACACCTTCTGCTGAGCTGATAGCCTACTTGGAGGAATGTCAACCTGTCTATCAGGACCTGTGGGCATGAAACACAACGTCTCCAGGTAAAAGGGACGTCAGTACGAATAAAGTACCGAGTATGTAATGCAGGAAAACATAAACAAGAACAGTAGTGTAAAGAGAGATAGAGAAGATACAACCTGTAACATCTGAGTGCCTCTGGGGGCTACTGACATGAAATGCATAATACATATATATACATAAACTTTTAAATAGCATACACCTCTATGTGTATCATCATCATCATATCGTGTCCAGCCTCAAAGAGGACTCAGTAAAAACATACCCGGCCATCATAAGGCTCGGTAGAATTGTACCCGGCCACGTGGGGCTCGGTAAACCTAACTGATCAGTGGTTGCACAATAGGTGTCGTACCCGGCTGACTATAGCGTGGCTCGGTATAGTAAAATAGATGTATATATATAATGCATGCTCGACTCATAGAATCAGGTTCTAAACCTTTTGGAGTGACTTAAGAACATTATGGACATCCTTACCATCAATATGAACCTTACTAGGATTTAAGGATCATACACACTTGTTTAGAATAACTTTATAAGGAAAGAACAACATGGACAACCTTAGTTTCTAGGAGTATATCCGTTATGAATTAGCGTACCGTTTATGTTCATGTCACTTTAGATCATGCCAAAGAAAGAAGTAAGTGCCTTAACATACCTTGTATAGTCTTCCCAACCTCAAGCTATGCAATTTCACAGCTCCTTAGTCTACAATAAGAGAAATGACACTCTCGTTATCGTTTAAGCGTCGTAACTATTATGTATCGACCACAACCTATTTTACAATGGAACGGACAACAACTCCCCAATATATATGACTTCACACTAGTCAAAACAATCATAAACAGCCCAACATTTCCTTTCATACTCAACACGACAATCATAATAGTGTCAAACAATCCAAAAATGTTATGACGAACGACTAACAAACAACCTTGCCATTATATGGTGTTTCTCCACACCCTTCCTCCTCTAAACTCCATAAAAAAAGTAGTAAAAGAGACAACCCAATACCAACACGAAACAGCCCAAAAATAGTCCCACAAGTTCATCAACTCAAAAATATTTTTTCAGTTTACTTAAACACATTTCGACTTGTCTTTTCTTTCAAATTGAGAAATACGACCAAAAGTACATCATTATACCTCTTATCTAATAAACCAGCCATGAATTCAACTTAAAAATAAGTTCACAACCAGCCAACTATTACACAAGAACAAACAACATACCATTCTTTTGAAACTAGCTAGGTCTATTTTTTACGATCGAGTTACAACTCGCAAACGCATCGATAATGAAAGGAGAAGCATAAACTTACCTTGTACTGAGTATAACCCACGAAACCTGGTCCTTCTTCATCAAAAATAAGTTCCTCAACACGGCTACAAGAAGGATAAAGAGAAACTAGCAAGCTGTCCGGACTTTTCAGCACTAGAATCGCGTCGTAACACCCGGAATACCCTAGGGTTTGTGTGGGATTTTTGGAGAGGAGTTGCAGGAGTTCAATTAGGTTTTCTTATTCTGAAAGATAGGTGAAATAACTAAGTTGATAGTCCCTTAAAGACCTCTCTTGGATGACTTTGGGGCTTTTAATTGAGTCCTCTCATTTTGGCATGTAGGTGATGCACCTACTTGTCATCTACCAGTCTGCGCACGCTCGCGAAAATATGAATATCTATATACTTCGAGATCGTATTGACAAACAGTTTATTGCGTTGGAAACTAGACTCATAGATATTTAATTTGGTAGGTAGATAATCCCCTAATTCCAAGTATATTGGTAGAAAGCTCAGTTATGTTTGGCCTAATTTTTAGCACATTTATGAATGGAACTTGTGATGACCTTTTCCATCTTTTGTTCCACAACTCGCTTGACTTCAAAACATAACACCAACTATAATATGACTAAAATAACTCATAATATAATTTCCTTATAATGTTAATAACCTTAGTCTCACCCAAAAAATACATGGTAAAACATTTCAACTTGTCGACTTTCGACAAAACTTATTTTCTTCAATTTGTTTAGCTTCTAAGCCTTCAAACCCTCATGCTACTTGGTATTAATCATCTTAAATATTTGTAACTTCCACGTTAACATGATGAACTAACTTTGTAAACTTTTCAAAGATAATTCCATTTCTAAGCTTACATTAATTGAATTATGACATACTCTTACGTACGAAAACATGGGGTGTAACAGGTTAGAGTCCTCTTTATATAGTAGAGAAATCCTATTTATGGTACAATTCTAATTACAGAAGTAAATCCCATGATAGGCTGAATAACCGCTCTTGATTTGATCCGTTCCGAGATTTCTGCCAAAATCCTCAGCCAGACACAAATATCTTGCTTTTCCGTTATTATGCTATCTTTGGTCTCGCTCGATGCTTGTCCTGTTGGGCCTCGATCATCACCGATCTCGACCTCGACAGGTGCTTCGAATCCCGAGCTTGGTGTCTTATCCTCATATCTTGGTCTGATATACTACGAGGCCGATCCTCGATCCATTCCCCTGGTCCCGGTTAATTAGTGAAATCGAATAGGCCCGATTTTAACTGTATGCATTATTAATACTGTGAAAAAATAGATAAATAGGGAAAAATGACAAGACTTGACTTAAATTGTTTCTTGAAATGTTGATTATGTGTTTGATTTTGCTTTAAGAGGTTAGACATTCAAGCCTCAACTAGCACTTTGTTTTTTACAAATATTTGAGAGAATCTCTATGGTAAAAGTTGTGATGAAGCAGAATTGAACTCAAGATTTTTTTAACTTAAGACTCAACACAACCAATAGACTAAGTTAATTTCTTTTCTAGAAGTATGATAATTAAAGTGATTATTCCTATTATTAAATTTTGATATCGTTTATAAAAATTTCTGCGTACGCCCTTGGGGGTAGGAAGCAACTAATTCCAACAAACTGATGAAGATCAGTGGTAGAGGTGTACATAGGTCGGGTTGGTTCAGATTTTTCAATTACCAAACCAAACCAATGGTGTCAAGTTTTTAAATTCATAAACCAAACCAAACCAAACCAATAAAATCGGGTTTTTTATTCTCAATTTTTCTCCTATTTTTTGGGTTTTTTCGGGTTTTCGAGTTTTTTTTTCCCGGTAAATTCTTAATAGCACAAAATATGTAACTTGTGCTCCAAATATTTATTTTAGTCATAGTAGGATACAACTATATAATATATTTTCCAAGAAAAAATAATAATAATATGAGATGAGTCATAACGTTGTACTAAAATATTTAATAACATAGATAATAAAATCGCACAAAGAAAATATTACTAATTAATACACCATAGCAAAAATTAACATAATCTAAAAATACTACATAGCTCGTACTAAAATAAGTATAGCTAATAAGTACTATTAATTACACAACTAAGCATAATGAAAAAGATAAACTAGGTTATACATTTTCATTATAAATCAATGCAAAACTAAAAAAGATAGATATCCAATACAATTGTCATTCCTAGTGTTGAATTAATTTCCTTTATTAGCATTATTATTGATTTGAACTTTATTTGACTTACTAACTTTATGGGATTGTTAAGTCCAAACTTTAAATAATACGTTTAAAGATAAAATTGTAAACAAGTTTAAGAAATATTTATAAATTATATTATAATAAATTTGGTATAGTTTCGATTTGTCTTTTCTTTAGTTAAAATCAAATCAAACCAATTATGATCGGGGTTTTTTTCCAACATCAAACCAAACCACAATCGGATTTTTTTTCGATTTGACTCGATTTATCGGATTGGTACGATTTATCGGTTTTCTTTATATACCCCTAATTAGTGGTAATGACTAATGTGTAATTAGCAAACTCCACTTTTGTTAAAAGTCATAAGAGGTGGCCATAGGGGAAGAAGCACTACACCTAGGAATCAACGACACCAAAACTTTGTTCTAAATGATTTGAAATTAGCTAGTACTAATGCATGGTAAATGGATAAAAGTTACGACAAAACTTACTTCGAGTATTGCCTTAAATTGCATACTACTGTATGAACATAGTGGTGCGAAATTAATTGTACCGCCCGAAAAAAAAAAAGGTGGGACGGAAAAGCTGTTATTCCCTCTATTCAGTTTATGTGAACCTATTTCTCTTTAGTCCGTTCCAAAAGGAATGATCTATTTCTAAATTTGGCAACAATTTAGCTTAAACTTATAATTCTACCCTTAATGAGAAGCTTTTATAACCACACAAATACTATGAGCCTCTTTTTGACTTGTTTTGAACCACAAATTTTAAAAATATTCATTTTTTCTTAAATTTCGTGCCCAGTCAAATATGTTCATAAATTAAAATAGAGGGAGTACTATTTGGTAAATGTTAGTATCAAGCAATTCCATGGTGACAGTGATGAAAAGACCATTGTAAATCACTTTATTCTTTTTTTGTACGGCAACCCACGTGTACATAATATTTTTGTGAATTAACCCATGTGTAAATCATTTTTTTCTCATTATTCGAATAAAGATGCTAAAGCACTAGGGTAAATGATTCAAGTACGACCTAGCTCTTTCTTTGGCCAAGTCTGATAATCAAATCTTTTACATGACTATAGGATTTGACATATTACCCTAATTGGGATAAGACTTATCCAAATGCTTTTAACTTTACTATGCTAGGGGTTGGGTGGGCGTATATTATTGCTCCCAAACGTACACGCAAGTATACATGGTCGACAAGTAATATAGGATTGTAAATTCATATATCGTGCCCACAGGGACTTGTGATTAACTATCAACTAAATTAAACCAAACAATTAATTTATTCAAGCGAATCCTAAAGTATAAATATTTTACTAAAATTAATCTAAAGTAACAAATTAAGAGATCAAAGAAAACAACGACAAGCTTAACGGCGAATTCAATGTGGGTGAATATTCTAGAGTTATGGGTTAGCTAACAATCCCGTTGAGTTTTTCACTTAAAGTGTCTAATTAATTTATCTGGTTTATTGGTTGACAGAGTTAATATTGCTCGTAGCCTTCTCCCGAAGTACAACTCACCTATTCAAGCTAACCTAACGCCTATATTCCTATGGAATTAGAATTAACAAGAACGCATTAATAATTCCTGTATAGTAACCAAGCAAGGCGATTAGGTATATTCCTATCCTAACCGCAAATCCACCCTCTCTAAGAGTTAAGATCTTGCTCTACCCAATCTTATATGCAATCTAGAATTCCCTCTCCCGAGTTCAATCCTATATTCGTAGATAGTATTCAATTGGTGATCAAGCAATCAAATAATTAAGCGCAAGATTGAATAAATAAACCAATATAATAAAATAATAAGAAAAATTCAAGCTTCAAACTACAACGTTCATGTAGCACCCAAAACTCTAGAACTAATGGACTATGAAATTAAAGGAGGAGAAGAGAAGAAAAACTAGTTAGAAGCCTCCTCCAAGCATGGTTTGTGTTCCTCCACGTCCAAGATGTGTCCCTAGGTCTAAGATCTGTCAAAAGTCTGTTAGATATCTTCAATGTATCATTTTCCATATATATATACCAAGTAGGGTCGGGCCTAGACGAAAACACCTTCTCCTGCGCGAAATAGGACTCTGTCTCTATAAATTTTGTACAGCCGCGCCGCACCATGCATCGCACCCTGCGGCGCGCTAATGGAAATTATCAGCAACCTCAACTTTTCGCATCAGGCAGCATTTTACACTGCTGCGCCGCGCCTTGCGGCGTCCCATGCGGTGCGGCAGTGTTATTTTCTCAGAGTGAACTTATTTCGTCCTCTTTTAACATCCGGATTTGGTACACGACCTCCGAACACGATCCCGGATTAATGTATTGAGCTTTTACTCTGACTTCAAAGCTCCAAATCACTTGAATTCATTCCATAACACCTACATAGATCGGAATCACCCCTACAAGGTATAAAACACATATTTAGTGCAAAGCACTAGCGATTAAAGCTCAAACTCAATTAAAGTGCAGTAAATTAGAGTGTAATAAGCGACTAAAATACGCAATTATAGCCCATCATCAACACCCCACACTTAAACCATTGCTCGTCCTCGAGCAATCAAACTACACTTTATATAGACACAACCTTTTTAAGCAATTCTCCTTATTCATCACACCAAGAATATTTAAAATAGACTAAGGACAAGTGCGTAACATCTTAACTCAAGATTTGACTCACAAGTACCACACATTATTCACAACTCACTAACTTACTCTAACATAAGGGTCAATGACATTACCTTTCCTTCATGAATCAAGTGCCATCACACAACAAAAGAGAGTAGTTCCACACACTAAAATTTAAGAACAATTAGAAACTCAAGATAGAAAGAATTCACTCACTCTCAGAAATAAAATTCATATGCCACAAAAGATGCACCATAGGCTTGCCCGTAGTGTATTACTCTATTAATCGAGCTCATTCATTCTAGGATCAAGTAGGACTTTATTTGGCTGTAATGTAGGCTGCGGGACGGGTATGATACATTTAGATATAAGAGTGACTATACCTCCCTAAGCACTTTAATACATACACTTTAACATTCAAAACTCCACACTTATGTCAAACCATAACTCCACATTCACATCAATATACATTAACTCCCCACTTCTTTAAGCACAATTACATCAAGAGTCGCCACTATCAAAGAATTCTTTTCACAGCAATACAACTATTTTTTTTCTATTCAATTCATGTGGCTCTTACTTTTTCAAAACAGTGCATCTTTCTCTTTATTTCATTAGTTCCACTCAAAAGCCAAACCAAACACCCCACACTTTAACTTTTACAAAGTTCATAACAATTCAAATACTCCTGAGAGGTGAAAAGGTTCAAATAGATAGTTAATTCAAACAAATGGGTAAGGCTTGTAATGTGGTTGCCAAAAAAAAACAGGATTACAGGCTCAAAGGGGTTAACTATGATACATAACAATTAAGCAGGTAATATATTTATATGGCTCAACAAAGAAACGCCTATATCACTTCTAAGATTGAACAAAACTACTATTTCGCTTTGCAAACACACGGGGCAAGTTCTAGACATCAAATACAATGCACAGAATAACACAAAACCTTACACACACTTGGCACATAACTCACTCAGGATCGGACTCGTCAAGACACTCTAGTCAAAGCAGTTAAGCAACGTCACGATCATAAAATTTAAGGTACTTATATAAGAGTAAAAAACTGAGCCTAAGCGTCACAACTAAAGTACTCACTATTCTCAAGGCATGACAAAGTTAAAAGATATTGCTTCAATTTCAATCATAACACAATGGCTTCTCTCCTAAAAAAAATAAAACTACCTACACCCGGTTCAAACAAAACCCTTGAAAAAGAACCGCGGCACAAAGAAAAACTAAGGGGGAATTGCTACACTACCTACAAAGAAAATCTTTTTGTCCTTTTTCTTTAGACTTAAATCCCTCAAGAAAACTATCTAGGAAATCCATCGTGGGGAAAAGTCCAATTTCTTTTTTGACAAAAAACTCCTACTACAATTAAGCTAAAATAGCACAGAAAATCACCCAAACAATCTCCTCGCCCTACACTTAAAATTGTGCAATGTCCTCAATGCACACTATAAATAACAAGAGGGTAAAAGATACTCCCTGGTAGGCCAAAGGCCGAAGAATTAGCAGCTTACTGGATACTCAGACTTCTCCCAGGTATGATTCCTTGTGTGGGTACCTCACACTTAGTTTCAACCACCTACTTGCTTTTGCACATGCCTATTGGCTTTGACTCCATGCTCGTGCTCCTACAAAAAACAAAACTAATACTACAAAAAAATAATCAACACAATAAAATAAAATAAAAAAATAAAAGAAAAAGAAAAAATATAGAATTGGGTTGCCTCCCAACAAGCGCTTGATTTAACATCACGACACGACGCCATCACTTTCACCACTTTTGCTTCCACTTTGAGGATATGAATTGTGCCCCCAATTTTGCATCAATTTTTCTGTCATGTTCCTGGGGCGATGGTATGAAAATAAAGGAACCAAGTAAATAATATCGCATCTTGCACTTCTTAGCTTTTAAGTGAGGGATGTCGTTTGCCTCCTCGATATGGCAAATTTCATAATATAAACACTTTGTTCCTCATCTATTGACTCCTCCATATACTCGAATGGATCAATTTCCATGTCACCAACCAAACACAATGTTGAAAAGTGTTTAGAATGAGGTCCAATACGTTCCATCTCCAAAATTGCATTATTTTTGACATCCTCAATTTTGTACTCTTCGTCATCCTTGGTATTATGAATAATTTGGTCGAATAGTTGGGATTCCTCTTTTTGCTCCATAAGTTGACCAGTATCCACAATAATTTATTGTAGGGCATCAGACGCCTCAACCTTTTTATTCAATTGAGCCTGCATATCATGGATATCTGAGCCAAATTTGTCTATCTCTTGCCTGAGCTCAGTTCTTCCTTCTATCAGTTATTCTGTCATATTTGAAAGACTATCACGGAGAAACTCATGAGATTTTATCAGTTGAGCTTGTTCCTCTAGCCAAGATTCGCTCATCATATCTGCTTCTTCTAAATTATCTTCTGGTGGGAACTCTCTTTCTTCAGCCACTTCCCCCGCCATCATTCTCATGATTGCTTCACTAATTCTTTGTATAGCCTTTCGAATTTCATCCTGTTGCTCGGCTATTTGCCTTATCATGTCCATAATACGAGCCATGCTTTCCATATCCTCTACTTCATTGCTCCTATCAAACTCATAAACATTATTAGAAACATTATAATAAGATCTCTGAGAAGGATAACAAGAATTAGGACAACCATCCCAATGGCCATCTTGACCACCACATATATTACAAATATTCCACTCAAATAATTGAGATTATGCGCACAACTCGCTCCCGGGAACATTATGACAATTTTTCCACCAGTGAGGTCCTCCACAATAGGGACAAGGATCATCATAATAAGAATAACCAATATTCAACTAATTATCATTCCAAGATGCCATGTTAAGAAAGATAGTAAATATTAACCTAAGAGAAAAATTAAAAAAAAAAACTTGAATAGACAAAGAGTAAAAATCTAATCTAGTAGTCTAGTTAATTTCTAAGTCCCCGGCAACGGCACCAAAAACTTATTGCTCCCAAACGCACACGCAAGTATACGTGGTCGACAAGTAATATAGGACTGTAAGTCCAGATATCGTACCCATAGGGACTTGTGATTAACTATCAACTAAATTAATCCAAACAATTAATCTATTCAAGCGAATCCTTAGGTATGAGTATTTTACTAAAATTAATCTAAAGTAACAAATTAAGAGATAAAAAAAACAACGACAAGCTTAACGGCGAATTCAATGTGGGTAAATATTCTAGAGTTATGGGTTAGCTAATAATCCCGTTGAGTTTTTCACTTAAATCGTCTAATTAATTTATCTGGTTTATTGGTTGACAGGGTTAATATTGCTCGTAGCCTTCTCCCGAAGTACAACTCACCTATTCAAGCTAACCTAACGCCTATATTCCTATGGAATTAGAATTAACAAGAACGCATTAATAATTCCTGTATAGTAACCAAGCAAGGCGATTAGGTATATTCCTATCCTAACTGCAAATCCGCCCTTCCTAAGAGTTAAGATCTTGCTCTACCCAATCTTATATGCAATCTAGAATTCCCTCTCCCGAGTTCAATCCTAGATTCGTAGATAGTATTCAATTGGTGATCAAGCAATCAAATAATTAAGCGCAAGATTGATTAAATAAACCAATATGATAAAATAATAAGAACAATTCAAGCTTCAAACTACAACGTTCATGGAGCACCCAAAACTCTAGAACTAATGGACTATGAAATTAAAGGAAGAGAAGAGAAGAAAAACTAGTTAGAAGCCTCCTCCAAGCATGGTTTGTGTTCCTCCACGTCCAAGATGTGTCCCTAGGTCTAAGACCTGTCAAAAGTCTGTTAGATATCTTCAATGTAACATTTTCCATGTATAAATACCATGTAGGGTCGGGCCCAGACGAAAACACCTTTTCCTGCGCGAAATAAGACTCTGGCTCTATAAATTTTGTACAGCCGCGCCGCACCATGCATCGCACCCTGCGGCGCGCTAATGGAAATTATCAGCAGCCTCAACTTTTCGCATCAGGCAGCATTTTACACTGCTGCACCGTGCCTTGCGGCGTCCCATGCGGCAGTGTAATTTTCTCAGAGTGAACTTATTTCGTCCTCTTTTAACATCCGGATTTGGTACACGACCTCCGAACACGATCCCGACTTAATGTCTTGGGCTTTTACTCTGACTTCAAAGCTCCAAATCACTTGAATTCATTCCATAACACCTACATAGATCGGAATCACTCCTACAAGGCATAAAACACATATTTAGTGCAAAGCATTAGCAATTAAAGTTCAAACTCAATTAAAGTACAGTAAATTAGAGCGTAATCAGCGACTAAAATACGCAATTATAGTCTATCATCATATATATATATATATATTCTTCTTGTTGATTATTTCTTGTTGATAAATTATATTCACACTTTTAATATTAAACCGGATGTTACCTCCCCCTACTAAGAAATTTCGTCTTCTTAGTTATATGTTATGATCTATATGAGAAGATTCACATATGTTGTTAAAAATTGTTTTATGCTATTAAATCAATTTATCTTTGTCATTTTACTTTTCGTTTTTCTAAGAGTATATGTAAAGTATTCAAGATTCTAGCACGTCATTTATCTTGCAAATGTATGAACAGTTATCATTTGCCGCTAGACGTGAATATTGTGCAGTACTCTAAACGAGGAGCATATCCTAAGTTTTGAAGGAAAAGGTGTACGAAGTTGCAGGATGCAGCACGTGAAACACGTGTTATTACTACGAGAGTATCACTGATCAAATTTTTGGAAGTTTAATTAGATTATAATTTGCTTTTAAAGGGGAAAAATATGATGATAATGCAGAGTGCGTTTGACTAATTGATTGGAGAATTTCATGATTAATAGGGGAAAGGCCAAATATACTCCTCTATTATTGGATATTGTCTACATTTAACCTATTGTAACGATTCGACCGGTCGTTTTGAACTCTAGCACGTCGTTCGGCGGTTTGAGGCCATGAGCAGCTTCACTTCAGGTATTATGACTTGTACACGTTGTCGGAATTTAGATTCAGGGAGTTCAGAGTTGATTTGGAAAGAGAATTCTCATTTCGGAGGCTTAAGTTGGAAGAATCTGACTAAGAGTTGAGTTTGAGTAAACGACCTCGGAATCGGGATTTGAAGGTTCCAACATATTCGTATGATGATTTCGGACCTGGGTGTATGTCCGATTGGGTTTTGGATGACCGGGAGCATCTTGGCGCCTATTATGAAAGTTAGCATTTTGGGAAGAATTTCATAAACTAGGGCTGCAGTGCATTTCGGGGTTATCGATGTCCGTTTGGGATTCCGATTCTGGGAATAGCTCCGTATGGTGATTCTGGTATTGGGGGCATGTCCGGAAATGGATTCGAGTCGGTCATTTTGGAGTCAATTGGCTATAGAAATTTGAAGGTTTTGAGAAGTTTAACCGGAGGTGGACTTTTTTATATTAGGGTCGGATTCTAATTTCGAAAGTCGGAATAGGTCCGTAATGTCAAATGTGACTTGTGTGCAAAATTTTTGAGGTCAATCAGACGTGATTTGATAGGTTTTGGCATCGGATGTAGAAGTTTGAAATTCTAATGTTCATTAAGCTTGAATTGGAGTGCGATTCATGGTTTTAGTGTTGTTTGATGTGATTTGAGGCCTCGAGCAGGTTCGTATTGTATTATGGAATTAGTTAGTCTGATCGGACGGGGTCCCAGGAGCCCCGGGTGTGTTTCGGGATGGCTTCGGACCAAGTTTGGCTGAGTTGCTGCTGCTGATATTTGGTTCTGGTTTTGTTCTTCGCGAACACGAAGGAGGTCACGCGTTCGCGGAGAAGGTTTTGGTTGGCTGCTGATTTGTGCTTCGCGTTCACAATTGGGTCATTGAGTTCACGAAGAAGGGCGGATCTGGGTTGAGCAGAATGTTTTAAAAGCGTCGTTTAGTTCATTTCACTCATTTTTTCACACGGCTTGGGCGATTTTTGGGGCTTTTGGAGAGGGGATTTCATCATCAAATATGAGGTAAATTAATCCCACCTCTTGTAAGTTAAATACATAGTTTTATTGTGGATTCAAGCATGAAAATTGGTAGAAATTTGAGATTTTGAAAAAAACCCTAGAAATTGGTATTCTTGGATTTTGACCACGATTTTGGACATGAAATTGAGAATAAATTATATATTTGAGTTCATGAGGTTATTGGTAAAGTTTATTTTCGAACATTTTCAGAATCCGGCCATGTGGGCCCGAGGGTGATTTTATCGACTTTTCAAGCGGAGTTGAAAATTGTTGTAAATAGGATTTTAATGAGTATTTGAGTATGTATTAATGGGTTTGCATAATTATTGACTAGTTTTGGAGAGTTAGGCATCGGTTTGAGTCGTCGCAAGGGCTTGGGAGCCGGTTATGAAACTTCGGAGCGAGGTAAGTTTCCTTTCTAATCTTGTAAAATGGAATTAACCCCATAGGTGAGCTAAATTATTGTGTGCTTCTATTTATGGGGTCTACATATGCACGAGGTGACGAGAGTCCGTACGTAGCTACTAGTTATGCCTATGTCCGGGTAGTTTTAGGCTTACGTCATGCATTGTTGATATTAATGTTAATTTATGTTTATTGTTTGTCTTGAGAAGAAACGGGATTTATTTAGCTTATTAAATGTTTTGAAAGAAGTTAAAATTGAGAAAAATTGAGAACTAAAAGTTTTCATATGAAATCCGTAATTTAAAAAGAATTGAGGAATACTTTAATAACTTAAGAAATCTATGTGTAATGCGTCGCATGTATGTTTCGCGAGCGGGAAAATTTCCTTAAAGCTTCACGTTGAATTATCTTTATTTTGAAAGGAATCAAGAAAAGGATTTGTTTTATTAATAAATTATTATTTGATTGTGTTGCACGTATGATTCGCGAGCAGAGTAATTCTTTAAATTTATATTTGATCGTGCCGCACGTATGATTCACGGCGGGGTATTTCCTTCTGCTACTCTCATGGGAGCGGGCCGATCGCCTCGGCAGGTTAATAGATGCATCTATGGTTCGCGTCGTTTGACCCTCGGCAGTGCACAACTTACTTTTATATTGGATCGGGCAGTACGCCTCGACATTTCCTATATATATATATATATATATATATATATATATATATATATATATATATATATATATTATCCTCATGGTACCATGCGTAATATTTGGGAAGAAGCCAGAGTATCTGAGGGATTTTTCTTGATTTGAATCATGCCAACTTCCTTGATGAAATATATATATATATGCTCCGGTTATGGAGGGAACTTGCTAGTTGAGAGCTTGAGTAAATTTATAAAAGGGGAATTGTATCACGTATTTTATGCTTGTTTATTCTATATATTTACTCTGTTTCATATTTATTCACTTTATTATTGTACCAGATATTATTTGACCACTTTAAGTGTCAAAGTTGACCCCTCGTTGCTACTTCTTCGAGGTTAGACTGGATACTTACTGGGCACGTGTTGTTTTTGTACTCATACTACACTTGTTGTACATTTTTATTATATAGGAACATGTAGGTTTAGTGGCCTAGTGGGCGTAGTGACATGGTTGTTACGGAGACTTAGGTGAGCTGCATCTTATGAGACGATCCGCAATTAGCAGAGTCCCCTTCAAAGTATTGTATTTTCTCTTCTGTCCAAACTTGTATTTCAGACATTTATTGTATTATATTTTATTTCCTAGTAATTGCTCTTGCACTTGTGACACCGGATTTTGGGATGATTATGGGATTATTCAAAATTGAAATTTGCTAAAAATATCATTATTTACTCTGTGAAGTTCATCATTTATTGTTTAATTTAAGAAAATTATGATTTCAAAAATATTAAAATGAGAAATTAATTAACTTCTTAGTGTTAGCTTGCCTGACAGTGTTGTCTGGCACCATCACGACCTTTAACTGATTTTGGATCGTGACAACATGGTATCAGAGCACTAGGTTAACTTAGGTCCCACGAGTCATGAGCAACTCTAGTACAGTCTTGCGGATCGGTACAGAGACGTCTGTACTTATCTTCGAGAGGCTACAGGGCTGTTAGGAGCACTTCCCTTCTTAATTCCTCATCATGCGGTTTAATTCATTTGGGGCTTTTGCCTTTGTTTCTTTCCTACTCAATCTTTTGCGACGTGAAGTGCTTGCTATCAATCGAATTGAGGAATTGTAATGGTACTACTGATGCGGTGCGAGATGTTTTCCCCTGCATAGTTGATTGGGCTATTGTCGTCGCCTCGCAGAAGGATATTCCGTCATTTCAGCTCAGTAGTTGTACTTCTGAGAATTTCGAGGCTATTCACATGTTGCTATGATGCTCATGAGTTGTTATTGCACAATATTTAGGGAATGGTAAGATACTTGCCTATGTGTCGGGGCAGTGAATGACTTGATAGGAGGCTTGCTCAGTGCATGATTCAAATATTCAGTATTTTATTTCTGGTGGAGGAAAAGTCAATCGGACTACAAATGTTCAGGTTTGGTTTGATGAAGAACGAGACTTGGTATTTTTGAGCGTGGTAGAATCTTCATCTGTGATTCGGTGTCATTGTCCTTGGTGAATACATTAAGTTCGCCGGTGTTATGGTTTTCTTCAATTCGCCTTTAGGGTAGAGTATTGTGAAGTAGTACCGGGATAGCGGCTATCAGAGATCGCGGTGTGCGGTGGTTCAGGATTATATTAGTGTTCCTGATGTTGAGGACTCAAGGAAAATGATCTTTAGAGGGGTTTAAGGTTGGTATAGATCCATTGGTTCAAGTACTACAAAGATAGATTTTGACTTGAGGCAACAACTGTGCAGTGAAGGATGAGAAAGGGCAGATGGGAGGTATCTTGCAGTGGATAAACTTCTCGAAGGACAAGTGTGAGAAACAGGAGTCGAGTAGTTGCTTAAAAGAGTGAGTTTGACCAAAGTGGGAGAGTGACAAAGTAGCATATGGGTTCTGTGATAGGATGACTACACACCTTGAGAAGAGGTTAGAGTGATTTGGGATTCATGGTAGACAATGACTAGGTCTACGGACTTAATTTAGAATATTGGATATTATTCGAGAAAGGTTGGATACAACATAAACGAGTTGCTTGATATGAAAAAGGGTACAACATGACTTTGGATTGAAGTGTACAGTCGCACCTTTTTTAATGTCCATGAGAAGTGAACAGACTCGTACGACTGTCGAATGAGCATGGGCTCAGGATGGTTACTGATTTTGTATTAATTGTACCCAGTGCAGTGACAAAGGAAGAATATTGGTGGGTTCCAGGTTTATGCAATGGTAGCTTCAAGCTAAGTGGGAGAGTCCCACCGCCTACGATTGGATTGTATGGTTATCTACTTGTGAGGTTTCTGAAGATCGGCATATTGATGGGTTATTACGACTAAGAAAAGAGAACATCAATGGTGAATTGAGCAAATGATTTGAGGAATGTGTGCTATAATTGGCTTTATAAATTCATTTTAGGCTTTGGGAAGATTCAGGATTTATGTTTCGTGTAGAGGTGATTTACAGGGGAAGTGATTCAGCCGAGTGCCTCTTTAAGAGGGTGTTCATGTGCTACAAGAGCCTTTGAGTTTTATTATATTCAGGAACAAGTCAGAGTGGGTGACTCTCTACAATGGTCCTAGTGGATTCAAAAGTTGAAGTGTTATGCTTGGGAATTTCGAGTCCATAGCATGGTTGAGTATCAAGCTTTTGCAGCTAATTATGAAGAAAGGGCTTGTAATGTTCTATGTTAATTTCGGCTTGCAGTGTGGCAATTGGAGGAATGAGTGAAAATGACTTCGGAGGCATGAAGAAATTATCAGAATGGGTGTACCAATTGAAGACGCGAATATGTGCATAAGGAGGGTATGAGATGGTTCGTGGTGTTTGAGACAACATGGTCTCGTAAAATAAGGTCACTCAGGATGAGTGCGGTGGGTTCGTTGTGTTTTGAATGGAGCTATTATTATTCCTGATGCAAGTCTAGAGTAAATTAGAAGAAGTCAAATCATCTAGAAATGGTTGAATAGGTATGCTGGTGGCAATGATCAGTTCCTTCAGTGCGTTGAGTTATGCATGTGATTTGTGGCGTTACATGCGAGGTTTGACGTCCGCCGAAATTGATTTTTATTTGTAGGCACTTGAGTATTATGGCTTGTTAAGTGTAGATGGATCCTGGGAGACTTATGTTGATTTTGACCATTACTAGAAGATTACATTTTCTGCCGTTGTAGGAATTCAGTCACATGTTGCAATGATTCTTCTGAAAGGAGTTAAGAAAAAGGTTTCTATATGATGAAGTGTCTACCCTATTAGTGGTTCAAGAGTTAGGGTAAAATTCTAGTACTCTTGCGTATTGGCATAATTTGGTGTAGTGAGTAGCATGAGAATTGGAAGTTGAGGATTCAGGTGTGGTTCGGTGTTGGCAAGGATGTCACGAGCTCGGATCCTTGATTTATTTAGCTTATTAAATGTTTTGAAAAGAGTTGAAATTGAGAAAAAATCGGGAACTAAAAGTTTTCATCTGAAATCCGTAATTTAAAAACAATTGAGGAATACTTTAATAACATAAGAAATCTATATGTAACCGCATCACATGTATATTTCGCGAGCGGGGAAAATTTCCTTAAAAGCTTCGCGTTGAATTATATTTATTTTGAAAGGAATCAAGAAAAGGATTTGATTTATTAATAAATTATTATTTGACTGCGTCGCACGTATGATTCGCGAGCGGGGTAATTCCATAAATTTATATTTGATCGCGTCACATGTATGATTTGCGAGGGGGGTATTTCCTTTTAATACTCTCATGGGAGCGGGCCGATCGCCTCGGCAGGTGTATAGATGCATCTATGGTTCGCGCCGTTTGATCCTCGACAGTGCACAGTTTACTTTTATGTTAGATCGGGCCGTACGCCTCGGCATTTCCTATATATATATATATATATATATATATATATATAATCCTCATGGAATCGTGTGTTATATTTGGAAAGAAGCCAGAGTATCTTAGGGATTTTCCCTGATTTGAATCATGACAACTTCCTTGATGAAATCCACTATATCTATATATATTCTCCGGTTACGGAGGGAACTTGCTAGTTGAGAGATTGAGTAAAATTATAAAGAGGGGAAATGTATCACGTATTTTATATTTATTTATTCCATATATTTACTCTGTTTCATATTTATTCACTTCATTACTATACCTGATATTATTGGACTATTAGTAAGTGTCAAAGTCGACCCCTCGCCACTACTTCTTCGAGGTTAGACTGGATACTTACTGGGTACGCGTTGTTTCCGTACTCATACTATACTTGCCTTACATTTTTGTTGTACATGCAAATGTAGGTCTAGTGGCCTAGTGGACGTAGCAACATGGTTGATATGCAGACTTAGGTGAGTTGTATCTTATGAGACGATCCGCAGCCAGCAGAGTCCCCTTCAGAGTATTGTATTTTCTTTTCTGTCCAAACTTGTATTCTGGACAGTTATTGTATTACATTTTATTTCCTAGAAATTGCTCATGCACTTGTGACATCGGGTTCTGGGATGATTATGGGATCATTAAGTATTGAAATTTGCTAAAAACATCATTATTTACTCTGTGAAGTTCATCATTTATTGTTTAATTTAAGTAAATTATGATTTCAAAAACATTAAAATGAGAATTTAATTAACTTCTTAGTGTTGGTTTGCCTGACAGTGGTGTCCGGCGCCATCACGACCTTCAACGAATTTTGGGTCGTGACACCTATGTTATATTATCCGATCAAATTTGCCTTTATTGTTGTACTATCTGGCCAAATTTACCTCTACAATCAGCAAAATTTTAAAAATTACTCCTTGATCTGTTACGTAATTAGTAATCTCCCAATTTCCTTTTATTTAAATGACTTCTTGCTCCACTATTTTCAGAAATTACTATTGATGTGAGTACTAAAGGTACTAGACTATACAAATTATTCATGGATATTTTTAATTATCACTGCACCAACTTCTCTTCTTGTGATAATGGGTTTGAAATTGGTTTAAATTTTGATATAACACACCGTAGAATGTTAAGACTAGAAATCAACATGAATGAGCAGATTTTTTATTAGGGTTCATAAGGAAGAAAAGGGGAAAGTCGTCTCAGGGAGGAATATATCTTTTGATCAATTAACCCAAATGAAATGGAATTTAGAATATCACTTAGCCCCTATTTATATTTGGGCCTTTATAGTATAAGAACAAAAGAAAAAGAAATGCAATGCTGATACAAATTAATAATGGGTTAGGCCCGACTACTCCAGCTCTTGTGTCGGCTCAGTCTTCGTGGCCTAATCTTCAAGTAACTCCAACGCCCCCCCTCAAGTTGGAGGGTGGACACACGCCCAACTTGCCAGTCAAGGTGCGATGGTGCAGGCATGTCAAAAGTTTAGTAAAAATGTCAGCTAGTTGGGAACTAGTAGAAGCATGGGACAAGGATATAAGACCATCTGCCAACTTTGTTCGAATGAAATTGCAATCAACTTCGATGTTCTTGGTATGCTCATGGAACATCAAGTTCTTAGCGAAATGAATAGCAGCCTGGTTGTTGCATAAAATAGGAACTGGGAGAACAACAGTGATATCCAAATCAGATAACAATCGAACTAACCAAGCTAAATCAACTACCACTTTACTCATGGCTTTGCATTCTGTCTTAGCTGAGGACATGAAAATAGTGCGCTGCCTTTTAGACTTCCAACAGATAAGACTACCATCTAATTGAATACAAAAACAAGAAACAGAGCGCTTAGACTCGGGGCAAGCTACCCAATCACCGTCACAACTGGCCAGCAAAGACAAATCAACAGAATTATTCAACAAGACCCCAAAATCAGAAGTTCGCTTTAACTATCTCAATACATGTAAAGTGGAAACCATATATGGAACTCTAGGTCGCTGTAAAAATTGACTTAAATATTGGACCGCAAAGCATAAATCTGGTCTTGTGTGGGTAAAAAAAATTAGTTTCCCAGCTAGACTTCTCTAACTTTCAGGTTGAGGCAATAGCTCCCCAACATTAGAATGTAACTTGTGGTTTATGTCCAAAGGACTAACAACAACAGAAACATCAACACAGTTGTGTTTAGATAGCAAATCAGAGATAAACCTCTTTTGAAACAAAAGAATACCTGACTAAAGATAACCGACCTCAATACCCAAAAAATAGTTAAGCAACCCCAAATCCTTAATTTTGAATTTAGCATCCAAAAAAGCTTTAAAAGCAGAAATTTTAGACAAGTCATCCCTAGTTACAATGATGTCATCAACGGAAACAACTATAAGGGTAGTATAACAGTCAATTTTCTTAATGAACTAGGAGTAGTCATTCAATGAGTGATTATACCCCCTAGCGTAGAGTGCATGAGACAGCTTGACATACCATTGCCTAGAATCCTGTATCAAGCCATAAAGAGACTTTTGCAATTTGCATTCTAAAGTAGTAGACCTAGAAGAAACAAAAGAAGTATAAGATGTAGAAGAAACATAAAGATCTCGAGGAAGTTTCATATAAACTTCTTCATTCAAATTCCCATGCAGAAATGCATTATTAACATCCAACTGAAACAAGAGCCACTGTTGTTTAACCGGTACAACAACCACACATCTAATAGTGCACATTTTAACAACATGAGAGAAAGCTTCATTAAAATCAATTTCTTCTACCTGAGTATCATCTCTAACCACCAATCTAACGTTGTATCTTTCCACGCTGCAACTTTGTATTTAATTTTATACACCCACTTACACCTGATAAGCTTCTTCCCAGCAGGAAGTTCAATAATTTTCCAAGTCTAGTTTGCATCTAGTGCCTCAAATTCTTTCTTCATGGCCTCCTACCAAGCAGGAATAATAGTAGTATGAGTGTAAGAATGGGGCTCTATTGCAGTTGACATGAGTGAAGAAAAAGAAGAACAAGAAGCAGATGAAGGGAGCTAGACCACACAATCCTTCCAATGAGTGAGGAGCTGGTGGGTTTTGGAACTTATTCTGACTTTAGGAATAGGAAGAACTGTTGATTCAATAGGTACAGTAGGATGAATAGGAGTAGGAGCAACAGTTGTGTAGACAGAGTTGGGAGCATCAGGAGTGTCAAGTATTTGAGAAGTAGGGAGAGGAGGATCTGGAGGGAGAAAAGAATCAATAACTGGATCACGAGTAGAATCATAAAAGGTAGGCATTGAAAGAGGAAGATGAGAAGGAGCAGAAGCTAACAAAGTATAAGGAAAAACAAATTCACAAAAGATGATATCCCTAGAGTAGATAACAAACTTAGTGGTGAGATTGTACAATTTGTTTTTAGCAAAGGGATAGCCAATGAAGACACAAGGAGATGCTTTAGGTTAAAACTTATCTCTATGACACTTGGGAACAATATCATAGCAGAGGCAACCAAAGGGTTTTAAATGGGAATAAGAAGGAGCAACCCATAAAGTATTTCAAATGGAGTCTTATTGGACAAAACTTTAAAGGGAAATCTATTAATAAGATAGGTTGCTGTTAAAATACAATCTCCCCATAACTTGGTAGGAAGATTGGATTGAAACAACAAAGCTCTTGAGGTTTCTAATAGATGTCCATGTTTTCTCTCTACTATACCATTTTGTTGTGGTGTGTGTGGGAAAGTTGTTTGATGTATGATAACATTTATCAGAAAAAAAATTAAATGGCTAAATTGGAGGAACGAAGCTCCCAGGCTTTATCACTCCTAACCTTTTGGACAAAAAGGTAAAATTGTGTCTTGACCATGGCTATGAATGCTTTAAGTAAGGTAAAGGCATATCTCTTGGAATGTAAAAGATGTGTCCATGGCTCTACTATAATTATCAACTATTATCAAAAATTATTTTTCTCCAGAATAAGTTTGGGTGTGGTATGGTCCCAAAGTGTCAACATGAATAAGCTGAAATAATAAGGTGGAATGGGAAGAACTATTGAGGAATGGTAGCCTAAGTTGTCTAGCTAAAGGACAAATAGGACAAATAAAAGACTTCTTAGCAGACAAGTCATTAGAGATAAAAGATACATGTTTCATTTGAACAAAAGGAACATGGCCCAATCTATGATGCCAAAGAACATTATTTTTATTCACATTATTTGGAACAATACAAGAAGGTAAAGTAGAGACATAACAAGGGTTCTCATTTTGCCCATTTTGAACAGTGCCACAAGGTAAAGTAGAAGCAAAACTGTGGCTCACATTTTGAACATTTGTATGCAAAGAAAACTCAGCATTTTGTACTATATTATTGAAAGGAGAAACAAAATTATCATATGATGTGGGAGGAGCAGAATAGTTGAGGTAAAATTTGTATAATCCTTGGTCCATTTTACCAAGTTCTAGAAGCTTCTTCATAGAATGGTCTTGTAGAACTATGTAAGAAATAGAAGTGAATAACACATAAAAATTGAATTGTGTTATTGGCTTACTCATAGAAATTAGATTGCAATGGAAATATGGGATATACAAAACATTGTGTAGAGTAAAATATGGTAACAAAGTAAGAGAACTTGTACATATTACCTTAACTTTGTAACCATTAGTAGAGAAATTAAGTAAGGAATATGAAGGGGTATAATATTAAAAAGGAGGTCTTTATTTGAAATCATGTGGCCAGTTGCCCCTGAATACACTATCCAAAACCTTCCAGCTACACTAGTCAGCATGCACACAGTAGAACTACCATTTAAACACACAGGCAAAGAAGAAGTACTACCAGCAAAGTTGGCAGATCCCATTAGAACAGGTTGAGACCCTGAATCACCCAATGTAGACTCACTGAGAAACTGCATCAACTGGGAGTACTGTTCTTTCGTTAGACCAGGAATCAAAGAGCTTTGATCAGTTGGAGAATACAGTGCAGAAGATTCAGAAGTCTATCCCTCAACACTTATAGCAGTACCAAACTTTTTACCCTTTGTGAATTTAAAATTTGGTGGAAAACCATATAATTTGTAGCATTTTTCAATTGTATGACCAGGTTACTTGCAATACTTGCAAGACAAAGTAGCCTTAGGATGATCAAAATTGGATTTTTGGTTGGTTGGATCAAAGCTCACCCTTTGTGTATATTGTTTTGTAGATGAGAGTTGAGAAGGGAATCTGTTAATGTTGGAATTTGCATTAAAAGAGGCTGACTCTGAGTTAAACTAGGTATTGGGGACAACCTGTCTCTATTTTTCATCTTACAACAAAATGTTGTAGACAGTATAAAGGGATGGCAATAGTTGCATCATCAAGATGTTGCTCCTACTCCCACATAAACCTCATTTAGACCCATAAGGAATTGGTGAAACTTGTCATCTTCCTTCTCCTTCTGGAAACCCTCCTTAAAAGCACAAACACAAGAATTTTCATGGCTAGTGTCACGACAAAAATTTTCCTTCGTATGATGTCGGGACGACACCTAGTCTCTAAGACTAGGTAAGCCTAACAATTTTTGGAAAAAAATTAAAGTACGACTAAACCTCAATATTTAACAAATAATATATAACTGAAAAACTGTTGCTTGGCATGTACAAGTAAAAATCCACAACTCAGACTATAAACAACTCCCAAAACTCGGTAGTCACAATCCACAAGCTCTATGGAAATACCTAAATCTCTCTATACATCAACATCTAAGAGAATAAATAAAAGACAACATCATAAAGGAAGATGGGGATTCCGAGGTCTGTGGACGCTAGCAGATATACCTTGAAGTCTCCAAACAGCAGCACACACTAATATTAGGGCTGGTAGGATGTACATGGTCTGCACAAAAATATGTGCAGAAGCATAGTATAAGTACACCACAACGGTTCCCAGTAAATGTCAAGCCTAACCTCGGTAGAATAGTGGCAAGGTCAAGTCAGGGCCCTACTAAAATATAAGAAATAAGGCAGAAGGCGAAATGATTAAAAAATGGCAGGTAAATGAAACAGTAAGAATGTGTGGGAAAGCAACAACTCAGAAAAACAGGAAGCCAATCACAACATGTAATGAAAAGAACATCTTACAAGTTAAGGAACAACAACAACAACCACAAACAACACAGCAAAAAAAGGAAATCAACAGGGGCACTTCCGAGGTACCGTCTCGTAGTTCCAAAAGTTGCAATAGGGCTGCTCCCGAGGTACCGCCTCGTAGTCCCAAAAGTAAATATTCAATAGGGAACTCTCGAGGTACAACATCATAGTCCCAAAAGTAAATACCTCGGGCTACAATCTCACTCCGCACGAAAGAAACCTCGTGCCACAACCAAACAGTCATCACAACAAGAATCATGAAAGTCAACACGCAACAAATACAACAATAATATGACAACAAGGAAATCCTATAGTTAAATAACAAATATAGAATCAAGCAAAAACAGGAAATTCAAATAAGCACATTGTACAAATTGCAACTGAGAGATGAAACATGTAGACATAAAATTAGACTAAACATGAAGACTGCACATGTTGGAATAACTCATTTAAGATATAAAAGGAAACTACTTAGTAAAGACCAGATTTTTCAACATTTAGCCTATGCACGCACTTGTCACCTTGCGTACACGACACTCACATATCACAAATTATTACAACAGTACCAAATCTTAAGGGAATTTCTCCCACACAAGGTTAGACAAGTCACTTACCTCTAACAAAGCTCAATCAGTTAATAAGAATGTCTTTCCCTCCACTTTTTAACTCTGAATGGCCCAAATCTAGCCAAAAGCAAATACATACTATAAATATATCTATAAGAAACTAATCTAATTAATGAAATCAAGACTTTAACAAGAAATTAGAAAATTGTCCCAAAAAGTCGACCCGGGCTAATGTCTCGGAATCAGGTAAAAGTTAAAATTTGGTCTAAGAACTTTCCTCCATTTTCACCCAATTTTCCACCCCGAATCACTAATTTAATGATGAAATTAAAGACATAGTCATGGAAATTAAACAAAACTAGGTAAGAATCACTTATCCCAAACACCCACGTGAAAACCTTTCCAAAAATTGCCTCCCATCGAGCTCCCAAATCAATTTTTGTGTCATGCGAACCCTCGATTTTGAACATTTAAATTTGCCCAGTGATCCTTAATTGCGATCGCGGAAATTGCCTCGCAATTGCGAAGCACAACTCAACTGCCCCAAAAATTTAGCCTACGCGAATGCGTCTCCACCCCTGCGATTGCGTACCACTGACTCCATAGACCTACCGTATCACATTCCTACTCACGCTACTGCAAAGAACATAAGCGTGAACTCCACTGCCGCCTTACCTCCTCTTCACGAACGCGGCCTAGCCCACGCGTTCGTGATGTAATGCTTTCTCAACCTACGCGATCGCGTACCATAACTGACGATTGCACTGAAAAACATCACAGTTGCTCCAATTAGTCTACGCGATCGCGGACCTTCCCACGTGATCGCGTATAAGGAAACCAGAACTAGACAAAAGAAGTTCTTCTGCAGTCTTCCAAGTCCAAAATTGATCCGTTTACCATCCAAAACTCACCCGAGGCCCCTGGGACCTCAACCAAATATACCAACAAGTCCTAAAATACGATATGAACTTAGTCGAGCCCTTGAATCACATCAAACAATATCAAAAATATGGATCGCTCTCCAATTCAAGCCTATTGAAACTAAGAAAATTCCAACTTCTACAAATGTTGCCGAAACCTCTCAAATCACGTCCGATTGATCTCAAATTTTGCACACAAGTCATATTCGATATTACAGACCTACTCCAATTTCCAGAATTGGAATCCAACCCCGATATCCGAAAGTCCACTCCCGCTTAAATTTCCCAAAAAACCTTCCAATTTCTAATTTTCAACTTTTGCCAAATAACGCCGAAATGACCTACGGACCTTCAAATCAACATCACAACACACTCCTAAGACCAAAATTATCATACGGAGCTATTGAAACTGACAAAACTCCATTACAGAGTGGTATTCACACACGTCAAACTACGGTAAACTCTTACAACTCAAACTTCACACTTAGGGACTATGTGTCATATTCCACTCTGAAACTCTCCCAAACCCAATACGAAGCACTCCAACAAGTCAAGTACGCATAAAATGAATCTGTGGGAGCGATAAATAGGGGATCAGGGCTCATACTCTAGAAATGATCGGGCGAATCATTATAGCTGGTACATATAACCCCCAATTCGTCCCAGAGTGTTTTAAGTTTGTTGTAATATAAAGATATGTAGAGAGTCCCTTGATAAGTAGCTGCAAGTTCTCTCTTTATTTCAGACACGTTAGTTCCATTAACAGTTCCATATATATTATTCAATTGTTTCCATATGCTTTCAGCAATTTCAAAATATTGTACACTTTCAGCTATATCTGGAGAAAGTAAATTATTAACCAGGATATGACCATATAATTTTACCTATCCCAGTGCTTGTACTGCATAGAATCCATAGTAGGCTTGGTGCAAGACCCATCGATAAAACCTATTTTAATTCTAGCAAACAGAGACACGGTCATACTCCTTCTCCAACCCCCAAAACTAGTCTCAGAAAAAGGTGCAGCAGCCAAGGACACCCCCGGTACAACGGAAGGAAGGAGAAATAGTGGATTTGAGGGTTCATGATTATACGTAGGGGAGGAAGAGCTCGAGTTTGAAGTAGAATTAACCATGATAACAGAGTAAAACAACAAAAATTCATAGCAAAGACTATTATCAATTCATGCAAGAGAACAAATCAAGATGAGTTTATCACACTTCCTCGCAACCTGAAGAAGAAAGGCCTTGAGAAACTTCAGTTTGATAAAAAAAAGCCTTAGCTCTAGCAAAGACCAACAGAACTACGATAATCACCGAAAACCCTAGCTTTGGCGAAGAACAATAGAACTTCGATAATCACCAGCAAACTCTGACCAAACAAAATCACACAGTCGAGGAAACTTCCTTGGTTTGAAAATGGAACAAAAAACCAACGGAAAACTTCATATTTTGAAACTCAGTGAAAGTTGAAACGATGATGATAAACCCGATAAAATTGGACAATGGTAACATCGATCAATGTAGAACGCCAGGGTACTACCAGATTACCTGCTCTGATACCATGCTAAGACTAGAAATCAAGTGAATATGCAAATTTTCAATTAGGATTCAGAAGGAAGAAAAATGAGAAAGTCATTTGAGAGAGGAAAATATCTTCTGATCTATTAACCAAAATAAAATGGAAAGAATAGTCTAGAATGTCACTTAACCCCTGTTTATATTTGGACCTTTACAGTGTAAGAACAAAAGAAAAAGAAATGCAATGTCGATATAAATAAATAACGGGCTAGGCCCAATTACTCCATCTCTTGTGTTAGCCCAATCTTCTTGGCCCAATCTTCAGGTAACTTAAACAGAATTCAGTAGGTCTATTTGTTGTGTATAATATGTAGCTGCTCATTATGTATATACCTGTATATTCGAATATATTTTATTAGTGTCAGGTTAGTATAGAGTTCGATCTACTAAATTAAGAATGCACAATGCGTAGGCATTTGATTAAACCAAAGTTGAATTCGACAATGTAAAGTCTCCAAGAAACTTCAACTTCTATCGCTAATACTTGCAAAGTCTCCATATATTTGGTGTAACGAATTCATTAAAGTTGGGTATTGTAATACTTTTGGAATTTAGACAAACTACCTAATTTAGATTCTTCAATTTACTCTACTTTGTTTACTAATCGTTGTATTATTTTAATATTTTTTTCTCTTATTTTTTTAATTAAGAAAACATGTAAATTCCAACTGCTTAAAAAATAGTGAGTCAAGAAGAAGAATAAGCGACTTAATTTAAATAATTTGAGAGATTCTGGGTCACTTGATGGACTGAGGGGTAATTTTTAAAAGTTTGTTGATTGTAGGGATGAGTTTGGCCGGATAGTGTAATGGTAGGGGTAAATTTGACTGCATAATATAACGAAGGTTAGATGTAGACAATATTCAAAAGTATAGAGGTAAATTTGAACCTTTCCCCTTATTAGGGCAACCATGGAAAAAACTTTCTACTTTGCAGTAGTTGGAGACAGTAAAAATAAAAATTATGATGAGGCACCATAGTTTCCGAGCTTATATAAATAATTAAATCATTTTCTCTTTCCCATCAATATCGGGAAAAAATTAAATAAAAAATATTTCTTCTAAATTTTGGGTCCTTCCTCTTATTTGAATGTGCTAAAGCCATTCAAAAATCTCAAAAATATTTCATATCGTCGGTGGATTTACCATCTTAATCATAAGTCCGTAAAATCTATGCGTTAAGTAGAAAAGTTTTCAGTGTACTTGTAATTAAACATAGTATTATTCTAATCTTTTACACAAAAAATTTCACCGAGAGTGTTTTTAAGGATCAATATTTAGTTGTTGTATAGGTATACGTAAGAATTTCACTTTCTTCTTCTTGTAAAAATTATGAGCGCATAGCTAAATCGTACAGCACAATCCTCCCTTATTCCACTGTATGATTCCGCATGACTTCTTTCTCGGCACACGTTTAGCCAAGGAAGGCTAACTTTCACCAACAATGGTAAGGTGGCGGAAACAACCTGCAACGGCGAGCTCAAACGTTACTCCGACAACTACTGGAAGACATGCATTCACTCCTTTAACTTTTGAAGTTTCCTCCCAGCTCAATTTCACCAGATTAGAGAGGAATGTAAAAGCAGCTCTGCAAAGGAATGTAATAGTGAAAGTGAATGTAATAGTGCAGATCGAATTGCAGTGGAAGAGAAGCAGAAGGGTAAAATCCAAGTGCCAGCACTACCTCGGTGACTAATTCTCAGAGGTTGGGTCTTCTGGGCAGCCATCCCCAACCCTAGAAGAACAAGTACAAGCAGCTCAAGGAGACAACTCGACGAAGCAACATGCGAAGGACCTATGGAAGCTAAATCCTAGCTCTCGGATGGGAATGAGACTGGATTGTGTGCCTCCTAGTCATCGAAATGGTAAGATTATAGTTCAAATTATCGAGGAATATGTCCAAATGCTAAATGACTATTGGACTACTGCATTAATTGGGTATGTGCTAGGAGATAATCCGTATGAAAAATCTATAGAGAACTTTATTATATCTGTCTGAGATTTTGTTTCAAAGCCACAAATTCTGTATCACAGTGATAGTTACTATATGTTTCGATTTTTAACAATTGAGGATAGAGATATAGTTATGCAAGCAGGCCCATATACGTACCACAATAAATGACTTCAATTTGATCCTAAATGCATCACAATCATCCCTCTGTAGGTTTTCCCAGGTTTACCTGTTGGTTACTGGACTGCAGATGCACTTAGAAAACTGGCTAGTGCTATTGGATCCCCTATGTACACTGATAGATATATAGCTGATCTCAACAAAATTCCTATGTTGAGTCCTAGTGAAGGTTGATATGCAAAATCACTATTGGAGAGTGTAGACATTGACACCCCTTCAGGAACTATTCAGCAACAAATTACCTATGACTGGAAACCAAAGTTCTGCATAGATTGAAATCACTTTGGCCATGATAAGTTTGATTCCTGGAGGAATAACCAACAAAACACTGACGAGGCAGAATTTCAGGCATCAAAAAGAAGGAAAAGGGCAAGGAAGAAAAAAGTAGTGCAGGAATGAAAACCAAAGGAACCTGTAGAGCATGGAAGTGAAGATGACGCAATAAAGGTGAGAGTTCCACATGAAGAAGCTGGAAATGACAAATTAAAAATAGTTGTTGCAGGTTCTCCTAGACAACTACTTAGGAGGAATAGTGAGTGTAGAATTGCAAAAGGCAAATTACTGAACTAGGACAACAGCCTTAACATGAAGGAGGCATAAGTGCAAATAGATTTATGATCCTAAAAGAATGTATGCCAAGCACTTCTACACTGGAAGAGTCTGGAAATGATCCTGCATTTAAACCCCCATAAAAGTGTGTACTTGGAATATTAGAGGGCTAAACAAGCCCTCTAAACATAAGTAGCTGAGGCTTTTTCTGAAAAAGAATAAAATAGATATTATCGGATGCCTATAAACTAGAGTAAAGGAAAGAAAGGCAAAAAAGATCTTGAACATAGTGGCCAAAGACTGGGGCTATTGCTGCAATTATATCCAGGCAGTAAATGGTAGGATATGGCTGTTATGAAGGGCTCATCTAATAGTCAAGGTCCTCAAAACCCATGAATAGTTTATACATTGCTCTGTGGTGTATTCAACAACAAACTTTCATATTCTTTTGATAGCAGTCTATGCTAGGAATAAACCCCAAGAAAGGAATTTTCTATGGCATGACCTACAAATGCTCGGTACTCAGATACAAACACCATGGCTTATTCACCTGGTGTATCGGACAACCAGTTACACTAGGTGAAGTACAAAATTTCAAGCAATTTATTGACTTTTTGCAGTTAACACCATTCAGAACAAAGGGATGCTTCTTCACCTAGTATAATAAACAACATGCAATTAGTAGAGTTTACAGTAAAATTGACTGGGCTTTAGGGAATTTTAGCTAGACTCAGGCGTATGGGCATATAGGAGTAGACTACTAAGCCCCTGGAGTATCTGATCAATCACCAGTCCTAATCCAGTTGTGGAAAAGAATAGTTACTCACCCCAAGCCTTTCAAGATTTACATGGTGACAATGGAACATCAAGATTTCTCACCCTTTGTGAATAGAGTATGGAAAATACAAGGGAGAGGGGATCCAATGACAAATATTTGGCAAAAGTTCAAAGGACTAAAAGATGAAACAAAGGGACTGAACAATTCCATGGCAGCCTATGCATAGAAGTTAAATCATGCCAGACAAAGCTTAGAATGTATACAAACAACATTTTCCATTACTCTATTTGATCAAATGTTGATTGAATATGAGAAGCAAAGTATTAGTGAACTGGAAAAGTAGAGCACATTAGAAGAGAAAATACTGAGGCAGAAATCTAAAGCGAGCTGGATTATACATGGGGACTCCAATCCAAAGTACTTCTATGTACAGATGAAGATCAGGGCCAGCAAAAATGGCATCACATATATCTATAATGATGTGGGAACAAAGATCAGTGACCCAAAGGCTGTGGAGAGAGAATTCCTTGCATTCTGTACAAAGCTTATAGGTGATGCAACTGGATTGATGACCTGTCCAAACTCAAGCATCATTAAAAGTGGAAAATGCCTCACCTTAAATCACCTGCAGGAATTAATACAAGACATATCACTAGAGGAGGTTGATGCAGCCATCAAAGACATGCCAAATGATAAAGCTCCTGGAATGGAGGGGTTCCCTATAGAATTTTTCACTAAGCACGGGGAGACTGTGAAGCAGGATGTCTATGTAGCAGTGAAGCATTTCTTTTTCACAAGTAAAATGATGACATCATGGAACTTCACTGCTATTACATTGATCCTTAAGGTTCCAGCACCAACTCAGGTGAAAGATTACAGATCAATAGCATGCTGCACTACATTGTACAAGATTATTGCTAAGATACTAACCAATAGACTCAAGAAAGTGATAGAGGTGATTATTGGGAGATCATAATCAGCATTCATAGAAGGAAGAAGTATTATTAACAACATCCTATTTAGCCATGAACTATTTAAAAGCTATAAAAGGAAAAGCATACCTCCCAGATGTGTGCTAAAAGTGGATATTAGAAAGGCATATGACTCACTGGATTGACATTTCCTCAGTTGCATGTTGGCAGACCTTGGATTTCCTCAAAAGTTTATCAATTGGGTCATGTAATGTGTAACCACAATCTCTTATTCCTTGGTATTCAATAGTGGTCTTACTAAACAATTCGAGGCTAAGAGAGGGATCATGCAAGGGGACCAATATCACCCTATCTCTTTGTAATTGTAATGGAATACCTACAAAGGGAGATAAATCAGCTGCCCATGATCAAAGAGTTCAAGTACCACCCAAGATGCAAAAAGCTAGGAGTGACACATATATGTTCTGCTGATGATTTACTTATGTTTTGAAAGACAGACATTAATTCACTCACCATACTTCAGGAAACGTTTCAAAGGTTTTTTTTGCTACATCTGATCTATAGGAAAAAGCAGACAAAAGTTCCATCTACATTGCTGGTTCACAATGATCTTAAAGCTTTACTGATAAGCTTACTAGGATATACAGAGGGCTCCCTACCTTTCAAATACCTAGGAGTACCCATGTCTTCCAAGAAGTTAAATATACAACAGTGCTTTCCATTGGTGAAGAAGATCACAGAAAGAGTGAGTTGTTGGTCAGCTAAAATGCTATCCTATTCAGGAAGGGTGCAGCTAATCAAGTCTCTGATCTTTGGTATGCATACATATTGGGCCCAAATCTTTCTTTTGCCCAAGAGGATCATGAAACTGATTGAAACTATATGTAGAACATATTTGTGGATTGGTACAAGAGCTACATCTAGGAAGACATTAATAGCATGGGACAAAGTATGCCAACCTAAGGCTGCTGGTGAGTTAAAAATCATCAATATGGGACTGTTGAATAAAGCAGTAATCTTAAAATAATTATGGGCATTGGCAAAGAAAAAGGATGCACTTTGGATCAAATGGGCACACTCTTACTACATAAAACAGAGAGACATAGACATTATGATTACACCTAAGGCATCTTCTTGGGTGGTTAGAAATATCATAGACTCAAAGAAGGTATTGATGCAGATGAACACAATGTAGGCCAACCTTAATGCCAAGCTGACAATGATGCAGACTGAGGGCAGCTTTTAGATAAAGAGGGTCTATACTCAACTGCTTCCCCAACTCCCTAAAGTTACTTGGAAGATTATTCATATGCATCCATCGATTCATCCTACATTCAAATTCCATTTGTGGCCGACTATCCATTAGAGGTAATCTACTGTGGATAGGCTACAGAAATTTGGGACTCAAGTGCCATTGGATTATGTCTTCTGCGCACTGAACATTGAAACATTTAGTCATATATTTTTTGAATGCTCTTGCACTAGCATGCTATAAATAAGAATGCTTAAATGACTGGGACATCACAGAAGAATAGGCAACTGGCAAAATGAGATAGAATGAGTAAGCACACTAGCCAAGAGGAAAACTAGTATAGCATCCATCACCACCTTAGTATTTGCCATGGTAATATACTGCATTTTGCGTGAAAGAAATTAAATCAGGTTCAACAAAAGGAACTACGATATTGACACGATTTGCAGAGAAATTGCAATGCATATGCACATACAAGGGAGATAAAAAAAACAAATGGTAGTCAACATTGATTTGCTTGAATCATTATCCATAGGCTAGAATGATGGCTCTATTTTTGTTAGAACTTTAATTTGTACAGTTTAATCTTGTTTTCTTTAATTTGGAGGTGGATGGTCTGCATCTGCCTAGTTTTGTAAAGATAGTTTGTTTTACGAAATGGAAATCTTGTTTAACAAAAAAAATATGTGCCATAGAAAATTAATGAACCATTACTATATTTGTAGTTGGAATTGAGTGGTTATGTTTTATTAAGCTTATATATGTCTACCCTAACGATTTAGATTGGTTTGAACGAAGAAAATTAAAGAACACCAATGTTGGACTTCATTGAACTTGAAACAAAAAATGTTGAAGAAAGCAAATTGAGTCTATTAATTTTTGTACGTGTAGACATATAAAATTTGTTGAATTAAATTCGTAAATTAATTTGGAATATATTTTAAATTCAATATATATTAGTTCAAGTAAATTTACGAATTTAATATAGTTGGATTAATTAATTAAGTCCAGCCCATTTAGTTATCACTTTATTAGGCCCAATATGTCATCTTCCTAAAGGCCCAGTTTTGTACCACGTGTCAAATGACGTGGAACGCCAAGTCAAACGGAAGAGCCAATATGATCATTCCACATGTCAAAATAACAAGGCATGACCCCAAGTCACATTAGCCAATTAAACTGTGCCACACGTGCAAGTGACATATTCTGGCCAATCAAATGCAGCCTTGTCACACTTCAATTTGACTGGTCGGAAAGAGTTTGCTCTTATCATAACTCTTTCCTCCCACAACTATAAATAAGGATCTTCATAACTCAGAAAGATACCAGAAGTTATAACAAGAAGACACAAGGGAGCTCGTGGATCAAAGGACGACACAATTCTGTGCAAACGGCAAGTATTTAAGCATTAAGTACTTCAACACCAATTTCAAGTATTCAAGATAAACGAAGTCAATTCAAATACAAGGCGTTCAAGATCAAGGTTACTTGTTAGTGATAAAATTCATGGCAACAATAAAAGTGTTTGCGACGGATAAATCAAATTCAAATTCAAGATCAAGTTCAAGGGCCATTGAATTTATATTGAAAAAGTAGAATCAAAGTATTCATAGATATTGTAACACTCAATCTATTTGAAATTAAATACTACGATTGTTCAAATATTTTTCGATCTTGATTTTATTTCCTCGACGCATTTTATTGTCTAATAAATTTTGGCACGCCCAGTGGGATAATCTCTACCTATCATCTCTACTTTTCAATCATAAAATGTAACAACTTGGCCGGTAATTTTGAGAGTAATAGACCCGATCCCCTATCTACTGCTTCCCCCGTATCTTTTTCTGCTTATTTGACTTGCTAGGGGTTTTATTTTTAGTTTCGTAGTGTTTACACTTAATCCCTAAACTGAAGCTTAAGTCTTATGATTTTAACCATAGTCAGAACTGTATGAAAACGACCACAGAATGGAGTTCCGTTATCTTTGTTGGGTAAATTTGAACTTAGGGGCATTTCCGGATTATGTTTTGGAGGTCTATAGCTGAATTAGGCTAGAAATGATGAAAGTCGAATTTTTGGAAATTTTGACTGGTTGTGGACTTTTTGATATCAGAGTCGGATTTCGATTTTGGAAGCTGTAATAGGTATGTAATGTTTAATATGACTTGTGTGCAAAATTGGAGGTCAATCAGACGTGGTTTGATAGGCTTCGATATCGGTTGTAGGAATTTGAAGTTTCAAGTTCATAAAGTTTGGATTGGAGGATGATTCGTATTTTAAGCATTGTTTGATGTGATTTGAGGGCTCGACTAAGTTCATAAAGTATTTTAGGACTTGTTGGTATAGTTGGTTGATGTTCGGGGGCCCTCGAGTGTGTTTCGGATGCTTAACAGACTGAAATTTGGACTTATGCAATTGTTGAAGTTTTTGGTTGCTGGTGATTTTGCACCTGCGGTTGGGGGGACCGCACACGCACATGCGAGAGGAGGGCCGCATGTGCGGTCTGGAGGAATTGGCATATGGGAGCAGGTGCGAGAAGGGAGCTGCATCTGCGCAACCGCAGATGTGGAGAAATGACTGCAAAAGTAGATTCTAGGCTTTAAGTGCAATCCGCACCTGCGATGGAAATTCTGCAGGTGCGACTGGAAGCCTGCAGGTGCGTCGCTGGGCAGAAAAAGATGATTTTGAGGGTTTCATCCCATTTTCAATTTTGGAACTTTGAGAGCTCGGATTGGGAGATTAGTTGAGGGATTTTTAGAGAAAGGTTTTGCGTATTGATTCTTAACTCCTAAATGGTTATATTCAACTAATCTATAGTTGATTTCATCATTAAATTAAGGAATTTGGGAGATAAATTTTGGGGAAAAGGTTGGGAGTTCTTCAACTAAGTTTTGGATTTTGATTGAGATTTTGACATCGAATTTGGATAATTTTGGTACGAATGAACTCGTGAGTGAATGAGTGTTCATATTTTGTGACTTTTACACAATTCTGAGACATGGACCCGGGGAGACTTTTTAGGGCGATTTTTGAATTTCTTGTTGAAGTCTTAATTTCATTAATTAGATTAGTCTATTATAGTTATATTTATGATATTTAATTCCTTTTGGCTAGATTTGGGCCATTTGGAGTAGGATATTCGTAGAAAAGGCATTATTACCGATTGATTGAGCTTAGTTCGAGATAAGTGGCTTGCCTAACCTTGTGTGGGGGAACTCCCCTTAGGATTTGGTACTATTGTGATATGTGAGCACTGTGCACGTGAAGTGACGAGTGCGTACACGGGCTATTTGTTGTAAAACTCTGTTTTCATCGAGTAATAATCTGTTTCACTTTAACTGAGTTATACTAGCATGTGTAATTATCCTGCTTAACCTATAATAGCATGTGTATATGTTTTAAATGCTTATCTGAACTCGGTGCAGCATGCTTAGTGGATTTCCTGCTTTCTCCTTGACTCGTACTTAGCCTAAACTGTAGGATTTCTTGCTGTAGCTATTTTCTTCCATTGTTTGAGCTGTACATTTATTTTGGAACTAAGGGAAGGTATCCTGGAGGATCCCCTTGCATATGTACTTTGGGACTACGAAACGGTATTCCGAGGATCCCCCTTCATATTTATTTTTGGACTACAGATCGGTATTCCGGGAGATCTTTCTACACATTTACGTTTGGGACTACGAGACTATATCTCGGGAGATCGCGTATTGTTATTCGGTGTATTGTTCTATTATCTTTCTGTGATTTCTTTCAGGTTAAATTTCAGTCTTTTATATTACTACGATATTTTTGTTCCGTCTTTTATATATATATATATATATATATATATACTAGTAGGGCCCTGACATGACCTCGTCACTACTAGACCGAGGTTAGGCTTGACATTTACTTGGTACTTTTGTGGTGTACTCATGTTACTCTTCTGCACATGTTTTTGTTTGAAGATCCAGGTACTTCTTACCAACAATGTAATCAGTGAGCAACGACAGTTGGAGACTTCAAGGTATATCTACCGCGTCCGCAGACCTCGAAGTCCCCCTCTATTCTCCCCTATGTCCATTATCTTCTGTACTTCTTTTGTTAGATTCTGATTTATAGAGACACTAGTTTTTCCTTCTGTAGTTTGTGACTTATGATGTTTTGGGTTTTGGGAAGACTGTGTAGTATTGAGGAGTTGGTTATTGTACATGCCGAGTGATAAGTTATGTTATTACTGTTAAAGTTAGATGTTAAATTTATGTTTTCATTTCATTATTCCGCAATGTTAGGCTTACCAGTCGTAGAGACTAGGTGTCGTCATGACATTATATGGAGGGAGGATTTGGATCGTGACAAGTTGGTATCAGAGCTCTAGGTTCATAGGTGTCGTGAGTCACAGGCTAGTTTATTAGTGTCTCGCGGATCGGTATAGAGACGTCTATACTTATCTTTAGGAGGCTATTTAACTATTAGGAAAGTTACACTTTTTTGATTCCTTGTCGTGTGCAGATTTGTTTACTTCAAGGTTCTAAACTTGTGTATTCTATTCTTTCACAGATGGTGAGGACACGTACATGTGGGTCTGATGACTAGACACCGGTGCCCCTGCTACAACCACCAAAGGCTGGGGTTGAGGCCTAGGACGTCTATGTGGTGTAGCCAGAGCACCCGCACGAGCTGTCATAGAGGAGCCACCAGTAGCTCTAGTCGGAGCGCAGTCACTTAAGATGCCTACTACTACTGCACCAGCTCTTCAAGAGACTCTAGACCAGTTTCTGAGCATGTTCAGCACCTTAACTTAGGTTGGATTGATTCCCCTTGCTCCTACCATATCTCAGTCTATGGGAGGAGCATAGATTCCCACCACTTGCACCCCAGAGCAGTGGGTTCAGGTCGATTAGATTCCATAGGTTACGCTGGTGCCACATGTAGCCCCAGTTCGGCCCGAGGGTAAAGCAGCCGTTTCTGAGGAGGAGCAGCATAGGCTCAAGAGGTACAAGAAGTACCACCATCCTACCTTTAGCGGTTTGGCGATAGAGGATGTTCAGGGCTTTCTGGAGGAGTGCCACCATATCCTCTGTACTATGGGCATATCAGAGTCGAGTAGGGTTTCTTTCACTGCGTTCCAACTTAGGGAGAAACCTATCAGTGGTGGTGTGCTTATGAGTTGGACAGTCCGACTGAGCAGCTTCATTCATATGGACTCCGTTTTCGGATATTTTTGAGGGAGTATGTTCCCTAGAGCCTCAGGGATGCATGGCGCGCCGAGTTTGAGCAGTTACGTCAGGGTGTTATGATTGTGTCAGAGTATGCAGTTTGTTTCAGTGATTTGGCTACACATGCACCGGCCTTAGTTTCTACAATTCGAGAGAAGGTCTGTCGGTTTATTGAGGGACTCCATCGCAGCATCAGGACTAGCATGGCCCGGGAGTTAGAGATGGAGATTTTGTGCCAACAGGTTGTGAGTATTGCTAGGAGAGTGGAGGGCATGCTTGCTCGGGAGAGGGAGGAGAGAGAGACCAAGAGGTCTCGAGAGACTGGTTCTTATTATGGTGCTTATGCCCTAGCTGCAGCTCCACATGGTAGGGGTTATGTGAGCCGCCCCATTCATTCAGCTCTTCTAGCTGTCAGTGGTGTTCCAACTACTCCTATACTCTAGGAGCCTTATATCTAGTATGCCTCCTACATGGGGTGTTTCTAGCGGTCAGTCCAACAGACCTGGACCGAGCCAGCCACAATAGCCACGCCCTCCCATAGCTTGTTTTGAGTGTGACGACACTCGCTATATAGTGAGCGATTGCCCCATACTTAGAAGGGGTGCACCTCCACAAACTTCTCAGCCACAGCGTGCTCCACCGGGTCCTCAGGCTATGGTTACAAAAACTATCACTACTCCACCTGCTCAGCCAGCTCGTGATGGAGGTCCGAGAGGTACAGGTCGCCCTAGAGTGGAAGGCCAGACGAGATACTATGCCATTCCTGCTCGTACAGAGGCAACTATTTCCCACTCTATCATTATAGGTATTATTCCGGTCTGTCATAGAGATGCGTCGGTTCTATTCGATCCAGGCTCCATTTATTCCTATGTGTCATCTTATTTTGCTCTGTATTTGGGCATATCCCGTGATTCTATGAGTTCTCCTATTTATGTGTCTACACCCATGGGAGATTCTATTATTGTTGACCGTGTGTATCGGTCGTGTTTGGTTGTTATTAGTGGTTTTGAGACCAGAGCCAATTTATTATTGCTTAGTCTGGTAGATTTTCATACTATATTGGGCATAGACTGGTTGTCGCCCCATTATGCTATTCTTGATAGTCACGCCAAGATTGTGACGTTGGCTATGCCAGGATTACCGCGGTTAGAGTGGAGCAGTACCTTAGATTACACTCCCAGCAGAGTTATTTCATTTCTTAAAGCTCAACGAATGGTTGAGAAGGGGTGTGACGCATATCTAGCTTATGTGAGAGATGTCAGTATTGATACCCCTACAGTTGAGTCAGTTCCAATAGTAATGGATTTCCCTGATGTATTTCCAGCTGATCTTCTAGGCATGCTGCCCCACAGAGATATCGACTTTGGTATTGATTTGTTGCCAGACACTTAGCCCATCTCTATTCCTCCCTATTAAATGGCTTATTCTGAGTTGAAGGAGTTGAAGGAACAATTACAAGAATTTCTCGATAAGGGCTTCATTCGGCCCAGTGTGTCATCTTGGGATGCTCCTATGTTGTTTGTGAAGACAAATGATAGTTCTATGCGTATGTGCATTGATTATCGCTAATTAAACAAAGTTACAGTGAAGAACAAGTATTCTTTGCCTCGTATTAATGACTTATTTAATCCGTTACAAGGTGCCAGAGTGTTTTCCAAGATTGACTTACGTTCAGGTTATCATTAGTTGAAGATTCGAGAGCCAGATATCCCGAAGAGTGCTTTCAAGACTCGGTATGGTCATTACGAGTTCCTTGTGATGTCATTTGGGCTGACCAATGCCCCAACAACATTTATGCATTAGATGCACAATGTATTTTGACCCTGTCTTGACTCATTTGTCATTGGGTTTATTTACGACATACTAGTATACTCCTGAACTCATGAGGATCATGAGAAACATATGAGGACTGTGGTTCAGACCTTGAGAGAGAAGACATTATATGCAAAGTTCTCAAAGTGTGAGTTCTAGTTAGATTCCGTGGCATTTTTGGGTCATATAGTGTCAAGCGATGGATCAGGTGGATCCAAAGAAGGTGGAAGCAATGCAGAGTTGGCCCAGACTGTCCTCAGCTACAAAGATCCGGATCTTTCTTGGTTTGGTCGGAGTATTATCGTTAATTTGTTGAGGTATTCTCATCTATTACAGCATCTATGACCACACTAACCCAGAAGGGTGCTCCGTTCAAGTGGACGGAGGAGTGTGAATAGGGATTTCAAAAGCTTAAGACAACTTTGACTACAGCCTCAATATTGGTATTGCCTATAGGTTTTGGGTCTTATGCTGTTTTTTGTGATGCGTCAGGATTGGTCTCGGTGGTATATTGATGCAGGACCGTAGGGTGATTGCCTACGTGTCTAGATAGCTGAAGGTACATGAGAAGAACTATCTTGTCCACGACCTTGATTTAGCCGCTATTGTTCATGCCTTGAAGATTTATAGGCACTATTTGTATGGTGTCCCTTGTGAGATCTACATTGATCACCGAAGTTTGCATCATTTGTTCAAGTAGAAGGATCATAACTTGCGTCAGCGGAGGTGGTTAGAGCTGCTTAAGGATTATGATATCACTATTCTATACCATCACAAGAAGGCCAATGTGGCGGCCGATGCCTTGAGTCGTAGGGAGGAGAGTTTGGGAGCTTATCATATTTACCAGTAGCAGAGAGGCCACTGGCATTGGATGTTCAGGCCTTAGCCAACCAATTCGTCAGATTGGATGCTTCTGATCCGAATCGAGTTTTGGCTTGTCTGGTCTCCCAGTCTTCTCTTTATGATCGCATCAAGGAGCGTCAGTATGATGACCCCCATCTGTTTTCCCTTAAGGACACGATTCAGCACGGTAATGCTAAGTAGGTCACCAGTGGAGATGATGGTGCATTAAGGATGCAGGGCAAGTTATGTGTGCCCAATGTATACGAATTGCATGAGTTGATTCTCTAAGAGGCTCACAGTTCGCGGTACTTCATTCATCAGGTTACCTCGAAGATGCATTGGGACTTGAGGCAGAATTATTGGTGGTGTAGAATAAAGAACGACATAGTGGAGTATGTAGCTCAGTGCCTAAATTGCAAGTAGGTGAAGTATGAGCTTCAGCGGCCGGGTGGATTGCTTCAGAAGTTAGAGATTTCGGAGTTGAAATAGGAGCGGATCACTATGGATTTCGTTGTTGGACTCCTATAGACTCGGCAGAAGTTTGATGAAATTTGGGTGATTGTGGATAGGCTGACCAAGTCAGCTTATTTCATTCCTATGATGACTACCTGTTCTTCCGAGCAGTTGGCTCGAGTTTATATATGTGACATTGTCAGGCTTCATGGCGTGCCGGTTTCTATCATCTGTGACTGGGGTACGCAGTTTACATCACAGTTTTGGAGGGTCGTACAGCAAGAGTTAGGTACTCGGGTAGAGTTGAGCTCATCATTTCACCCTCAAACAGGCGGACAGTCCCATCGCACTATTCAGATACTTGAGGATATGATCCGTGTATGTGTGATGGAGTTTGGGGGTTCTTGGGACCAGTTCTTGCCACTTGCGGAGTTTGCTTACAGCAACAGTTATCAGTCCAGCATTCAGATGGCACCGTATGAGGCTCTGTATGGTAGGTGGTGTCGGTCTCCAGTAGGTTGGTTTGAGCCGGGCGAGGCTAGATTATTTGGTACAAACTTGATTCAGGATGCTTTGAAAAAGGTTAGGGCGACAGGATAGACTCTGCACAGCCCAGTCCAAATAGAAGAGTTATGTGGATCGGAAGGTTCGTGATGTTGCATTCATGGTTGGAGAGCAGGTCTTGATCCAGATTTTGCCTATGAAAGGTACATGAGGTTTGGGAAGAAGGGCAAGTTGAGCCCAAGGTTCATTGGTCCATTTGAGGTGTTGCGGCGAGCTGCGGAGGTTGCTTATGAGCTTGTCTTACCTCCCAGTCTAGCAGGAGTTCATCCGATATTCCATATTTTTATTCTCCGAAAGTATCACGGTGATCCGTCTCACGTGTTGGATTTCAGCTTAGTCCAGTTATACAAGGATCTATCTTATGTTGAGAAGCAATCGACTATTTTTGACAAGCAAGTTTGAAAGTTGAGGTCAAAGAACATTGGTTCAGTAAAGGTTCGGTGGAGGGGTCAGCCGGTCGAGAAGGCAACTTGGGAGACTGAGCAGGATATGCGTAGCCGTTATCCTCATCTTTTCACCACTTCAGGTATGTCTCTATGCTCGTTCGAGGACAAACGATTGTTTTAAGAGGAGGAGGATGTAACGACTCGGCAGGTCGTTTTGAGAGTAATAGCCCCAATCACCTATCTACTGCTTTCCTCGTATTTTTTTCTGCTTATGTGACTTGTCGGGGGGATTTGTTTTTTGTTTCGGAGTGTTTGGGACACTTAGTCCCTAAACGGAAGCTTAAGTCTTAGGATTTTGACCATAGTTGGAACTATGAGAAGACGACTCCGGAATGGAGTTACGTCAGTTCTGTTAGCTTCGTTGGGTGATATTGGACTTAGGCATGTCCGGATTGTGTTTTGGAGGTCTATAGCTGATTTAGGCTTGAAATGGCGAAAGTCAAATTTTCAATGATTTTGACCGGTAGTGGACCTTTTGAGATCAGGGTTGGATCCCGATTTCGGAAGTTGGAATAGGTCTGTAATGTTAAATATGACTTGTATGCAAAATTTGAGGTCTATCAGACTTGGTTTGATAGGTTTCAACATCTGTTGTAGGAATTTGAAGTTTCAAGTTCATTAAGTTTGGATTGGAGGGTGATTCGTGTTTTTAGCATTGTTTGATGTGATTTGAGGGCTCGACTAAGTTTATACGGTGTTTTAGGACTTGTTGGTATATTTGGTTGAGGTCCCGGGGGCCTCGGGTGTGTTTTGGATGCTTAACGGATTGAAATTTAGACTTATGCAATTGCTGAAGTTTATAGTTGCTGGTATTTCCGCACCTGTGGTGGGGGGACCGCAGGTAGAGGAGGGCCGTAGGTGCGGTCTGGAGGAATTGGCCTATGGGCGCAGGTGCGAGAAGGGAGCCACATTTGCGCAACCGCAGATATAGAGAAATGACCGCAGAAATGGATTCTGGGCTTTAAGTGCAATCCGCACCTGCGATGGAAATTCCGCATGTGCAACTGGAAGCCCGCAAGTGCATGATCGCTGGGCAGAAAAAGAGGATTTCGAGGGTTTAATCCCATTTTTAATTTTGGGACTTTGAAAGGTCGGATTGGGCGATTATTTGAGGGATTTTCAAAGAAAACTTTTGTGTAACGATTCTTAACTTCTTTATGGTTATATTCCACTAATTTATAGTTGATTTCATCATAAAATTAAGGAATTTGGGGGTAAAGGTTGGGAGTTCTTCAACTAAGATTTTGGATTATGATTGAGATTTTGACATTGGATTTGGATAATTTTGGTACGAATGAACTCATGAGTGAATAGGTGTTCATATTTTGTGACTTTTGCCCGATTCCGAGATGTAGGCCCACGGAGACTTTTTAGGACGATTTTGAATTTCTTGTAGAAGTCTTAATTTCATTAATTATATTAGTCTATTATAGTTATATTTATGATATATAATTGTTTTTGGCTAGATTTGGGCCATCTAGAGTCTAATATTCGTGGAAAAGGCATTGTTACCGATTAATTGAGCTTGGTTCGAGGTAAGTGGCTTGCCTAACCTTGTGTGGGGGAACTCCCCTTAGGATTTGGTACTGTTGTGATATGTGAGCACCGTGTACATGAAGTGATGAATGCGTACATGGGCTATTTGTTGTAAAACTCTGTTTTTCACCGAGTAATAATCTGTTTCACTTTAATTGAGTTATACTACATCTGTAATTATCCTGTTTAACATATAATAGCATGTCTACATGTTTTAAATGCTTATCTGAACTCGGTGCAGCATGCTTAGTGGATTTCCTGCTTTCTCCTTGACTCGTACTTAGCCTAAACTGTAGGATTTCTTGTTGTAGCTGTTTTCTTCCATTGTTTGAGCTGCGTATTTATTTTGGAACTACGAAATGGTATTCCAGGAGATCCCCCTACCTATTTACTTTAGGACTCCAGAACAGTATTCCGGGAGATCCCCCTGCACATTTACGTTTGGGACTATGAGACGGTATCTCAAGAGATCCCCTGTATTTATTCGGTGTACTATTCTGTTATTTTTCTGTGATTTCTTTCAGGTAAAATTTTAGTCTTTTATATTACTGTGATATTTTTGTTTCGTCTTATTATATATATATATATATATATATATATATATATATATATAGACACACACACACACCCCAGTAGGGACATGACCTGCCCTCGTCACTATTGGACCGAGGTTGGACTTGGCACTTACTGGGTACCGTTGTGGTATACTCATGCTACTCTTCTGCACATGTTTTCGTGTAAAGATCCAGGTACTTCTTACTAGCCATGTCATCAGTGAGTCGCGACAGTTGGAGACTTCAAGGTATATCTGCTGCGTCCGTAGACCTCGGACTCCCCCTCTATTCACCCCTATGATTATCTTCTGTACTCTTTTGTTAGACTCTGATTTATAGAGACTCTAGTTTTTCCTTCTGTAGTTTTTGACTCATGATGTTCCGGGTTTTGGGATGACTGTGTATTGAGGAGTTGGTTATTGTACATGCCGAGCGGCATGGTTATCAGTTATGTCATTACTGTTACAATTATTTGTTAAATTTATGTTTTCATTTTATTATTCCGCAATGTTAGGCTTACCCAGTCGTAGAGACTAGGTGCCATCACGACATCTCATGGAGGGAGGATTTGAGTCGTGACACAAAAGTTCAAGAAGATCGAAATAGCTTCAAAGAAAATCAACTCCAGATCAACTTCCACCAAGGCTGCTAATTCTAGGTTCTACACTGATGTAGAAAGTATCCTCGATGTTACCTTTAGAAGCTTTGGACCAATTACAAGAAGCAAAGCAAGCTCTTTAGGAAAACAAGCACTGCAAGTGTCGTCTACATCAACTCCTGTTTTCAGATCTTCATCCTCAAAAAGAGCAATATCCTTTACGAACGTACCCGAAGGAGGAAACGATATCTCTAAAAAGATAAAAAAAAAAGATCTAGCTCTGCTTGACCTCTCCAGATCCAAGAACTTTGTTATGAAGGAAAATGATGATATTTCAAATGATGAATCCTCCCCACTTACACTTCATAGAGTGAGCCAATCGAGGATCAATCTATGTGACAATCCATGTTACTTTTCATCGTCCACAACATTCATGCAAGCCATGGTGACAAACATTTCATCTGTGGATGAGCAGTTGACAAACTTGATGGAAGAAATCTCTAGCTTAACCAAGTGCATGCAAAATCAAGATACTAGAATTGACAAGTTAACAAACAAGGTAGGAATCTTGATGGAAGAAGAATCTACCCATGCACCCGGCAAGCTCTTAGAAGCTCTAGAGAGTGGTTCTCCTCCAAGACATGTAGCATCCGCTAAGGCTATCCTTATCTCATCTGAAGGGATAATTCCAATCGATCAACTAAGGAGTTCATTGAAGAGACTATCAAAAATAAGTATAAAGTTGCTTTTAAGTCCTTCCTTACCTACGCAAAGTCGTACACTTCAAGAATCGGTATGTTGAATATGCATGTTGGCTATCAACCTCCAAAATTTCAACAATTTGATGGCAAAGACAATCTAAAGCAACACGTGGCGCACTTCGTTAAGACGTGCAACAATGTTGGGACTTATGGAGATTACCTAGTCAAGCAGTTTGTCCACTCACTAAAACGAAATGCTTTTTATTGGTACATAGACCTCGAGGCTAGATCTATTGATAGTTGGGATTAACTAGAGCAAGAGTTTCTCCATCGCTTTTATAGCAAGAGACGTACTATGAGTATGATAGAACTTACAAATATTCGTCAACGAAAGGGTAAGCCAATTATTGACTTCATTAACCACTGGAGGAGCTTAAGCCTCAACTGCAAAGATCACCTTAGTGAAACTTCTAACATCGAAATATGCGTTCAAGCCATGCATTGGGGTCTTTGCTATCTCTTACAAGGCATAGTGCCTAAAACATTTGAAGAACTAGCAACTCATGCTCATGATATTGAACTAAGTATGGACCAATGTGGAGACCAAGGGCTACCCATTTTTAAGCCTTACGCCGAAGTAGAAGAACAAGAAGGCAAGGATGGGGGAAAGTTGTCATATGAGAATGTAGCTGAAGAGTCTTTGTATGTCACTATGCTCCTCAATGTATGAGCGTAAACTGCAAGTTATAAATGCTCCTCAACATACGAGCGTAAACTACAAGTTATAATGCTCCTTGACGCATGAGCCTAAAGTGCAAATCATAATGCTCCTTAACGCACGAGCCAAAACTGCAAGTTATAATGCTCTTCAATGCACGAGCCTAAACTGCATGTTGCAATGCTCCTCAATGCACAAGACTAAACTACAAGTTATAATTCTTTTTGGTACATGAGTACATATTGTATGTCACAAATATCCCCAAATTTAAACTAAATCTTTAAGGTGTAAAGCTCTTCAAAGTCGAGCAAAGCCTTCGAGTGTAAAGATCTTCAAATTTGGGCAAATTGTTCAAGTCGCAAAGTTCTTCAAATATGAGCAAAGACTCAAGTCGAAAGCTCTTTAAAGTCGAGCAAGGACTTCAAATCGCAAAGTTTTTCTAATTCGAGTCAATCTTCAAGATGTAAAGCTCTTCAAATTCGGCAAAGTCTTCAAGTTGTAAAGCTCTTCAAATTCGAGTAAAGTGTTCAAGTTGCAAAGCTCTTCAACGTTGAGATAAATCTTCAAGTCATGAAGCTCTTCAAATTCGAGTGGAACTTCAAGTTGCAAAGCTCTTCAAAATTGAGTAAGTCTTAAATTTGCGAAGCATTACGAATTGTAAGATAAATCTTAAAATTACAATGCTCCTGGATGCACGAGCCTAAATAGCAGGTCATAAATCTCTTCAAATTCGAGCAAAATCTTCAAGTTGCAAAGCTCCTAAAAACACGAGCATAAATTATAAGTCGCTACGCTCCTTAATGAAAGAGCTTAAACTGTATGTTACTCCTGGTCCACAAGACAATAAACTGTGTACGGCCCACAAAAAAAAGTTTGCTAGATTGAAAAACCTCAAAAGAGGCAGCCTAGGCAAAAGTTAGGGCATATAAAAAAATCACTCATTCTGAACTACTGTATGACTTGATCCTATTCGCCGAGGTATGTAGGCAGCTTATAATTTCCCTCTCCTTCGTTGTTCGAATGAAGTATGATGGAATGTTATCCATTCAATCAGTACTTGAAAATCGAGCTGAAATATCATTTTTCTGTTGAATTCTGGATCCCATTTGATTTAAAGGGGGAAAGCTTCTATGGTAAATTGGTGTTTTCAATAAAATAATTATAGTCTTTTCAAAGGCTATCAACTTTTTGCAATGAAGCTCGGAGATTCGCTATACCTTCTAGTTCGCCAAACCTTCAAGTTTTGGTCTTCAAATTGAAGTGTCTAACTCCTCCAAGTCTTTGAGTCCATCAAGCCTACAAGTTAAAGTCTTCGAGTCCTCCAAATCTTCAAGTCGGCCGGTCTTCAAGATAAAATCTTCAAATCTGCTAATTTTTCAAACTGAAGTTTAAAAGTCCATCGCTCTTCAAGTTTGTCGGTCTTCAAGTTGAAGTCCTCAAGTTCACTGGTCTTCAAGTTGAATTTTTTAAGCCCTCCAAATTGTCAAGTTAGAGTGTTAAAGTCTGCCAAATCTTCACGTATGTTGCTCTTTAAGTTGAATTTTGCAAGTCTGCCAAGTCTACCAAGTCTTCAGAGTTCGCCAAGCATTCAAGTCGAAGCCATCAAGTCCACCGAGTCTTTGAGTTGAAGCTTTCTAATTTTCCAATCTTAAGATGGACATGTTAGTCCCTTTGCACCTTAAGTTGGCTTCTTTGCGGGTTTGTCCTTAAAAAGAACTATAATTTGTCAATCTTATGGTAGACGTTTAAGTCCGTTTGTACCTTAAGTCAATTGACATCTTTGCCAGTTTGTCTTTAAAAGGAACTATAATTTTGCAATCATAAGGTGGACATTTAAGTCCCTTTGCGCTTTAAGTTGGTCTCTTCGTGGGTTTGCCTTTAAAAGGATCTGTAATTTTTCAGTCTTAAGGTGAACATGTAAATCCCTGTGCACCTTAAGCTGATCTCGTCACGAATTTGATCCTTCTATATGTTGTTGAGGATTTGTCCTTTCATAGGTTGCCATGACTTGGTCCTTCTATATATTGTTGCAAATTTGATACTCATTTTGATACTTCTATCTGCAGTTATGGATTGGATCCTTCTATATGTTGTTATGGAGTTGATTATTCTATATGTTGTTGCAGATTAATCTCTCTATATATTGTCATGGATTTGTCTTTCTATATGTTGCATGAACCCTTGCGCCCTAAGTTATCCTTCCGGTTTTCGAGCGGAAATGAGTATTCATCACTTCACACCCTAAGATTATCTTCTTTATGTATGGATCATTTCGTTAAACAAGAACATATCCTTCTCATTCGACCTAAAAAAAAGGGGACAACAAAGAAAGAAAAGCGCAAGAAAAGAAGAAGAGATTACCTTCGCGTCAATGCTTCCAAATTCACAAAAATAGACTCAAATAGCTTGCAAATACTGTGAATTGACGCTCAACAAATACGAGAGCATGAATTTATATGGATCTCCGATCCATAGACAGCTTGCAATAGTATATTACCGATGTGGAAGTCAGTTGATTCAATTTCTCCTAGAAGAATTTAGTTAATGGCCGCACATACGTTATTTTACTCCAACAAGGAATCTTATTTGCAGTGTCCAGTTTAAAGTTTATTTGCTTCCTAAAGAAGTTAAGTTCCGTCAAATTTGGAGTTTTAACGACATGAATTATCTATCTGCCACGTCCGAAAACGTGTGGATTTTGCTTGTTCAGGTTAGAGTTGAGTCTGGTTGTCTCATATCAGCAAAAGACCATTATATGAGAAATAATTCATGCGCCCAATAGCATTTAGAATAAAAGGTGAATCATGGCCCCCAAAAAAATGCAAATGCATGAGAAGGCATTATGATGTGGTATCCATGTGTGCCATGAGAAATAAATCACTAAGATTTTGACAACAATTCCTATTTATAGTGATGGCAATTAGTCTTGATATTATCCTACTTTATATAAACTCTTTAGAAAGGATTTTTTTGGAAAGTTTAAAGTCAGATAGGGTTCATACACTTTGATAAGCAAATTGCAATTTGCTGGAATTATTAAAGTATAGTTATCATACTTCAGCCATGTCTTTAATATTCAAAGGTTTATATTTTGACTAAGACTTGAAGTAGAGGGCAATTATAGATATATAAAATTTGTTGAATTAAATTCATAAATTAATTTGGACTATATTTTAAATTCAAGATATATTAGTCTAAATAAATTTACAAATTTAATATATATATATATATATATATATATATATATATAGTTGGATTAGTTACTTAAGTCCAACCCATTTAGTTGGGCTACAGATGATGAGCCCACTTCATTAGGCCCAATATGACATCTTTCTAAAGACCCAGTTTGGTGCCACGTGCGAAATGACGTGGCACGCCAAGTCAAACTGAAGAGCCAATATGATCATGTCACATGTTAAAATGACAAGGCATGTCAAGTCACATTAAAAAGCCAATGAAACCACGCCACTTGTGCAAGTGACATGTTTTGGCCAATCAAATGCGGTCTTGTGACACTTCAATTTGATTGGTTGGAAAGAGTTTGTTCTTATCATAACTCTTCCCTCCCACAACTATAAATAAAGAATTTCATAGCCCAGAAAGACACTAGAAGTTATAACAAGAAGACACAAGGGAGCTCGTGGATCAAATGCCACCATTCTATGCAAACTACAAGTGTTCAAATATTCAAGCACTTCAACACAAATTTCAAGTAATCAAGATCAAGAACGAAGTCAAATCAAATTGATATAAGGCGTTCAAGATCAAGGCTATTTGTTCGTTATAAAATTCATGGCAACAATAAAAGCGTTCGAATAAATCAAATTCAAATTTAAGATCAATCTCAAAGTCTTGAATTTATATTGGAAAAGTAGAATGAGAGGATTCATAGAGATTGTAACACTCAAACTATTTGAAATCAAATACTACAATTGTTGCAATATTTTTCGGTCTTGATTTTATTTTCTCGACGCAATTTATTGACTATAGTACGTTTGAAATTGAATATAACCATTGAGATGATTATTATTATTATTATTAGAAGGTTGAGTATTAAATTTGGAGTCATTTGAACTTGATTTAGACCAACTTGGATATCTTTTGAAGTAAAAATTGTACGGAGCACCTTATTTGGTCGCCCCCATTTAACTTTACCCATTTTTTTAAAAAAGTTTTAACTTGTACCCACTTTTTGAACAACTTCATCCCCATTTCTCCTCTTCCTCCTCCTCCTCCTCCTCCTCCTCCTCCTCCTCCTTCTTCTTCTTCTTCTTCTTCTTCTTCTTCTTCTTCTTCTTCTTCTGTTGTTGGTGTTGCTATGAAACTTCCGTTCATGGGATGATTGCCATAAGTATGTTTATCAGATTATTTAAAAATAAATTATAAATAATTACGTAAGTAAGTAGACAATAATTTTTTAATATTTCCACGTACGGAAATTTTAAGGTCACACTTAGTTATTCTTTTCGTGAGAATTCTGTTCTTTTCACATTTATTGTTTCCAAAACTTATGATTTAGATACTGTTGGCAATCTGATTATTTTATAGTAGTAATACACTATGAAAGAAATACACTATGAAAGAATAAGGTGATTATTTATCTAGTATGTTAGAAAACTTTTTCAAAAATTTCATCTTATACAGTGCTGAAGTTTTTACAAATGAACTAAATAACTTCATCATCTTCTGCTAAAGTTTTTGAAAAAGCTTTATGACAAAACTAATGAATCCAGGACAAAAAAACTTCAACTTATTTAGTGATGAAGGTTTTACAAATGAACTAAATAACTTCAGCATCACAAAACTTCAGCTACTAGAATGCTTAAGTTCAACAATTATAAATAAAAACTTCAGCAAATAGAAAACAAAACTTCAGCACTAGAATGCTTAAGTTCAACAATTACAAACAAAAACTTCAGTACACTTGGTTCAGCAATTTTTGCTTCTTCAGACCCGTCTACTAGAATGCTGAAGTTTGCGTGATTGTCTTTGCTACTTCAGGCCCGTATGCTTAAGTTACACGAAAAAGTGGGTACGCTTGCAATTCTTTTTACAAAGCGGGTATAAGTTAAAACATGACCCAAAAAACAGGTATAGATGCAAATGCCCCACTTCTGAAACAAAACCGTGTTGGCAAAAATTCTACTCTTCAAGTTATGACGATCCGTCATGATCCATGGCCAAATTCTCATGATTCGTCAAATTACTTGCCAAATTCTGATAATATATAAGAAGTAATGACAATGTAAATTTTGCCATCAATCAAAAGTCGTGTCGATTCATCAGGATTTTACTATCAGTACTATGACCACAATGTATTTTTGTAAATTTTTAAATGAGGTCAAGATTTAAATAGTTGCATTTAAAATCCTATTTGTGCAAATCATCCTAAAAAGTGGTAGAGCTGGGATTGTCTTCTCCTAGTTTTGCAAACAAGTGGAGGGACTCACCAAAGGTACTTCCAAGTTCCAACCTCTTATTTTCTGGACATGCTTGAAAATTTTCATTTATATCTTTTGTTTTCCTGCCATTGTTGATTTGGATTGATTCCTTAATTAAACTTCTAAAATGACGGAAACGGTAAGAGAAGGAAAAGATTGGTTTACTGCTTTGACTACATGCACTCTAACTTGGTTAATTCAGCTAGGCATAATAGTGATAACATGAAGATTCAAGTTCGAATTCAATCATAATAGTACTCAGTGTGTGTGTGTTTTTTTTTCTTTCTAAATTTTAAAAAGCATTTTATTAATCTTTAAAAGAGGGGTACATTTGAAATAAGGGAGTTGCCAAAATAACTACCTAGCTCCTTGGCAAAAACGTCGCAGAAATATGATATTTTTTGGTGTGCTCTTTAGCTTTCGACTTCGCTTGTCCATGGGTAGAATTTCAAGGTCAAAAGTTAAAAATGTTGTCTAGGGGACCAGCGAGGGGCTTGAAGTACTGTCTTTCTACTCCCTCAGGGTAGGGGTAGGTCTGCGTACTCACTACCCTCCTCAGACTCCACTTATAAAATTTCAATGAGTTGTTATTGAAGTACTGCCTTTGGAAAAGTGGGGAGAAAAATTCAAGATCATTCACTTTGAGGGATGTTTATGCACTTCACCCCTCCTTGACCATGATGTGAAAGATAGCCAGACAAGACTATCTTTGATACAAAAGATGAAATGAATACTATTGGCACTAGGATACACAGACCAAAAAGCCACGAGGTATGAAATATCCAGCTACTACACAAGAATTCTATCCTGGACCTATATATATTTGCACATAAGCTCATGTTCGAGGTATGGATCAAAAGTAATGTCAGCTCTTTCGGTAAATTTCATCTATCTACAGCCGTGCACCCTCTGATATGGAAGCAAAATTCTGAGTATGTGTAGAGTTGTAACTAGGGGTGACAAATGGGCGAGTTGCGCGAAATTTGGGCAAGTCAAGATGGGTTAGGTCAATAAATGGGTTATTGCCCAAACCAGCCCAAAGTGCACTTGGGCTCAGATGGACTGGGTTAAGATGGGCTAAATAACGGGTCATAGCCCAACCCCCAATTTGACACATGTTTTAGAACCATTCTCATCTTGCATAAACAAAATCTTTTATCTTTTATACACCTATGTATAAAAGATAAATAAATACTACTAGTATTTTGAGAATCAATATATATTTTCTTAAATACAAATTATTATTTCAAATGTGTAAGTTGAAAAATATTTTGCGGGCGGAGGGTGGGGTGAGTGGTGCAGAAAAACGAAAAAACAGAAAATTGAAAATACAAAAAAAAAAAAAAAAAAAGAAAAATTAGGGGGGAGAGGGGGGGGGGGTGATTGGTGCAGAAAAATGAAAAAACAGAAAATCAAAAATACTAAAAAAAGAAAAGAAGTAAACTTAAGGCAACTAAGTAAATTTCTAAATAAGTTGGATTGAGATCCCTTTGTTTAGGGTGAGCTTCATGGGTTGTATTTGGGCTAGTTCATGGGTCGGAATAAGCTATAAAAAATAGTAAAAATGGTGTGTGGTAGCCACTAAGTAAGATGATGTTTATTTTTTATCCATTAATTCTAATGCTGAGCAAAAATAGTCACTACTCTATTAAAATTTATTTTGAAAAGACAGTTTTACCCTTTCTTCAATTCTTATATTCCCAAACCCTTATTTTATTCGTTAAGAGGGAAAATTTGAGAGCGAATATTTTAGAGGCAACTTTCGTGTGCTCCTCAGTATTTGTATCGTCCTTGCATGCAAACCAGCTGCACTTAATCTTTCTCCTTCGTCATCTTCTCTGTATTGACGATCGAACTGGTATTTTTTTTTGTTGCTTTTATGCATTTTTGTTTTTGTATATGTGTAATCGCGATCAATGTTGTGTCAAGTATGTGTGAAATTTTAAAAATAATAATTATAAGTTGATTCAGTGTCGAGTAAGGAGCGGATTTTTGTGAGGAAGCTATTAAGAAATTTTTGGTATTGAAATGTGTTTGTGGTTCAATCAATATATTTGAATATGTAAGGACATTTCATAAAAATAGTTGTATGAATTCATAAGCGAACTGTATTTATGAATTTTTAGTTAACTATGTTCATAAAAGTTAAGGACTGAGTGTCCTTAACTTTTAAACTTGAAACTTGAAGTTCAGGATCAAGTGTTCTTAACTTTGGAACTTGAAACTTGAAGTTCAAGATCAAGTGTCCTTAACTTTTCAACTTGAAACTATAAGTTAAGGACTGCATGTTCTTAACTTTTTAACTTGTAACTCTAAGTTAAGGACCAAGTGTCCTTAACTTTTGAACTTGTAAATCAATATTCAGGACTAAGTGTCCTTAACTTTTGAACTTAGAATTCAAAGTTAATGACCAAGTGTCCTTTACTTTTGAACTTGAAACTTGAAGTTCAGGACCAAGTGTCCTTAACTTTTCAACATGAAACTATATGTTAAGGACTACTTTCCTTAACTTTTTAACTTGAAAGTTGAAGTTAAGGACCAAGCGTCCTTAACTTTTGAACTTGAAAGTTGAAGTTCAACACATATTGTCCTTAACTTTTGAACTTGAAACTTTAAGTTAAGGACTGCCTGTCCTTAACTTTTTAACTTGAAACTTGAAGTTCAGGACCAAGTGCCCCGAACTTTTCAACTTGTAACTGTAAGTCCTAATCTTTTATGTTCTTTTTCCTTCTTTATAGTGTGCTAATGGAAGGAGATCGTGTGTTCGACTTTGATGTTTGGCATAATTTAATGACCTATTGGAAAGGAGATTTATAGTATTTTCGGAAACTTCTTCCGATTACAAAGTGTGAAGTTCTGTGGTAAACTTATTCACTGTGTATTGCTTTTAGAAATTGTAAATAATGACCCTAATTCGATGACATTCAGGGTTTTGACCATGAAATTAAGTTTACACGTGAAGTATTTCATATAATTACTGGTCTGAAGTGTTCTTCTTCACTGGACATCAAAGGTTTGCATGAAAAAAAGAATAGACTTTCGAAAGTCTATTTCCCTGGAAAGGATAGAGTTGAGTTGGGTGATTTGTTTAACTTCATTACTAGTCACCCAAATGGTACGACTGCATCATTTGTAGGCAGCGATGATGATGCTGTGAAGTTGGCAATAATTTATTTTGTTGAATCTGTTTTGATGGGGAAGCGGAAGAATAAGAATGTGTCCGAGCAGATAATGAAAATTATAGATGATGATGAACTCTACTCTTCTTTCAACTGGGGCTCTCTTTGTTATGAAACGTTATTAAAATCATTGAAGAGTTGTTTGATGCCCAATGAGAATGAGAATGAGAATGAGAAAGAGAAAGACAAAGATAAAGACAAAGATAAAGACAAGGATAGCTACACTATACTTGGCTTTCCTTTTTGCTTTTTGTGTTTGGATTATGGAAGTATTGCCTATTTTCCAGGGAAAACAATTTGTGAACTTCCGAGAATGCGGTTTCCTCAGATGTTATGTTATTCGGATATGAAATCTCCACAATATGATTCTCTGTGTAAAAAATACTAATGAAAATATAAGTTAATCTAATTAGTAGCTATTTTTTTGTTTATGTGTTTTAGTTCTGAAAACATATGTTTATTTTTGTTATATAATAGGTGTATAATTTGATCGAGGTGGCACCATTTATTTCTTGTGAAGAAGATATAGAGCCTGTTAGTGTGAATGAGCCAATTTCTCAAGATCAAAGCTCAATGCCTTCTTCCACACAATTTGTTGAAGCCATGCTTAAGGAAATTGTTAAAGGAGGTTTTCTGTCTTTGAATAGCATTAGTTTTTTATTCGATTGTGTTTTGCTTAAGAGACTTTTTTATTTTATGTTTTTTGATTCAGAGATTATCAGAGAATTTTAAAAAGGATCTGCAGACTGAAGTAACTAGAATAAATCGGAAAATATTTGTATCAGAAAAAAAGATTCAAAATGATATCAAGGTAATATCATTAATTTTAGTTAGTGTAAGTTCAGGACCTTGTGTCCTTAACTTTTGAACTTGTAACTCAAATTTAAGGACTGCATGTCCTTAACTTTTTTACTTGTAAGTCTAAGTTCAGGACCATCTGTCTTGAACTTTTGAACTTGAAACTTGAAGTTCAGGATCATGGTCCTTAACTTTTGAACTTAGAATTCAAAGTTAAGGACAGTATGTCTTTAACTTTTAAACTTGAAACTTGAAGTTAAGGACCTATTGTCCTTAACTTTTGATCTTGTAACTATAAGTTAAGGACTGCCTGTCCTTAACTTTTGAACTTGAAACTTGAAGTTTAGGACCAAGTATCCTTAACTTTTGAACTTGTAAGTCTAAGTTCAGGACCATATGTCCTGAACTTTTTAACTTGAAACTTGAAGTCCAGGACCAAATGTCCTTAACTTTTTAATTTGAAACTTGAAGTTCAGGAACTATTGTCCTTAACTTTTTAACTTGTAATTCAAAATTAAGGACTGTATGTCCTTAATTTTTGAACTTGAAACTTGAAGTTTAGGACCAAATGTCCTTAACTTTTGAACTTGTTAGTCTAAGTTAAGGACTGCCTATCCTTAACTTTTTTACTTGTAACTTGAAGTTTAGGGCTACCTGTCCGTAACTTTCTAACTTAGTTTCTTTCACATGATTTAAAGAAAAGTCTAGGATCAAATATTGATACTTTATTGAAGATTTTTGTGAAACTTGATGAAAGGAACATAGAGGGAGAACCTAGTGTTCCAATTACTAAAGATGGAGTTGATGATCATTGTGATGGTACAGAACCTACTTTTACAATTAACAAGATGCAGGTGGTGATGAATGTGATGATACGGATGTGCATGCAGAAGTTCAATATGAAAGCGATTATAGAGATGCACATCTAGATGATGAAACTAATATTGGCACTGAAATTGGGAAAGGTTAGATATAGATTTTGAATTTTTTGTCATTGAAACTTATATTCAATAGCGTAATACATATAAACGTTTTTGTGATTATAAATATATGTAGAATCTATTGATGGAGTGGAAGTTCAAGATGTAGTAGAATGTCAAGACCAGGAAAATCCAAAAGAGACAGGAGTAATAGAAAAAAATTGTAAATGTCGAGTGCAATCTCAGGATTTAGAAAGTCCATTAGGAACAAGTGTCAGTGAGATTGTATGCAAATGTTTAGAAGGAACATATGATATGTCTACATTTCTCTCATATAAAGAGAAATTTGGAGTTCAAAATTATGCCAATCAAGGTTAGATGGAATTTTCATGATATGTTGAATGTTTGTTTTAGTGAACTATTAGAATGGGTATTAATTGTAAATGTTACAGAATCTTTTGAAGCTGCAAGGGAAGAAGATGGAGTGGAGTATCAATAGAAAAACGGAGTACAATCTCAAGACTTATAAAATACCCAAGGAACAAGCATAAGTGAGATTGTTTCCAAATGCATAGATGGAACATGTGATCTCTCTACGCCTGCTCTCTTACCGACAATATTGGAAGCCAAGAAAATGTTGTGACGAGCCGACTAGTCGTCTTAAGAATTTATGCCCCGATCCCCTATTAACTGCCTTCCCCGTATTTATTTCTGCTATTTTGATTTGCCGGGATGTTCGGTTTTATGTTTCGAAGAGATTTGGGATACTTAGTCCCTAAAAGAGAGGTTAAGTGTTGGAAAGTTGACCATAGTCGGAACAGTGTAAAGATGACCTCAAAATGGAATTCCGATGGCTCTGTTAGCTCTGTTAGGTGATTTTAGGCTTAGGGGCGTGTCCGGATTGTGTTTTGGAGGTCTGTAGCTAATTTAGGCTTGGAATGCCGAAAGTCGAATTTTGAAGTTTCCGGTTCAATAGTGAGATTTTGTTCTGATGGTCTGAATGGAATTCCGGAAGTTGGAGTAGCTCCATAGTATTGAATGTGACGTGTGTGCAAAATTTCAGATCATTCGGACGAGGTTTGATAGACTTTTTGATCGAAAGCATATTTTTAGAGTTTTAAAGTTCTTAGGCCTGAATCCGTGGTTGATTTGTCGTTTCGATGTTGTTTTAGGTGTTTTAAGGATTTGTAAAAGTTTGAACAGTGGTATTAGACTTGTTGGTGCCTTTGGTTGAGGTCCCGGGGGCCTCGGTATGATTTCGGATGGTTGACGGAAGGATTTTGGAGTTTGGAGTTGCAGCTTCAGTTACCTGTTTACTTGGTACGAAATTGAGCTTAAATGAGTATTCCTTATGTTGTTGCAAATTGAGCTTAAATGAGTATTCCTTGTGTTGTTGCTACGTGTTTTACTTTGGGACTACGGGACGGCATCTCGGGAGATCCCCTGCACGTATTTATGATTTGAGTTGAGGTGCGAGATACCAAGTGATCCCTAGCATGGATATTAAAGATAGCGAGAGATCCCTAGCACATATATTTAGGATACCAAGAGATCCCTAGCACATATTGAGCATACCGAGAGATCCTCGGGATACCAAGAGATCACTGGCATATATTAAGGGTACTAAGAGATCCTAGGTATACTGAGAGGTCCCCGGTTATTTCCTTGTGATTGTTTTGCCTCTGTTTCAGTTATTGAATTCCTTGTTTTCCAGTATTAAATTCTTATTGTTAGCTTTCAACTGTACTGCTTATCTTATATCGTCATACCTTATAATATTTATTTTATCTTAGTAGGGCCCTGAACTTCCTCGTCACTACCCGACCAAGGTTAGGCTTGGCACTTAATGAGTACCGTTGTGGTGTACTCATGCCCTAAAACATGCACAGATCCAGGTACTGCGACTCAGTCCTATCATCTTTGAGGCGATGCGACTGCTCCAGAGACTTCGAAGTATATCTGTTGCGTCCGCAGATCGAGGAGTCCCTTTCCATTCTATCTTGTAGTGACAACACTTCTATCTTTTCTATTGATGTAGACATTCCGGAGTTAGGGCATTTTTATTAGATTCATAGCTTGTGATTCATGGGTTTTCGGGTTATGGAAAAATGTATTAGTTTTGAGGATTTATATTGTGTATGCCGAGCGGTACTTTTAAACGTTATTATAGCACTCTATTTCTATTTTAAATTATTTTTTTCCGCAAATTGGTTTATCTTCTGCATTTTAGGCTTACCTAGTCGTAGAGACTAGTTGCCGTCACAAAGGTTCGCGAGGGCAAACCGGGGTCGTGACAAATGCTAGTGAAGATAATGATTTAACTAGGATGATCTTGACAATTGCAAACGGTTAGACAATGTTTTTTTTTAATTTTATACATGTTTGTTTTAATCAAAGATTAGTAACAAGTACTAATTGTGTTAGCTCTTGTAAATATTTTGTAGAATCTTGTAAACTTGCAATTGAAGAACATGGAGAACAGTTGCAAGATAAAGAAAATGTGCAGTTGGAAGATAAAGAAAATGCAACCAATATGTCAGCTCAATTGTCTGTTGAAAAAATACAAGAAGGCAGTGTGAACAAGACATGTATTGATTGTGTCTTAAATATTATATTCATAATTGAAAATGCCAGTACATTTCAAAAAAATGTTCTTAGTTTTTTTCTCTTCATTTGACGACTTGCAGCAAACTAATATATATATATATATATATATATATATATAGTGTTGTCTACAGAGCAAAACAAAGATGAAGATCTTAACCAATATACTAGGATAATGAAGAGAGATAGTATTGGTTATGATGGTCCATATTTTCTATTCTTACTCCTACTCCTACAAGTACACAAATGAGCAGTGATGAGGGTTTGTCTATGGAGGTTGAAGGAAATGTTGAAGAAGAGCTTGGTCAAGGTAAAAGGAATAAGAAGCTTAGTTGGCAGTTGAAATTTCCTTTTGAACAAGAAAGAAAAATAGGAACAACGATGGCGCACAATGAAAATACTCCCAAGAATACGGGCTGGATAAAATCAAAATATACTCATACATGTATTTTTCATTATGCCAAATATGATGCAAAATAATTGAAGAAATTCATTGGGTGGTTGGGCAAGGAGAAAAGGAAAGGTCGCAAAAAACCGTAAGTCCCTAAATGTATTTCATTATTTGTAAATTACTTAAATTCGTATCCTTAACTTGTAATTTTAAATTTAGGACTAAGTATATTGATATTGAACTTTCTAAAGTTAAGTGTCCTTAACTTCTGTGGTTGTAAGTCTGAGTTTAGGACCAAGTATCCTTAACTTTTGAATTTGGAAATTAAAATTAAGGACCAAGTGTCCTTAACTTTTCAACTTGGAATTCAAAGTTCAGGACCCAGTGTCCTCAACTTTTGAAGTTGAAAGTCTAAGTTCATGACCATGTGTGAACTTGAAACTTGAAGTTCAGGATCAAGTGTCCTTAACTTTTCAACTTAAAACTTGAAGTTCAGGACCAAGTGTCGTTAACATTTAAAATTGAAACTCAAACTTCAGGACCAAGTGTCCTTAATTTTTGAACTTGAAAATCTAAGTTCAGGACCAAGTGTCCTCAAATTTTGAAGTTGGAACTATAAGTTAAGGACTGTATGTCCTTAACATTTATACTTGTTAGTCTAAGTTCAGGACAAAATGTCCTGAACTTTTGAACTTGTAAGTCTAAGTTCAGCACCATGTGTCCTTAACTATTGAACATGAAACTCAAACTTTAGGACCAAGTGTCCTTAACTTTTGAACTTGAAACTCAAACATTAGGACCAAGTGTCCTTAACTTTTCAACTTGAAAGTCTAAGTTCAGGACTAGATGTCCTTGATTAGGAAATGAGGACTAACTTGTAACTTTGATATTTTTAAAATTTTCAGGGGACATACTGATATATATGCTGATGATAATGGTGTGAGAAAGAATCCATACAAAGTGTATCATCAAAAAATCAGTAACAAAATGTTCTTCCTTGAGCTTTCAGATAGTAGCTTTGTACTTGATGATAAGGTTTGATAATTCGCAAGGCATTTATTTTATTTATTTTTAATTTATTATTTTTTAATTATTTTATGACTGATGAATTTGTTTTATTTTTTGCCATTTTATGAAGCATATTGTCATTGCCCTATATTATCTGAGAAAGAAGGAATGCTACCACCCTCGCAACCATCTTTTTCGTTGCACAACTACAGATATACTTTTTTATAACTATATGGTGCTTGTGTATAAGGATTTCAATGAAAATGCCACATATGAGTTTTGGTGTGGTGATAATCAATTGTTTCTGACACCATATGTGTGGGGTGACAGTCGTAGATGTGGAATTGCTTGGACTGAAGTAGACAAAATCTTTTTTCCATGTCGGCTTCCTTCAGAAGATAATGATGTTGTGACACATTGTCTTTTGGGGGTATTGGAATTGAATGATAAAAAGATTGATGTGTACGATTCCATATATAGTGAGCCATATGAGGCAGGAATGAATCACATCGAAATATATACACGCATGATCCCCCACTTGCTAAAGTTCTCACAGATTGAGAAACATCACAAGTCTTTTGGAAATGCATTCAACCAATTTGATATTCAGTAGCAAAGATCACCACACCAAACTGGATCGTACGTGTTGTTATTTGTTATATAATTTATATGTACTCCATATCTTACATTTTTCTAAGGACTAATTGTGGTGCATTCCTAATCAAGTATGTGGAGTAATTGATGATGGGAAAGGATATGGAGAAATTTCAACCTGAAGACATAAAAGACTTTAGAAAAGAACTTGCAACAAATCTTTAGGCACATGGAGAGTGAAAAAAAATTCTGGTTATGATACACCACCAGAAAATGTTGGTGATGACTATGATAGTGAAAATGAAACTTGATGTCCGAAGGAGCTCGAGTTTAGTTGTAAAGAAAGTGAGTTGTAGTTGATTTTTTGTATAAAATTGTTGTAAAGAATCCATATGAATTCTGAAATATCTTGTAAATTACTCAAAACGCACTTTTATTTTGTTTGCATAGAATAATTTTTTGTCACAACTATACAAAATTATAATTTCAGAAGTAATATGAAGACATCATGTTATTAATTCTTTGTTTCTGTTAAGTATTGATTTGTCTATTTGCAATCCCTAAATTAAGTGTATTGAGCTTGTAAGTATTAGTTCAGAACCAAGTGTAATTGAACTTCAAATTCAAAGTTAAGGACCAAGTGTCCATAACTTTTGAACTTGTAAGTCAAAGTTCAGGAGTATGTGTCCTTAACTTTTGAACTTGAAACTGAAACTTCAGGACCAAGTGTCTTTAACTTTTGAACTTGAAACTCATACTTCAGGACCAAGTTTCCTTAACTTTTGAACTTGAAAGTCTAAGTTCAGGATCATGTGTCCTCAACTTTTAAAATTGAATCCTTAACTTTTGAACTTGGAACTCAAACTTCAGGACCAAGTGTCCTAATTTTTTGTACTTGGAACTGTAAGTTAAGGACCAAGTGTCCTTAACTTTTCAACTTGTAAGTCAAAGTTAAGGACTGCCTGTCCTTAACTTATTTTTTGTACTTGGACAGTCCTTAACTTTTGAACTTTGGATCAAAGTTAAGGTTTGTATGTGCTTAACTTTTGAACTTGTAAGTCAAAGTTAAGGATTGCTTGTCCTTAACTTTTGAAATTTGAACTCAAACTTAAGGACTGTCTGTCCTTAACTTTTGAACTTTGAACTCAAAAGAAACAGAAAGAACATAAGCAGAAAGAAATTTTGAAAATTCAGACATCTGCTCAAATAAGAATAATCTAAATGAATCCAATTTATAGCAAAAATTTAAAAGAGTCGATAAACATAAGTGAATATATCTACTATTCTCTATGCTTTCTTGAAAATGGATGGACTGCTGGAGAATATATACAAGTTGTTCTATTATGACCAATTCTTCTGCAACGACCACATTTGAATGTTATTTTTGATGTCTCGATAGCTGGAATATGCCTTTTCTTCTGCCTTCTACTTGGTGGCACTTTGAAATCTGGAGGTTTAACAATTTGTGACTTAACACTCTCTAGTACAATCCAAAAATCAGTATGTCCTACAAGATGTATTTTTCTTTCATATGTTTTTAGCCAAGATTCCTTTAAGTACCTGTGTGAGCACACCAGTGTGAGAAAAAGTTGGACTTCTTGATGTTTCTCTTCTTGATAGCTGCAATTGCATGTATGCATGGTAATTCATCAAATTGAAACTGAAAACAATCACATGTTCTTTTGTTTAAGTCCACCAAGAAAGTTATTCCTTCTTCTTCAAACTCTAGAACGCCATGAATCAACAAGGAAGACTTTCAATGTTGAAAAATTATAAGTTAGTACATTATGTTAAATTATATTAAAATAAAAACCTAAACATAGAACATAATACTTACATTCAAAGTAAATGCTAAATCTATCTTTTTCTTCAATTCCTCCTCTACCCAACAAGAAATATCATAAAAAGTTCCTTCTGCTTCATTTCTTTTTTCATAAAACCAACGTTGTAGCTTCACTTGAATGAAATCCATCATTCTTAATATAGGCAGCTCCCTTGCTTCTAATAGGACTATCACGACCCGAAATCCACTAGGGGTCGTGATGGCGCCGGACACCGCTGTCAGGCAAGCCAACCATAAATGCTTAATTTAATTCTTATGTTAATAATTTTGAAAACTGAAATTTTCCTTCAATTCGGCTAGTAAAAGATAATCTTTGCAAGAATAAATAAATAAATAAATAATGTTTAGAAGTGAATATAGAATACCCCATAATCATCGCAGAACCCGGTGTTACAAGTGCATGAGCAATTTCTAGGAAAAAATGTGATACAACAACCATCCAGAATACAATATTGGACAGAAAGTAAATACAGTAATCTGAAAGAGACTCTGCTGGCTGCGGGTCGTCTCAAGAAGTGTAGCTCACCTAAGTCTCCATATCAACCATGCTGCTATGCCCACTAGGCCACTGGAGATGCATGTGCATGTGCAACAAAAATGCACAACAAATGTAGTATGAGTACGAAAACAACGTGTACCCAATGAGTATCCCGTCTAATATCGAAGAAGTAGAGATGAGAGGTCGACACTTACTAGTGGTCCAATAATAATATTTGTAAAAATGGGAGGAGAACATGGATTTTATAAAGCAATTATAAACTCATAAAGCCGGAAAGCAGGTAAACAACTTCTCAAATAATGAAGGATTTTCAAAGATTTACTTTTCATTATCTTTATCATTTTATCTCTGGTCAGGAAAGGCAAGTATCAACATTTAAAATTCTCAGGCAAGCAATATAAGCATGCGCATATCATGCCGAGGTCGTATGGCCTGATCCAACATAAATGTAAAATGTGCACTACCGAGGGTCAAACGGCGCGAACCATAGATGCATCTATTACCCCGCTCGCGAATCATACATGTGACACGGTCAAATATAAATAAGCAATCATCCTGCTCGCGAATCATATGTGCGACACGGTCAAATATAAATAAACAATCACCCTGCTCGCGAATCATACATGCGACGCAGGTACACATAGGAACGCATGCTCAAACTGTCAATGAAGGCATTCATCAAGGAGGTGTAAATTTTCCTCTTTTACAAGTCATGAAACTGAAGTTTAACTCTTTTAGAAAATCATCTGCCACTTCGATATGATTTAAGCAATTTAATTATCAATAAGGTTGCACCTATTACAAGTAAGCATGCTTTTGGGTCCTACACTACCCGTACATAATCATAATAGTAGCTACGCACGGAATCTCGTCACCTTGAGCGTACGTAGCCCCCACAATTAGGAGCACATATTCAATTAATTCACCTATGGGGATAATTCACTCTTACAAGGTTAGAAAGGAGACTCACCATGCTCCAAAATCCAATAACCGTCTTGCAAGCCCCTTCCGATGACTCAAACCGATGCCCCAACGCTCCAAAACTAGCCAAATAACGGGCAAACCAATGAAAATACACCCTAATACTCATAAAAATTCAATTTATATAAAATCCTAACTCCGCTCAAAAATTTGACAAAATCTTTCTCGGGCCCACGTGCCCGGATTCCAAAAATTTTCGAAGATAAAGTTTATCCACAACCTCACGAACTTAAATATATAATTGGCTCTCAATTTCATGTCCAAAATCGGGGTCAAAATCTAAGAATACAAATTTCCTAGATTTTCTTTGAAATCCCAAAATCTCTACTAATTTACATTATTTTCCATGTTAAAATCTAGATATAATCCAAGTAATTAACTTGCAATAGGTGGGAATCAATTACCTTTACATGGATGATGAAAATGGAGCTCCAAAATCGCTCCTAGGTCAGCTCCCATGGAAGAAATGAGATAAAATGAGCGAAACCCATTTCTTTACTCTTATACACTACCCAGACGACTCTTCTTCATTTTCGCGAGACCCCCATTGCGTTCGCGAAAAAGAAAATTCCCAAAAACCATTTTCCAAACTCTTCTCAGACAGCCTATAGTATAATCATTATAACATTTTGTACAAAACTATAAATGTCAAATGGTTTAATGTTTTAAAAACTAGATACCGAGATCTACAAAATTCATGTTTTGTTCATCTCTTAATTCCTTATTGATTTTGAGATATAAGCTGCCAAAGTTAGCCATGTGCAACACAAATTTCTTCTTCATCTTCTTGGATAGCCTGTAGTATACCAGCCATAACTTTTTGTATAAAAATCCAAATGCTTATTGGTTCACTTTTGTAAAAACTAGACATAAAGGGCTACAACTTTTATTTTTGGATCATCTCCAAATTCCTTGTAGATTGCGAGATATGAGCCTCCAAAGTCAGACCTGTGCAACAGAGATTTCCTTCTTCGCGGACGCAAAGAACAGAGTCCCTAAAGCCAAATCCTTCTTCGCGAACGCGAGAGGATCCATGCCAGACACCAGCATCATCTATTGCAAAATAGCCCGAAATGATCCAAAGCCACCCCGAAACACACCCGAGTCCCCCGAGGCCCCGTCCAATCACACAAACCAATCTCATAACATAACACAGACCTGCTCGAGGCCTCAAATAACATCCAACAACATCAAAATCATGAATCGCACCCCAATTCAAGCTTAATGAACTTTAGAACTTCAAACTTCTACATTCGATGTCGAAACCTATCAAATTACGTCCAATTTATCTCAAATTTTGTACATAAGTCACATTCGACATTACAGACCTACTCCAACTTCCGGAATTGGATTCCGACCCCGATATCAAAAAGTTCACTTCTTGTCAAACTCCTCAAACCTTCAAATTTCTATCTTTAGCCAAATGATTCCAAAATGACTCACGGACCTCAGAATTCACTTCCGATCACGTTCCCAACACCAGAATCACCATATGGAGCTATTCTCATACTCGGAATCCTAAACGGACGTTGATAATACTGAAATGCACTTCAACCCAAACTTATGAAATTCTTCCAAAAATGCTAACTTCCACAATAGGAGCCGAAACGTTCCCGGGTCTTCCAAAACCCGATCCGGACATACAAGTCCGAAATCATCATATGAACCTGCTGGAACCTTTAATTCCCGATTCCGATGTTGTTTACTCAAAAATCCAATTTTAGTCAATTCTTTCAACTTAAAGCTTCCGAAATGAGAATTCTCTTTCCAAATCAACTCCGAACTTCCCGAAATTGAATTCCCCCATGCGTACAAGTCATAATACCTGAAGTGAAGCTGTTCATAGCCTCAAACTACAGGACGAGGTGCTAGAGCTCAAAACGACCGATTGGGTCGTTACATTCTCTCCCACTTAAATATATGTTCGTCCCCGAACATGCTAAGAACTGCGCTAGAGTTGTCCGAAATCACTGTTTAACACCTCGTGCACCTACCCGTGCTACTACTATGATGACCCGACCGCTCGTCTTAAGAATTAATGCCCCGATCCCCTATTAACTGCTTCCCTAAGTTTATTTCTATAATATGATTTGCCGGGATGTTCGGTTTTGAGTTTTGGAGAGTTTTGGGACACTTAGTCCCTAAATGAGAGCTTAAGTGTTGGAAAGTTGACTGTAGTCGAAACAGTGTGAAGACGGCCTCAGAATGCAAATCTGATGGTTCCGTTAGCTTCGTTGGGTGATTTTGGGGTTAGGAGCGTGTTCGAATTATGTTTTGGAGGCCCGTAGCTAAATTAGGCTTGAAATGCCGAAAGTTGAAATTTGGAAGTTTCCGGTTCGATAGTGAGATTATGAGAGTTAAAGTAGTCCCATTATGTCATTTTGGATGTGTGTGCAAAATTTCAGGTCATTCGGAGGTGGTTTGGTTGGATTTTTGATCAAAAGAATAATTCGGGAGATTTTTGAAACTTAGGCTCGAATTCGATATGTTTTGATTGATTTGGTGTTGTTTGAAGTGTTTTGAAGATTGGTACAAGTTTGAATAAGGTCTTAGGATATGTTGATGCCTTTGGTTGTGGTCCCGGGGGCCTCAGGGTGATTTTGGATGGTTAATGGGAAGTTTGAGGAAATGTTGCAGCTGCCTTTCTTTGCTGCTTCAGGTATTTTTGCATCTGTTATTTGAAGACTGCAGATGTAGTGCCGCAGAAGCGGCTAATAGTCCGCAGAAGCAGATTTTGGTTTCTTCAGCAGGAACCACATATGCGGTTATTTTTCCGCAGAAGCGGTACCACATCTGCGATTGGGGAGTCGCAGATGCAGAAAATTGCCATTTAAGTGAAAAGTTGCAGATGCGACGTTAGTTCCGCAGAAGCGGGACCGCAGATGCGGAAATCGCTGGGCAGAACATATAAATAGTTGCCATCATGAATTTGAGGGATTCTATCACCATTTTCATCCGGGTTTGAAGCTTTTGAGAGAGATTCTTTAGGAAAACAAAGGGAAATCGCTTGGAGGTAACATCCTTGACTTCATAACTCGTTTTTATGTGATTAAAGACCTAATTAGTGGTGAGAAATTTGGGAAAAATGGGTAATTAGGGCTTGAGTTTAAGAGACCTTTGAATGAGGATTTGAGGGGTAATTTGGACTTTGATTTTAGTATTCTTGTTATGTATAGACTCGTGAGAGTACGAGGTTTGAAATATAAATTTTACCCGATTCCGAGACATGGGCCCGAGGGGTGTTTTGGTCATTTTACCTAATTTCAAGTATTAGCTTAGAATTTAATTGTAGAATCAATTACTTGAAGTGTTATTTACATTATAAAATTGAATTGAATAGATTTGGGCCATTTGGAGTCCAGTACCCATGACAAGAGCGTGGTTTCAGGTTGATTTTGAGCCGATTCGAGGTAAGTGGCTTGTCTAGCCTTGTATGGGGGACCTTCCCCTTAGGATTGGTATATTTTGTAATTGAAATGCCTTGTACGTGAGGTGACGAGTGCGTATTTGTGCAAATTGTTTGAAATCTGATTTTCTTTAAGTAATTACTAGTATGTTTCCTTCCTGTTTCTATTACTTGCACTATTAAGCTTGTTGTTAGCTTAGGAAAACATGTTTAACTGGCTTAACTGATTTATTTGATTCAACCTGCCTTACTTGAATTCTGTGCAGCATGCTAGGCTAGAATCACTTATTGCCTTAATACGAAGTTTGCTATTTTTGTTTATCTTCTTGTTGCTGCTGTGTATTTATTTTGGGACTACGGTTGTGGGATTCCGGTAGCTCCCCCTTGTCTGTTTATTTTGGGACTACGGGTTAGATTTCCGGTAGATCCTCCTGCACATTTATTTTGGGACTATGGGTTAGATTCCCGGTAGATCCCCCCGCACAGTGATATGGAACTACGGGAATGCACCCGGTAGATTCCCCCAGTACTGGGTATTTACATTTGGGACTACGTAATGGGATTTTTGATAGATCTTTGCGCACTATGAGTTGGAATACGGGACGGGATCCCAGGAGATCCTTCGCACATATATATATGATGGACTATGGGACGGTATCCCGAGAGATTCACTGGATATGTAAAGATGGGACTACAGTGCGGTATCTTGGGAGATCCCCGATTGTTACTCTTGGTGCTGAGCTGTATTTCCTTTCCATGCTTACCTTGTCCTGTATAGTTGTTGTTGTTTTGTTCATCTTGTGTTATTGTACTGCTGTAGTTATTTATATTATTCCATCCTATACTGTTGATCTTTATATTTTATTTAAGCTCAGTAGGGCCCTGACCTTCCTCGTTACTACCCAATCGAGGTTAGGCTTGGCACTTACTGAGTACCACTGTGGTGTGCTCATGCCCTTTCTGCGCATGTTTTTTTATGTGCAGATCCAGGTACCGTTGATCAGGCCTACTATCGTTGAGGGAGGTGACTAGTTAAAGACTCCGAGGTACATCTGCCGTGTCCGCAGACCAAGGAGTCACTTTCTATTCCTGCCTTTAGGATTTAGCCCTTTTGTACTTTTCTGTTCTTTATTAGAAATTCCAGAGTTAGAGCTATGTAGTATTTCTTTTCTTAGCTTGTGATTCATGGGTTTCCTGGTCTTGAATTTATGTTTGGTATTGAAAATTAAACATGGTTTATGCCGAGCGCACCTTGAAACACTATTATTACTTTATTTCCGTTTTAAATTGTTTATCTCCGCATATTTTGGTTTTTCTTCCGCAAATTAAGCTTACCTAGACGTAGAGACTAGGTGTTGTCACGATGGTTCATGGAAGGCGAACTGGGGTCGTGACAACTACAACCCAGTTGAGCACATTAGCTCAATCAATTCTGAAGATATTACCTTTTATTCAAGCAAATAAGCTTAGAGCACAATTCCAACATCCGGAATTCTCTGCCACGCCTTCTTCCAATATATGAACACCTTATTAATCGCTACACGAGGTACCAGAACATGACTGCATGCCTTTGCTGAATTCTCACCATGCACCACATCATTCACAGGACCATAATAACATTCTCTGATCATAATAACCGACATTCCCCAAATCTGATGCTCACAATGCACCTTATGATATATATATAAATCTTGTTCCAACTCTCACAATACCGCCATGACAGAAGAGATGTGTAGAAATTCGTAACCAACTACTGAGTCAACAAATTATTGAGTCTATACTTCTGGCAAGAACCATTAACTCATTCTAAACCAAATAATGATCTTTGCTCTTTAATAAACTTCATATAATCTAACTGCACTGATCCTAGATCAGATAATCTCGTCTCACCCAGTACAAACTGCCCAGGCAATAAGCCACCCCGATCATGATCAAAAGTCTCATATGATGCCACAACGTGCCAATAGGCCACAAGCTCGAACATGATACATAAGGAAAATGAACTTTGGAAGGGACTACTCAACTCACACAACTAATATGAACTTTCCTCAGAAAATGGGAAACAAAACACACAAAACAGATATAAGGAACTGTACTCAACATCACATTATTGCGGCGTGCGACTCGATCTAATATACCCGTGGCAGCGTGCCACCCGATCCACACATAAAATTCACACAAGAAGATACACACCGAGCAAACTCTCTCATTACTACAAAATGCCGAATATGGGCCATAAGCACGCTAAGTGCATAATACCATCCCTGGGGAGACAGATAGCGCCATAATCTACAAAACGCAAGCACAACTCAGGCCGGGGGAGGAGCAAAGACTCCCGCTGCCCGCACTCCTGAGCAGCGAGTGCATGTTGAGCAGGTCCCTGAGATTATTCCTGTACCTCCTGCAGTGCCAGCTCAGCCCGAGGATAGGGCAGCTGCTTCCAAGGATGAGCAATTGAGGCTTGAGAGGTTAAGAAGTACAAGCCTCCTGTATTCAGTGGTCTAGCTTAAAAGGATGCTCTGGGATTCCTTGATAAGTGTTACCGTATTTTCCGTATCATGGGTATCTCAAGATCGAGTGGGGTTTCTTTCACTACCTTTTAGCTTCGAGGAGCCGCCTATGAGAGGTGGTGCACCTATGAGTTAGATAGTCCAGATGAGGCTGCTTCACTAACTTGGGCTCAGTTTTCAGATCTATTCCTGAGTGAGTATGTTCCTCAAAGCCTTAGAGACGCATGGCGTGCAGAGTTTGAGCATTTGCGCCAGGGTGCTATGATTGTTTCAGAGTATGCTGTCTGTTACACCAGTTTGGCTAAGCATGCACCAACCTAGGTTTCTACTGTTTGTGAGAGAGTTCGCCGGTTTATTGAGGGCCTTATTCCCAGCATCAGATCTAGTATGGCTCATGAGTTGGAGATGTATATTTCTTATCAGCAGATGGTGAGCATTGCTAGGAGGATTAAGGGTATGCATGCTAGGGAGAAAGAGGAGAGGGAGGCCAAGAGGTCTCGAGAGTCAGGCCATTATTCTGGTGCCCGTACCCCAGCTACAGCTGCGCAGGTGGGGTAGCAACTGGAGCTATAACCATAGCGTGAGAACTCTGTGGGGCATGCTGTGTCTTAGAAGTCTGTGGAGGTGCACCCCTCTCAAGTCTGGGGCAATCCCTCACTATATGGCATGTGTCGCCACACTCAAAACAAACTCTGGGAGGGCGTGGTGCTGTGATTGGCTCAGGCCAGGTCTGCTAGACTGGCCTCTGAAAGCACCCCGCGTAGGAGGTGCGCTAGATACTGGTGGTGCATAATAAGGCTCCTGAGGTCTAGGAGGAGCTGGAATACCACTGGCTGCTAGAAAAGCTGAATGAACATGGCAAATCATATAAACCCTACCATGAAAGCTAGAGGTGGAGGTCGGGGAGGTAGAGGTCGCCCTAGAGGGGGAGGCCAGGCCAGATACTATGCCCTTCTTGCCCGTACCGAGGTTGTTGCCTCTAATTAAATAATCACAGGTATTATATTAGTTTGTCACAGAGATGCATCGGTTCTATTCGATCCAGGATCTACTTATTCTTATGTCTCTTCTTATTTTGCTCCACATTTGGGTGTATCTTGGGATTCTTTGAGTTCCCCTGTTTATGTTTCTACTCCTGTGGGAGATTCTCTCGTTGTGGACCGCGTTTATCGGTCGTGTTTGGTTTCTCTTAGTCGTTTTGAGACCAGAGACGATTTATTGTTACTTAGCATGGATGATTTTGATATTATCTTGGGCATGGACTGGTTGTCACCTCATTATGTTATTCTTGATTGTCACGCCAAAACCGTAACACTGGCTATGCCAGGTGTACCGCGTGTTGAGTAGAGGGGTACTTTATATTACACTCCAGTAGAGTTATTTCTTTTCTTAAAGCTCAACGTATGGTTGAGAAGGGGTGTAACACATATTTAGCTTATGTGAGAGACGTCAGTATTGATACCCCTTCAGTTGATTCAGTTCTAGTAGTACGAGATTTTCCCGATGTGTTTCTAGCTAACCTTCCAGGCTTGCCGCTTGATAGAGATATTGATTTTGGCATTGATCTGTTGCCGAGCACTCAGCCCATTTCTATTCCTCTGCATCGTATGACTGCTCTTGAGTTGAAGGAGTTGAAAGATCAGTTATAGGAATTGCTTGATAAGGGTATTATTCGGCCCAGTGTATCACCTTGGGGTACTCCTGTCTTTTTGTGAAGAAAAAAGGTGGTTCTACGTGTATGTGTATTGACCATCGCCAGTTGAACAAGGTTATAGTGAAGAACTGTTATCCTTTGCCTTGTATTGATGATCTGTTTGACCAGCTTCAGGGTGCAAGGGTGTTTTCTAAGATTGATTTGCACTTAGGTTACCATCAGTTGAATATTTGAGAGCCAGATATCCCGAAGACTATTTTCAGGACTCGGTATGGTCATTACGAGTTTCTTGTTATGTCATTTGGGCTGACCAATGCCCCATCAGCCTTTATGCATTTGATACACAATGTGTTTCGACCGTATCTTGACTCGTTCATCATTGTCTTTATTGATGATATTTTGATGTATTCCCGGAGTCAGGAAGATCATGAGCAGCACCTGAAGACTGTGCTTCAGACTTTGAGAGAGAAGAAGTTTTATGCTAAATTCTCAAAGTGTGAGTTTTGGTTGGATTCAGTGGCATTGTTAGGCCACGTGGTATCGAGGTATTCGGGTGTATCTGAAAAAGATAGAAGTCATGCAGAGTTGGCCCAGACCATCTTCAGCTACAGAGATCTGTAGTTTCCTTGGTTTGGCGGGTTACTACCGTCGTTTTGTGAATGGGTTTTCATCGATTGCAGCCTCTATGACCAGGTTGACCTAGAAGGGTGCTTTATTTTAGTGGACGTAGGAGTGTGAGGCGAGCTTTCAGAAGCTCAAGATAGCTTTGACCACAGCCCCAATTTTGATACTGCCTATAGGTTCAGGGTCTTATACAATCTATTGTGATTCCTCGAGGGTTGGCCTCAGTGCGGTGTTGATGCAGGACGGTAGGGTGATTGCCTACGCATCCAGAAAGTTGAAGATAAATGAGAAGGACTACCCTGTTCACGACCTTGAGTTAGCTGCCATTGTTCACGCCCTGAAGATTTGGCGCCATTACTTATACGGTGTGCCTTGTGAGATTTATACTGACTATTGGAGCTTACAGCTCTTGTTCAAACAAAAGGATCTAAATTTGCGCCAGAGGAGGTGGTTAGAGTTGCCAAAGGACTATGATATCACTACTTTGTATCACCCGGGCAAGGCCAATGTGGTGGCCAATGATTTGAGTCGCTGAGTAGAGAGTTTGGGGAGTTTGGCTTATTTACCAGCATCAGAAAGGCCTATGGCAATGGATATTCAGGCCTTAGCCAGCCACTTTGTGAGATTGGATCTTTCGGAGCCCAATCGGGTTCTAGCTTGCGTGGTTTCTCGGTCTTCCTTATTTGATCGTATCAGGGAGTGGCAGTATGATGACCCCCATTTGCTTGTCCTCAAGGACAAGGTTTAGCACGGTGATGCTAGGGATGTGACTATTGGTGATGATGGGGTATTGAGGATGAATGGTCGGATTTGTGTACCCAATATTGATGGGCTTCGAGAGTTTATTCTAGAGGAGGCTCATAGCTCGCGGTATTCCATTCATCCGGGTGCCGCGAAGATGTATTGGGATTTGAGGCAGCACTATTGGTGGAGGCGGATGAATAAAGATATAGTTGGATTCGTAGCTCGGTGTCTCAACTGTCAGTAGGTGAAGTATGAGCACCAGAGACCGGGTGGGTTGATTCAGTAGATAGAGATTCCGGAGTGGAAGTGGGAGCAGATCATAATGGACTTTGTAGTTGGGCTCCCACGAACTTTGAGAAGTTTGATGCCATTTGGGTGATTGTGGATCGGAACCAAATCCGCTCATTTTATTCCTGTGTGTACTACTTATTCTTCGGAGCGGTTGGCGGAGATTTATATCTGGGAGATTGTTCGTCTGCATGGTATTCCAGTTTCCATCATTTCAGATAGAGGTACCCAGTTCACATCATAGTTCTGGAGAGCTGTTCAGCATGAGATAGGTACTCGGGTAGAGTTGAGTACAACATTTCACCCTCAGACGGACGGACAGTCTGAGCGCACTATTCAGATTCTTGAGGATATGCTCCATGCGTATGTGATTGAGTTTGGAGAGTCTTGGGATCAGTTCTTGCCATTGGCGGAGTTTGCTTACAACAAAAGCTATCAGTCCAGCATTTAGATGGCACCGTATGAGGCTTTATATGGTAGGTGGTGCAGATCTCTGGTGGGTTAGTTTGAGCCTAGTGAGGCCAGACTATTTGGCACAGACATGGTTCAGGATGCTTTGGAGAAGGTTAAAGTGTTTCAGGATAGACTCTGTACAGCACATTCTAGGCAGAAGAGTTATGCGGACCGGAAGGTTCGTGATGTTTCCTATATAGTTGGAGAGCGGGTTCTGCTTCGGGTTTCGCCTATGAAAGGTGTCATGAGATTCGAGAAGAAAGGAAAGTTGAGTCCGAGATTTATTGGTCCTTTTGAGATATTGAGGCGTGTTGGGGAGGTTGCCTATGAGCTTGCCTTACCTCCTAGTTTGGCCGGAGTTCACCCGGTATTCCATGTTTCGATGCTCCGGAGGTATCACGGGGATCTATCACACGTGTTAGATTTCAGTTCAGTCCAGTTCGACAAAGATCTATCTTATGTTGAGGAGCCAGTGGCAATATTGGACAGGAAGATTAGAAAGCTGAGGTCAAAGAACATTGCTTCGGTAAATGTTTAGTGGCAAGGCCATCCGATTGAGGAGGCGTCCTAGGAGACCGAGCAGGATATGCGCAGCCGTTACCCTCATCTTTTCACTACTTCAGGTATGTCTATATGCTCGTTCGAGGATGAACGAATGTTTAAGTGTAGGAGGATGTGACGACCCGGCCGGTTGTCTTATGAATTAACTCCCCGATCCCATATTAACTACTTTCCCCAAGTTTATTTCTGCTAATGTGATTTGCCGAGATGTTCGGTTTTGAGTTTCGGAGAGTTTTGGGACACTTAGTCCTTAAATGAAAGCTTAAGTGCTGGAAAGTTAATCATAGTCGGAACAGTTTGAAGATGGCCTCGGAATGGAAATCTGATGGTTCCATTAGCTCCATTGGCTGATTTTGGGGTTAGGAGCGTGTTCGAATTGTGGTTTGGAGGTCCGTAGCTAAATTAGGCTTGAAATGCCGAAAGTTGAATTTTGGAAGTTTCCGGTTCGATAGTGAGATTTTAATCCGAGGTTCGGAATGGAATTCCGAGAGTTGCAGTAGTCCCGTTATGTCATTTTGGATGTTTGTGCAAAATTTCAGGTCATTTGGAGGTGGTTTGGTTGGATTTTTTATCAAAAGAGGAATTCAGGAGATTTTTGAAACTTAGGCTTGAATCCGATAAGTTTTGATTGATTTGGTGTTGATTGAAGTGTTTTGAAGATTGGTACAAGTTTGAATAAGGTCTTAGGATACGTTGATGCCTTTCCAGGGGCCTCGGGGTGATTTCGGATAGTTAACGGGAAGCTTGAGGAAATGTTGCAGCTGCCTTTCTTTGCTGCTTCTGGGACTGCAGATACGGTGCCGCAGAAGCGGCTAATAGGCCGTAGAAGCGGATTTTGGTCTCTTCAGCAAGAACCGCAGATGCGGTTATTTTTCTGCAGAAGCAGTACTGTATCTGCAGATGGGGAGTCACAGATGCGGAAAATTTCCATTTAAGTGAAAAGTTGTAGATGCAACGTTTGTTCTGTAGAAGCGGGACCGCAAATGCGGAAATCGCTGGGCAGAACATATAAAAAGTTGTCTTCGCGAATTTGAGGGATTCTCTCACCATTTTCATCTAGGTTTGATGCTTTTGAGAGAGCTTCTTGAGGAAAACAAAGGGAAATCGTTTGGAGGTAACATCCTTGACTTCATAACTCATTTTTATGTGATTAAAGACCTAATTAGTGGTGAGAAATTTGGGAAAGATGGGTAATTAGGGCATGAATTTAAGAGACCTTTGAATGGGGATTTGAGGGGTCATTTGGACTCCGATTTCGGTATTCTTGTTATGTATACAGTCGTGAGAGTACGAGGTTTCTGAAAACATAAATTTCACCTAATTCCGAGACATGGGCCTTAGGGGCATTTTGGTCATTTTACCTAATTCCGTGTATTAGCTTAGAATTTAATTGTAGAATCAGGTACGTGAAGTGTTATTTACATTATAAAATTGAATTGAATAGATTTGGGTCATTTGGAGTCGAGTACTCGTGGCAAGAGCATGGTTTCAGGTTGATTTTGAGCCGGTTCGAGGTAAGTGGCTTGTCTAACCTTGCATGGGGGACCTTCCCTTTAGGATTGATATATTTGGTAATTGAAATTCCTTGTACGTGACGTGACGAGTTCGTACTTATGCAAATTGTTGGAAATCTAGTTTTCTTTAAGTAATAACTAGTATGTTTCCTTCCTGTTTCTATTACTTGCAATATTAAGTGTGTTGTTAGCTTTGGAAAACATGTTTAAGTGGCTTAACTAATTTTTTTGATTCAACCTGCCTTACTTGAATTCTGTGCAGCATGCTAGGCTAGAATCACTTATTGCCTTAATACGAAGTTTGCTATTTCTGTTTATCTTTTTGCTACTGCTGTGTATTTATTTTGTGACTACGGATGTGGGATTCCGGTAGCTCCCCCTTGTCTGTTTATTTTGGGACTACGGGTTAGATTCCCGGTAGATCCCCTACACAGTGATATGGAACTACGGGTATGCACCCAGTAGATTCTCCCAGTACTGGGTATTTACATTTGGGACTACGGAATGGGATTTCCGGTAGATCCCCGCGCACTATGAGTTGGACTACGGGACGGGATCCCGAGAGATCCTTCGGACATATATATATGAGGGACTACGGGACGGTATCCCTCTAAATTCACTGGATATGTAAAGATGGGACTACAGGATGGTATCCTGGGAGATCCCCGATTGTTACTCTTGGTGCTGAGTTGTATTTCCTTTCCATGCTTACCTTGTCCTGTATAGTTATTATTGTTTTGTTGATCCTGCGTTATTGTACTGCTGTAGTTATTTATACTATTCCGTCTTATACTGTTGATCTTTATATTTTATTTAACCTCTGGAGGGCCCTGACCTTCCTCGTTACTACCCAACCGAGGTTAGGCTTGGCACTTACTGAGTACCGTTGTGGTGTACTCATGCCCCTTCTGCGCATGTTTTTTTCATGTGCAGATCCAGGTACTGCTGATCAGGCCTACTATTGTTGAGGGAGGCGACGACTTAGAGACTCCGAGATACATCTGTCGTGCCCGCAGACCAAGGAGTCCCTTTCTATTCCTGCCTTTAGTATTTAGCCCTTCTGTACTTTTTTGTTCTTTATAAGAAAATCCGGAGTTAGAGCTATGTAGTATTTCTTTTCTTAGCTAGTGCTTCATGGGTTTCCGGGTCTTGGATTTATGTTTGGTATTGAGAGTTAAACATGGTGTATGCAGAGCGCCACCTTGAAACACTATTATTACTTTATTTACATTTTAAATTGTTTATCTCCGCAAATATTGGTTTTTCTTCCGCAAATTAGGATTACCTAGTCGTAGAGACTAGGTGTCGTCACGATGGTTCACGGAGGGTGAACCGGGGTCATGACAACTCCAACCCAGTTGAGCCCATTATCTCGATCAATTCTAAAGATATTCCCTTTTATTCAAGAAAATAAGCTTATAGCACAATTCCAACATCCGGAATTCTCTGCCAGGCCTGCTTCCAATACATGAACAACTTATCAATCGCTACACGAGGTACCAGAACATGACTGCATGCCTTTGCTGAATTCTCGCCATGCACTACATCATTCACATGACCATAATAACATTCTCTGATCATAATAACCGACATTCCCTAAATCTGATGCTCACAACCTCATGATATGTATAAATCTTGTTCCAACTCTCGCAATACTGCCAGAAAGGAAGAGATGTGTAGAAATTCATAACCAACTGCCGAGTCAACAAATCATTAAGTATATACTTTTGGCAAGAACCATTAACTCATTCTGAACCAAATAATGATCTTTGCTCTTTAATAAACTTCATATAATCTGACTGCACTAATCCTAGATCCAATAATCTCATCTCACCCAGTACGAACTGCCCAGGCAATAAGCCACCCCGGTCATGATCAAAAAGTCTCATATGATGCCACAACGTGCCAATAGGCCACAAGCTCGAACGTGATACATAAGGAAAACGAACTTCGGAAGGGACTACTCAACTCACGCAACTAATATAAACTTTCCTCAGAAAATGGAAAACAAAACACACAAAAACAGATATAGGGAACTCTACTCAACATCACACTATTGCGGTGTGCAACTCGATCAAACATAACCGTGGCGGCGTGCCACCCGATCAACATATAAAATTCACATAAGAAGATACACACCGAGCAAAATCGCTCATTATTACAAAATACCGAATATCGGCCACAAGCACGCTAAGTGCATAATACCATCCCTGGGGAGATAGATAGTGCCATAAGCTACAAAACCCAAGCACAACTGAAGTGCAATATGTGATCTGAATCTCAAGTGCCATCCTGCTCACATAATACCATCGCTATGCGGAATCTCAACACACAAGAAATTTATCAAACTATTTCACAACTCACACGACACAATATAACATTACATAAAATAGCCGACGATGAAATAAGATCCAACGTCTGAATACTCCTCCATAAGGAGCGCTATGCTGAAATGAACACATCCAGCTTAATATAGAGCCCATATTCATATTTATATCCAATCACAGACCTCAAGCCGATTTTGATCATACCAAACTAGGCCAATAATCTTTCCTAGGTCCATAATAACACATTTTTCCCATAGCACACAAGAACAACCATCCAATCCGGAACAACCTTCCACATTCCACAATGTAATATAACAACCGTCCAGAACACAATATTGGATAGAGAGTAAATACAGCAATCTAAAAGAGACTCTGCTGGCTACGGGTCATCTCGAGAAGTGCAACTCACCTAAGTCTCCATAACAACCATGCTGCTAGGCCACAAGAGATGCATGTGAATGTGCAACAAAAATGTACAACAAGTGTAGTATGAGTACGAAAACAACGTGTACCTAATGAGTATCCCGTCTAATCTCAAAGAAGTAGAGACGAGAGGTCGACTTCGACACTTACTAGTGGTCCAATAATAATATTTGTAAAAATGGGAGGAGAACATGGATTTTATAAAGCAATTATAAACTCATAAAGCCGAAAAGCAGGTAAACAACTTCTCAAATAATGAAGGATTTTCAAAGATTTACTTTTCATTATCTTTATCATTTTATCTCTGGCCAGGAAAGGCAAGTATCAACATTTAAAATTCTCAGGCAAGCAATATAGGCATGCGCATATCATGCCGAGGTCGTATGGCCCGATCCAACATAAATGTAAAATGTGCACTGCCGAGGGTCAAACGGTGCAAACCATAGATGCATCTATTACCCCGCTCGCGAATCATACATGCGATGCGGTCAAATATAAATAAACAGTCACCCTGCTCGCGAATCATACATGCGACGCGGTCAAATATAAATAAATAATCACCCTGCTCGCGAATCATACATGCGACACATGTAAACATAAGAACACATGCTCAAACAGTCAATCAAGACGTTCATCAAGAAGACAATTATTCAAGGAGGTGTAAATTTTGCTCTTTTGCAAGTCATGAAACTGAAATTTAACTCTTTTAGAAAATCATCTGCCACTTCGATATGATTTAAGCAATTTAACAATCAATAAGATTGCACCTATTAAAAGTAATCATGATTTTGGGTCCTAGACTACCCGGACATAAGCATAATAGTAGCTACGCACGGACTCTCGTCACCTCGTACGTACGTAGCCCCAACAACTAGGAGCACACATTCAATTAATTCAACTATGGGGATAATTCCATCTTACAAGGTTAGAAAGGAGACTCACCATGCTCCAAAGTCCAATAACTGGCTTCCAAGCCCTTTCCGACTACTCAAACCGAAGCCCCAACGCTCCAAAACTAGCCAAACAACAGGAAAGCCAATGAAAATACACCCTAATACTCATAACAATTCAATATATATAAAATCCCAACTCCGTTCAAAAAGTTGACAAAATCGCCCTCAGGCCCACGTGCCTGGATTCTGAAATTTTTCGAAGATAAAGTTTACCCACAACCTCACAAACTCAAATATATAATTGGCTCTCAATTTCACGGCCAAAATCGTGGTCAAAATCCAAGAATATAAATTTCCTAGATTTTATTTAAAATCCCAAAATCTCTACTAATTTACATTATTTTCCATGTTAAAATCTAGATATAATCCAAGTAATTAACTTGCAATAGGTGGGAATCACTTACCTTGACATGGATGATGAAAATGGAGCTCCAAAATCGCTCCTAGGTCGGCTCCCATGGAGAAAATGAGCCAAACCCATTTCTTTACTCTTATACACTGCCCAGACGACTCTTCTTCGTGTTCGCGAGACCCCCATCTCATTCGCAAAGAAAAAAATTCCCAAAAACCATTTTCCAAACTCTTCTCATATAGCCTATAGTATAATGGTTATAACTTTTTTTACAAAACTCCAAATGTCAAATGGTTTAATGTTTTGAAAACTAGACATCGAGATCTACAAAATTTGTGTTTTGTTCATCTCTTAATTACTTATTGATTTTGAGATATAAGCTACCAAAGTCAGCCCTGTGCAACACAAATTCCTTCTTTATCTTCCCGGATAGCCAGTAGTATACCAGCCATAACCTTTTGGACACAAATTCAAATGCTAAATGGTTTATTTTTCTAAAAACTAGACACAAAGGTATACAACTTTCATTTTTTGATGATCTCCAAATTCTTTATATATTGCAAGATATGAGCATCCGAAGTTATACCTGTGCAAGAGAGATTTCCTTCTTCGCGAACGCGAAGAACAGAGTCCCTGAAGCCAAATCCTTCTTCGCGAAAGAAAGAGGATCCCCGCCAGACACCAGCATCAGCTATTGTAAAACAGCCCGAAATGATCCGAAACCGCCCCGAAACACACCTGAGGCCCCCGAGGCCCCGTCCAATAACACAAACCAGTCCCATAATATAACACAGACCTGCTCGAGGCCTCAAATCACATCCAACAACATCTAAATCATGAATCACACCCCAATTCAAGCTTAATGAACTTTAGAACTTCAAACTTCTACATTCGATGTCGAAACCTTTCAAATCACGTCCGATTTATATCAAATTTTGCACATAAGTCACATTCGACATTATGGACCTACTCCAACTTCCCGAATTGGATTTTGACCCCGATATCAAAAAGTCCACTTCCGGTCAAACTTCTCAAAAACCTTCAAATTTCTATCTTTAGCCAAATGATTCCAAAATAACCCACGGACCTCGGAATTCACTTTCGATCACGCTCCCAATACCAGAATCACCATACGGAGCTATTCCAGAGTCGGAATCCCAAACGGAAATTGATAACACTGAAATGCACTTCAACCCAAACTTATAGAATTCTTCCAAAATTGCTAACTTCCACAATAAGTGACGAAACGTTCGCGGGTCTTCCAAAACTTGATCAGGACATACGCCTAAGTCCGAAATCATCATACGAACCTGCTGGAACCTTTGATTCCCGATTCTGAGGTCGTTTACTCAAAAACCCTATCTTAGTCAATTCTTTCAACTTAAAGCTTCCGAAATGAGAATTCTCTTTCTAAATCAACTCGGAACTTCCCGAAATTCAATTTCAATCATGCGTACAAGTCATAATACCTGAAGTGAAGCTGCTCATGGCCTCAAACTGCTAAACGACACGCTAGAGCTCAAAATGGCCGATCGGGTCGTTAGATTCTCTCCCACTTAAACATATGTTCGTCCTAGAACATGCTAAGAACTACGCTGGAGTTGTCCGAAATCAATGTTTAACACTTCGTGCACCTACCCATGCTACTACAACCTAGTTGAGCACATTAGCTCGATCAATTCTTAAGATATTCCCTTTTATTCAAGCAAATAAGCTTAGAGCCCAATTCCAACATCCGGAATTCTCTGCCAAGCCTGCTTCCAATATATGAACACCTTATCAATCGCTACGCGAGGTACCAGAACATGACTGCATGCGTTTGCTGAATTCTCATCATGCACCATATCATTCACAGGACCATAATAACATTCTCTGATCATAATAACCGACATTCCCCAAATCTGATGCTCACCATGCACCTCATGATATATATAAATCTTGTTCCAACTCTCGCAATAATGCTATAACGGAAGAGATGTGTAGAAATTCATAACCAGCTGCCGAGTCAACAAATCATTGAGTCTATACTTTTAGAAAGAACCATTAACTCACTCTAAACCAAATAATGATCTTTGCTCTTTAATATACTTCATATAATCCGACTGCACTGATCCTAGATCCAATAATCTCATCTCACCCAGTACGAACTGCCCAGGCAATAAACCACCCCGGCCATGATCAAAAGTCTCATATGATGATACAATGTGCCAATAGGCCACAAGCTCGAACGTGATATATAAGGAAAATGAACTTTGGAAGGGACTACTCAACTCACGCAACTAATATGAACTTTCCTCAGCAAATGGGAAACAAAACACACAAAAATAGATATAGGGAACTGTACTCAACATCACACTATCACGGCGTGCAACTCGATCCAACATACCCGTGGCAGCGTGCCACCAGTTCCACACATAAAATTCACATAAGAAGATACACGCTGAGAAAAATCGCTCATTACTACAAAATACCGAATATCAGCCACAAGCATGCTAAGTGCATAATACTATCCCTGGGAGACAGATAGCGCCATAAACTATAAAACCCAAGCACAACTGAAGTGTGATATGTGATTTGAATCTCAAGAGTCATCCTGCTCACATAATACCATCGCTACGCGGAACCTCATCACACAAGAAATTTATCAAGCCATTTCGCAACTCACACGACACAATATAGCATTACATAAAATAGCTGATGATGAAATAACATCCAACGTCTGAATAATCCTCCATAAGGAGCGCTATGCTAAAATGAACACATCTGGCCTGATATAGAGCCCATATTCATATATAAATCCATTCACAGACCTCAAGGCGATTTTGATCGTACCGAACTAGGCCAATAATCTTTCCTTGGTCCATAATAACCCCTTTTTCACCTAACACACAAGAACAGCCGTCCGATCTGGAACAACCTTCCACATTCCACAACCAAATGAACCGAGCTCCCTTCAGGATTAAATTCTCAATTAGCGATAGTACCACAATCTCCATGCTTGGTTTAAATCCTCAATCAATTAAGTGACTACACCTCACATTTATACAATCTTTCTAGGGGATATGCTCTCATGGCCTTCTGCACTAGGTAACAAGTCTGCACATTCATACCACCGGCCATACAAATGATGCAAAGCGAATCAAGGATCCGCAAGTCAATACACAAAACCTCTTACTCATGACACTGATCTTAGGTGATGCTAAAGATAATACCATCTTACTCTAAACATCTAAATTCTCTTCCTACTCATATGAGCCCATGACCTCCTTGTCAACACCGAACCGCAACCTTATTCTCAACTTCCAAATCCCACGCTACTTGTGGCACTTAATCATGACAACGTGCAAGAGTACAAGAATTTCATCATAACTCCTGAACCACTAATAGAGTAAACACTTCATCATATAGAAGCCTATTACTTAACTCATTTCAAGAGAACAATTACAACATGTGACTAAATTCTTATAACCGCAGAAAATACCAACCTCAAGTAGTGGTCTAAGCTACAATAGCCCTTTCGGGATCCGCCTATACATAACAGGCCATAACACTAGAATACTTCCTAATAAACTCTATTACGGTGGCCGACAAGCCATATACGCACCATCACAAATCATTTGCATAACTTAATCACGCTGAAGGAACTAGTCATTGCCACTATCATGCCAATTCAATCATGGTTAACCAAATCTACTTCATCTAACTTATACTCAATTGTCTTAGAAATAATAATAACTCCATTCAACACATAACGAACTCAATCCGCACTCATCTCGAGTGGCCTTGTTAGAAGAGACCATGCTATCTGAAATCCCACGAACCACCTCATACCTTCCTTGTGCGCATATTCGCATATCAACTAGTACATCCTATCACGACCTAAACTGATGGGCCGCAACGGGAACTTGGTACCTTACTTGACTAAGTACCAATGTAATGTATCTTTCTTATTACATCATCATATACACATGTCATACGGGCCTAATAGGCCAACATAATCATTTGTAACTCAAAACATAGGCTGACAAGGTCGTACAATCTTTCACATACACGAAATATATCTACAAGCCTCTAAGAGTACATAAATGTCATAAAGGTCGGGATAGAGTCCCGCCATATCAAACAATAAATGTCTACATCATACTAACTAAATAAGCAACTCCGAAGCAAATGGAGCGTACCAACATCTTCCGCTGAGTTTATAGCCTACTTTGAGGGCTCTCGACCTGTCTATCGGGCCCTGTAGACATGAAACACAGCGTCCCCAGGCAAAAGGGACGTCAGTACGAATAATGTGTCGAGTATGTAAGGCACACAAATAAGTACATAAGAGACATGGAAGAAATATAGAGTACATGACTCAACCTGTAAGTTTGAATAACTTTGTAAATCATAAATTACTTTTACTATCATGCATATGCGTATGAATGTCATGTCGTGCATAGGTACATGTTTCATAATATCATCAGCTTCTAAGGTCATCCCATCATATCATATTGGCCACTGTGGGCAAAATCATCATTGTATACCAGCTGATCAGGTGGTGGTCCGTATATAATGCCATAACATTTCCCATATCCCATATACATACATATATACGCGTATATAACGCCGTTTGAATCATATTTCAGCCAATGTGGGCAACATCATCATCATATACCAGCTGATCAGGTGGTGGTGCATATATAACGCTGTAACCTTTTCCCATATCTCATATACATATATTTACATATATACACGTATATAACGCCATCTGGTCATGGGTCAATGCACATTTACGAAATGTATGAAAAATACGTAATAATCTCAATATTCCTTCCGGATAACCTTTTTCAACTGCATATTATTCTGAGACCCACAAGGAAGATAAAATATTATGACACACAGATATTCAAGAACATATATATCTCTAATACTTCTATGAATAAAGTCATTCATGGAATTTGTGCATTTGCACGTTTCATTCGTATCGTATGGATCATACCAAAAGAAAGAATGGATAGACTTAACATACCTGTTCCCGGATTTATTTGAACGAACCTGCTTTTGCGAAATATGGATGAAATTCACACTTGGACAAACTTGAAATTTTGGATGAATTAATTTGCTTTTAACGTTTTGAACAAAATGTTGGCTTAAGGATTGAATTGATAAAGTCTTGAAATTAAACGAAAAATGGCTCTGCTCTTTCACGTTTTTGGTTTTAAAAACCAAGGAATGCAAGTGTTTGTTTGATTTTTAATCAAGGGAAAATGTTTCTGATTCTTTCAAGTTTTGGAAGAAAATGTTTTATTTAGAATTCCTATGATTCATTGTCAAGAAACAGAAAAGTGACTCATTCCAAGGTGACTCTTTTGAAATTCCAGTCTTTACACGTTAGTCTTTAAAACAAGTCTTTAAAGTGACTCGTTTTTATGAGTCATGAAATTAACTTTACACATTACAAGCATATATGACTATGAGTCATATTCTTGGATGTGGCATATTTCCACATGGGGAGTAGGGGTGTGTTATTTAATTAATTTTTTTTCCACTTATTAGTTAATCGGATAATGTTCCGTACCCGGTAGTTAATCAATTACCCGAAAAATTGAGAATTATTCTCACTTACTTAAAATATTACTCACTTTTCACATACCTTATACACTTTTCTAGCATGGGCATGTAGTACCTTGCATGTCACTAGTCTATAAATACCGGGTATATTAGCTCGGGCCGTACTTTACCCCAATATGTTAACTTGGACAAAAAAATTATTTTCTTTGACTTGCTTCCCCTTACACCTTTACGAATTTATTTATCACTTGTGAAATAGCACAATCCTTATAATCTTCAAATAATCTTTTACTTGGACTGATATCAATTACCTTACAACAAATCCAACGTACAATACTACAGGGTGCGACATCGTCGTAACTTAATACCGCGAAGTGTGACATTACTGTAATGTAATACTGCTGTGTAGAACACTATCGTAACTTAATACTGTTGTACATAACATCAATGTAATATATTACTGCAGAGCATAACATTGTCGTAATATAATACTGCGGGACGTAATATTGACGTAATATTGCGGAGTATAACATCATTCTCCCCTTTGGAACATTCATCCTTGAATGTTGACTAATGCTCTTATCATTTTCTTAACTTATATCTGTGAGCACGTGATTTTTGCTTCACGAAAACTACTCCAAAAGAAATCGAAAATAAAACAAATTGCCTTTGGGTACAATTTTGAGAATTTTGCGTGACATTTTGGATAATTATTTTTGTCTGCAAATGCTTATCTTGTTTTAATTAATCAAAAAATACCAAAATACATGTTTCATGCATATTTAGGATTTCATTGTACATTTTTTGAATTATTAAACCACGTCCTATTTTAAAGAATAAATAGCTTTGCCATTTTTATTGTTTAATTGTGTGATTTTTATTTTAATCAATTTTGATCTTGTGTGTTAATTATTGTTAAGGGTTAATTAATATCTTTTTTAAAATAATCTTGGTTTTACAATTTAATTTAGGAATTTTGGTTTTTAGGAATTAAAGAAAGTAAAAGGGAAAAGAAGAAACAAGAGAAGAAGGGTAAAAATTCGGACTGGGCCAGTTTAAAAGGGAAAGGATCAGGCCCAAATGTCACCCCCAAGTCAGCCCATACCCGCCCCAAATCCAGTCCACCTGCGACTAGTCCAGAACGACATTGTTTGGGCATTGTGAATCTGGACCGTCAATCTCGTACGATCAAACGGTCCAGTCCGTCTCCAGATATATCCAAACGATGTCGTATCTGGCCAATAAATCCAAGCCATTGATTTGTTTTGATCTAACGGCCCCAGGCTTCCCCCATAACCCGGTCCATTTCAGCTCGGGTCGGCCCAGTCTCGAGGCATGACCAAACGTCACCATTTCCTTTAAGTGAATTGATCCAGGCCATTTATCGTGCTTGATCCAACGGCCATGATTAAACCACCCCCTCCGTATATAAGTCCAACCTCTCACCTCGCACCCCCCCAAGCCATACCCCTGTTCATTGTCTCTCTTAGAAACGACCCCCCCAAACCCTAGCCGCCACCAAATCCCTTCGCCGTAAACCCGACGGCAACAACGCCGATGACCATGAAACTAACACCCCTAGAGCACCTAACCACCCTCTCCACGAATCCCTTACCTGTTTTGCTTGAATCAGCATGTAGCTTCTTAAATCTTCAATCGAAGATTCGAGCAAAACTTGAAACTACCCCAACCAGCCCCAAACTCACACCACGGCACCCTCTGACCACCCTTGTTACGGATCCGTTAACCGTTTGCCTCGAATCAACCTCCAGCTTCTCGAATCTTCAATCGAAGATTCGAGCAGAACCTAAACCTACCCCAACTAGCCCCAAACTCATACCAGACATCTCCCTGACCTCCCTCGTCACCAAACCACCATTGGTTTGGTTCGAATCAGGCTAAAACCGTTCGAACCCCAAATCAAACCCCAAGAACCATAGAAAACCAAAGGTTGAAGTTTGTCCAAATTAAAAGATGATTTGGGGGTCTAATCGACCTTAGTCGAAGTGTTCTCAGTTGAGAACACTCAATTAAGGTCCGTTCGACCTCAAAAAGTCCGAGTCAGAGTCCAAGTCAGGATCGTTTAGTTTCCGAGTTCTTGAGGTATTTTTTTTCTTTTCCTGTTTGTTCCATTTTGTATTTGTTTATATCTGTTTGTTTGTTTAGTTTAGTTTTATTGATTTTTAAATTTTTCTTTTGTCGATTGATTATGTCCTTCTTCAATGACCTTTTATTTGGTCGAGCTTTTTCTAGTCATGGTCAAGTATATGATAAACTATATAATCGATTTGAATGAGTTTCGTCGATTAGTTAAAGTTTTATTATAATTCCTGTTTCTATCAATACGACTCGAAACACCTGTATGTCTATTCGATTCTAATTATTTGCTATTGATTGTATATGTTGTAATTCGTGTAGTCGATGGGATAAGTGTCGTCGATTAGTTTTACATGTTTGAATGTTAGAATAACCTGATAATAATTTGTCTCATGCTGCTTCAGTTCTGATTGAATCACTGTTGGAATTTGGTAGGCTGGATTGGTTATAGCTGCTGTAGTTTGGTGATTTATTAGGAATCGGCTTAGTTATCTGTTTAAGGAGATTGGTTATAGCTGATGAGGTACAGGGGATTGGGTAGGACAATAATTTCAGGGACCCTAGGAGGGTATTTTGGGATTTGAAAGGTTTGAAAATGGCTTAAGATGAATGGGTTGCCAGTAGGGTACTAAAGTACCATTAAGCTAATGTAATTGTTTAGTGTTAATGGGGAACAAAACATAATGGTATGAAAGGCTTAAAAGGGGATTGATTATAAAATATTGCCCATACATGTTTGAACAATTAAATAAAGGGAAGGACAAGGGATAATGGGAAAAACATACTCTAGTGGGGAACAAGTGAATTAAAACAAAATAGGTAGTAGTGGGCAAAAAATACTTTCTTAATTAGCTAAGTGCTCCTTAGAGCTGGAAAGGGGCTGAGGTTTGGGCATAAATAGGGGTATGGACAGAATTAAGAGGGGACTTTTTTTTTGGGGAGTCTGGTCTGGCTGTTCTTTTGGGCAGACTATAAAAGAAAAAGGATTCGGGAAATCTTAAGAGTTTGAACATTCTGAAAACTGGAAGAGAGTTTTAAGAGCTACTCTAGTTCAACTAATGCTATCCCATTGAAACTAAAAAGATTTCCAGCTTTAACTGTGGGGGTTGTATTTTCGAGTTTTTCTTGACTACTGAGTTCCTGGGGTGTTTCTGTTTGTGTTTTGACTGATATTTGGTTGTTGTCAAGCTGTTTGGGATCAGTTACTGGTTGTTTGTGTTGCTGTTGGTATTGCTGGAAATTTTAACTGGTTTTCCTAAGTCGCTGCTGGTTATCTTTTGGTGCATTGCTGTTGTGAACTGCTGTTGTATTGCTGCTCGCATTTATGCCGCTGTTGATTTCTTCTTCTTCCTCTTCTTCTTCTTATATTTCAAACATCCAGGTACATATCCTGTAACCTTCAAGCTTGTGGACATGAAATGAAATGCTGCTTGAAATGATTTCTGACTTCTCATGTTTTGTTTTAGTTCAAAAGTGTAGAGCAATTATGTTTATTCGAATTTCATATCACTTGTATAATTGGACTGTTTGAGGTTGTGTAGGATTGTTAAACTCATTTGATTTGTGTGAAGAATTGAAACACCAGTTTTAATTTGGTTTACTCCTTAATTCGTGTTGTAGTTAAATCTGATATTTGGCCTATGATAATTTAGCATGAGAGGTTTGTGATAGTTAGTAGTAAAAATCTGATTCTGGAATTGTTAATGATATTGCTTGTAGTTAATTTTGAAATAATGGTCGACATGTAAGATTTGAACATTCTAGGCTATTTCAGTATATTAATCATAAGGACTGCATGAAAGTAATACCATTTGCCGTGGTTATATGGAGTTGAAATGCTTACTTTGTAAAAATCAATTAATTGCTGATAGTCACTATTAAGTTGGAAGCAATCACCAGTCTGCTTACACATGTGATAACCCTGTGCCTGTAAATTAAATTCGTTGCATTCTCCGTCTTTTGTTTCAAGTTGAAAGCTCAAACGTTGAGTCCTGTATCTTCTGAACTTGGGCCTGCCATAATTCATCTTGCACCTTCTGACGATTTGGGCCTTGCCCCAATGCCTAGGCCCCAGAAGCTTCATGTCAGCCTCATGCTAAGACCATGAAGTCTCAATTTAGGCTCCTTGATTATACTTGGGCCTGTGTAGAGGCCCACGATGGACTGGTTATCAAATTGAACTGAATTTATTCGAGTACTTAATCACAGTTCAGTGACATGTTAATTAATTAGGGCCTTTTCTTATTATTAGAGACAATATATGATAGAAAAATCATAGTCCTTTAGGTTGGCTTTAAAATAAATAAGGTGCACCGCGCCAAATAAAATCACAAATCGTGTGGCCCTCTTTAAATGTTCACATTAAGTATTTAGACCTCGGGACGTGCCATTTAGCGAATTTCATGGCTTCCCGCAAAGTTAATAATACGCTAGTCGCTTTAGGCGCGCCTCTAATAATTTACTTTCTTAAACTCGGGTGCACATTTATGTGACCCAAATCCAAATCTCGACAGAGTTGAAATGCATCAATAACCACAGGTGCATTGATGTGACATGGTTTGAGATGTGTTTTCACGACGTTGCAATTCTCATTAAAAATAATAAAAGCGGTAAAAAGTTAAAATTTGCACATACGTTCAACATGTATTAAAATCAGATAAATAAGCCGAATATAATAATTGAGCGACCGTGCTAGAATCACAGAACTCGAGAATGCCTAACACCTTCTCCCGGGTTAACAGAATTCCTTATTCGGATTTCTGGATCGTGGACTGTAATACAGAGTCAATTTTTTCCTCAATTCGGGATTCAATCGGTGACTTAGGACACCATAAATCTCCTAAGTGGCGACTCTGAATCTTTAATAATAAATCTCGTTTCGATCGTCCTTTAATTGGAAAAACTCCCCCTACGCCCCTGCGGGCGCGGGTTAAAAAGGAGGTGTGACAGCTCTGGCAACTCTGCTGGGAAAGTAACCCAGAATCTCTGGTTCATGGTTCGAGAATTTGAGCTTGGAATAATTGTTATAATTGGCTTTGTTTATTATCTGATTTTTACATGTTTGGGCCTAATGTGCTAAATGCTGCTTTTACCACTTTGATATTGTCTGAACTGTATATAAACTGTGCCGAAACCCTTCTCTTCTCACCTCTGGGGATGTGCTCACTGGTTGAGAATCTCTATTCTGTTAGTGTCATACCCTAAAATAAGAAAGAGGCCGGACAAGTTACAAAGCCGGACGATCTCGTCGGTCCCCGGTACGTAGCCCCCTCCTCGACTCGAGTTGTCCGCTTGGGTACATAGTCTCGAACAAATACCCGGGTTACGAACCTAGAATAACTCAGCTTCATGCCGGATCCCTAGTAGGAACGTTTGTTTGCATCATGTGCATTTGACCTTAGAGGCTCAACACAGGGGTTGGGTCTGTCTAGGACAGGTGTACCAAAACGACAAAAGACCATCCCGATGCATTCTACTTGCTACCTGTGCATTTGTTTGCTTCAGAATTGCATGCTGACCGGCTTTCGAATACTTTGAGGAAAGAGAGGTAGAGGTAGTTAATCGCTTGTTTTGAAAAAAAATAAAATCAATGTCCAAATAGCGTCGAAACTCTGTCGAATTTTTGAGAAAATGAAAAAAAAAGGGTTTTGTTTATGAAAAATGGTTTTATTTGTCATTGAAAAGAGTCTTGTTTTCAAAAGAAGTTTGTTTTATCTACCCGAACTACGCCGGTTTGATTCTCACAGGGTGCGGGATACGTAGGCAACCCTCAGCGGGTCCAACCTCCCATTTACAAAAATGTCAAAAAAATTTAATTTTCGTCATAAATAAGTCGGGTGACGCCGCTTTTGTCAAAATAGCCGAATGTTCCCAAAAGGGACGCCGGAAGGCTGACTTTGCATAAACGGCCAATTGTAGTCATGTTTGGATTTTTGGCCGGTTAACTCACCCAGCCTCAAAATCTTCGTTCCCGAAGTGCTGAAAGGCCGTGTTCAGAACCAGATCTTTCTTTTAATCGGTGAAAAATTAAAAAATAGCCAATTGGTTGAGTCAAATAAATTTTATTTTTTGTTTAATCACCTTAATAAATGTGCAGGATGAGCACGATGCAAAATGAACATTTTTCAATAATGACTAAAATCCCTTTCAAGTTGCGGCTATGGTGGGATGAGTTAGGTAGTGAAGGGTAAGATAAGGTCAAGAAATATCTAAAAGGTCTTACGGGTTTACTAGGAAATCCAGCCTCGGGGGGTTATCATAAGAGCTTTGGTCACCTGCTGGGACCCGGCACACAATGTCTTCCACTTCTCCGATTTTGAACTCACTCCGACTTTGGAGGAAATAGCCGGGTACATCGAAAATGATGAAGTTCCGTTGAAGAAAAAATACCTGGTTGCTCCAGAAGTTGTCACTGTGCATCGGTTTTTAGATTCGTTAAAGATACCCTGGACGGTCCATAACCCAGATTTGGCCACAGGTTTTTGTAATCCGCGCTTCATATACGACAGATACGGTCATGTCGGAGGATTCAATAACCCGGGTAACAAGTTATGCAGCAAAAATAACCATCAGAAATGGGACGAGCATAGACGAGTGGCTTCTATGATAACCTTTTGGGGCCTTTTGGTATTTCCAAGGAAAGACGGAAACATTGATCTGAAAATAGCCGGGGTCGTCAGTATCTTGCTCACTCACGATGAAAACACTCTTGCGCCTATGAGAGATCTTCAAAGGTGCCGTGCACCAAAGCCCGCGGCGAGGCCGAACGACGCCCTGCGGGCGCCAAATTCAAAACTCTGAAACATTCATAGTTTGAGTCTGTATTTTTCTTGTCTTCAGAGTCTGTTGTCCGTTGGAGTTTGTATTTCCTTTTTTGCCATAAAGTCTGTAGTTTGTATCAAGTCTGTCAATTTCCTTTCAAAAATATTTTGCCTTGTAATAAAACGTTTTGCTAGTAAAGGTTGAAAAACCCAAAAAATGGTGTCTTTATTTTCCGCACTTATAGGGCAGAACTACGCTCGGTCTGATTCATGCAGGGACATGATACGTAGGCAATCCACATAAGATTCGACCACCACTAAAAAGAAAAAGAGAAAGGCAAAGTGAATAAAAGAAAGGAAAAGAAAGAAAGGAAAAGAAAGAAATCAAAAGAGAGATAAAGAAAGTTTCAAAAACACTTAAACGAGGCACAAACAAAGTAAGCCGGAATGACGCATGCGGTCGAAGCAAACACTGGTTAGAAATGGTTAAATTGCCTAGGAACATTGCATCCCCAACGTGAAATTGCAATATGTGTTAAACTCTAACGCTAACAAGTTTGTTGTTGATCTAGAGATTTCGAACCAGTTAGTTCGTTAGAACGTTCTGGCAGATTACCATTACCAAACGAGATCCAAAGGGCCTGTACTAAAAAGCATGACTAGTTCTGACCAAAGTGTCGAGGATGAAAGGATGGAGAATCAAATGCTGAAGGAGGAAATGGATAAGATGAGACAGGAGATGAAAGAAATGCAGCTGGCTTTAGCTAGGGTACAAAAAGTGCCTGACCCTCCTGTTATTCCCACTCTCCCACCAGGATACACGCCGGAATACCCTCCCCCCGGCCCTTCGACAAGCTTCCCCAGTCACCAATACTATCAGGGAAGAAATGCCATGATCCCCAAGCTTCACAACCCAATCAGAACCCTTCTCCACTAAATGTTCCTGTTTTCGTGGCACCCCCACCAGCCACGCTGCAAAGATCATCCAGCGAGCCGTTGTTTTAGGCTCACGATAACCAATATTACCCCCTGAACCAACCTTCAAAGCACCCGAGCCTCATACTTATAATACTCACTTCGAGATCCCGGTAGAGACTGAAAAGCCGGCTAAGAGCCCAGAGCAAGACGAAGTGCTTCGAAAGTTTAAAAGCCTAGAGCAGTCCTTCAGGAATATCCATGGGTTAGGCAACCAAGTCAGTGTCTACAAAGATCTGTGCCCATTCCCCAACATTCAGTTGCTGGCAGGGTTCAAGATGCCAAAGTTTGATCTATACGAGGGGCACGGTGATCCAATGGCACATCTACGAGGTTTTTGCAGTAAGATGAGAGGGGACGGTGGTAAAGATGAGCTGCTAATAGCTTACTTTGGTCAAAGTCTAAGTGGGTCTGGACTGGAATGGTACACAAGACAGGATCCGAGCAGGTGATACACCTGGGACGATCCAGCACAAGCATTTGCAAGTCACTTCCAGTACAACCTTGAGATCGTCCCTAACCATCTCACATTGTTGAAACTTGAGAAGAAGACGGGAGAGAGCTTTAGAGAATTTGGGTTCCGGTGGAGAGAACAGGCAGCAAGAGTTGATCCTCCGATGAGAGAGGGGGAAATGGTGGACTACTTTCTGCAGACTCTAGAGCCAACTTACTTTGGTCACTTGGTGACGTCAGTTGGCAAATCTTTCAACGAGGTGGTGAAAATGGGCGGTATGATTGAAGAGGGACTTAAGTCCAACAAAAGCCTGAGCTATTCGGCAATCAAAGCAACAACTCAGGCCATTCAGAGCGGCACGGGAGGTGCGCTCGGGAAGAAGAAAAGAGAAGAGGTCGCAACAATAGAGGCAGGTAATTGGTCCAGATCCGGAGGTCCCCCCCTCACTACCAACCTAGACCCCATCACTCAAATTACCTATACATTCCATACGGCCCTCCACAGCCCTACTACCCACCACAAGAGCCACATTTCTCTGTCCATCAGGCCCAAACTTACACCCAGCCTCCGGCTTGCCCGCAATGGCATGCACTGGCTCCCTAAAATACATATCCACCTCCAAAAAATACATATCCACCTCCACAAAACACATATCCACCTCCACAAAACACATATCCACCACCAAGGGCCTACAGGAATCCTTCGGGACCAGGTTTCCGTGGGAATCAGACTCTCAGGAATGAAAGGGTGCAGAGGCAGAGAACATTCACTCCGCTGGGAGAAACCTATACTACTCTATTCCACAAATTGAGGCAGTTAGGTCTATTGAGTCCTGTGGAGCCCAAATTGCCAAATCCCCTTCCCAAAAATCTGGACCACTCGGTAAGCTGTGAATATTGCTTGGGGGCTCTCGGGCATGATACTGAGAAGTGTTGGAAGTTGAAGACTGTCATACAAGATCTTATTGACACAAATAGGATCGAGGTCCAGGAGCCAGAGACACCTAACATCAATCAGAACCTGTTGCCGGCACACCATGAAGCCCACATGATCGAGCTAGTGCACGAAGGAGGGAAGCTCAAGAAGCCCTAACAAACGGTAATGATGATCCGTGTCAGTCCAAAAGAAAAGTTGATCAGTGGAAAAGCGGTAGTACAGTCGGAAAGGGTAGAAGGCAAATCAATGGTGGTGATGGGGAAGAGTTCGTCTGATGTTGCCAAGAATCCAGTGCCGGTCAAAGCAACGGTGCAAGGGATATCAAGCAAGCCCGTAGCCGTTAAGGGGGCATGCATAGGACCAGTTGTTATCAGGCCAGTAATGCAGTTGCCGATAATCAGCGAGAAAACGGTGTCGTGGAGCTACAGTCAAGTAATGGTAATGCATAAGGGGAAGGAGGTTGTGGAAGAAATATGTGAGGCATAGGGGTTAACTCGTTCGGGAAGGTGTTTCACTCCCGCAGAGATAAGAAGGGCCAATCCAGTAGCGACAAAGAATCCAGTTACCGAGGAAGAGGCGGAAGAATTTTTAAAGAAAATGAAGGCGCAATATTACTCCATTGTTGAGCAGTTGAGGAAGACCCCGGCATAGATCTCATTATTATCATTGTTGATCCATTCAGATGAGCATCGCCAAGTATTGATAAAAATTCTGAACTAAGCCCATGTTACGGATAAGATCTCTGTGAACCATCTAGAGAAAATAGCAAACAAGATTTTCGAGGTCAACAGGGTCACTTTTTCAGACGACGAGTTGCCCGTGGAGGGTACAGAACATAATAGAGCCCTTTATTTGACCGTGAAGTGCGAAGACTCGGTAGTCACTCGAGTACTGATTGATAATGGGTCCAGTGCCAATATCTGTCCTTTGGCCACATTGAACAAACTAAAGGTCGATGATGACAGGATTCACAAGAACAACATCTATGTTCGAGGGTTTGATGGTGGTGGTACAGACAGAGTGGGTGACATCATACTTGAATTAACAATTGGTCCAGTCGAGTTCACCATGGAGTTTCAAGTGTTAGACGTAGCAGTGTCATATAATCTTCTGTTGGGGCGACCCTGGATCCATGCCGCCAAAGCAGTCCCTTCTACATTACATTAGATGGTCAAATTTGAGTGGGATAGGCAGGAGATCGTAGTACATGGGGAAGGCAATGCAAGCGCCGTAAGTGATGCCATCGTACCCTTCATAGAGACTGACGATGACAAGGGGCCGTGGGTTTACCAGGTTTTTGATACGGTTTCAGTGGACAAAGTTCCCGAAGGTGAAAGCATCCCACTTCCCAAATAGAAGCTGCAACTATCATGGTAGCCTCGGAGATGTTGAAGAACGGGTTTGTGCCAGGCAAAGGTTTAGGGGCTGATCTTCAGGGTATTATTCAGCCGGTTTCTTTGCCCAAAAATCCGGATACCTTTGGGTTGGGGTTCAAGCCTACAGCGGCGGATGTGAGACGGACCTGCAAGTTGAAGAAAAGAGTCTGGGTCTTTTCCAAGCCAATCTCGCGCCTATCCAGATCATTTGTGAGAGCAGGTATCAGAAAGTTGTCGGTCCCGAAAGTTCTTGGACCACTGATTGGGCCAGATGGAGATTTGAATGAGGGCTTTGAAAGTTTGTTCGCCGATGTCAACATGATAAAAGCTGGAGAAGGGTCCAGTAGGTTAGATGTACAGTTTGTGGGGCCTAGGGCAAATATCAACAATTGGATGGCTACTCCCCTTCCTACCCGGAGGGAGTCTTGGTAGTGGGCTCTAATTTTTCTTTCTTGTCTTTTTGGATTATTCCAGGGTTGTAATCCAGTTTTGTTTTGTATTCGGCAAAGTGTGAAACTCTATTATCCCATATTTTAATAAAGTGAAAGCTTTTTTCTTCTTATTTTGTTCTAATTTTGTTTTTTTCTTTTCTCTTTCTGAACAGTTCTCTTTATATTGGTTCTAATGACATGACATACACAATGGATCTTCAACCCAGTCTAAAAAATCAATCTGATTCCGAACTAATTGTACAAGAGGTCGATTATGATGATGAATCGGAATACGAAGAGGACGAACCCTTCGAAGAGATAAACAGAGAGTTAAGCCAGTTTGAAGAGAAATCCAAGCCCAACTTAAATGACACGGAAGCCATCAATTTAGGGGATGCAGATGATATCAGGGAAACTAAAATAAGCATCCACATTGCACCAAATATCAGGGAAGAACTAATCAAAGCACTTATTGAGTTCAAAGAAGTTTTTGCATGGTCGTATGATGACATGTCGGGGTTAAGCGCGGATTTAGTGGTTCACAAATTGCCCATTAATCCGGTATGCCCTCCCGTCAAGCAGAAATTGAGGAAGTTCAAAACAGACATGAGTGTGAAGATTAAAGAGGAAGTAACCAAGCAGCTGCAAGCAAAGGTTATTCGGGTCACTCGATATCCTGATTGGTTGGCTAATGTGGTGCCAGTGCCGAAGAAAGATGGGAAGATCAGGGTGTGTGTCGATTACCGCAATCTGAACAGGGCAAGCCCAAAGGATAACTTTCCATTACCCAACATCCATATCTTGATCGATAATTGTGCCGGACGTGAGATCGGGTCTTTTGTGGATTGCTATGCTGGGTATCATCAGATTCTGATGGATGAAGAAGATGCGGAAAAGACGACTTTCATTACGCCGTGGGGGACTTATTGCTACCGGGTAATGCAATTTTGTTTGAAGAATGCTGGGGCAACATACATGAGAGCAATGACTACTGTGTTTCATGACATGATACACAAAGAGATTGAGGTATACGTGGACGATGTGATCATAAAATCCAGGCATCAGGAAGACCACATAGCAGACCTAAGGAAGTTTTTACAAAGACTTCGAAGGTACGATATTAAGCTTAACCCGGCCAAATGTGCATTTGGTGTTCCATCTAGAAAGCTGTTGGGATTCATCGTTAGTCGGCGAGGCATTGAGTTGGACCCATCAAAGATCAAATCCATCCAAGATTTGCCACCGCCGAAGAATAAGACAGAAGTAATGAGTCTGTTGGGAAGGTTGAATTATATCAGCAGGTTTATTCCTCAACTCACAGCAACTTGTGAACCTATTTTTAGGCTACTGAAGAAAGATGTTGTGGTAGAATGGACGGCAGAATGTCAGGAAGCATTTGACCAAATCAAAGGATATTTGTCAAATCCACCTGTGTTGGTTCCACCTGAGCTAGAAAGACCGTTAATTCTTTATATAATGGTCCTGGAGAATTCGTTTGGCTGCGTACTGGGCAACACGACATTACAGGAAGGAAGGAGCAAGCCATCTATTATCTCAGCAAGCAGTTTACAGGCTATGAGGTTAAGTACACTCAACTCGAGAAGACATGTTGCGCCCTAACTTGGGTGGCCCAAAAATTGAAGCATCATCTGTCATCATATACTACTTATCTCATTTCATGCTTGGATCCACTGAAGTATATTTTCCAGAAGCCTATGCCCACAGGAAGATTGGCAAAATGGCAAATATTGCTCACGGAGTTCGACATCATCTATGTGACGAGGACGGCCATGAAAGCCCAAGCATTGGCCGATCACTTGGCTGAGAATCATGTTGATGAAGAATATGAGCCCTTGAGGATGTATTTTCCTGATGAAGAAGTGATGCATATAGATGAGTTGGAAATGACCAAGGAACCAGGATGGAAGCTTTTTTCGATGGAGCCGCAAATGCGAAGGGAGTTGGAATAGGAGCGGTACTTATTTCTGAAACAGGACATCATTATCCTATTACGGCTCAAATGCATTTCTATTGTACCAACAACATGGCTGAGTATGAGGCATGCATTTTGGGTCTACGGCTAGCTGCAGACATGGATGTCCAGGACGTCTTGGTCTTGGGAGACTCGGACCTCCTGGTGCATCAGATTCAGGGTGAATGGGAAACAAGGGATTTGAAGCTCATACCATATCGACAATGTTTGCACGATCTGAGCAAGCGATTTTGATCAGTGGAGTTCAGACACATCCCAAGAGTTCATAATGAGGTTGTCGAAGCTTTGGCCACCTTAGCATCGATGTTGCACCACCCAGACAAAATTCATGTTGACCTGTTGCATATTCAGGTTTGTGATCAGCATGCTTATTGCAACATGTTAGAGGAAGAACTGGATGGCGAACCATGGTTCTATGATGTCAAGGAATACCTCAGGATGGGGATATACCCGTAGCAGGCCACCGGAGATCAAAAGAGAGCCATTCGACGACTGGCAAATGGATTTTTCCTTAGTGGAGGAGTGTTGTACAAAAGAACACCAGATTTGGAATTGCTGAGATGTATAGATGCTAGTCAAGCCACGACAGTTATGATAGAGGTACATGCTGGAGTTTGTGGGCCACATATGAGCGGATATGTATTGGCAAAGAAGATTCTTCGAGCAGGGTACTATTGGCTCACTATGGAGCGTGATTGTATCAGTTTCGTACGGAAATGCCATCAGTGTCAGATACACGGAGATCTAATTCATTCTCCGCCGACAGAATTGTACACAATGTCAGCACCATGGCCATTTGCTACCTGGGGCATGGACATCATTGGACCAATTGAGCCAGCAGCATCCAACGAGCATAGGTTCATTCTGGTGGCCATCGATTATTTCACTAAGTGGGTTGAAGCTAAAACTTTCCAGTCGGTAACCAAGAAGGCAGTGGTAGATTTTGTTCACTCCCATATCATCTGTAGATTTGGAATCCCAAAGGTGACCATCACGGATAATGGTGCTAATCTTAACAGCAATTTGATGAAAGAGGTATGTCAACAGTTTAAGATTGCACACCGCAATTCCACACCATATCGTCCCAAGGCGAATGGAGAAGTTGAGGCAGCCAACAAAAACATAAAGAAGATACTTCGGAAGATGGTAGAAGGTTCAAGGCAATGGCATGAAAAACTACCATTTGCATTGTTGGGTTATCGCACTACTGTTCATACTTTAGTAGGGGCAACTCCTTATTTGTTGGTATATGGAACTGAAGCAGTAATACTGGCGGAGGTTGAAATCTCGTCCCTCCGGATTGTCGCTGAAGCTGGGATTGATGATGATGAATAGGTTAAGGCCCGATTGGAGTAGTTGAGCTTGATTGATGAAAAGAGTTTGGCGGCGGTATGCCATGGCGAATTGTATCAAAGGAGAATGGAAAGAGCCTACAACAAGAAGGTGCACCCCAGAAAATTTGAAATGGGGCAACAGGTGTTGAAACGAATCCTGCCACATCATGCCGAAGCAAAAGGCAAGTTCACCCCGAATTGGCAAGGGCCATTCATTGTAACCAGAGTGTTGTCCAATGGCGCTTTATGTTTAACAGATATCGAAGGGAAATGTGTTGACATGGCTATCAATTCTGACACAGTTAAGAGATATTATGTATGATTTCTTTTTATTGTAATTGTTGTTTGTTTGCATTTGGCATGGTATCGGAGAATGAAATGACTGAGGCAATTTGTTCTTCCATACAAACACTTCAACCTTTGCTTCCCCTTTTGAGCCTTATTTATTCTTTCATACCCCTCTTTTGGAATCGGTAATGAAAATGAAAGAAAAGAGAAGAGAAAAATAATGATAATAAAGACAAAAGAAAAGTCACAAGAAAAACAAAAGAATTGGGAACTACGTTTGACTTGATTCCTCAAAAAGGATACGTAGGCGCCTCACTGCTCGGTCATAGTGTAACCAAAAAAAAACCAAGCAAGAAAATTGGGGCAGAAGTTGGGTTTATAATTGTGGGAAAGAAAGTTGATTCTAGGAGTTGTAATATTTTTACCCATCAAAATTATTTTGAACCTTTTGATACCCCTTTCTTTTAGCCATACGCAAAAACCCATATTGATGTCAAAAAAAGACCTCCCGATCAGTATCCGAGAAGTGCCAATTCATGCAAATGGAAGACGGGAATAATACTCTGATCCCTAGTAGAGAAGAGGACCATAAGCTGGAAATGAATTGGTAGCCAAAAGAATCCCCAGCAGAGAGAGTCATATCGGTAACACTCCAATCCCCAGCTGGAAAAAATAAAATAAAATGAGAGAGTCTTATCGGTGGAAACCTCCACAGGCACCATAAGGCGACGTAAGTCGAGAGAAATAAAACGAGAGAGTATTATCGGTGAAAACCTTCACAGGCACCATAAGGCGACGGGAGTTGAGAGAAATGAGAGAGTCTTATTAGTGAAAACCCCTCGAAGGGCACTATGAGGCGACAAGACAAGATTGGCAGAAAGGATCCGCATTTGGCAAAGAGTTGAGTGCCTGTTTATCCCCAGCAAGTTGAGGCCGTCCGGAAGATTGATTGATACAAGTAGACTGGGTTGATTAATCCGGAATGCATGACATGATAGTTGGGATCAGTTATATCATTCAGATAAGTTCTTTTCTTTCTTTTTCCCCAGCATTTGTTCAGAAAGACTTCTTCTTTTCTATCTTTGAAATCGTCACTTTTTCATTTCTTGGTTTAAAGACTTTACCTCCCCAGCAGTTTGTTTTTGAAAAGGATTTTCAGAGCTTATTACCAGTTGCCAAGATGGTGCAAAAACACAATGTGGATAGGACGGGGCAAAGATAATGCAATGGAACGAGAAAGACGTTCGTTGCAAGACCAAATAATGGATTGGTCTAGGATCTCGGGGAGAGTATGGAGAAAAGTGGGAAGCAACAATTGGTGAATAAAGAATCGTCAAGAAAAAAGAGCATCCCTGGCAGATTATCGACCAAGTTCCAAGAGGGTCGGACAACACGGAGCAGGGAAAGAAGAAGGGGAAAGCCATCCCCAGCAGGAATATGATCGCCAGCAGGAATATCATCCCCAACAAATAATCTCATCCCCAGCAAGCTTTGGTTATGTAATGGAACACAAAGCAGGGAAAGGAGAAAGAGAAAACCATCCCCAGCAGGAGTGGCACGACCATTCGCCACATTTTAAACTAACAAATTTTTTTTCTTTGATTTGAAGCAGGGACAGGAAATGTTATAGATGATGAAAAAACATCATGATAATAAGAAAGATTGTCAAACTGGGGCAGAAAATTTTCTTTCATTTTGAAAATTTTCTGGAAGTCCGGTACCCACTTGGGGAAGAAGCAAGATAACACAAGTTTGGGGAAAAATGGTATCCCCAGCAGTTTTCGGAAGAAGGCCAAACAAGTTTTAAAGGAAGCAATTTTGGAAGGAAGATAACACAAGTCTTAAGGGAAGTAGTTCCAGTGGAAGGAAAGCACCAGTTTTAAGGGAAGTAGTCTTTGAAGGAGGAAAATAACATATTTTGAATAAAACACCAGTGTTATCCCTAGCAGTTTTTCAGAGGAATGAAACACCAGTTTAGAGGGAAGCAGTTCTAAAAAAGATAACTTCAAGTTAGAAGGAAAATGGTTCAGGAGGTATTATATTTTTAAGAAGTAGCTGAAGTTAGGAGCCCGCCTATAGAACGGAGGTTGTCATATTTTAAGTTGAAGAAGTCAGGAGCCCGCCTGTAGAATGGAGGTTGTTATGTTTTAAGATAAAGGAGTTAGGAGCCCGCATGTAGAATGAAGGTTGTCATATTTTAAGATAAAGGAGTTAGGAGTCCGCCTATAGAACGGAGGTTGTCATATTTTAAGTTGAAGAAGTCAGGAGCGCGCCTGTAGAACGGAGGTTGTTATATTATAAGTTGAAGACGTCAGGAGCCCGCCTGTAGAACGGAGGTTGATATGTGAAGTTGATGAAGTCAGGAGCCCTCCTGTAGAATGGAGGTTGTTATATTATAAGATAAAGGAGTCAGGAGCCCGCCTGTAGAACGGAGGTTGTCATATTTTAAGTTGAAGAAGTCAGGAGCCCGCCTGTAGAACGGAGGTTGTTATATTTTAAGTTAAAGGAGTCAGGAGCCCGCCTGTAGAACGGAGTTTGTTATATTTTAAGTTGAAGAAGTCAGGAGCACGCCTTAGAATGGAGTTTGTTATTTTAAGTTGAAGAAGTCAGGAGCCCGCCTGTAAAATGGAGGTTGTTATAATTTTAAGTTGAAGAAGTCAGGAGCCCGCCTGTAGAATGGAGGTTGTTAAATTTTAAGTAGTTGAAGTCAGGAGCCCGCCTGGAGAATGGAGGTATTATGTTTTGGGAAGTAGTGAAGTCAGGAGCTCGCCTGTAGAATGGAGGTTGTTAAATTTTAAGTTGATGAAGTCAGGAGCCTGCCTGTAGAACGGAGATTGTTACAATTTCAAGTCGAAGTCAGGAGTCCGCCTGTAGAACGAAGGTTGTTATAATTTTAAGTCGAAGAAGTCAGGAGCCCGACTGTAGAATGGAGGTTGTTAAATTTCAAGTTGTTGTTGAAGTCAGGAGCCCACATGGAGAATGGAGGCTGCTTTATCTTTAGATTGTTGTTGAAGTCAGGAGCCCGCTTGTAAAACGGAGGTTGTTATAATTTTAAGTCGAAGAAGTCAGGAGCCCGCTTGTAGAATGGAGGTTGTTATATTTTAAGTTGAAGAACAGGAGCGCGCCTGTTAGAACGGAGGTTGTTATATTTGAAGTTGATGAAGTCAGGAGCCCGCCTGTAGAACGGAGGTTGTCATATTTTAAGTTGAAGGGGTCAGGAGCCCGCTTGTAGAATGAAGGTCGTTAAATTTCAAGTTGTTGTTGAAGTCAGGAGCCCACCTGGAGAATGGAGGCTGCTTCATCTTTAAATTGTTGTTGAAGTGAGGAGCCCGCCTGTAAAACGGAGGTTGTTATAATTTTAAGTCAAAGAAGTCAGGAGCCCGCCTGTAGAACGGAGGTTGTTATAATTTTAAGTCAAAGTCAGGAGCCCACCTGGGAAATAGAGGTGTTATATTTTTAAGAAGTCGTTGAAGTCAGGAGCCCGCCTGGAGAATGGAGGCCGTATTATCTTTTAAAGTCAAGTTGGAGTCAGGAGCCTGCCTGTAGAACAAAGGAGTACACATTCAAGTTGAAGTCAGGAGCCCGCATGCAGAACAGAGGAATACATTTCAAGATCAAGCCAGAAGTCAGTAATGCGGAAGGTTACAACAAAAATACCCCCAGCATGAATCCGATTTCAGAAATCAGAAAGAAGACTACAAGAGCAAGTCGGAGATAGATAAGATTTTGTAATTCCTTGTTTAAGTCTAGCTTCTTGTTTTCTTTTGGCATGGTGTAATAAGGAGGTCGAAAAGCAGCAGTAACAGCAAAAATGCAGTCCCATGGTAGTCCCAGCTACCAAAACTTCCCGAACTACATTAACCTGATTCCCTTTTAGCCAGGGATATGTAGGAAACCTGTGAAGCAAAGGTTCGGTTTAATCTTTTCAAAAAAAATGCTTCACACGGAGTATTCCAACGGGCAAAAATCGCTCGTATCCTCTCACTTTATCTTTGCACGAAAACTCTTTGTGTTTTCGGACAAAGAGGGGCAGTTGTGAGCACGTAATTTTTACTTCACAAAAACTACTCCAAAAGAAATCGAAAATAAAATAAATTGCCTTTGGGTACAATTTTGAGAATTTTGCGTGACATTTTGGATAATTATTTTTGTCTGCAAATGTTTATCTTGTTTTAATTAATAGAAAAATACCAAAATACATGTTGCATGCATATTTAGGATTTCATTGTGAATTTTTTGAATTAATTAAACCACGTCCTATTTTAAAGAATAAAAATCACAAAAATATGAATTTTTGGTAGCTTTGTCATTTTTATTGTTTAATTGTGTGATTTTTATTTTAATCAATTTTGATCTTGTGTGTCAATTATTATTAAGGGTTAATTAATATCTTTTTTAAAATAATCTTGGTTTTACAATTTAATTTAGGAATTTTGGTTTTTAGGAATTAAAGAAAGTAAAAGGGAAAAGAAGAAACAAGAGAAGAAGGGTAAAAATTCGGACTGGGCCAGTTTAAAAGGGAAAAGTTCAGGCCCAAATGTCACCCCCAAGTCAGACCATACCCGCCCCAAATCCAGTCCACCTGTGACCAGTCCAGAACGACACCGTTTGGGCATTGTGAATCTGGACCGTCAATCTCACACGATCAAACGGTCCAGTCCGTCTCCAGATATATCCAAACGACGTAGTATCTGGCCAATAAATCCAAACCATTGATTTGTTTTGATCTAACGGCTCCAGGCTTCCCCCATAACCCGGTCCATTTCAGCCCGGGTTGACCCAGTCTCGAGGCATGACCAAACATCACCGTTTCCTTTAAGTGAATTGATCCAGGCCGTTGATCGTGCTTGATCCAACGGCCAGGATTAAACCACCCCCTCCGTATATAAGTCCAACCTCTCACCTCGCACCCCCCCCCTAAGACATACCTCTGTTCATCGTCTCTCTCAGAAACAACCCCCCCAAACCCTAGCCGCCACCAAATCCCTTCGCCGTAAACCCAGCGGCAACAACGCCGATGACCATGAAACTAACACCCCTAGAGCACCTAACCACCCTCTCCACGAATCCCTTACCTGTTTTGCTCGAATCAGCATGTAGCTTCTCGAATCTTCAATCGAAGATTCGAGCAAAACTTGAAACTACCCCAACCAGCCCTAAACTCACACCACGGCACCCCCTGACCACCCTCGGTACGGATTCGTTAACCGTTTGCCTCGAATCAACCTCCAGCTTCTCGAATCTTCAATCGAAGATTCGAGCAGAACCTAAACCTACCCCAACCGGCCCCAAACTAATACCAGACATCTCCCTGACCTCCCTCATCACCAAACCACCGTTGGTTTGGTTCGAATCAGGCTAAAACCGTTTAAACCCCAAATCAAACCCCAAGAACCCTAGAAAAACAAAGGTTGAAGTCTTTCCAAATTAAAGGATGATTTGGGGGTCTAATTGACCTTAGTCGAAGTGTTCTCAGTTGAGAACACTCGATTAAGGTCCGTTCAACCTCAAAAAGTCCGAGTTAGGGTCCAAGTCAGGATCGTTTAGTTTCCGAGTTCTTGAGGTATTTTTTTTCTTTTCCTGTTTGTTCCATTTTGTATTTGTTTATATCTGTTTGTTTGTTTAGTTTAGTTTTATTGATTTTTAAATTTTTCTTTTATTGATTGATTCTGTCCTTCTTCAATGACCTTTTATTTGGTCGAGCTTTTTCTGGTCATGGTCAAGTATATGATATACTATATAATCGATTTGAATGAGTTTCGTCGATTAGTTAAAGTTTTATTATAATTCTTGTTTCTATCAATACGACTCGAATCACCTGTATGTCTGTTCGATTCTGATTATTTGCTATTGATTGTATGTGTTGTAATTCGTGTAGTCGATGGGATAAGTGTCGTCGATTAGTTTTACATGTTTGAATATTAGAATAACCTAATAATAATTTGACTCATGCTGCTTCAATTCTGATTGAATCACTGTTGGAATTTGATAGGCTGGATTGGTTATAGCTGTTGTAGTTTGGTGATTAATTAGGAATCAGCTTATTTATCTGTTTAAGGAGATTGGTTATAGCTGATGAGGTACAGGGGATTGGGTAGGACAGTAATTTCAAGGACCCTAGGAGGGTATTTTGGGATTTGAAATGTTTGAAAATGGCTTAAGATGAATGGGCTGACAGTAGGGTACTAAAGTACCATTAAACTAATGCAATTATTTAGTGTTAATGGAGAACAAAATACAATGGTATGAAAGGCTTAAAAGGGGATTGATTATAAAATGTTGCCCAAACATGTTTGAACAATTAAATAAAGGGAAGGACAAGTGATAATGGGAAAAACATACTCTAGTGGGGAACAAGTGAATTAAAACAAAACATGTAGTAGTGGGAAGAAAATACTTTCTTAATTAGCTAAGTGCTCCTTAAAGCTGGAAAGGGGATGAGGTTTGGGCATAAATAGGGGTCTGGACAAAATTAGGAGGGGACTTTTTTTTTGGGGGAGTCTGGTCTGGCTGTTCTTTTGGGCAGACTATAGAAGAAAAAGGATTCGGGAAATCTTAAGAGTTTGAACATTCTGAAAACTGGAAGAGAGTTTTAAGAGCTACTCTAGTTCAACTAATGCTATCCCATTGAAACTAAAAATATTTCCAGCTTTAACTGTGGGGGTTGTATTTTCGAGTTTTTCTTGACTACTGAGTTCCAGGGGTGTTTCTGCTTGTGTTTTGACTGATATTTGGTTGATGTCAACCTGTTTGGGGTCAGTTACTGGTTGTTTGTGTTGTTGTTGGTATTGCTGGGAATTTTAACTGGTTTTCCTGAGTCGCCGTTGGTTATCTTTTGGTGCATTGCTATTGTGAATTGCTGTTGTATTGTTGCTCGTATTTCTGCTGCTGCTGATTTCTTCTTCTTCCTCTTCTTCTTATATTTCAAACATCCAGGTACATATCATGTAACCTTCAAGCTTGTGGACATGAAATGAAATGCTGCTTGAAATGATTTCTGACTTCTCATGTTTTGTTTTAGTTCAAAAGTGTAGAGCAATTATGTTTATTCGAATTTCATATCACTTGTATAATTGGACTATTTGAGGTTGTGTAGGATTGTTAAACTCATTTGATTTGTGTGAAGAATTGAAACACCAGTTTTAATTTGGTTTACTCCTTAATTCGTATTGTAGTTAAATCTGATATTTGGCCTATGATAGTTTAGCATGAGAGGTTTGTGATAGTTAGTAGTAAAAATCTGATTCTGGAATTGTTAATGATATGGCTTGTAGTTAATTTTGAAATAATGGTCGACATGTAAGATTTGAACATTCTAGGCCATTTCAGTATATTAATCATAAGGACTGCATGAAAGTAATACCATTTGCCATGGTTATATGGAGTTGAACTGCTTACTTTGTAAAAATCAATTAATTGCTGATAGTCACTATTAAGTTGGAAGCAATCACCAGTCTACTTACACATGTGATAACCCTGTGCTTGTAAATTAAATTCGTTGCATTCTCAGTCTTTTGTTTCAAGTTGAAAGCTCAAACGCTGAGTCTTGTATCTTCTGAACTTGGGCCTGCCATAATTCAACTTGCACCTTCTGACGATTTGGGCCTTGCCCCAAAGCCTAGGCCCCAGAAGCTTCATGTCAGCCTCATGCTAAGACCATGAAGTCTCAATTTAGGCTCGTTGATTATACTTGGGCCTGTGCAGAGGCCCACGATGGACTGGTTATCAAATTGAACTGAATCTATTCGAGTACTTAATTACAGTTCAGTGACATGTTAATTAATTAGGGCCTTTTTTTATTATTAGAGACAATATATGATAGAAAAATCGTAGTCCTTTAGGTTGGCTTTAAAATAAATAAGGTGCACCGCGCCAAATAAAATCACAAATCGCGTGGCCCTCTTTAAATGTTCACATTAAGTATTTAGACCTCGGGACGTGCCATTTAGCGAATTTCATGGCTTCCCGCAAAGTTAATAATACGCTAGTCGCTTTAGGCACGCCTCTAATAATTTACTTTCTTAAACTTGGGTGCACATTTATGTGACCCAAATCCAAATCTCTACAGAGTTGAAATGCGTCAATAACCACGGGTGCATTGATGTGACGTTGTTTGAGATGTATTTTTACGACGTTGCAATTCTCATTAAAAAATAATAAAAGCGGTAAAAAGTTAAGTTTTGCACATAGGTTCAACATGTATTAAAATCAGATAAATAAGCCGAATATGACAGTTGAGCGACCGTGCTAGAATCACGGAACTCGGGAATGCCTAACACCTTCTCCCGGGTTAACAGAATTCCTTATCCGAATTTCTTGTTCGCGGACTGTAATACAGAGTCAATTTTTTCCTCGATTCGGGATTCAACCGGTGACTTGGGACACCATAAATCTCCTAAGTGGCGACTCTGAATCTTTAATAATAAATCCCGTTTCGATCCTTTAATTAGAAAAACTCCCCCTACGCCCCTGCGGGCGCGGGCTAAAAAGGAGGTGTGACAGTATTTTCCGAATACTTTAGAACTTTCCTTACCATCTAGGTGACTGTTCTATGAATAAGTCCAAAGTCTAGGGCATCCCCCCTTAGGCCTCCTTCTCACACCACAACTTGTAGTCGGAATCCTTCCAATCTCGTAACTATTGCTACCTTTCATCATGCAGCATGTATAGTTTTGATCTTGTAAGTGTGCTCAATCTCTAGGCTTCACATGTAAAGCTCTATAAGATGTCCCTTTGGGTATTTATGAGTATATTGAAGTTCTTCGCTCGGTGCTTGGTTGAATTCACGTATATTGTTATATCTCATCGCATAATTCCGTTTAACCATCCGTATGAATTTACTGCCATAACGCTTACTTTAATTTATCGTTGTTGAGGTCTGCTACAAAACCCCAACTTACTCTCGTTGCTCATTCCATATGTATAAATTTAAGTCCTTTAATGCTTCCTCATTATTATTCATCTTTAGCACGACGGTTTAATCTTATCTCATACTTTGTAACTTTTGTCCATCCATTGTCGATTCAACTCAATATTGATCTACAATGTACTGTTGATAACTTGAAACCTCTTATGTAATCACTAGGGCTTGCGTTGATCGTGGAACATTTGAAGTGTTTTTTCTGATCCACCTAGGGCAATACTATACTCTCATAACCGTATTTCATAGCATTCTAGCGTGACTTACCTTACGTGGGTATTTTAATCCCGTACAATTCATCAAATCCTCTTCAAGTCATCACTCAATTGAAGGCCCAAACGTCATTCTTTATTCATCACAATTACACCCTCGTGCTACTAGCAGGGCAGTATTCCATTTCTTCTAAATGTCATTAGTCTTAGACCCCTTTGAGTTTATTCACACTATACTGAGCTTTGTATACCTTAGAGTAACCATAAGCTCTTCTTGTTTTCATAGGCTTAATCGTGAGGACTTATCCATTCTCATCGCCTTCTCATTCGCCCTTTCTTATCCTTATTCCTGACTTCCTAAAACCTTGTCGCTTTACCATACTTTAGTTTGCCACTTGCACATATCCATTCATACTATTCGCAACCTCTTTTCAACGTGCTTGTATCATAGATTTCCTTGTGTTATTCTAGAATATCAAGCGAGACATCATACCATCTCTAACTCTTATTTACTCTCTTAACTAGATCTCTCGATACGTAGAAACCGTAGGCTGGAAGATATGACAGCGAAGATGTCGCTATCATTCCTGGACATTGAATCCCTATGCTTATAGCCTTCTATCCGAAGTATAGACTATTCACGATCTTCTGCCTTTGAGTATCTCGTACGTTGTTCACATTTACCTTACTTACCTTAAAATCTCTCATCGTATCTTCTATCTCTTTCATGACCTCCCTTCTACCTAGGTGTAATTCATGTCTATAACTTGAAACTCTATTATAATACTTGCACCTTTGGAACATACACAATCCTGTAGGAGTTTCATACTGACTTCCTATGAGACTCGTACCCTTCTAACTGGCTTTATTGTAGAGTCGTTATAGAACATAGTCGTTGTGCTATCTTTCTTGCACCTCTAATATTAAGAGTGATTCTGCTATGTTCTCAATCATGATTCCTATAACTTCTGGGTCCAATAATCAGATTCCTGATTTACTTTGTTGATGTAACTCTTTAGTTTCCTTCTTCTTCTAATCAGCTTTTATGTAGGCTTAAGCTATCTTCCGATCTGTGGCCCATGGTTCAGTTATTACCTTAGACTTTCATGGACATTATGGAATATCCATGATACAATCTTCTAACAATTCAATCCTTTGTCTATGCCCTAGGCTCAATTCTTTCTTTTAACTTATATCGGAGTCTTCTATGGTTGTATGATTATTAACAAATATGTTGCATGTATAATGCTCCAAAATCTTAAGTGTATCCATAACGTACTAACTCTGGATCATTGATCGAATAATTCCTTTCGTTCCATCTCAGCTTTTTTTAAATGTGTGCAATTACTTTTCCTAGTCTTTTTGCCCCTTGTTGCGTCCATACTTAGCTTATCTTAGTGCCCGCACTTGCCAGAGTTTTCATAAAACTCATATGATCTCGAATATTACTTTTAATTTTTACTTCCCATTCATTAGCCACGATAGGTTCCACTTTCCTTTGGAATGCTTACAATATTGTTGCGAGATTGTTGTTACGTGACCATTTCCTCTTTAGGTCATTGTGCTTAGGTTGAAGCCTTCTTTCTTATCTTTTCAGCTAGTCTTTTGTTGTAGTACTTAGGGAGAACCCTTGACTCTCGTAAAGTTGTGAGCTTATTACGGACCTTTTTTTATGTCCTTACTTGTCTATAATCATCTGTAGTTGCTTGCTTCCATGCCCTTGTGCTTGTATGGTTGCTTTTGAACTGATATTTTGACTGTCTTCCCAGTGGCACTTTCTGTTATCCTCGTAACACTCATACGGTATCTTTAACTACTCCAACTCTTGTGTGAGTATATCTTAAGTATTATAATGATATTCTTCGAGGCTGAACACTCCATGTTGGGTTCTACTATGTTTATTTCAGACGATCTGATGACTCGTCTATAACCTCCTGTTTAGCCATAACTGGGATCTTCCTGACTAATTACTAACTACTCGTTGGCCCATTCTCATATCAATATTCCTCGTAATCTTTCTTGGGTTATTTCATTTGTCTTAAATTATGTCTCGCACTGGCTCTTTATTTATTAATAACAGCTCGGGTAGGAACCTTTACTTCCTCTCCTTGAAGTCGTGCTAGCACAATATACTTGAATCGTAGCATATCTGTAAGATTTGGAGAAGTGACATCTCATTCCTCTTTCATTTATTGCATTTCTCCTTTACCACTCCATAGTCCCTAGAACTACTTAATTCTGACTTAATGTCACATCACTCTATATTCCACCCTTTAGGGGTGTACTAAGAGCTGAAGCCACGAGGATCTACCTATAGATGTTTTACCTCTTCATCTTTGGCGTCGTTTCTCAACATCAATGATCCTTACTCACCTTGCGGCAATCATTTTGTACCAAGGATGACAAATTCCCTTACTCACGAGGGTGACACTTAATGTAACTGGTACATACAGTCCCTTAAGCTTAACTTTGCTAATATTGCTTGCTTTAGGGAAGTGTCTTCCTGAATGACCATTCTCTGAATTTCTCATGAACCTTCTTCTATTGTTCGTCCTATTATTGCCGGAATGCAATTTGAAATTCTCATGATGCTGAATATTACCAAATCACTCATTCCCTAATTCATATTTAGTTTACTTTTCCTCTTGGTAATCGGGCTAGAGTTGCGAACATATTTCTCGAAATGAGGACATGATTATATGGCATATACTCTTTTAGTGTCCTAAGGTCTGTCACCCTTCGTCTATTCCTTCACTTGACTACATATTTTGTAATATTGTCATCTTTTGATCTACCATTGTCATCCATGTACCACATCTTACTCATAATGTTTCCTTAACCTTTTTTTATTTCCCGCTAACATTTATGCCTATCATTTTATTCTGAAAACTCGAACAAGACATTCTTTTGCTTTTAGCTTACCTTTGCTCCATCCAGTGGCTCTTCGAGTTTCTTAACGTTCTCGTTTTACTAGGGACACGAGCCGCACTAAGGTAATAGGTATCCCTTCAAGGCTTATAGTGCATGTGTTTGTAGTACTGATATCTGGTTGCACTATTTTAAAGTGTACCATCTGGGTGTCTTACAAGGAGATCTATTAGCACATTTGCAATATCCTTCAGAAATGTCTACTAACACAAACAATTCACCCATCATATCTTCTTATAATACTTCCGTTAACCCTCATAGGGCATATCTGGAATGGGTGCGACTAATTGTATATACCCATGTTACTATTGAATATAACTCAAAAAACTTATGTTCATCTGCCTCAATTGTAAACGTTGTTAACCTTTATTAACTAGGTACCTTGTATCCTTTTTAACCTTGCTACTTTTATTTGCTGAAACTTGTACTTATCTTCTTAATATCTCGTTGTCCGTCACTATAACGATGGATAGGCATTCTTGCCTTAAGGCTTCTTATCAGGAAGCTTACACCCTTGAATACAACCATGATATGCTAAAGACCTCAAATTTACTTATCGTAAATATGACGCAAAGTCGAGTTCCTCTGACTCAACTCTCCCATAACTATATCTCTTACCACCTGTCTTTCTAGATGTAGGCATAATCGTATTATGAATAAAGTAGAGTTTAGGAAATTGAGTTCTTACAACTGAGCTCTATGACACGATCTAGAGTAAGAAGAAAGAGTGACAGTCCTAAATGCCCTATAGCCTCTTGCTTATAAGTGTGGTGCACGACACACCCATAAACAAGACTCTACTAGACACGGCTTGTAGACTCCCTAGGACAGAACTGCTCTAATACCACTTTTGTCATGACCCAAACCGGTGGGCCGCAATGGGCACCCGATATCTTACTCGACCGAGTACCAACGTAACGTATCTTTCTTATTACATCATCATATACACATGGCATACGTGCCTAATAGGCCAACATAATCATTTATAACTCAAAACATAGGCCGACAAGGCCGTATAATCTTTCACATATATGACATATGTCTACAAGCCTCTAAGAGTACATAAATGTCATAAAGGTAGGGATAGAGTCCCTCCATACCAAACAATACACGTCTAAATCATACTAACCAAACAAGAAACTCTGAAGCAAATGGAGCACACCAACATATTCTGACGAGTTGATAGCCTACTTGGAGGGCTCTCAACCAGTCTATTGGGCCTTGCGGGCATGAAACGCAACGTCCCCAGGCAAAAGGGACATCAGTGCGAATAATGTACCAAGTATGTAAGGTACATAAATAAGTACATAAGAGACATGGAAGAAATATAGAGTACATGACTCCACCTGTAAGTCTGAATAACTTTGTAAATCATAAATTACTTTTAGCGTCATGTATATGCGTATGAATGTCATCTCATGCATAGGTACATGATTAATAACATCATCAGCCTCTGAGGGCATTCCATCATATCATATTGGCCACTATGGGCAAAATCATCATCATATACCAGCTGATCAGGTAGTGGTGCATATATAACATCATAACCTTTCACAAATCCCATATACATACATATATACGAGTATATAACGCCGTTTCAATCATATTTCAGCCACTGTGGGCAACATCATCATCATATACCAACTAATCGGGTGGTGGTGCGTATATAACGCAGAAACCTTTTCCCACATCCCATATACATATATTTACATATATACGCGTATATAACGCCATTTGGTCATGGGTCAATCCATATGTATGAAATGCATGAAAACTACATAATAATATCAATATTTCTTCCGGATAACCTTTTTCAACTACATATTATTCTTAGACCCACGAGAAGAAGATAAAATATTATGACACACGAAAATTCAAGAACATAGATATCTATAATACTTCTATGAATAGAGTCATTCATAGAATGCATCTGCACGTTTCGTTCGAATCGTATGGATCATGCCAAAAGAAAGAAAGGATAGCCTTAACATACATGTTCCCAGATTTATTTGAGCGAACCGACCTTTGCGAAATATGGACAAAATTCACACTTGGACAAACTTGAAATTTCGGATGAATTAATCTGCTTTTAACGTTTTGAACAAAATTTTGGCTTAAGGAATAACTTTGTAAATCATAAATTACTTTTAGCATCATGCATATGCGTATCAATGTCATGTCGTGCATAGGTACATGTTTCATAACATCATCAGCCTCTAAGGGCATCCCATCATATCATATTGGCCTCTGTGGGCAAAATCATCATCATATACCAGCTGATCAGGTGGTGGTGCGTATATAACACCATAACCTTTCCCATATCCCATATACATACATATATACGTGTATATAACGCCGTTTGAATTATATTTCGGCCACTGTAGGCAACATCATCATCATATACCGAGTATGTAATGCACATAATGTACCGAGTACGAATAATGTACCGAGTATGTCAGTACGAATTATGTACTGAGTATGTCTATATGAATAATGTACGCGTACGTCAGTACGAATAATGTACCGAGTATGTAAGGCACATAAATAAGTACATAATAGACATGGAAGAAATATAGAGTACATGACTCAACCTATAAGTCTGAATAACTTTGTAAATCATAAAATACTTTTAGCATCATGCATATGCGTATGAATGTCATGTCGTGCATAGGTACATGTTTCATAACATCATCAGTCTCTGAGAGCATCCCATTATATCATATTGGCCACTGTGGGCAAAATCATCATCGTATACCAGCTGATCAGGTGGTGGTACGCATATAACGTCATAACCTTTCCCATATCCCAATACATACATATATACGCGTACATAATGCCGTATGAATCATATTTCGGCCATTGTAGGCAACATCATCATCATATACCGAGTATGTAAGGCACATAATGTACCGAGTACGAATAATGTACCGAGTATGTCAGTACGAATTATGTACCGAGTATGTAAGGAACATAATGTACTGAGTACGAATAATGTACGCGTACGTCAGTACGAATAATGTACCGAGTATGTAAGGCACATAAATAAGTACATAAGAGACATGAAAGAAATATAGAGTACATGACTCAACCTATAAGTCTGAATAACTATGTAAATCATAGATTACTTTTAGTGTCATGCATATGCATATGAATGTCATGTCGTGCATAGGTACATGTTTCATAACATCATCAGTCTCTGAGAGCATCCCATTATATCATATTGGCCACTGTGGGCAAAATCATCATCGTATACCAGCTGATCAGGTGGTGGTACGCATATAACGTCATAACCTTTCCCATATCCCAATACATACATATATACGCGTATATAATGTCGTATGAATCATATTTCAGCCACTATGGGCAACATCATCATCATATACCAGCTGATCATGTGGTGGTGCGTATATAACGCCGTAACCTTTTTTCATATCCTATATACATATATTTACATATATACGCGTATATAACGCCATCTGGTCATAGGTCAATGCACATGTATGAAATGCGTGAAAAATACGTAATAATATCAATATTCCTTCCGGATAACCTTTTTCAACTGCATATTATTCTGAGACCCACGAGCAGAAGATAAAATATTGTGACACATGAAAATTCCAGAACATAGATATCTCTAATACTTCTATAAATAGAGTCATTCATGGAATTTGTGCATATGCACATTTCGTTCGTATCGTATGGATCATGCCAAAAGAAAGAAGGAATAGCCTTAACATACATGTTCCCGGATTTATTTTGAACGAACCTGCTTTTGCAAAATATGGACGAAATTCACACTTGGACAAACTTGAAATTTTGGATGAATTAATCTGCTTTTAACATTTTGAACAAAATGTTGGCTTAAGAATTGAATTGATGAAGTCTTGAAATTGAACAAAAAATGGCTCTGCTCTTTCACGTTTTTGGTTTTAAAAATCAAGGAATGCAAGTGTTTGTTTGATTTTTAATCAAGGGAAAATGTTTTTGATTCTTTCAAGTTTTGGAAGAAAACGTTTTATTTAGAATTCCTTTGATTCATTGTCAAGAATCAGAAAAGTGACTCATTCCAAAGTGACTCTTTTGAAATTCCAGTCTTTACACGTTAGTCTTTAAAACAAGTCTTTAAAGTGACTCATTTTTATGAGTCATAAAATTAACTTTACACATTACAAGCATATATGACTATAAGACATATGCTTGGATGTGGCATACTGGCACGTGGGGAGTAGGGGTGTGTTATTTAATTAATTTTTTATCCACTTATTCGTTAACCGGGTAATGTCTCGTTACCTGGTAGTTAACCAATTACCCAAAAAATTGAGAATTATTCCCACTTACTTAAAATATTACTCACTTTTCACATACCTTAAACACTTTTCTAGCATGAGCATGTAGTACCTTGCATGTCACTAGCCCATTAATACCGGGTATTTTAGCTCGGGTCGTATTTTACCCCAATATGCCAACTTGGACGAAAAATTAAATTTCTTTGACTTGCTTCCCCTTTCACCTTTACGAATTTATTTATCACTTGTGAAATAGCACAATCCTTATAATCTCCAAATAATCTTTTACTTGGACTAATGTCAATTACCTTACAACAAATCCAACGTACAATACTATAGGGTGCAACATCGTCGTAACTTAATACTGTGAAGTGTGACACTACCGTAATGTAATACTGCTGGGTAGAACATTGTCGTAACTTAATACTGCTGGACATAACATCATTGTAATATATTACTGCAGAGCATAACATTGTCGTAATATAATACTGCAAGACGTAATATTGACGTAATATTGCGGGGTGTAACACATCCATTCTAACAATCCCTCTATGAATCCGGAGTTATTTTCTCTCATTCCCCCAAATGTTACACTGCAGGCCGAAGATATTATAGAACATTCCAAGACTCTTTTCATGATCTGCTGCAAAAGCTTGATTCTTAACCATACTTATGGGCTCGAAATCATTAGGCACCACACTTTAACTTTTGAATCCACTCAGACCGTTGTTGAGAGCCACCCACTCTGACTTGGTATCGAATATAATCAACTCCATGAATCTTCTAGCACATGAACATCCTCTCGACGAAGCACCCGGCCGATTCACTTTCCTTGAAACCCGCATCTATACAAGGCATAAATCTTGAATCCTTCCCCAAGTATGAACATGAGTCAATAAGGCCAATCATAGCACACCTTTAATAATTCCTTTGCTCAAATTACCTCTGATGCTTTTTTCCCTTAGCTGAAATAACCCATCAATATGCTAATAACCAGAAATCTCACAAATAGACGCCCATGCAACCCAACCGTAGGCGGTGGGACTCTCCCACTTAGCTTTAAGCCACTATTACACAACTCTGAAACCCACCCAAGATTCTTTATCTCTTATTGATATGACCTTCCGCAATTAAACCGCCATATTCCTCGAAATCCTTCTGCTAGCATTTCATGAACACTCTGAATCTCTTGCAACATTTACATATTAGAACTCTTACCGGATAGCTAGCAAAATCCTTCACAGGAGTTTCGCCAACCACGCGACCGGTGACCTTCTCATACGAGATAACCCCTCTGAGCCCATGCTCATTCACCAGCTGCACAAGCCCATTCACTCCTCGTGGACATCAACTAAATGTGCGACAATATCTTCCAATTCAAAGTTATGTTGTATCCTTCTTCATATCAAACAGCTCATTTCCGTCATATCAAATCTTCCGCCGTTATGCTAGCCAATATTTCAAATTAAGATCGTAGACCTGGTCACTGTCCACCATGAATCCCAAATCACTCTAAACTTTTCTCAATGAGTGTAGTCATCCTACCACAGAACCCATATGATACTCTGCCCCAAAGGCGAATTAAAGAAAATCGTAACACCAGCGAACTTAACGTATTCAACAAGGACAATGGCACCACATCACAGATGAAAATTCTACCACGCTCAAAAATACCAAGTCTTATTACTCCATCAAACCAAACTTGAACATCCATAGCCTGAATGCCTCTCCTCCGCTGAAAATAAAATTTTGAATCTCTGAATCTTGCATTGAGTAAACATCCTTCCAAGTCATTCACTGCTTCAACGCGTAGACAAACATCCTACCATTACACAAATACTGTGCGATAGCAACGCACGAATCGTCATAACAATTAATGTCAAATCTCAAAACCTTAGATAATACTGATACAGAGCAGAAATGACAGAACGGCCTTCCGCAAGGCGACGACAATAGCCCAAACAAATACGCAGGGAGGAACATCCCACACCATATTTATGGTACCATTACAATTTCTCAATTCTTGATCGATATAGCAAGCGCTTCACGTCGCATAAGATTGAGTAGGAAATAAACAAAGGCATAAGCCTCAAAGGAATCAACCAGCACGATGAGGAATCAAGAAGGGAAGTGCTCCTAACATCCCTGTAGCCTCTCGAAGATAAGTACAGACGTCTCCTACCGATCTGCAAGACTCTACTAGACTTGCTCATGACTCATGAGACCTAAGGGAACCTAGTGCTCTGATACCATGTTGTCACAAGCTGAAATCCACTAAGGGTCGTGATGGTGCCGGACACCGCTGTCAGGCAAGCCAACCATAAATGCTTAACTTAATTCTTATCTTAATAGTTTTAAAAACTGAAATTTTCTTTCAATTCGGCTAGTAAAAGATAAACTTTGCAAAAAAAAAAATAAAAAAAAATCAGAAGTGAATATAGAATACCCCATAATCATCTCAGAACTCGGTGTCACAAATGCATGAGCAATTTCTAGGACATAATGTAATACAACAACCGTTCGGAATACAATATTGGACAGAGAGTAAATACAATAATCTAAAAGAGACTCTGCTGGCTGCGAGTCATCTCGAGAAGTACAGCTCACCTAAGTCTCCATATCAACCATACTGCTATGCCCACTAGGCCACTAGAGATGCATGTGCCTGCGCAACAAAAATGCATAGCAAGTGTAGTATGAGTATGAAAACAACGTGTACCCAATGAGTATCCTATCTAATCTCGAAGAAGTAGAGACGAGAGGTCGAGTTTGACACTTACTAGTGGTCCAATAATAATATTTGTAAAAATAGGAGGAGAACATGGATTTTATAAAGCAATTATAAACTCATAAATCCGGAAAGCAAGTAAACAACTTCTCAAATAATGAAGGATTTTCAAAGATTTACTTTTCATTATCTTTATCATTTTATCTTTGGACAGGACAGGCAAGTATCAACATTTAAATTCTCAGGCAAGCAATATAAGCATGAGAATATCATGCCGAGGTCGTACAACCCGATCCAACATAAATGTAAAATGTGCACTGCCAAGGGTCGAACGGCGCGAACCATAGATGCATCTATTACCCCGCTCGTGAATCATACATGTGACGCGGTCAAATATAAATAAGCAATTACCCTGTTCATGAATCATACATGCGACGCGGTCAAATATAAATAAATAATCACATTGCTTGCAAATCATACATGTGATGCAGGTACACATAGGAACACATGCTCAAACAGTCAATCAAGACGTTCATCAAGGAGACAATTATTCAAGGAGGTGTAAATTTTCCTCTTTTACAAGTCATGAAACTGAAGTTTAACTCTTTTAGAAAATCATCTACCACTTTGATATGATTTAAGCAATTTAACTATCAATACGGTTGCACCTATTACAAGTAAGCATTCTTTTGGGTCCTAGACTACCCAGACATAAGCATAATAGTAGCTACGCACGGACTCTCGTCACCTCGTGCGTACGTAGCCCCCACAATTAGGAGAACATATTCAATTAATTCACCTATGAGTATAATTCACTCTTACAAGGTTATAAAAGAGACTCATCATGCTCCGAAGTCCAATAACCGGCTTTCACACTTGATGGATGGACATATATGAGGGTGGAGTGGGGCCGCTCCTATGAAATTTATGGCAAAAATATTTCTAGAGCACTCATGAAAACTAGGCGCGCGCATGGCGTATTAGCGCAAAATCGCGATAAACAACAAAGTGTGCGCGAGTATAATGTGATAGCTAAGACACTAAACTTACAAAAGAATTATTGGTTCATAGAAGTTCTAAACTTCACCAATTGTTCTGTAAGTTTAATCTTATTTTATCTAGGTCTCGTTCATAGTCCAAGAGACACCAGATTCGATGCATTATGCTCATTTTGAAAAGCCAGCGAAACTTCTTATTTTGTTATTAGAAGTATTTTTGAGATATGTGGGGGATTGTTAGAAGATAATTCTTATATCTCAAAAATAAAATATAACATATTCATTATCATTTACTACCCATGATTAATAGTCATTATTATAATATTATAACTAACTTTTTATTAACTTTAATGGCTTTAATTTGTAACAGCCATTTCAATAGTCTTTGAATGGTATTTAATAATTTTTAAAACGTTGCTTACAATCTGAAGTTAAAATCTTTGGATTATATATATATATATATATATATATATTCCTATGTGTTACTTTGAGTAGAAAAATGAAAAAGGTTAAAAAACTTTTCTTCCCTCTCCTTTAGTGCTGAGTTTTCTTCTCATAAATCTTTGTTGTTTCTGCTCCTAGTTATACTAGAAGAGCTTGTTGAATCCTGGTGGATACGCCTAATATTATTCATTTCGGTGTGGGCGAAATATCCTTAAGGATAGTGTCTTTGACACGCCTCAAGCTAAACCTTTTATTCTCCATAATCATCAAATTTTTCCAACACAAAAAGAGGGATTTCTTATTTCCTTTAAACTTGTCAGAATACACTGATATTACTATTTCAATAAACGTAGTAAAAAAAATTACGTAAAACATTTAAAGGAATATTTATATACTAAGCCACTGCTTCACGATCATCACAATCAGCCACAGCTATAGTTGTCCTACCGTGAACATTCTTCTTGTAGGAATAATTCCTAGCAACAAAAACATAGACACACAAATTTACTGCTGTAATGGTAGCCAACAACCAGTAAAAATAGTCGAGCCGACTACTATTTAAATCCTTCCCAAACCAACTCTTGCCACTCTTTTCTGTGATATGATCCACAATAGTTATCAAGAGGCTGCTAATAAAATTTGCAGCACCAATCACACTAAGGTAAAGTGCAATGCCTAAACTTCTCATAGAATCAGGTACTTGATCATAGAAGTATTCTTGTAATCCCACTAAGGTAAATCCATCTCCTATTCCGATTATAAGGAATTGTGGGGCTAACCAGAATACACTCATTGAAGCTGAACCCTCGAGTGGATTTTCATGAACAATATTCAATCTTTTTCTTTCGACTAGAGCTGCAACGATCATAGTAGAAACAGAGAAGATCATTCCAATACCGATCCTTTGGAGAATACTAATGCCTCTTTCGTTTCCTGTTGCCCGTCTTAGGACAGGTACGAGAATTTTCTCATACATAGTGACAGATATTATCATGCCAACAGCTGCTAAGGCAAAAATTGAGGCAGGGGGAATCTCAAAATTGTGAACAATCTTTCGGTTCAGTGTCACGCCTTGTTTGATGAAAAATGTTGCAGCTTGTGCTATACATATACCAAATGGTATAGTGGTTAGCCAAATGGGAGTAGTGTTGATAACTAGCTTCAATTCTTCCACCTTAGTCACAGTTGCAAGTTTCCATGGATTCTGCAGCTGTTCTATTGAATCTTGTTTGTCGTCAAGAATCGCAGCTTTATCAAGGAACCTATAAAGTAGAGTCACAAATTTGTTTCAATATTGCAAAGAGTATATTCATAACAATAATCATGACTAAGTTGAATCTTACTTGAGCTTCTTGGTGTGACATAAAAGTCTCCTCCGGCTAGTTTCTGATTTGGGAATTTCATGTAAATGAGAAGGATTTGAAGGAAGATGAAGATTTCTTTTTCTTATTGCAGCTACAAGCACCTGTAACATTGGTGTTAATGGACTTCCAGTTGCTTTTCTATAACGATAAAACGGTCTCCCTGCAATAAAGATGACTAAACTAGAAGCCATAACTAGTGTGAGGATCAAATCTGCCATCGCCCAGCTAACGCGATCTTGAACATAAACAATAAGAGTAACACCAAGTAATAGTCCGCAGCATAGCCCAAAATTCCACCAGTTGAAAAAGGACATTTTCTTTTTTTTCTCCGCAGGATGATCATCATCAAACTGATCAGCTCCAAAGCTCTCTAGAGAAGGCTTGTGCCCTCCTGTCCCAACTGAGATTAAGTAAATCGCGAGGAAGAAAATCGCCTCGTGAGCTTTTCTAGGTTCATGACAGAGGTCACTGTCACAAGGTTTCAGACTAGGAACCACTCTTGACATTGTCAAGAGAAGCAAGCCCTGCATTAACAAAACCAGGGAAAAAGTTATTTATTAAAATTACTCCATCCGTTTCAATTTGGATGACACACTTCAAGAAGGAAAACTGTGGTTACCAGGAGGTAGACAGTGGTAGAGACAAGAACTGTGGAGAATCTTCCCAAGTATGCATCAGCTAGAAAACCTCCAAGCAATGGCATTAAAGTGGTGACTCCTGACCAGTAATTCACACTTTTTGCTGCTGTTTTGAGGTCTTGATGTATGGCTTTTGTTAGGTATATAATCAAACTTGTTGCTAATCCAAAGTAACTCAGCCTCTCACTGAATTCAATTACTGTTAGAAAGGTAACAATTCATCAGTTTCTCTAATTTGCATTACCATGAAGCAACATGTTAACAAAATGAAAAATTTAATCACCTCTTTGATTATTCTTAACCAAACGAATCAATATAAAGCTCTTTGATAGTTATGCTTAGTTGGAATTGTCATTTTTAATATAAAAAATGATGTAAAGAAAAATATGTTGTCTGTAGATACCGTCTAATATTTTGTCACTAGGATGATTCCAGCACAATAGCAGCAGCAATGGCTGGAGTTAAGCTTTGGAACTTATGCTGGGAATCTAAGTTGCTCGGACTCGGGTACTGGTATCTGGTAGGGGCACGGATCCGAGTATCGGATTCGGCAAAATCAAAATTTTAAGATTCGAGGGTGCAGATCCAGACATAGATACGGGTGCGGGGATCCGGCTAAGAAAATTAAAAATTTGTAAAAAATAGAGCTATAAAGAGAAAAAGAAAGTCATTCAAGGACTTCCATTGACTCTCTATCTATATCGCTGCTACTGTCTACCAAGAGTCCGAACTTAGAGCACAACCCCTTGAATTCTTAGTCTTTTCTGAAACACAAAGCAACAAATATGAGACAAATGCACTACAATATTGAAGGTATGTCATTTCCCATGTTTTAGATTTGTTTTTTTTATTTGATTTTGAGAAATCAAAATCTCAATTTTCCCCCCAAATTTGTCGATAAACTCAGTTCAAAGTATCTTTAAGTTAATTAGTTGACCGAATCTGGGACATATCCCGCACCCACACTCGTCCCCTGTCGAGATTGGTGCGGCACCAAAAACAAAGAGTCCGCGCAACTTAGCTTGGAATAGAGTTCTTGGGATTGAAATAGTGACCATAAACTTTCTATTTACTTAATCTAATTTATTTTTTTTAAATAATAGAAAAAGATGTCGCGGACAGCAGCGAGTTATCCACTTGACAATAATTGGCCACTTGCTATTTTTGTGAAGAGTGTCAACTAAGTGATAGTGTTGTATTCTGGGCCGGGCCCGGGCCTTCGTGGGCCAAACGGGTCGGGCTCGTGGGCCTGGGCTTCGTGGGTCTGGGCTCTGGTGGTCCCGGGCTTCGTGGGCTCACGGGTGGAACCGGCCCGTGACGGGCCTAAGCCCACATGGTCCCGGGCTTAACGGGCCGGGCTCGTGGGCCTAGCGGGTTTTTTTTTTTTGTAAGACAATTTATTGTAGTATCATGGCTATATTAAAATATATATGTAGTATATATGTAGAAATCTAATTATTAAAGTGTTTGACGAAAAAGAAAAATAACAAAACAATAGTACAACACTAAATTGTCATGCATAATAAATTAATAACAAAGTACAACATGAAGCATGTTAATATATATATATATATATATATATATATAGTATACTAGTATAGAATGTTATGTATATACATTTCATTGTATATTTTCTTGTAGTATATATTGTATGTTATGTATATATATTCTCTTGTATATTGTCTTGTAGTATATATATATATATATATATATATTCTCTAATATATTTTCTTGTAGTATATATTGTATGTTATGTATATATATCCTCTTATATATGTTGTTGTAGTATATATTGTATGTTATGTATATATATCCTCTTATATATGTTGTTGTAGTATATATTGTATGTTATGTATATATATTCTCTTGTATATGTTGTTGTAGTATATATTGTATGTTATGTATATATATATATTCTCTTGTATATTTTCTTGTAGTATATATATATTGTATGTTATGTATATATATTCTCTTGTATATTGTCTTGTAGTATATATTGTATGTTATGTATATATATTCTCTTGTATATTATCTTGTAGTATATATTGTATGTTATGTATATATATTCTCTTATATATTTTCTTGTAGTATATATATTGTATCTTATGTATAGATATTCTCTAGTATATTGTCTTGTAGTATGTTATGTATATATATATCCTCTTATATATGTTGTTGTAGTATATATTGTATGTTATGTACATATATTATCTTGTATATTGTCTTGTAGTATATATTGTATGTTATATATATATATATATATATATTCTCTTATATATTGTCTTGTAGTATATATTGTATGTTATGTATATATATCCTCTTATATATGTTGTTGTAGTATATATTGTATGTTATGTATATATATTCTCTTGTATATTGTCTTGTAGTATATATTGTATGTTATGTACATATACTTCATTGTATATTGTCTTGTAGTATATATTGTATGTTATGTATATATATTCTCTTGTATATTGTCTTGTAGTATATATTGTATGTTATGTATATATATTCTCTTGTATATTGTCTTGTAGTATATATTGTATGTTATGTATATATATTCTCTTGTATATTATCTTGTGGTATATATTGTATGTTATATATATATATATATATATTCTCTTGTATATTGTCTTGTAGTATATATTGTATGTTATGTATATATATTCTCTTGTATATTTTCTTGTAGTATATATATATTGTATGTTATGTATATATGTCCTCTTATATATGTTGTTGTAGTATATATTGTATGTTATGTATATATATTCTCTTGTATATGTTGTTGTTGTTGTATATATTGTATGTTATGTATATATATTCTCTTATATATGTTGTTGTAGTATATATTGTATGTTATGTATATATATTCTCTTGTATATGTTGTTGTAGTATATATTGTATGTTATGTATATATATTCTCTTGTATATTGTCTTGTAGTATATATTGTATGTTATGTATATATATATATTCTCTTGTATATTTTCTTGTAGTATATATATATATTGTATGTTATGTATATATGTCCTCTTATATATGTTGTTGTAGTATATATTGTATGTTATGTATATATATTCTCTTGTATATTGTCTTGTAGTATATATTTTATGTTATGTATATATATATTCTCTTGTATATTGTCTTGTAGTATATATATTGTATGTTATGTATATATATTCTCTTGTACATTTTCTTGTAATATATATTGTATGTTATGTATATATATATCCTCTTATATATGTTGTTGTAGTATAAATTGTATGTTATGTATATATATTCTCTTGTATATTGTCTTGTAGTATATATTGTATGTTATGTATATATATTCTCTTGTATATTGTCTTGTAGTATATATTGTATGTTATATATATATATTCTCTTGTATATTATCTTGTGGTATATATTGTATGTTATATATATATATATATATATATATATATATATATATATATATATATATATATATATATTGTCTTGTGGTATATATTGTATGTTATGTATATATATCCTCTTATATATGTTGTTGTAGTATATATTGTATGTTATGTATATATATTCTCTTGTATATGTTGTTGTTGTATATATTGTATGTTATGTATATATATTCTCTTATATATTGTCTTGTAGTATATATTGTATGTTATGTATATATATTCTCTTGTATATGTTGTTGTAGTATATATTGTATGTTATGTATATATATTCTCTTGTATATTATCTTGTAGTATATATTGTATGTTATGTATATATATATATTCTCTTATATATTGTCTTGTTGTATATATTGTATGTTATGTATATATATCCTCTTATATATGTTGTTGTAGTATATATTGTATGTTATGTATATATATATTCTCTTGTATATTGTCTTGTAGTATATATTGTATGTTATGTATATATATTCTCTTGTATATTATCTTGTGGTATATATTGTATGTTATGTATATATATATTCTCTTGTATATTGTCTTGTAGTATATATATTGTATGTTATGTATATATATTCTCTTGTATATTTTCTTGTAATATATATTGTATGTTATGTATATATATATCCTCTTATATATGTTGTTGTAGTATAAATTGTATGTTATGTATATATATTCTCTTGTATATTGTCTTGTAGTATATATATTGTATGTTATGTATATATATATCCTCTTATATATTTTCTTGTAGTATATATTGTATGTTATGTATATATATTCTCTTATATATTTTCTTGTAGCATATATATTGTATCTTATGTATATATATTATAACTTATTACTTATATATTTTCTTGTACTATATATTGTATGTTAGGTGTATATATTGCCTTATATATTTTGTATGTTATGTTTATACAATTTTTTTATTTATTTTTTAAAAAAATCTGTTGGGCCCATTAGGCCCGCCAGGACCGGCCCAAGCCCGGCTGACGGTCCCGGGTTAAACGGTCCCGGGCTCGTGGGCTAATCAATGAAGACCGTCCCGTCATGGGCTTCTCAGACCCACCAGAACCGGCCCACCAGGCCCGTTAGGCCCGTTAGGACCGGGGGGCCGGTCCGATCCGGTTCAGGCCCGGCCCACAACGCTCTAATTAACGACAAATCCAACTACTGTTTTGTGGTGTACTTATGACCAACAAAACAATGGCCTGTTTCAATGGGGACTGGTTTCAAAGCAATTATTCTTTTGCTAATAGCTGAACTACTTGATCATTTAAGTGTTATTTTTCTTAGTGAATATCCTCAATATAAAAGATAATTGAAGAGAATAAATGACTCAAGGGAACATTAGTGGAAACAAGAAACATAAAACACCAAAAATATCTATCAAGTTTCTGGTTTTAGTAACATTTCTAGATAAGTTGGGTCCATTAAACTTAAGAGAACGAGATAAGATGTGGCGAGTAACACTTTCGGTAACATTATCACAGTGCTTTTAAGGACCCCAACGACGTCTGTCTATTCTTTGTGCTTCTTTTTCCCCCTCAATCTTCAAATGCTACAACCACAACAAGTCTAGAAGCCTCTAGATCTTTTTGTGCTTATAGCATTCTTATAAATTTCGTCTTTATTTTTATTATGGAGATATTTCTTGCCAATAAATACAAAAGTCGTCAATTTTACAAGATAAACATGGTAATTTTTTGGCTTAATACATAGTTGACCTCCTGGCTTGTAGGCAAATTCCTTTGACATAAGTGAATTTTACAGTAATGTTTTATGACACGCCAAATGCTATCTCGAGGAGGAATTAACACACCCTTTTAAGTGCTTTCTTGCCCTTTTTACTGACAACCTACTACTTGTGCATGACATAAATAGAACGATAGACAAACCAGAAACGCAGTTTAGACTTATGAAATCTGGCCACTTTCCTTTGTATATGTTAAAATATATTCTAGCTAGAGTTGAGGACATGACTAGTAGTCAAGTTTATTACCTAAGATTCCTAACACTATCTTAAGTATTTTGAAAGTTGGGGCTTCAACATTAATAGTTGTTATATATACTACGTATATAATAACAGGTTCAGTTGAACGCATTAAATATAAGCTAAGTGCTGCTCTGGTTGATACTTATCATATCTTAGGACTAGAATAAAGGAGATAAACTGTGGAAGCCACTCTAATTTTAAGAGAAAAACTGACTTCAATACATTTCCTCCTTTCACTTTTACCTATCCACTATACGAAAAATACATTTTCCCTTTTACTTGTTCATTTTAGCAAATCAAGAGAAAGATAATATTTTTCCGTGCTTTACCCTTATCATTAATTATTCATTTCTCAAATCATTTTTCAAGACATTTGAAAATGCTATTATTATTAGGGGTTATATGGCAAAATATATATTACAATTATTATTTCTTAAGGACGTGTAAAGTCAAAAATGAACAACTAAAAGTGAACGAAGTGAGTACAAGTGAAACTATTTGGTTATGCATGGATAAATGCTTACCAATAATGAAGAGGGAGGCTTTCCAGACACCAGTTGAATCCCTAAGAGGAACTCTTCCTTTATGATCAACAGAAGAATCACAAACCCATTTTTGCTCATCATTTTCTACTGATTCTGCTTTCTTTGTCTGCTCCATTTCTATATTTATCTTATCCATTTTTTTTGGCTCTAAAATACCAAAGAAAGATATATCAGTACTAAAGTGGACGAGATAACAAGTTGGTGGATTGGCTGCTTTGGTTTTGCTCAACTTATATAGAAAGAGGAATCCCTGTTGACTGCTATTGACAAAGTTTCTAGATTATGTGAGCCAAGAATGTTAATGTAAATTGAATTTATTGTCAATGATTGTGACAGAGGAAGAAAAAACAATCCCTTCCACTAAATTAAAGTAGTCCTTTAATTTTTAGCCCTTAATATGTATAGGAGGAATATCATAATATCCACTGTCCAGTCAGATTCTCCTATTGTCGGCATGTCATAGAAGTACGGCTATACACAAATAGTAAAGATCTACAACACGACTCAACACTTAGGGATCGCTTGGTTTAAAATCAGGTTAATTATGGGGTTATAATTAGAATTATAACTTGAATAATTTATTTTCAGCTTTTATAAGAGATAAGTTATACTCCTTCCCTTTTGAACATATTTGATTGCACATGAAATTTAAAAAAGAAATAAAGAAGGGCTTAGTAATCGACGAAATACTTCGGGGAGTTAAAAATCAGCATAGATCCGAAGATTCCGGAATAGGGCAACCTTTCCAAGGTGCAATTTATTTGGAGGAGGTGGGTTCGAAAAGAAAAGCCCGGCCCTGCTTCTCTTAATCTCCACCCACCTCCCGTAGAGGCGGGTCGGATTTTGAAACTCGTGTCCTTAAGAAGTTATAGCATTTGTATGACTATAATTCTTTTGAAACTTATGTTGTTAAACATGTCAGCGTATTTGTGTTGTATAAAAGCTTCTAAATTGAGTGAATTGAAAGTTTAAGTTAAATTGTTTCCAAATTTATAAAAGGGTCATTTTTAGGAACAGACCTAAAGGGAAATAGGTTCACATAAACTGGAACGGATGGAGTATCAAAATTTTGGCAAAAAAATAATGCTGCTAGTTTTAACTAATATCTCCCGCCAAACACAAGTTAAATTTAATCTTAAAATTATATAGGAATAATTGACCTAATCCCTTGAACCAAACAGCTACTTAACATTTACGAGAGGCCTATGTGTAAATGTTTTCTGAGTGGTACATATTACTTAACTGCAAATATCAAGTATCCGATGTACGTGACCAAGGTGTAGGCAAATCATGCAATTAGTGCTTTAATTGCGTCGGTCTTATCTATACGTCTAATAATCTAAATCTTCCCAATACTTTGATTCTTTGTAAAACTTAGCTTTAGGGAAATCTTTTATTAGGGAAAGTTAGGGTTCATATAAGAACAAATTCCTGATTCAATTATTCAATTATTCAGACGTTTTTGAATTAAAGCCAAAAGGGATGAAATAGTAAGCCCCCATATACATATTAGATCAGAACAATAAGGAAGGGATTATTCGTGGATTTCCAAGGGATGAAATAGTAAGCCCCCATATACATATTAGATCAGAACAATAAGGAAGGGATTATTCGTGGATTTCCAAGGGATGAAATAGTAAGCCCCCATATACATATTAGATCAGAACAATAAGGAAGGGATTATTCGTGGAATTCCAATTGGATTATTCCCCTCTCCCGATTAATGATATACTATCGGATTTTAAGGAAGTATAAAAGGATTGGTGAGTTTAATCTCTAATTATTTTCTTGATGGAATTGGAATCTCTACTTAAGTTGGATTTTACAAAAACTTAAAACAAGGAAGACTGTACTCGAAATTTGAGATTTGGCTCTGTGTGTTAGGTGTTACGAGAAACGCTGTTGGGAAAGAGTGCAATATTGGCATTTTCAGTTTAGCTTCTAATATCAAGAAGATGTCGTTCTTGAAAGCAATGTAAATTTATCCAATCGCATCTATGTGTATATTGGTACTCCCTCTCGACATATCTTTTTTTTTTTTTTACGACTTCATATTTTTTTAATGAGTGTGCTAAAAATAAAATAGTTACTCCCTCCGTTTCAATTTATGTGAATCCATTTGACTGAACACGAAGTTTAAGAAAAGAAAGAAAACTTCTGAACTTATTGTGTAAAATGAACCACATATATTTTGTGTGGCTATAAATCATTGCATAAAGGTAAATTATTTCCAAATAGGGAAAAATATCATTCTTTTTTACACGAACTAAAAAGGAAATAGATTCACATAAATTGAAAGAGTATTTTTTATGGACCTAAAAAAGTATATCTTTCTTTCCTAGTCCAGTTCCTGTCTTTTGGTACTTTCCACGATAAAGTATTGAAACAAATGAAGGCCATGAATTTTGGTACTTTCAAGAAGCTAAATTTTACAGGAGTATTGAATAAGCAGTAGGGCAGGAGACAACAAGTGCCTGGTGCCATGTGGCTCATTTTTACCATTCTCGTCGTTTTAATTTAGATGATACATTTTTCTTATTACTTCATTCCAAACAGAATACTTTCTTTATTTTAATTTAAATGTCATATTTTTCTTATTAGTCCATTTCAAAAAGAATAACATATTTTTATAATTGAAAATAATTCAACTTTAAAAATTTTATTTTACCCATTTTACTGTTAATGAGAATCTTTTATAACCACGTAAATGTTATGGCCCCACAAAACTTTTACCCCTTAAGCTTTTAAGACCATAAGTGTAAAAAGTCTTCCTTTTTTCTCTTAAACTTCGTGCCGAATTAAATTACCTTATCTAAATTGAAACAGAGGAAGTAACACATTTCTATAATTGGAAATAATTCAACTTTAAATTTTTTATTTTATCTATTTTATCCCTAATAAAAAGTTTTTATAATCACATAAATGTAATGGTCCCACAAAGCTTTTACCCGTTACGCTTTTAAGACCACAAGCTTAAAAAATCTTCTCTTTTCTTTTAAATTTCGTACCGAGTCAAAATATCTCATCTAAATTGAAGCAGAGGGAGTACTAGTTTTACACTATAATGTAGAATATTCATGGCTCAAAAGCCATGCTTATTAAAATGAGGATCGTGGCTAATTATTATTCTAAATAACTGCTAGAAATAAATAAGATATCTGGAAGTCAATGCTAAGAAAAGACAAAATTACTTTAAACATGCCTCTCCCGCCTGTAGTTTATTATTTGCTTCAACAAGCCATCCCCCGTATCCGCCATAAACTTGTTGTTTTCCTAATTTAAGAGTTTAATTCTATAGAGAGACAATAAGAATTTACACCATCAAGTCGCTTTAAAACATAATTGTAAGTAACTTTATTTATGATATGGCATGTGGCTCGGCTTACGTATACTTCCATGTAAGTTCATGAGGTAATAGGTTATGTGGAACGTAATTTAAAGGGCTTACGTGAAACTTAATTCTAGAGAGAAATTATTTTAGGTGTGCGAATAGAGTTCATATTAATAATTGAAAAGAAAAGGAAAATGTTCCATATAAGGTGTAAGAATACTGCTAATATATATGAGCTAGCCTTGCTTGGAAAAATTATTAGGAATTGATCTAAAGTGGACAATAATTTGTCACATATATCAAAAGGCATTTTCGGAATGATTTAGCTCAAAAACAGCACACCACAATGAGCATATTAAACCAAAATAAAAAACAATTTTAAGATTGTCTAGTGTCAATGGATCGGAAAATTTTATTTTGTATCTCATACAACTGATACTAGTTGTATGAGACAACTTTTGTGTCTCACAGTTTTGTGGACCCAGAAGAGTAAGATTGGGGTCCACAAATTTGTGAGAAAAAAAAGAGTCTCGTACAACTAGTGTAAGTTGTATGAGACACAAAATAAAACTTTTCCAATGGATCAGGCACAAAGATGGCTAATACTTTTCTCCGAGTATAGCAAAGTCACTATTGCGTTTCTGAAAGCAATTGCGGTTATACGAATTTTTGGTCTCTTGAAAAGCAATATGCCGAATAGGTTGTATTGCTATCAAATGATTCTTGTCAAAAGTGATACATATAGCATCTTGTCTCATAATTCTTCCAGTGAGTGGCATTCAAGGAAATATGTTTAATTAATTTCCAAGGAATTTATTTTACACGATCAGGTAATTTTTATCGATCGGCAACAGCCGGTTAGCATCTAATTTTCCTTTTGTCTTTTCTTTTTTCCTTTTTATTTTTTAAACACTTACTTCCCTTATCTCCTCTCTACGAATGAATTTAGAATTCAAGTTGTCTTGTATTACTACTTTCCTTATTTACTTTTTATAAATATTAAAAGGTGAAAATAATTGAAAGTTCTACTTGTTTTAAGCCTTAGAGTTACCTTACCGTGTAAGAGAAATTCCCACTCAGATAAACTCTATTCAAATTACGGCCAAAATTCCAAAATGCTGATCGGTTCACCAAACAAGAAATCTGATAATCATATCAAAATTGAACAAAGTCTTCATTAGTAATTCACATGAAACCAATCTCTCGTATGCTATTGTTTCCAAATAGTGAGAGCCACCTGCAGAAGCCCACTTAATGAACTTTAAAATGTTGTTGATTAAAAAAACAAAGAAATGATGACCTGATTCAATATGATAAATACACTCTAAAGAGCCACCTACAGAAGCCCACTTAATGAACTTTAAAATGTTGTTGATTAAAAAAACAAAGAAATGATGACCTGATTCAATATGATAAATACACTCTAAAGAGATACTTTAAATCTCGCTTAGAAGTTATGCATGTGATATGATTTATATTATCGCTTCACATACCAAATTATACTCTGACAAATTATTGAAGAAAGAGCACGTGAGAGGCACGTGGGGTTGTTAGTTAGTTATAATTAATTTACGGAATGGTTAGTTAGAGTTAGTTAGTGCTCACCTTCTTCTTAGTCTCTTAGATCAGTAATGTAGCAGTAGATAAAGAGATGTATGTATGTATGTATGTATATATATAGATATATATATAGTTAGGCTTGTAATCAAATTATTCTAGAATAAAAATCTGTTTTTTCTCTCTTCCATAGATTGAGAGCTTTCTTCTAGAAACTTCTATTCCGCCATTAGAGCTCAAGCTCGAGCTCAACTCTGATCTTCACTATGGTATCAGAGCAGGAGATCTAAATGGTAGTAAGCTAAGGATATCAATTCCAGTTGCTGCAATTTCTCATTCATCTGGAGATCGAAGGCATTTCTTGTTCGAGCTAGGGTTCGATAGCTTCTGCAATCAATTTTTCACTTCTTCTCCTGTTTTTGAATTGAATTGTCTGTAAAGTTCAAAATCTAAATGAAGAACTAGCAATTTGTTCAATTCTCTACATCCATGGCGATTGACGAACAAACTCCTTCTCGAAGCAGTACGGGAATCAGCATTGATCATCATCATCATTTGTTCTTACAACCATGTGACCAGGTAGCTCATTAATCTCTATTCAACTCAAAGGCACTGAGAATTACGCGTTATGGAGTAGATCAATGAAAATTGGATTAATTGGTAAAAGCAAATTAGGTTTTGTGGACGGGAGATGCACAAAGACAAATTTGAAAGATCCCTACATTAATTATAGGAAAAATGCAAAGGTATAGTGCTATCTTGGATCATGAATGCTGTGAGTAATGAACTACTTACTGGAATCGTGTACAAGTCTAGTGCATACAAAGTTTGGACAATTTGAAAGATAAATATGATAAGGTTGACGGATCTAGCTAGGTTATTTTATCTGTACAAGGAAATAACTACAATGTCCTAAGGGATCTCTTCAGTATCAGTATACTTTGCTAAATTGACAGACCTTTGGGAAGAATATGATGCTCTTATGCCCTGCCCAGGATGTGATTTCTAGAATCAAAAAGTTATGCTGAGCATTTTGAATATCAGAGGCTACTACAGTTTCTGATGGGACTAAATGAATCTTATAATTAGCCTAGAAGCCAAATTTTGATGATAACTCTAGTTCCAAGTGTTAACAAGGTATACTCTATGGTGATATCAGAAGAGAGTCAGAGGTCTTTGGGAAAATTCACACAGGCTGTTGATCTATCTGATGGAGTTGCACTATTTAGCAACAAGGGAAGTGTGAACTCAGGAAACAATTATAGACCTAGAAGTAACAATTTATATTGTGATTTCTATAATTACAGAGGGCACACCAGGGACAACTGCTACAAGATACATGGCTATCCCTCAGATTTCAAGATGAGGAAGAAGACTATGGGATATCAACAAAGACCTATGGCAAACTTGACAACACATGAGATACAACAGACACAAGGGAAGCAGTCAGTTAACGTAGTAACATAGGAGGAAGCAAGCAATGAATCAACTTACAACAACCACAGTGCAAGGACAAGGCATAACATTCACTTAGGAGCAGTATGATCAGATATTGAAGCTGATCAACAAAGACAACTTTGGTAATCACATGAAGGAGTTTGCAGGTATTGTCAATACTTTTGTTGTGAATGATACAATAGAGAATAAAGATAATGAAAAGGACACAAATTGGATAGTGGACTCTGGAGCCACCAATCATATGGTTCATAATAAGAAATTACCAAGCAAAGTAAATAGTAATAGAACCAGTATAGATACAAAGGTGTGCTTGCCAAATGAAAAGTCTTTGGACATAGCTTGCACAGGTGAATGCAGAATTGGTGAAGAAGAAATCATTAAAAATATATTGTATGTACCAGGTTTCAAATACAATTTGTTATTAGTTTCAAAACTAACAAAAGACCTAAGATGTTTTGTGTCCTTTTATCCTGATTTTTTGATAATGTAGGACCTTTACACTGGGAAGGTGAAGGGGATTGGTAAGGAGCTAGAAGGAATGTATAATATGCAACAGAAGAGGATTAAGGCAAATGCTGCAGATGTGCAAGTAGAAGATGTTCATGGGAAAGATGAGGATCTTGAAATTTGGCATGGTGGACTAGGACATGCTCTTGATAGAGTTGTGAAACAGATTCCAAACATGAATTTCAAGACAAGTGGTAGTAGAATAAAGGAATGTACAATTTGCCCTTTAGCTAGACAAGGCAAGTTGCCATTCCCTAAGAGCTTATCCAGTACTGATAAACCTTTTCATTTGATACATGTTGATGTATGGGTTCCTTACAGGATACCTACTCATGATACTTTTAGATTCTTCCTTATTATTATTGATGATTGTAGTAGGATGGTTTGGATTTACTTGCTTAGACTCAAAAGTGATGTAATTTTAGGTTTGAGACAATTCCTTATTCTAATAAAGACACAATTTTAATGCTTCAATCAGGATTTTGAGAAGTGATAATGGCACTAAGTTCTTTAACTTTGAGTGCAGAAGTCATTTTCAATCCCTTGGTATAGTCCACCAGAGTTCATGTGTGCACACCCCACAACAAAATAGGGTGGTTGAACAAAAACACAGACACATCCTAGAGGTGGCTAGAGCAGTGAGGCTTCAAGTTCATCTACCCTTGAAGTTTTGGGGAGAATGTGTTCATGCTGCTGTTTATATAATCAGCAGACTTCCTTTGTCAGTAATGGGAGGAAGATCTTCATTTGAGATCCTATATAGAAGATCACCATCTTTGCAACACATGAGTACTATAGGCTACTTATGTGTTGCCAGCAAAATAGGATGAGGTGATAAGTTTGCAGCCAAATCTACGACAGCTGTCTTAATGGGATACTCCTCTGCACAAAAGGGATACAAAAGCTATAATATTTTAACTAACCAATTTTTTATTAGCAGTGATGTTACATTCATGGAGAAATATTTCCCTTCCAGTTGCTGAAAGAAGGAAGCCTACAGGTTTAACCAAATGGTTTGATATCACACACTGATTCCCCTAGCAAAGAGATATCACTTGAGGAGCCAACACAAGCTGCAATAACACTAGAATGAGTGATCCCACCCCCTATAATTTCACCTTCAATAGACTCATAACAACACTCAGAGATTTCACCTTTAGCAAACTCACAACAACACTCAAAGGGAGAGAATTTTGTTCCTCAACAAGTACCATCAGCTGATGTACATGCCAATAATAAAGGCCATACAGTCATCCCTTTAACAGACTTTGGACTTCCTAGAGGTGAAAAACAACTGAAAAAATCAACCAGAACAGTGAAAGAACCAATATGGATGCAAGATTATATAGTGAAAGGAACCTCCACAAAACATTCAGCAAAAGCAGTCTGCATATATCCTTTGGAAGAGTACCTTAGCCACCAAGCTCTCTTAACCAGCTACCAGATTTGTCTGTCCAAATTCACCGCCACCAAAGAACCTCACAGTTATGAGGAAGCAATGACAGACCCTAGGTGGATAGAAGCAATGGATCAACATCTAAAGGCACTTAAGGAAAATGACACTTGGTCACTAGTAGACCTACCACAAGGCAAAGTACCTATTTGATGCAAATGGGTGTTCAAGATAAAGTACAAAGCAAATGGTGAAATAGAAAGGTTCAAGGCAAGGCTAGTGGCAAAAAGATACAACCAGATAGAGGGACTAGATTACCAAGAAACATTTTCCCCAGTGGTTAAAATGGTAACAGTAAAAGTTGTCCTAGCATTAGTTGCAGCACACAACTGGAAATTACATCAAGTGGATGTTTACAATGCATTTCTCCAAAGGAATTTGACTGAGGAGGTATACATGTATTTACCACAGGGATTTCCTAGCAGGGGGAGAAAGTATGTAGGCTGCACAAATCCCTATATGGCTTGAAACAAGCTTCTCGACAGTGGAACTTGAAGTTGATTGAATCACTTATCAACTCAGGCTTCACACAGAGCCACTTTGATTACTTATTGTTTACAAAAAGAAGGGGCACAGAGCCACTTTGATTACTCATAGGTAGATGACCTTCTTATTACTGAGAATGATCAACAAATGATTTCAGAGGCAAAAGACATACTGCAACATAGCTTCAAAATCAAAGACCTGGGAGAATTGAGGTTCTTTCTTGGAATTGAGATAGCAAGGTCAAAGTTGGGAATCTTGATGAATCAAAGGAAGTTTGCGCTGGAGTTGATTAGTGAGCTTGGATTGACAGGATCAAAGCCAGCAAGCACACCAATGGAATGTAACTAGAGATTCACTATAGCTGAATATGACAAGCAAAACAACTAAGAAGGAGATGAGAAGCTAGGAGATGCATGACCCTATCAAATATTGGTAGGGGAACTGTTGTATCTCACAATGACAAGGCCGAACATATGCTATACAGTACATGTGCTCATTCAGTTTATGCACTGTCCTAAAAGATCACACATGGATACAACAATTAGAGTAGTTAAATACATAAAGGATGCTCCGGACAAGGATTGCTGATGAGCTCAAATCAGTCGACCCAGCTTACTGCATTTTGTAATGCAGATTGGGCATCTTGTCCTATCTCCAGAAGATCAGTAACGGGGTAAGTGATGAAGCTAGAGGACTCCTTGGTGTCATGGAAGTCAAAGAAGCAGTGCAAAGTATCGCGAAGTTCAGCAGAAGCTGAGTACAAAAGTATGCAGCTGGTGTCTTAGAAATATTATGGCTGACTAGACTTTGCAGAGAATTGGGTGCAGAAGTTAACCTACCAGTCGAGCTGAATTATGACAGCAAAGCAGCAATTCAAATTGCTGCAAATCCCATATTTCATGAGCGAACAAAACATATGGAGATAGACCTGCATTTTATGAGAGAAAAACTCCAACAAGGAATCGTAAAGACCAGATATGTGATGTCAAAGGATCAAGAGGCAGACTTGTTTACCAAAGCTCTGCAAATCACAGCATGTATATCTGATGAACAAGCTAGGGATGCTCAACCTGTTTGCACCATCTAGTTTGAGGGGGAGTATTGAAGAAGTAGCACATGAGAGGCACATGGGGTTGTTAGTTAGTTATAACTAATTTACGGAAGGGTTAATACGTTAGAGTTAGTTAGTGTTCACCTTCTTCTTATTCTCTTAGATCAGTAATGTAGCAGTAGATAGAGAGATGTATATATATAGATAGTTAGGCTTGTAATTAGATTATTCTAGAATGAAAATCTGTTTTGTCTCTCTTCCATAGATTGAGAGCTTTCTTCTAGAAACTTCTATTCCGTCACTAGAGCTCAAGCTCGAGCTCAACTCTGATCTTCATTACAAATTAACCTTTATGTAAAAATATGAAGAGATTGAGGCTATGAATCACATTCCAACCAGATTTAAGTTGTTTAATTCAATAGAACATGGACACACCCAATTTGAAACGAGACCTCTCGCAAACTAGGGAAATTAAACTGCATTTTACGAACAGCAAGAAGCATGTACGTTGCATATATCCGGGAAGTAAGATTTATATGCAGAGACGGATCCCAACATTTAAACTTAATGTATATGACCTTTATGATTTTAGTTCTGAACGCATGTTAATTATGAGTTCAAATATAATATTTAGTAGATTCTTACGCACACAAACATACACACATATATATATATATATATATATATATATATATATATATATATATATATAGTTGAAAAATATATTACGATACAATACTATAACTTGAGTATCCCTTTTACTTTTATATAATTCTTAGTGCGCAAGATAGAGGCGTATTTCAATCTTCCGACAACAGAAAATGTAGATGCACTTATGTTTCGCTCAACTAACGCGACTGGTTGAGCACTGGGTTTAGAAAAATAATGCAACTCACTAATGAAAGTGATTAGTGCTAATGTAAGCAAACTCCACTTTGTTAATTAAAAGTCAGAAGAACATAAATGGGGCAAATGGTGGTCCTAGCTTTAAAACTTTTAGATTGAGGTCAAATCATCACAAACAGCTAGCATTCCGAAAATTGATAAAAACTAGTACAATTTTGAACTCAATTAGTACGAACATTTTTACAAAATTAGTAAAATCCTAATTAGTTGCATAGTATTATTTAACTTAGTGGGGTATTTTGTTTTCTCTCTTTCTCTCATTCTTTGAATGAACATTGTTGTTGTGACTTGTGTTGTGTCTTTGCGTCAACGAATTCCATGATGACAGTGTGTTGATAAATGATATAATACCTACTTTCTGAATTAATCCACGTGTTATTCATTTTTCTTCATATTTGTCATTAAGTTGCTAAAGCACTGTGATAAATATTGATTCATGTACTTAATATCTTTTTCATAAAAAGTTAAATCTTTTCCCTTTTCCATTATGTAAAGCATATTTGAACTGATTTTCTAGCACGTCACTTATATTGCTACAGAAGGAAAAATTTAAAATTTACGTCTGTGTTTGATATGAGGAGCATATTATGATTCCAATCTCAAAGAGAGGAACATTTGCTCAGTGTATAAGTACTCTGCAACCTTCACCTCATGAGCTGCTTTAAGAGTCGAAGTTAGACGAATTGGTGACAAAATGCAGCGCTGCACGTGAAAAACATGTTATAACCTAGCTAGGTTTAATTCTTAATTTATAGGTTAACAGGATGCTAGTTGCTTTTTCAGGAGGGAATGTTGATGATTACTGAGACATAAGTGCGTAAATCCAATTAATTAAGTGGAGAATTTAATGATGTGAGCGAAGATGGAGTAAATATTCAACTTCCCAACACTTAGGTGGAAGAAAAATTATGCTCCCCCAACTAAGCTTAAATAAATGTTTTGATGAGGCACCATAACTTCCTAGCTTATTTAAAAATTTTAACTCATTCCAATCATGTCGGAATTTTTTATTTTTTATTTTAAAAAAAAAAGATTTTCTAAATACAGTTTCGGGCCCTTCTCTTCGTTAAATGTATGGCCAGGCCACTCTCAAATCTATTTTAGGTGTCATTTGAAACCTATAGTATTGTTATATGAATGACTTCAAGCCACAAACATTGACATCATATAAAAGTAGTTTAATATTTCTTTATAATTTTTTTGTTTTATTATTGTGATATACCAAATATTGCAGCCAGACACTCAGTATACATCTCAAACATATATCCCACTTCTAGATTTACATATGGAAAGACTTATTTCTTTTAGTGATCTTTATTTAAATTTAACACCAATTAACAACATCATGCAAAACCCTATTTGGCTTGGTGATTGCGAGTTTATCAATTAAGAGCTGAAAAGGCAAGTGATAAGGGTTAACTAAAGAGCTGAAAAGGCTTGGTTTGATTTGATTTGGTGTTGGAAAAAAACCCGACCATAATTGGTTTGGTTTTAACTAAAGAAAGACAAACAGAAATCAAGCCAACCCGACATTACATATATAGAAATTTTAGATATATTTAATATATAAGTATACTTATTGTGATATAATTTATAAATATTTCTCGAAAGATTTCATAATTTTATTTTTTGAGGTATTATTTCAAGGTTGGACTTAAAACTTTTGAATGTTCCAATAAGTTTTATAGCCATTAACATTAGTAAATTAAATAGTGTTAACAAAAACCCAAACCAAAATCAAATCAATACTAATGCTAACAAAAGAAATTTAATTCAATACTACGAACGGGAATGTATTGAATATCTATTTTTTGTTTTGCAATAATTTAGATAAAATGCATAACCTGTTTTTATTTTTTCTTTAGCGTTTAGTCATGTATTTATACTCCCTTATTAGTCTACTTATTTTAGCATGACTTAGTACTCTTAGATTATGTTTATTTTTATTATGGCTTTTTAATTAGCAATATTTATATTACATAATTTTATTGTTGAATATTTTAGGATAATGCCATGACATATCTCATACTTTGTATTATTTTCTTGGAAAATATTTTATATAATTGTATCTTACTAGGACTAAAGAAATATTTTGAGCATAATTTATATGTTTTATTCTACGAAGATCTTACCGGAAAACCCGAAAAAATCCGAATAACCCGAGAAAAATCGAAAGTGAAAAACTTGAGTTTTATTGGTTTGGTTTGGTCTTTAGATTTAATAATCCGACACAATTGGTTTGGTTTGTTAATTGTAAAATCCGAACCAACCCGACCTATGTACACCCTATACCTAGCACTATAGTCCATAGATAAAGGACAATATCTCAAATCAGTGATAAAAGTAAACATCAAATCTATGATCTATTTCTCTCTTTTCCCTCATTCCATCCGCGGATCTACTTCTTATTGAGTCTATAACTTTTATATATGAATTTATCGGTGTAAAAACTACATAAATTGTCAAAAATATTGAACTATAAACCTAGAAGTAAAACAAATTAGTGGACATCTAGGGATTAGAATTGAATTAAAATTTCGAATCCGCCTTGCAAAGCAAAAGAAAGAAAAACAACAAAAGCTGAAGTATCAATAATGCTCCATTCCTTTTTTATTTGTTGTGTTAACCACTACTTTTGGAAATAAAGAATGAAAGATTACTGGACCAGCAGTAAATCAATCACATAGTCAGTAGTCAATCTTTCCTTTTTAGGATGGAAGGTCGGTAGAGGAAGTAAAAGAAGAAAAGGTAATTACTTCTTTCACAGCTCCTTCTAACCGTCTATTGGTAAAATCGTACTGAAATTGGGCATAATAGCTATTCAGTATAGTGCTGTATGGTGGGCGGGCTGCGACCGGGATCGGGATCGGACCGGGCCCGCGGTCCTAACGAGCTAAATGGGCTTGCAGGTCGATCCTGGTAGGCCGGTCCTTAATGATGCAAAAAGTCTGGGGCGGGCCGGGTATGATAAAATAGCCTACGAGCTCGGGACCGCTAAGCCTGGGACCGGCTGTCGGGCCTGGGCCGGTCTTACCGGGCCTAACGGTTACTTTTAAAAAAAATAAATAAAAGTAGCCGTTGGGCTGCAATTTTGACCGTTTGGAACTTTTAAAAATAGTCATTTGACCCCCAAACTTTATATAATTACATTTTTTCCCAATTCTCAACTATAAATACCCCCTCATTCATTCATTTTTACTCACCAATTCATCAATCTCTCTCAATCTCTCTACTATAATTGCTTATTTTATTGTTGAAATTTTGTGAAAAATTGTGAAGTTGGTGAATTGAAGTATTCAAGTCTTTAACGATTTTCAATTTTCAAGAAGTTGTTCGGCAATTCGGCAAACGCGTTCCAACTCTTAAGTTTTAATATTATAGTTTTGTTAGTTTTATTTAGTATAATTATAATTAATATGGCATTTTCTTTGAAAAATATTTTTGGTGGTAAGGGTAAAGCTAAAACTGGTGAAAGTAGTGGCCAACCTACTACCCTTCCCCCGGCTCCCCGACCCAGACCTGGTAGACGTCCTGCTGCTCCATTTTTTCTTGATAAAGATAACCCCTGTTTTCAATTTTTCGATAGTCAATTTTGCCATAATGTTGCACCAGGTCAAAATTTTGATGATGAAACTATGAATGCTCTTTATCCTAATCAAACTATCTTTGAAAATGATGAGGAAGATGAAACCCAACCAGATTTAGATGATACACCTACTAGTCCTTTTAATAACCTAACTGATGTACCGCCCGACCCACCTGTAGAAACCCCTAGTTTTAATAGACAACCTCCTAAACGCCTAGAAACATCATTAGTTTGGAATTTTTTTTACTCAAGTAAGAGAACAAAATAAGGCTAAGTGTAAAACATGTGGGAAATTACTGGCGCATAAATATACTGGAGACCGTAGCGGCACGGGTAGTTTGACTAGGCACATAAAAACACACCCTAGAGATAAAGTTAGATATTTACAAATGAAAGCGCAGCTAGAGGGAACACATGTAGATTCTGATGTTAACCCTAGTACAGGTTCAAATCTAGTTCAACCAGGAATTAACACTGTGACCGGAGGTATTTTATATTACGATCCAAATAGAGATCGTGAAGAATTAGCAAAGATGGTTACCGTTATGTGCTTACCCTATTCTTTTCCTTCTAATCCTAATTGGGTGCATTATATTAGAAGAGTTTTTAATCCTACTTATAAAGGTTGGCCTCGCGCAACAGTTAAGAGCGATATTTATAAATATAAACATGAATATGAACAATATTTGCGGTATTTATTTACTCATATAACTAATCGGATTTCTATTACTACTGATATTGGTAGAAGTGGTAATGATTGTGATTATCTAACTGTTACAAGTCATTGGATAGATGAGGAGTGGACAATGCAAAAACGCATTATTGCGTATAGAATAATTAATTCATGTCACACAGGTAAGTTTATAGCTAACACTGTTGCAGATATTTGTAGATATTTTTGCTTTAGAGATAAAATAATGGCAATTTCTATGGATAATGCTTCTAGTAACACTAGTGCTATAGGCATACTTACAACAACACTAAATCCTGCATTTAGGAATATATTCCATGTTAGATGTATTTGTCATATTTATCATTTAATTGTCGGTGATGGTATGCGAATTTTAAATTTAGAAATTGAAAAGGTTAGAATGGCTCTTAATTGGCTTTTTTATTCAAACCGTAGAAGTAGACTTAGAGAATATTTTAAAAAATATGATGAATATGGCCTTAGAGAAAGAAAGGTTCCTAAAGCTTGCCCGACTAGATGGAATTGTATGTACGAAAGTTTAGTAGTTGCATATGAATATAGAAACCCAATTAATGCAACGTTTAATGCTCGGGTAGGTGGTGAGGATGATGATGAAATGCTTACTACTCAAGATTGGACGAATGTTAAAATTCTTATAGATTTTTTAGAACATTTTCAAATTGCTACAAATGCATTTTCTGGGCAATATTATCCTACTATTTCAAACTGTTTAGTTTATATTGCAGCACTATGTGATTTGTTTGTTGAATTTTCGGAGGGTGGGGAAATTTATCAACTTTCTATAAATGAAATGAAAGAAAAGTTTAAAAAATATTTTTTCCCTATCCCTCTTATTTATGGTGTTGCTGCAATGTTGAATCCTACAATGAAATTAGGAGATCCTCATTTTTGGTCTCAAATATTTATAAGGCTTTAGATCTTTCAAATGAGGAATTTGCTACACTTGCAGCTGCAAAAGCCTCAATTAAAATCAATGCTCAAATAATTTATAATGATTATCAACTTGCCTTAGAGCATGCTAGGCCAAATGTTCCAACCCGTTACTTCGTCTAGTTCACAATCGTCTAAAAGAGCTACGGGCTTAAAAGCACTTAAATCTTGGACGGAGTTCAGGGGTTCTCAAAGTGATAATTATGATGAAACTTCACATCTAAATGAGCTTCAAGTTTATTTGTCGCAGGGACTTGAAAAGGAGAATCCAGACGGCACTTTTGATCTTTTGGAATGGTGGAAGGCAAGGGAAAAATATTTTCCGGTTCTTGCAAGGATGGCTCGGGATATTTTATCTATTCAAGCTTCAACTGTTGCATCAGAGAGCGCTTTCAGTCAAGCAAGACTTCAAATAGGTGATCATAGAGCGTCAATGAGGGAGAGCTTGGAAAAATCTGTACTGTTCAGAGATTGGATCCGCTCGGAAAGAAGAAACTTTGAAATTGCGGAATCACAACCGGCGATAGATGAAGCTTATGAAGAAATGAAGGAGCAACTTGCGGAAGATGCTGCTTCGCCCGGAAGTGATGATGAACAAGCTTCTTTTCCACCACCACCAACGCAACCTCCTCCGAACCTTGAAGGATTTATGAAATTTGTTAGAGATACAATGTAGATTATGGTGTAACTTGTACTTTGGCATATCTTCTTTTAGTTTTTTCCCTTTTAATGGTGGTATTAGTACCTTGTTGTGATCATTCCATTGGGGGGAGGAAGACTAAGAAAGATATGTCATTTTTGGTAATAAAAATTATAAGACATGCCCTTGAATATCTTTTTGCAATATTGTTTTGTCTTTAACTTGCAATTATTTATAAGCTATATAAGGTAATATATATACATAACATACAATATATACTATTAGAAAATATATAAGGGAATATATATACATAACATACAATATATACTACAAGAAAATATATAAGGGAATATATATACATAACATACAATATATACTACAAGAAAATATATAAGGTAATATATATACATAACATACAATATATACTATTAGAAAATATATAAGGGAATATATATACATAACATACAATATATACTACAAGAAAATATATACATAACATACAATATATACTATTAGAAAATATATAAGGGAATATATATACATAACATACAATATATATTACAAGAAAATATATAAGGGAATATATATACATAACATACAATATATACTACAAGAAAATATATAAGGGAATATATATACATAACATACAATATATACTATTAGAAAATATATAAGGGAATATATATACATAACATACAATATATACTACAAGAAAATATATAAGGTAATATATATACATAACATACAATATATACTACAATAAAATATATAAGGTAATATATGTACATAACATACAATATATACTATTAGAAAATATATAAGGGAATATATATACATAACATACAATGTATACTACAAGAAAATATATAAGGTAATATATACACATAACATACAATATATACTATTAGAAAATATATAAGGAAATATATATACATAACATACAATATATACTACAAGAAAATATATAAGGTAATATATATACATAACATACAATATATACAGAACTTGCAGCTAGATTAATAATTTTTTCACGAAGTTTTTCATCGGTAACTTCCTTTAAAAGTTCTATTACATTTTCAGATGTAATAGTTTTCATATTTAAATCATGAAATTGTGATTGCAATTTATAAAATTCGTCGTCATCACAAGTACAAATATCATCTTTGCAAGCAGTGTAAGAAGTATCAACATTTTTATCACTATCAGATAAATCAATTAAATCAACTTTATCTTCAGATTCAGTTTCAGAGTAATAGTCAGGTATTAAATAAATGGACAATTCCTAGGCTCTGATACCATCTACACCAGGATCAGGGTAGGCGGGCGGTAGTCCGCACGACCATCCAGATCTAGCTGTTTCAGTACCTTTGAAGGTTGGCGGTAGTCCGCGCGACCAGTAAATTCGAAATATACGAGAATTTTATTATAGTTTTAATGACTGTATGAAAGGATCTATCCTTTTACCCAAGCAAGGGGCCTGTCTAGGTCCGATACATACTCTTATTGAGCCTATGTGTCTAGCAGTTCTAACTGTGAAAGGAATGGCCCTTTTGACAACTTCAGCGGGCTTTAATGTCACAGCTGGCTAGACATAGCCACTAAGGCAAAACCAATAAGAGTAGTACCAGAGTCGACTGTACCACAATCTTGGAACCAAGCCAAGAAACTATATTAAAATTCCTTTATATTTTAAAAGAGTCTGGATTCTTCATGGTTAATATGCAAGAGAAATTAGTTTTTTTAATGTAGATATGAACCCGTTTAGCCGGACATAGTCACGGTTGGGGAGAGAAACTAAGTATATAAAATACTATATAATAAAATAAAATAAATACCTTTAAGGCCGAGAAGCAAGGCCCTGAAGATGAACTGAACTTCAAAACTTTTATTAATCTTCAACTGATTTACAAAACTAATAAGCTAAAGCTTTACAAGAAGGAGAGAGTTTAGAGAGAGAGATTAGAGAGAGAGGGGGTTCTCATGACCTGCCTCTTCAAATGAAGAGGTCCTCTATTTAAAGAAAAAAAAAACATAAAGAATCTTTAAATAGTAGATTGGTTTCCACATCTGGGTCACTATACAGTTTTTCTACTGTTGAGAATAGCGTATCTGGGTCCCTTATACAGTGTTTCTACTATTGGGAACAGTGTATCTACTGTTATGTGGGGTCTTCGGCGACTTTAGTCAAAGTCTTCTTTTGTCTAAATCGTTCATTTGTTGGAGGAAATTTTCCACCTTTTCTCTCTCTCTTTGTTAGATAATATTATTTCTGGCTGCATCGGCTGTGAATCTTCTTCTGCGATATCATCGCCACTTGTTTCACTGTGCATTGATGTGTCTGATCTTTCACATTGATTCAAAGTTTGAAGTAAATTTCTTTTTACTTCTTCCAGATATTTATTTACTAATTCGGTTTTATCTCCGTCTTGAACAGAGATTCTTCGAGCAATATGTTTGGACGGAGCTGTCATCAAATATTTTCTTCTGTGGAGTGGACGAGTATACTTGGATTTGTGTTTTAATAGAATCCAATAATTCTTGTCCATATAACATTTTTGTTTTGGGATCATTCTTCATCAATGTGTCCCAAAAATTATTGTAAAATACCCTGTATAAGCAAGGATTTGTTCCTCCGTAAAACCTAATTCAGGAGTCCATTTATGAATCCATGGGATAGAGAATTCAATAAAGAAACAAATTTGATCAATTTTTTCTAGGCAACAGATATGATCTGCGTGATATAACTCGGGTAGGAATGGTGAAATTTTTGCCCATTCGTTGCATAACTTAAGGAATGGCTCAGGCAGGATTTTCGTTGTGGGACTGTGGTATGACCACCAATTTAAGAACCAATTGGGGATAGGTCCTGTAAATATTTTTGCACATACTTTAATAAACCAAGTATGTTTATGCCTCTCATTGTTATAATAAAGCACTCTATCAAATGCTTGGATATAATCCCAAAAAGTAAAATTCATGGGTGATTTATTTAGGCTTATCTGCCTTTCTTTCATTATTGAAATCCCCCATTCTTCGACAGATATAATCTGTTTGATAATGATTTTTGAGAAGTTATAAACGTTCTCATTTGTATTATAACCCGAAAAGTGCTGGAATTCTGCACTACCTGTACTGATTAGAATAGTCTCATAATAAGTGCGGGTTTTATATGATTCACCCGGGTAGTATAATCCATTAATCAGATATCTCTGGAATATCTTCCATGGTTCATTTTTTCGCTGAATCTCAGAGTTTTCTAGGAGAAATATTATTTCTTTCTTTGGTAATTTTTCGTAAGACTTAATATCATCGTTGTCTTCTTCTCTAGCGATTAAAGCAAATGTATTACTTTGCTTTTTGGAAGCCAAATATGCCTGTAGATGACCATATAATGGATCATCTTCTGGAATATCATCCAGATGTATAGACGGACCTAATGAAGAATCTCCTTTATGAAAAATCTTTGAGTTTATTAAACTCCTTTTTCCTGCTTGTATCACTGGAGAATTTGATGAGGATTCGTATGACGATCCTTGAGAATATGATCTACTAGGGGAAGATCTTCCCCTACCTCTGCCTCTGGTGGCCCATGAAGGGTCCATTCTGCACAAATAATAAGTCAATTTAGAAGTAATAATCCAGCCTATCATCCCTAATAATTTTAGTATAGGTATGAATTCCTAATAATTTCATCATGATTATGATTTTCAATCAGGTTATTAACGATATCTTCAATTATCAAATCAATTATGAGACTTTGTAGATCTCGATTTAATCTAACCACTTTCAGGATAGTAATTAACAATTCTTCCTCTAAAAAGTTGTATAGAAATTCATAATTAATCAAAGTATTCTTGGGATAAGAAATACGGAAGGGAATTAACAATTCCTTTTTTGTATTGAATTTCAAAATCAAAAGGCGCCAGTTGAGCTTGCCATCTAGCAAATATTAATTTAGACGCATCATGTTTGAAATCTTTGTCAAACATATATTTAACAGATTGAGCATCAGTTTTTATTAAAAACTTTTGATTATATAAATCGTCTTGAAATTTTAAAACACATTTAACAATAGTCAACATTTCATGAGCCACAGTAGCATATTTCTTCTGGGCTTCGGTCCATTTACCAGAGTGAAATCTTATCAGGTATTCACTCTTATTGTTGGGATTCACTTGTTTTAAAATCCCACCGTAGCCAATGTTGGACGCATTAGTCTCAATAATTTTTTGCCATTTAGGATTAACAAGAGTTAAGAAAGGTAAAGACTTAACACACTGTTTAATATTTTTGACTAACGTAGTATGCTGGTCAGTCCAAAGCTTCTTATGATCCTTTTTCAGCCTGTCGTATAGAGGGGCTAGATCACGAGATAAACTTTTGTAGAAAGGAGATATATAATTCAAACTTCCCAAAAATCTTTGTAATTGAGTCATGTCAGTAATAACATCAGGAAATTTTGAGGCAAAATCAATCGATCTTTGTATCAGGGTAATTTTTCCTTGGCAAATATTATGACCTAAAAATCGAAATTTGTTTGGAATAGACTCATTTTTGGTTTAAAAATTACTAAGGAAGAGCGTGATACTAGAAAAGCGCATCGGAAATCTACTCGATTTATGAAGAATAGATCAAAGAGAGATCTCGCTGATATTAAGTGTTATAAGTGTGGAAAGTTTGGTCATATTTCTCTTTTTCTTATACGGGCTATCCGAGTTAGGATACCTATGATATCTGTTTTTCTTCTTCTTCCTACTTTGAGTAGAGGTTCCGGGTAAACCGAACTGGGTACAAAAGTTACCTAATTGGGATTTCTCTTTAAGCTTATCAATCTTAAGCTGTCTAGAAATCTTTAGCTCATTACACAAGTTTAATCCTTCTTGTGTACACACTCCTATAAGTTTACCATAGGTATAATTACCATACTGAATTTCACCGTAACTACCCCTTAATACTTTCCTTACCCTTTCAGCAAATAAGGAAGGGAGACCGTCTATAAACTTAGCTTTCCAATGCTCATATTTATTCTCGGGTAGTTCCATAACCCTACTATTGGGTTTAACTATACCTTTGAGTTTATTAAACTCTGATCATGTCTCAGTTTTATAATCAGAAATGGTCTCAATTCTATCAGCGGAATTTTTAGATAAATCAATTGGTCTGACATTCAAACCAGCCGTAACAACCTGCATCATTCCTAAAAACATATCAGAATTTTCATTAATCGAATCAATCTGATCAGAAATTTCTTTTCCGAAAAATCAGTTGGAGAATCAGTTAGAGAATTATTTTCCTCAATTTGAGTAATCCGGTGATCACAAATCATTTGATTTTGTTTAAGAGACTTAATATCTGTTTTCAAATCATCAAAAGAAGCATCTCTGCTAGGTGTACTAGACTTATGAAGTCGTTTATTAATTTCAGACAAAGAATAAGGAGCAAAATATTCAAATTCATTCTTATATTTTTCAAAGGGTTTTGAACTACTAGAACTAGAACTTGCAGCTAGATTAATAATTTTTTCACGAAGTTTTTCATCGGTAACTTCCTTTAAAAGCTCTATTACATTTTCATATATAATAGTTTTCATATTTAAATCATGAAATTATGATTGCAATTTATAAAATTCGTCATCATCACAAGTACAAATACCACCTTTGCAAGCAGTGCAAGAAGTATCAACATTTTTATCACTATCAGATAAATCACTTAAATCAATTTTTTGTATTGAATTTCAAAATCAAAAGGCGCCAGTTGAGCTTACCATCTAGCAATTATTAATTTAGATGCATCATGTTTGAAATCTTTGTCAAATATATATTTAACAGATTGAGCATCAGTTTTTATTAAAAACTTTTAATTATATAAATCGTCTTGAAATTTTAAAACACATTTAACAATAGTCAACATTTCATGAGCCACAGTAGCATATTTCTTCTGGGCTTCGGTCCATTTACCAGAGTGAAATCTTATCAGGTATTCACTCTTATTGTTGGGATTCACTTGTTTTAAAATCCCACCGTAGCCAATGTTGGACACATCAGTCTCAATAATTTTTTGCCATATAGGATTAGCAAGAGTTAAGAAAGGTAAAGACTTAACACACTGTTTAATATTTTTGACTAACGTAGTATGCTGGTCAGTCCAAAGCTTCTTATGATCCTTTTTCAGCCTGTCGTATAAAGGGGCTAGATCACGAGATAAACTTTTGTAGAAAGGAGATATATAATTCAAACTTCCTAAAAATCTTTGTAATTGAGTCCTGTCAGTAATAACATCAGGAAATTTTGAGGCAAAATCAATCGATCTTTGTATCAGGGGTAATTTTTCGTTGGCAAATATTATGACCTAAAAATCGAACATTTATTTGGAATAGACTCATTTTTGGTTTAGAAATTACTAAACCTTTTTGTATTACAATTTTCTTAAAAATATCATAAATGGAAAATTCCTAGGATAGATCCTAGGACAATTCCTAGGATAGACCCCCTCTACTCAAAGTTGGAAGAAGAAGAAAAACATATATCATAGGTATCCTAACCCGGATAGCCCGTATAAGAAAAAAAGGTCTAGATATAGGTCTAAGGAAGAGCGTGATACTAGAAAAGCGCATCGGAAATCTACTCGATTTACGAAGAATAGATCAAAGAGAGATCTCGCTGATATTAAGTGTTATAAGTATGGAAAGTTTGGTCATATTTCTCTTTTTCTTATACGGGCTATTCGAGTTAGGATACCTATAATATCTGTTTTTCTTCTTCTTCCTACTTTGAGTAGAGGTTCCGGGTAAACCGAACTCGGTACAAAAGTGTGACGACCCGAAGGGTCATCACCGTAGTTCTTCCTTATTCTGTACTTTCGAGGCCTTGAAAACCTCGCCTTTAGTTGCCTCGATTGGGGTGCGCAGTTCGGCCGCGTAGCCGGAAAGTTTTGATGTTAGAATATGTGAATTATGTGAAACATTTGATGAATTTTGGTATTAATATGCATAATGTTGACTTCGATCAACATTTTGGGTAAACGGACCCGGACCTGTGATTCGACGGTCCCGGAGGGTTCGTAGAAAAATATGGGACTTGGGCGTGTGCCCGGAATCAAATTCTGAGGTCCCAAGCCCGAGAAATAAATTTTTGAAAGAAATTATTTTTCTGAAATTTGATATGAAAATTTGAAATGAAAAAGGGGTTAGAAAATATAGGTATCGGGCTCGTATTTTGGTTCCGACGCCCGGTACAAGTCTTAAATATGTGTTAAGCACTATCTGTAAAGTTTGGCTAAAAACGGACGTCATATGACGTGTTTCGGACTAAAAATGGAGAATTTGAGTTATGAAAGTTGAAGAAAGAAAATCATGTGTTTGAGGCTTGATCCTATGTATATGATGTTATTTTGGCGATTTGATCGCACGAGTAAGTCCGTAAGATGTTTTTTAAGGTTGTGTGCATGTTTGGTTTGGAGCCCCGAGGGCTCGGGTGAGTTTTGAAGGGGGACCGGGAGGTCTTAGACTTAGAAAAAAAATATACAGGTTCAGATGTTGCAGGCCCAGCACGGCCGCGGCCATTTCCGCGCAGTCCGCGCTGGCAGCCACGCGGCCGCGGTGCTTTTCTGTGCGGTCCGCGTGGTGGGGTTCAGAGGATCGACCAGCGCGGCCGCGCACCAAATCAGTGCGGTCCGCGCTGGGTAGGTTCAGAGAGAGCCCACTTCTCCCCTCCCTCGGCGCGGCCGCGGTGCATTTCTGTCCGGTCCGCGCCAGCCCCCAGAAAAATGTATAAATTCGGGATTTTTAGTCATTTTTCCACTTTTCAAAAACCCAAAACCTAAGAGGCGATTTTCCAAACAACTTTTCTTCTTCAAAACGATTGGTAAGTGATTTCTAACTTAATTTCTTTATTCCTTAATATCTTTTAACATAATTTCAACTTCAAATCAAAGATTTTCATGGGGAAAATTGGGTGTTTTGGGTAGAACCTAGGTTTTCTACAAATTGAGAAGCTGGACCTCAATTTGGGGTCCGATTTAAAAACAAATCATATATTTGGATTCATGGGGGAATGAGTAACCGGGTTTTGGTCCGAACCTCGAGTTTCGACCACGTGGGTCCGGGGGTATTTTTGACCTTTTTGAAAAAAAAACCTTGAAAAATCTATTTTCATGCATTGGGGATGATTCATTTAGTAATTATTAATGTGATTAAGTAACTTATGACTAGATTCGAGCGGATTGGTGGTGGAATCAAGAGGTAAAGCTATACTAGAAGCGTGAGTTGAGTTTGGAGCATTCGAGGTAAGTGTTTGTTCTAACTTTGGCTTGAGGGAATAGGATTAGGATGATATTTGCTACTTGCTAATGTGGAGTACGGTGTATAGGCATGGTGACGGTTATCTATGCACCGGAGTCTAGCATGACCGTGAGTCTTGATTGCTTTTAATTCGAATAATGTGACACAAGCTCCTTGTTATTTGATGAGTTTCATATAATGTGAACGGTTGAGGTAAAATTGTGATTGGTGTACTTTTGGAGCGTTAGCTCGAACATGAATGTGTTAGTTGAGGAAGAATGGATTTAAAAAGGAGAATGTGTTGTGAATACTCCCTTGCCGGGATGTGTAGACTGATATATATATTCTCCCTTGTCGGGATATTTTGGGCTGTTAGCTGTACCCTTGCCGGGTTAAAGGTATTGAGTTGTTATTCTCCCCTGAAGGGGTCTACTATATGAAGTCAGATATTATGAACTATATTATGGGATCGTGTGGCACGCCGTCCACTTATATATGATATTATGGGATCGTGTGGCACGCCGTCCACTTAAATATGATATTATGGGATCGTGTGGAACGCCGTCCACTTATATATGATATTATGGGATCGTGTGGAACACCATCCACTTATATGTGATATTATGGGATCGTGTGGCACGCCGTCCACTTATATATGATATTATGGGATCGTGTGGCACGCCGTCCACTTATATGTGATATTATGGGATCGCGTGGCACGCCGTCCACTTATATATAATATTATGGAATCGTGTGGCACGCCGTCCACTTATATGTGATATTATGGGATCGTGTGGCACGCCGTCCACTTAAATATAATATTATGGGATCGTGTGGCATGCCGTCCACTTATATATATATATCATGGGAACCGGAGTCTCTTCTGCTTATTTCCGATATTTCATTTTTATCTGTTACTCCCCGATAGCATGTCCCCTCCCAGTTTTACTTTGTATTATCTTGTTATTGTTTTCTTGCACTTGTTGTATATATATTTGTACAGGTTAATTGTGGTAGGTACTGTCTAGCCTCGTTACTACTTCGCCGGGGTTAGGCCAGGCACTTACCAGCACATGGGGTCGGTTGTGCTGATGCTACACTCTGTGCATTTTTGTGCACAGATCAGGGAGTAGCTTACGGACCACAGCAGTAGGATTTCTGGGAGCTGTCTTCAGTCCAGGGACTCTCGAGGTAGTCTAGCTGGCGTTCGCAGGCCGAAGTCCCTTTCCATGTTTTTCGTTTGTTCATCTTGTATCAGACAAACATGATGTATTTCCTTTCAGACATTGTTTGTAGTATTCTGTAGTAGTCCGTGAGCTAGTGACACCAGACCTTGGGTAGTGATGTGTATTAAACTTCCGCACTTTTGGTTTTCAGTTGCTTTAGATTTAAAGTCTTCCGCTTAAATTTTGTCTCGTTTATTATATTGTTTGAAAGAAAGCAGGAAAGGTGTTTTAAATATTTGGCTTGCCTAGCTCCGATAGTAGGCGCCATCACGACACCCGATGGTGGGAAATCCGGGTCGTGACAAGTTGGTATCAGAGCACTAGGTTACTTATAAGCTTATCAATCTTAAGCTGTCTAGAAAGCTTTAGCTCATTACACAAGTTTAATCCTTCTTGTGTACACACTCCTATAATTTTACCATAGGTATAATTACCATACTGAATTTCACCGTAACTACCCCTTAATACTTTCCTTACCTTTTCAGCAAATAAGGAAGGGAGACCGTCTATAAACTTAGCTTTCCAATGCTCATATTTATTCTCGGTTAGTTCCATAACCCTACTATTGGGTTTAACTATACCTTTGAGTTTATTAAACTCTGATCATGTCTCAGTTTTATAATCAGAAATGGTCTCAATTCTATCAGCAAAATTTTTAGATAAATCAATTGGTCTAACATTCAAACCAGCCGTAACAACCTGCATCATTCCTAAAAACATATCAGAATTTTCATTAATCGAATCAATCTGATCAGAAATTTCTTTTCCCTTTTCATTTAGCGATTCAAAAATTCCTTTAGCCGAAAAATCAGTTGGAGAATCAGTTAGAGAATTATTTTTCTCAATTTAAGTAATCCGGTGATCACAAATCATTTGATTTTGTTTAAGAGACTTAATATCTCTTTTCAAATCATCAAAAGAAGCATCTCTGCTAGGTGTACTGGACTTATGAAGTCTTTTATTAATTTCAGACAAAGAATAAGGCGCAAAATATTCAAATTCGTTCTTATATTTTTTCAAAAGGTTTTGAACTACTAGAACTAGAACTTGCAGCTAGATTAATAATTTTTTCACGACGTTTTTCATCGGTAACTTCCTTTAAAAGCTCTATTACATTTTCATATGTAATAGTTTTCATATTTAAATTATGAAATTATGATTGCAATTTATAAAATTCGTCATCATCACAAGTACATATCACCTTTGCAAGCAGTGCAATAAGTATCAACATTTTTATCACTATCAGATAAATCAATTAAATCAATTTTTTGTATTGAATTTCAAAATCAAAAGGCGCCAGTTGAGCTTGCCATCTAGCAAATATTAATTTAGATGCATCATGTTTGAAATCTTTGTCAAACATATATTTAACAGATTGAGCATCAAGTTTTTATTAAAAACTTTTGATTATATAAATCGTCTTGAAATTTTAAAACACATTTAACAATAGTCAACATTTCATGAGCCACAGTAGCATATTTCTTCTGGGCTTCGGTCCATTTACCAGAGTGAAATCTTATCAGGTATTCACTCTTATTGTTGGGATTCACTTGTTTTAAAATCCCACCGTAGCCAATGTTGGACGCATCAGTCTCAATAATTTTTTGCCATGTAGGATTAGCAAGAGTTAAGAAAGGTAAAGACTTAACACACCGTTTAATATTTTTGACTAACGTAGTATGCTGGTCAGTCCAAGGCATCTTATGATCTTTTTTCAGCCTGTCGTATAGAGGGGCTAGATCACGGATAAACTTTTGTAAAAAGGAGATATATAATTCAAACTTCCCAAAAATCTTTGTAATTGAGTCCTATCAGTAATATCATCAGGAAATTTTAAGGCAAAATCAATCGATCTTTGTATCAGGGTAATTTTTCCTTGGCAAATATTATGACCTAAAATCGAACATTTGTTTGGAATAGACTCATTTTTGCTTTAGAAATTACTAAACCGTTTTGTATTACAATTTTCTTAAAAAAATCATAAATGGACAATTCCTAGGATAGATCCTAGGACAATTCCTAGGATAGACCCCCTCTACTCAAAGTAGGAAGAAGAAGAAAAAGAGATATCATAGGTATCCTAACCCAGATAGCCCGTATAAGAAAAAGAGTTCTAGATATAGGTCTAAGGAAGAGCGTGATACTAGAAAAGTGCATCGAAAATCTACTCGATTTACGAAGAATAGATCAAAGAGAGATCTTGCTGATATTAAGTGTTATAAGGGTGAAAATTTGGTCATATTTCTCTTTTTCTTATACGGGCTATCCGAGTTAGGATACCTATGATATCTGTTTTTCTTCTTCTTCCTACTTTGAGTAGAGGTTCCGGGTAAACCGAACTGGGTACAAAGTCACCCAATTGGGATTTCTCTTTAAGCTTATCAATCTTAAGCTGTCTAGAAAGTTTTAGCTCATTACACATGTTTAATCCTTCTTATGTACACACTCCTATAAGTTTACCATAGGTATAATTACCATACTGAATTTCACCGTAACTACTCCTTAATACTTTCCTTACCCTTTCAGCAATTAAGGAAGGGAGACCGTCTATAAACTTAGCTTTCCAATGCTCATATTTATTCTCGGGAAGTTCCATAACCATACTATTGGGTTTAACTATACCTTTGAGTTTATTAAACTCTGACCATGTCTCAGTTTTATAATCAGAAATGGTCTCAATTCTATCAGCGAAATTTTTAGATAAATCATTTAATGTACCACTTATGAGCCGTAACAACCTGCATCATTCCTAAAAACATATCAGAATTTTCATTAATCGAATCAATCTGATCAGAAATTTCTTTTCCCTTTTCATTTGACGATTCGGAAATTCCTTTAGCCGAAAAATCAGTTAGAGAATTATTTTTCTCAATTTGAGTAATCCGATGATCACAAATCATTTGATTTTGTTTAAGAGACTTAATATCTTTTTTCAAATCATCAAAAGAAGCATCTCTGCTAGGTGTACTGGACTTATGAAGTCGTTTATTAATTTCAGACAAAGAATAAGGCGCAAAATGTTCAAATTCATTCTTATATTTTTCAAAAGGTTTTGAACTACTAGAACTAGAACTTGCAGCTAGATTAATAATTTTTTCACAAAGTTTTTCATCGGTAACTTCCTTTAAAAGCTCTATTACATTTTCAGATGTAATAGTTTTCATATTTAAATCATGAAATTGTGATTGCAATTTATATAATTCGTCATCATCACAAGTACAAATATCTCCTTTGCAAGCAGTTCAAGAAGTATTAAGAAATCCGGAAGGGAATTATCAATTCCTTTTTTGTATTGAATTTCAAAATCAAAAGGCGCCAGTTGAGCTTGCCATCTAGCAAATATTAATTTAGATGCATCATGTTTGAAATCTTTGTCAAACATATATTTAACAAATTGAGCATCAGTTTTTTATTAAAAACTTTTGATTATATAAATCGTCTTGACATTTTAAAACACATTTAACAATAGTCAACATTTCATGAGCCACAGTAGCATATTTCTTCTGGGTTTCGGTCCATTTACCAGAGTGAAATCTTATCAGGTATTCACTCTTATTGTTGGGATTCACTTGTTTTAAAATCCCGCCGTAGCCAATGTTGGACGCATCAGTCTCAATAATTTTTTGCCATGTAGGATTAGCAAGAGTTAAGCAAGGTAAAGACTTAACACGCTGTTTAATATTTTTGACTAACATAGTATGCTGGTCAGTCCAAGTCTTCTTATGATCCTTTTTCAGCCTGTCGTATAGATGAGCTAGATCATGAAATAAACTTTTGTAGAAAGGAGATATATAATTCAAACTTCCCAAAATTCTTTGTAATTGAGTCCTGTCAGTTATAACATCAGGAAATTTTGAGGCAAAATTAATCGATCTTTGTATCGGGGTAATTTTTTCTTGGCAAATATTATGACCTAAAAATCGAACATTTGCTTGGAATAGACTCATTTTTGGTTTAGAAATTACTAAACCGTTTTGTATTACAATTTTATTAAAAATATCAAGATGCTTAATATGCATCTCTAATGTTTTAGAAAATACTAATATGTCGTCAATATAAACAATGATAAAATCTAGATAAGGGTTAAAAATATCATTCATAATTTTCTGAAATTTAGAAGGGGCATTTTTTAAACCAAATGGCATGACATTCCATTCATATTGCCCAAATGGAACATTAAAAGTAGTTCTATAAGTATGCTCCTTAAAATTTGAAATTGCCAATACAGATTTTAAATCGAATTTTGAAAATATATTGGCGTCATATAATCTAGATAGCAAGTCCCTTTTATTGGGGATAGGATATCTAATCCATTTTAGATGTTTATTCAATGGTTTATAATTTATAACTAATCTAGGAATACCACGTTCCTTTTCTACAGCATTATTAACATAAAAGACAGAACATGACCAAAGAGATTTTGAGGGTTTTATCAAACCCTTTTGTATCAAGCTGTCAATCTCGTTTTTGCAGAATTCGACCAATTCAGCATTCCTCTGGCAAGGTCGAGACTTAGTAGGGATATCATCTTCGGAGAAGTTTTCTTCATAAAGAAGAGTTACAATATGCCTTTTTCTCATATTAATCAAGGCGTTAATATCTCTAGTTACGGGATCTGTAACAAAAAAATAACTTATCTCTCTATCTTGATAAGTAGCAGAAAAACCCTGTGCATCTATGTTATTAAAAGGGTAAATAGCATTAATAAAAGGGGTTCCGAGTATAATCGGAGGGTATAACTGGTTTTTTACCAAAAAGAAGAAATGAGGAATGGATAGCCCTTTTGACAACTTTAGCGGGCTTTAATGTCACAGCTGGCTAGACGTAGCCACTAAGGCAAAGCCAATAAGAGTAGTACCAGAGTCGACTGTACCACAATCTTGGAACCAAGCCAAGAAACTATATTAAAATTCCTTTATATTTTGAAAGAGTCTGGATTCTTCATGATTAATATGCAAGAGAAATTAGTTTTTCAACATAGATATGAATTCGTTTAGCCGGACATAGTCACGGCTGGGGAGAGAAACTAAGTATATAGAATACTATATAATAAAATAAAATAAATACCTTTAAGGCCAGAAGCAAGGCCCTGAAGATGAACTGAACTTCAAAACTTTTATTAATCTTCAACTGATTTACAAAACTAATAAGCTAAAAGCTTTACAAGAAGGAGAGAGTTTAAAGAGAGAGATTAAAGAGAGAGGGGGGTTTCACGACCTGCCTCTTCAAATGAAGAGGTCCTCTATTTAGAGAAGGAAAAAAATAATATAAAGAATCTTTAAATAGTAGATTGGGTCCCACATCTAGGTCACTATACAGTTTTTCTACTATTGGGAATAGCGTATCTGGGTCCCATATACAGCCGTAGATGAAGGTGTTGATAATATAGGTATGGCTCTAGTTAAGGGTAGAGAAGATGCAGTGTATACCCTTATCCTTACAATTTTAGAGCATTTCAATGGTAGATTTACCTCAAATCATGAGACCATCAGAACCTTACTTAATGGGCTTATATGTAAGACCCTTAGTGAATTTAGATGGTATAAAGATACTTTTATGAGTAGGGTTATAGAACTACCGGAGAATAAATATGAGCATTGGAAAGCTAAGTTTATAGACGGCCTCCCTTCCTTATTTGCTGAAAGGGTAAGGAAAGTATTAAGGGGTAGTTACGGTGAAATTCAGTATGATAATTATACCTATGGTAAACTTATAGGAGTGTGTACACAAGAAGGATTAAACTTGTGTAATGAGCTAAAGCTTTCTAGACAGCTTAAGATTGATAAGCTTAAAGAGAAATCTCAATTAGGTGACTTTTCTACCCAGTTCGGTTTACCCGGAACCTCTACTCAAAGTAGGAAGAAGAAGAAAAATAGATATCATAGGTATCCTAACCCGGATAGCCCGTATAAGAAAAAGAGGTCTAGATATAGGTTTAAGGAAGAGCGTGATACTAGAAAAGCGCATCGGAAATCTACTCGATTTACGAAGAATAGATCAAAGAGAGATCTCGTTGATATTAAGTGTTATAAGTGTGGAAAGTTTGGTCATATTTCTCCAAATTGCAAGCTTCAAAAGCTGAAAACCTTAGAACTCGATGATGAGTTACGCGATAAGGTTTATGGCTTGTTATACACTTCAGGTCAGAATCTGACTATTACTCTGAAACTGAATCTGAAGATGAAGTTGATTTAATTGATTTATCTGATAGTGATAAAATGTTGATACTTCTTGCACTGCTTGCAAAGGTGATATTTGTACTTGTGATGACGACGAATTTTATAAATTGCAATCACAATTTCATGATTTAAATATGAAAACTATTACATCTAAATATGTAATAGAACTTTTAAAGGAAGTTACCGATGAAAAATGATAATAGGCTAAATTGTTTAATATAGCCTATGTTTTAGCTCAACTTAAGGATGGTTTACTATTGTAAATGTTCAAATAATGCAAAAATTGGCTCTAATCATGACTTTAATGTCTCACAGGAGTTCAATAAACAAATAAGGATTTATGATGGTACTCAAGTGAAAAATGGAGTCAAATGACGAAAAGTTGAGCAGCAACATCTTAACACGAGAAAACCCCACTAGCGTGGGTCATGCGCTGGTCATGCGCTCCCGCGCTAGTTCAGTGATTTGGATAGAAAGAAACTCGATATGTGCGGGATATGCGCTGGTCATGCGCTCCCGCGCTAGTCCTGTCCAGAAAAGCAATTATTGAGGGGTAAATTGGTCAATTTGGGAGTAATCTACTAAACTACCATAAAGTAAAAGCTCCATTATTGGATAGATCAGATTTGGAGAGGAAGAAATAATTCTAGAGAGATAAAGTGAAGAGAAGACTCAATCTTGAAGTGAAGAAAAGAAGGGGATTACAATCTTGAAGCAAGAACTAAAAGAGTTTTTCTAAACTTTCTTCTTGTAGTTACTTATATTATGTTTAAGACTTTTATTGTTGATTTTAGTATGATTATAAATAGCTAAAAACTCTAGTATTCTTGGGTCATGGATGTTAGATAATTATGTTATTTGAAGCTTAGATTGAAGATATTGAATTTATTGTTATGAGTTGTTTATTTGATTCTGCTTCTAATTATTTTACTGCGTAGCTAACAGTGAAATATTATTTACGAATCTTGAATTAAACTTGACAAAGAAAATTCTTGGTTGCATATAGAATCAAATAGAACAAGTTTTGAATCTCGGGCATCGGGTGAAGAATTCGCAATTAAGATAGACATATACTTAATTGCCTTGTTTGGTTGAAAAATAGGAGTTGTAAATGCATTCTTGCTAATATTAATACCATAGACATATAGGTATTAGTTTAACTTGAATAGATGCATAAGAACTCGAAAGATTCTTATGAATATTATTAACCCTATAATCAATAACCCGGATAATTCAATAAATCCATTTTAAGCTAAAATAGTAGCATAATTTCTAGCAAGTCCATGACCCGGGAATATATTTATCCAAATTGTTATAAACATATTGTGAAATTGGTAGTAATTCTGTGTAGTATTATTGTTAAATTACCAGTCAAGCTTTAAGTTGGATATTTATGTATTTTGTAATGAATTAGCTTAAATCGATAATTGTTTGAGTTTGCATCAGTTGATAAGTTAATCACAAGTCCTCGTGGGAACGATACTTTACTTATTACTATATTACTTGTCGATCGCGTACACTTGCGTGAGTGTTTAGGTCGCAACAAGTTTTTGGCGCCGTTGCCGGGGACTTGGAAATTAACTATTCTTCTAGATTAGACATTGAATTGTTTTTATTTATTCAATTTTTTTGTTTTAGATTAGTTAATATTTTTTATTTATTTTAACATGAAATCTTGGAATGAAAGTTATTCGAATGATGGTTATTCTTATTTTGATGATCCTTGTCCATATTGTGGAGGACCACACTGGTGGAAAAATTGTCAGAATGTTCCAGGAAATCAGTTGTGCTCACAATCTCAACCCTTTGAGTGGAATATTTGTAATATGTGTGGTGGTCAAGATGGCCACTGGGATGGTTGTCCTAATTCTTTTCATCCTTCTCTGAGCCCTTATTATGATCATTCTAATAATGTTTGTGAGTTTGATAGGGGCAATGAAGTACAAGACATGGAACCTGATGCATATATTGAGGATATTTTAAAGCAAGTAGCAGAGCAACATGATGAATTCAAAAAAGATATGAAAAGAATGAGGGCAACAATCACAAGAATGAAGGCCAATATAGAAGAATTGAATGAAGATAGTGAGTACCAGCAAGAGGAAAATTTTGAAAAAGAGGAGATTTTGAGTCAAACCTGGCTGGTGGAACAAGCTGAAAGATTGGAGATATGTGAGGCTCAACGTGAGAAAATTACAGATGGGATACAAGGCCTAATAGAAGGAAGAGCTAAAATAGGACAAGAGATCGAAAAATTTGGCACTGTTATTCATGACTTGGGAGCTCAATTGATTGCAAAGGCTGATGCGTCTAATGTCCAACAAAATAGTTCTGAGTTGTGTGAAACTGAAAAGGAACTTATACGCCAATTCGAGGATCTAAAATTGGAGAGTCAATCATTCGAGCGTACTTTTATTAATGATGTCCATGTTGAGGAAAGCACTCTAGAGCCATGTGAAGAAGTAGATAATGTTATATTTGAAGACTCTAGTGTGTGTACATATGAGGATGTAACTAGTGATACAATTCTAGAGTTAGGGCATACTGCTCCTCATTCCATACATTTTCAACATTGTGTTTGGATGATGACATGGAAATCGAGTCATCTGAGCCTTTGGGGGAACCAATGTACGAGGACCTGGGTACTTATATTCTGGAATTTATCGTGCTAGAGAGACATAATTACATACCTCATTTGAAAGCCAAAAAGTGTAGAACACGATATTGGTTGCTCGACTATGTTAAATTTGTCTCACCACCCCTAGAGCATAGCAAAAAGCTTGAAGCCAAATTGGGGGCTCAATTTATAAGTTCAAAGTGGAGGCAAAAAGTGGTTCACGTCGTACCGCGATGTTAAATTAGGCGCTTGTTGGGAGGCAACCCAGCTTTACTGCTTTCTTTTATTTTTATTTATTATTGTTTATTTTAGTTTTCTACCTTTGTAGCATTTGTTGTAGGATTATGAGCATAGAAGAAAAGCCACTGAAAGTGTGCAAATGCGAGGCAGCTGGTTGGAACTAGTGTGCGGTACCCGCACAAAGGACCATCCTTGGGAGAAGTCTGAGTACACCGTGAGCTGCCAGTGCTTCGGTCTTTGGCCTTTCAGGGAGTTTCTTGTCCACCCTTGTTATTTTTTGCTTTTATTTGTGCATTGGGGATATTGCACTCTTTTAAGTGTGGGGTGGGAGAATTCCTTTGGATAATTTGCTTTTTAGTATTTTAGCTTCTTATTTCTTTTCTTCGCAGTTGTGTAGTATTTTAGAAGATTAATTTTTTTGTGAAACAAAAAAATGGTAGAAAAATTAGACTTTTCCCTACGACAGATCTTTTAGATGAATTTTCTTGAGGGAAGTGAGTCTAGAGAAAACAACAAAAAGATTTTTGTTTTTATTTTTTATTTTTAGGTAGTATAACAAATCCCCCTTGGTTTTTCTTTAAGCCACGGTTCTTTTCTAAGGGTTTATTTTGAACCAGGCATAGGTAGTTTTTAATTTCTGTTTTTATATTTTTATTTGTAGACTAAAATAAGGAGTTATAAGTTATAGAAAAGTGAACCCATAGCGTTGACACACCTTAATACAATAGACCCTAGAGTGTAACGCTTAGTCTTAATTGTTGAATCTCATGGAAAGTGCCTTAAATTGTATGTTTGTTACTGAATTGACTGCTCGTAATGGAGTGTCTTGATGAGCTGATCTGGAATGAGTCATATGCCATGTGTGGTGAGTATTTGTGTAGTCCATGTATTGTACTTGTGTCTAGAACTTGCTCGGTATGTGAGTTGAAGCGAAATTTGAGGTGATGCTCGGTTTGAAAAATGATGTTAGGCTTTCTTTGACCTTTTTGAGCTTAATTGCTTATTAAAAATAAAATTTGTCCCTAGTTAACCCTTTTGAGCCTTCAGACTTTTTGTTTGGCACCCGCATTACAAGCCTATACCCTTTTGTTCTTAATTGACATTGTTTGATCCTTTTATCTCTTAAAGCACTTTAATTGTGAGAAGAGCGCTAAAAGAAGTAAGAAGGAAATAAGTGTGGGGTGGCTTTTGAGTGGAACCAATAAAAGGATGAAAGGTGCACTTATGTTGTAAACGAATACACCACTAGCAGAAATTGAGTGACAAGAAGAAAAAAAAAAGAGAAAGAGATGATTACATTGTGTTTTGCTCTAGCTAGTGGGAATGAATTAATAGAGTGCTTAAAGAAGAAGGGCGTATTTTTGGGATGATATTGTGTATAAATGAGAAGTGGGTTGAAGAATTTATGCTGAAAATTGCTCGTGTGATGTGTTAAAGTGCTTAGGGGTTGAGTCACTATTCCTAAATACATCCTACCCGTCCCTTAGCCCACATTACAACCATGAAAAAGTCCTAATTGATTTTGGATCGAGCTAGCCTACCTTAGTAGAGATTTACATTAAGGGCAAGCTTATGGTGCCAATTGCATGCATGTGATCTCTTTTGTGAGAGTGAGTGATTTCCCTGATATATGTGAATATATGAATTGAATGTGGTGGACTGAATACAATTTTTGTTGATGTAATTGTGAGGGCATATGAATCGTGACGGAGAAGCAAGTCTTGATTTCTGTGTAGAGTACTTTGAGGAAGTGTGAATATTGCATGGCACTTGAGAGTTGGCTTTGAGGCTAGGATTGTTCACTGCTAGGCGTAATACATGTACATTGTTCTAGGTGTAATGCGTTAAGGGAAATGGTTGAGTGAAGAATTCTCTAAAAAGAATATAGTGGATTGCTCGAGGACTAGCAATAAGCTAAGTGTGGGGTGTTGATAATAGGCTAAATTGTTTAATATAGCCTATGTTTTAGCTCAACTTAAGGATGGTTTACTATTGTAAATGTTCAAATAATGCAAAAATTGGCTCTAATCATGACTTTAATGTCTCACAGGAGTTCAATAAACAAATGAGGATTTATGATAGTAATCAAGTGAAAAATGGAGTCAAATGACGAAAAGTTGAGCAGCAACATCTTAGGAAGAGAAAACCCCACTAGCGCGGGTCATGCGCTGGTCATGCGCTCCCGCGCTAGTTCAGTGATTTGGATAGAAAGAAACTCGATATACGCGGGATGTGCGCTGGTCATGCGCTCCCGCGCTAGTCCTGTCCAAAAAAGCAATTATTGAGGGGTAAATTGGTCAATTTGGGAGTAATCCACTAAACTACCATAAAGTAAAAGCTCCATTATTGGATAGATCAGATTTGGAGAGGAAGAAATAATTCTAGGGAGAGAAAGTGAAGAGAAGACTCAATCTTGAAATGAAGAAAAGAAGGGGATTACAATCTTGAAGCAAGAACTAAAAGAGTTTTTCTAAACTTTCTTTTTGTATTTACTTATATTATGTTTAAGACTTTTATTGTTGATTTTTGTACGAATATGAGTAGCTAAAAACTCTAGTATTCTTGGGTCATGGATGTTAGATAATTATGTTATTTGAAGCTTAGATTGAAGATATTGAATTTATTGTTATGAGTTGTTTATTTGATTCTGCTTCTAATTATTTTACTGCGTAGCTAGCAGTGAAATATTATTTACGAATGTTGAATTAAACTTGACAAAGAAAATTCTTGGTTGCATATAGAATCAAATAGAACAAGTTTTGAATCTCGGGCATCGGGTGAAGAATTCGCAATTAAGATAGACATATACTTAATTGCCTTGTTTGGTTGAAAAATAGGAGTTGTAAATGCATTCTTGCTAATATTAATACCATAGACATATAGGTATTAGTTTAACTTGAATAGATGCATAAGAACTCGAAAGATTCTTATGAATATTATTAACCCTATAATCAATAACCCGAATAATTCAATAAATCCATTTTAAGCTAAAATAGTAGCATAATTTCTAGCAAGTCCATGACCCGGGAATGTATTTATCCAATTGTTATAAACATATTGTTTAAGTGGTGCAGTAATTCTGTGTAGTATTATTGTTAAATTACCAGTCAAGCTTTAAGTTGGATATTTATGTATTTTGTAATGAATTAGCTTAAATCGATAATTGTTTGAGTTTGCATCAGTTGATAAGTGTCGCGACCCAAATCCCGGTCGTGATGGCGCCCAACACACTACTAGGCAAGCCCGACCATTATTCAACACTTAACCCAATTTATCAAAAATAGCGGAAAGAAATATCAATTAAGCAAGATTAAAGTACTGAAGATTTTAACAAAATACACAATATAATCTCACTAGGACCCGGTGTCACGAATCTGAGCCTCTAGAATACAGAATATCATCCTAATACATGGTATATCCAAAGTCTGATAATGCGGAAATAAAGAGATAGGATAGGAGGGAGAAGATCAATGGCTGCGAACGCCGTGCAGCTACCTCGATACTCCCAGAAGCTGGATCTGCTGATCAACTGGATCTACTGAGCCTGAGACTGCCCTGGATTTGCACACAAGGTGCAGAGAGTAAAGTGAGTACTCCGAACCAGTGAGTAATAAAAGTAACTACAGTCCAAAGATAAGAAAATCCAGTAAATACACAAAGTAAGCTCAAATCCAAATATACAACAACATATGGAACTGAGCAGCTAAACAACAGTATAAATAGAAATACATGAATGCAATGCAATGCATATGATGGTACATTCTAGTACCCACTGCGGTGTGCAGCCCGAGCCATCCATATTTATTTATCGTCGACGGCGCTCACTGGGGGTGTGTACAGGCTCCGGAGGGGCTCCTACAGCCCAAACGCAATATCTTGGTCAGTCATTGTTACCTGACCAATTTATATCATACAGTGCCATTGTTACCACTGTTCAAGTATATCATCCAGTGTCATTGTTACCACTATTTCAAGTATATCACACAGTGTCATTGTTACCACTGTTTCAAGTATATCACACAGTGTCATTGTTACCACTGTTTCAAGTATATCACACAGTGTCATTGTTACCACTGTTTCAAGTCACTTTATAATCAGTCCAGAAAATAATATAATAAGCCCCTTGGGCATTTACAAAACAGAAGTTCCCAGCCCGGAATACATTTAAAAATATCATTTAAGTTTTCAACACTTAGAATTATGGCTGAGTTTGCAAAACAGCATTTAAAACCTTGGACTGAAATTAAATGATATGCAAATCATGCTAAGCAGTAATATCAATCCTCGAAAGATTTTACAAATCGGCATAAGGCCCCAAACATGGCATCAAACCCCGTAATATCAATGAAGTATGTGTATCAATCACTAGTATAGTATAAACATCACACGGGATGGACCAAGTCACAATCCCCAATAGTATCCGACCCCGCACTCGCCATGGAGTGCGTGTCACGCCTCAATATAGCGTTACGATGTGAAAGTCCAGGGTTTCAAACCCTCAGAATAGCATTTACATCTATTACTCACCTCAAGACGGCCAAATGTCTACTCCGTGATGCCCTTTCCTTTCAAATCGACCTCCTCGCGCGTCGAATCTTGCCAAAACCACAAGGAATATATTACAATAGGCTAAGGGAATATAACTCAATCGAAAAGACTCGAAAAATATCAAAAATCACGAAATTTGCAAAACCCGAGCCCCGGTCCCACTTCTCGAAAAATTAAGAAAGTCACATCACCGGATTCCTAGTCTCGCCACGAGTCCGTACATATAAAATGTACCAAAATCGGAGTTCAAATGGCCCCTCAAATCTTCATTTTAGAATTTCAATCTCAAGCCCTAATTTCTTATAATTTGGCTATGTTTTCATGGATTTCAAGTATGATTCTTCAATAAAATCATGTATTTAACTCATAAAAGTTACCTCCAATCGATCTCAGTTGAAACTCCCTTCAATCCCCGTCCAAAAGCTCTCAAAATGACTGAGAATTGTGGAAAAATGACCCAAAATCGGATATAAACTCACTGCCCAAATTTTTCGCAATTACTGTTCACCCGCGCGGTATTGTTCACGGGCGGGTTACTGTTCACTGCTGCTAAAAAATGCACCAGCAGCCAAATTAAATTGCAGCACAGCCATTTTTCACTAAAATGACTCTAACTCCATCATACGAACTTGGAATTAGACGATTTTTGTTCCTATGAGTCACAAATAATAATACGAACACAACCCTTCAATCGAAACTCAATTCGGAGCTCATTTGCCCAGTGCAATATCCATTTCGCTCGTTAAACAATTACTCATGTTTCGCGTCAAAAACCTAATCGCGACTTGATGAAATTAGACCAAAATTTCCAGATCAGTCCTATAATTCATTATCAAAATTCCAGAAGTCTCGGAATCAAATTTGGATCTCTAAAACTAAAAATGAACCTTTAGATCATTACATTTATGCTCAAAACGGCAAAAATCTTGCAAAAACTCTTCCAAAACCTCATGGGATCCCAACAAAGTATACTAACAAGTCCCATAATATGAATCAAACTTAGTTGTTCCTTCGAATCACCAAAAACAACGCAAAAATACTAAATTCACCACGGATTCAAGCCTATAAACTTTGAAACTTCAAATTTTCACATCCGATGTCGAAACACGTCAAAACTAGTCCGAATGATCTCAAATTTTGCAGACAAGTCCAAAATGACATAACAAAGCTACAGAAACTCTCGGAATTCCATTCCGAGCCTCGATCAAAATCTTACCTATCAACCGGAATTCGCCAAAATACTAACTTTGTCGATTCAAGCTTAATTCTACACCGGTCATCACAAAAATATTCCGGGCACACTCCTAAGTCCCAAATCACCTAACAAAGCTATCCGAACCATAAAATTCGCATTTCGAGTGCTCTAACACATAAGTCAATATCCAGTTGACTTTTCCAACTTAAGCTTCCTTAAAAAGAGACTAAGTGTCTCAAACCTTACCAAAATCATTCAGGAATGACTTCAAATTTTGCACACAAGTCACATTCGACATTACGGACTTGCCCCAACTTTCGGAATCGCATTCCGACCCCGATATCAAAATTTCCACTTCCGGTCGAATTTTCTCAAAAACCTTCAAATTTCTATATTTAGCCAAACGGCTCCAAAATGACCTACGGACCTCCAAATTCACTTCCGATCGCGTTCCCAAATCTAGAATCACCATACGAAGCTACTCCCAGTCTCGGAATCCCAAACGGACATCAATAACACTGAAATGCATTTTAAACCAAACTGATGCAATTTCTTCTAAAATGCTATCTTCCACAATAGGCGCCAAAACGCTCCCGGGTTATCCAAAACCCGATCCGGGCATACGCCCAAGTCCGAAATCATCATACGAACCTGCTGGAACCTTCGGATCACAATTCCGAGGTCGTTTACTCAAAATTCCAATCCTAGTTCATTTCTTCAATTTTAAGCTTTCAAAATGAGAATTTCCATTTAGATTTGACTCCAAACTTCCTGAATTTTAATTCTAACCATACACACAAGTCAATATACCTGAGATGAAGCCGCTCATGGCCTCAAACTGCTGAATGACGCGCCGGAGCTCAAAACGGTCGGTCGGATCGTTACAATCTCCCCCACTTAAACATACGTTCGTCCTCGAACGTGCTGAGAACTACACTGAAGTAGTCTGAAATCACTTGTTTAACACATCATGCACCTTCCCATGATACCACTACTCCGTTGAGCACATTAGCTCGATAATTCTATAGATATACTTATTTATTCAAGCAAATAAGCCATTAGGCCCAATTCCAACATCCTGAATTTCCTTGCCAAGCCTGTTTCCATCATACGACCACCATATCAATCTCCACACGCTGTACCCAAACATGACTGCATAACTTTGCTGAATTCACACTTTGCATCACTTTACTCATAGAACCACAATAACATTCTTTAAACATAATAGTCGAAATTCCACGAATCTGATGCTCCCATTGCATCTCATGATCTACACAGGTCTTGCTCTAGATTTTTTTCCAACACCGATACGACTGAAGAGATGATGCCAAAATTCACAACCAACTGCTGAATCAACAATTCATTGGATCTACACTCCTGACAAGTTCCATTACCTTGTCCCAAACCAAAGAATGATCTTTGCTCTATAATATACTTCATATAATCAGTTTGCACTGACCCCAAATCTAGTAACCTCGTCTCACCCAGTACGAACTGCTCAGGCAATAAGCCACCTCAGACATAATCAAAAATCCCACAAGACGCCACAATGTGCCAGTATGCTATCAATTCGAACGCGATACAAAAGGAAGGCGAACTCTAGAATGAACTACTCAACTCGCACACTAACATAGACTTCCTCAGAAAACAGGGGAACAAAACACACAAAAGCAAATATGGTCACTGAACTGAACATCGCACTGTTGTGGCGTGCAACCCGATCCAAACAACATACCCATGGCGGTGTGCCACCCGATCCACATATAGAACTCACATAAGGAGATATACGTCGAGCTGAATAGCTCATCACATCAAAATACCGAATATCGGTCATAAACACACTAAGGTGCATAATATCATTCCCAAGGAAACATATAGCGCTATAGGCTACAAACTCAAGCACAACTGAGGTGCGATACATGATCTAAGTCTCATCCTGCTCATATAACATCACCGCTGAGCGGAACCTCAACACATAAGGAATTTACCAAGCCGTCTCACAACTCATACGGTGCAATATATCTTTACATGAATTAACTGACCACGAAATAAGACCGCGACTATCCTTCCATAAAGAGCACATTGCTGAAATAAACACAACTGGCCTGACGTAAGGCTCACTTCCACATTTAAATCTATCCACCGACCTCAAGTCAATCCTGATCGTGCCAAGCTAGGCCAATAATCTTTCACAGGTCCATAACCCAATAAACAGAGTGCCCTCCAGGCATAAATTCTCAAATGGATGATATTACCAAAATCCTCATACTTGGTTTAAATTTCTAATTAATCAAGTGACTACATGTCACACTTATACAATATTCCTGTGGGACAAGCTCCCACCATCTTCCGAAATAATTAACGGGTCTGCACATCCAAACCACCGGCTGCACTAACGCTGAAAAGCGATCAAGAATCCCTAACCAGGATGCAAAGCCTTTCTCACAGAACACCGACCTCAGGTGATACTGACGTCAATACCCATCTTACTCAAAACACTGAAACTCATATACTGCTCATCCGAGATCGTGACATCACAGTCATTGACCAAACTGCAACCTTGGTCCTTACTTCAAATTCCATACCACTCACTGCACCTCACGTGCCAATATACGATAGACGCGATTTCCATCACAACTCTGAAACCGCCGATAGGCTAATACTTCATAACATAAGACTTTCCATTTAACTCACTTCAGGAGAACTATAGCATATAGGCGAATCCTCATAATCGTCGAATATGGCAATCTCTAAGTAGTGGTCCAAGCCGCCATAACCCTTTCCGGGATACGCCTACTCATAACAGGCCCTAACAGAAGAATGATTCAGAATAACATCAATCACTACGGCCGACAAGCCTCACACGCACCGCCACAAATCACATGCATAACTCGATCACGCTGAACGAACCGATCACTGACACCAATATGCCAACTCAACTATGGCTAATCAATCTACTTCCTTCCAGTTTATCCTTGATTGCCTTAGAAATAATAATATCTCCCTTCAACACCTAACTTATTCCAACCGCACTCACCCCGAGTGACCTTAAATCATGAGACCATGCTGTCTCAAATACCATGACCATTTCATGTCTCTCAAATGCTACACCGCAAGTCAAAACATCATAGAACATTCTGTGCCTTTCTTCATAAGCTGCTTCAAAAGCTTGACTCTTAACCGTACTTATAGACTCAAAATCATTAGGCACCACACTTTACCTCTTGAATTAACTAGGACCGCTATTGAGAGCCACCCAGCTCTGACTTGGCCCCGAATGCAACCAACTCTACTGAATTTTATAACATATGAATACCCTCTCGATAAAGCACCTAGAGGGATCACTTCCCTCGAAGCCTGCACCTATACGAGGCATAAATCATGAATCTTCCCTCAAGTCTGAACATGAGCCAATAAGGCTAACCATAGCATGCATCCAACAATTCATTTACTCAAATTACCACTCATGGTCCTTTTCCGTAGCTGCAATAACCCACCAATACGCCAATAACCAGAATTCACGCAGGTAATAAACCGTGCAATCAGCTAATCAACAGCAAGCTCCCCAACTTGGCTCGAAGCCATAGATCACAACACATATACTCTATTGCTGTCGTAATATCATGGTGAGATTAAACTCACTCCATCATAAGCTCGTGGAAACACGAATCATCTGGAATTTTAACTCTTCTGCAATTCTTGCATTTACTCACACAACAGTTAAGCCCACTCTCTAGGCGACCAATTTTTTTTTTAAGTCCTAAATTTTTCAAAAATTTCGGCAGAGCCTCCTTTGTAATTGGTCCTATCCACCTGCCAGAGAATCACCAAAACCATCCTAACAACACATCCACAACTTGACAAAGCATCACAATGCATATCAATTACATAAATCTAAATTGATACATGGACATGCGTTGCACCTATTTGAATCATAACACATAGAAAATACCCTTCAACCCTCCATTATTGGGCTATTCAACCAAGTAGGAACATATTCTTCCTTTAATATTTTCGACCTTCAAGGTGGTCTCCTTGACTCAACGATTTCGTCATAATACATTTACGGAAGCGATCTCAGCTCCCAGACTTATCTAACTAGGAGACACGAAAAATATTCTTCACGCGCCCATAACTCGGGCTACTCAACAAATCACAATAAGAAACGAATCACTTAACAGTTCATCTACTATCCAGTAGGCTTCTTCGCCACTACCAAGTCGTACAAATACACCTCGCAACACTAACATACTCATCACGTGGATATCCAACCGCCATTCCGGCTAACAAGGACAATAATGAACATATGAGTTCAAAACACTTGCTCACAAAATCAGCACCTCGGTGCTCAAGCCATTGGCAAAGATTTGGCCTCAAGTCCTCCAGACTGGTCTAACTTCAAACTCACAGAGATTACACCTCGCCCCTCGATCGGGGAATCAAAAGCCATCGAGACACATCTGATACTGAGCGCCCGTTGGTGCATACGATCACGCGGAAGGAATTTCAAAAGTTTCTTTTCAAGCTGAATCAAGGACGCACGATAAGAATTCAAGAATGTGAAGTTTTCCTAAAGGTTCGGCAGCCTCTCGAGGATAAGTACAGACGTCTCCGTACCGATCCGCGAGACTTTACTAAACTGGCTCATGACTCGCGAGACCAAGTAACCTAGGCTCTGATACCAACTTGTCGCGACCAAAATCCCGGTCGTGATGGCGCCCAACACACTACTAGGCAAGCCCGACCATTATTCAACACTTAACCCAATTTATCAAAAATAGTGGAAAGAAATATCAATTAAGCAAGATTAAAGTACTGAAGATTTTAACAAAATACACAATATAATCTCACTAGGACCCAGTGTCACGAATCTGAGCCTCTAGAATACAGAATATCATCCTAATACATGGTATATCCAAAGTCTAATAATGGGGAAATAAAGAGATAGGAAAGGAGGGAGAAGATCAATGGCTGCGAACGCCGTGCAGCTACCTCGATACTCCCAGAAGCTGGATCTGCTGATCAACTGGATCTACTGAGCCTGAGACTGCCCTGGATCTGCACACAAGGTGCAGGGAGTAAAGTGAGTACTCCGACCCAGTGAGTAATAAAAGTAACTACAGTCCGAAGATAAGAAAATCCAGTAAATACACAAAGTAAGCTAAAATCCAAATATACAGCAACATATGGAACTAAGCAGCTAAACAACAGTATAAATAGAAATACATGAATGCAATGCAATGCATATGATGGTACATTCCAGTACCCACTGCGGCGTGCAGCCCGAGCCATCCATATTTATTTATCGTCGACGACGCTCACTGAGGGTGTGTACAGACTCCGGAGGGGCTCCTACAGCCCAAGCGCAATATCTTGGTCAGTCATTGTTACCTGACCAATTTATATCATACAATGCCATTGTTACCACTGTTCAAGTATATCATCCAGTGTCATTGTTACCACTATTTCAAGTATATCACACAGTGTCATTGTTACCACTGTTTCAAGTATATCACACAGTGTCATTGTTACCACTATTTCAAGTCACTTTATAATCAGTCCAGAAAATAATATAATAAGCCCCTTGGGCATTTACAAAACAGAAGTTCCCAGCCCGGAATACATTTAAAAATATCATTTAAGTTTTCAACACTTAGAATTATGGCTGAGTTTGCAAAACAACATTTAAAACCTTGGACTGAAATTAAATGATATGCAAATCATGCTAAGCAGTAATATCAATCCTCGAAGGATTTTACAAATCGGCACAAGGCCCCAAACATGGCATCAAGCCCCGTAATATCAATGAAGTATGTGTATCAATCACCAGTATAGTATAAACATCACACGGGATGGACCAAGTCACAATCCCCAATAGTATCCGACCCCGCACTCGCCATGGAGTGCGTGTCACGCCTCAATATAGCATTACAATGTGAAAGTCCGGGGTTTCAAACCCTCAAAACAATATTTACATCTATTACTCACCTCAAGACGGCCAAAAGTCTACTCCGTGATGCCTTTTCCTTTCGAATCGACCTTTTCGCGCGTCGAATCTTGCCAAAACTACAAGGAATATATTACAATAGGCTAAGGGAATATAACTCAATCGAAAAGACTCGAAAGATATCGAAAATCACGAAATTGGCAAAACCCTGGGCCCACTTCTCGAAAAATTACGAAAGTCACATCACCGGATTTCTTGTCTCGCCACGAGTCCGTACATATAAAATTCACCAAAATCGAAGTTCAAATGACCCCTCAAATCTTCATTTTAGAATTTCAATCTCAAGCCCTAATTTCTTATAATTTGGCTATGTTTTCATGGATTTCAAGGATGATTCTTCAATAAAATCATGTATTTAACTCATAAAACTTACCTCCAATCGATCTCAGTTGAAACTCCCTTCAATCCCCGTCCAAAAGCTCTCAAAATGACTGAAAATTGTGGAAAAATGACCCAAAATCGGATATAAACTCACTGCCCAGATTTTTCTCAATTACTATTCACCCGCGCGGTACCGTTCACGTGCGGGTTACTGTTTACTGCTGCTAAAAAAATGCACCAGCAGCCAATTTAAATTGCAGCACAACCATTTTTCACTAAAATGGCTCTAACTCCATCATACGAACTCGGAATTAGACGATTCTTATTCCTATGAGTTACAAATAATAATACGAACACAACCCTTCAATCGAAACGCAATTCGGAGCTCATTTGCCCAGTGCGATATTCATTTCACTCGTTAAACAATTACTCATGTTCGCGTCAAAAACCTAATCGCGACTTGATGAAATTAGACCAAAATTTCCAGATCAGTCCTAGAATTCATTATCAAAATTCTGGAAGTCTCGGAATCAAATTTGGATCTATAGAACTAAAAATGAACCTTTAGATTATTACATTTATGCTCAAAACGGCAAAAATCTTCCAAAAACTCTTCCAAAATTTGTCCGAACCTCATGGGATCCCAACAAAGTATACTAACAAGTCCCATAATATGACACAAACTTAGTTGTTCCTTTGAATCACCAAAAACAACGCAAAAATACTAAATTCACCACAGATTCAAGCCTATGAACTTTGAAACTTCAAATTTTCACATCCGATGTCGAAACACGTCAAAACTAGTCCGAATGATCTCAAATTTTGCAGACAAGTCCAAAATGACATAACAAAGCTACAGAAACTCTCGGAATTCCATTCCGAGCCTCAGATCAAAATCTTACCTATCAACCGGAATTCGCCAAAATACTAACTTTGCCGATTCAAGCTTAATTCTACACCGGTCATCACAAAAATATTTCGGACACACTCCTAAGTCCCAAATCACCTAACAAAGCTATCCGAACCATAAAATTTGCATTTCGAGCGCTCTAACACATAAGTCAATATCCGGTTGACTTTTCCAACTTAAGTTTCCTTAAAAAGAGACTAAGTGTCTCAAACCTTATCAAAATCATTCAGGAATGACTTCAAATTTTGCACACAAGTCACATTCGACATTACGAACTTGCCCCAACTTTCGGAATCGCATTCCGACCCCGATATCAAAATTTCCACTTCTGGTCGAATTTTCTCAAAAACCTTCAAATTTCTATATTTAGCCAAACGACTCCAAAATGACCTACGGACCTCCGAATTCACTTCCGATCGCGCTCCCAAATCCAGAATCACCATACGGAGATACTCCCAGTCTCAAAATCCCAAACGGACATCAATAACATTGAAATGCATTTTAAACCAAACTGATGCAATTTCTTCTAAAATGCTATCTTCCACAATAGGCGCCAAAACGCTCCCGGGTTATCCAAAAACCGATCCGGGAATACGCCCAAGTCCGAAATCATCATACGAACCTGCTGGAACCTTCGGATCCCAATTCCGAGGTCATTTACTCAAAATTCCAATCCTAGTTCATTTCTTCAATTTTAAGCTTTCAAAATGAAAATTTCCATTTAGATTTGACTCCAAACTTCCTGAATTTTAATTCTGACCATACACACAAATCAATATACCTGAGATGAAGCCGCTCATAACCTCAAACTGCTGAATGATGCGACGGAGCTCAAAACAACCGGTCGGGTCGTTACAATAAGTTAATCACAAGTCCTCGTGGGAACGATACTTTACTTATTACTATATTACTTGTCGATCGCGTACACTTGCGTGAATGTTTAGGCCGCAACAAAAAACTTCGTCAAAAAATTATTAATCTAGCTGCAAGTTCTAGTTCTAGTATTTCAAAACCTTTTGAAAAATATAAGAACGAATTTGAACATTTTGTGCCTTATTCTTTGTCTGAAATTAATAAACGACTTCATAAGTCCAGTACACCTAGAAGAGATGCTTCTTTTGATGATTTGAAAATCGAAATTGAGAATTTGAAAAAAGATATTAAGTCTCTTAAACAAAATCAAATGATTTGTGATCACCGGATTACTCAAATTGAGAAAAATAATTCTCTAACTGATTTTCCAATTGATTTTTCGGCTAACGTAATTTCCGAATCGTCAAATGAAAAGGGAAAAGAAATTTCTGATCAGATTGATTCGATTAATGAAAATTCTGATATGTTTTTAGGAATGATGCAGGTTGTTACGGCTCATAAGTGGTACATTAAATGTACTATCTTGATTGATAATACTTTCTCTCTAACTGATGTAGCAATGATTGATAGTGGAGCAGATGTAAGTTGTATTCAAGAGGGTCTTGTTCCTACTAAATATTTTCAAAAGACCACTCATTTGGTCAAATCTGCTTCTGGTCATGCTTTAGATATAGAGTATAAATTACCAAATACTCGTATTTGCCAAAATAGAGTTTGTATTCCTCATTTCTTCTTTTTGGTAAAAAACCAGTTATACCCTCCGATTATACTCGGAACCCCTTTTATTAATGCTATTTACCCTTTTAATAATATAGATGCACAGGGTTTTTCTGCTACTTATCAAGATAGATAGATAAGTTATTCTTTTGTTACAGATCCCGTAACTAGAGATATTAACGCCTTGATTAATATGAAACAAAGGCATGTTAATTCATTACAATCAGAAATATTAAGCATGAATATATTCGATACTTTACAATCTGCTAAGGTTCAGCAAAAGATTAAATTGATTGCTGAACAGATGGCTGTTGATGTCTGCGCCGATCACCCTAGTACCTTTTGGAATCGAAAAAGGCATATTGTAACTCTTCCTTATGAAGAAAACTTCTCCGAAGATGATATCCCTACTAAGTCTCGACCTTGCCATATGAATGCTGAATTGGTCGAATTCTGCAAAAACGAGATTGACAGATTGTTACAAAAGGGTTTGATAAAACCCTCAAAATCTCCTTGGTCATGTTCTGCTTTTTATGTTAATAACACTGTAGAAAAGGAAAGTGGTATTCCTAGATTAGTTATAAATTATAAACTATTGAATAAACATCTAAAATGGATTAGATATCTTATCCCCAATAAAAGGGACTTGCTATCTAGATTATATGACGCCAATATATTTTCAAAATTCGATTTAAAATCCGGATATTGGCAAATTCAAATTTTTAAGGAGCATACTTATAGAACTACTTTTAATGTTCCATTTGGGCAATATGAATGGAATGTCATGCCATTTGGTTTAAAAAATGCCCCTTCTGAATTTCAGAAAATTATGAATGATATTTTTAACCCTTATCTAGATTTTATCATCGTTTATATTGACGACATATTAGTATTTTCTAAAACATTAGAGATGCATATTAAGCATCTTGATATTTTTAAGAAAATTGTAATACAAAACGGTTTAGTAATTTCTAAACCAAAAATGAGTCTATTCCAAACAAATGTTCGATTTTTAGGTCATAATATTTGCCAAGGAAAAATTACCCCGATACAAAGATCGATTGATTTTGCCTCAAAATTTCCTGATGTTATTACTGACAGGACTCAATTACAAAGATTTTTGGGAAGTTTGAATTATATATCTCCTTTCTACAAAAGTTTATCTCGTGATCTAGCCCCTCTATACGACAGGCTGAAAAAGGATCATAAGAAGCCTTGGACTGACCAGCATACTACGTTAGTCAAAAATATTAAACAGCGTGTTAAGTCTTTACCTTGCTTAACTCTTGCTAATCCTACATGGCAAAAAAATTATTGAGACTAATGCGTCCAACATTGGCTACGGTGGGATTTTAAAACAAGTGAATCCCAACAATAAGAGTGAATACCTGATAAGATTTCACTCTGGTAAATGGACCGAAGCCCAGAAGAAATATGCTACTGTGGCTCATGAAATGTTGACTATTGTTAAATGTGTTTTAAAATTTCAAGACGATTTATATAATCAAAAGTTTTTAATAAAAACTGATGCTCAATCTGTTAAATATATGTTTGACAAAGATTTCAAACATGATGCATCTAAATTAATATTTGCTAGATGGCAAGCTCAACTGGCGCCTTTTGATTTTGAAATTCAATACAAAAAAGGAATTGATAATTCCCTTCCGGATTTCTTATCCCGAGAATACATTGATTAATTATGAATTTCTATACAACTTTTTTGTAGGAAGAATTGTTAATTACTATCCTGAAAGTGGTTAGATTAAATCGAGATCTACAAAGTCTCATAATTGTTTGATAATTGAAGATATCGTTGATAACCTGATTGAAAATCATAATCATGATGAAATTGTTAGGAATTCATACCTATACTAAAATTATTAGGGATGATAGGCTGGATTATTACTTCTAAGTTGACTTGTTATTTGTGCAGAATGGACCCTTCATGGGCCACCAGAGGCAGAGGTAGGGGAAGATCTTCCCCTAGTAGATCATATTCTCAAGGATCGTCATATGGATCCTCATCAAATTCTCCAGTGATACAAGCAGGAAAAAGGAGTTAAATAAACTCAAAGATTTTTCATAAAGGAGATTCTTCATCATGCCTGTCTATACATCTGGATGATATTCCAGAAGATGATCTATTATATGGTCATCTACAGGCATATTTGGCTTCCAAAAAGCAAAGTAATACATTTGCTTCAATCGCTAGAGAAGAAGACAACGATGATATTAAGTCTTACGAAAAATTACCAAAGAAAGAAATAATATTTCTCCTAGAAAACTCTGAGATTCAGCGAAAAGATGAACCATGGAAGATATTCCAGAGATATCTGATTAATGGATTATACTACCCGGGTGAATCATATAAAACCCGCACTTATTATGAGACTATTCTAATCAGTACAGGTAGTGCAGAATTCCAGCACTTTTCGGGTTATAATACAAATGAGAATGTTTATAACTTCTCAAAAATCATTATCAAACAGATTATATCTATTGAAGAATGGGGTATTTCAACAATGAAAGAAAGGCAGATAAGCCTTAATAAATCACCCATGAATTTTACTTATTGGGATTATATCCAAGCATTTGATAAAGTGCTTTATTATAACAATGAGAGGCATAAACATACTTGGTTTATTAAAGTATGTGCAAAAATATTTACAGGACTTATCCCCAACTGGTTTTTAAATTGGTGGTCATACCACGGTCCACAACGAAAATCCTGCTTGAGCCATTCCTTAAGTTATACAAAGAATGGGCAAAAATTTTACCATTCCTAACCGAGTTATATCACGCAGATCATATCTGTTGCCTAGAAAAAATTGATCAAATTTGTTTCTTTATTGAATTCTCTATCCCATGGATTCATAAATGGACTCCTGAATTAGGTTTTACGGAGGAACAAATCCCTTGCTTATACAGGGTATTTTACAACAATTTTTGGGACAAATTGATGAAGAATGATCCCAAAACAAAAATGTTATATGGAACAAGAATTATTGGATTCTATTAAAACACAAATCCAAGTATACTCGTCCACTCCACAGAAGAAAATATTTGATGACAGCTCCGTCAAACATATTGCTCGAAGAATCTCTGTTCAAGACGGAGATAAAACCGAATTAGTAAATAAATATCTGGAAGAAGTAAAAAGAAATTTACTTCAAACTTTGAATCAATGTAAAAGATCAGACACATCAATGCACAGTGAAACAAGTGGCGATGATATCGCAGAAGAAGATTCACAGCCGATGCAGCCAGAAATAATATTATCTGACAAAGAGAGAGAAAAGGTGGAAAATTTCCTCCAACAAATGAACGATTTAGACAAAAGAAGACTTTGACTAAAGCCGCCGAAGACCCCACACAATAGTAGATACAATGTTTCCAACAGTAGAAACACTGTATAAGGGACCCAGATACGCTATTCCCAACAGTAGAAAAACTGTATAGGGACCCAAATGTGGGACCCAATCTACTATTTAAAGATTCTTTATGTTTTTTTTCTTCTTTAAATAGAGGACCTCTTCATTTGAAGAGGCAGGTCGTGAGAACCCCCCTCTCTCTCTAATCTCTCTCTCTAAACTCTCTCCTTCTTGTAAAGCTTTAGCTTATTAGTTTTGTAAATCAGTTGAAGATTAATAAAAGTTTTGAAGTTCAGTTCATCTTCAGGGCTTTGCTTCTCGGCCTTAAAGATATGTATTTTATTTTATTACATAGTATTTTATATACTTAGTTTCTCTCCTCAGCCGTGACAATGTCTGGCTAAACGGATTCATATCTATGTTGAAAAACTAATTTCTCTTGCATATTAACCATGAAGAATCCAGACTCTTTCAAAATATAAAGGAATTTTAATATAGTTTCTTGGCTTGGTTCCAAGATTGTGGTACAGTCGACTCTGGTACTACTCTTATTGGCTTTGCCTTAGTGGCTACGTCATTAAAGCCTACTGAAATTGTCAAAAGGGCTATCCCTTTCACAGTTAGAACTGCTAGACACATGGGCTCAATAAGAGTATGTATCGGACCTAGACAGGCCCCTTGCTTGGGTAAAAGGATAGATCCTTCCATACAGTCATTAAAACTATAATAAAATTCCCGTATATTTCGAATCTTTACTGGTCGCACGGACTACCGCCAACCTTCAAAGGTACTGAAACAGCTAGATCTGGATGGTCGTGCGGACTACCACCCGCCTACCCTGATCCTGGTGTAGATCCTTTTCACGAACTAGCTATTATACAGAGATATCTATGTTGAAAAGCTAATTTCTCTTGCATATTAACCATGAAAAATCCAGACTCTTTCAAAATATAAAGGAATTTTAATATAGTTTCTTGGCTTGGTTCCAAGATTGTGGTACAGTCGACTCTGGTACTACTCTTATTGGCTTTGCCTTAGTGGCTACGTCTAGCCAGCTGTGACATTAAAGCCCGCTGAAGTTGTCAAAAGGGCTATCCCTTTCACAGTTAGAACTGCTAGACACATGGGCTCAATAAGAGTATGTATCGGACCTAGACAGGCCCCTTGCTTGGGTAAAAGGATAGATCCTTCCATACAGTTATTAAAACTATAATAAAATTCCCGTCTATTTTGAATCTTTACTAGTCGCGCGGACTACCGCCAACTTTCAAAGGTACTGAAACAGCTAGATCGGGATGGCCATGAGGACTACCGCCCGCCTACCTAGATCCTGGTGTTAAATGGTATCAGAGCCTAGGAATTTTCATGGTAAATGTGTAATAGATATGAAAGATTCAACATAGATATGAAGCTTTTGGAATGGATCTGGGAGAAACAAGTACTAAAAGTACTAGACTTGAAGAGGTAGATATACCTCAAAACCTTGATTTATTAAATAAATGGACAATTCCTAAAGTTTCTATAAAAACCATTTATGATTATGGTTGGTTTGATAAACTTTCTTCTAAACAATTGATAAAAACGACAGGGTTAATTCATAAGGGAATATATATACATAACATACAATATATACTACAAGAAAATACATAAGGTAATATATATACATAACATACGATATATACTATTAGAAAATATATAAGGGAATATATATACATAACATACAATATATACTACAAGAAAATATATAAGGTAATATATATACATAACATACAATATATACTATTAGAAAATATATAAGGGAATATATATACATAACATACAATATATACTACAAGAAAATATATAAGGGAATATATATACATAACATACAATATATACTATTAGAAAATATATAAGGTAATATATATACATAACATACAATATATACTACAAGAAAATATATAAGGTAATATATATACATAACATACAATATATACTACAAGAAAATATATAAGGTAATATATATACATAACATACAATATATACTACAAGAAAATATATAAGGTAATATATATACTATTGTTTTGTTATTTTACTTTTTCGTCAAGCACTTTAATAATTAGATTTCTACAAATATATTTTTTATATAGCCATGATATGGTTTACAAGAAATTGCCTTAAACAAAAAAATTTTTTAAAAAAAGCCCGGAAATAAAAAAGCCCATTAGGCCCTCTAAGCCCACGAGCCCGGTCCGTTTAGCCCAGGACCATATGGGCTTCGGCCCGTCACGGGCTGGTTCCACCCGTTGAGCCCACGAAGCCCGGGACCGTTAGGCCCGGGACTGCCAGAGCCCAGGTCCGCTAAGCCCAGGCCCGTTTGGCCCATTTAAGCCCCGGGCCCGACCCAGAATACAACATTAATTCAGTACACTATCCCAACTGAATATAATAGTACTAACCAAATACTTCACTTTTTTAATTAATTTTGTGATATTCAGAGGTAATCGAGGAAAAAAGAGACATGAGCTCAGTGTGAGCTCTAATGGTGGAAAAAACAGATCGTGCAAAAGAGAGAGAGCACAAATGAAATTTCTAGAAAGGAGAGCTGATTTTCATTATTTACAACTCAAATGAAAATATACAATTAATGTCCTATTTATAGTGTCTAAACTAATACCTAATACCAACTAACACCTTTACTAATATCTTATGTAAGCATTGTACAAGTGAGGGAAATAAAAGAAATGAAAAAATAAATACAATATAATACATGGTGCACAAAACAATGTATATGAATAATCTCAACACCCCCCCTCAAGTTGGAGGTGCGGAGCTCACTGCCAACTTGCCAAGAAGTGTAGAGTGCTTGATTCCTATTAAAAACTTGGTGAAGATGTTAGCTAATTGATCATTAGTAGGGACATGGTGAAGGAAAATTAACCCTTCCTGCAGCTGGTCTCTCACAAAGCGGCAATCCACTTCAATATGCTTCGTACATTCATGGAACACAAGATTCTTTGCTATGTGTAAGGCAGCTTGACTATCATAGAATATGGGAATAGGCAAGGTTAAGGAAACAGTGAGTTCAATAAGAAGTCTGGCCAACCATACAATTTCACTAACAACCATCCTAGCTGACCTGTATTCAGCTTATACAGAAGATAGGGAAATAGTGGACTGCTTCTCATATTTCCAACTAATAGGACTGCCACTAATAGGCTTCTCATATGTACCCACTAACTGATTTTCTGGACTAGGGACAAGTGACCCAATCTAATTCACAAAAAGCCTTCACTCTATAATCTGCATCATTGCTAAGGCAAATGCCCAAGGATGGATTACTTTTCAAGTACCTTAAGACATGGTATGCTGCCTTCAAATAAGGTTCTCTGGGACTTTTGCATGAATTGACTGAGATATTGTACACTGTAGGCAATGTCTAGCCTAGTGTTAGTGAGGAAGTTAAGCTTTTAAATCAACTTCCTATAATAGGAAGGATATGCCAGTGGAGCTCCCTCATCAGCCTTTAACTTCATAGAGGAATCCAGAGGGGAAGTCATAGGAGGACAATCTATACACCCAAACTCTTTCAAAAGATCCATAGTGAATTTCTTTTGTGACATCAAAACTCCTTTTTCTGTATATTGAACTTCCAATCCTAGAAAGTAATGAAGCCTCTCTAGGTCTTTTATCTTAAAGGTATTATGTAGAAAAGTTTTCAAGGATTCAATATCTTGTAGATGAGTGCCAGTGACAAGAACATCATCTACATATACAGCTGCAAACACTACTGAAACTTCAGTTTTCTTATAGAACAAAGAATTATCAAGCATTGAGTGAGTGTATCCCCTAGAACATAATGCTTCAGTTAATTTATGATACAACTGTCTACTTTCTTGTTTGAGTCCATACATGGACTTGTTTAATTTGCACATTAAACTTGGTGCCTCCACAACTAGGCCTGGTGATACCTCCATGTATATCTCTTTATGGAGGTTTCCATGAAGGAATGCATTATTAACATCTAATTGTAGAACCTGTCATCCCTTCTTGACTGATGTTGCTATTAAAGCCCTTTCAATTATCATTTCTACTACTGGTGAGAGGGTTTCTGTGTAACCTATCCTAGTTTTTTGTGTATAGCCCTTAACCACTAGTCTTGCCTTAAACCTTTCTATACTAACATCTGCTTTATGCTTGATTTTATACACCCATTTACAACCTATTGCCTTCTTTCCAATTAGAAGGGGAACTAAGTCCCAAATTTTATTTGCATACAATGCTTGGAATTCTTGATTCATTGCTGCTTGCCAGGTAGGCTACACAACAACTTCCTCATATGAACTAGGTTCACATTCATGTGAGGCAGTTTCCATCAAATGCTGACTGGTAGAATTTAAAGCATTAAGTAAATTGTTATGAGGCTTGGGTACAGAGGTGCTGAAGGAAAAATACTGTGTACTTTGGCTATCATTTAGAGAGGATGATTGGTTCTGATAAGTGTGCTAAAGTTTGGGAATCACACACTCATAGTTTTTAAGATAAGTAGGAATTTTCAAAGTTCTGGAAGGTCTATTCTAATTTACGACTGAAGTGCCTTGATCTTGGATTGTGACATTTGTATTGTGAGGAGCAGCAGGAGAAACTTCACTTGGACTGTCAGCAACAAGAAAAGTTCCTGATGTCTGGCTGCCCAAGGGTGACTGAGAAAGTCTGGATTCATCATCAAAAGGGTTAAGTTGAGGTGAAATTAGATCTGATTCAGAGAATGGCTCAATCCTAGTCAGGTTCTCTGGTGACACTTCATGGTGATTTTCATTCACTAAGTGTGGAATACTTCCTATATCATTGGAAAGAAAGAATTCATCTGATAAATGTGACTTCATTTGAGGAAATAAAGGGAATACCTTACTTGAACTAGTGGACAAACCAAATGAAAACACACTTTCATAGTACACTATATCTCTTGAAACACTTCACTTCTTAGTGGCCAGATTTAGTACCTTATAGACTTTTATACCAAAGGGATATTGTCACACCTCCTTTTTCCGCCCCTCACGAGGGTACAAGGAGTTTTTTTCCAATTAAAGGACAATCGAAACGGGATTTGTTTATTTATTTCAGAGTCGCCACTTGGGAGATTTAGGGTGTCCCAAGTCACCAATTTAATCCCGAATCGAGGAAAAGAATGACTCTGTATTACAGTCTGCGAACCAGAAATCCGGATAAGGAATTCTGTTAACCCGGGAGAAGGTGTTAGGCATTCCCGAGTTCCGTGGTTCTAGCACGGTCGCTCAACTGTTATATTCGGCTTGATTATCTGATTTTATACAAATATGAACTTATGTGCAAATTTTAACTCTTTACCGGTTTTATTATTATATTTTTTTAAAAGAATGTGAACATCGTACATCGTTTAAAATATGTCTTTGGATTACGTCACATGAAATGCACCCGCAATCCGGAACACATTTTTATTCAATGTTTTTGGATTTAGATTTGGGTCGCATGAAATGCGCATCCGAGTTTAAGAAGGTAAAATTAATTAAATTCCGCATTACCTCGTCCTGCTCTGGGCTCTTAGCCGGCTTTTCAATCTTCGCCGGGACCTCAAAGTGGGGATTATAGGTATGTGGCTCGGGTGCTTTGAATGTGAGTTCAGGGGGTAATATTGTGTGTCGTGAGCCTGAAACAGTGGCTCACTGGATGATCTATGCAATGGGGCTGGGGAAGGTGCCGCAAAGACGTGAACATTTGGTGGAGGAGTGTTTTGAGTGGGTGGTGGAGCTTGGAGATCATAAGCCTCTCTTCCCTGATAATAGTGATGGCTTGGGAAACTTGTTGAATGACCAGGAGAGGGATATTCTGACGTGTGTCCTGGTTGGAGAGTAGGAGTAACAGGTAGTTCCTGCCCTTTTTGGGTTCTAGCCAAGGCTATCTGCATTTCATTCATTTCCAGCCTCATTTTTTCCATGTCTTCCTTCAGCATCTGATTTGCCATTTTTTCCAACTCAACACTGTTGTCTGATCCAGTCATGCTTTCTGGTATAGGACCTTTCGATCTTGTTTGATAATGGTAAGGTGCCAGTACGCTCTGACAACTAGCTGATATTGATTGGAAAAACAACAAACTTTGTCAGTGTTATAGTCTTAACAAATATTGTAATTGCACGTTGGGGGGATGCAATGCTCTTAGGCAGTTAATCATTTCTAACATGTTTTTGCTTTGACCGCATGCATCATCCCGACTTATTTTTTGCTCTGACAGATATATATATATATATATATATATATATATATATATATATATATATATATATATATATATATATATTTACGATCGAATCCTATAGAGATTGCCTACGTATCGTGACCCCGCACGAATCAGACCAAGCGTAGTTCGTGCCATAAGTAAAATAAAGACCCAATTTTTCCTTTTATTACTCAAATACGCTATTACAAGCCATCTTTTGAAAAAAAAAACAAACGAAATACAGACTCCATTTTTTCCTTTTAAGAATGTTTGAAGAGAACATTAGGGTAGACAACAGACTCTGAAAAACAAACAAGTGCAAGATTGAACTTGGGATACATTAAAGCTTTGGATTTTGGTGCCCGCAAGGCATCGTTCGGCCTTTCCGCGGGCTTTGGTGCCAGGCTTCTTTGCAAGCTTTTTAGTTCCTCCATGATCCGGTGGACATAACCCATGATTGAGGCAAATAGGACATCACGAGGCATCTCTTCACATGTTAGGCACTTTGTGGTGATATAGCGCCCTATATCATTGATCCTACCCCTGATTCTATCCCTCTCTATGCACAGCTGTTCTATCCGTTGATTCTTTAGTCCCAATATTCGAGTATTGTCAATGAGCTGCTCTTGGAACCTCTCCATTTGTTCTTCCATCCGGGCTATCGACTCATAGCAGCGTTCTCTATCTGTTCTAGCATCCTGGGCTTGTTTGAGGACCCGATTATTGAGAATGGAGTTTATCTCTCTCAATGTCGCAACACTCATTTCGTAGTCCCTTTTTACTTGCCATAGGTGCTCTCTCCGTGATGTTGTAACTGTAGCCCACCTGACCCGCATTCTTGTTATACAAGCCTGGGATCTCTCCAAGTCTTCTCGGCTTTGGCTGACTTGATTTCTCAATTCCGCTATCAACCTTTCATCAGAGCGACGTTTCTGTCGGTCGCTATCACTCTTACTGACTTGGCGAATTCGGGCTTTCAGTGCCTGGTTTTCTTTGGCTAATTTGTTCTTCTCACCCTGCTCTGAGGCTACTTGAACGTTGTTTTCAAACATAAGCCTTTCAATTTGTCGCTTCAGCTTCCCGATTTCAACCCGGTAGCCTTCCTCTCTCACTAACCAGCCCCACTGTTCCTGCGAATCATCCGTAAATTGTTGGACGTGAGCTCTTTTGGCAGGCCTCTGACGAATCTGGAACCTTTTCCCGAACCAAACATCGTATTTTGGGTCTACCTCACCCTTAGCCAGCTCTCGAACCATAGTCTTGGGTTCAAGGAATCTACATTCGTGCCACAACTTTCTAATTTTTCCTTCGGGGAACACGACTCCTGGACTCAACTCAATGGCGTGCTTGCTTAGATCCTCATCAGTGGGAATTACCTGAAATCTTCCTAGTTGGCGCAGTACCCGATGAGGAGCATATGGTTGGATGCTACGAAGTCCCATCAAAAGAACATGACATTCCTCGGCCGCCATGTATATTACCTCAGTATCATTCAACCACCCAAATGCCCATTCAACTTGGTCGGCTGTTGTTGACCTCAATTGTGCAAGCCATGCTTCGACGCCTTCGGGAAATATGACGCCTGTCATTCGTTTCTCAAAGCCGCTAATGCAGTTTCTCTCAGTCAACCCGTGGTTCATGTATCCCACTCGGTGATGGAGGTGTTCTTGCATCCACAGCTGGAGTAACAGATTGCATCCCTGAAAGAACTTGCCTCCTTCTCGGCATATAGTTAAAGCTCGGTAGATTTCGGACAAAATCAAAGGAACCACAGTACTGTCGGTTCTTTTGATTGCAACATCGGCCATCCCTACAAGGCCTATCTCTATTTTTTTATCTTTGCGGGGACAGACCACAACTCCCAGAAATGCTGTGATAAATGCCAAAGTACGTCTTGCTTCCCACTTGATTCTGTTCCCAGTGTGAATTAATCCGAGGTTTGGTTCTTCCAAACCCTGAGGAATTCCGTACCGTTGATACAAGAATTGGAGAGTACAACATCCCTTCGACAAATCATCATTCTGCACCTTCCGACTAATGCTTAGCAAATCCAAGAACGCGTGCGAAGATACTGGTCTTGGTGAAAGTAAATACTGCCCTCTTAGTTTCCCATTCAACCCCGCATATCCGGCGACTTCCTCTAGTGTAGGTGAAAGTTCAAAGTCGACAAAACGGAATACATTGCGGGTTGGGTCCCAGAACGGTATTAGAGCCTCGATGATATCTGTCCTTGGCTTGATATTCAACAGATCGACAAAACCTCCCAAAACTCTTTCCACTATCTTTTTACTATCATTTTCCATATCATTCCACCACATGTGGAGTTGGAAAGGGACCTCGCTACAGACAGAGAACAGTTCATTTTGACTTGTGCTCATCCTGCACATTTATTATAGTGATTAAAGAAGGAAAAACTTTTATTTGACTCGAAAACTATCTATATTCCAAATGACCCGGCTTTCAAATACGGCCTTTGAGGACGAAGATTTTTTTTTTTTGAAAAGTAAGACGTCTAAAGAAATATTTTTTTTGAATTTTTAACTTTTTTTTCTTTTTTTTTTCTTTTATCTAATGAACACCACAGCACCCCCTAACCACCCTCGTTACGGATCTGTTGGTTGTTCACCTCGAATCACCCTACAACGTCTCGAATCTTCAATCGAAGATTCGAGCATAACCTAAACCTACCCCAATGTACCCCAAACTCACACCAGTCACTCTCCTAACCTCACTCGTAACCAAACCAAACTTGGTTTGGTTCGAATCTGACCAGAAATGATCGAACCCTAAATCTGGGGAAAATGGAACCCTAAAATTCCAATCATGGAATCTGTCCAAATTAATTAAAGGGTTGGGGTTTAATAGACTTTAATCGAGGTGTTCTCAGTTTAGAACACTTCAATTAAAGTCTGTTCGACCTCAAAATGCTTAGGTCTGACTTCGAGCCTGAGTCCGTATAATTTTGAGGTTATGAGGTATTTTTCTTTTTCCTTTATTCTATATTTATGATTTTCTGTCTATATATCTGCTTAGCTTTATTGATTTCCCCTGTTTTTAAGTTCTTCTTCTCATCTCTGCTAGACCTGTTTATTTGATCCAATTCTACTATTTGCTTCTGTTTGTTGTAATTGTTTACAATGTGTGTAATCGATTCGATTAAGTTCGTCGATTAGTTATTTTATTATAAGTCCATGTTCCTGTTATTGTGATTGAAACAACCTGTTCGTTTATTTTGTATTGACTGTTATCGTTTGTTTTAAGTAGTCAGTTAAATTAGTTCTCGTCAATTAATGCACTCTTGTTTGAACAGAAAGTTTGTCAAAACATTGTTGATTGATCCGTGGCCATTTGGTTTCAGGACATTGTCATCCTAATGACAATGAACTTGAATTCCTGATGTTTGCATTCATGTGCATATTGATTAGTTATTTCAGTTTCAGTTTTAAGGATTTTGTTAAGTTCTATGTTATGATTAAGTCTAGATTGATTCAATTCCAAGTTCATTTGTTCCAATTAATTTCTAACCTTGATCCTTCAATAATCAGAAATAAGTTTGGTTACAGTTAAAAGTCAGTTTTTAATCTTTGTTAAAAGGAAAACAGATTTCAGATTTTAGAGCAGTAATAAAGCAGTGTATGTGTTATGAGGGCAATAATATTAAGAATTTTTAGGGGTATTGTGGGAATGAAACATTTAGGATAGTATGTTAATGTTAGTGCTTTGTTAATGGGATATTAGTATGAATTAATTAATGCACTAATGGGGAACAAAAAGTAATGGGGGCTGAAAATCAGGGAAAAAGGCTTCCTTAATGGGATTTAAAGTAAGAAAGCAGATTTTGAGTGGGATTTTCTGATTTTTTTTGAAAAGAAGAAGTGTTGGGCAGATTGTATAAAGAGGGGGCAGGCTGGAAGAGAGGGCAGCTGGGAAAAAAGGAGAGAACTGAAAAATCAGACAAAGATTTTAGGAAAAAAGAGAGATTATCTGAAAGAGAGAAAAAAAAACAGAATTTGAAGAAAAGAAAGAACAGAAAAAGGAGAGAGGAAGAAATTTTTTTAGAGTTTAAATTAAGAAAGAATTGATTTTTTAGAACTGGCCTGCTCCGGGTATATCCCCATCCTGAGGTACTCTTTGACGTCATAAAACCATGGCTCGCCATCCACTTCTTCCTCTATCATGTTGCAGTAGGCATGCTGATCGCGAACCTGTATGTGCAATGGGTCAACATGAATTTTGTCTGGGTAATGCAACATTGATGCTAAAGTGGCCAATGCATCGGCAACCTCATTGTGAACTCTTGGGATGTGTCTGAACTCTACTGATCGAAATCGCTTGCTCAGATCGTGCAAACATTGTCGATATGGTATGAGCTTCAAATCCCGTGTTTCCCATTCACCCTGAATTTGATGCACTAGGAGGTCCGAGTCCCCTAAGACCAAAACGTTCTGGACATCCATGTCTGCCGCTAATCGCAAACCCAAAATGCACGCCTCATACTCAGCCATGTTGTTGGTACAATAGAAACGCAGTTGAGCTGTAACAGGATAATGATGTCCTGTTTCAGAAATAAGCACTGCTCCTATTCCAACTCCCTTCGCATTTGCGGATCCATCAAATAAAAGCTTCCATCCTGGTTCCTCGGGTAAGTCCAACTCATCTATATTCATTACTTCCTCGTCAGGAAAATACGTCCTCAATGGCTCGTATTCTTCATCAATAGGATTCTCAGCCAAGTGATCTGCCAATGCTTGGGCCTTCATGGCTGTCCTCGTCACATAGACGATGTCAAACTCTGTGAGTAATATTTGCCATTTTGCTAACCTTCCTGTGGGCATAGGCTTCTGGAAAATATACTTTAACGGATCCAACCGGGAAATGAGATAAGTAGTATATGAGGATAAATAATGTTTCAACTTCTGGGCCACCCAGGTTAGGGCGCAACATGTCTTCTCGAGTTGAGTGTACTTAACCTCATATACTGTAAACTTCTTGCTGAGATAATAGATGACTTGCTCTTTTCTTCCTGTAATGTCGTGTTGCCCCAACACGCAACCAAAAGAATTCTCCAAGACCATTAGATAAAGAATTAATGGTCTTCTCGGCTTAGGGGGAACCAATACAGGTGGATTTGATAAATATTCTTTAATCAGGTCGAATGCCTCTTGGCATTCCGCCGTCCATCCTATTGCAGCATCCTTCTTCAACAGCCGAAAAATGGGTTCATGGGTTGTTGTGAGTTGAGCAATAAATCTGCTGATGTAATTCAACCTTCCCAACAGACTCGTTACTTCTGTCTTGTTCTTCGGCAGTGGCAACTCTTGGATAGATTTAATTTTTGATGGATCCAGTTCAACACCTCACCGACTGACAATGAATCCCAAAAGCTTCCCAGATGGAACACCAAATGCACATTTGGCCGGGTTGAGCTTAATATCATACCTTCAAAGTCTTTGAAAGAACTTCCTTAGGTCTTCTACGTGGTCTTCCTGATGCTTGGACTTTATGATTACATCGTCTACGTACACTTCGATTTCTTTATGGATCATGTCATGAAACACAGTGGTCATTGCTCTCATGTACGTTGCCCCAGCATTCTTCAAACCAAATGGCATTACCTGATAGCAATAAGTTCCCCACGGCGTAATGAAGGCTGTCTTTTCTGCATCTTCCTCATCCATCAGTATCTGATGATACCCAACATAGCAATCCACAAAAGATCCGATCTCACGTCCGGCACAATTGTCGATCAAGATATGGATGTTGGGTAAAGGAAAGTTGTCTTTAGGGCTTGCCCTATTCAGATTGCGGTAATCGACACACACCCTGATCTTTCCATCTTTCTTTGGTACCGGCACCACATTAGCCAACCAATCAGGATATCGAGTGACACGAATAACCTTTGCTTGCAGCTGCTTGGTTACTTCTTCTTTAATCTTCACACTCATATCCGTTTTGAACTTCCTCAATTTTTGCTTGACGGGAGGGCATGCCGGGTAAGTGGGCAATTTATGAACCACTAAATCTGTGCTTAACCCCGGCATGTCATCGTATGACCATGCAAAAACATCTTTGAACTCAATAAGTGTTTTGATCAGTTCATCCCTGATATTTGGTGCAATGTGGATGCTTATTTTAGTTTCTCTTATATCGTCGGCATCCCCTAAATTGATGGCTTCTGTATCATTTAAGTTGGGTTTGTATTTTTCTTCAAACTGGCTCAACTCCCTGTTTATCTCCTCGAATGCTTCATCCTCATCGTATTTCGATTCATTATCATAATCGACCTCTTGCATGGTTAATTCAGAATCAGATTGATCTTTTAGACTAGGTTGAAGATCCGTTGTACATGTCATGTCATTAGAACCAGTATGAAAAGAATTGTTCAGAAAAAGAAACGAAAGAAACAAAATTAAAATAATAAAGAAGAAACTTTTCGTTTTATTGAATCAAGGTTTCACACTATATTCGATATAATAAAAAGAAAACTGGATTACAACCCTGGAATAATCCAGAAAACAGAAAAGGAAAATTAGAATCAACTACCAAGACTCCCTCCAAGTAGGAAGAGGAGTGGTCATCCAATTGTTGACCTTGGCCTTGGGGCCCACAAACTGTATGTCTGCCTTACTGGAACCCTCTCCAGCTTCTATCATGTTGACGTCGGCAAACACTCTTCCGAAGCTTTCATTCAAATCTCCGTTTGGCCCCATTAGAGGCCCAAGAACTTCCGGGACTGGCAACTTTCTGCATCCTGCTTTGACAAATGATCTGGACAGGCGTGGGATTGGTTTAGGAACGACCCAAACTCTTTTCTTCAATTTGCGGGCTCGCTTCACATCCACTTTGGTAGGCTTGAATCCTAACCCAAATTTTCCAGGTTTATGGGCAAAGAAACTGACCGGATCATTCCCTGCAAATCAACCCCCAGACGTTTCCCTGGTACAAACCCATTATTCAACATTTCTGCTGCTATCATGAAGGCTGCAGCTGTGATTCTGGGAAGTGGAAGGCCCTCTCCCTCAGGAATTTTGTCTACCGAGACTGCATCAAAAACCTGATAAACCCACGGGCCCTTATCATCGTCGGTTTCTATGAAGGGCACAATAACATCACTGACGGCGTGTGTGCCGTCATCCCCGTGTATCACAATCTCTTGTCTATCCCATTCAAATTTGACCACTTGATGCAGTGTAGAAGGCACTGCCTTAGCTGCATGGATCCATGGTCACCCCAACAAAAGATTGTACGACACTGCCACATCTATTACTTGAAATTCCATGGTGAACTCGACTGGGCCAATGGTTAGTTCCAGTATGATATCACCTACTATGTTAATGCTGCCCCCATCAAAACCTCGGACACAGACACTATTCTGGTGGATCCTGTCATCAGCAACCTTTAGCTTGTTGAGAGTGGCCAAAGGACAGATATTGGCACTTGACCCGTTATCAATTAATGCTCGAGTGACCACCGATTCTTCGCATTTTACCGTCAGATAGAGTGCTTTGTTGTGCTCAGTACCTCTACCGGTAACTCATCATCAGAGAATGTCACTCGGTCTACTTCAAAGATCTTGTGCGCTACCTTCTCCAAGTTGTTTACTGAGAGTTTGTCCGGGACATAGGCCTCGTTCAGAATCTTCATTAAGGCCTGACAGTGATCGTTGGAATGGATGATTAACAAGGATAGCAACGAAATCTGGGCTGGGGTCTTTCTCAATTGCTCTATAATTGAGTAATCCTACGCCTTCATATTCTTCAAAAATTCCTCTGCTTCTTCCTCTGTTACAGGTTTATTTATTGTTTCAGGATTGACCCTTCTCAACTCTGCGGGAGCAAAACACCTTCCCGATCGAGTTAACCCTTGTGCCTCGCATATGTTTTCTACAACCTCCTTCCCCTTATGCATTACCGTCACTTGACTGTAGCTCCACGGCACAGCCTTCTCACTTGTTGTCGGCAACTGTATGACCGGCTTGATAACAAATGGTCCTACATGGACCCCTTTTACTACCAACCTGGGTTTGTTTGCTACTCCCTGCAACACTACTCTGACTGACTCTGGCCTCTTCGTAGTAATAGATGGCCCTTTCCCTGCTATCACCAAGGGCTTGTCATATACCTTTCCCGACTGTACCACTGCCTTTCCACTGGTTGATTCTTCATTAATACTGGCGCGAATCATATTACCATTTGTGAGGGTGTTTTTGGTTTCCCTCCCTCGTGCACTAATTCGATCATGTGGGCTTCATAGTGCACCGGTAACGGATTTTCATTGATGTTGGGGGCCCCTGGTGCCTGAACCTAGATCCTATTTGTGTCAATAAGATCTTGTATGGCAGTCTTCAACTTCCAACATTTTTCAGTATCGTGCCCGGGAGCACCCGAACAATATTCGCAGCTCACTGAATGGTCCAGATTTTTGGGAAGGGGATTTGGCAATTTGGTTTCAACAGGACTTAGTAGGCCTATCTGCTTCAACTTGTGAAACAAAGTAGTATAGGTTTCTCCCAACGGAGTGAATGTTCTTGGCTTCTGCATCCTTTCGTTTCTGAAATCCTGATTTCCACGGAAGTTTGGCCCTGAAGGATTCCTGTAGGCCCTCAGTGGTGGATATGTATTTTGTGGAGGTAGATACGTATGTTGGGGAGCCGGTACACGCCATTGCGGATGAGCCGGAGGCTGGGTGTAAGTTTGGGCGTGATATATGGAAAAATGTTGTTCTTGTGGTGGGTAGTAGGGTGGTGGAGGGTTGTATGGATTGTGTGGTAGTTTAGATGATAGGGTTTGGGTTGGTAATGAGGGGAAGGGCCTTTAGATCTGGACCAATTTCCTGCCTCTATTGTCGTGACTTCCTCTCTCCTTTTCTTTCCGAGCGCACCTCCCATGCCGCTCTGAATGGCCTGAGTTGTTGCCTTAATTGCCGAGTAACTCAGGATCTTATTGGACTTAAGTCCCTCTTCTATCATACTCCCCATTTTCACCACTTCATTGAAGTATTTGCCAACTGACGTCACCAAGTGAAAGAAGTAAGTCGGCTCTAGAGTTTGTAGAAAGTAATCTACCATTTCTCCTTCTCTCATTGGAAGATCAACTCTGGCTGCCTGCTCTCTCCATCGGAACCCAAAATCTCTGAAGCTTTCTCCCGATTTCTTCTCAAGCTTTAGCAATGTGAGACGGTCTGGGACTATCTCAAGGTTGTATTGGAAGTGTCCTGCGAAAGCCTGTGCCAAGTTATCCCAGGTGTACCACCTGCTCGGATCTTGTCTTGTATACCACTCCAGTGCCGACCCACTCAAACTCTGGCCAAAGTAAGCTATCAGTAGCTCATCTTTTCCCCCCTGCTCCCCTCATTTTGCTACAAAAGCTCCGTAGATGTGCCATAGGATCGCCATGCCCTTCGTACAAATCGAACTTGGGCATTTTGAACCCTACTGGTAATTGAACGTTAGGGAAAGTGCATAGATCCTTGTAGGCCACGCTGACCTGGTTGCCTAACCCGTGTATGTTCCTGAAGGACTACTCCAGGCTTTTAAATTTCCGCATTACCTCGTCCTGCTCTGGGCTCTTAGCCGGCTTTTTAATCTCCGCCGGGACGTCCCCTTTAAGTGAATTGATCCTAGCCATAGATCGTGATGGATCCAACGGCCAAGATCAAAACACTCCTACCCTATAAAAACTCAATCTCCAAACCATCCCCCTAACCAAACACCCCCCCTCCCTCTCCTGTTCATCATCGACTCTGAGACGATGCCCCCCCCAAACCAACGAGGTTGGATAAGTTGCAAAGCCGGTGAAGCTTCTGTATTCCCGGTACGCTGCCTCCCCTCGGCTCGAGCTGTCCGCTCGGGTAAGCCAGGTCTAGAACAAACACCCAGGTTCTGAACCTAGAATAACTCAGCCTCATGCCGGATCCCTAATAGGAACGCTTATTTGTATCATGTGCATTTTGACTTAGGGGACTCAACACAGGGGTTGGGTCCGTCTAGGGATAGCAACCTGAAATAAAGACCGTCCTGAGGCATCTTATTTGTTTTACGTGCATTTATTTGCTCAATCTTGCATGTTGACCGGCTTCTGAATCTCGGAAATGTTAAAAAAAAAAGTTCAAAATTTAATAAAATATTTCTTTAGACGTCTTACTTTTCAAAAAAAAAAAAAAATCTTTGTCCTCAAAGGCCGTATTTGAAAGCCGGGTCATTTGGAATATAGATAGTTTTCGAGTCAAATAAAAGTTTTTCCTTCTTTAATCACTATAATAAATGTGCAGGATGAGCACAAGTCAAAATGAACCGTTCTCTGTCTGTAGGGAGGTCCCTTTGCAACTCCATATGAGGTGGAATGATATGGAAAATGATAGTAAAAAGATAGTGGAAAGAGTTTTGGGAGGTTTTGTCGATCTGCTGAATATCAAGCCAAGGACAGATATCATCGAGGCTCTAATACCGTTCTGGGACCCGACCCCCAATGTATTCCGTTTTGTCGACTTTGAACTTTCACCTACACTAGAGGAAGTCGCCGGATATGCGGGGTTGAATGGGAAACTAAGAGGGCAGTATTTACTTTCACCAAGACCAGTATCTCTGCACGCGTTCTTGGATTTGCTAAGCATTAGTCGGAAGGTGCAGAATGATGATTTGTCGAGAGGATGTTGTACTCTCCAATTCTTTCTTAAAGAGGGGGCAGGCTGGAAGAGAGGGCAGCTGGGAAAAAAGGAGAGAACTGAAAAATCAGACAAAGATTTTAGGAAAAAAGAGAGATTATCTGAAAGAGAGAAAAAAATACAGGATTTGAAGAAAAGATAGAACAGAAAAAGGAGAGAGGAAGAAAATTTTTCAGAGTTTAAATTAAGAAAGAATTGATTTTTCAGAACTAATAATTGATTCTTTGAGAGTTAAAGACTAACAGTGAAGCCTTTCTTTACAACTGAAAATCAGAATTCTGTTACTTATCTGATATAATAAACATCTTCCAAGTCGCTTAATTGTCATATTCGGCTTATTTATCTGATTTTATACAATTATGAGCTCATGTGCAAGTTTTAACTCTTTACCGATTTTATTATTATATTTTTTTTAAAAGAATGTGAACACCGTTTAAAACATGTCTTTGGATTACGTCACATGAAATGCACCCGCAATCCAGAACACATTTTTATTCAATGTTTTGGGATTTAGATTTGGGTCGCATGAAATGCGCATCCGAGTTTAAGAAGGTAAAATTAATTAAATCGCGCCTAAAGGGTCTAGCGCGTTATTATCTTTGGGGAAGGAAGTGAAATTCACTAAACAGTCCATCTCAAATTCTAAGTAATTATTATGACCAATTATTGAGGGCCCCGCAATTTGCATTTTTTATTTGACGAGACTCGTCTCATTATTTTAAAAGGATAATCCTAAAATACCTACATCTTTTCTATTAAAAATGTCTCCACAAAAATGAAAGAGAAAATGTCTTAATTTATTTACATGCTTAAACGGGCCGTTGTTTATTATTTACCAATTTACGGCCATTGCTGACGAGAAATAAACATCATCAAAATTGAAATTGTAAATAAAGTACAAAATTGACAAGTAGTATTTTTTTTTTGAAAGAAACTAAACATCTTGTCCTAAGCCCATTTTGTTAAATGAACAAACAATGGGTATTAATTACTTACAAATATTGGCAACTAGAATTAACCTTAATTACTAATACTTTTTCGAAAAAAATATTGAACTACAAGATTAACTCATTTTTTACTCGACTCATGCCTATTGAATTAATGTTCTTAGCCTTGCTATATTTATTCTTCAGATATGCTAAACCCGCTAATTCTACAAGTTAAGGATCCCCATGTTTGCCTAAAATTAGTGGGTCTTTGTTACTTAAAAATTCAACAACTACGAAATTGCGAATTATTTCTAATCCAAAATCTGTGAGTTCAAAGCTAGATTTTTGTTAACCGATCAATATCAAATTGATATCCTACATGGATTATTTACAAAAATGATTTCGAACTAAGGTATTTGATAACACGTATTAACAAAATTGACATTATTTAACTATGAAACTCACGCGAGACTTATAAATAACACACATATTATACTAATTGATGCTCATACCTTTTCAAAGAATTCGGTTCCACAATCTAATGTTACTTATCAATTATTGCCTACAAAATGATCTTATAAAAGAAACAATCTTACTTATACAAACGTCTAACATTCATTTAACAAAAAAACGCATAATTAAAGTCTTATCTAAGATACAAAACTTCTATAACTAAACATGCTAAAATTCTGCCATCTCGTTTCATCTTCGAAGCGTACATCAAAATGGTTTGTAGAAGTGTACCTGATATGGACGCAAGAAGAAAAGAGGAAGATCAGCAGGAAGTGTGCAACAACAACAATGCAACAGTAACAGCGCAGGAATACACAGAACAGCTCACGTAACAAATAGCGATAGAAACTCAAGAGCCCGATTCAGATACCAAACAGAAAACTTGAAAACCAAATAGAAATCCAGAAGTTCAAACGAAACAACACTCCAATTAAAAGAAAAACCAGAAAAGCCAATCCGGAAATCAGTAGTACCAAATGCAAACCATGGAAGCAATAACAGAATTCTGATTTTCAGTTGTAAAGAAAGGCTTCACTGTTAGTCTTTAACTCTCAAAGAATCAATTATTAGTTCTGAAAAATCAATTCTTTCTTAATTTAAACTCTGAAAATTTTTCTTCCTCTCTCCTTTTTCTGTTCTTTCTTTTCTTCAAATCCTGTTTTTTTTCTCTTTCAGATAATCTCTCTTTTTTCCTAAAATCTTTGTCTGATTTTTCAGTTCTCTCTTTTTTTCCCAGCTGCCCTCTCTTCCAGCCTGCCCCCTCTTTATACAATCTGCCCAACACTTCTTCTTTTAAAAAAAAATCAGAAAATCCCACTCAAAATCTGCTTTCTTACTTTAAATCCCATTAAGGAAGCCTTTTTCCCTGATTTTCAGTCCCCATTACTTTTTGTTCCCCATTAGTGCATTAATTAATTCATACTAATATCCCATTAACAAAGCACTAACATTAACATACTATCCTAACTGTTTCATTCCCACAATACCCCTAAAAATTCTTAATATTATTGCCCTCATAACACATACATTGCTTTATTACTGCTCTAAAATCTGAAATCTGTTTTCCTTTTAACAAAGATTAAAAACTGACTTTTAACTGTAACCAAACTTATTTCTGATTACTGAAGGATCAAGGTTAGAAATTCATTGGAACAAATGAACTTGGAATTGAATCAATCTAGACTAAATCATAACATAGAACTTAACAAAATCCTTAAAACTGAAACTGAAATAACTAATCAATATGCACATGAATGCAAACATTAGGAATTCAAGTTCATTGTCATTAGGATGACAATGTCCTGAAACCAAATGGCCACGGATCAATCAACAACGTTTTGACAAACTTTCTGTTCAAACAAGAGTGCATTAATTGACGAGAACTAATTTAACTGACTACTTAAAACAAACGATAACAGTCAATACAAAATAAACGAACAGGTTGTTTCAATCACAATAATAGGAACATGGACTTATAATAAAATAACTAATCGACGAACTTAATCGAATCGATTACACACATTGTAAACGATTACAACAAACAGAAGCAAATGCTAGAATTGGATCAAATAAACAGGTCTAGCAGAGATGAGAAGAAGAACTTAAAAACAGGGGAAATCAATAAAGCTAAGCAGATATATAGACAGAAAATCATAAATATAGAATAAAGGAAAAAGAAAAATACCTCATAACCTCAAAATTATATGGACCCAGGCTCGAAGTCAGACCTAAGCATTTTGAGGTCGAACAGACTTTAATTGAAGTGTTCTCAACTGAGAACACCTCGATTAAAGTCTATTAGACCCCAAACCTTCAATTAATTTGGACAGATTCCATGATTGGAATTTTAGGGTTCCATTTTCCCCAGATTTAGGGTTCGATCATTTCTTGTTAGATTCGAACCAAACCAAGTTTGGTTTGGTTATGAGTGAGGTTAGGAGAGTGACTGGTGTGAGTTTGGGGTACATTGGGGTAGGTTTAGGTTATGCTCAAATCTTCGATTGAAGATTCGAGACGCTGTAGGGTGATTCGAGGTGAACAACCAACAAATCTGTAACGAGGGTGGTTAGGGGGTGCTGTGGTGTTAATTAGGGACTGGTTGGTTTGGATCTGAGTTTGGCTCGAATCTTCAAATGAAGATTCGAGAAACTCCAGGAAGATCGAGCTGAGTGGTTACCAGATTTGGATAGAGGATGGTCAGGTGGTCTTAGGGTATTGGTTTGGTGATCGACAGCGTAGTTGCCGCCGGGTTTCAGGCGAGGGGGAGCTAGGGCGGCTAGGGTTTGGGGGGGCATCGTCTTAGAGACGATGATGAACGGGAGAGGGAGGGGGGTGTTTGGTTAGGGGGCTGGTTTGGAGATTGAGTTTATATACGGTAGGAGTGTTTTGATCTTAGCCGTTGGATCCATCACGATCTATGGCCAAGATCAATCCACATAAAGGGGACGACGTCGTTTTGTTCAAGCTGGGGATGGGTTGGCCCGGGGTGAAGTGGATCGGGTTATGGTGAGGCCTTGAGGCCGTTGGATCAAAAACAACGAACGACCCTGATCAAATTCAACCATACGGCGTCGTATGGTTTGTTTTTGAAATTATCTGAACGGGCATCATCAAACGGCGTAGTATTTGCCCTATACTACGTCGTTTGATGGTTTTTGGGTTGACTGACCTGGGCCGGGTAAATGCTTTGTTTTGGGCCTGATTTTCTCCTGGCCCAGTCAGTATTTCCTTTACCTTTACCCATTTTCCATTTTTTCTTAAATAACAAAAATTAAACAAAAATCTTAAATAAATTGTAAAAATAAAATTACACACATATTATTTAACACCTATAATTAATTAATACTCAAATTAAAAATTTAAATAAAATCAACACAATGGCAAGAAACACATATGCATATTTTTTGTGATTTTCTTTCTTTATGGTTTATAATTTCCTAAATATATATTTTTTTATATTATCCTTTTATATAAACCCATGACTAATTAATTATAAAAATGCAACCTTAATTCTTAAATGCACATGTATCTATATTACTATTTTTCTGTATTTTGCCTTAGTTAGAATAAAATGCACATGCACAGACGAAATGTCACGAAAATTCAAAAATTGCATACAAAGAAAAAATTATTTGTGATTTCTTTTGGAGTAGTTCTTGCGAGGCAAAAATCACGTGCTCACAGCTGCCCCTCTTTGTCCGAAAATACGAAGAGTTTTCGTACAAAGATAAAGTGAGCGGATACGAGCGATTTTTGCCCGTTTAACTATTCCGTGTGAAGCATTTTTGAAAGATTTGACCGAACCTTGTTTCAAAGGTTTCCTACATATCCCTTGCTCTGGTTGCCTCACTCTTGTCGGCTTGTGTTTTCTCTGATGCCTTTCTTTCGAAAACCGCTGGGGACGACACTGGCCTTTTGCCTTTTGAGCATAAGCTTTATTCCATTCTGTCTGCTGGGGATAACTGCTTCTTATATTAAAACCTGTTATGCTGGAGATCTTCGTTGTACTCCCTCTGATTACTGATTTCTGTTTGATCTGGAAGTGTATTCCTCTGTTCTGCAGGCGGGCTCCTGACTTCAACATCTTCCTCAAGATTTAACACTTCTATTCTCCAGGAGGGCTCCTGGTTTCTTCAACTTCCTAAAATAATCCAGCCTCCATTCTCTAGGCGGGCTCATGACTTCAATAACTTCTTAAATTTTATCACCTCCATTCTCCAGGCGGGCTCCTGACTTCTTTAACTTGAAATATAACAACCTCCATTCTACACGCGGGCTCCTGAATTTGACAACTTCTTAAAATAACTCAGCCTCCATTCTCCAGGCGGGCTCCTGACTTCAATAACTTCTAAAATTTTAACACCTCCATTCTCCAGGCGGGCTCCTGACTTCTCTATCTTTGAAAAATAAATCAGCCTCCATTCTCCAGGCGGGCTCCTGACTTCAATAACTTCTTAAATTCTATCAACCTCCATTCTTCAGGCGGGCTCCTGACTTCTTCAACTTTACAAAATAATCCAGCCTCTACTCTCCAGGCGGGCTCCTGACTTCAATAATTTCTTAAATTTTAATACCTCCATTCTCCAGGCGGGCTCCTGATTTCTCTAACTTTGAAAAATAAATCAGCCTCCATTCTCCAGGCGGGCTCGTGACTTCAATAACTTAAAATATAACAACCTCCGTTCTACAGGCGGGCTCCTGACTCCTCCAACTTAAAATATAACAACCTCTGTTCTACAGGCGGGCTCCTGACTTCAACAACTTCTTAAGTTTTATCACCTCTATTCTCCAGGCGGGCTCCTGACTTCGACATCTTCCTCAAATATAACACCTTCATTCTCCAGGCGGGCTCCTGACTTCAACAACTTTAAAAATATAACAACCTCCGTTCTCCAGGCGGGCTCCTGACTTCAATAACTTCTTAAATTTTATCACCTCCATTCTCCAGGCGGGCTCCTGACTTCTTTAACTTGAAATATAACAACCTCCATTCTACAGGCGGGCTCCTGACTTTGACAACTTCTTAAAATAACTCAGCCTCCATTCTCCAGGCGGGCTCCTGACTTCAATAACTTCTAAAATTTTAACACCTCCATTCTCCAGGCGGGCTCCTGACTTCTCTATCTTTGAAAAATAAATCAGCCTCCATTCTCCAGGCGGGCTCCTGACTTCAATAACTTCTTAAATTCTATCAGCCTCCATTCTTCAGGAGGGCTTCTGACTTCTTTAACTTTCCAAAATAATCCAGCCTCCATTCTCCAGGCGGGCTCCTGACTTCAATAATTTCTTAAATTTTAACACCTCCATTCTCCAGGCGGGCTCCTGATTTCTCTAACTTTGAAAAATAAATCAGCCTCCATTCTCCAGGCGGGCTCCTGACTTCAATAACTTAAAATATAACAACCTCCGTTCTACATGCGGGCTCCTGACTCCTCCAACTTAAAATATAACAACCTCCGTTCTACAGGCGGGCTCCTGACTTCAACAAATTCTTAAGTTTTATCACCTCTATTCTCCAGGCGGGCTCCTGACTTCGACATCTTCCTCAAATATAACACCTCCATTCTCCAGGCGGGCTCCTGACTTCAACAACTTTAAAAATATAACAACCTCCGTTCTCCAGGCGGGCTCCTGACTTCAATAACTTCTTAAATTTTATCACCTCCATTCTCCAGGCGGGCTCCTGACTTCTTTAACTTGAAATATAACAACCTCCATTCTACAGGCGGGCTCCTGACTTTGACAACTTCTTAAAATAACTCAGCCTCCATTCTCCAGGCGGGCTCCTGACTTCAATAACTTCTAAAATTTTAACACCTCCATTCTCCAGGCGGGCTCCTGACTTCTCTATCTTTGAAAAATAAATCAGCCTCCATTCTCCAGGCGGGCTCCTGACTTCAATAACTTCTTAAATTCTATCAGCCTCCATTCTTCAGGCGGGCTCCTGACTTCTTCAACTTCCCAAAATAATCCAGCCTCCATTCTCCAGGTGGGCTCCTGACTTCAATAATTTCTTAAATTTTAACACCTCCATTCTCCAGGCGGGCTCTTGATTTCTCTAACTTTGAAAAATAAATCAGCCTCCATTCTCCAGGCAGACTTCTGACTTCAATAACTTCTTAAATTTGATCACCTCCATTCTCCAGGAGGGCTCCTGACTTCCTCAACTGCTTCCTTCAAAACTGGTGTTTTATTCCTCTGAAAATTGCTGAGGATAACACCATTATTTTATTTCACCAATATGTCATGTTCCTTCTTCAATGACTATTTCCTTTAAAGCTGATTCTTTCGCTTCCCTGAAACCTGCCGGGAATAACACTGCTGGGGAACTATCTTTCTCCTTTTAACAATGGTGGGGATGGTACTGATTACCTTGCTTCTTCCAAGATTGCTTTTCTCTTAAAACTTGTTTCTCCCTTCTCGTATACTGCTGGGGGATTTTTCTTCCTTCAACACTTGTGTTATCTTCTCTCTTTCCCAAATGACTATCTGTCTTTTAAGAAAATTTTCGTAATGAGAGAAAATTTTCTGCCCAGTTTGATGATCTTCCTTGTGACCCTATCTTCCTGCGGTCAATAATATTTCCTTGCCCTGTTTTAAATCAAAGAAAAATTTGTTAGTTTAAAACGGGGCGAGTGGTCGTGCCACTGCTGCTGAGGATGGTTTTTCCCTTTTCCTTTCCTTGCATTGCTATAAAACTTGCTGGGGATAATATTGATTGCTAGGGCTGATATTTCTGCTGGGGATGGTTGTCATTTCTCTTCCTTCCCCGCTCCATGTCGTTTGACCATTGTGAAGCTTGGTCGAGAACCTATCGGAGTTGTTCCTGTATCTCGCAAATCTGCTGAGGATCATCTTGGAATTTGATCCATAACTTCCCTTGGAAATTTGGGCCTCTAAATATCTAGACTCATTCATCATTTGGTCTTGCGACAAACTTCTTTTCGTTTTGTCGCCTTATCTTTGGCTTGACCTTTTCGCATTTTGTCTTGCACCATTTTGGCAATTGGCATTAAACTCTGAAAATCCTTTTCAAAAATAAACTACTGGGGAAATAAAATCTTTTAAACTAAGAAATGAAAGAGTTATAATTTTAAAGATAGGAAAAGAAGTCTTTCTGAACAAAAGCTGGGGAAAAAGAAAAGAAAAGAACTTATCTGAATGATATAACCAATCTCAACGATCATGTCGTGCATTCCAGATTGATCAACCCAGTCTATTTGTATCAATCAATTTTCGGATGGCCTCATCTCGCTGGGGATAAATAAATACTCAACTTTTGTCAAATGTGGACCTTTCCACCAATCTCGCCTTGTCGCCTCATAGTGCCCTTCGAGGGGTTTTCACTAATAAGACTCTCTTTTCTCTCAACTCCCGTCGCCTCATGGTGCCTGTGAAGGTTTTCACCGATAAGACTCTCTCATTTTATTTTATTTTTCAGTTGGGGATTAGAGCGTTTGTCGATTTGACGCTCTTTGTTGGGGATTCGTTCGGCTTATCAATTCCTTTCCAGTTTATGATCCTCTTCTCTGCTCTGCGGGATCAGAGTGTTGTCCCCGACTTCCACGTGCATGAACTTGGCACTTCTCGGATACTGATCGGGAGGTCTTTTTTGGACATCAATAGGGATTTTTGTGTGGGGTTAAAAGAAAAGGCTATCAAAAAGCTCAAAATAATTTTGACGGGTAAAACATTACAACTCTTGGAATCAAACTTTCTTTCCCAAAATTATAAACACAACTTCTGCCCCGGTTTTCATGCTTGGGGATTCTTATATTTTTTTTTGTTACACTATGACCGAGCCGTGAGGTGCCTACGTATCCTTCTTTGAGGAATCAGGTCAAACGTAGTTCCCCATTCCTTTGTTTTTCTCTTTTCTTTATGATTTTTCTTTTTTCTTTATCATTGTTTTTCTTTCTTTTTACCTTTTATTTTAATTACTGACTCCAAAAGAGGGATATGAAAGAATAAATAAGGCTCAAAAGGGTAAGCAAAGGTTAAAGTGTTTTGATAGAAGAAAGAATTGCCTCCGTCATTTCATTCTCCGATAAATGCCAACCACAAACAAATGTCAATTACAATCAAAAGGAATCATACATAATATCTTTTAACTGCATCGGAATTGATAGCCATGTCGACACATTTTCCTTCGACATCTGTTAAACATAAAGCGCCATTGGACAATACTCTGGTTACAATGAATGGTCCTTGCCAATTCGGGGCGAACTTGCCCTTTGCTTCTGCTTGGTGTGGCAGGATTCGTTTCAATACTTGTTGCCCCACTTCAAATTTTCTGGGGTGCACCCTCTTGTTGTAGGCTCTTGCCATTTTCCTTTGATATAACTGGCCATGACACACAGCTGCCAATCTCTTCTCATCAATCAAGCTCAACTGTTCCAAACGGGTTTTGACCCACTCATCATCATCAATCTCAGCCTCGGCGACAATCCGAAGGGATGGAATTTCCACTTCCGCAGGTATTACTGCTTCAGTTCCATATACCAACAAATAAGGGGTTGCACCTACTGAGGTCCGAACGGTAGTGCAGTAACCCAACAATGCAAATGGTAATTTTTCATGCTATTGCCTGGATCCTTCTACAATCTTCCTCAGTATCTTCTTGATGTTCTTGTTGGCCGCTTCAACATCTCCATTTGCCTTGGGACAATAAGGTGTGGAATTACGGTGTGTAATCTTAAACTGTTCACATACTTATCTCATCAAATTGCTGTTAAGATTAGCACCATTGTCCGTGATTACTACTTTTGGGATCCCGAATCTACAAATGATACGGGAATGGACAAAATCCACCACTGCCTTCTTGGTTACTGACTTGAAAGTTTTGGCTTCAACCCACTTAGTAAAATAATCGATGGCCACCAGAATAAACCTGTGACCGTTCGAAGCTGCCGGCTCAATAGGCCCAATGACATCCATGCCCCATGCCGCAAATGGCCATGGTGCTGACATTGTGTGCAATTCTGTTGATGGAGAATGAATCAGATCGTCGTGTATCTGACACTGATGGCATTTTCGTACGAAACTGATACAATCATGCTCCATAGTGAGCCAATAATATCCTGATCGAAGAATCTTCTTCGCCAATACATATCCGCTCATATGTGGCCCACAAACTCCAGCATGTACCTCTGTCATAACTGTCGTGGCTTGACTGGTGTCTATGCATCTCAGCAATCCCAAATCTGGGGTTCTTTTGTACAACACTCCTCCACTGAGGAAGAAACCATTTGATAATCGCCGAATGACTCTTTTTTGATCTCCGGTGGCCTGCTCCGGGTATATCCCCATCTTGAGGTACTCTTTGACGTCATAAAACCATGGCTCACCATCCACTTCTTCCTCTATCATGTTGCAGTAGGCATGCTGATCGCGAACCTGTATGTGCAATGGGTCAACATGAATTTTGGCTGGGTAATGCAACATTGATGCTAAAGTGGCCAATGCATCGGCAACCTCATTGTGAACTCTTGGGATGTGTCTGAACTCCACTGATCGAAATCGCTTGCTCAGATCGTGCAAACATTGTCGATATGGTATGAGCTTCAAATCTCGTGTTTCTCATTCACCCTGAATTTGATGCACCAGGAGGTCCGAGTCCCCTAAGACCAAAACGTCCGGACTGGTTGGTTTGGATCTGAGTTTGGCTCGAATCTTCAAATGAAGATTCGAGAAACTCCAGGAAGATTCGAGTTGAGTGATTACCAGATTTGGATAGAGGATGGTCAGGTGGTCTTAGGGTGTTGGTTTGGTGACCGACAGCGTAGTTGCCGCCGGGTTTCAGGCGAGGGGGAGCTAGGGCGGCTAGGGTTTGGGGGGGCATCGTCTCAGAGACGATGATGAACAGGAGAGGGAGGGGGGGTGTTTGGTTAGGGGGCTGGTTTGGAGATTGAGTTTATATAGGGTAGGAGTGTTTTGATCTTGGCCGTTGGATCCATCACGATCTATGGCCAGGATCAATTCACTTAAAGGGGACGACGCCGTTTTGTTCAAGCTGGGGATGGGTTGGCCCGGGGTGAAGTGGATCGGGTTATGGTGAGGCCTTGAGGCCGTTGGATCAAAAACAACGAACGACCCTGATCAAATTCAACCATACGGCGTCGTATGGTTTGTTTTTGAAATTATTCTAACGGGCATCATTAAACGGCGTAGTATTTGCCCTATACTACGTCGTTTGATGGTTTTTGGGTTGACTGATCTGGGCCGGGTAAATGCTTTGTTTTGGGCCTGATTTTCTCCTGGCCCAGTCCGTATTTCCTTTACCTTTACCCATTTTCCATTTTTTCTTAAATTACAAAAATTAAACAAAATTCCTAAATAAATTGTAAAAATAAAATTACACACATATTATTTAACACCTATAATTAATTAATACTCAAATTAAAAATTTAAATAAAATCAACACAATGGCAAGAAACACATATGCATATTTTTTGTGATTTTCTTTCTTTATGGTTTATAATTTCCTAAATATATTATTTTTTATATTATCCTTTTATATAAACCCATGACTAATTAATTATAAAAATGCAACCTTAATTCCTAAATGCACATGTACCTATATTACTACTTTTCTGTATTTTTCCTTAATTAGAATAAAATGCACATGCACAGATGAAATGTCACTATAATTCAAAAATTGCATACAAAGAAAAAATTATTTGTGATTTCTTTTGGAGTAGTTCTTGCGAGGCAAAAATCACGTGCTCACAGATATCCCACAAAAACATGGGGAGTAGATCTTGGTTCAAACTTATCTTTCTGTATTTTGAGAGTGGTAGGAAAGCATAAATAGCCAAAACTTCTGAGATGAGACTAACTTGGTTTCTTTAGGTATAGCAGTTCAAATGGACATTTGGTTTTGAGTGATGAAGAGGGTAGTCTATTTATTAGATAGGTATATGTCAGTATGCACTCTCCCCAATACTGTATGGGCAATTTTGACTGATACAAGAGTGCCCTGGCTATTTCTAACAGGTATTTATGTTTTCTTTCTACCACATCATTTTGTTGTGGTGTATATGGACATGTTTTTTGATGTATAATGCCCTTTGATTGGAAAAATGAGGTGACTTCAAGGCTAGTGAACTCAAGACCATTATCAGTTCTTATGGTCTTGATATTAGTGTTGAATTAGTTTTCTACCATGGCAGGGAAAACCTTGATAGTATGTAGGGCGTTGCTCTTACAGCTTATAAGTGACTCCATGTGGACCTGCAATAATCATCCACAAGGGTGATGAAGTATTTATATTTGTTATGTGTTGTAATATGATATGGACCCCACAAGTCAATGTGTAGTAATTCAAAGACCTTAGTGGTCAGTGTTATTCTTTCTGGGAAAGGTAGCCTGATTTGTCTTGCCATTCGACAAATGGGACAAAGAAAAGGCTATTTGGGTGCAAAATTAACAGGTATAGAGGAAATCCCTTTCATTTTGACAAAAGGCACATATCCTAATCTGTTATGCCACAAAAGATCAAGTAAATGTTCTGTAATATAGGGAACATTAGACAAACAAGAGTCACTTTTATTGCTTGAACTATTTACAAAGTGATGTGAATGTGGAAGAGAGCTACTACTATCACAACTATGAGACATGGTCAATGCAACATGAATAGTAGAAACTAGTTTATTTGTGTTAGCTAATTAAGAAGAAGAAAATGATCTAGATGTGCTGACTACAGAATGTACCTCATTTTATTACTACTAAGACATGGATGGGATGTATTAGAAGAATTAGGGGAAGTTGAACCAGTGTAGTTGCTTGAACAATGTAAGTACATGCCAGTCTTGGCCTTACCAATCTTTAGTGACCTCTTCAGTGAAGGGCCCTATAGAATAATACAAACATATTTCGTGAATACAACAATACAATCAAGCTGAACTGTCAAACAATAGAATGATATCAAATTGAACTTGAAACTAGGAACAAAAAGGACCTTCTTTAGGCTGAATTTAGGACTTAGAACTACATCACCAATCAGTGTCACCTTAACCTTATAGCCATTTGGTAGGTGACTAAATATGGGTTAAACTAAAGTTTTGATATTGGTTGGCAGTGATTTGTTATATGTCATATGGTTTGTGACTCCAGAATCTAGGATCCAAGAGTCAGCATTTGGACTAGAACTATCACATAAATGATGATTAGAATCAAAATGAGTAGAGCATGCCGAGATACCTGCAAAGTTCACAGCTCCTTCATTGATGGTAGTGCTTGTGGATTTGTCTCCTCCTCCTTGAAAGCTTTCCAGGATGCTGAGTAGTTGTCCATATTGTTCTTTGGTCAGACTGTGCATAGTTCGACTCTGTTCCTGATCCTGAGAGACATTTCCATCATTTTTCATTGCAGCGCCCTCACTTGATGACCCAAATATATTTCCTGTAATTCTTCTTCCTTTATTGAACTTGAAATTTTGTGGGAATCCGTGAAGCTTGTAACACTTTTCCTTAGAGTGTCCTGGCCTCTTGTAGTAGTCACAGAATAGCCTAGGTCTATTATTGAGCTGATTCCCCTTATCCACTGTTTGTGTTATTGTTTCCCTATTGAGTATTGTTTGTTCTGAAGTTGTTATTTCCAGGTCCACTTGCATCAAGGTAGCAGAATTCGTTGAAAAATTGTTACTTGGTTTGACTTCCCTTTGTTTCTCCTCTTGAATGAGAATGGAGAAAGCTTGGGCTATTATTGGAAGAGGATTCATCATTAAAATACTTCCTCTCACCACAGTATACACTTGTTAAGCCCCATCAGAAACTGAATCAGCTTTCTATCCTGTTCAGCTTTGTGCATGTTTTCTCTTGCTCCACATGTACATTTGCAAGCACATTTAGCATATATGTTCATCGTGTTGAGTTCCTCCCAGAGTTTCTTCATCTTTGTATAATATCCAGTAATGTCCAAATTCCCTGATTTCAAATCATTTATTTTCTTTTGGAGCTGATACAACTTAGCACCATTAGTTTGATCATACCTGTCCTTCAACTCTTGCCAAAGTTCTTTAGCATCATTAACGTATTGCAAGCTGTCCGCTAGGTCCTTAGATAGTGAGTTTAAGATCCACGGAATCACCATATCATCGCATCGCTCCCATTGGTCGAGGTTAACAGAATCAAGATCTGGTTTCTTATATTTTTCTGTGATGAACCCTAGTTTATTTTTCACGGAGAGTGCTCTGAGGATTCCTCTTCTTCATGATCTATAACCAGTTCCATCAAAGGCTACCAGAACTAACATAGATCCAGCGCTTTCCGATGGATGCATGTACTGCAGACTTGTTGAATCTAGGGTTGTTTTGTCCGTCACCGGGACTTCGTCCTCTCCGGCCATGATTTAGCTCAGCCGAGATGAAATCGTTAGTAGCTAAGATGAATCACTAAGATTAGTCGACTAATTGATCGATTTCTACACATAAAGCCTAATTCCCAAAAACAAAAAATCAATTTCTGATTGTATGAGTAGAAGAACAAAAAATATAAGACGGCGAGACTCTAAGGCTATTGCCTGGGCTCTGATACCATGTGAAATTCATAGGTAATCGAGGAAAAGAGACATGAGCTCAGTGTGAGCTCTAATGGCGGAAAAAAACAGATCATGCAAAAGAGAGAGAGCACAAATAAAGTTTCTAGAAAGGGGAGCTGATTTTTATTATTTACAACTCAAATGATAATATACAATTAATATCCTATTTATAGTGTCTAAACTAATAGCTAATACCAATTAACACCTTTACTAATATCTGATATAAGCACTGTACAACTGAGGGAAATAAAAGAAATGAAAGAATAAATACAATGTAATATATGGTATACAAAACAATGTATATAAATTATCTCAACAAATTTGATCATTGAAATGAACTAATAAATGACGTCAATTACTTTATTACTAGCGTCATCTTTCTATACTTAATTGGAAGTTTCTACTTCCCTTTAATTTCCCTTTTATACTTTTAAACAGCTCTACTTCAAACTACACTTCTTGACTTTAGTACCACATTTTATTTATTTCAAGCCATTACAATCAATTTTAGTGGGTAATAAATTTCTAGGTTGCATGAGTTTTAGTATGAATGACACTTGGTCGTTACTCTTTTCAAGTTATGGTTGTCGTATAGCCTGTTTGGCCGAGCTTCATTATCAGCTTATTTTAAGAAATATTTTTTTTTCAAAACTACTTTTGGTGAAAAACAATTTGTGCTTGGTTAATTAATTTGAAAAGTACTTTTGATGAAAAACAGTTTGTGTTTGGTTAATTAACTTGAAAAATATTTTTGAGCAGCAATTACTGTTGACCAAGCTTTTAAAAGTGCTTTTAAGTGTATTTTTCTCAAAAGTGCTTCTAAGTGTATTTTTCACAAAAGTGCTTTTAGAGAAAAATTATTTCTGCTTCTACTAAAAAATATGTATATTTTTTCTTTTAAAAGCTTGCCAAACACTTCAAATTTGAAAAAACCGCACTTTTTCTGGAAAAAAGAAGAAGTGTTTTTGGCTTTGACCATGCTTGGCCAAACAGGCTACTATATTCATTGAAAATGCTTGCTATATTTTAAACCCCAATCCTAAAACTAAAGTGGCTATTAGTGCACTTAACCGAACATAAAGTACTTCGTCTAGAACTATTAGCTTATGATTAATTAAGAGATTGAGAAGAAAGAATTGAAGTTCACTAGTTAATATACTTTCACCAGCTATATTTGTTTAACCCGTTTTTAAAAAAACAACAACTAAGTTAATGATAAATATCCAAATAAGATAACAAACTAAGAAGCACGTTGCATATGCATATGAAACATTAGTAATAATGCAAGTGTGCAAACGGTGAGTGCTGAAATTGGAAACAAATAATGCAACATAATGAAGATTAGTTATAACGTAAGCAAACTCCACTCGATTAAAAGTCAAAAGAACGTTAATATTGAGGAAATTTGGTGGCCATGGCTTGAAATTTTTGGATATGGTAAGACCAGGGTTTTAAAAGACGTTTTCGGGGCGAGCCTTGGGGCGAGATGCATCAAAAATGCCCTGAGGTGTTGGTGTAACATGAAAGTCTCAGGAGAGGTACACCCATCAATCCGAGCATATGCTCGAGCGTTTGAGGCGTGAGACGTAAGTCTTTGAGACTTTTTCAAATTAAAATAAAATTTGTTGAATAAGTCCTTCATATAATACCCAAATTCTCAAAAGTCAGCTTGTAATTACTCAAAAGTCTTAAAAAGGAACTGAAATGTATTAAATTTAAAAGTCAAGACTTTTTTTATTGATTGAAGCCCTAATTTATGATTGTAATGACCTGACCGGTCGTTTTGAGCACTAGTACGTCGTTAGGCAGTTTGAGACTTTGAGTAGCTTCACTTCATGTTTTATGACTTGTACGCATAGTCGGAATTAAATTTCGGGAAGTTCAAAGTTGATTCAGATGGAAAATTCTCAATTAGGAAGCTTTAAGTTGGAAAAATTAAAAAATATTTTACTTTTTAGTAAACAACCCCTGTTTGGGTTGAGTATCGGGTGGTCCAGGAGTATTTCAGCGCTTATTGTGGGAAGTTGGTATGTTGAAGGTTTTAGAAATTCCTAAGTTTGACTTGAAGGAGACTTTAGTGTTGTCGATATCCGTTCGGGAGTCCAAGCCTTGAAAAAGGTTCATATCGTGATTTGTGTCTTGCATGTAAAGTTTAGCGTCATTACAAGTTGTTTAACTGTAATTCGGATGCGTTCGATGAAGTTTGAAAGTTTGAAAGTTGAAAGAAAGATTTTGACCCTCAATTCATAGTTTTGATGTTGTTTGTCATGATTTGAGGTTTTGACTAAGTTCATATCATGTTTTAGGATGCGTTAGTATGGTTGGATGGGGTCCCGGGGGCCTCGGGTGCAAATAAGATTGGAATCGGATCGAGTTTTGGACTTAAAGAATTTCTGAAGCTTAAGGATTCTGATGTGTTTGCACCTCCGAGGTTTTGGCCACAGGTGCGAGACCGCAGAAGCGACCCAGGGTTCGCAGAAGCAGTTGTGATTAAGTCTGGCTGGATTCGCAAGTGCAAGGAATTTACCACACCTGCGAGCTCACAGATGCAGACAGTGGAGCACAGAAGTGAAAGGTGAAGAGGATGGTCTTCTGCATATGCGGAGGCTCAAGAGAAGGTGGGCTTCCGCAGGTGTGAGGTGTTTTCCACAGAAGCGGAAAAGGGCCTGGGATGAAGGTGCAGAAGCGGTCTGTGTTCGTAGAAGCGAAAGTGTTGGAGGCGGAGGGTGTTCGCAGATGCGATCCTCAGTCCCGCACTTAGGGATCGTAGATACAGTCATTTGACCGCATTGCGATGATTGCTATGCAGACCCTATTTATTTGAGGGTTGAGTATTTCATTCATATTTTTGAGCTATGGAGCACGGATTTGGGGCGACTTTGGAGTGCCATTTTCATCATCTAACTGGAAGTAAGTGATTCCCACTTGTTGCAAGTAAATACATGGTTTGTATATGGGCTTAAACACGAAAAGTTATGGAAATTGTGAGATTTTGGTGAAAAACCTAAAATTTTATATTTTTGGTTTTTCACCACGATATTGGACGTGGAATTAGGGATAAATTATATATTTGAGTTCGTGGTGTTATAGGTAATGATTATCTTCAAAAAATTTTGAAATCCGGGCACATGGGCCCGGGGGTTGACTTATTGACTGTTCGAGCGGAGTTGAGAATTGTTATAAATTTATTAATTATAAGCATTGGAGTATATTTTTATTGGTTTGCATGATTGCTTGACAAGTTTCGGATCGGTGGGCATTGATTTGAGGTGTTAGAGAGGCGTTGGAGCCGGTTATGGAACTTCTGAGCAAGGTAAGTCTCCTGCATAACTTTGTGAGAGGGAAATCATCCCCTAGGTATTTGATTGTTATGTGCTACTAGTTGTGGAGGCTACATTTGCATGAGGTGACGAGAGTTTATATTTAGCTAGATTCATGTTATGTCTAGGTAGACGTCGGCCTTTATTATGCTATTACTTGCACTGTTTGAACTCAATTTTCTAGTTTAAATAGCCTGAATTAATAAGTAAGAATTTGGATAGAGAGTATGTTAAATCGAGCCTCATTGTCTAGAGATTTGGCGGGGTACTAATCACTGATGGGAATTTATATTCTTTTATGGGCTTACCTTGAAGTTGTAAATACGTAATTTGCAAATCCGAAGAGTTCAACGCCTCACCGATATATATATTATGGGATGCATCCATGGATCAGAACCTACGACCGCGATAGTGTATATACACGATTATATGGATTAGGCCGAACGACCTCGACATAATTCGTGCGTAAAAATTGTTAAGAGTCTGAATATCCACGAGATTAGCCTCTTGATAGAATTTGAAATTTTCATGATATTCTATTGCTTGAGAGCGGATATTAAATTGATGGTTTTTATAGTGATGAGATAGCATGTGGCCCCTGGGGATTTTAAAATGATGAAATTTTGCTAACGGATTTTGTCATATTGTTCCTTGCCCTATTGATCTTGCTATATTTCATGCATGCCTATGATTCTTATACTCTATTTATTGCACCATTAGTAAGTGTCAATGTCGACCCCTCGTTACTATTTCTCCGGGGTTAAGCTAGATACTTACTGGGTATGCATTGATTTACGTACTCGTGCTACACTTCTGCACTTATTATGCAGGATCCTTGATGGCCATCTTGATGCATAGGTCCAATTGCTGAGGGGACTTTATGGTGAGCTTCTTTCTATGCTACGCACCGCAGCCCACAGATTCTCCATCTTATTTATTTACTTTATCCTACCTATTTTATATTTCGGACAGATATTGTATTATTATTGTACTCTTTAGTAGATGCTTATGCACTTGTGACTCCAGATTTTGGGATGTTCTAGAATTTGTTTGTGGTTTTGCTTACTATTTACACACTTTTATTATATATTCTATTTAAATAGTAAGTTTCCATGATTTTATGTGTTAATTTCCTTTATCTAATAAAATTCACGATTTCAAAAATAAAAAATGAATAATTTAGTTAATAGTTCACCGTTAGCTTGCCTAACGACGATATTGGGCACCATCACGACCTATAGTGGTAATTCGGTCGTGATAGCCTGATATCAAAGCTCTAGGTTCACTTGGGTTTCATGAGTGATGAGCGAGTCTAGTAGAGTCTTGTGGATCGGTATAGAGACGTCTGTGCTTATCTTCGAGAGACTACAGGGATGTTAGGAGCACTTCCCTTCTTGATTCCTCGTCATGCGATTTGATTCCATTGAAACTTATGACTTCATTTTCCTTTCTACTCATTCGTATACGATGTTGACCACTCGTTATCAATTGGGCATCAAAGAGTTGTAGTGGTACTGCATACGTGGTGTAGGATGTTTCTCACTGCGTATTCGAGCGGGCTATTATCGTCTCCTTGTGGAAGGGTGCTCTGTCGTTTCAGCCCAGTACTAGTGTTGCCTACGGTTTCGAAACTTTGAACAATTTATTATAATGTTCATGCATTGTTATCGCGCAGTGTTAGTGTAAATAGTAGGGTGTCTATTTATGTGTTGCAACAGTGAATGGCGTGAAAAGAGGATTTCTCAGTGCATGGTTTAGAGGTTCGACATTCAATTCTAGAGGAGGAAAAGCAATTGGACTATGGATGTTCAGGCCTTGCTTGACGAAGTTGTAAGATCAGATATTTTCGAACTTGATGGAAATTCTCATTTGTGTTGTGATGTCGTTGTTGTTGTTTGAACGCATTAAGGCTCGTCGGTGTTATAGTCTTCTTTGATTTACCTTTGGAGTAGGGTGTTGTGAAATGGTGCCTAAGAAGAAGTTGTTTGAGATGGCGGTGCGTAGCTGTTTCAACGTCGAATCGGTGTTTATAATGTTGATGGCTCGAGAAAAATGATCTTCGTGGAGGCTTAGAGTTGGTAGAAATTTATTAGTTCGGGTGCTACAAATATGGATTTTGATTTGAGGCAATATTTGGGCAGCAAAGGATGAGGAAAGTCATGGTGGGAGGTGTCTCGTGGAGGTGGAATTGCTAGAAGGTCAAATACGAACAACAGAGACCGAGAAGTTGCTTAAAGAGATGGTTTAACCAAAGTGGGAGTGACAGAGTAGCGTATGGATTTTGTGGTAGGATGGCCACATGCTTTGAGAAAGTTTGGAGCGATTTGGGGATCATGGTGGATAATGACTAATCTTATGCATTTCATTTGGGATGGTGGCTGTTGAACGGAGGAAGCTTGAATATGACGGAAAGTAGTTCACTTGGAATGAAGATGGGTGTGAAAGCTTAAGTATCACTTTGGGATGCAACATGAATTCGAGTTTCAGGACATATAGTTGGACCTTCAGTTGATGCTAATAGAGAATGAACAAACTCTTACAGCTGGTGCACGAGCATGGGCTCAGGAGGGTTTATTGATTTCGTGGTATTTGTAACTAGGGAAATGTCGTTGGGAGGTGTTGATATGGAATTACACAGGTGGGCTATCTCCTGTGAGTAGGCTAGCGGTTGCGTGATTTTGATGAAGTTCCTACGAAGAGTCTACTTTCTACCTAGAAGCATGTACTACGATGTAAGCTTGGATCGCTTGAAGAATATTGTACGATTGTTAGGAGGTCGAAAGTGCGATTGTGGCTGATGATTCATTATGCTTTGTGAAAAGTTTAACAAGAGATTGAGTGAAGTTTGGCGGGTAACGGTGCAAGATCATGGTAATTGAGAAGGAGGAGTCATTGTGAGTTCTAGATTTATTTGATTGTAGCTTAAAACTAAGTGAGGGAGTCCACCGATTACGATTTGGTCATGTGGTTGTTTGCCTTGGAAGTAATGGGTTATCAATATATTGGCACATTAGTTATGAATAAGGAAAGAAAACATCAAGGATAATTCAGGCAAAGAACTTGATGAATGTGTGTTATAATTTGCCTTATCGATTCATGTGCAGAATTTGTGATGACTTAGAGTTTATGCTTCTTGTGGATGTATGTTACGCCCCATAGTATTAAGTCTATATTACGTCCTACAGTATTATATTACAGTGATGTTACACTTCATAGTATTATATTGCGATGATGTTATACTCTGCAGTATTATATTACTATGATGTTACGCTCTGCATTATTGTATTACGATGATGTTACGCTCCGCAGTATTATACTACGATGATGTTACGCTCTGCAGTATTATATTACGATGATGTTACACCCTGTAGTATTGTACGTTGAATTTGTCGTAAGATAATTGACATCAGTTCAAGGACAAGATTATTTGGAGATTGTAAGTATTATACTATTTCAAACAAGTAATAAGTAAATTCGTGAAGGTAAGGGGGCAAGCAAATCGAAGAAAATGAGTTTTGTCGAAGTTTGTCGATTTGGGATAAAATACGGTCCGAGCCACAATACCCCGTATTTATGGACTAGTGTCATACAAGGTATGATAGCAAGGTGTATAATGTATGTTAAAAGTGAGTAGTATTTTAAGTAAGTTGGGATAATTCTTAATTATGTGGGTAATTGATTAATTATTGGGTAATGGAATATTACCTAATTAATTAAGGAATTATGGGATAAAGATTAAATTTTCCCAACGTGGCAGCCCAACCTTCAAACTAATGACTCTTAAATTAAATTGAAAGGTGGCAAATTAATGGTATGCGGTTAAGCCACCATATAAAGTGGCCCATATCCATTCAAACACACATTTGTGACCATTTTACTCCATTTGACCTTTTAGATCTTCAAGAGATTCAAATATAGTGCTCTTTCTATTACAAAGTCACATTAGTATATCTTCAAAGAATACATATCATTTTCCTACTACAATGCCAAATAAACATGATGGAGCACTTGATAGGCATTTGGTTTATGTTACTGTTGTGAGTGAATTTGGTGTACTCTCATTCTTGGAAAGCCTATTATAAACGTTCACCCTTCATTTGGTATGGAGAAGGAGTTAACAAACGCTCAATACCCTTAGTTAAGGATAATTCTGTGGGAATTCATGCCTTGAGGATAATTCTTTTGAATATGATCCAAGTTTGAATGTTCATCTACGACCTTCTCGAGTTCTTATGAGGAATTAAGATATGTTAAGGCTATAATTTCTTTCTTTTGGCATGATCTATACGATACAAACGAAACGAGCAAATGCACAATTTCCATGCATTGCATTCATTTATACATGTACATTGACCGATGACCATATGAAATTATATACGCATATATATATATATATATATATATGGGATATGGAAAAAGGTTACGACGTATATATGCACCACCACCTGATCAGCTCGTATACATTGATGATTTGCCCACAATAGTCGAGATGATATGATGTGATGCCCTCAGAGGCTTGATGATGTTATGAACATATGGACCTATGCATAACATGATATTCATGCACATATGCATAACACTATAAGTATTTCATGATTTACCGAGTTATCCAAACTTATAGGTTGTGTCATTTACCCCATGTTTCTTACATGTCTTTTATATAGTTATTTATGTGCCTTACATACTCGGTACATTGTTCGTACTAACGTCCTTTGTTGGGGACGCCGCGTTTCATGCCCGCAAGTCCCGATAGATAGATCGAGTGTCCTCAAAGTAGGCTATCAACTCAGCAAAAAATGTTGGTGCGCTCCATTTGCTCCAGAGTTTCTTGTTTGGTCAGTATTATTTAGATGTGTATTGTTTAGTATGTGTCATGGCCCGGATTTCCCGCCATCGGGAGTCGTGATGATGCCTACTAATGTGATCTAGGCAAGCCGACAGTTTGAACAAATTACCTTTTTACCAATTTATATTCTTTAGCAATTATAAAGCAATAACGTGTAGACAGCAGAAACTACAATAAGCGGAAGAAATGCAGTAAACTATCTGAAATATGTATCTAATACAACTGTTTGAGCATCGACTACCCAGAACTGGTGTCACAGTTTCACAGACGATCTAAGAATACTACATACACAATCTGAAAGATGAAAGACATACTGTTTCTGAATTAAGTAAATGAAACAGGAATAAAGGGATAGAGGGAGATGCCAGGGCCTGCGGACGCCTGAAGAACTACCTTGGATCTCCAGGTGGACTGAAGGCAGCCACTCAATCTATGGTCCAAAAGCTGCTGCTTCGGGATCTACACACAGTGCAGAGTGTAGTATCAGCACAACCGACCCCATGTGCTGGTAAGTGCCTAGCCTAACCTCGGCGAAGTAGTGACGAGGCTAGGACCAGACTACCAAATGAACCTGTGCAATTCAACTATATACAACGGAAAAAAAGAACAGTAATATACAGTCAAGTATGGGAGGGGTAACATGCTACGGGGAACTACCAATTTTGAATAGAAAGACAACAGGTAATTGAAAGAAACAACATATCTCAGACATCAACAATGAATCAGAAATCAATAAGTGCACAGCATCACCCTTCGTGTTTTTACTCTCGTCCTCACCAAAGCAATCAAGTAATGAAAATGTGCACGGCATCACCCTTCGTGCTTTTACTCTCTTCCTCACCATATAATCAATATAATCAGTACGGAATGGTACATCGTGCGGCACTGTATGACCCTTCATGCTTTACACTCTTTCCTCACAAATCATACACGACATCACCCTTCGTGCTTTAACACTCTCTCACAAAAATAATACACGGCATCACCCTTAGTGCTTTAACACTTTTCCTCACCAAAACAACAATCACAAACAATAGGGCAAGGGAACAAATGAAATTACAATAAGAATCCCGGCAAGGGAACAATAGTTCAACAATCAAGTCCCAGTAAGGGAACAACATCACAACAAGCATCAACATCCCGGCTAGGGAGATAACATTAAAAGCAACAAATTCCTGGCATGGGAGATAATATAGTGATTCTCTTCTCTTTTTTCACTTTTACTTCTCAACTCACTTCACAACTTGAGCCAATGCTCTAAAAGGTTCAATTACCACTTATACTTTCACATTTAATTATACAACTTGAGACAACGCTCCTCAATATTCAAATGTCACAATTACTTCCACAAACATTGCCCAACAATAGAAATCATCACCAAAGCATGAATTATACAACGAAGTCATAATAACCACAATATAAGACTCACGGGCATGCTTGACACTAACGTATAGATACTCGTCACCATGCCTATACGCCGTACTCATCAAATATCACATAGCAAATAAGACTAGACTCCTAATCCCTCAAGCTAAGGTTAGACCAAACACTACCTCAATGCCACGAACACAATTCAAGTCTCTACTATCGCTTTAACTCTTGATTTCACCACCAATTCGCTCGTATCTAGTCACAAGTTACTTAATTACATCAATAAATGCTAAATGAATCAATTCTAATGCATGAAAATGACTTTTCTAAAGTTTTACCCAAAAAGTCAAAAATCATCCCGGGCCCACATGGTCAAAACCCGAGGTTTGAATAAAAACCCGATTACCCATTTCCCCACGAACTCAAATATATAATTTGTTTTGAAATCGGACCTCAAATTGAGGTCCAAATCCCCAATTTTTGAAAAACCTAGGTTCTACCCAAAACACCCAATTTCCCCCATGAAAATCATTGATTTGAGTTGAAATCATGTGAAAAAATGTTTAAAATTGAAGAAAACTAGTTAAAAATCACTTACAATCGATTTGGAGAAGAAGTTGTCTTTGAATTCACCCTAGAGTGTTTTGGTTATGAAAGAGTGTGAAAAATGATTGAAATGCGTCTAAGTTATGAATTTACAGGTTGTAGGTATCGCAATTGTGCAACAGAACAGGTGAAACCTGCAATTTCCCAAGTCCAAAAATCCACCCCGTGGCCTATCTAAAACTCACCCGAGCCCTCGGGGCTCCAAACCAAACATTCACACCAATCTAAAAATATCATACGGACTCGCTCGTGCATTCAAATCACTAAAATAACATCAACAACTATGAATTTAGCATCAAAATCATGAAATTTCTTAAGAACTTCAAATTTTCCAATTTTCTCAAATACGGTCTGATTCACGTCATTTCAAGTCTGTTTCTTACCAAATTTCACAGACTTATCTTAAATCACATATAAGACATGTACCGGGCACCGGAACCAAAATACGGGCACGATACCAATGGTTTCAAACATAAATTCTCTTCTTTACTTCATAATTAATTCAGCAAAAAAATTTCTTTCAAAAATTCATTTCTCGGGCTTGGGACCTCGGAATTCGATTCCAAGCATACGCCCAAGTCCCATATTTCCATACGGACCCTCAGGGACCATCAAATCACGGGTCTAGGTCCGTTTACCAAAAATATTGACCGAAGTCAACTTAATTTATTTTAAAGTCAAAATTCGTCATTTTCACAGATTTTCACATATTGGCTTTCTGGCTATGCGCCTGGATTGCGCACGCAAATCGAGGTGAGACAAAAAGAGGTTTTTGAGACCTTGGAATGCAGAATTTACTTTTAAAACAAGTGATGATCACACTCTCCACCTCTAAAACAACCGTTCATCCTTGAACGAACAGAAGAAGGAAGTACCTGAGTCGGGGAAAGGATGGGGATGACGATTCTGCATATCGGACTCGGACTCATACGTCGATGCCTCAGTAGACTGACCTCTCCACGTAACACGAACAGAAAGAAAACTCTTTGATCTCAACTGATGAACCTGCCGATCTAGAATAGCTACCGACTCCTCCTCATATAACAAGTCCTTGTCCAACTGGACAGTGCTGAAATCTAACACGTGGGATGGATCGTCATGATATTTTCGAAGGATGGACACATGAAATACTGGATGCACGGCTGATAAGCTCGGCGGCAACGCAAGTCTGTAGGCCACTTCTCCCACTCGATCAAGAATCTCAAACTGGCCAATGAACCTAGGGTTAAGCTTGCCCTTCTTCCCAAATCTCATCATGCCCTTCATAGGCGACACTCGAAGCAATACCCGCTCATCGACCATGAATGCCAAATCACGAACCATACGGTCGGCATAACTCTTTTGCCTGGACTGAGATGTACGAAGCCTATCCAGATTAATCCTAACCTTGTCCAAGACATCCTGAACCAGATCCGTACCCAACAAACGAGCCTCCCTCGGCTCAAACCATCCAACTGGCAACTAACACTGCCTACCATACAAAGCCTCATAATGAGCCATCTGGATACTCGACTGGTAGTTGTTGTTATAGGAAAACTCTGCTAAAGGCAAAAACTGATCCCACGAGCCTCCAAAGTCAATGACACAAGCTCGGAGCATATCCTTCAAAATCTGAATGGTCCGCTCGGACTGCCTGTCCATTTGAGGATGAAACGTTGTGTTCAACTCTCATTGAACTCCTCTCCAGAAATGGGAGGTAAACTGCGTACCTCGGTCCGAAATGATAGACACGGGCACACTATGAAGGCGAACTATCTTCTGGATATAGATCTCAGCTAACCTCTCGGAAGAATAGAGGACTACCACATGAATGAAATGTGCTGACTTGGTCAGCCTATCAACAATAACCCACGCTGCATCAAACTTCCTCTGAGTCCGTGGGAGTCCAACAACGAAGTCCATAGTGATACGGTCCCACTTCCACTTAGGGATCTCAATCTTCTGGAACAAACCACCAGGTCTCTAATGCTCGTACTTAATCTATTGACAATTTAAACACCGAGCCACATATGCAGCGATATACTTCTTCATTCTTCTCCAACAGTAATGATGCCACAAATCCTGATACATCTTAGCAGCGCCCGGATGTATAGAGTACCGGGAGATATGGGCCTCTTCTAAAATCAACTCTCGAAGCCCATCCACATTAGGCACACAAACTCGACCCTACAATCTCAAAACTCCATCATCTCCTAAGGTAACCTGCTTGACACCTCCATGCTGCACCGTGTCTCGGAGGACACACAAATGAGGGTCATCATACTGCCGATCTCAGATACGCTCTAATAAAGAAGAACAGACGACTGTGCAATCTAACACATGGCTGGGCTCAGAAACATCCAACCTCACGAACTGATTGGCCAAAGCCTGAACATCCAAAGCAAGCGGTCTCTCATCGACCGGAATATAAGCAATGTTGCCCATACTGGCTGACTTCCTATTCAAAGCATCGACCACCACATTGGCCTTTCCCGGATAATATAATATGGTGATATTGTAGTCCTCTAATAGCTCCAACCACCTTCTATGCCTCAAATTTAGCTTCTTCTACTTGAACAAAACTATAGACTCTTGTGATCCATGAACACCTCACATGCCAAGCCATACAGATAATGCCTCCAAATCTTCAACGCGTGGACGATAGCTACTAACTCCAAATCATGAACTGGATAGTTCTTCTCATAAATCTTCAACTGCCGTGAAGCATAGGAAATGACCTTTCCATCCTGCATCAACACCGCACCAAGTCCAATACGAGATGCATCACAATAAACTGTATAAGGCCCTGAACCTGTAGGCAAAACCAATACTGGTGCTGTAGTCAGAGCTGTCTTGAGCTTCTAAAAGTTCGCCTCACACTTGTCCGACCACCTGAACTGGGCACCCATCTGGGTCAACCTTGTCATCGGGGCTGCCATAGACGAAAACCCCTCCACAAACCGACGATAGTAGCCTGCCAAACCTAAGAAACTCCGAATCTCTATAGCTGATGTTGGTCTAGGCCAGTTCTTGACTGCCTCGATCTTCTTCGGATCAACCTGAATACCCTCTGCTAATACAACATGACCCAGGAATGAAACTGAACTCAACCAGAACTCGCACTTCGAAAACTTGGCATACAACTGACTATCCCTTAAAGTCTGAAGAACCACTCTAAGATGTTGCTCGTGCTCCTCCCGGCTATGGGAATAGATCAAAATATCATCAATAAAGACTATCACGAACAAATCCAAGTAACGCCTGAACACTCGGTTCATCAAATCCATAAAAGTTGTTGGGGCCTTTGTCAACCCGAATGACATCACCAAGAACTCATAATGCCCGTACCGAGTGCGGAAAGCTGTCTTAGGGACATCGGATGCCCTAATACTCAACTGATGGTAGCCAGATCTCAAGCCAGTCTTCGAAAATACCTTGGCACCCTGAAGCTGATCAAACAAATCATCAATCCTTGGCAATGGATACTTATTCTTGATTGTAACCTTGTTCAACTGCCGGTAATCTGTAGACATCCTCATTGATCCATCCTTCTTTTTAACAAACAACACCGACACACCCCAAGGCGAAACACTAGGTCTAATGGAACCTTTTTCAATCAAGTCTTGCAACTGCTCCTTCAACTCTTTCAACTCAGGCGAGGCCATACGATACAGCGAAATAGAAATAGGCTGAGTGCCCGGAGCTAAATCAATGTAAAAGTCAATATCCCAGTCGAGTGGCATACCTGGCAGGTCTGAAGGAAATACCTCAGGAAACTCACGAACAACAGGCACATAATCAATAGAAGGAACCTCAGCACTAGAATCACGAACATAGGCCAAACACCCCTTCTCAACCATACGCCGAGCCTTCATTTATGAGATAACACTACGGGTAGAATAACTAGGAGTCATTCTTCACTCTAAACGAGGTAAACCCGGCAAGGCTATTGTCATAGTCTTGGCATGACAGTCCAAGATAGCGTGATAAGGTGATAACCAGTCCATCCCCAATATAACATCGACATCAACCATGTACAGAAGAAGTAAATCTACATGAGTCTCAAAACTCCCAATCACAACTATACATGAATGATGGGCTCGATCTACCACAATAGAATCACCCACCGGTGTAGACACATAAATATGAGCACTCAAAGAATCATTAGGCATGACCAGATATGGTGTAAAATAAGATGACACATAAGAGTATGTAGATCTCGGATCAAATAAAACTGAAGCATCTCTGCTACAAACCAAAATAGTACTTGTGATAACTGTATCGGAACCCTCAGCCTCAGGCCTGGTTGGAAGAGCATAACATCGGGAATGGGCCCTACCACCCTGAACTACATCTCTAGGACAGCCTGCTGCTGGCTGGCCTCCACTGCTAGCGGTCCGAGCTCCACCTCTAACATCTCTACCTCCACCTCTAGCACCTCTACCCCCCATGTCTAGCTGGCTGGGCGGGATGTGGAACACTCGGTTCCTGAACCATGGCACGGGAACCCTGATGCCGAGAGTTGCTCGATGCTCGAGGGCAAAACCTAGCAAAGTGACCCATATCACCACAAGTGTAACAAGCCCTCGACTGTTGAGACAGCTGACCCTAATGACATGGATGATTACACCGAAAACTCTGAAGTGGCGGTGCACTTATAGGAGCTGATGGTGCACTGTAGGACTGTTGATCAGAATACTACATATAGGAACCGCGACCACCTGAAGCACCGTGAGAAACCTGAAGTACTGACTGAAAAGGCCTAGGAGGATGACCTCTACCATACGAATCCCTGCCTCCAGATGAGGTACCACTGAATCGTCCTGAATGATGACGCCTCTTGTCAGACCCCAGACCACCTCCCTGCGATAGAACCATCTCAACTATCCTATCCACATTGGCCGCCTCCTGGAAAAAAATCTCACTTCCAGTATTCTTGGCCATCTGAAGTCGAATCGGCTGAATAAGTCCCTCAATGAACCTCCTCACCCTATCTCTCTAGGGGGGAAGTATGATAAGAGCATTACGAGCCAAGTCGATGAACCTGGTCTCATACTGAGTAACGGTCATAGAACCCTACTGGAGACGCTCAAACTGCCTCCGATAGGCCTTTCTCTGAGTGATAGGGAGAACTTCTCCAAAAGTAGCTGAGTAAAATTCTCCCAAGTCAAAGCTGGTGATCCGGCTGGTTTAGCCAAACAATAATCTCTCTACCAAGTCTTGGCGGATCCAGACAAGCGAAAAGTAGCAAAATCGACCCATTGGTCTCCACTATCCCCATGTTCTTAAGAACCTCATGACAGCTGTCTAGATAATCCTAGGGATCCTCAAAAGATGCACCACTGAAAGTAGTAGTGAAGAGCTTCGTGAACCTGTCCAATCTCCACAAAGCATCGGTAGACATAGCTGCTCCATCACCGGTTTGAGCTACTACACCCGACTGAACTGCTCCAACTGGTTGAACTACTGGAGTCTAGAACTAGGAAGCTACCTGCTCCGGAGTGCGAGTAGCAAGAGTCTGGGCTCCTCCTCCTGCCTGAGAGACGGCTAGTGCTACAGGAAGTAAGCCTACTCGGGTGACACTCTCCATAAGGCCGACAGACCAGAGCACCCTGGAGTACGGGGGTAGCAATAAAACCCTCTAGGACCTAAGCTGGGCCTACCGGAACTGCCGGGGCTACAACCTCATCATCAAAGTTAACTTGAGGCTCCGCCGATGGTGCTGCTGCTCTGGGCTGAGATCTGCCTCTACCTCGGCCTCTAACATGGCCTCGACCTCATCCTCTGCACCTTGTGGGAGCTGCTACTAGGGGCTCGAGCTACTAGTCAGCGGATGAGAAAACGCGTGTTCTTACCATCTGCGAAAGAACAGAGTAGAAATCCAATTAGCATTGGGAAACCAAACCGCACGACATGAAAGAATAAATGTGAAGTTTTTCCTAACTCTATAGCCTTTGGGGATAAATACAGACGTCTCCGTACCAATCCCTTAGACTCTACTAAGCTTGTTTGTGAACTGTGAGACCCATGTAACCTAGAGCTATACGAACTTATCACGACCCGGATTTCCCATCCTCGGGAGTCATGATGGCACCTACTAATGTGAGCTAGGCAAGCTGACTGTTTGAACAAATTACCTTTTTACCAATTTATATTTTTTAACAATTATAAAGCAATAACGTGTAGACAACGAAAATTACATTAAACGGAAGAAATGTAGTAAACTATCTAAAATATGTATTTAATACAACTGTTTGAGCATCGACTACCCAGAACTGGTGCCACAGTTTCACAGACGATCTAAGAATACTACATACAAATTCTGAAAGATGAAAGATACACTAATTCTGAATTAAGTAAATGAAACAAGAATAAAGGGATAGAGGGAGACGCCAGGGCCTGCGGACGCCTGCAGGACTACCTTAGATCTCTACGTGGACTGAAGACAGCCACCCAATCTATGGTCCAAAAGCTGCTACTCTGGGATCTGCACATAGTGCAGAGTGTATTATCAGCACAACCGACCCTATGTGCTGGTAATGACCTAGCCTAACCTCGGTGAAGTAGTGACGAGGCTAGGACCAGACTACCAAATGAACCCGTGCAATTCAACTATAGACAACGGAAAAGAAGAACAGTAACATACAGTCAAGTATGGGAAGGGTAACATGCTGCGGGGGAACTATCAATTTAGAATAGAAAGACAACAGGTAATTGAAAGAAACAATATATCTCATACATAAACAAAGAATTAAAAATCAATAAGTGCACGACATCACCCTTCGTGCTTTTACTCTCGTCCTCACCAAAGCAATCAAGTAATGAAAATATGCACGACATCACCCTTCGTACTTTTACTCTCGTCCTCACCATATAATCAATATAATCGGTATGGAATGGTACATCTAGTGGCACGACATCACCCTTTGTGCTTTATACTCTTTCCTCACAAATCATACACGGCATCACCCTTCGTGCTTTAACACTCTCTCACCAAAACAATACACGACATCACCCTTCGTGCTTTAACACTCTTCCTCACCCAAACAACAATCACAAACAATAGAGCAAGGGAACAAATGAAATTACAATAAGAATCCCGGCAAGGGAACAATAGTTCAACAATCAAGTCCCAACAAGGGAACAACATCATAAGAAGCATCAATATCCTCACTAGGGAGATAACATTAAAAGCAACAAATTCCCGGCAAGGGAGATAATATAATGATTCGCTTCTCTTTTTTCACTTTTACTTCTCAACTCACTTCACAACTTGAGCCAATGCTCTAAAAGGTTCAATTACCACTTATACTTTCACATTCATTATACAACTTGAGCTAACGCTCCTCAATATTCAAATGTCACAATTACTTCCACAAACATTGCCTAACAATAGAAATTATCACCAAAGCATGAATTATACAACGAAGTCATAATAACCACAATATAAGACTCACTGGCATGCTTGACACTAACGTATAGATACTCGTCATCATGCCTATACGTCGTACTTAACAAATATTTCATAGCAAATAAGACTCGACTCCTAATCCCTCAAGCTAAGGTTAGACCAAACACTTACCTCGATGCCACGAACACAATTCAAGTCTCTACTATCGCTTTACCTCTTGATTCCACCACCAATTCGCTCGTATCTAGTCACAAGTTACTTAATTACATCAATAAATGTTAAATGAATCAATTCTAATGCATGAAAATGAGTTTTATAAAGTTTTACCCAAAAAGTAAATAATCGCCCCTGGGCCCACATGGTCAAAGCTCGAGGTTCGAACCAATAACCAATTACCCATTCCCCCACGAACTCAAATATATAATTTGTTTTGAAATCGAACCTCAAACAAAGGTCCAAATCTCCATTTTTTGAAAAACCTAGGTTCTACCAAAAACACCCAATTTCCCCCATGAAAATCATTGATTTTGAGTTGAAATCATGTGAAAAGATGTTAAAGATTGAAGAAAATTAGTAAGAAATCACTTACAATCGATTTGGAGAAGATGTTGTCTTTGAAAAATCGCCCTAGAGTGTTTTGGTTTTGAAAGAGTGAAAAATAGTTTAAATGCGTCTAAGTTATGAATTTACAGGTTGCAGGTATCGCAATTACGACCAGGGTTCGCAATTGCTAACCCAGACTCTGCTAAGCTCGCATTTGCGAAGTCGGATTTGCAAACATCCTGTCGCATTTCCAAAGACAGACCAAAATAGGGAGCTATCGCATTTGCGAAGAAAAATCTCGCATTTGGGAGGAAGGGCTGGGCTGTTTTGCATTTGCGACTCAGCCCTCGCATTTGCGAGTCAATGCGAAGCCTGCAGGCCTGTAATAGAACAACTGAAACCTGCAATTTCCCAAGTCCAAAAATCCACCCTGTGGCCTATCCACAACTCACCCGAGCCCTCGGGGCTCCAAACCAAACATGCACACCAACCTAAAAACATCATATGGACTCGCTCGTGCATTAAAATCACTAAAATAACATCAACAACTATGAATTTAGCATCAAAATCATGAAATTTCTTAAGAACTTCAAAAATTTTAGTTTTCTCAAATACAGTCCGATTAACGTCATTTCAAGTCCGTTTATTACCAAATTTCATAAACTTATCTTAAATCACATATAAGACTTATACCGAGCGCCGGAACTAAAATACGATCCCTATACAATGGTTTCAAACATAAATTCTCCTCTTTGCTTCATAATTAATTCAGCAAAATAATTTCTTTCAAAAATTCATTTCTCAGTCTTGGGACCTCGGAATTCAATTCCAGGCATACGTCCAGGTCCCATATTTTCCTAAGGACCCTCCTGGACCGTCAAATCACGGGTCTGAGTTTGTTTACCCAAAATGTCGACCGAAGTCAACTTAATTCATTTTAAAGTTAAAATTCATCATTTTCACAGGTTTTCATATTCGAGAGAAGGTGGGCGTGGCCCCCATAGAGGACAAGATGCGGGAAGCAAGAATCAGATGGTTCGGGCACATTCAGAGGAGGAGCACTGATGCACCGGTGAGGAGGTGTGAGCGACTGGCTGTAGTGGACACGCGGAGAGGTAGAGGACGACCTAAGAAGTATTGGGGAGAGGTGATCAGACAGGACATGGCGCGACTTCGGATTACTGAGGACATGGCCCTTAACAGGGAATTATGGAGGTCGAGTATTAAGGTTGTAGGTTAGGGGAGAGTTGTGAATATTTCTACATCACAATAGAGTGAGACTAGCCAGTTAGGAGTTAGACTAAGAATGTCATTGGTCATCTATTGATGCAAGGCTTTACCTGCTAGTCTTACTATACCAGTCATCTTTTTCGTATGTCGTATTCTGTATTTCATATCTATTGTATTGCTATTATTGTATTGCTGTTATTTTATTATGCATTTTTATGGTACTAATATATCGGCTTCTGTTGCTTTATGAGTCGAGGGTCTCCTGGAAACAGCCTCTCTACCCTTCGGGGTAGGGGTAAGGTCTGCGTACATATTACCCTCCCCAGACCCCACGTGTGGGATTATACTGGGTTGTTGTTGTTGTTGTTGTTGTTGCCACATATTGGCTTTCCTACTACGTGCCCGGACTGCGCACACAAATTGAGGTGAGACAGAAAGAGTTTTGTGAGGCCTCGAATGCAGAATTTACTTTTAAAATAAGTGATGACCTTTTGGGTCATCACAGTATGGCAGGATCCTGTCCCGACCTTTATAATACCTATGTACTCTTAGAAACTTGTAGACAAATATTATATATATATAGGTACTTGTATGGTTTTGTTGGCCTATGTTTTGAGTTTACAAATGATCATGTTGGCCTTATAGGCCCGTATGTCGCATGTATAAGTTTTTATATAAGGTTGGCTTCTCCTATATTGAGTATTCCCTTATGTTTATTCTGGTTAGCCCATGACGGCCTATTTGACAATGAGAGTACGATAAGAAAGATATATATGTTGGTAATCGGTTGAGTAAGGTACCAGGTGCCCGTTACAGCCAATAGGTTTGGGTCGTGACAAAAATGGTATCAGAGCAATTCTGTCATAGGGAGTCTATAAGCCGTGTCTAGTAGAGTCTAGTTTATGGGTATGTCGTGCACTACACTATAAGCAGGAGGCTATAGGGAATTTAGGACTGTCGCTCTTTCTTCTTAGTCTAGATCGTGTGGTAGAACTCAATTGTAAGAACTAAATTTCCTAAAATCAATCTTATTCATAATATGATGATTCCTACATCAAGAAAGACGGTTGGTAAGAGATATAGCCGTGGAAGAGTTAAGTCAGAGAAACTCGACTTTTGCATCATGATTATAATGAGTAAATGTAAGGTCTTAAGTAGATCATGTATGTATAAGCTTCTTGATAAGGAGCCTTAAGGCAAGGATATCTATCCACCAATATGGTGAAAAGTAATGAGAGATTCAGAAGATAGATACAAGTTTCAATAAGTAAAAGAAGCAAGGTGAAGAAGGGAACAACGTATCCAGTTAGTGAAGATGATCATTACCTACAATTCAGGAAAAGAGATATAAGCATTTTGAGTTACCTTCGATAGTAACAGAGGTATATACAATAGGCCACATCGATCTTAGTTATGCCTTATGGGAGCTAGCAAATATCGTTTAAGACATGACGTGATATCAGGATCCGGCTAGGGTAAGAGTAACCCAAAATAGTGAATGGATTGTTTGTGTTAGTTGACATTTTCAAAGAATATTACAAAGGTACTAATAGATCTCCTTATGATACACCCAGATGGTGCACTCTAAAATAGTACAACTGGATATGAGTACTACAAAGTTAGGCATTGGAAGCCTTGAAGGGATAAATATTACCTTAGTGTGGCTCCTATCCCTAGTAGAGAAAGAATGTTAGGCATCCCGAAGAGCCAGTTGGTGGAGCAAGGGGAGATAAAAGAAAAAGTGTCTTGTTCGAGTTTTCGGAACAAAAAGTAATAGATAAATATTAGCGGGAAATAAGAAGAGAATTAATGAAGCATTATGAGTAAGATGTAATACCTCGATGACAACGGTAGATCAAAAAGATGATAGTATTACAGAATCTATAGTCAAGTAAAGAAAAAGACAAAAGGTGATAGGCCTTGAGACAACAAAAGAGTATAAGCCATAAAGTCATATCCTCATTTCAATAAATAAGTTCGTGACTCCAACACGACTACCAGAAGGAAAAATTAAAACCTAGAGTAATAGGAACCAGTATGGGCTGGTGAACAAGATAAATTAAACATGAATTAAGGACTGAGTGATTTGATAATTGTCGGCATCATGAGAATTTTTGAGATTGCGTTCCGGTGATAGTAGAATGGACGACAGAAGGATAACCTTTAAAGGTCATTCAGGAAGACAGTTTCCTAAAGCAAGAAAGGTAAGCAAGGTTAAGCTTAAAGGACTATATGTGCCAATTACACCCTTGTGAGTAAGGAAATTTATTATCCTTGGTCCAGAAGGATTACCACAAGGTGAGTAAGGGTCATCAATGATGTGAGAAGATGCAAAAAATGAAGAGATAAAACATCTATACATAGATCATCGTAGCACTAAATCTTAGTACTCCCCAAAAGGGGGGGAGGGAATATTGAGTGATGTGGCATTAAGTCAAAATTAAGTGGTTCTGGTAATTATGGAATGATAAAGGAAGAATGTGATAAAATGAAAAAGGGATGAGATTGCACTTATTCAAAGCCTACAGATATGCTATGATTCCAGAACATTATGCAGACACGATGTCAAGGAGAGAAAGTAAAAGTCCCGACCCAAGGTGTTATTGATTAATAAGGAGCCAATGCGAGAGGTAAGTTAAGACAAAGGGAATAACCCAAGAAAGATTACGCGGAATATTGATATGGGAATGGGCCAACAAGTAGTTAGTAGTTGATTCAGGAAGAGCCTAGCTATGGCTAGACAAGAGGATACAGACAAATCAATAGATCGTACAAGACAAACAGAATGAACCCCAACATGGAGAATTCAGTCCCGCAAATATGACATCATAACCTTGACAAATATTTAGATAGTAGTTGGGGTAGTTAAAAATACCGTATGAGTGTCACGGGAATAAAAGAATGTGCCACTGGAAAGACAGTCAAAATATCAGTTCAAAAGCAACCCTACAAGCAGAAGGACATGGAAGTAAGTAACTACGGATAATTATAGGCAAGGAAGGACATCAAAAGATCTGTAATAAGCTCGCAGCTTTACAAGAGTCAGAGGATCTTCCTTTAGTACCACAATAAAAGACTAGTTGAGGAAGTAAGGAAGAAAGCTTCAACCTAATCTCAGTGACCCAAAGAGGGAATGGTCTTATAATATCTCACAACAAAATTGCATGCACTCCAAAAGAAAGTTGCTCCTACCATGGCTAATGAGCTGGGAGTAAAACCAAAAGTAATAACTAAATACCATGAGCCACGGATCGGAAGATAGCTTAAGCCTACATAAAATCTAATCAGAAGGAAGAGGAAACTAAAGAGTTACATAAACTAAGTAAACTAATAGTCTGCTTATTGGACCCAGAAAGTTATAGACATCATGATTGAGGACATTCAGAATCACTTTTAATATCAGAGGTACAAGAGAGATAGTACAGTAGCCATATTCTACAACATCTCTACAAGGAAGCCAGTTAGAAAAAGTACCAGCCTTATAAGAAGTCAGTATAAAGCTCTCACCGGATTGTGTATACACCAGAGGTGCAAGTATTATAATAGATCTTCAAGTTGTGAATATGAATTATACTTACATGGAAAGAATGTTATCAAAGAAATAGAAGATACGATGCGAAATTTTAAGGTAAGTACGGTAAAAGTGAACAACATACGAGATACACAAGCGTAAAAGGTTGTGAATAATCCATACTTCAGATAGAGGACTAGAAGTATTGGGATTCAGTATCTAGGAATGATAGCAGTGTCAGTAGTGGCATATCTTCCAGCCTATGGTTTTCAGATATCAAAAGGTCTAGTTAAAAGAGTAAAGAAGAGTTAGAGACGATGTGATGCCTCGTTTGATATTCCAGAATAACATAAGGAAATCTATGGCGCAAGCAAGTTGAAGAAAGGGTGTAAGTATTATAAATAGACATGTATAGGTCGCAAGCTAAAGTATGTCAAAGCGACAAGATTTTAGGAAGACAGGAGTAAGGACAAGAAAGGGCAAGTGAGAAAGTGACGAGAAATGGATAGTCCTCGGGATTAAGCCCAGGAAAACAAAAGAGCTAATAGTTTCTCTAAGTTATAGAAAGCTCAGTATAGCCTGAATGAACTCAAAGGAATCTAAGACTAGTAGCATTTAGAAGAGATGGAATGCTGCCCTGGTAGTAGGATGAGGGTGTAGTCACGCCCCAAACCTGGGGAGTCGTGACTGGCACTCGGTGCTGAGCTAGCCGGAGCGAACCACTCTGTAGCTCATCATTTGTTTTCTTCCAACTATCATGGGCCAATATGGACACATCTTGTAGTGCATAATTGTAAGTGGGCGAACACTGTATCAATAAACTATCATTCTTAAAACCTGAATACATATGGGCTGTCAAGGCCTCTAACATACAGTACAAAATGAACCTTTGTCTACAAAGTCTCTAAGATTATGGGATATCAAATAGGACAGAGTACCGGCCTACCACTAAATCTGTAGCAAAATTCTGACATGATGACTCATAGACTTGGTTGCTCTCCGAATGAGGTGGAGTCTTACCGATCCTTCGCTGAATGCTAATCTCATCTACTATAAGGGCTCATCAAACTGATTATCTATACCTGCAGGCATGAATGCAGCGTCCCCAACAAAAGGCCGTCAGTACGAATAATGCACTGAGTATGTAAGGCAGAACTGAAAGATAACCATAATTCAACATTTATTTAAAGACATATAAGAATCAACCTGAATCTCTGAAGTAACACCGTATATGCATACTTATTATAGTTACATATATATAATACTTTTCTTTGAGACTATTATTCATATCGTATGATGCATGACTACCCAACTGATCAGTGGTAACTGCCCGACTGGTCTTCGCACGGTGGTAAATGTATGACTGTCCAACCGGTGGTAAATAATGATACATAACTGCCCAACAGGTGGTAACTGCTCAACCGGCCGTAGCACGATGGTAAATGCATGTCTGCCCAACCAGCCATAGCATGATGGTAAATGAATATGCATGACTGCCTAACCGGCCGTAGCACGGTGGTAAATATGTAACTACCCAACCGGCTGTAGCTCGGTGGTAAATGCATATGTATGAAAATGCATGTATTACTATATTATAAACATTAACATCTTTATCAAATACCTCAATAAGGAACTAGATACATACTTAGACATGCTTGAATATCACTTTACGAGAATGAATAACATAGACATCCTTAACTGCTAAGAGTAGAACCACTTATGGAATATCATTACGTTTATGTATCGTTACTTGGATCATGCCAAAAGAAAGAAGGGATAGCCTTGATATACCTGGAATAGGGAAAATCCGTATGATATTCTTGAGAAAGATCACACCGTACTCCCTTAGAATTGCAACGGCGATGTTACGAGAGTAGAATAGGCTTCTTGTTCCTTGTCTTGGACGTTAACATAGCCATGAGTTTACACCTATCTGCTTACCTTAAAGATGGTCAACCTTGGTAAACTTCAGTGGATAATTTAGGCCGAGTAAGTACACAACTTTTACACTCTTTAATACTGACTAGTTTAGCTAATGAAAATTTCGACTTCCTCTGCTACTAGAACAAAGGTTTAACTCAAGCACGGTTATTTATGCACCAAGAATTAATTATACCACCTTCCTGCCACTAATGGTTAAGCCGATGAATTTAGGCATAAATTACCTTTAGGAGAACTTAATCTGGTCTTACCAAAAAACTTATCTTTTGTCAAACCAATGGTGCCAATATCTTTATAATAGCTTATGCAAGAGTAATTAGTGACCAATCAAGACTGTAACTTTGTAGATATTTACCCTTTAGAAGCGACTTATTTCAAAGAAATGGAAAGAACACCGCGGATTCAAATTTAAATTTGCGCCAAACAGGAATCAGATCAAAAATCTTGGATAAGATAGCCCCAAAATCAAAACTTTTTAACAAAATAAGCCAATCCAAACCATAAAGCAAACATTGAAATGAAATGAAATGGCATAAGAAAAAGCTATAATGATTTGCAAAAAAAAAAAAAAAAAGAAACTCACGAACAAAACAAACATGAAATCTATTGTAGCTGAAATTTCCTATGTGCTTATAAATTAGTTGAGTGTATTTGCTTGGAAAATGATGTTCCCAATGATAAGCATTTGTTATTGCGAATCCGGAACTAAAATGTGGTTTTTTTTTTTTACTCAAAATACGCAAATAAGTGTTAAAAAAAAAGTTACCAAACTATATATAACGCCACAAATAGTGGCGCTATACAGTAACGTTAACTGCACCGTTACTGTATAGCGCCACTATTTGTGGCGCTATACTGACACACCTTACATAGCGCCATTAATAGTGGCGCTATACCTCTTATTACCATCACACATAGCGCCATTAATAGTGGCGCTATACCCCTTAATACAAATCCTCCGTCTTCTTCTTCTTCGTTCCATCTCCCTCATTTCTCATTTCTTACTCCCTTCTGGTCCCCCCCCCCCCACCGATTCTGCCCCAATTTAAAAAAAAAATTTAGGTCCCTCCGTCACATAAAAGTTGAATATTGGTGGTCCCACTGTCGAGTAGAGCTTCGTGTTATTGTGGATTCACTCTTCCGGAGTCAAAATTTCGATCTATTTACATTCCGAAAATTCTAAATCGAGGTATTTCGATTTATTTTAAGTTGAAACTTTTATAACAATGCATATTACTTGATTTGTATGTGTTCTATTTCGGTTTGTGTTTATTTTTTCCGAAACTAGCATGTTAAATTTTATCCGGATTTAATTTTAGTGTTGTATAAAAATATGTAAATTAGTCTAAAAAATGTGTTTGTTAATATCCTCATGTATATTTATGTGTTTTTATGCCGTTTAGTTTAGATTATTTTTTAGCGTAGTAAAATGTAGACCTTTTTAGCGTAGTAAAACGTAGACCCTTTTAGCGTAGTAAAATGTAGAGCCTTGTAGCGTAGTATTGTGTAGTAATTGTTTAATTATCTTATATTCTAGCACGAAACCCATAATTATATATATATATATATATATATATATATATATATATATATATATATATATAATTCTTACAATTAATTTATTAAAAAATATGAATAAAAATTATAAAAAAACATAAAATTATTAATGATAGTTTGGTACTACTGGGCCTCAGAAAATCTAGCACGAAACCCATAATTATAAAATATATATATATATAATTCTTACAATTAATTTATTAAAAAATATGAATTTTACAATTAAGTTATTAAATAAATATGAATAAAAATTATTAAAAAAATATAAAATTATTAATGATAGTTTGGTACCACTGAGCTTCAGAAAATCTAGCACGAAACCCATAATTATAAAAATTATAATATATATATATATATATATATATATATAATTTTTACAATTAAGTTATTAAAAAATATGAATAAAAATTATTAAAAAAACATAAAATTATTAATGATAGTTTGGTACCACTGGGCCTCAGAAAATCTAGCACGAAACCCATAAGTATATATATAATTTTTACAATTAAGTTGTTAAAAAATATGAATTTAAATTATAAAAAAACACATAATTATTAATGATAGTTATTAAAAATTATGAATATGCAGTTGACGACATGGATGCACCTATACATCCCGGCCCTCGGACGTCGGAGCTACTACCCCTACAGCCCCAGCATAGATCCGAGCATATATGGGGGGGAGAGTTGCTTACGCAGACTTTTCGGGGCAGGAGAGTGGATTTATTGTGGGAGTTTTTGACTCCTCCCCGCGTTCTACATCCCCGTGTGGTCCATCACCTGGAGGAGATGGGATTATATAGGATCATTAGCATTGGCCGGATACAGCTCGACTATGCTTTGATCACGGCGTTGATTGAGCGGTGGCGACCGGAGATGCACACTTTCCATCTGCCCATTGGCGAAGCCACCATCACACTCCAGGACGTCGAGATTTTATATGGCCTGTCCACCGATGGCTTGCCAGTTTTACTACCTGGGAATATGAGATATTTTAATCGGGCTTCATATATGGATATGCTACACAGGCTCACAGGCTTCAGGTCCGAGGACCCAGATGTAGCAATTGGGAGCAGTCGTATGCAGTTGGTCCCCATTAGAGACCACTTGGTGCAGATCCACAATACTATCACCGACGACTCAGCGGAGGTGGATGTGGAGCAATATACGAGGCTGTTGTTGCTCCTTCTATTTGGGGGGTCTTGTTCCCGAACACTTCGGGGAACCTAGTGAGCCTCCGTTTTTTGCATCATATTGCGGACTTCGATGATACAGTCAGCTACAGCTGGGGTGGTGTTGTCCTATCTTTTTTGTACAGGTAGATGTGTCGGGCATCCATGGGCACACAGAGAGACGTTTCTGGCTTTCTGCCACTTCTACAAGTGACATCGTATTCAAATAATTTGTCGTTTAGTTACAATTCTACCTAGTTATAGTTAATCTTTACGTCAACTTTATGTTTTAGGTTTGGGTGTGGGAGCGATTTCTGTAGCTTCGTCCACCTCTACCACAACTACTGGCTAATGTACATATTCCCAATCTCCCTCTAGCTTGTAGGTGGGTATTGCGTCGTAGACTTGCACGAGAGTATCATGGCCATCATAATCTCCCCTTCTGTAGGGATGTGTTGGATTTTCTGGAGGATGCACAGGTGAATATCTAACTAAACTTACCAATTATTGTTTAACTAGGTGTTGCGCATACTAACGGTTTGTGTTATTATTTGATAGTTCATCTGGACGCCGTACAGCGAAGAGCTGATAGGTACCCTGGCAGCGTATTGCACGCATGGCCACCTTATTTGGAGGGCTTCCGTCCCTCTCACGTGCCTCGATATTGTTGAGCATCATGACTCAGAGCGAGTATTTCGTCAGTTTGGATTTCCGCAGTCTATACCGACTCGGCCTGCATGGGATCCTTTACATTATGAGATGGATGATCGGATGAGAGTGGACGACACATTTAATGATTGGCTGAGTTGGGTATTTGGGACAGCCGAGGGGACTTGACCCCAGCTCCGCAACACTTTCCTATCGAAGTTTATATGGCATGGTACCGCACTGTTTCCCGACTTTTTATCGGGAACCCAGTTCATCAGGTAGATGGTCGGTACGTCTCATACGCCGGGAGACATGAGGCTCTGGTATGTTTTCTGTTATTATCAATTACATTAATAGTAATTTCTAGTCAAATACGTAGTTTATATTAAAAACTTTTGTGCAGGCGATTGGATTGCATACCGTATATTGTACGGGGCAGCAGATGCAGAGTTATGTCCACGATCCTGTGATCATGTAGGACTATAGTCGTCGCTTAATGGATGTGGCTGCCCAGACACTGCAGCGAGGCCGATCGGATCAGCGTTTGGCACACCAGCCAGATTATGTTGACCCAGCCACGTACCAGCGAGGTCGTGGTATGCCACGGGGTGGTGGCCGACAAGCTGCTGCTGCTCCATGACGACCTGCTGGTGCTAGACGACGTGGTCGTGGGCGGAGAGGAGGTCCCCAGCAAGGGGGCTTTGAGGCTCTTGCTGATGATGTTGCTACTGATATGGGAGGTGGCATGCATGAGACCGACATGCCGTCTTACAGCCTTGGCATTTATGACACTCCAGGGACGTCGCAGGTGACCCCATCGGGTCAATTCTTGATCACGGGCTCGGATTTTCAAGGAGTGGAGTTGGGTAGATATTTCCCTGGCCCGTCTACCACTGATGAGTCTCGACCGATCCGAGATTTTGATAGTGGGCACCGACTGAGTTATGGCAGCTCATCACATGCGCAGGTATGAGTTTATTAGTATTAATTTTATTACTGTTTTTACTATAACTTATTTATTTTCTTTAACTTTATTAATTTACTTTTTTAGGCTTCATGCGATGCTGCGACAGATGACTACATTCAGGATCCAGACACGATTATGGTAAGACAATATAATTTTTTGTGAATTGTTATGTAGTTTTCTATACTAAGTTTGATATTATTATGTAGCCTTCTACTGGACCTGACAGCACCACTGATACATGTCATCCTGTGCTGCATCCGGCCATAAGGAGACGACTTGATGATGATGATCCTGATAGCGTACCCGGGCGGTAGGGGATGCGCCTCAGGCCAATGGCTACTTTGAGACACACCGGATGCGGGACACAATGATTCGGTCTTCCATTTTTATGTTTTTTTGGTGTAAATAATATTTTTGTATACATTAACAACAATATTTAATCGAATATGACAGTTACTTTTTTTTAGTTCTCATTTCGTTTTATAGTATTTGGTATAGTAACACAATAACTTAAACTTAACTTCCACTTAAATTAAAATAAAATTTAGTACAACAAACAAGGAAAACATTACTACAACACAAACACAAACATAACAGGCCAACATAATAAAAATACATGACATATGAAAATGACACTAAACACATACACGCCAATGCTCCATCCTCAGTTGTCATTTATTCTTCGCTCCAACCACTTAAATCGTTCTTCCATTTGTTCTTTTTCTTCTTCTAACTCTTTCACTCTCGCCTTCACCTCCGCAAGTTCCCGTTTATATTTTTCGTTGCGTTCCTTGTGTGCTTCACAATTCCATTCTGCTCTCCATTTTTTATCTTCCACCTCCTTCAGTTTCTCCCTCATTTCTGTAATAATTCTATCTCCCTCCTTTTGTATTCTATGCTGGTATAACCACATATTATGAAATTCCTGTAATCTATCCCTGTAGCTTTCCTGATAACATGGTTCCTCAGCCCATTCATTAATTTCACAAGTAGGTTCGTCGGGTTGCTTGTACAATGTGTTCATACAGCACCAATAGCGGCGTCCAGCGTTAGCACCTTCCCACCCACAATCCATCATGCATGGTTTTCCACATAAGCAAATTGGTGGACGACCAGGTTGAGCCATTTGTGAAATATTTGCTTATAATAAAAACCTTACTTACTTTTAATGAAATATTTCTTGGGAGAAATTTTTAGCACACAAAATAACTACAATGACCCCATTATTTATAGGCGAAACAACACACATATAGCGCCATATCTAATGGCGCTATATTAGATAGCGCCATATCTAATGGCACCATATCATGATGTTGACAAGACGACTTTATGTCAGCCGGTCAGCTTTTTCAGTTTTTTCAATTCGACAAGACAAGACACACATAGCGCCATATATAATGGCGCTATATTTTGTGTATTAAATATCGTGATAGAGACAAGACAACACACATAATAAATATACTGATAATTATATTAAATTATTATTTAAATATGTAAAAAGGGAAAGTACAAATCATAATTAACAAACAAGAAAATATTATTTCATAAATACTTAAATCGTATACATAACAACTAATTATTACAACATGAACTCATGGGTAGTTAGGTACAATAGAAGAACACCCGCCCTGAGCTTGATTATTGTTGCCACCCAAAGGACATTTTCTACGGTCGTGGCCTGTTTGCGAGCATATACCACATTTGCGCGCATATACGATATCACTAACATCCATTTGGTTCCGTATACGCGTTCTCTTCTGCACCTGTCTTTTACGCAAATAGGACTTGTTACACACCATTTAAATGGTTCTGGGGGCCAGTAATGCTCAGAACCCACTGGTTGCAACTGACCACTATATGTGTTTAGGTATTTGGAAACACTATATTGTTGATCAATATAGTTGGTCTCCGCATAACCAACACGTTGAAAACACTTGATGGCATGTGAACAAGGCATGTGGTAGATTGACCATTTCCTATATGAGCATAACCTTGTGGATTCATTTATAGTATGTACATTATTACCCCGATTATTATGGATAGCGGTGCGAACTTCAAAAATACCTCGTTCGTTATCATATTACAAAAGGAATGCCAATGTGCTCGCCGTCTGTATTTCTCTAATTTCTTCATAGGCACTGGCATAAATTCAACACCCCTTTCCATCAATTCCGTTGCAGCTGCAGACCATTGCACAAACCTCTCCGCCATCTGCTTGAACGACATACGCACCATGGCTATGACGGGCAATCCTCTTGCCGACTTTAATAACCCGTTGAAGGATTCTGACACGTTTTTAGTAAGAATTCCCCAGTGTCTGCCATCATCTGCATGCAACGTCCACTTTTCAGGATCATGTCGCATTAACCAACGATATGCTGCCTCGTCTTCTTGCCTAATAGAATCCATATGCCTCTGGAATTTATGTTGTTGGTGGTCTGTTGCTACCATCCACATCAAATCATGTAGATCTTTTTTGGGATGTGCCTTCTTGAAATTGGCTTTAAAGTGCCTCACACAGTAACGGTGGTATGCATAAGGTTCTTGCCAGGCAGGAAGGTTCTCCACAGAACTTAATATACCCCCGTGCCAATCAGATATTAGACAAATACCTAAATGATGTTTGACAACGTGCTCTTTCAAGTGGTTCAAAAACATTGTCCACGTCTCTGTGCTTTCATTTGCACAAATAGCAAAGGCTAGAGGAAATATATGTCCATTAGCATCCACTGCCACGGCTATCAATAGCTTGATATCGTACTTTCCATAGACATGAGTTCCGTCTATGGATATTACGGGTCAGCAATACGGAAAACCATCAATTGCTGGCTTAAACGGCCAGAACACGTAATTGAATATATATTCTAGTTTACCCGAACTCCGCTCAAGCTTCCATTCAATAACTGTTCCGGGGTTAAAGTGCTGCAGTGCAGCCATGTACCTAGGCAGATCTGCAAATGACTTATCCCAGTTACCATAGACTATTTCAAACGCTCTTTTGCGCCCAAGATATGCCTTTCTTTTAGTAATTGTGTGGCCCTATTCCTGGTGGACTGCTGTAATGCACTCTTTGATTTTATACCTTATGGACGCTTCGATGTGCGGAATAAGTACAAGAGATATCAAGTCAATATCCAAGTTGAAGTGATTCCCGTTGAAAGTGTCCATTTCGCATGTGTGGGTGGGAATGTATTTACCCACTTTCCACATACCTGTCTTCTTCTTCGACGCACGCAACATCCAATTACATGGCCAAAACCACCTGCGGCAAATAGCCTTGTATACCGTCGGACTTGACTCCGATACCTGCATCTCACGACACTCTTTAACATTGTGCATTTTACAAGCCCTGCTTACGCGTGCTTTATCAGGAAAAAGCATCCCCTTTGCAAGCACCGTTGGTCTAGACTCATCCCACATTGCTGTCCGGATTTCATCAAAATCCCTTGTGAGAGCTTCCACATCCGGCACGGCTGGCAAGTTATCAATATAAGGAATCTCCCTTGAATGAAACGGCACTTCAGACTCGTACACTTTTCATCTATGTGGGGCTCTCTTCAAATCGGGTCCTTCCTCCTCGTCCTCTTCATCACCATCCTCACGAGCAAATGGTGTCTCGTCTCCCGATTCATCGGCATTGTTATCGTAATCGTTGTTCTCTTCCTCACTCTGTGCATCTGCCAGATCCTGATGTAATACGTCATTTTCGGGCAATTGAGTGAGTACGGGTAGTTCAACTTGCTCGTTTTCACTGCACATTTCAACAAAAATATAAGCTACTAAATTAATAAATGCTTTATATATGGCTGTAGCTTTTCACTTACAAGTCGTAATGTGATGACATTCCATGATGGACGTTTTCAGTTAGGTGATGACTACCGGATGGGCCACATATAAAATTCATATCCGGCCGGTACCCCCTATTAAATAAATGAGCGTTAAAATTAATTCAATACGCAAAAATATACATAATTAACATAAATGAAAATTGAAGTTTACCACTCTTCTTGTGAATTATGGAAAGCAGGGTATAAATTATTTTCTCGCTGCTCATTCGCCGACGGTGATAAATTTAAATCAAGAAAAATCTTTCATCCGGAACATGTCCGGCAAAAACTGATCCAGAATAACCACCCGATGACTGGGGGTTATCTCTACTACGCACAACCTCATTTTTTGGAACGTCTTCGACCTTCACGTACATCTCCAACATTGTGATTACAAGAAATTCCCGGCATTCGTCCGGAGTCCTCAAGAAATCACTCAAAGTGTCATCATCGTCGATGTTAAACTCTGAGTAAAAAGCAACCCCTTGCGGCGTAACGGAATACGGATATCTTCCGGTTACTTTGAGTATCACTGAACGTTTTCTCACACTCATTTTTTTGCATAACAACGATATCAATGTTTCGTACTCCATTGAAAGTGGCAATTTAACATTACACTTAGCAGGTAAACTGTAGCCCACAGAGTTATTCTCCATCACAACCTCACCCCCCCAATATAATGATACTCTTATTCTACGTTTTTCAGACATAATGAAAAAATGCTGGAGAATTTAACAACAATAGAAACCAACAAGAGTTAAAAAAAATTTGAATGAAGTTGTGGCGATTCTACGATGTTTATATAGGAAATGGCTAGCCGGGGTTTTTTTTTTTTGTATATAGCGCCACAAAAAGTGGCTTTATACGCTTTTAAATAGTGGCACTATGTAAGGTAATAAGGGGTATAGCGCCACTATTAATGGCGATATGTAAGGTGTGTCAGTATAGCGCCACAAATAGTGGCGCTATACAGTAACGGTACAGTTAACGTTACTGTATAGCGCCACTATTTGTGGCGTTATATATAGTTTGGTAACTTTTTTTTAACACTTATTTACGTATTTTGAGTAAAAAAACCACATTTTGGTTCCGGATTCCTGTTACTGCTCTCTTAGGATAAAAGCTAAATATTGAAGAAACTTCAAGTTCCAATGAAAACCATGCCCATAAAGCAATGCATGCCTTCCCAAATTATGACACCACCGTTAGCATTCCACATTAGTCATATATCACTTTAGTTGTCATGGTCCCACGTAGAGAAGACAATTCTTATATTTTTTCTCTTAAATTAATAATTAACTAATTATTCACATAATTAAAAATTATCTCAAATTACTTAAAATACTACTCACTTTTAATACATATTATACACCTCACTATCATGGTTATGTGGTACTATATAAAATTAATACATACACTATTATTTCATTAAAATATTCATGTAAAAAAATGCACATATTTTCTCAACTTCTAATTTTCTTAATCTCATATAAAGAGTACAAATTTTCATTTTCTTAATTCTTAAAATGGTAAAAAGATAACCTTATTTTCTTGTGAGAAAATAATTTCTATCTTTACAATAAAGAAAATCTCCTTTATAAACCTTCTCATATTATGTGTATAATTTAAAACATATTCGAAAGTAGTAATATTAATAACTATATAAAATCATATTTTTAAAATTTTTTACAAAAATGTTCCACTCGAAATACCACAACGAACATATATAACGTTCTCAATGTTGTTAAAATCACGGGATGTAACAGGTGTAATTGTGGTAAATAAAGGATGATGTTTGGGCCGTCAATTAAATAATGATTTGAAGAAAGAAAAAGAAGAAAATATTTCACGGACGACACTGGATTAGAATACCGCCCATAAGGTGAATCACATTGGGATACTATGAAATACGATATGAAAATTATTTAGGATGTTCCCTGATAAAACGTGAGTCCTAGCGGTATAAGAGGTCAAGTTATCAGTGGTAAATTAAGATCAACATTAAGCTGAATCAACAATGGATAGATTAAAGTTACAAAGTATAAAATAAGATTAGGCCATCATTCTTAAGATGAACATTAAAGAAGAAGCGTTAAAAGACTTAGCTTTATGCATATAGGATAAGCAACGAGAGTAACCTGGAGTTTGGTAGCAAACCTCAGTAACGATAAATCGAAGTATGAGTTATGGTACAGTATGACCTACCTAGATGCAGTAAAATCATGCGGATGGATAATCGGGTCTATGAAAAAAGATATAGCAATATTCGTAAATTCGACAAAGTACCGAACAAAGAACTTCAGTATGGCTAAAAATCGGAGGAAAAAGGAAAGAAGAGTCGCATAGGCACACTTACAAGGTCAGAGTCGTACAAGTTGCATGATAGAAGGTAGCAACAGTTACGATATTGGCAGGATTCCGACCACCAGTCATGGTATGAGAAAGAGGTCTAAAGGGGGAATGCCTTGCCTTTGGATTTATTCACAGAACAGTTGCGTAAATGGAAGGGAGAATATTAAAGTATTCGCAAGAGCTATGGATTATGAGAATGATAAGTGCATCAGTCAACATTCGAGGACGAATGTTCCAAAGGGGGGAATTATGTTACGCCGTCGATATTACGTCCTACAGTATTATATTACGATGATGTTACGCTCTGTAGTATTATATTACGATGATATTACGCTCTGCAGTATTATATTACTATGATGTTACGCTCTGCAGTATTATATTACGATTATGTTATGCTCCACAATATTATATTACGATGATGTTTCGCTCTGCAATATTATATTACGACGATGTTACACCCTGTAGTATTGTACATTAAATTTGTCGTAAGATAATTGACATCAGTTCAAGGACAAGATTATTTGGAGATTGTAAGTATTATGTTATTTCAAACAAGTGATAAGTAAATTCGTGAAGGTAAGAGGGTAAGCAAACCGAAGAAAGTGAGTTTCGTCGAAGTTTCTCGATTTGAGATAAAATACAGTCCGAGCCACAATACCCCTTTTTATGGACTAGTGTCATACAAGGTACTACATGACCATGATAGCAAGATGTATAAGATATGTTAAAAGTGAGTAGTATTTTAGTAAGTTGGGATAATTCTTAATTATGTGGGTAATTGGTTAATTATTGGGTAATGAGATATTACCTAATTAATTAAGGAATTATGGGATAAAGATTAAATTTCCCCAATGTGGCAGCCCAAACTTCAAACTAATGACACTTAGGGGTCGTTTGGTAGGATGCATTAGATAAAATAATGCATGCATTAGCTTTGTGTATTAATAATATCTTGTTTAGTAGACATTTTGAACCTATGCATTAGTTATGCAAGCATTAGTTATACATCCTATTTGGTATTATCCTATGCATAACTAATGCATAGAAAATAATGGTATTAGCAATGCAATTGGTTTTAATGCATGCATTAGCTTAGTTAAAGACAAAATTGTCCTTCAAAATTTATGCTTGATTAAAATATGCTAGTTAGTATATTAATGCAAGTTCAAAACAATCCAAATAGTGAGAAATAAAATTATATCCCTAGTAAATAAATAAATACTTAGCATATTTCCTTTTTTATAAATAAATATTTTATTTTATTTTACAATATAGGTAGACAAATCAAATAATTTTGTAAAACTTTTTCATATAAAAATATTTCTCAAACATATGTTTCTTTTAAAAAGTTAGAGTGATGGACTGGTTTTGAGGGTATTTTTGTAATACAATAATTCTTTTAGAAATTGTGCAATGCTTTAATACATCAAACCAAATAATGGATAAGAAATATGTCAGCATAACTAATACCATCATAACTAATGCAAGTATAACTAATACCAGCATTACTAATACACCATATTCAGCATTATTCTTATGCATCCTACCAAACGACCCCTTAAATTAAATTTAAAGGTGGCAAATTAATGGCATGTGGTTAAGCCATCACATAAAGTGGGCCCACATCCATTCAGACACACATTTGTGACCATTTTACTCCATTTGACCTTTTAGATCTTCAAGAGATCCAAATATAGTACTCTTTCTATTACAAAGTCACGTTAGTATATCTTGAAAGAATACATATCATTTTCCTACTACAATACCAAATAAACATGATGGAGCACTTGGTAGGCATTTGGTTTATGTTACTGTTGTGAGTAAATTTGGTGTACTCTCATTCTTGGAAAGCCTATTATAAACGTTCACCCTTCACTTGGTATGGAGAATGAGTTAACAAACGCATGGAGAATGAGTTAACAAACGCTCAGCACCCTTAGTTAAGGATAATTCTGTGGGAATTCATGCCTTGAGGATAATTCTTTTGAATATGATCCAAGTTTGAATGTTCATCTACGACCTTCTAAAGTTCTTATGAGCAATTAAGGTATGTTAAGGCTATTCATTCTTTTTTTTGACATGATCTATACGACATAAATGAAACGAGCAAATGTACAATTTCCAAAAATGACTCTATTCATAGAAATACTAGAGATACTTATATTCTTGATTCCCTATATGTCTTATTATTCTATCGTCTATTCATGAGTCTCTTAAAAATACGTAAAGTTGAAAAAAGTTTACTTCATGATACTACTCAAAGGCATAATGGTTTTATGTTATTCCAAGAGATTTTATTGACATAATTCTCATGCATTGCATTCATTTATACATGTACATTGACCCATGACCATATGGCGGTATATACGCGTATATATATATATATATATATATATATATATATATATATATATATATATATATATGTATATGTATATGGTATATGGAAAAGGTTACATTGTTATATACGCACCACCACCTGATCAACTAATATACATTGATGATTTGCCCACAGTGGCCGAGATGATATGATGGTATGCCCTCAGAGGCTTGATGATATTATGAACACATGTACCTATGCACAACATGACATTCATGTGCATATGTATGACACTATAAGTATTTCATGATTTACAGAGTTATCCAGACTTACAGGTTGAGTCATTTACTCCATATTTCTTCTGTATCTTTTATATACTTATTTATGTGCCTTACATACTTGGTACATTATTCATACTAATGTCCTTTGTCGGGGACGCTGCGTTTCATGCCCGCAGGTCCCGATAGACAGGTCGAGAGTCCTCCAAGTAGGCTATCAGCTCAGTGGAAGATGCTCGTGCGCTCCATTTGCTCTGTAGTTGCTTGTTTGGTCAGTATGATTTAGACGTATATTTTTTAGTATGGCGGGACCCTGTCCCGACCTTATGATACCTATATATTCTTAGAGACTTGTAGACAGATGTCATGTATACAAACAGTTGTATGGCCTTGTCGGGCTATGTTTTGAGTTTACAAATTATCATGTTGGCCTTATAAGCCCGTATGTTGCATGTATAAACTTTTAGATAAGGTTGGCTCCTCATATATTGAGTATTCCCTTATGTTTATTCGGGTTAGCCCATGACGGCCCGTTTGGCCCATTTGCCAATGAGAGTATGATAAGAAAGATATGTATGTCGGTACTCGGTTGAGTAAGGTACCGGGTGCCCGTTATAGCCCATAGATTTGGGTCGTGGCAATGTAATGTACAAGGAGAAGAATTCATCTATTGCTTCTTTGGGAGGGTTCATATGATAACACCGCACTAGAGTTTGGTTATATATTCAGGACTAGATCAGAGTGGGTGACTCTCAATAGTGGTTCTTGTGGGCTCGAGAAATTAAGCGTGGTATCTAAGGATTTTGGGTTTGTATACAGCTGGAGACCGGGATTTTGCAGTAGAGTGTTTAGAATACTTAGGGGATTTCTATGTTATCATCAAGTCTATGGTGTAATGTTAGAGGAGCAACTTCGTATTCGTAGAAGATCTTTCAGGACGAGTGCATCAGTTGAAGCTACTATTGAGTGCACAATGAGTGTATGTGATGGCTTATAGGTATTGAGACGATGTAGTCTCGTGATTTTGGTAACTCGGGATGAGTGTTGTTTGAGGTCCGTTATGTGTTTGAATAGAACAATTATTTCAAAGGCAAGTCAAAAGTAAACTGGAAGAAGTTGAGTCAATTAGTAATGGTTTGAATTAGCATGGTTATGGAAATGATCGGTTCCTTCGGTGTGTTAAGCTATACAAGTGATTTGTGGCTGTACGTACAGGCTTGACAACCACCATAATTTTATTGATTTGGAGGTATTTGATTCTGATAGCCCTATTAAGCATAAATGAATCTCGAAAGAGGTATGGAGGTTTAGACGATGACTTGAGGTTTACATTTTCTGTGGTTATAGGAATTTGGTTGCGTGTTGTAATTGTTCTTCTGAAATAAGTGGAGTGAAAGTGGTTCTAGCCAATGAACTATTTATGCTTCTAATTTTTAGGGTTTATGATTAAATTCTTAGACTCTCACGTAGTGTCATGATAGGTATAGTGAGCGGTTTGGAAATTACAAGTTAAACATCAAGGTTCTGCCGGTTTTGATAAGAATGTTATGAGTTCAGAGGAGCGGGGGAGGATTTCGGATGTTCAGAGTATGGTGACACTATTTTCGGACAGCCTAAGGATGGCCTGTTTTGTTATGGGAGTGTTGGGTATTGAAATGCGGATATTCAGATTTTGCTACTTGGTACGGAAGGTTGTGGGAGTATATCCCACGAGAAGGTCGTACATGTGTGACGTGTTAGTTATTTGATTATTAGATATTGAAATCAGGTATGAAGATTTTGGTACTATCGCCAACAGGAGAGGTTATGATCGAGTGGCGCTCTATTCATTTGGTTGTGGACTGTGAAAGTTGTTCCTGATTTGACGATTGATCGTATGTTTTATGTAGAGGGTCATTGTGGATATTTGGATGGTTATTGACTTATTTTGGAATGACTGGAATTGGCTTTAAGGTCTATAGGTAGGCCTTTTGTGGATGTATATTTTATCCCTGATCAGATATGTTTATTCAGCCCAACATTGCTTATGGATGAGTCTTCGGGCATAGTGGATGATATTTTTGGCTTAGACTATTTTGGTGCTACTCTTTTATGCCGCGTGGGTTGCGAGATGGCTTGAATATTCACCCGTGTGTTGTGGTTTGGTGTAGTTTGTGGTGTTATATGAGCAACATGGTCCCCGAGATACTTGTCATTTATTGCACCTTAGCCGTGCTCAAGTTATGTAATGCATGGCGCTATCCGTCTCCCCAGGGGCATATTTATGCACCTGACATGCTTGTTGTCGATATTCAGGTATTTCATAGGTATGATCATTATGGCTTGATGAGTGTTTCCTTATTTATTGTTAAGTGTAGATCAGGTGGTGCGTCGCCACGGGTATCATGTTTGGATCGGGTTGCACGCTGCATTGTTGTCATGTGTGGTTCAGGTTGCATACCGCAACAGTGAGACCTGGAGTGCGGTTCCTTATATTTATTTATGTGTCTTGTTTCTCATTCTCTAAGGGAGGTTCATAGCATTTATTAGGCCATTTTATTCGTTACGAGGGCTGGATAGTTCTTTACCTAGGTTCGTTGTCCTTAATGGGTTATATTCGAGTTATGACTTGTTGATGCATTGATGGCGTCATATGAGATTTTAGATGGTGTTTAAGGTGTCTTATTGCCCGAGCAACTTGTACTGGGTGAGACGAGACTATTGGACTTAAGATTAGTGTGATTGGATTTATATAAGGTATAATAAAGAGAAATGTCACTATTCAGTTCGGAATGAGGTAATGGTTCTTGTCAAGCAGAGAGACTCCGTGATTTATTAATTTGGCAGGTGGTTATAAGCTTCTACGTGTCGCTTTCATCGAGTATCATGAGGTTTGGATTAGGGTTCATAAGTGTTATGGGGCATGCTACGGGTATTAGGTTAGTGAATTTACAGCTTATACAATTGGAGGATGTTATTATGGGCACACGAATTATGCGACGCATGGGTGCATGATCATATTTGGTATAGTGGGTTGAGATTGATACGGTGTTCATATGTTAGAATCAGGCCTTGTAGAGAATTTTGAATGTTAGAATTTGGTTCTCAAGCTTGTTGGCTAAGGTAAAAGGGAGGGTCGTCAGTCTGGCTCGAGCTAGTGTGCTCACATGGGTTTGGTAGCGTGGGTAGGTGCACGAGGTGTTAAACAACGCTTTTAAAAAACTCTGAAATCGTTCTTGGCACGTTCGAAGACGAACATATTTTTAAGTGGGAGAGAATGTAATGACCCGATAGGTTATTTTGAGCTCTAGCGTTGTTGTAAGCACGTGATTTTTGACCCTCCCCGAGAATTTTCACATTTTTAGTGTGAATATGTGAAATTGGGTCTAGTATAGCTATTTTAACTATTTTTACTTTATTTCATTGCAAAAAGAAAAATTACAAAAAAAAAGTATATATATAAATTTTAGTTTATGTATCCCTCATAAACTTGAAAAAAAAAATCAAAAATTGCACTTTATTTTTGTACTTTATATAAATTCAAAAATTACAAAAAATATAATTCTATTAATGTTTTGTAGTCGTTTTAATTTTGGAAAAATACAAAAAAATATTACTTTTTATTTTTGTCTTTATTAAAAACGAAAATTACAAAAAAATAGTTTTATTAATATTCTATAATCATTTTAACTTTGAAAAATACAAAAAATATTATTACTTCATATTTTATCTTAATATTTAAGGAAAACGAAAATTACAAAAAAATAGTTTCATTAATATTTTGTAGCTATTTTAAATCTTTAAAAAATATTTTAAAAATATATAGTTTTGTTGAATACTAGTCTTATTTTTGGTAGTTATTTTTGCTTACATAGGACTAGTTAAGCAACGTGTTCCTATTTCTCGGGTCCGGGCAAAAGAATAATATTCGGGTTTAAACTACCCGGTTTTAGGCCTAATTTTCGGACCTAGCCCATAATAAACAGTGTCCAGGACACATGGGGAACCCCACCACGCGTGGGGGACATATGCCTTGAACCCCACCACGCGTGGGCTCATTTTTCATGGCAAACCATGCCAAATACACGGACTACACATTTGACAAAGGGAGGGATTTTGAGAATTTTGAAAAAAAAAAAAAAAAAAGAAAACATGTACTGTTTATCTTCTTCTTCTTAAGAAGAAGAAGCAGAAGAGAACGCAGGAAACGGAAAAAAAAAACGAAACGAGACCACCCTCCTCAACCCATCACCTTCCCCCACCGATCTCCACGTCCAAACACCACAAACGACCCTACTGACCACGACCACCCCTCCCGTCGTCAACCTCCGAACAACCACCCACCATCAACAAACCACCATTGTTACCCATCTAGCGTCGCCACCAGCTTCACCAACACTACGACCAACACCTTCCCCGGTACCCCTACTGTCCAAACCACCTACTGCCGCAGGTCCATCCATGAACGACCACCCTCATCTTCCCAAACACCACCCCGACGCCATAACCACCACCCCCCACGTCCAAACCACCTAACAGGTCCGTCAGTAGCCCCCCTCCCCCGCGTCGACCTTACTGCTGTCGACGTCGTTCCGTCTTTCGCGGGCAGTTGTGGGTTGCCGTGATCCCGCCTCACCGAGTTTTCTGTTTTCCGTCGAGGTCGACTTTGGTTCGTCGAGGTCCGGTACGTCGAGGTGCTGTCCGAGGTTCCGTCGTTGTTCTTCGTTCAGAGAGGTCCGGCTTGAGTTCCGTCGGAATCGTGTTTGTCGTTCTGAGTTTGTCGAGGTGCAAAGGTTAGTAAACCTCGATGTATTAGATAAATAAACTTTACGTTGAATGTTTGAGATGCAATATAAAAATTGGTATGGAAATTTTCTGCCTATGTTTCACTGACTGCATTTTTGTTCATTTTCATATTATGTTATTCTTGTTTATTTGATGTCGTTTAATTAAGTTTGGCTAGTTGTTCTATGACACAAGTTTGACGTTAATTTGTTCGTCCTTTACTTCGCTTAGTTCATTCAAAAAAATTATTATTAGTACATGTTATTACTAATCCCGAAATACTCATTCGCTAAAACTCTTTTATTAAACCTCTAACAAGTTATGAGATTTTAGTTGTAAAGAAGCTGTAAGGTTTAGTATGGTTAAAAGCGTAAAAATGGCATCCCTTTAAAAATATATAAAAAAAATAAAATAATAAATAATAATAAATAAAAAATAAAAATAAATAATAATAATAAAAAATAAAATGAGACGAGCCTCGCCAAATAAAAGGGACAAATTGCGGGGCCCTCACAAAGTATATGTATTAAATACTTAGATTCCGGGATGGGTCGTTTAGCAAATTTCACGGCCCTACCCCAAAATAATAATGCGCTAGTTGTTTTAGGCGCGCCTTTAATAATGTTATCTCCCTAAGCTCGGGTGCACATTTATGTGACCCAAATCCAAATCTCAACGGAGTCGAAATATGTCTCTAGTCACGGGCGCACTGATTGTGGCGTGGCCCGAGATGCATTTCCATGACGTTGCAAATTCTTTAAAAAATAAGAATGAGATGAGCCTCGCCGAATAAAAATACAAATTGCGGGGCCCTCAGTAAATACTTGTTTAAAATTACTTAGAATTCAGGAGGGTCGTTTAGCGAATTTCGCGGCCTCCGCAAAATAATAACGCGATAGTCTCTTTAGGCGCGTGTTTAATAATTTACTTTCTTAAGCTCGGGTGCGCATTTCATGCGACCCAAATCCAAATCCTAAAACATCAAATAAAATATGTTTCGGATTGTGGGTGCATTTCATGTGACACAGTCCAAAGATATATTTTAAGCGATGTTCACATTCTTATAAAACAATAATAATAAAGCGGTTAAAAGATAAATTTGCACATAAGTTCATATTGTATTAAAAATCAGATAAATAAGCCAAATATAACAGTTGAGCGACCGTGCTAGAACCACGGAACTCGGGAATGCCTAACACCTTCTCCCGGGTTAACAGAATTCCTTATCTAGATTTCTGGTACGCAGACTGTAATATAGAGTCATTCTTTCCTCGATTCGGGATTAAAATTGGTGACTTGGGACACCCTAAATCTCCCAAGTGGCGACTCTGAAATAAATAAATAAATCCCGTTTCGATTGTCCTTTAATTGGAAAAAACTCCCCTGCGCCCCGCGGGTGCGGAAAAAGGAGGTGTGACAGCTCTGGCGACTCCACTGGGGATGAACCCAGAACCACTGGTTCATGGTTAGAAATTCGAGCTTAGATAAATTGTTATATTTGGCTTTATCTGATTTTTTTTACATGTTTTGAGCCTAATGTGCTAAATGTTGCTTTTACCGCTTTGATATTATGTGAACTGTATATAAACTGTGCCGAAACCCATATCCTTTCTGAGTCTTCTAAATCATGAAGAAGGGTGTACTTCGTACGACTTCTTTTCTGTATAGTGTCAAATCCCAATTTAGAACGAGGTTCGGACAAGTTGCTAAGCCGGCGAAGCTTCTGTATTCCCGGTACGCTGCCCCCCCTCGGCTCGAGCTGTCCGCTCGGGTAAGCCAGGTCTAGAACAAACACCCAGGTCTGAACCTAGTATAACAAAGCCACATGCCGGATCCCTAGTAGGAACGTTTATTTGCATCATGTGCATTTGACTTAGGGGACTCAACACAGGGGTTGGGTCCGTCTAGGACAAGCAACCTGAAAATAATAGACCAGCTTTTGGCATCCTATGTGCTACATGTTGTATTTAGTCAAGGGCGAATGGGTCATTTGGTCATTTCCAGCATGATGTTATTTTAATCAAAGCATGGGGAACATTTGTGGAATCCAAGAAGCCTTGGAATTCCCTATGTCCCCCACGCTTGCTTTTTGGGAAAGCACATGGGGAACATTTGTGGAATCCAAGAAGTCTTGGAATTCCCATATGTCCCCCACGCTTCATAGGTTGGGAAAAGCGCATGGGGAGCATTTGCGGAATCCAAGAAGTCTTGGAAATCGTTATGTCTCCCATGCCACATTTTTGAAAGAAATAATAAATATAAAAAATAAAATTACAAATAAAAACAAATAAAACAAAGCATGAAAATTCAAAAAGATTTTGTATGTTTTCGTTATTTTCCACAGATTAAAGATAAATCGTGAAAAAGAGGAGAAAATAACAGCATAGAAGTCCGAGTAGAGTCGAAACTCTGCCGAAATTTTAAAAATGAAAAAAGTCTTGTTAGTTTGTTATATTAAAAGCAAAGGAAAAAAAAATCACCATTGTTCTGTCTGTTTTTAAAAAAATATTAAAGAAAATGGTTTGTTTTGCCATTAAATGAAAATGAAAAAGAGTTTGTTTTTTTTAAAAAAAAATGTTTTATTTCATTTTATTTTGTTTGTCTGTGAAAATGCCAGAAATAAAAATAAAAAGAGTTTTTATTTGTTCCAAAAATAAGTATATATATAATCCAAAAAAAAAATTCAAAAGAAAGTTCAAAATTCAAAAAAGATAAAATAGATAAATAAAAATCCGAAAATATTTTGATTCTTCTTTAGAAAATTCCGAAAAAAAAACATTTTAGAAGCATTTCTTTTATTAAAGGTAAAATTCCAAAAAATATTTTCTTCTTCTTCTTTAGAATAAAAAAAAAGCAAATGAAATTCAAAAATATATCTTAGAAGTGTTTCTTTTAAAAAGATAATCAATCAAAAATAAATACTTCCTTTCTTCTTTTAAAGTAGTTCTTTCAAATTCAAAAAAAGGTTAGTTCATCTACTTATCTTTATTTGACCGAACTACGCGGGTTTGATTCTCACCGGATGTGAGATACGTAGGCAACCCTCATCGGGTCCAACCCCACCTTCTCAAAAAAGAAGGAATGTTTTATGTTTTTCGTTAATTTGTTTGTTTGTTATGAATGAAAAATAATAGTCTATTTGATTGTTGTGGGAAAAATAACAAAAACAAAAAATATAGAAAATGGAAAAGGGTCCTCTCAAAAATAGTTTATTCGCCCGAACTACGCGGGTTTGATTCTCACCGGATGTGAGATACGTAGGCAACCCTCATCGGGTCCAACCCCACCTTTTGCTAAAATAGCTAAAAATCAAAAATTTTAATCTTGTCATAAATAAGTCGGGTGATGTCCAACCCACCTTTTGCTAAAATAGCCAAAAACAAACAAATAATAATAATAAAAGAATAACATGTCAAATTTTAATTTTGTCATAAAGAAGTCGGGTGACGTTGTTTTATCAAGACATAGCCGAATGTTCCCGAGAGGGACGCCGGAAGGCTGACTTTGCATAAACAGCCACCTTTGGGTCATATTTAAGATTTGGTCCAGTTGACCCACACAGCCTTAAAAATCTTCGTCCCCGAGACGTTGAAAGGCCGTGTTCGCAATATTGACTTTTCTAATTTTGAAAAACGATAAAAAGAGTTATAAATAAGTCAGGTGATGTTGTTTTGTCATAAATAGCCGAATGTTCCCAAAAGGGACGCCGGAAGGCTGACTTTGCATAAACAGCCACCTTTGGGTCATGTTTAGGATTTTGGTCCAGTTGACCCACACAGCCTTAAAAAGCTTCGTCCCCGAGACGTCGAAAGGCCGTGTTCGCAATACAAGGTTTTTATCATAATTTGAAAAAAAAAACAAAGAGTCAACGGTCGGGTGAATGCCGTTTGGATGTTTAGTCAAAAAAATATGAAAAATAAAATAAAATAAGCCGAGCCAGTTTCGGCCGCGTCTTAAACCGTTCTTGCCGAAATAGCCTTAGAGTATCTTTCAGTTGTCGAAAGGTTATTTTCGTAAAAGAATGGACAAGTTTGTAAAAGAATGGACAAGTTTGAAATTTGGAAGGGGCCACATTTGCAAAAAATAACCATTTGGTTGCATTTGTCGAACAGAGAAAGGGAGCTGGAATTTTGTTTTTTGAGTTTATAAATCTTTTGATTAAAATAGGCGGGTTGTTTGATTTTCAAGTTGGTAGGTCATCTTTAAACCTATGAAACCCAGTTTGTTTTAATATGAAAAGTGAAAAGAAAAAATGTTCATTATTTTTTATCTTTTATTGGTCCGAACTACGCAAGGTCTGATTCATGCGGGGTCATGATACGTAGGCAATCTCCATAAGATTCGACCACAACAAAAAGAAAAGCAAAAAAAAAAAGAATGAAAAAAAGAGAATGAAAAAAACGAAATGAAAAAAAAACAGAAAAATGAAAAAAAGAGAAAAGAAAAAAATCGAGAAAAAGGAAAGAAAAAAAAAGAAAAAAAATGATAAAAAAGAGAAAAAAAAAAGAAAAAGAAAAACAAAGGTAAATAAATAAATATATATATATATTGATAATAATAAGGACCGACTGAGTCCATTCTAACATATTTGGTTTTGAATTGTGAAGAAAGTTGAGGTGGTTGGTTTGTGCCTCAAAGAAAATGACAACTAACGTCGAAGCTGTTACAAGTGCTCCAGAGACTCAGAGTGGGAAGGTTCCTCGTCATGAGTCACAATTTGCGACACAACAAGAGCAGTACCACTCTCCTGAGTATCACTCGTACTCGTTTGATCTTGCTGCAAAAGCTGAGAAGCCTGCCCGAAAGATGGTACAGGAAGAAATGACCCAACGAGTGAAAAGCTTAGAACAATGGTTGGAAAACATGCAAGGGCTAGCAGGCCAAAAGAGTGTTGCCTTCAAAGATCTATGTATGTTCCCCGATGTCCACTTGCCGCCTGGTTTCAAGACTCCAAAATTTGAAAAGTACGATGGACATGGAGATCCCATAGCCCACCTGAAAAGGTATTGCAATCAACTGAGAGGTGCGGGAAGAAATGAAGAATTGTTGATGGCTTATTTTGTGGAAAGCCTTACGGGAGTAGCCTCCGAATGGTTTATGGATCAAGACACGTCTCGCTGGTATGTCTGGGATGACATGGCACAGGCCTTTGTCAGACAGTTCCAATACAACATCGACATTCCCCCAGACCGCATTTCCCTTTCAAACCTGAAGAAGAAACCAAGTGAAAGTTTCAGGGAATATGCCATAAAATGGAGAGAGCAAGCAGCTCGAGTTAAGCCACCCATGGATGACCACGAGCTAATTACTGTCTTCCTTCAAGCGCAAGAGCCAGATTACTTTCAAAACATGGTGTCCGCAGTTGGCAAAACCTTCTCGGAAGCAATCAAAATTGGAGAAATGGTAGAGAATGGTCTTAAGACAGGCAAAATTATAAGTCAAGCTGTTCTTAAAGCCACAACTCAAGCTGTCCTGGTTGAGTCAGATAATCTTAGCGACACAAATGAGGAGATTGAAGAAATCATGATGACATCAGGGTCTAGAAGAGGTCCCAGGAGAACATCTCGAAAGTATGAGCAGCCTCCTCAAATTTTCTATGGCTCCCCTGAGCAGTATTATCCACCTCAGGACGCTCAATACTCTGTCGCTCCACCTCAGTATGTTGTCCAGCCACCAAAACACCCCAGGAGGCGAGCACGAGCATCACAAAATCTCCAGAAGTCTCCACAAAATTTTCAGGTGCCCTATAACCCACAGCCAAGCCAGTGGTATAAAGGGGAACAAAGGTTGAAAGATAATTTTACACCAATAGGAGAGTCCTATGAAAGCTTATTTGAGAAATTAAAGAATCATGACATGATTGCACCTATTCCTCCAAATCGTGTGGACCCACGTGCAAGAAGCTTTGACCCTTCTAAAAGGTGTGAATACCATTCCAATGTCCAGGGGCACAATGTTGAAAGCTGTCGGGATTTGAAAAGAGAAATAGAAAGAATGATCCAAGAAGGGCGGATTGTGATTAATAACAGTGACATGGAGCACTCGAACCCTATCGAGAACTTGTTGACAGAGGGTGACGATGTTGAAGCGGGTAATGATCTTGGCAGTATTGATGCAAAGCTCAGTGGCTAAGATGCCAATTTAAATGGGAGGACGCTTCGTTCCTTGGTCAGCAAGAGAGAAGCTTGTGGTGGCTTATTTTGTGGTCATTTCTGTTGTTCGGATTATTAAGGTTGTAATTGGGATTTTGTCCTGTGTCAAACCTTCTTATCTTTCCATTTTGTCATAGCAGTTTGTTTAAATTTTGTCCAGTTTGTGTTAGGATTTTATTCTGGTTGTTTTGTTTGTTTTATTACTTCAAACCATTTCACCGGTAGTCTGAATACAAAGTCGGTCTTTTGTTAGATCCAGTCGTCTTTTATTTAGTCCTTTTATCATTTCGTTCAATGCCGATTCTAGGGACATGACATGCGCACACACTTTGGGCCTAGTCTTTAAAGTTAATCATAAAATCCTGGAAAGGCGATCAGACCATTTAAAGAATATAAGGACGGTTTGAGATTATTCAGAGCTTGAGTCATGTGGAACTGGGGCAAGTTAAGCACAAAGAAAACTGTTAAAAGCAAGATTCGCCAAATTGGCATGAGGGTCGGTCATGATAATGAGTGTGTCGCCCAACGATGCTTAGAAATGACAAAGGAAAATAAAATGTTTAACATAATTGTCAAGTCCAGCACCATCAGAAGAGACTACAAATTTAAAGTGTGTTGTTTGCACTTGGCATGTTTTGAAGGCTGAAATGACGAAGGCATTTTGTTCTGCTACCTAAACACTTTATCCTTCGTTAACCCCTTTTGAGCCTTATTTATTTTCTTTCATACCCCTCGTTCGGAATCAGTAGCAACGAAAAAAAGAGAAAAATGAAGGAAGAAAAAAAAAAAAGAAAAATGATAACAAAAAAAAAAGAGAAAAAAAAAAGAAAAAAAACAACAAAAGAAAGTCGGAATGAAAAGAGGAATTGGGAACTACGTTTGACCTGATTCCTCAAAGAGGATACGTAGGCGCTTCACGGCTCGGTCATAGTTTTGAAAAATGAAAAAAAAATCAATTAAAATATCCCCAAGCAAGAAACTGGGGCAGATGTTGCGTTTGATGTAAATAAATCTAATTCCGAAGGTTGTAATTAATAACCCAAAATTAATGCATTCTTTGAGCCCTTTATACCCTTTCTTTCTAGCCCAATCCAAAAACCCACATTACGGTCCAAAGAAAGACCTTCCGATCAGTCTTCAAAAGATGCCAAGTCAGACAAATGAAGAGTCTTACCGGCGAACATAACATTCTGTTCCACAGCAGAAAGGACTCTAATCTCCAGCAGAAAGAGTCATACCGGCGACACTCCAAATCCCCAGCTGGAAAGTGATACAAATGAGAGAGTCTTATCGGTGAAAACCTTCACAGGCACCATAAGGCGATGAAAGCTGAGAGAAAAGCCAAAAATGAGAGAGACTTGATAGTGAAAACCCTTCGGGCACTACAAGTCGAATAAGATTGAGAATCAGAGGGGGAATCGCCAATGGAAGATCTTAAAAGATGATTGACGGCAGAGGATAGGCCACATACGCATGTCATGGCCATTAGAGTCGGTATCTGCGTTTGATAGGTTTTTATTTATAGTTTCTTTTGTAAAAGAGTCATCGTTTCCTTTGTCTTTTATTTTGTTTCTGTTATCTTTCTCCTTTCATAAAAAATTTCCCCAATAGAGTCTGTCCGGTCAGAACAAGTATGAAATGACTTCAAAATATGCCATCAGCTTTCCAAAAATGAGATCTGACTAGTACATCCAAGGGGTATAGTCAGCAGGGAACAAACGCGAGGCCAGTGTCAATACAGATATCCCCAGCAAAAGGGAATTGACAGAAGGATTGACAAGCGTTATAAACCTCAAGGCCAAGGCCCATGGACAAAGCAAGGAAAGCAGTGAGCATGATTTGGCGAAATCCATACTAGACTAAAAGGTCGGGGAAATGCCAGTTTCCGAGCTATGCCACAAAAGAAGAGGGATATCCCCATCAGAAAGGGATTGTACCCAGCAAATAAAATCGTCCCCAACAAGTTGTGCAATGCAAAGCAAGGAAGGAAAAGAGGAAAAGCCACCCCGTTGGGAGTATCACAACCAACCACCGCGTTTTAAACTAACAATTTTGTTTGATTTGAAACAGGTAAGGGAAATGACATTGAGGCAGAAACGCATGCCACAAGGGATATTATCAAACTGGGGCAGAAAATTTTCCTTCCATTTAGAAAATTTTCTGGAAGTCAGGTACCCCCAGCTGATAACATTTTACCCCCCAACAGGTAAGTAAATCAAGGGAGGTAGTCTTTGAAGGAAGAAGCTATGCAAAAACAAAACAAAAAAGGAATAAAAAAAAAAAGAATAAAAAAGATAATAATGAAAAAAAGGGGGAAAATTCATCCCAATCTGTTGGGTTAATCCGCCCTCAAATAGGATCTGTCGGGTTCATCCGCCCTCAAATAGGATATGTCGGGTTAATCCGCCCTCAAATAGGATCTGTCGGGTTCATCCGCCCTCAAATAGGATCTGTCGGGTTAATCCGCCCTCAAATAGGATCTGTCGGGTTAATCCGCCCTCAAATAGGATCTGTCGGGTTAATCCGCCCTCAAATAGGATATGTCGGGTTCATCCGCCCTCAAATAGGATATGTTGGGTTCATCCGCCCTCAAATAGGATATGTTGGGTTAATCCGCCCTCAAATAGGATCTGTCGGGTTAATCCGCCCTCAAATAGGATCTGTTGGGTTAATCCGCCCTCAAATAGGATCTGTCGGGTTCATCCGCCCTCAAATAGGATCTGTTGGGTTCATCCGCCCTCAAATAGGATATGTTGGGTTCATCCGCCCTCAAATAGGATATGTTGGTTTCAGTCTTTACTTTTAAGTGTTGAAATTGGGAGCCCGCCCAGATAACAGAGGCATAAATTCAGTCTTTTTATTTTTAAGTGTTGAAATTGGGAGCCCGCCCAGATAATAGAGGCATACATTCAGTCTTTTATTTTAAGTGTTGAAATTGGGAGCCCGCCCAGATAATAGAGGCATACATTCAGTCTTTTATTTTAAGTGTTGAAATTGGGAGCCCGCCCAGATAACAGAGGCATACATTCAGTCTTTTTTATTTCAAGTGTTGAAATTGGGAGCCCGCCCAGATAATAGAGGCATACATTCCACGTCTTACCCATAGGAGATGCATTTCCTCCTAAGTTTAGTTTTACCCATAGGAGATGCATTTCCTCCTAGGTTTGTTTCAGTTTCACCCATAGGAGATGCATTTCCTCCTAAGTTCAGTTTTACCATAGGAGACGCACTTCCTAAGTTCAGTTCTACCCATAGGAGACGCACTTCCTAAAGTTTATATGTTTCACCATAGGAGACGCATTTGCTAAGTTTCAGTTTTACCAATAGGAGACGCATTTCCTAAGTCAGTTTCAGCATAGGAGACGCACTTCCTAAAGTTCAGTTTCAAGACGCACTTCCTAAAGCAAGTTTCACCAATAGGAGACGCACTTCCTAAGTCAGTTTCACCATAGGAGACGCACTTCCTAAAGTTCAGTTTCACCATAGGAGACGCACTTCCTAAAGCAAGTTTTACCAATAGGAGACGCACTTCCTAAGCGAGTTTCACCATAGGAGACACACTTCCTAAGTTCATTTCACCCATAGGAGACGCACTTCCTAAGTTCAGTTCTACCAATAGGAGACGCACTTCCTAAGTTTATTGCACCCAATAGGAGACGCACGTCCTAAAGCAAGTTTCACCAATAGGAGACGCACTTCCTAAGCGAGTTTCACCATAGGAGACGCACTTCCTAAAGTTTAGTTTCACCCAGTAGGAGACGCACTTCCTAAGAACAGTTATCCCCAATAGGAGACGCACTTCCTAAGTTTATTGTACCCACAGGAGACGCACTTCCTCAAAGTTAAGTTTACCCATAGGAGATGCATTTCCTCCTAAGTTGTTTTTGAAGAAAAAAAAAGAAGAATGACCTAGTCTGATGAACTTTCTCCTAGGATCAAAATCTTAGTCTGACGAATTTTTCTCCTAAGATAGAGACCTAGTCTGACGAACCTTCTCCTAGGATCCAAATCTCAGTCTGATGAATCTTTCTCCTGAGATACCAAAAAGAAAAAACCTAGTCTGATGAACCTTCTCCTAGGATCAAAATCTTAGTCTGACGAATTTTTCTCCTAAGATAGAGACCTAGTCTGATGAACCTCCTCCTAGGATCAAAATCTTAGTCTGATGAATCTTTCTCCTAAGATATCAAAAACAAAAATGACCTAGTCTGATGAACCTTCTCCTAGGATCAAAATCTTAGTCTGACGAATTTTTCTCCTAAGATAGAGACCTAGTCTGATGAACCTCCTCCTAGGATCAAAATCTTAGTCTGATGAATCTTTCTCCTAAGATACCAAAAATAAAAAATCTTAGTCTGATGAATCTTTCTCCTAAGATACCAAAAAGAAAAGACCTAGTCTGATGAACCTTCTCCTAGGATCAAAATCTTAGTCCGATGAATTTTTCTCCTAAGATAGAGACCTAGTCTGACGAACCTTCTCCTAGGATCAAAATCTTAGTCTGATGAATATTTCTCCTAAGATAACCAAAAATAATCAAAATCTTAGTCCGATGAATCTTTCTCCTAAGATGCTAAAAAAAAACATTTTTGAAAAAAAAAAAAAAAAAAAGAAGAGGAATACATTTCAGTCTTTTTCATTACAAGTGTTGAAGTTGGGAGCCCGCCCATAGAACAGAGGAATACATTTCAGTCCTTACATTTCAAGCATTGAAGTTAGGCGCCCACCTGTATAACAAGGGAATACATCCTAATCTAGTGTTTAGTTCACTCTCAGCACTGCATCAGTAGTATCAGTGGGCTACGATTTTGCTAACGACTCACAAACCTTCCCAGTACAAACTGGGTTAGGAAATTTTGTTTGTTTTGATTGTCAGGGGCCTGCCTGTAGAGCAGAAGATGGTTATATTTCAAAGATTGAAGAAGTTAGGGGTCCGCATGTAGAACAGCGGGATCGTTCAAAGTCAAGCCGTAACCCATTGGAAGGCAGAAGGCTACAACAAAAATCCCCAGCACTCAATCCAAGATAGAAGCAACAAAAAGCTCTCCCCAAGAATGCGAGTCAACAGTCTGAGAGGGTCAACAAAAGCTAGTCACAAAAACAAAAAAGAAAAAAAAAAGAAGAAAAAGAAAAGGAGAAAAATGAATGAATCCGAAGCACGGATGTGGAGAACAAATGTGATCTGCTCAAGAACTAGCGCCTACAACTAGCAAGTATCAAGGTTCAAATCCAAAGTCTGTATGAAGCACCATTCAAGACTCAAGACCAAGTTTCAGAAGACTTAAGAGATAGGAATCCTTGTAACTAGTAGCTGATAGGCTTAGTTAGTCTTTTTCAGTTTTCATTTTTGTTGTAATGACAGGACCGCGGACCGGAACCTCAACGGAACGGCACCTCGATCGGCTCTTCACCTCGGTACACTTCACTATCTCTCTCATTTCCGAACTACACGTGGCCTGATTCCTGTATAACCAAGGATATGTAGGCAGCTCAGATACCAGGGCTCGGTCACATTCCCTCCCTTTCCTTAAGTGTAGTCCGTCCAAGTAATGGTCGGGTCAAAAACACGTCTAGTCGTTCTTTGTCGGAAAACTCTTCGTGTTTCCAGTCAAAGAGGGGCAGCTGTAAGCACGTGATTTTTGACCCTCCCCGAGAATTTTCACATTTTTAGTGTGAATATGTGAAATTGGGTCTAGTATAGCTATTTTAACTATTTTTACTTTATTTCATTGCAAAAAGAAAAATTACAAAAAAAAAGTATATATATAAATTTTAGTTTATGTATCCCTCATAAACTTGAAAAAAAAATCAAAAATTGCACTTTATTTTTGTACTTTATATAAATTCAAAAATTACAAAAAATATAATTCTATTAATGTTTTGTAGTCGTTTTAATTTTGGAAAAATACAAAAAAATATTACTTTTTATTTTTGTCTTTATTAAAAACGAAAATTACAAAAAAATAGTTTTATTAATATTCTATAATCATTTTAACTTTGAAAAATACAAAAAATATTATTACTTCATATTTTATCTTAATATTTAAGGAAAACGAAAATTACAAAAAAATAGTTTCATTAATATTTTGTAGCTATTTTAAATCTTTAAAAAATATTTTAAAAATATATAGTTTTGTTGAATACTAGTCTTATTTTTGGTAGTTATTTTTGCTTACATAGGACTAGTTAAGCAACGTGTTCCTATTTCTCGGGTCCGGGCAAAAGAATAATATTCGGGTTTAAACTACCCGGTTTTAGGCCTAATTTTCGGACCTAGCCCATAATAAACAGTGTCCAGGACACATGGGGAACCCCACCACGCGTGGGGGACATATGCCTTGAACCCCACCACGCGTGGGCTCATTTTTCATGGCAAACCATGCCAAATACACGGACTACACATTTGACAAAGGGAGGGATTTTGAGAATTTTGAAAAAAAAAAAAAAAAAAAAGAAAACATGTACTGTTTATCTTCTTCTTCTTAAGAAGAAGAAGCAGAAGAGAACGCAGGAAACGGAAAAAAAAAACGAAACGAGACCACCCTCCTCAACCCATCACCTTCCCCCACCGATCTCCACGTCCAAACACCACAAACGACCCTACTGACCACGACCACCCCTCCCGTCGTCAACCTCCGAACAACCACCCACCATCAACAAACCACCATTGTTACCCATCTAGCGTCGCCACCAGCTTCACCAACACTACGACCAACACCTTCCCCGGTACCCCTACTGTCCAAACCACCTACTGCCGCAGGTCCATCCATGAACGACCACCCTCATCTTCCCAAACACCACCCCGACGCCATAACCACCACCCCCCACGTCCAAACCACCTAACAGGTCCGTCAGTAGCCCCCCCTCCCCCGCGTCGACCTTACTGCTGTCGACGTCGTTCCGTCTTTCGCGGGCAGTTGTGGGTTGCCGTGATCCCGCCTCGCCGAGTTTTCTGTTTTCCGTCGAGGTCGACTTTGGTTCGTCGAGGTCCGGTACGTCGAGGTGCTGTCCGAGGTTCCGTCGTTGTTCTTCGTTCAGAGAGGTCCGGCTTGAGTTCCGTCGGAATCGTGTTTGTCGTTCTGAGTTTGTCGAGGTGCAAAGGTTAGTAAACCTCGATGTATTAGATAAATAAACTTTACGTTGAATGTTTGAGATGCAATATAAAAATTGGTATGGAAATTTTCTGCCTATGTTTCACTGACTGCATTTTTGTTCATTTTCATATTATGTTATTCTTGTTTATTTGATGTCGTTTAATTAAGTTTGGCTAGTTGTTCTATGACACAAGTTTGACGTTAATTTGTTCGTCCTTTACTTCGCTTAGTTCATTCAAAAAAATTATTATTAGTACATGTTATTACTAATCCCGAAATACTCATTCGCTAAAACTCTTTTATTAAACCTCTAACAAGTTATGAGATTTTAGTTGTAAAGAAGCTGTAAGGTTTAGTATGGTTAAAAGCGTAAAAATGGCATCCCTTTAAAAATATATAAAAAAAAATAAAAAATATAAAAAAAAAATAAAAAATAAAAATAAAAATAAATAATAATAATAAAAAATAAAATGAGACGAGCCTCGCCAAATAAAAGGGACAAATTGCGGGGCCCTCACAAAGTATATGTATTAAATACTTAGATTCCGGGATGGGTCGTTTAGCAAATTTCACGGCCCTACCCCAAAATAATAATGCGCTAGTTGTTTTAGGCGCGCCTTTAATAATGTTATCTCCCTAAGCTCGGGTGCACATTTATGTGACCCAAATCCAAATCTCAACGGAGTCGAAATATGTCTCTAGTCACGGGCGCACTGATTGTGGCGTGGCCCGAGATGCATTTCCATGACGTTGCAAATTCTTTAAAAAATAAGAATGAGATGAGCCTCGCCGAATAAAAATACAAATTGCGGGGCCCTCAGTAAATACTTGTTTAAAATTACTTAGAATTCAGGAGGGTCGTTTAGCGAATTTCGCGGCCTCCGCAAAATAATAACGCGATAGTCTCTTTAGGCGCGTGTTTAATAATTTACTTTCTTAAGCTCGGGTGCGCATTTCATGCGACCCAAATCCAAATCCTAAAACATCAAATAAAATATGTTTCGGATTGTGGGTGCATTTCATGTGACACAGTCCAAAGATATATTTTAAGCGATGTTCACATTCTTATAAAACAATAATAATAAAGCGGTTAAAAGATAAATTTGCACATAAGTTCATATTGTATTAAAAATCAGATAAATAAGCCAAATATAACAGTTGAGCGACCGTGCTAGAACCACGGAACTCGGGAATGCCTAACACCTTCTCCCGGGTTAACAGAATTCCTTATCTAGATTTCTGGTACGCAGACTGTAATATAGAGTCATTCTTTCCTCGATTCGGGATTAAAATTGGTGACTTGGGACACCCTAAATCTCCCAAGTGGCGACTCTGAAATAAATAAATAAATCCCGTTTCGATTGTCCTTTAATTGGAAAAAACTCCCCTGCGCCCCGCGGGTGCGGAAAAAGGAGGTGTGACAGTTGTTCGGCGGTTTGAGGCCTTGGGTAGCTTCACTTCATGTTTTATGACTTGTACGTGTAGTCGGAATTCAATTTTGAGAAGTTCGGAGTTGATTTAGATGAAAAATTCTCAATTCGGAAGCATTAAGTTGAAAAAGTTGACCAAGGTTTGACTTTTGAGTAAATGACCTCGGAATCAGGATTTGAAGGTTCCAATAGGTTTGTTTGATGATTTCGGACAAGGTCATATGTTCGAGTTGAGTATCAGGTGGTCCGGGAGTATTTCGGCGCTTATTGTGGGAAGTTGGCATTTTAAAGGTTTTAGAAATTCCTAAGTTTGACTTGAACTGGACTTTGGTGCTTTTGATGTCCATTTGGGAGTCTGTGCCTTGGAATAGTTTCATATCGTGATTTGTGTCTTGCATGTAAAGTTTAGCATCATTCTGAGATGTTTTTGTGTAATTCGGACGTGTTCTGCAAAGTTTGTAAGTTGAAAGAAAGGTTTTGACTGTCTATTCATAGTTTAGATGTTGTTGATGTGATTTGAGGCTTCGATTAAGTTCGTATCATGTTTTAGGATGCATTGGTATGGTTGGATGGGGGTCCTGGGGGCCTCGGGTCCGAATCGGATCAGAATCGGATCGAGTTCTAGACTTAAAGAATTTCTTAAGCTTAAGGCTTCTGGTGTGATCGCACTTCCGAGGTTTGGCCGCATGTGTAAGACCGCAGAAGTGGCCCAGGGGTCGCAGAAGAGGTTGGGATTGAGGCTGACTGGATTCGCAAGTGCGAGGAATTTACTGCATTTGCGAGCTCGTAGATGCGGGTAGTGGAGCGCAGAAGCGAAAGGTGAAGAGGCATAGTCTTCCGCAGATGCAGAGGCGCGCAGGTGTACTTCTGCAGGTGCGAGGTGTTTTCCAAAGAAGCGGAAAGGGGACTGGGATGAAGACGCACAGAAGCAGAGAAAATTTCACAGAAGCGGACTCGTAGAAGCGGATCTATGTCCGCAGAAGCTAAAGTGCTTGAGGCGGAGTGTGTTCGCAGATGTGATCCTTAGACCGCACATGCGGGATTGCAGATGTGCTCAAGTGACCGCAGGCGCGATGATTGTTGGACATACCTTATTTATTCGGGGGTTGAGTATTTCATTCATGTTTTTGAGCTATGGAGCTCGGATTTGGGGCGACTTTTGAGTTTCCATTTTCATCATCTAACAGCAGGTAAATGATTCCTACTTATTGCAAGTAAATACATAGTTTATATATGGATTAACATGAAAAGTTATGAAAATTGTGGGATTTTGGTAGAAAACCTAGAATTTGGTATTTTTGGATTTTCATCACAAAATTGGAAATAAAATTAGGGATAAATTATATATTTGAGTTCGTGGTGTTATGTGTAATAATTATCTTCAGGAATTTTCGAAATTTGGGCACGTGGGCCCGAGGGTTGACTTGTTGACTTTAAGAGCGGAGTTGAGAATTGTTGTAAATTTAATAATTATAAGCATTGAAGTATATTTTTATTGGTTTGCATGATTGTTTGACTAGTTTCGGATAGATGAGCATTGCTTTGAGGTGTTAGAGAGGTATTGGAGCCGGTTATGAAACTTTGGAGCGAGGTAAGTTTCTTTTCTAACTTTGTGAGGGGGAAACTACCTTGTAGGTATTTGTTGTTATGCGCTACTAGTTGTGGGGACTACATACGCGTGAGGTGACGAGAGTCCGTACGTAGCTAGATTCATGTTATGTTCGGGTAGACATAGGCCTTTATTATGCTATTATTTGCTTTGTTTGAACTCAATTTGCTAGTTTAAATTGCATGAATTAATAAGTAAGAATTTGGTTAAAGATTATGTTAAATCGAGCCTCATTAATTTGGCGGGCTTCTAATCCTTGATGGAAATTTATATTCTTTTATGGGCTTACCTTGAAGTTGCAAATACGTAATTTGCAAATTCGAAGAGTTTCCCTATTCCTGTGGATCGGGCTTTACCTTGAAGTTGTAAATACGTAATTTGCAAATCCGAAGAGTTTCCCTATTCCTGTGGATCTGGCCGAACGTCTCGGTGATATATATATATATCATAGGAGGGATACATGTATCGGGTCGTGCGACCTCGGTAGTGTATATACACGATTATATGGATCGGGCCGGACGACCTCGACATAATTCGTGCGTAAAAATCGTTAAAAGTACACCCACGAGATTACCCTCTAGATATAATTTGTAAATTTCATGATATTCTTCTATGACTTGAGAGAGGATATTAAATTGATGGTCCTTGTAGTGATGAGATAGCACGTGGCCCCTAAGGATTTTAAACTGATAACATTTTGCTAACGGATTTTGTTCCTATTGTTCCTTGCCCTATTGATCATGCTGTATTTCATGTATACCTACGATTCTTGCACCCTATTTGTTAGACAATTAGTAAGTGTCGATGTCTGGTGAGCGCACATTACGAAATTGGTGCTCGTAAATTAAAGATAGTATAGAATAATATCCTCTTCATAGGGATTGCATTAAATAATGCTCTAGTAATTCCTAGTTTAACTATGATTCAGGATGATCAAAACTTGATTTGAAATGATTAGGAACTACGATTAACTACTAAGTAAAGCATCTGACAATTGACTACAGCAAACTAGAGATTAACAAAGTCGATTTCTTATCAATGTGAGAAATAAGGATTTTGACATGATAGGTGCAAGGTTGTTAGTCCGGATATGATATAGTTATATTTCACTCTTGAGGTTCTATCGATTCTCACAAATTCAACAGGTGATTAGCTTATGCTTCCGATTCAGACTCCTCTCTCGGCTAAATCTAAACCTTTCAAATAAACCAATGTGAAGTACATTGAAACTTGCAAGAATCTATTGGTAGGAATGATCTACGAGAAATATCTCACAAATACTTCTCAATCTTAATTTACACGGTAACTCAAAATCTCTCTCGATTACTTCAAAGAATCACCAAAATAAACTAAAATATACATTGCAAGTTTATTCAATAAGATGTTCCCCTTTCGATTAAACACAATAAAGAATAAAATCGCAACTCTTTAAAGCTCCTCCAACAAATTCAAGTAATTAAATAGTAATCAAATCCATAAACACCAACCAAATCACAAAATCATGTCAAAGCCTAAGGTGAACTACTCCATAGATATGGAGAAAGTCATCACAAATAATCTTAAGAACATATAATAATTATTCCAATGTAACAATCCTAACTTGCGTATTGAGTTGATAGAAGGATTATGAAATCCTGTGTCTTGAAGCCTCCAATGCTCTCCAATAGTTTCCAAGGTCAAAAGTCCCTTCAAAAATGTCTTTTTGGTATATTTATACCCTATAGGAGTGTGCCCAGGAAAAATTACCTTTTCTAGCCAAAACATGACAAGTACTCTGAGAAAATTGCACAAGAGTGTCACGCCATGCACGGTCCCATGCAGGGTGCTACTGGGGAAGTTTACAGAGCAGGTTCTAACGTGCAGCAGAAAAAATACACTTCCACACTTTCCCATGCGCCGCTCCATGCGGTGTGGCAGAGAAGGTTTTCCAGAGTAACTCATTTTCTTCGCGTTTGGACATCCAGACTTGGCTTCCGACCCCCGAACACAATCCCAATCTAATCCCTTGGGCTTTTACTTAAACTTCAAAGCTCCAACTTGTTCAATTTAGCTCCCGAAGATTTCTTTAACTCGAAATCATTTTCTGGAAGACATAAAACACATAATAAGTGCAATACACTATCATTTAAGCTCAAACACAAGTAAAATGCAGTAATTAGAGTGAAAACTAGGACTAAAACACGTGATTCTAGCCTACCATCAACACCCCGCACTTGAAACATTGCTCGTCCTCGAGCAATCAAATCGTACTTCACATAGAGACAACCTTCTTATCAGACAACATCTCTAACTCATCATGCCAAGACTATTTAGAAAAGACTAAGCACCATGTCATAACATCCTAGCCTCAAGTCTCGATTCAAAAGTACCACGTATTTTTTACAACCTACTCACTTACTCTAACACATAGGTCAAAGACTTTGCCTCACCTTCGCAAATCATGTGCCCTCATACAAATAACAGAGGGTAGTTCCACACACAATAAAGTTCAAGAACAATTAAGAACTCAAGATAGAAAAAAATAACTATCTCTCAGAAATAAAATTCATGTGCCACAGAAGATGTGTCATAGGCTTGCCCAAAATATAATACTCTACTAATTGAACTCATTCAGTGAAGGATCAAGTAGGACTTAATCTGATTGTAATGTAGGCTGCGGGACAGGTAGGATACATATGGATATAGTAACTACACCTCCTTGGGCTCTTTAATACATACATATTAATAATTTACACCCCACAATTGTGTTGAACCGAACCCCAACCATCATACATAATAGCATCAAGCTCCCAATATTTTACGAACAAACAAGATGAGGACTACCACTAGCATGGAATAATTTATTTCCTTTATAAGTTCTGATTTTTTTCTTCCTTTTTAATCAAACTCTTTTTTATTTTTCAATTCTCTACAAGTGGCTCTCACAATTTTTCAAAAAGTGCACTTTTCACCTTTTTCTATAGTTCCACTCAAAAACCCGACCATACCTCACTTAGCTTTTACAATCGCATCACAAAATCAAGTGCTCAAGAGAGGTAGACGGTTCAAACAGATAGTCAATTCAAACAAAGGGCCAAACTTGTTGTTTGGTTGCCAAAGAAATAGGATTACATGCTCAAATGGGCTAACTAAAATACATCACAATTAAGTGGGTAAACACATATAACTGGCTCAACAAAGAAATGCCTATATCACTTTCTAGATTGAACAAGACTACTATTTCTCTTTACAAACACACGGGTCTAATTCTAGACATCAACTTACATGCACATAATATCGCAAAACCTCTCACACACACATTGGCACATATATCACTCAAGATCGGATCTATCACGACTCTCTAGTCAAAACAGTTAAGTAAAGTTACAATCACACAATTTAACATACTTGTTTAAGAGTCAAGAATTGAGCCTAGGCATCACAACTAACGCACTCACTACTCTCAAGGCACAACAAAGTCAAGAAAAGTCATCTCCATTTAATATCATAGCACAAGACTTCATTACTCCTATTAAAATAAAAACTAACTACACCCGGTTCAACAAAAACACTTGAAAAAGAACCATGGCACAAAGAAAAACCAAGAAAAAATTATTACACTATCTAAGGAAAAAAAATCTTCGACTTTGCTCCCTCAAGAAGACAGCCGAGGAAATACATCGTCAGGAAAGGTCAAAAAAAAATATCAATCAAAAGAAACGATACTATTACAAACACACATATACATATATACATTCCCACCCCACACTTTAAATTATGGCATGCCCCCATGACATACAAATAAAAAGCAAGAGGTAAAGGAAACTTCCCTGATTCATCTAGTCAGGGTCGGAATCGAAGTCGGGATCACCTTTGTACGCTCGACCTACTGCACACACACATGCTGAGAGCTTCTTTTCCTCATTCTTTGGGTACACCCTACACTTATCGGTTTTACTCTCTAGAAGTTGCTCCTTTAGGGGCCCCTTTCTCCTTCCATCTTGAAGATCGGCCTTTTTCGAATATCCAAAAATGCTCTGCCCGTGGTCAAGAATGGTCTTCCAAAAATTAGAGGGACCTCCCTATTCTCATCCATCCTCACCACAATGAAGTCCACATGGAACACAAATTTTTCCACCGAACTAGCAGATCTTCCACTATTCTTTCAAGTATAATTGTGGTCTGATCTGCCAGTTGCAAGGACACAGGTATTGACCTGATTTCTCCAATCTCTACCTCTAATTTCCTGAAAACAGAAAAAGGCATAAGATTAAAAGAAGCACCAGAATCGCACAAAGATTTTTGAAATTTAGTGCTTCCTAAAGAGCAAGGTATAATAGAACTCCCTGGTTCTCCAAACTTTTGAGGGAGCTTATTTTGCAAAATGACACTACAATGCTCATTTAGCTTGACAACCGATGTATCTTCCACTTTTCGCTTCTTGGACAATATCTCCTTCATGAATTTAGCATAATCTGGCATCTACCAAAGCACCTCTATGAAAGGTATATTCACATGTACCAGCTTGAGCACTTCTAAAAAGCACCCGAATTGTTTGTCCAACTTCTCTCTTCTATGCTTTTGTGAAAAAGGTAGAGCATGCATGTATTTGCTCTCTTTAGTTTCATTATTTGTTGCATAATCATCTTTCTTCTTTTTCTAAGCTCTAGTCTTCCCCTACTTCTTCAGACCATCATTTACCATCACTTCACCTTCTTGCATGTTATCATTTTTCTGCCCTTCCACAATCTCCACGTCTTTCAATTGGCTTATTCTTTTTCTTTTCTATGGGAGATCCCATTCATTCCCACTCCTCAAAGATAATGCATTTATTATCTCTTTTGGATTTCTTTCAGTATCAGCAGTGAGCGTTCCTGTAACTCTCTTAGACAATATAGTAGTTAGTTGCACAACCTGTCATTCTAGGTTTCAAAAAGTCGTGCCCATTTCTTTGATAGCTGCACCGTGTTCTCGTATAGCTGAGCTATGAGTTTCAAGCCTGTCATATGTATTAATAATAAATGCCTTCATTAGATCTTCTATGCTATACTGATTAGACTGTGGAGGCTGATATTGCTGGCTCGTCTGATTTTGAAAGCCGAAGCTCCTTGTCCCTAGGGTCTAGAGTTATTTTGCTGCCATCAGTTCAGGCCACCACTTGGTGAACTCAAAGAAAAGCTTGGGTGCCTCTGTCCCATAGAGTTAAAATTATTACCACTCAGATAGTTGCCTCTGTCAAAACTTCCCACAATATTTACCACTTCATTTGTAGCTAAGGCCTGACACACATGTGTTGGATGACCCATTCCATATAAATCACAAACTGGTGATAGTTGGCTATGGACCTTGGCTAAGGTCAACTTTCTTATCTCTTTGGCTATGGCGTCTAGTTGGGCTTGTAGTGCTGTGTTAGAATTTACTTGACGAACCCCAAATAATTTTCTTTTATCATTATTCTTAGCGGGCCACTGGTTAACATCCTCAGAGAGCTTATCAAGAATTGCCAAAATCTTCTCAAGAGTCTTCTTCATTAAAGGACCAACAACTGCAGTGTTCAGAGTTCGTCGTGCGGGAGGTATCACTCCATCCCAAAAGTCCCGGAGTTGCATCCACAATTCAATCGCATTATGTTGATGCTTCCTCACTATCTTCTTAAATCTTTCCCAAGCCTCAAAAACTGACTCAGTGTCCGTCTGGCAAAAGCTGTAAATTTCCCTTCTGAATTTCACTGTTTTTGCAACTGAGCAGTATTTGTCAAGAAACGTTTTAGTCATATCATCCCATGTCCTGATTGACCTTGTTGGTAAGCTACGAAGCTAATGCTTTGCGTCATCCTTCAGTGAAAAGGGGAATGCCCTTAGGTAGACTGCATCTTTCGACACTCCATTGTACTAGAAGGTGTTCGTGATTTCCTTAAAATCCATCAAGTGTGTGTTAGGATCTTCATTAACCTTCCCTCTGAAGACACAATTGTTCTGGATAGTTTGAAGCAGGCCTTGCTTCAATTCAAAATTGTTCGTTGCTACTTATGGAGGTCTGACATTGGACAATCCTGATTGTAGACTGGTCTGGCATAATCACCCAATGCTCTCCCAGGCCTGGGTACAGCATTCTCAAATTGGTCTTCAATCAAGGGTCGATTTAAATTGAATCTTTGACAGCTAAAGTTACCTCATCTTCACCATTATTAGCCACGTGTTCTTGGGTTGAAGGTTGCCCCAAGATCTTTCCGGTGAATTCTTTCTCCTTGCTCAACTGTCGTAGACTCTTTTCTACCTTTGGATTGTATGGAACTAATTCCTTCGAAGAAGATCAAGCCATACACCAGAGACGTCACTATGTTGCCTGCACACAGAAAAGAAAACCCGTGACGAATAAAAAAAATAAAAATAAATTCCTGAATTAGCACCAAAAACTAATTGAACACTATTGATTGCCAATCCCCGACAATGGCGCCAAAATTTGACGAGCGCAAAATACAACACAAAATTGATGCTCACTAATCAAAGATAATATTGTATAATATCATCTTCACAGGGATTGGATTTAAACAATACTCTAGTAATTCTTGGTTTAACTGTTATTCAGGATGATCAAAACTTGATTTGAAATGGTTACGAACTACGATTAACTACTACGTAAAGCAATTGACAATTGACTGCAGCAAACTAGAGATTAACAAAGTCGACTTCTTATCAATGTGAGAAATAAGGGTTTTGATATTATATGTGCAAGGTTATTAGTCTTGATATGATACTGTTATATTTCACTCTTGCGGTTCTATCAATTCTCACGAATTCAACAGGTGATTAGCTTATGCTTCCGATTCAGACTACTCTTTCGATTAAGTGTAAATCTTTTAAATAAACTAATGTGAAGTATGGTGAAACTTGCAAGAATCTATTGGTATATAGGAATGATCTACAAGAAACTTCTCACGAATATTAATCAATCTTAATTTAAATGGTAACTCAAAAAGCTCTCTCAATTACTTCAAAGAATCACCAAAATAAATAAGGTATACGCTGCAATGATATTCAATAAGATGTTCGTCTTTCGATTAAACACTATAAAGAATAAAATCACAACTCTATTAAAGCCCCTTTATTAAACAATAATCCATAAAACAACAACCAAATCACAAAATTATATCAAACTCTAAGGTAAACTACTCCATAGATATGGAGAAAGTTATCACAAATAAGTTTAAGAGCATAAAAATATTAATCCAACGTTACAATCCAAACTCGCGCACTGAATTGATGGAAGGATGATGAAATCATGTATCTTGAAGCCTCCAATGCTCTACAATGGTTCCCAAGGTCAAAAGTCCCTACAAAAATATCTTTTTGGTGTATTTATATCCTGTAGGTGTGGGCCCAGGCGAAATTATTTCCTTGCCGAAACAAGATAAATACTCTAAGAAAATTGCACAGGCGTGCCGCCCCATTCGGGGAGCTAGTGGGGAAGTTCAGAGAGCAGGTCTTTTTTAATTCTTTATCTTGTCCTCTAGTCTTCTAATAACTCTCAAAAGCAACGACATTTTTTTATAAATACAAAGAGAACTCTATTCTCTTTCATAGCAGCAGGTTCAAATTGCTGGTTAGTCATCCTTTTTGTTCCTCCATGTAGAAAACTTTATTCTTTTCTACTCAAGTTATTTGTGCTTGTAAGTAGTGTATAATAGATTATTTTGACTAGTTTTTTGTGGAGATGGAGCGCGCGCACACACACACACACACACACACACATATATATATATATATATATATATATATATATATATATTTTAAAAATTTTATGCAATTTTACCTATTTATAAATATTTACTTTAAGTATATTATTTTATAAAATATTAAAAACTAAATGCCCGTGGAGCTTACACTCCGTGGGCTTACACCTCGCCGAGGCATATGTAAAACCCCTCCCCTTACGCTCATGCCTTTTAAAAAACTAGGTAAGACCAATACCCAACCACATTATTGCCGACAACATCCAAGATTGGAAAATAGAAATTAAAAAAAAAAAAACATTATAAACTCGCACTACTTTAGCACAAACTAACTTAAATTAGCAAAACCTTATGTTGCATATTAGCTTAGTGGGGCACTTATATAGTTTTTCTTTCTTCCTATCTTTGATAGAACACCATGTCTTTGCTTCAAGCAACTCCATGGTTGATCGATGATATGTTGACATAAAGCCTACTTTGTCAATAATTAACCCATGTCTTAATCATTTCTTCATTATTGGAATATAGATGCTAAAGCACTATATATAGGGTATGTGATTCATGACTTTAATACTTTTTTTCTTGACTAATCCAATGAATCAATTCTTTTAGTAGATGACTAATGATTGACTGGTTGCTGTCTTTGAGATAGAAGTTAAGACTCATCCATTCCTTTTTATTGAGCGGTAAGACGCTTGTGTAGTGTGTGTGTGGGGGGGGGGGGGTGAGTAGGTATAGATTCTTGTTGGTAAAACGTCTAATAATAAATTGATTTACCTTTGTCATCTTTATCCTTTTTTTCGTACTAGCTTTATGGTACGCGCTTTGTGCGTGTACTTGTATAATGAATGTTAAATTTAGAAGATATAAATATTACTTCCTCTATTTTAATTTGCATAATACATTTTTCTTACTAAAATAAGATAGACAGATAGATAGATCCGTGTACATTTTTGTTGTTGTGGACAATACATATAGTTAAAATTAAACAAAGATCTAATGTTAATTGTTTTTAGTCCTTTTATATTTAAAAAAATATAGTTTTCGATTGGCGACTTTAAATAATTTTGATACATGGTTTTAACTTTGTGAGTTATTTCGATTTTAAATAATTTTGATACATGATTTTAACTTTGTGAGTTATAATTTTTTTTCTATTTTTTTCTTTTATGTCAAATATAAATAAAATTTACTGTCTTCATCTTTTAGAAAATACAATTCCACCAACCGGAACTTAATTAATTTTGCTAGTAAACTCATGAGTTTATTGATTAGTGCAACTTCAGCATTAACATCTGTAACGGTAATCGTTTCATTTACCAATTGATGTGATTTCTGACATTGATCAATTATTTGTTTGATTGGAGATACGTTCTTGTTGTTAAAATAAATGTTTCATATAACTAATAAGTTCACCATTTTTTACCTATTTAAATGCTCTTGATTACTAATAAATATTTCCTTTGTCTCAAACTATTTATCGTATTTCTCTATTACAAACACCTAAAGAAAATATTATTTCAAAGGATTTTTTTAAACTATTTAACCCTTATTATGTCATAAATATAATATCTCTTCGTTGAGCATTTACTTTATTTATGTGTCATCTCTATCTTCAAGAACAATTACTACTAAGAATATAACAAAAACAAATTAATTTGAAACAATTACTTCTAAAATGACAGATAATTTGGAACATCTATTTTTAGAATTACGATAAATAACTTGAGATGGAGGGAGTAGAAATTAATTCCCTTATATTAATTATATATTGGCTTATTTTAACTCTAATTCTCATTTAGCTTGACTTTTAGAATATAGATAGTACTTAGAAATAAAAAGAAGAATTAATAATAGTAGTTTTTTTTCTTCAAATTAAAAAGTAGTAATAGTTCGTCTCATTTTTTTTTGCCTTTAATGTCTTGAATCCCAATTTAATGCTTAGTTGTGAGACATTAATACTTTGAAATTTGAGTTCCTAAAACGTATTTCAATGTCAGAATTAGTTCTTATATTTGGTCCTAAATATTAGGATTTTAAATTATAAAAGGAAAATTTTAGTTGATTTTAATATCTTAAATATTGGGATTTCCTACTATAATAACTAAAGTTTTAGTTGATTTTAAAATCCTAAATATTACAAAATTAATAAAATGATTATTTTATTCTTTGTAAACTCTATTTTTAAAGGGCAAAAAGGCGAACGACATTTCACTAAGGGTCTTCGTGCTTTTAATATAGTATAAATATATGCTGACGATAGTATTTAAAATTCTAGCACGTACCTATATTTGGAAAAAAAAATTCAAATTTGACTTTTATTATCGAATATGTTGTTAATAAGCAGAAATCTTTGGTAGGAAGAAGTGTTCTCCTTTCATGAATTCTACGACACCTGATTCCAGATTAATCCAATCAATCAACATCTATACTATATAATTACCCAAAAAGATATGTTGTCAATATGAGGAACATATACATGGTGACCTTTGAAGGAAAAGGGGAAAATATCAATATGGAACACATGAAACATGTGTTCATGGTTTTTATTAATATATATATTTGGAACGTTAATATAATTACTTCTTTTTTAAGGCTAAACATTGATGATTACCGAGTTGACAAAATGCATAACTTTAACTAATTGAGTGGAGAATTTCATGATTTGGGCGAACAAGATAGAGGAATTTTCTTGGTGGAAGACAAATTATGCTCCCCACAAAAGTCAACATATTGTATTAGGCACCATAGCTCTTAGCTTAATTAAAACATTGCTCATTTGGTCATTCCTATTATGTTTTTTTGTTGGTGATGAAAGCAAATGCAAATTACAGAATCGCAAATTAAATGTATTTCAGCATCTTCGCACCACAATATCTTATTGAAATCAATCATGTTGTTGCATACATCTATTCCAATCATTCAAACCACATGGTCAGTGTATACGGACGAAATCAGGCTCGAGCCTTATGGCGGAGTACAAGACTCGAAGATCGAAGTGCTCGATGAACACCGAAATCAAGTATGACCAACCTCGAGATAATACTGTTATGGTTTTATAGCAGAAGGGCGAGATTCCCACAGTGGACCTAAGATTACAACGTAAATTCCGGAACGAATTTGTACTAGGCGATTAGACAATTGTATAATAAGATTCCCTACTACAATTAGAAGTGTACCTTATTTAGAATTTTCCTACTATATAAAGGGTATCCCAATCATTTGTAACGCATCAAACATTGACAAGAGAATATACATACATGACTTTCTTGCTTACTGTTCATCTGAGTTGCCTTATTATTATTTTATTGTTCTTATTCACCTACCTCGAGGTTGTCATAGCTCGAGGTCGAGATTTGCTTATATACTGGTTTGACTTACCTTACTCTTTATACATTTGATTCCTTGTTTATCAGTTAATATTGAATTAAATCACATATCTTTAAAACCACAATACAAATTTAATTGTTACTCGGATTTTAGGGTAAACAGTTTGGCGCCCACCGTAGGGCTAAGGATAATAGTGATTTTTTTAGTACTGATTCTTATAACACATGTTATTTTCACACTTGTTCTTGTCAAGAATTTTTTGTTCTGAGGTTAAAACATGTCAAACTCACAAAACACACCCATACATGGCAATGATGGTATTGGATTTCACGGGAAAAACCATAATGTAGTTGCTCCAGGAGCCCGTGTACCACCGATTAACCCTGGGGAAGTGCCGACTGTAGAACTAGTCGATGTTAGTTCGCACATTGCTTTGAATGCGGAATTAGGCGCAGACCCCGGAGGAGGTGTACGCAGGGAAGTCCAATCTGCTGGCCAAGGAACACAAGGTGTAGGAGACAGGGGAGTTAGTCTCTAGGTAATATTCGAGATGCTACAAGCTCAGCAGATTGCTATCGCTCAGCTTCAAAGTCAACATAAAAGTCCAAGTATGATCGAACTAGAAATCACTCGCCGTATTGAGCCGGTTCCAGAAAGGTCGAACGGTAATGGATTGGGGACTGATCCTATAATTATGAAGATTCTCGAGGAGCTCACTAAAAGAATCGAGTCAGGAGAGAAAAATGTCAAAGATAATGACAATAAAGTGGAAATATACAACTCCCGTGTTGATCAAATACCAGGGGCACCTCCGATCTTAAAAGATTTGGATACAAAGAAGTTCGTGCAAAAGCCATTTCCTCAGAGTGCGTCCCCGAAGCCCATTCCTAAGAAATTCTATATGCCGGATATACCTAAGTACAATGGTACAAGCGATCCTAATGAACACATCACTTCGTACACATGCGGGATTAAAGGAAACGACTTAAATGATGATGAGATCGAGTCTGTTTTGTTGAATTTTTTTTTGAATAACTTTGTTAAAGGGAGCAATGATTTGGTATCACAACATGCCACCAAATTCCGTAGACTCATTTGCTATGTTAACAGACGTCTTCGTAAAGGCGCACGTCAGGGCCATAAAGGTCGCAACAAGGAAATCAGACGTTTTTAAGATAAGACTGAGAGATCATGAAATGATAAGGGAGTTCGTATCCCGATTTCAAATGGAGCGAATGGAATTACCACCGGTCAAAGATGATTGGGCCATTCAAGCTTTCACCCAGGGGTTGAACGAGCGGAGTTCGATAGCGTCACGATAGTTGAAGCAAAATTTGATCGAGTATCCAGCTGTAACTTAGGCAGATGCGCATAATCTTTATCAATCAAAGATCAGGGTTGAGGATGACCAGTTGGGAGCCCTCCCGGGTTTAGTTCATCCAAAAAGATTGGCAGTTAAAGCCCCGAGGGATACCGATAGGGAACCAAGGTCGAACAGAGAACGGTATCAGCCATATGTCACAGATCGAATAAACAATGGTTCAGGGTGCAATCCTCCTCGGAACGAACGAAGAAATGATCGAGGGCAAAATTCTCATGGACTTATGAGTAAGAATTGTTTTGATAAACATACCGATCCTATGGAAGCACCTCTTTTATCGGAGCATAATTTCAGTGTCGATGCATCAGGGATTGTATCGGCTATCGGAAGGGTCAAAGATACCAGGTGGCCCAGACCTATAAAAACCGATCCTTCTCAAAGAAACCCAAACTTGATGTGTAAATATCATGGCACACATGGCCATAGGACCGAAGACTGCAGGAAACTGAGGGAGGAGGTAGCTCGATTGTTCAACGAGGGCCACCTTCGAGAGTTCCTCAGTGATCGAGCTAAGAATTACTTTAGAGGACACAGAAAGAATGAGCAGGAAGAACCGCAACATGTAATTCATATGATCGTTGGCGGGGTTGATGTTCCACAAGGGCCTATATTCAAACGTACCAAGTTTTCGATCACCAGAGAAAAGCGGACTCGGGGTTATATGCCCGAAGGCATCCTATCGTACAACGGCGAAGAAGCGGAGGGCATTTCTCAGTCGCACAACGACGACCTGGTAATTTCTATTTTGTTAAATAAAATTCAAGTTAAACATGTTCTAGTGGATCCAGGTAGCTCAGCAAACATAATTAGATCGAGGGTCGTAGAGCAGCTCGGACTGCAGGACCAAATTGTGTCTGCATCTCGAGTCTTAAACGGCTTCAACATGGCAAGTGAAACAATAAAAGGGGAGATAATCATACCAGTAAACGTGGCCGGGACCATCCAAGATACAAAATTCCATGTTATCGAAGGTGACATGAGATATAATGCATTACTCGGGAGGCCATGGATCAACAACATGAGGGTAGTACCGTCAACCCTTCATCAAATGATGAAATTCCCGACAATGGAAAGTGTGAAAATAGTTTACGGTGAACAACACGCTGAAAAGGAAATGCTTGCGGTCGACAAGGTTACACCTATATCAGCACTTTCGCATTAAAAAAATCAAGCACCAAAGATAAGCAGATGGCCAAATAGCAATCACCGTCCCCAGCCTCGACCGAATCGGAGAAACATGTAATCGAAAGAAAAAGAAAAGGATTTCCTAACTCTTCGAACTTTCATCATTCCCGAAGAGTCGAATGCAACCAAGTCAACGGTCGAGGAGCTGGAATAGGTTATACTGATCGAGTACATGCCCAAGCGAAAGGTATACCTGGGGACGAGATTAATCCCCGAACTCAGGAAAACACTCATGCAATTTCTTATCAATAACATGGATTGTTTTGCTTGATCCCATTTAGATATGATAGGGATCCCACCAAAAATAACAACATACCGACTAAGCCTCGACCCCAGATTCAAACTAGTGAAGCAAAAGAAAAGGCCCCAGTCTGAGGTGAAGCATGCATTCATAAAGGATAAGGTAACTAAACTTCTTAAGACAGGGTCCATTCGGGAGGTAAAATACCCCGAATGGTTAGCCAATGTAGTTGTAGTCCCTAAAAAGGGAACAAACTTAGAATATGCGTAGATTACAAGGATTTAAACAAGGCATGCCCTAAAGACTCTTTTCCACCTCCTAACATCGATCACATGATCGATGCCATGATTGGCCATGAGATCCTTACCTTTCTCGACGCCTATTCTGGGTATAATCAAATTCAGATGAACCCGGAAGACCAGGAGAAGACCTCGTTTATCACCAAGTATGGAACATACTGTTACAATGTATTGCCCTTCGGGCTAAAAAATGTAGGAGCTACTTACCGACGCCTAGTAAATAAGATGTTCGAAGAACAAATAGGAAAGTCAATGGAAGTTTATATTGATGACATGCTAGTTAAGTCCCTGCACGCAGAGGACCATTTGACTTATTTGCAAGAAATATTCAAAATCTTGAGGAAGTACAACATGAAACTTAACCCCAAAAAAAGTGCCCTCAGGGTAGGCTTGGGCAAATTCCTCGGCTTCATGGTATCAAATTGGGGAATTGAAATCAACCCTGATAAGATTAAGGCCATTGAGGATATCGCCATCGTAGACAGTGTAAAAACCGTACAAAGGCTAATCGAACGGATAGCTGCCTTATGCCAATTCATTTCAAGGTCATCAGATTGAAGCCACAGGTTCTTTTCCTTACTCAAAAAGAAAATAATTTCGCACGGACCCCGAAATGTCAACAAGCATTGGAGGAATTGAAGCGATACTTATCGAGACCACCTCTGCTCCACACTCCGAAGGTAGAAGAAAAGTTGTACTTATACTTGGCAGTGTCTGAAATAGCGGTAAGTGGTGTACTAGTTCGATGAGAGCAAGGTATGCAGTTTCCTATTCATTACGTAAGATGGACCTTAGGAGATGTTGAAACTAGGTATCCAGACTTAGAAAAATTGGCGCTTGCATTAATAAGCGCATCTAGAAAGTTAAAGCCATATTTCCAGTTTCATCCCATATGTGTGATAACCACTTATCCTCTCCAAAATGTTTTGCACAAGCCCGAGTTATCGGCCCGATTGGCCAAATGGGCCATCGAACTTGGCGGGTACGATATCAAATATCAACCCCGAACAACCATCAAGTCTCAAATTTTAGCAGACTTCGTGGCCGATTTTGTGCCAACCCTCGTACCCGAAGTGGAAAATGAACTTCCATTAAAATCGGGTACATCATCAGGAGTATAGACAATCTTCATGGACGGTGCCTCGAATGTGAAAGGGTCTGAGCTTGGAATTGTTTTGAAGCCACCCATAGGTAACACTATTAGACAATCTATCAAAACTTCTAGGTTGACTAACAATGAGGTCGAGTATGAGGCCACGATTGCAAGTTTCGAGCTAGCTAAAAGCTTGGGAGCATGAGTCGTTGATGGCAAGTGTGAATATTTATTGGTGGTGAACCAAGTAAACAAAAGCTTCAAAGTTCGAGAGGATAGGATGCAAAGGTATTTAGACAAGCTACAGGTAACCTTGCACCGCTTCAAGGAGTTGACTCTAGACAATGTACCTCGAGAACAAAATAGTGAGCCCGATGCACTTGCAAACTTGCGGTCATCAGTCGAGGAAGTTTATATTATCCCAGGGACTGTCGTCCAGTTATCGAGATCTGTGGTCGAGGAGGGTCATGCTGAGATAAATTCTACAAGTTTAAATTGTGATTGGAAGAATAAGTATATTGAATATTTAAAAATGGATAGCTCACATCGGACCATAAAGAGTCAAGGGCTCTACGGACCAAGGCCGATCGGTTCACATTGGATAAAGATGGAACATTATACAGAAGGATGTTCGATAGACCATTGGTGGTATGTTTAGGGCCGGTGAACACCGATTATGTTTTACGAGAGATCAAAGAAGGCACTTTTATAAAGGATGTTATAAATGGGGAATGGACATCGTCGGCCCTCTACCAACCGCCCCAGGTAAAGTTAAATTCATTTTGTGTATGAGTGACTACTTTTATAAATGGGTTGAAGCACAAGCCTTGAGAAGGTCAGAGAAAAAGAAGTTACAGACTTCATCTGGGACCACATCGTGTGTCAATTCGGGATACCTGCCAAAATCGTATGAGATAACGGGAAGCAATTCATCGGCAACAAGGTAGCGGAGTTCCTCGAAGCACATAAAATAAAAAGGATCTTATCAATGCCGTATCACCTGAGCAGAAACGGGACAGGCCGAATCAACAAACAAGACTATCATTCAAAACTTAAAGAAAAGGTTGAATGACGCTAAAGGGAAATGGAGAGAAGTTCTACCCAATGTTCATTGGGCATATCAAACGATATCGAAGTCCAGCATGGGGGCAACCCCATTCTTTTTAGCATATGGCTCCCAGGCCTTAATTCCAGTCGAGGTCAGGGAACCCAGCGCCAGATTTTGACATGCATAGGAGGAATCAAATCATGAGGCTATGAATACTAGCCTCGAGCTATTAGATAAAAAATGAGAAGCTGCACTTTTTCGGATGGTTGCACAAAAGCAAAGATATGAGAGATATTATAATAGAAGAACCAACCTTCGACACTTCGAGATCGGGGACTTAGTTCTAAGGAAATCCACCCTCAATACTCGAGACCCGAATGAAGGGAAACTGGGGCCCGACTTGGGAAGGACCCTATCGAGTCATCAGAAAAGGATCTTACAAACTCGACACGATGGAAGGCAAACAATTGCCAAACAATTGGAATTTATCACTACTCAAATGATATTATTCCTGAGGTATGACCTTCTCCCTTTTTCCATTTATATTTAATACTAACTTATTGCAGGTGTTCAATCAAAGACGTCAAGTTACACGAAGACCTTAGGTTTTAAAGCACGTGTTGCAATCTTTTTCCTTTAGATTGGGTTTTATCCCAAATGGGTTTTCCCGACGAGTTTTTTAACGAGGCAACAACTATGTGCTACCTAAGGAAAATTCAACAGTATCCAAGGCTTCTTTTCAATCAACCTCGAATACTGGAGGGCATCACCCTCAAAGGTTATATTTTTGAGAAAAATACTTCACGCCAAAGAGGGTCTCGATAGGAAAACATTGTAATGGGCCATATAGTCGGATGAACCGTGTCCATACAGAATAGTCGAGTCCCGATGGCAAAACTTGTACGCATGTATGAATTATTCAAAGAAACATTCTTTCTATATCAAACCTTTTGTGTCTGAAAGAAATTTGCTACTATACGATCTCCACACTTATGATTCTATAAGAAACGACTCAAGGGGCAAACTGCAAATACACCTCGAATACTCGGGGAGTATTGTCGACAGTCAACACATTCGAGTTATCTAAACTTAGATTCATAAGACCTCAAAGAGGTATCCCTCGACGTAAAGGCCAAGGCCATCATACTCGGAGACTAACATTTCGAACAAGTTTGAAATGTAATTGGGAATCAAGTCCAAGAGGCATACCTGAAGGCTACGGCCATACTAAAGGTGTCAAAACCCAAAATCCCAACCCGGTGGTGATGGCGCCTCTCGTGAGGACAAGGCCAGCCAATCAACAAAACAGTACATCTCTTTATAATTACTTAACAGGAATAAGTCTAAATCATGGGCAATATAATCTTAAATGCGAAATAAACGTGATAGAACAAGGAAAACCCTCCCAACTCAGCCCGAAATCGGGGTGTCACAAGTCATGAGCTACTACAGAGTTTACTAATATTTTACAAAGTCTGGAATTATCATAAATAACAAAGATAAGGGAGAAAACGGGGCTGCGGACGTCAACAGCTACCTCGTTACTCCTAGTCACCGCCTGGTCTGGAAAGAATCAGCGCTCAGGAGCGAACTCAGCTCTGCCTGTATCTGCACACATGGTGCAGGGAGTAATGTGAGTACTCCGACCCAGTGAGTAATAAAAATAAATAACGACTGAAAACATGAAATCTCATAACGGCACAATATAGCGCTATCCCAAGCAGTAAAATCAGTTATACAGTAAAATAGTGAGTATCAGATAATTCTTCTTTTAAAACAGTAAAGACAAATAATTTCCACAGTAAGGATAAATCAAAAGCTTGCCCCTCGGGCTCAATATGTAAATCTCAGTATAGTATCAGCCCCTCGGGCTCACTCCCAACTCACCAGCACACAACATCAGCCCCTCGGGCTCACTCCCAACTCACCACACACAAGCAACGGCCTCTCGGGCCCACTCCCAACTCACCTGGGTACCCTGCGCTCACTGGGGGTGTGTACAGACTCCGGAGGGGCTCCTACAGCCCAAGCGCAATATCAATAGGCCTGAAAGCCTTCACACATCACACACGAGGCCTGAAAGCCTCCTCATATAACACTCGAGGCCTGAAAGCCTCCTCACATCACTCAACATATCCTCACGTATGGCCCTCGGCCTCAATCAGTCCAGAAAATAATCATAAGCCTCTTGGGCATCAGTAAAACAATAGTGCTCAGCTCAACAGCATTATAAATATCATTAAATCTCGAGTTGAGTATAAATGTAGCTGAGTTCACAAAATAATATAATTCAATTGGACTGAGTTCAAATAATATTTCAATTCGTGAGGAAAATAGTGATGTAAATTCACAAAAGATTTCAGATAATTGGCACGAAGCCCAAATATGGCAATAAACCCAATCATAGTGAAAAACTATAAATCTTTATCAATTACGCGGTAAAAATATCAACTGGGATGGACCAAGTCACAATCGCCAATAATAAATGACCCCGCGCTCGTCATACAATGCGTGTCTCATCTCAACATAGCAGTATGTTGTGCAATCCGTGGTTTCAAACCCTCAGTGCATCATTTAAATTCATTACTCACCTCAAACCAGCTACTTCTTTAGCTCGCGACGCCTTTGTCCCTGAATTGGCCTCCACGTGCGTCGAATCTATCCAAAATCAGAACGAATATGTCATAATATGATAAGGGAACAAAGCCCAATTAAAACAATCGAAAAATACCAAAATTCTCGAAATTAGCAAAAACCCGAGCCCCGGGCCCACATCTCGAAATTCAAAATTTTTTACATCAACGGGTTCCTTATCTCTCTACGAGTCTAACCATACCAAAATTATCAAATTCCCATAACATTTCGACCCTCAAATTCTCAATTCTATCCAAGAAGGTTTCTAACTTTTCCCGCTAAATTCACGGATTAAATGCCAAAACTTGTAATAGATTCGAGTAATCTAACCAAAATTGAGTTAAGAATACTTACCCCGTTGTTCTCTCCGAAAATCTCCTGAAAAATCGCTTTATCCGAGCTCCAAATCTTTAAAAATGGAAAATCTCCCAAACTTAACATCCTGTCCGATACTGTTCACGGGGTTACTGTACACGCACTGTTCACGGGCACTGTTCACGGTTCACGGTTCACTATTCACCCGCGCGGTTACTGCGCACGCGCGGGTATTGTTCACTGCTGCAGAAAATACAACAGCTTTTAAGAAATTTGCAGCACAACCATTTTTCACTAAAATGGCTGTAACTCCATCATACGAATTCGGAATTAGACGATTCTTGTTCCTATGATTCACAAATAATAATACGAACACAACCCTTCAATTGAAACTCAATTCGGAGCTCGTTTACCCAGTTCAATACCCATTTCGCTCGTTAACCAATTAACTCACATTTCATGTCAAAAACCCAATCGTGACTTGATGAAATTAAACCAAATTTTCCAGATCAGTCCTATAATTCATGATTTAAATTTTGGAAGTCTAGAAATCAAATTTGGATCTCTAGAACTAAAAATGAACCTTTAGATCATTACATTTATTCTTAAAACGGCAAGAATCTTCCAAAAATGACCCGTTGGGCATCCGAAATACACCCGAGGCCCCCGGGACCCCGACCAATAATACCAACCAGTCCCAAAATACATTACGGACTTGCTCGAAGCCTCAAATCACATCAAACAACTCTAAAATCATGAATCAACATCCAATCCAAGTTTTATGAACTTTAGAATTTCCAACTTCTATTTCCGATGCCGAAACCTATCAAATCACGTCCGATTGACTTCAAATTTTGCACACAAGTCCAAAATGACATAATGAAGCTACATAAATTCTCGGAATTCCATTCCGATCGTCAGATCAAAATTTCACCTATCAACCAGAAATCGTCAAATACTAACTTCGCCAAAATGAGCTAATTTCTTCACCGGACCTCCAAAATTAATTCCAATTGCGCTCCTAGGCCTTAAATCATCCCCCGAAACTAACCGAATCATCGGAATTCAATTTCGAGCCCTCTAACTCACAAGTCAACGTCCGGTTGACTTTTCCAAACCAATTCTTCCTTAAAGAGACTAATTGTCCCATTTCATACCAAACTCGATCCGAATTGACTCAAATTCACCAACTACACATATTGAAACATGAATAAGCATTTAACGGGGAATACGGGACAAAAATACAGGAAACGACGATTCGGGTCGTTACATTCTCCCCAACTAAAACAAACGCTCGTCCTCGAGCGTACCCAGAGTTGTACTAGGAGCCAACCAAAAGCTGAATGACCTTATCAAGCACAAACCTGGAGATGATCCCACGTCACCCTATCTCACATGGGTCCGATAACGCGTTGTAACTAAGATCACACAATCTAGTCTAGCCCATAAATCATAGAGCCACATTTCACCTTTTCGGAATCATACACAAGATCAGAACCTCACACCTACATTCAGAATAAGTTTGAACCAGCTGTAATAGACCATGCCTGCAACCTTAGGTGCAATTGTATGATATACCAATAACTCAAACAAATGCAGCAATAACTTCCATTCACAGCAGCTGCCCACAACAACCAAATACCGATAGAAATCTCTTATTAGCCAATGTCTCATTCCAACACTCTCATATACTGCCAATGATAATTGAAACACGCAATAAATCATAACCATTGCTCAGATCAACCATTCATGAGGCCATTTCTCCTCTAGCAATTATAGTAACAATTTTTTTTTAAAAAAAAACCGAACCTCGATATTTACCCATCAAACATGCTGAAATCAAATCCGTTCGTATTCATCAATGACCCCAATGATCACCTCGAATCCAACACACCACTCTGGTGATATGACACCTCAATACAGGCCTAAGCCACAACTTTCATAATACGCGCACCAATAAGAAACGGCCTGAACATACTCAAGTCATGAAAAATGACTCAAACGAAAGAGTCGTACCTCAAGCTCATCAGTACCATCAACGGACCCAACAAGAACATGCCGCAATACTACCGAAATATCATTAGTTTAATAACATTACCTTTTTATGAGACATATACTCTCGTCAAGTCACTTTCAACTAGCAATACTATTTCCCCAATCATCCGAAGATCATTCGCCCTAATCATCTGAAGCTTTTTTCTCTAATCACCTAGAAGAAAATCGCTACACATCTCATGTTCTGCATGATGTACATAGGTATTGTTCTAACTCTTACAATATTGACATGACGGATGAGGTATGCATAAATTCATGACCACTGTCGAGACAACGATTCGTTGGTTCTATACTCCTGGCAAGAACTATCACCTCATTTTGAGCAAAATCATGGTCTTAGCTCCTTAATTTACTTCATATACTCAGATTGCACTAATCTCAAATTCAATGATCTCGTCTCACCCAGTACGAACTGCTCAGGCAATAAGCCACCCCAGACATAATCAAAAGTCACATATGATGCCTCAATATGCCAATAAGCTACCAATTCGAACACGGTACAAAAGGAAAACAAACTCTGGAAGGAAATACCAATGTCACACACTAATACAGACTTTCCTTAGAAAACAGGAAGCAAGGCATACAAAATAGCATATAGAAAACTATACTCAACATCACACTGTTGCGGCGTACAATCCGATCCAGATAACATACCCATGGCGGCGTGCCACCCGATCCACACATAGATCTTACATAAGGAGATGCACATCGAGCCAAATTTGCTCATTACAAAAAAATACCGAGTATCGGTCCTAAGCATGCTAAGTGCATAATAATATCTCTGAGGGACATATAGCGTTATAAGCTACAAAACTCAAGCACAACTAAGGTGCGATGTACAATCTGAATTTCAAGAGACAAGATGCTCATATAACATCATTCCTACACAGATTCTCAACACATAGCAATTTCTCAAGTCGTCTCACAACTAACACGGCGCAATGTATCACTACGTGAAATATCTGACAATGAAACATCAACCTAACTACTCCTCCATGAGGACCGCGTTACTAAAATGCACACATTTGGCCTGATATAAAGCCATTATTCACATTAAATCTATCCATCGACTTCAAGCCGATTCTGATCACACTGAACTAGTCTGATAACCTTTCAAAGGTCCATAATAACTCCCATTTTTCTCATAACACACAAGAACAACCATCACAATCGGGGTAATCCTCCCCAGTTCACAACCCAATATGCCAAGTGCCCTCCAGGCATGAATCTTTAATTTAACGACACCATCACAAACTTCATACTTGGTTTACATCTTTAATCAATCAAGTGATCACATGCCACACTTATATAATCTTCCCGTGGGACACACTCCCACAACCTACCACAACAATATCTGGAGCGTACCTCCAAACCATCGATCGCACTAACACTGAAGAGCGATCAAGAGTCATTAACCGGGATGCAAAACCCTTTTTACAAAACACCGATCTTAGGTGACGCTAAAGACAATTCCAACTTACCGTAAACATCGAAACGTATCTCCTGCTCATCCGAGCTCATGACATCTTGTCAAAACTTTTCCTTCACTCGTGCCATTCTCGGCCTAATTTCAACAACCAGAACTGATTCACCAGCATGCATCAAATCGGAACTAACATAGTACATAACCGTACAATCCGCTAACCAATAACAAGCTCCACAACTTGGCTCGAAGCCATAGATCACAACACATATACTCTACTGCTGCCGTAATACCATGGTGAGATTAAACTCAATCATTCATAAGCTTGTGGAAACACGAATCATCGGAAATTTTAACTCTTCTGCAATTTTTGCATTCACTCACACAACAGTTAAGCCCACTCTTTAGGCGACAATTTTTTTTTACTAAGTCCCAAATTTTTCAAAAATTTCGGCAGAGTTTCCTTTGTAATTGGGCATATCCACCCGCCAGAGAATCACCAAAACCATCCTAACAACACGTCCACAACTTGACAAAGCATCACAATGTATATCAACAACATTAATCTCAATATTACATGTATTATATTATCAAAATTGATACATGGACATGCGTTGCACCTATTTGAATCATAACACATAGAAAATACCTTTCAATCCTCCATTATTGGGCTATTCAACCGAGTAAGAACATATTCTTTCTTTAATGTTTTCGACCCTCAAGGTGGTCTCCTTGACTCAACGATTTCGTCATAATACATTTACAGAAGCGATCTCAGCTCCCAGACTTATCTAACTAGTATGACAAATAGATTCCCCTCATAAGCCAATTACCCACTAGCTTTACCTTTAGTTAATATTTTTTGTATACCTTCCACTCCCATACACATTACACAATCACTTAATCTTCCTGAGTCTAAACTCATACTGTAACATGAAATTTACTTCACTCCAAATAGGAGACATAAAAAGATTCTTCACGCACCCATAACTTGGGACTACACATCCTATCACAATGGAAATCATACACTCAATAGTTCATCTATCATCCAGTAGACCTTCCTCGTCACTTCCAAGTCATATAGATACATCTCGCAGTACTATCATACTCCTCACGTAGCTATCCAGCCATGATTGCCACTAATAGGGACAATACCGAACATAAAGGTTCAAAACACTTGCTCGCACAATCAGCAGCTCAGTGCTCAAGCCATAGGCAAGATCCGGCCTCAAGTCTTCCAAAATGGCCTAACATCAAACTCACCGAGATCACGTCTCGCCCTTCTATCGGGGAATTACAAGCCATCAAGGTAAATCGAATACTGAGTGCTCGTTCGCGCATACGAACATATGGAAGGAATCGTAAGAGTTACTTTTCAAGCTGAATCAAGAACGCACGATAAAAATTCAAGAATGTGAAGTTTTCCTAAAGGTTCTGCAACCTCTCGAGGATAAATACAGACGTCTCTGTACCGATCCGCGAGACTCTACTAAATCGGCTCATGACTCGCGAGACCAATTAACCTAGGCTCTGATACCAACTTGTCACGACCCAAAATCCCAACCCGGTCGTGATGGCGCCACTCGTGAGGACAAGGCCAGCCAATCAACAAAACAATACATCTCTTTATAATTACTTAGCAGGAATAAGTCTAAATCATGGGCAATATAATCTTAAATGCGAAATAAACGTGATAGAACAAGGAAAACCCTCCCAACTCAGCCCGAAATCGGGGTGTCACAAGTCATGAGCTACTATAGAGTTTACTAATATTTTACAAAGTCTGGAATTATCATAAATAACAAAGATAAGGGAGAAAACGGGGCTGCGGACGTCAACAGCTACTTCGTTACTCCTAGTCACAGCCTGATCTGGAAAGAATCAGCGCTCAGGAGCGAACTCAGCTCTGCCTGTATCTGCACACATAGTGCAGGGAGTAATGTGAGTACTCCGACCTAGTGAGTAATAAAAATAAATAACGACTGAAAACATGAAATCTCATAACGGCACAATATAATGCTATCCCAAGCAGTAAAATCAGTTATACAGTAAAATAGTGAGTATCAGATAATTCTTCTTTTAAAACAGTAAAGACAAATAATTTCCACAGTAGGGATAAATCAAAAGCTTGCCCCTCGGGCTCAATATGTAAATCTCAGTATAGTATCAGCCCCTCGGGCTCACTCCCAACTCACCAGCACACAACATCAGCCCCTCGGGCTCACTCCTAACTCACCACACACAAGCAACGGCCTCTCGGGTCCACTCCCAACTCACCTGGGTACCCTGCGCTCACTGGGGGTGTGTACAGACTCCGGAGGGGCTCCTACAGCCCAAGCGCAATATCAATAGGCCTGAAAGCCTTCACACATCACACACGAGGCCTGAAAGCCTCCTCATATAACACTCGAGGCCTGAAAGCCTCCTCACATCACTCAACATATCCTCACGTATGGCCCTCGGCCTCAATCAGTCCAGAAAATAATCATAAGCCTCTTGGGCATCAGTAAAACAATAGTGCTCAGCTCAACAGCATTATAAATATCATTAAATCTCGAGTTGAGTATAAATGTAGCTGAGTTCACAAAATAATATAATTCAATTGGACTGAGTTCAAATAATATTTCAATTCGTGAGGAAAATAGTGATGTAAATTCACAAAAGATTTCAGATAATTGGCACGAAGCCCAAATATGGCAATAAGCCCAATCATAGTGAAAAACAATAAATCTTTATCAATTACGCGGTAAAAATATCAACTGGGATGGACCAAGTCACAATCCCCAATAGTAAATGACCCCGCGCTCGTCATACAATGCGTGTCTCATCTCAACATAGCAGTATGTTGTGCAATCCGGGGTTTCAAACCCTCAGTGCATCATTTAAAATCATTACTCACCTCAAACCGGCTACTTCTTTAGCTCGCGACGCCTTTGCCCCTCGAATTGGCCTCCACGTGCGTCGAATCTATCCAAAATCAGAACGAATATGTCATAATATGATAAGGGAACAAAGCCCAATCAAAACAATCGAAAAATACCAAAATTCTCGAAATTAGCAAAAACCCGAGCCCCGGGCCCACGTCTCGAAATTCGAAATTTTTTACATCAACGAGTTCCTTATCTCTCCACGAGTCTAACCATATCAAAATTATCAAATTCCCATAACATTTCGACCCTCAAATTCTCAATTCTATTCGAGAAGGTTTCTAACTTTTCCCGCTAAATTCACGGATTAAATGCCAAAACTTGTAATAGATTCGAGTAATCTAACCAAAATTGAGTTAAGAATACTTACCCCGTTTTTCTCTCCGAAAATCTCCCGAAAAATCGCCTTATCCGAGGTCCAAATCGTTAAAAATGGAAAATCTCCCGAACTTAACATTCTGTCCGATACTGTTCACGGGGTTACTGTACACGCACTGTTCACGGGCACTGTTCACGGTTCATGGTTCACTGTTCACCCGCGCAGTTACTATTCACGCGCGGGTACTGTTCACTGCTGCAGAAAATACAGCAGCTTTTAAGAAATTTGCAGCACAACCATTTTTCACTAAAATGGCTCTAACTCCATCATACGAATTCAGAATTAGACGATTCTTGTTCCTATGAGTCACAAATAATAATACGAACACAACCCTTCAATCGAAACTCAATCCGGATCTCGTTTGCCCAGTTCAATAGCCATTTCGCTTGTTAACCAATTAACTCAAATTTCACGTCAAAAACCCAATCGCGACTTGATGAAATTAAACCAAAATTTCCAGATCAGTCCTATAATTCATGATTTAAATTCTGGAAGTCTCAAAATCAAATTTAGATCTCTAGAACTAAAAATGAACCTTTAGATCATTACATTTATGCTTAAAACGGCAAGAATCTTCCAAAAATGACCCATTGGGCATCCGAAACACACCCGAGGCCCCCGGGACCCCGACCAATAATACCAACCAGTCCCAAAATACATTACGGACTTGCTCGAGGCCTCAAATCATATCAAACAACTCTAAAATCATGAATCAACCTCCAATCCAAGTTTTATGAACTTTAGAATTTCCAACTTCTATTTCCGATGCCGAAACCTATCAAATCACGTCCGATTGACTTCAAATTTTGCACACAAGTCCAAAATGACATAACGAAGCTACAAAAATTCTTAGAATTCCATTCCGACCGTCGGATCAAAATTTCACCTATCAACCAGAAATCGCCAAAATACTAACTTCGCCAAAATGAGCTAATTTCTTCATCGGACCTCCAAAATTAATTCCGATTGCGCTCCTAGGCCTTAAACCATCCCCTGAAACTAACTGAATCATCGGAATTCAATTTCGAGCCCTCTAACTCACAAGTCAACGTCCGGTTGACTTTTCCAAACTAATTCTTCCTTAAAGAGACTAATTGTCCCATTTCATACCAAACTCGATCCGAATTGACTCAAATTCACCAAGTACACATATTGAAACATGAATAAGCATTTAACGGGGAATACGGGATGAAAATAAAGGAAACGACGGTTCGGGTCGTTACAAAAGGTTACGACCGAAATAACGCGGCTCAGAAACGTCTGAATCCCGCAATAAAAACACGCCTTCAAATTCTCTAAAAATGGGTTAATAAAGGCTACCCTCGGCAAAATAATCAAAGGGCTTCGATAAAACCAGCCCTCGAAAAACCTTAAGAGATATCCAATTATTCAAATACAAACTTATGCTAAGCAAAACAAACAAAAAAGTTGCGATCGACACTAAACCTCAGAAAACCCAATGGGTAAAAAATGCATGCCAAGGCATAAAGAAATTTTTACTAAGTCTTTAAGCCGAAAAGGGGAAACAATAGCCATCTCTTAAAGGCCATATCGGCCCAATCTAAAAGAGCCTAAGTGATAAAACATTTAGAGTTTGAGACATTATTCTCACTCAACTCGGACCTAAGGGTCCCACCATCTCGAGCTCGCATAAATCGACTTAAGCATAGCTCGAGGATTCATCAAAAAACTTTAAGAGGTATTCTATTATAAGATTGCCCATCGATTACTAAAAAAACCTAAGGGTTTGTTTTACTCTTAGTTCGAGCCAGTGCTCACTCATTATTGAAGTTAAAACATCAAAAAATTTCAAAAAATGAAAACGAAGCAGACTTCACAACAAATGGGAGACGGAGCAGAAAGAAAAGGAATTCTTTATATACATGAAAAGTATTTACAATGCCCACAAGGAGCCTTACACACAAAAAGAGCAAAATCCTTAGGGCCTAGTCTACTTTGGGAGCTGCATCTTCGGGAGCCACATCTTCGAGAACCTCCTCCTCAGGGACTTCATCCTCATCTCCTCTGCTCTCGGAACCACTAGAAGAGTCTTCATCATCGGAGAGTAAAGCGGCATACTCATCCTCCAAAGTTTTTGCCTTTTCGATACCAGCTGAGAGGTCAAAGCCACGAGCGTGTATTTCCTTCAAAGTCTCTCTCCGAAATTGTCACCTAGCGTGGTCGACATTGCATGACAATTTGACTTCAGTAGCAATAGAGATCTCCTGTGCCCGAATGTTGGCAGCCTCGACGTCAGCTCGATAAGAGGCCACAAACGCCTCCGCCTCGAATTTAGCCTTTGTAAGTTCGGCGGCTGACTTAGCTTCGAGCTCCTCAATCTTCTGGCTCTGGGCCAAGCTTTCTCCCTTCACATTTTGAAGTTGGGATTCGACCGAAGCCAGTTAGGCCCATCTTTCTCTGAGGCAAGACGATCCATATACCACTTCCACCCCAGGGTCTCGGCCTCTTTCGCCTTGATCTCCTCCTCTTTTTGAACGTAGAGGAGTTTGAGGTCGTCCCTCTCTTCCACGAGCTTCCCAATTTCAGCCTCGCATCGGGCAAGCTCGGCTCAAGATTTGGATAACGCTTGTCGATGGAGCGTCACGGCCTTCATACAAAGAAAAGAAGTCAGACTTAGAAAAATGAGAATGAAACATGAACATAATTATAGAGGCAGAAACTTACTTATTTAAGAAGCCGCTGAGCCTCGTCAAAAATAAATGAAGCATCCGAATCGGGACCATCTTTGACCCCCACAAAGCGTTCCTAGAAAATATCATTTTCTTCGTGGGTCATCCCCACATGGGAGTCTTCATCATCCGGGAATCTCGAAACTGCATTTTAGAGAACACAGGGCCATGCAACGATTCATCTATGTTAATTATCCCAAGTGATTCACTTGGGACATTCTCTTCTCTTTGGAGGGCCTCAGAATTATACCCTTCGGGCTCACGCGACAGATGTCCTTACGGCAAGGTACGCTTTTATCACCCGATGGCTCGGGAACTCTGCTCGAGATCCCCTCCGAGAATCTTCGGTTCGAGATTGAATCACATCAGCCACCGCCGGTTCAGCGGCCTTTGAAACTTTAGTACTTCCCCTCTTTCGAGCTACCAGTAAGCAGTCGGCATCGTCTCATTCTTTCTCGTTATCCCGAAGTTGTTTGACCACGTTAGCAGATACAGCTGCAGGATCGTCCCTAGGCTTTCGAGCTTTATTGTTTCTAGGCTTCGGGGAACTTGGTGGTGAAGCCCTTTTTCCTTTTCTTCTCTTTGGTTGGCTTCAGGATTTCCTCTTCATCGGGCGGAGGAGACCTCATAACAATAGTGTTTCCAAGGCCTGACTAGGGGGAAAACAAGTATTTTACAGAGGAACATCAACATATAAAAAAGGAACTCACCATGGTTTTTAGCTTCCTACCAACCCTTGGACAAATTGCTCCAACAACGTTCAGCATGTGATAAAGTGGAGGCCAGTTGTCGATCCCAACCTGCGAGGTCCGGAATCACACCAGGAAACCAAGGGGAAGGTGCACCATCAAAAAGAAATTAGATCGAAGAAGAATAGATAAAGCAGAGTAATGAGCATCATCGATGGGGTTGTACTTACATTTCATGTTCCATTCCTCGGGGAATGGCATCCTTTCTGCAGGAATTAGGTCGGAGGTCATGATTCAGACAAACCGGCCCATCCATCCTTGGTCCTTGTCCTCATCGATTCTATAGAACAGCGCCTTCGAGGATCGACACTGGAGCTTTATCAACCCACCTCGATAGAGGCGAGGGCTGTATAGCCTAGTCAGATGGTTGAGGATAAAAGACATCTCCATGACCTTGCTCGAATAACACCTAAGCAAATTGACAATGCGCCAGAAAGAAGGGTAGATCTGGCCAAGTGTCACCCGATATTAGTGACAAAAATCGATAATAACTGGGTCTACGGGACCCATTGTGAAAGGATAAGTATATACGCTTAAGTATCTATCCACATGGGTGGTGATCTCCTCCTCAGGGGAAGGAATCACCACCTCCTTATCCTCCTATTTGCAATCCTTTTTCACCTGCTCGAGATCGTCTTCAGTTATCAAGCAGATGTATCGGGACATGGGCTCACATCCGCCTGGAACTGATGCAGCCTTATCGACTTTGAAATCGGAAGATAGCTCACATGGCCCGAGAATGCACTCATCGATACGAGGTGCCACCGTCGTTCTACCACTGGCCGACCGTGATCATGAGGAGGATTTTTCTTTTTGAGAAACAGTTTTAGAAGTTTTATCCATCACTGTTGTGAAACTCAAGAGAAGAGAAGAAGTTGGTATTGTAACAAGCACAAATTGAAGAAAAGGATGGACTCAAAGAAGATGAAGAAGTTAGTAAAGATTTAGGAAAGTTTTGAGAAGTAAAGATTTCAAAGGTTGTGAAATTGACCTATTTATAGTGGCCGCTTCAATGGTTTGGGGAAGTCAATGGCCAACCATCAGCCGCCTTCAATTAATGACCTTGGCAACTACGCAGACACGACCTTTCAATCACTTCTGCCACTGATGTCATGGGATTGACATCATGATCGAGGCATCAGAGGATCGAAGATCAAATCATTTCTTATCCCCTTACTCTAAGAAACGTGGAGACTATCTGTATACGGTCAAAATCAGGCTCGAGCCCGATGGCGGATTACAAGACTCGAAGATTGAAGTGCTCGATGAACACCGAGCCCAAGTATGACCAACCTCGAGATAATACCGTTATAGTTATATAGCAGAAGGGCGAGATTACCGTAGTGGCCTTAAGATCACGGCGTAAATTCGGGAACGGATTTGTACTAGGCGGTTAGACAACTGTATAATAAGATTCCCTACTACAATTAAAAGTGTACCTTATTTAGGATTTTCCTACTATATAAAGGGGATTCCAATCATTTGTAACGCATCAATCATTGACAAGAGAATATACATACATCACTTTCTTGCTTATTGTTCATCTAAGTTGCCTTATTATTACTTTATTGTTCTTATTCACCTACCTCGAGGTTGCCATAGCTCGAGGTCGAGATTTGCTTACACACTGGTTTGACTTACCTTACTCTTTAATTTATACATTTGATATCTTGTTTATCAGTTAGTATTGGATTATAATCACATATCTTAAAAATCACAATATAAATTTAATTGTTATTCGGATTTTAGGGTAAGCAACCAGCATAAAGTAATGGGGAGAAGGATATTCCTCTGCCATCAAAAATATATCATTTACAATATTTTCTATGTCATATTATGATTATTATTTCTTTAAACTGATTTTCCATAACAAGGATACAGTAATCAGTCTATGTTCTGTCTTTTAAAGGGTTAAAGACAAACCACAGCATGTGAATGTGAACTATGTGTTGCTAGTTGATTGAGAGTGGAGCACTAAGAGCTGAATGACACAAGTGATTAGGGTATAAAGAGATGTATTCTCTCTGTTTCAAAAATATTTACACTATATCCTTATTAGTCCATTTGAAAAAAGATTGACACTTTTTAATATTTTTCTAATATAAAGTATTTATATCTACACGAATACTATGACATTCAGACCGCAAGTTTTAAAATTTTTACAATCACACAAATACTATAATTTGTTTAAGATCACATATCTTAAAGTCTTTTAGTTTTATTAAAGTTTGTGCCTAGTTAAACAATGACAATTATTTTTTTTGAAATGGAGAAAGTATATATCATACAACGTGAAAAATAGGCAACTTAGCACGTCTTTTAGATGAACAATATGTGAAAGTGCGAAAAACATGAGCAAGTTTCAGTGACCTAGCACCCTAGACAATGGACAAACATCTCAAATCAATGACAAAAGTAAACATCATATATATCTACGAATGTATCATTCCTGTTCATTTTACGATCAACTTTTGGAGATAAAGATTGCTGCAGCTGCCAACTAAATCAATCACACAGTCAAGTTTTCCTTTTTAGAATGGCCATGTCGGGTAGGGTATGGGGAGGTCAGCTGAGAAGATTAGATTTTGACTAATGAACAAAAACGTTGGTTGGTGCTTTCACATCTCCTTGCAAGTCGCAAATAGTGGTTGGAGCCAAAATCACTAACGTGATTGAAAATATAAATAAGTAAATACACAAAGAGCTCCTTTTGGATTGTGTCAAGAGCCTTCAATATTTTTTATTATTACTAGTTTTAGAGTACGTGCGTTGCACGTGTACGCCATATCAGTAAATAAAAATTGTTTACAAAAAGATAAGCAATTTAATTTAGTTGGTCTCTCTTGAATATGCATTATATAGTTATCCATATGAGAAAACGTATTGCAGTAAGTACAGGTGTAGACAAAATTGCGTAGAGAAAATAAAATCAAGACCGAAAAATATTGCAACAATCGTAGTATTTTATTTTAAATAATATGAGTGTTACAATCTCTATGAATCCTCTGATTCTTCTTTCCAATAGTAAATAAAAGAGCTTTTGAGCTTAATCTTGAATTTTATTTTAGTTTAATCCAAGTGTTTAAGGTCTGATCTTGATCTTGACGTCTTTTTAATCCAAGGGATTGCAACTTGTTCTTGAATCTTCGTCTTGATCTTTTAATCCTTAGAACACTTAAATGCATGTAGTTTTTAGAGAAATCTGCAGTGTTTGATCCATGAGCTCTCTCTTGCTTCTTCTTATAACTTCTGGTCCCTTTTCTGAGTTATGACGACCCCTATTTGTAGTTGTGGGAGGTAAGAGTTATGATAAGAACAAACTCTTTCCGACCAATCAAATTGAAGTGTGACAAGGCCATATTTGATTGGTCACAACATGTCACTTGCACACGTGGTGCGGTTTCGTTGGCCCTTTAATTTTACTTGGCATGCCTTGTCATTTCGCCACGTGGCACAATCATATTGGCTCTTCCATTTGACTTGGCACGCCACGTCATATGACACGTGACACCAAACTGGGCCTCAAGGAAGATGACATCTTGGACTTAATGAAGTAGGCTCATCACTTTAGCCTAATTAAATGTGCTAGCTCAATGGATTAAGACTTATTTATTTAATCCATATACGTTGGACTTATATAACTAATCCAATTATATTAGCCCAATAAATTTATTTGAACTAATATATCTTGAATTTAAAATATTGTCAAAATTATTTTACAAATTTAATTCCAATAAAATTCATATGCCTACAAATGCCCCTACTTCAAGGCTTGTCGAGATATAAATTTAACAACTTGAAGTATTTGATGAAGACAACATACCCTTTATTTTCATTTCCAGGAAACTTCATAAGTCAATATGAATACATGAATCTGTTGCAGTTCTCAAATACTTATTTGACTTAGACTTCCATGTATTTCACATTAAAAAGGCAAAGCTTTGCTGGTGTAACCCCAAGCATCCTAGATGACGTAAATACAAACCTTTAACGCATTGATAGAAATCCAATTCAAATAGGATTTCTCTTTTCAAATTAACATAGAACACCTAAACTTGCACCTATTCCCATATGCCAAAAGCACGTCATGTAATTCTAATTGAGCTAGGTGTAACGATACGACCGGTCGTTTTGAGCTCTGTCATGTCGTTCGGCAGTTTGAGGTCGTGAGTAACTTCACTTCAAGTATTATGACTTGTACGCATGGTCAGAATTGAAATTAGAGAAGTTCGGAGTCGATTTGGAAAGAGAATTTGCATTTCGAAAGCTTTAAGTTGGAAGAATTGACTAATGTTGAAATTTTAAGTAAATGACATTGGAATCGACATTTTAAGGTTCCAGCATATTCGTATGATAATTTTGGACTTGAGCGTATATTCGGATCGGGTTTTGGATGACCAGGGAGCATTTCGACGCCTATCTAGGAAGTTAGCATTTTTGAAAGAATTTCATAAATTTGGGTTGAGGTGTATTTCTATCAATGTCAGTTTAGGATTCTGAATCTGGGAATAGCTCTGTATGATGATTCTGGATTGGCAGCACGTCCGGAAGTGGATTTGGAGGTCCGCAGGTCATTCGGGGACATTTGGCGAATGTTATAAATTTAAAGGTTTTTGAGAAGTTTGACTGGGAGTGGACTATTTGATATCAGGGTCGGATTCCGATTCTGGAAGTTGAAGTAGGTCCGTAATGTCGAATGTGACTTGTGTAAAAAATTTGATATCAATCGAACGTTATTTGATGTATATCGGCATCGAATGTAGAAATTGGAATTTCTTTGTTTCATTAGAGTCGAATTGGGGTGTAATTCATATTTTAGCGTTGTTTGATGTGATTTGATACCTCGACTAAGTCCATATTATGTTTTGAGACTTGTTGGTATGTTCGGATGGAGTCTCGAGGGGCTCGGGTGAGTTTTGGGGAGGTTTCAGACCATTTCTAGGCCATTTTTAGCTGCTGATTTTTTGGCTACAGCAGTGTGCTATGCGATCGTGGGGAATTATTCGTGATCGCGATGAGTAAAATGGGAGAAATTGGCCAGTAATTCGCGATCGCAGAAGGCCTTTCGCGATCGCGTAAAGGAAAATTTCTGCTGCACTAACCCGACTTTGGAAGCTTGTATCTTGCAATTTATAAGGAATTTGGAGATAATCTAAGAATGAAAGTTGTAGCCCTTTGTATCTAGTTTTTATAAAATTAAATCAATTTGCATTTGGAGTTGTGTACAAAAAGTTATGGCTGGTACACTCCAGGTTGTCTAGGAAGATTAAGAAGAAATCTGTGTTGCACAGGGCTGACTTTGGCAGCTTATATCTCGTAATCTATAAAGAACTGGGAGATGAGCAAGGCATGAAAGTTGTAGCACTTGGAGTCTAGTTTTCAAAAAGTTAAACCATTGTAATTTGAAATTTTGTACAAAAAGTTATGACTATTATACTAGAGTCTGTCTGGAAGAGATGGGCATGTGTTCTTCGCGATCGCGAAGCATTTTTCGCGATCACGAAGGGCAAATTTTGGGCTGAGTGTTGATACCCAATTTTTCCCTATATATTTTAATATGTATAAATACCTTCAAAATAGCATATATATGCATATATAAGCATGCACAAGGTTTTATAAAATTTTCCATAATTTTAAGGATTTAAATTGATTTATTTTCTCCCCTTTTATCCATAAAATCCCCAATAATTATTTTCTAAAAATTATTATAATGATTTATTCATTTAATTTCTATACTTATGCCAAAATATAGCTAATGTAATTTTTATGCATTATATGTAGTATATTTTAAAGCTAAATTGCATATAATTGCAATATTAGCCCATTTTAAGGTATAATTATATTTTATATGCTTAAAATGGTCCCTATATTTTTTAAAATGTTAACTATGTATTTTAAATTATTTTGGCACATTAAATTATTTTTCTGAAATTACCTATTATTTATTATAAATTAAAATAAGGAAAGTGGCTATTTAAATAATAGCCAGATTTGGCTTTCAATTGTAGGCCAAATCGGACCCAATCCCCAGCACAATCCTATTAAATAACCCAACCCAGACCCTATAACCCCTTACCCAAACCCAGAACCCACCTACCCGGTTGAATCCTGATCGTTGATCTCCTAGACTAACGGTCCATACAAACCCTTTCCTTTTTAATTCCTAAACGACCCCCCTAACCCTACTCATTTCCAAACCACCGCCGCCTTCAGATTCTCCCTCCTCTTTTTTCTCTCAACCTAACCCTAATCATTCTTCAACCACCTCCTCCTTCTCTGGTCATTTTCGGCGACTACCTTTCAACCCCAAGCCTTCAATGGTCACTCCACCGCCTTGCTCATCATATCTAAGGCCTTCAAGGGTCCTGGGCAATGCCAATATGGATCTAGGGTTTCTGTTTCTGTTATTCATGGCTTCTCTGGTGTGATTTTGGGCAAAATCACACCTTATATGTTACGATCGGTGAAGTTTACAACATGTTCTTTAGTTTCTATCTGAGTTTCCTTTGAAACCCTAACTCTCGTCTGAATCTCTCAGATCTGTGCTATTTTTATGCTTTAAGTCTATTTCTTCCTATGTTTTGCACTATTCTCGAACTTCTTCTGAAAGATCCTCAACTTTAAACCATTTTACTTTCTTTAAAAATTAGGGTTTCTTGGAGTTCCTTCTACACTTGTTTTAACCGATTTTATTTATGATTAAACCTCTTTCCTTGCTTATTTTGATTGATCTTATGTTCCTACTGCTTTTTAACTCGACTCTGTTAAAACGCCCTAATTTTTCTAGATCTTCTTTGCTTTGGTTCTGTGTGTTAGCATGATTACCTGATTTTGTTAAGTTTTGGTTGGTTACCATGCTTCAAATGGGTTTTCTACTGAGTCTTTAGCCTACATATGTCACTTTTGTATGATTGTGTTCATCTCTTGCTTCTTTCTGTCGATATGGCTGACCTTGCCTGTTTGCTACACCTGTTCGTTCCCCTCTATTTATATGTTGAAGTACAGAATCACGACTCCCTCTTGATTGATTCTGATTTCCTTAATTTATGGTTTGATTGCAAGATTTCCTTTCAAAACCCTAAAATTCTACTTGTCTGTTTAAATTGACTGATTCCATTTCCTTATTTATTGTGATACTTTATTCTTGCTGAATCCTTTCCTTAATTGGTATGTTCTGTACTTAGACCCAATCATATGCTCTATACTTTTACTACCTCTTATATGGTAAAAATCAGTCTTTCTCAACTGATTTTCTTTCCTTAGTTATCCATGTTGGTATCCGTTTAAGCTGTGATTCCTTGATTAAAGGGGAGTACTTGTATTAATTGGATTCTAGTTGTGATTACTTCCATAATAGTGCTAAACCTTTACTTGTTACCTTATTTTCTGCCTATTTTCAAAACTATAAATACCCTAAGTCTTTCATTAACAGACACAGACACTTGGTTTTCAAAACTACCTCTCTTACTAAATATATCTGCTCTCCCCTCTCTCTTGTGATATTTGCTGCTATTAGCTGGCTGCAAGCCAAGGCTAATCATCTGTGCTCTCTTGTTCTTTCATTCTGCTTACTTCTCTCTTCTTTGGTATGTCCTAGTTTTAATTTAAAGCCTCAACAACAACATGTTTCTCTTATTGTTTCAGTTTCTCTTATTTCTAGTCTGCTTCTACTTGTGGTTCTGTTGTGAAACTTGTAGTTAAGTTACATTATCAGCATGTTGTTATGTCTCCCCTTCCCTTTAGATTAATGTATTCCCTTATATGTGTTTCAAAGCATGCCTTGTCAATTGTCTTTTACTTACTATGTACTTACCATCTTATGAATCCCCAAATCCCTATCCCCTTCTATGTGTTTGTGTTCTTCCTGACTGGTTTGTGATTATACCAGTGTCAACTATTTCTGAGCATATCCAATCCAGTCCTAAGACCCTTGCTGGGTTATGTGTTTGCAGTCAAATGTCTATGTGTCCTAAACCCCTTGACCCCTGTGTGACTACTGAATTCATTTGGATTCTGTAGAATAACTGTGTGTAATCCTATCTTAAAGTGTTTGAGATTTGTTTACTACTCCAACCTCTTTTTCAAACAATCTCTGTTGCTTTAATAATTGTTTTCAAAACAGACTTTCCAATACAGTTTTCAATAAACCCTTTTCAACTTGTGTCATGCACTTCCACTTTACTCTTAGTCAATAAGTTCTGACCCCTCTAGTATGTGTACTGCATTGGGATCTTCTTGAGAGCCCTATAAACTCTGGCATACTGAGGCTGGCCTTTCCACATTGCACTGGTTCAATTCTTGGTTGCTAAGTCTAGGTGTAAGCATTGCCCAGGGTTCTTGAGACCCTTAGGGAACTTTGATGCACCTAGACTCTGATTTGTCTATGTAATTGAGGCTTATGAGACCATTGGAGGCTTTGGGGAAACTTGGGCCTAATTGTAGGCTCCCTATATAATAGCTTCTTGATTTTCTATTTTACTTATGTAATTCATTCATTGGCCTGTAATAATTTATAAACAGATATTTGGGGTATTTAGTAAAAGGGTAGGTAGATGTATACTTTATGGGGTAATATGGGTAGAAATCCTGCTCTTAGGATCTTATTTTTAAAATCTGCCTATTTTACTCAATAGAAAACATGCTCATAGGGTTTTACTCTTTTAAAACTAACTGCTTTGCCTAATAAAATCATGCCTATAGGATCTCATTTCTAATTTCGTTTGCATCAAGTAGAAATGATGTTCCTAAGGTTCTGCATTTTGTCATGTTAGAAACCATGTTTATAGGTTCCAAACTATCATGTCTTAATCAGTAGATGCCATGCCTATAGGACTCAATTCTAATTCAGAATTAATGAGCATTCCTGTATGTTACTGCAAATCGATTAAAATCAGTAATCCGCCTAGATATCATGCCTATAGGGATATCCACTCCCAATTCTATCTGATAATTTAATTCGGCCTAATAAATCAACTTCACTACACCTCGTTCTTTCTTTAAAAAAACTAGTCTTATTAAGTGTTAAACATTTCCTGAAAAAAGCGCTTTCACAATTGCCTCAATCTCATTAGATATCATGCCTATAGGTATTAAAGGAGTCTATTTTGAAAAACCTGTTTGTTTCTGCATTAACATAGATACCATTACTGCATATAGGCAAGCCTTAGGACATTTTCAAAAAAAACTGCATTTCCCTGAAGCTGTTTCTGTCGTTTAACGTTTCTGATCCTAATAAGCTTTTTAAAAAAGAGAGTCCCTAGGCAACTACTAGGTTATACCTTCTGGGTATAAAAGTTTTTTTCTGTTTCTGCATATTCACTTAGATATCCTGTTTTAGGACATTAATTAATAAAAACCTTAATTGTGTTTGAGTTGTGCTGCTTGTATGTTTACTTGAGGAGGAAACTGTGAGCCTCTTATTTGTTCCCATTATGTGTGAAAGTCCTAAATGTATTGACTGTCGCTTTAGAGTTTTCGCCTTTCTAAACCTTAGGGGTACATCTAGAACTACCTATAGGTAGAGGTCCTAACCCCTTCCGGGACCATTAAAATGGGACAGGTAGCAGCACATAATAGGAATTAGTGACCAAACACTCGCTTTGCATGACCAATAAGGGGATGGGAAGGGTAGACATGGGATATGATGACTACAGATTAATGACACGTGTAGCCTCTCATTGAGGAGTGTTTACCAGACATTGCCTGGGGTGATCCTATAGGATAAACAACCTAGGACCCCTCTTTACTAATCCTCTCTCTCTATTTAAGCTTGTTCAAACCTTTATCTTGCCACTTGAGTTATCTAATGTGCTTTACTTGCAACTTATTTGATTCAAATGTTTATATGGACTAATTTGTAAATATAAGTTTGGTCGGGACCCACAGTTGTGGACCAAGAGGGGTGCCTAATACCTTCCCCTCGAGGTTACTTCCAGCCCTTACCCTAATCTCTGGAAATGCAAACCAACTCAGAGTTAATTGCTCTAGGTGCCCTAACGCACCATAACCCGTTAGGTGGCGACTCTTCAAATACCCAATTCCCAAAAGGAAATGAGTCATTACACCCCGTGAATGTCGAAACCCGGACCTCTTCTCCGTCAAAAAGGGGAGGGAAAATGGGGGCACAACACTGAGAAATGTTGTGCTTCGCGATTGCGAATCACTTTACGCGATCGCAAAGAGTAAATGCCTGGGCAGAAGCTATATTTCGAGGTTTCGTGCCATTTTTAACATATTTGGACCTATGGAGCTCAGATTGAAGCGACTTTTGAGGAAATTTTCACCATATGGATTGGGGTAAGTGTTCCATATCCAAAAGTAATTATAATTTATGATTCAATGATTTCATTCATCATTTATTTCGGATTTAAATGGAAGAAATCAATATTTTTGCAAAACTTTTCAAGAACGAAAATTTAAGATTTGGAGCTCAAGTTGTTATTGGAATTTGATAAAATTAGTATGATTGAACTTGAATCGGAATGAGTTATCGAATTTTGGGAGTTTCATCGGGTTCTGAGACGTGGGACCCACTGCCAACGTTTCGTGCGAAGTTGGGAATTTATATAAATCGAATTGTTGTGAGTATTTGAGTATATTTTTATGGATTTTGCCTATTTATTAACGAGTTTTAGGGCTTTGGTCATCTGTTTGAATTGTTGGAAAGGTTTGAGAGACGGCTATGAAATTTCGGAGCGAGGTAAGTCTCCTTTCTAACCTTGTAAGAGGGAATTAACCCTGTAGGTGAAATAATTAAATATGTGATCCTATTTGTGGGGGCTACGTACGCACGAGGTGATGAGAGTCCGTGCGTAGCTACTATTATGCTTAAGTTCGGGTAGTCTAGGACCCAAAAGCATGCTTTACTTGCAATATTTGTAACCGTATTGTCAATTTAAATTGCATAAATCACATCGATCTTGGTAAATAAATTTTAAAGGGTTAAACATCACTTTCTTGACTGTTAAAAGAGAAGTTGCCATTTGTTTGGGTAATTGTTTCCCTGATGAATTTTTGATTGATTGTTTGAATGTGTTTATCTATGTGTAACTGCGTCGCATGTATGATTCGCGAGCGGGGTAATTCTTTTATTTATATTTGACCGCATTGCATGTATGATTCATAAGCGGGATAATAAATGCATCTATGGTTCGCGCTATTTGACCCTCTGGCACTGCACAGTTTAAATATTTGTTGGATCGGGCCGTACGACCTCAACCTGATTTGCACATGACTTGATTAATTCTTTTGGAATTATTGATAATTGATGTGGCCTCATTGGCCAGTGATGTAAATTGTTAAAAGAAGAAAATAAGTTTGAAATTTTCTATTAACCAAAGAACTGTAGTTGCTTCATATTTGTTGAGTTTGCAATCACCTTATAAAAATCTATGATTTTTCACATTATTATTATTTTATTATTGCACCACTAGTAATTGTCGAAGTTGACCTCTCGTCGCTATATCTTCGAGGTTAGACTGGATACTTACTGGGTACGCGTTGTTTTCGTACTCATACTACACTTGTTGTACATTTTTGTTGCACAAGCACATGTATGTCTAGTGGCCTCATTGGGCGCAGCAGCATGGTTGATACAGAGACTTAGGTGAGCTGCATCTCTCGAGACGACCCGTAGCTAGCAGAGTCTCCTTCAGAGTATTGTATTTTCTTTTCTCTCCAATTTGTATTCCGACAGTTATTGTATTACATTTTATTTCATAGAAATTTGCTCATGCACTTGTGACACTAGGTTTTGGGATGAATATGGGATTATTCAGTATTCAAATTTGTTAAAGACATCATTATTTACTCGGTTAAGTTCATTATTTATTGTTTAATGTAAGGAAAAGAAATGATTTCAAAAATACTAAAATGAGAAATTAATTAACTTCTTGGTGTTGGCTTGCCTGACAGTGGTGTCCGGCGCCATCACCCTTAATGAATTTTGGATCGTGACATGAGGATACCCAATTCCTTTTGGATTACACGACTTATTGCCCCCACATCGACAAAGCCACTTAATATGTTGCCTTGAGAAATCTATAAATAGACACATTTCTCATGTATTTTGAGCATCAATCAGCTTTCGGCATCTTGATGATGCTCTTGAGTTCCTTTCTTTGACGTCTAGAGGCATTGCCGCGAAGGTAATTTCTTCTTCTTTTGTTGTGCTTTTTTTAATACTTTGTTGTCTCTTTTTCTTTTTAGACAGCGTAAGTATCTTCGTCAAACTACGAAGTACTTTAGGAGTTCGAGATGAAGACCTTTAAAACTTTTGGCCCTTTAAAATTACGCACAAAGATCCTTAAACCCTCGTGGTTCCAGATCTTTAAAAGTTTACGGCGAAAGCCTTTAAAAGTTCACGGTGAAAACCTTTAAAAGTTCGTGATGAAGACCTTTAGAATTTGCGGTGAAGCCCATGAAAGTGTGTGATGAAAACCCTTTAAATTTGTGGCAAAGACCCTTAAAAAGCTCATAATGAAGACCTTTAATATTTACGGCGAAGAACAATAATGTTCTTACAAAGATCCTTAAAAGCTCATGGTCAAGATCTTTAAAAGTTCGCGGTGAAGACCTTTAAAAGCACGTGATGAAGACCTTTAAATATTCACGACGAAGACCCTTAAAATCTCGTGGTAGAAATCTTTAAAAGACGTTAGTGAGGACCCTTTAAAGTTCGCCACGAGCACTTTTAAAAGTTCAAGACGAGAACATTTAAAAATTCGATACATACACCTTTTAAAGGTTCGGAACCAAAACCTTTAAAATTTGGATGGCTTAAAGGTCGCGATGGAACCGGACACCACTATCAGGCAAGCCAACACTAAATAATCTATTTAGTTCTCATTTTAGTATTTTTGAAATCACGATATTTCTTCAATTTAATAGTAAAAGATGGACTACAAAATAAATAATAATGTTTTAATAATTTCAATATTGAATAACCCATAATCATCCCGAAACCCGGTGTCACAAGTGCATGATCTTTTACTAAGGGATAAAATAAAATACAATAACTGTCCGTAAAAGTTAGACAGAAAGGGAAATACCAATACTCTGAAGGAGACTCTGTTGGCTGCGGGTTATCTCGAGAGATACAACTCACCTAAGTCTCTGTATCAACCATGCCGCTGTGCCCACTAGGCCACTACACATGCGTCCTTGTGCAACAAAAATGCACAACAAGTGTTGTGTGAGTATGAAAACAACGCGTGCCTAGTAAGTATCCAGCCTAACCTCGAAGAAGTAGTGGCGAGAGGTCGACTTCGACACTTACTAGTGGTTCAATAATATCATAATATGAAGTTCTAATTTCACATGATTTGTAGATATAACAACAAAACTTAGAACAAGAAGAGATCTGAACAATTCTTTCGTTATTATTAAGGAACCCCAAAACACTTCCTTCATTTAAAACAAATTATCACACATAATTTCCACCGAGGATGTTCAGCCCAATCAGTGAACTACCGAGGGTTAAACGATGCGAACCATAGATGTATCTATTTCCTCGCTCACGAATCATACATGCGACGCGGTTAAATATAAATTTAAGAAATTACCCGCTCGCTAATCATACATGCAACGTGGTCAAATATAAATTTAACATTTAAAATCATATCTCTTTCTTAATTCTTTTCAAAATGAGGAAAATTCAGCTTGTAGCTTTTTAAGGAAATTACCCCACTCACGTAACATATATGCGATGCGAATACACTTCGATTTCTTAAGCTATTATAATATTCCTCAATTCTTTTCAAAATTTTGAAGTTCAAATGAAACCTTTTAAATATTAAATTCTTCAATTTCAACTCCTTCCAAAATATTTAATAAGCAAACTCAATCTCGCTCCCTCTCAAGGCAAACAATGAGCATAAATCAATAACAATATTAACAAGGCATGATGTGAGCCTAAAACTACCCGGACATAGGCATAACTAGCAGATACGTACGGACTCTCATCACCTCGTGCGTAAGTAGCCCCCACAAGTAGAAGCACACAATAATTTAGTTCACCTATGTGGTTAATTCCCTCTTACAAGGTTAGAAAGGAGACTTACCTCACTCCGAAATTCCATGACCGGCCTCCAAGCCCTTCAGACGACTCAAACCGACGCCCAACGCTCCAAAAATAGTCAATAATGGTGCAAACTCATTAATATATACTCAAATACTCATTAAAATCCTATTTACAATATTTCCCAACTTCGCTTGAAAAGTCGATAAAATCACCCTCGGACCCACGTGCCCCAATTCCGAAAATTTTGAAAATAGTCTTTGCCCATGATATCATGAACTCAAATATATAATTTATTCTCAATTCCATGTCCAAAATTCGTTGTCAAAATCCAAACATACAAGATTGTAGGTTTTACCACCAAAACCCCAATTTCTACTAGTTTTCATGTTCAATCTACGTAAACTCATGTTTAATTCAAAATTGTGAAGAAAGCACTTAACCCATTATCATTGATGAATATGGCACTCCAATGTGCTCCAAAATCGGCTCCCATGGGAGAAAATGAAATGAAATAGAGCCAAACCCTCATTTTCAAAGAAGACACTGCCAGCCCCGACATTTGCACCTACGGTCACTTGACCGCTTCTGTGATTCCGTAGGTGCGGCCCAACTACCGCTTCTGCGGTCTATCCCCCATATACCCACTTCTGCTTCTGCGCCTTCCTTTCTGTAGGTGCGGTCTTGCTTCTGCGGCGAGATAACTGCATCTGCGGTCTCAGTACTTCCCCACCAAACTGCATATGTGCCCCTTTGGCCGCTTCTACAACTCCGCACTTGCGGCCAAAACCTCGCAGGTGCGGTTACACCAGATGACAGCAGGCTTAGAAATCTTCATAAGGCTGAGTTCAATCTATTAACCGCTCGAGCTACCACAACTCAGCTGAGCACATTTACTCGAGCAAATCTTAAGATTCCTCTTTTTGTTTTGTCAAATTAGCATTAGATCCAAATTCCAACATCCAAAATTCTCTACCAGGCCTGTTTCCAACATACGAACACCTTGTCGATCACTATATGGTGCACCAATACATGATTGCATACCTTTGTTGAATCCACTCTATACAGTGTATAACCCATATGACGGGAATAACATTCTCAGATAATAATAGCTAAAATTCCACGAATTCGATGCTCACAACACACCTTATGACACATATAAGTCCTATTCCAACTCATGCAATATTGTCGTGACGTACAAGGTGTGTAAAAACTCATAACCAACTGCCGAGTCAACAAATTATTGTGTCATTTCTCCTGACAAGAACCATCACTTTATTTTGAACTACGCAACGATAATTGTTCTTTAATATTCTTTATATAAACCTGATTGCACTGATCCCAAGTGCGATAATCTCGTTTTCACCTAGTATAAGCTACCTAAGCAATAAGCCACCTCAGACACTGCCAAAAATCTGATATAATGCCGCAATGTGCCAACAAAACACAAATTCGAATGTGATACATAATAAAACGAACTCTAGAAAGGACTACTCAACCCGCGTAACTAATTAGGCAACGGAAAAAGTGTTATGAGTCTTCCTCAGAATATTGGAAACAAAACACACAAGGATAGATATGGGAAACTGTTAACTAACATTACACTATTGCAGCGTGCAACCCGATCCAACCATGATACCCGTGGCGGTGTGCCACCCGATTGACACATAATAATCTATATAGGAATTACTTACCGAGTTAAAATGCTCATACCTGTGAAATACTTGAATCTCAACCACAAGCACGCGAAGTGCATAATGAAACTCTTAGGGAGACAAATAGTGCCATACGCTACAAAACTCAAGCACGACTAAGGTGCAATAAATGACCTGCATCTCGAGAGCCATCCTGCTCACATAACACCATCGCTACATAGAACCTCAACACATTCAAAATTTATCAAGCCGTTTTACAACTCAAACATTACCATTCAGTATTACATGAAATAGCCAACGACGAAGTATCATCTATCGTCCGAATACTCCTCCATAAGGAACAATATGCTGAGATAAACCTACCTGGCTCGATACAGAGCCCACATTCACATTTAGATCCATTCACAGACCTCAAGCCGATTTTGATCGTACCGCCCTGGCTAACAACCTTTCAATGATTCATAATACCCCTTTTTCCCATAACACACAAGAACAACCATCATAACCGGAACGAACTTCCACAGTCCAAAACCAAATGAACTGAGCGCCCTCCAGGCACAAATTCCCAAATTAACAATATTACCACAATCATACTTGGTTTTAATTCTTTAATCAATCAAGCGACTACACGTCGTACTTATACAATCTTCCCATGGGGTACGCTCCCACGACCTTCCGTACCAGGTAACAAGTCTGTACATTCATACCATCGGCCGCACTAATGTTGTAAGCAAATCGAGGATCCGCAAATCAATACACAAAGCCTCTTACACAAAAACACTAATCTTGGTGACGTTGAAGACAATACCAACTTACTCTAAATATCTAAATCCTTTTCATGCTCATCCGAGCTCTTGACACACTTGCCAACACCAAACCACAACTTCCAATTCCCATGCTACTCACTGCACCTAATCATGCCAATACACAAGAGTACAAAAATTTCATCTTAACTCCTGAACCACTAATAGGGTAGACACTTCATCATATAGAAACCTTTCGCTTACTCTTTTCAGAAGAATCATTGCAACACGTGACTGAATTCCCACAACTGCAGAAAAATATAATCCTCTAGTAGTGGTCTAAGCCACCATAACTCTCCCCGGATCCATCTACATTTAACCAGCCATAATACTCAAGTTCCTCCAAATATAAATCAATTTCGGCTACCGTCAAGCCTCGCACGTACCGCCAAAAATCACATGTATAACACGACGCGCTGAAGGAACTGATCATTGCCACCATCATGCCTATTCAACTATTTCTAGCCGATTCAACTTCTTCTAATTTACTCTGGACTTGCATCAAGAATAATTGATAACTAGGGAATATGATACATTGTACACTCTTTCTTGCTTAAGTTTTGGTTAGAAATATGTACAAAATAGTCCCAAAGGCTCACAAGTTGTGCTTGATTGTAGGTTTGATCAACAAGGTGACAAAGTGTCAAAAAAACTAGCTCAAAAAGGAGTGAAACTTGCACAAGTACGAAGACAAGACAAAGCTCAGTCAAACAGGGCCAGTGAGGCCGCACACCACTCTATGTGGTCCGCACAAGTGAAGTTCAGAGAGGTTGTTATTCAGGCCTAAAGGCAATGCGGCCGCAAGGGGTTTTGTGTGGACCGCAATGGAAACCACCATGGCCGCACTCGATTTCGTGCGGTCCCCATTGTCCAAGTTCAGAGAGTTGATTATTCAAGTTCAGAGCCTTAGTGCAGCCACACTCATTTTTGTGCGGTCTGCACTAGCCTCGCAGGGGTATTTTTGTCCAGATTTTTCAGCCTAGTATAAATAGATTTTTTTCCCATTTTTAGGTCATCAGATAGTTTTTATATTGAGCTGCGCTCGTGACTTCGTTCATTTTAGCTATTTCAAGTAATTTTAGCATGATTTCAACATTGAATCTTGAAGTATAATTTAGCAATTAATTATTATGAGTTTTTCTTCATCTATTGCTTTGTTTTCTTCTCTAATTATAGTAGCTAGACCCATAAGCTAGGGTTGTGGCTCAACCCTAGTGTGGGTAGTTGATGGGTCTTGTGTTTTGATGCTTGATTGTCTATGGGTGTTTGATATTTGGGCTAATTTAGGGTTTTAATTGTGAATTAGTGGTTGCAAACACTAGTTTATGCCTAGTACACTTTGGTTCTTCTTGAGAAAGAGAGCCTAAGTCCATGAAATTAGTCCAACAAGGAATTGAGGCATACTCAAGAGATTAATAGCCCCAATTAAAGGGTTAAACCTAGAGATAGTAATACCCGACTTGAACCTTGATTGCTTGTGCGAATTTGCATACCCAATTGGTCTTGAGAATGTCAATTTGAGCAAAATCATTTGAACTACCAATAGGCATAGAGTGAGTAGAATCGCGCAATGGTTATATCATACTCCCCAAATGTGACAATCTAGCTTTAGACTCAAGATTCCGTCAATTGACCACCTAGGCAAATTTCACTACCCTAGTGCCTTTTAATCATTTGAACAACTCGCAATAGTTTAACCTTAGCTTATTTTAGTTTAATTGAGCATTGTAGCTTCATAAAATTAGAATCATAATCAAAACCAAAAATGTGTAGAAGTGCAATTAAGATCAAATACACAACTCCAATTTAGATAGACACCCGACTCCAATATCTAGCTCTCTATGAAAATCGATCCCGACCTTAATCGGGTAAAAGCTGCTTCGACCTCTCTCGCTACTCCATAGTAGTGCAGGTTTGGCCTCGATCACCTTTTTGGCGCCGTTGCCGGGGAGTTAACAATTTTGGCTATCTATCTAAATAGTTTTGTGTATTGTTCTTCTTTCCTTCTATGTTACTAATTTGTTTGTGTCACAACTTCAGGTACAAAATGACAGCAAACTTAAATAATGCACCTCTTGGAGATCTTCCATCGGGGGAGGATGTAGATGACAATGTTGAAGATGAGGTCCCTATTGTGCCTCAAGGACAAAGGAAAGGCCGTCAGGCCAATGATAATATTTCAGACCCTCCCCCGCCACCTCCAAGAGTGGCTCATCGAGTGCTTCCAAACCAAGGCTATGCAAGTGCAATTGTCCCGCCCCGGATTCGGGCGGTCAATTTTCAAATTACCAATGTGATGCTGCCATTACTGGAGCAGCGTGGGTATTTCACGAGCGCTGCCAATCAAAATGCTTACAAATATCTTAAGGGGTTCGTGGATACCTGTTGGGGGAGCAAGAAAACTAATGTGTCCGAAGATGCACTTCGATTGAGACTATTCCCATTCTCACTTAGAGGGAAGGCATTGGATTGGCTCGAGCGACTTTCCAACCATTCCATCACTACTTGGGATGAGTTGGTGGACAAGTTCATTGCAAAAAATTTCTCACCAGGGCATTTGGAAGCATTGAGAGATGAGATCTTGGCTTTCAAGCAGGAGCCCACCGAACATTTGCATGAGATTTGGGAGTGTTATAGAATAATGGTGAAGGAATGCCCCAACAATGATATGACTGAGGCGATGATCTAACAGACCTTCTACTGGGGCATTAACACAACAAATCAGTACATAATGAACCAACTTGCCAGAGGCAACTTTATGATGTTGTCTTATGATGAGGCTTGTGACATTCTTGACGAGATGGCTGACACTTCTTCTGCTTGGTAAAGTAGAGCCAATGTGCCCCAGGGTGACCCTACGGTTACTCATTTTCACAAAGAGTTACATGATCATGGGCAGGATATAGCTGAGTTGACAACTACTATGAGCCAACTAGCAAAGGCACAGTTGCAACAAGTTCAAAATCCTCGCCAAGTGAATGTTATGGAGGGTGTTAACATGCTTGTCAACAAAAGAAGACAAAGAGGTCAATAAAATCAAGGGAATTCAGAGCAATTCGACAATAATTGTGGTAGATTTCAAGATGATGGTTATGATGGAAAGAGTGAAGAGGTGCAATACATGAACAATTATCAAGGCCAAAGGGGCAATTCTTCCAACCAACAACAATGGAGACCCCAAGGCAATTAGGGCAATCAACAACAATAAGGCAATGGTAATTGGGGGAACAACAACCAAAAAAACAATTTGGGTAATCAGAACAACAATCAAAACAATCAAGGAAATTGGAATGGTAACAACAACAATTAGGGTGGTAACAACAATCAAGGTGGATGGAATAATGGAAACCAAGGAAATCGGGGGAAAGGCTTTCAAAGGCCCCCAATGTACCAACAACCAAACAATCCACCCCCATTTCCATCCCAAGGTCCTAGTTCTTCTATCAATGATATAGGTAGAATTGAAATGATGTCCGAACAAATGATGAAAAAGAATGCAGATTCTGATGCGCAGTTGGCTTCCCACAATACCTCAATTAGAAACTTGGAGGTGCAGTTAGGCCAAATCTTATAGTCTTTGAATACTCGTCCTAAGGGGGCTCTACCTAGTGATACGGTGGTTAACCCAAAGGGTGAGAACAATCATGTTATGGCAGTAACTACAAGAAGTGGGAAAGGCGGTCATGTAAATGCCTCCAAACAAAAGCAAATTTTGAGTGATGAAGTTGAGTTGAAAGAAGATGAAGTTCCTTTGGTGGTTGAAAATGTGATTGATGACAATGTGAACGAAGACGTGAGGATTGATATTCGAGATGCCTCGGTGGAAACTCAAAATGACGTGAACCTGTCTAGGGAACACGTAATAGACATGCCGGAGCCAGTGGTGCCTAAAGCCGAGGTACCTTTGCCAAGGCCACCTCCGCCTTATCCTCAAAGGATCGCGAAGCAGAAAAATAAAAATCAATTTAAAAAGTTCATTGACATGATGAAGAGCTTATCCATTAATGTGCCTTTGATGGAGGCTCTTGAACAAATGTTGGGCTATGCTAAATTCATGAAGGACTTGGTGATAAAGAAACAGTCCATGGATTGTGAAACTATAAAGATGACTCACCAAGTTAGTGCAATAGTGCATTCAATGGCCCTGAAGCTTGAAGATCGTGGTGCTTTCACCATTCTTTGCACCATTGGGAGTGCGGACTTTGCTAAGGCTCTATTTGATTTGGGGGCTAGTATCAATTTGATGCCATACTCAGTTTTCAAAACTTTGGGTATTGGGCAGCGTAGGCCGACTTCCATGAGATTACAAATGGCAGATAGAACGATGAAGAGACCATTGGGCATTATTGATAATGTGTTTATCTGAGTGGACAAATTTATCTTGCCAACTGACTTTGTGACCTTGGATTGTGAGGTGGATTAAGAAGTTACTACCATTTTGGGGAGACCTTTCCTTGCTACTGGGAAGGCGTTAGTTGATGTGGAAGCAAGGGAACTCACCTTCCGGGTGGGTGATGAAAAAGTGGTCTTTCATGTGTGCAAGTCAATGAAGAAACCCAATAGTTTCGAGGTGTGCTCTTTTGTGGACCTTGTCATGGCAGTGATAGTTGATGATACCAGTGCAATGATCAATGTGAAGGACCCTCTTGAGGCTATTTTGTTGAATCTTGACGTCAATGAGGATGCAAGCCGGTTGGAGTGTGTGAATGCGTTACATGAAATGTGCTCATACTCTTATGAACCTAGAAAACTTTCTTTGGATCTCGAGAATAGGAAGACTCCACCAACAAAGCCTTCAATTGAGGAACCTCCGGTGTTGGAGTTGAAGTCGTTGCCTCCACATCTCAGGTATGAGTTCTTAGGCCCAAGTTCTACTTTTCCAGTTATTCTTTCCTCTTGTCTTACTAACATGCAGGTTGATGCCACATTGGCGGTGCTTCTAAAGAAGAAAAAGGCAATTGGATGGACTTTAGCTGGTATTCCGGGGATAAGCCCTGCATTCTATATGCACAAGATTATCCTAGAAGATGATGAAAAGCACTCCTTGGAGCATCAAATAAGATTGAACGAAGCAATGCAAGAAGTTGTAAAAAAGGAGGTGATCAAGTGGTTGGATGTCGGGGTTGTGTACCCCATCTTTGATAGCTCTTGGACTTCGCTAGTGCAATGTGTACCGAAGAAGGGTGGCATGACCGTGGTTGCAAATTCACAAAATGAGTTGATTCCTACTAGAATCATCACCGGTTGGAGGGTATGCATGGACTACCACAAGTTGAATAAAGTGACCAGTAAGGATCACTTTTCATTGCCTTTTCTTGATCAGATGTTAGACCGACTTGCTAGGCGTGCCTTCTACTGTTTCTTGGATGGGTATTCTGGGTACAACCAAATCTTGATTGCTCCGGAAGAGTAGGAGAATACCACATTCACTTGTCCATATGGCACCTTTGCCTTTTCTTGGATGCCTTTTGGGTTTTGTAATGCACCGGCTATATTCCAGCGGTGTATGATGGCCATTTTCACTGATATGGTGGAAGACATTTTGTAGATGTTCATGGACGACTTTAGTGTTGTGGGTGATTCATTTGATGAGTGCTTGAAGAATCTTGATAGAGTTTTGGCCCGTTGTGAAGAAACCAATCTTGTTCTCAATTGGGAGAAATGCCATTTTATGGTGGAAGAGGGCATAGTTCTTGGGCATAAAATTTCAAAGCATGGTATTGAGGTAGACAAAGCAAAAATTGATGTGATTTCAAGGCTCCCTCCCTCTACCTCTGTCAAGGGAGTTAGAAGTTTTCTTGGGCATGCGGGGTTCTACCGGAGATTTATCAAAGACTTTTCGAAGGTACTGATTCCTTTATGAAAGCTATTGGAAAAAGATGCCAAGTTCGTGTTTGATGAAAAATGTATGCAAGCCTTTGAACTTCTCAGGCATAAGTTGACCACCACTACTATCGTTACTGCACCTAATTGGAGCTTGCCCTTGAAGCTTATGTGTGATGCGAGCGATGTTGCGGTTGGGGCGGTTTTGGGTCAAAGAGTGAACAAAATATTTCATCTGGTGTACTATGCGAGCAAGACAATGAATGATGCTCAAGTGAACTACACGGTGACCGAGAAAGAACTTTTTCCTATTGTGTTCACAATGGAGAAATTTCGGTCGTATCTCATAGGTGCCAAGGTCTTAATCCATACCGACCATGTCGCAATCCGGTACTTGATGACGAAGAAGGATTCCAAAGCTAGACTGATGCGATGGGTCTTGTTACTTCAAGAGTTTGATTTGAAGATTGTGGACCGGAAGAGTAGTGAAAACCAAGTGGCAGACCACTTGTCCCGCTTGGAGGAGGAGGGGAGGCCTCGTGATGGCCTAGAGATCAATGATTCATTTCCTGACGAACAACTTCTTTCGGTGGCGGTGAATGGTATGTCATGGTTTGCAGATGTTGCTAATTTCCTCGTGACTGGTATAATCCCGTGTGAGCTCTCTTCTAACCAAAGGAAGAAGCTCAAACGGGATAGTTTGGATTTCTATTGGGATGAGTCGTACTTGTTCAAGATTTGCACGGATGGTATGATTCGAAGGTGTGTCCCGGAGAAAGAGCAATTGAGTATCTTGGAGGCTTGTCATTCCTCTCCCTATGGTGGCCATCACGGCGGGGTGAGGACGGCTTCCAAAGTTCTTAGTTGTGGGTTTTATTGGCCAACTTTGTACAAAGATGCAAGTGAACTAGTGAAGAGGTGTGATGAATGTCAAAGAGCGGTTGGAATTTTGAAGAAAGATGAGATGCCTCTCAATACCATTCTTGAGGTTGATATTTTTGATGTATGGGGCATTGATTTTATGGGCCCGTTTGTTAGCTCGTGTGGGAACACATACATTCTTGTGGCGGTGGACTATGTTTCAAAGTGGGTTGAAGTCGTGGCTTTGCCCAACAATGAAGCCCGGAGTGTTGTTGCATTTCTCAAGAAGAGCATTTTTACAAGGTTTGGTACTCCTCGTGTAATGTTAAGTGATGGGGGGTCTCATTGTTGCAACAGAGCTTTTGACACGTTGCTTGCAAAGTATGGTGTCAATCACAAAGTTTCCACTCCCTATCATCCTCAAGAAGTGGTCAAGTTGAGGTCTCCAACAGGAAAATCAAGAGCATATTGTCAAAGACTGTCAATGCTAATAGGACCGATTGGTCAAAGAAGTTGGATGACGCTCTATGGGCTTATAGGACTGCTTACAAGACTCTGATTGGTATGTCTACGTATCGGTTGGTGTTTGGGAAAGCTTGCCATCTACCGGTTGAGTTAGAGCACATGGTCATGTGGGCTTTGAGGAAGCTAAATCTTGAATGAGATATTGCAGCCAATCTTCATGTGGAGCAGCTTAATGAACTTAATGAATTTTGATTCCATGCTTACTCCAGTTCGTCCTTGTACAAGGACAAGATGAAATACCTTCATGATAAATATGCTCGTAGCAAGGAATTCAAAGTGGATGATTTGGTTCTCTTGTTCAACTCTCGGTTACGTCTGTTTCCGGGAAAGCTTAAGTCAAAATGGAGTAGACCTTTTGAAGTGGTGTTTGTGACCCCGTTTGGTGCACTTGATTTGAAGAACAAAAATGGGGAAGTTTTCAGAGTGAATGGGCATAGGGTCAAGCAGTACTTGGGAAAAATCAATGACAACCACGTGGTGGCACTTCTTCATCTCAAATGATTTGATGGTAACCTGCATCGTGTCGCGACGTTAAATTAGGCGCTTCTTGGGAGGCAACCCATGTCTTTTTCCTTTTGTTTTCCTTTGATTTTCATTGTAGTATAGGATTTATATTTGAAATGACTGGTTGTGAGATGTTATAGGATTATGTTGATGCAGTGCAGGACAAAATGAAAAAACACAAGGAAACTCATCAGGGCTGCTGATAGGGCTATTTATCAGTCGGGGAGTGAGTACGAGGCATCATCAAATTCAGTGCCAGAGTACATTGCTGACTGGCAAGAGAGAAACAATCTGAAAGACACTCCTCCACCTTCCCCCACTGCCCAAGCTTTAGTACGTGTATCTTTTGAGTCGTCTGGGCTCCGTTGCCGATAGTGGAAATGAATACTCCACCTCTCCCACAACTTCATTATCCGGAGAGGGTGCAGAAGGAGAAGAAGAGGCAATAGGAGATGAAGAGATAGTAGGAGAAGGGGGTGAACCTCAGGTAGGAGGAGTAGCGAGAACTAGAAACCCGGAGGTGTGGCAAGACCATTTTGTGAGTGAGGTGACCTACCATAAGTTTAGAGAATGGTAGCCTGTGAGGAAATTGATTCCGGAGCGAAGTTTTGTGGATAGAGACCTTTTGCCTCACAACCCCAATGTGAGAAAACAATATAGAGAGAGAGTGGGCTGGGAGTACTTCTTAAGCAACTATGTGGATGCAAACAAGCACCTGGTCAAGGAATTATACACCAATGCTGCCCACATCAAGAAGGGCAACAAATTGACCAAGGTGCAGAATTTGAAAGTGCTATTTGATGGGAAAGCAATAAATGACTACTTGGGCTTCAATGAGGAGGATGAAACACTGTATCTGGAGAAGATGGCATTAGGTGAGGCGGCCCGTCCTTGGTTGGCACAGTAATTGGCAATCCCAAGTACCACCCCCGATTGGTTGAATACAGGGGTGAAGATCTTAAAGAGAAGTTTGAATTTTGAGGCTAAGGGGTGGAAGACATTCATGTGCAGCAGACTGGACCCCACTACCCGCCACAGCTCACTCCCTCTTCACCTGGCGGTACTGGTAGCATCAATTATGGCGGGGTACCCGATTAACGTCGGGAATGTGATGTCTCGGGTTATTACGTAGGTAGTGAGTGAAGGTGACAGAAACTACCCCTTCCCCATATTCTTAACCATGTACTTCAGGGATCTAGAGGTAGAAAAGCGAAAATTTGATGTCGAAGTGAAAGCAAAGGCACCGTTCTCATGGTACAACATGCAAGGTGATGACAACCCGAAAGGCAAGAACTACAAGGGAATATCCACTGCTTCAACAAGCCAGTCTAAAGAGCCAGTAGCGGTAGTAGCTCCTACTCAGCCTTCTTCCACCTCAGCGGACATGCCCCCATTCCATCCACTTCGGCAGTTCCAGACATACCCTCCACCCCGACCTACCCAGTGACTGCCTACCATCTGAGCCAGGCCCTTCTCAGCATCAATAACTGGATGCAGACAGCTTCCTCTAAGTTGTCTTTCCTTACTTCTACCATGACAGCTCAGTCGGCACCTCCACCTCCATAGGTCCCACATGCTATTGAGGACGCCCTCAAGGATATTCTAGACAACCAGAAGAAAATTCTTGACACTCAGAAAGTACTTACAGAGGTTGTGGATTCTCATGGGAAAGCTCTTAAGGAGCTTGCTAGGTTGGCCAAGAAGATGAGGAAGACGCGAGCTTCTAAGGAGTCTGTGAAGGAGTTGCGGGTTGAGGTTGACAGGTTAAAGGCAGATCATCTGCCTTTGGATTTATTGCTAGATGACCCGGTGCCAGCAACTTGTCCCCAGCCAGTGTAGTCGGAGAGGCCCCCAAGAGGAAGAGGGTGATTCCTCTTGCAGATGATGCAGTCATATAGTTGGAGGACCCGCAGGGAGATTCCTCCAGCCAGCCCTAGGAGTTAGCCCAGGCTTCGGTCCAGGTACCAGCAGTAGAGCCGCATGTCATAGGGAGCCAGTCTCAGGTTCCCGAGCTTATAGAGGACCTAGGGACCACTCAGGATCCCATGCAGACAGACGGGCCATAGGGAGTTTCTGTATCCTCTTCCCTTTATTTTTGGTGCTTATTTTGCTTAGTTGGCATTGAGGACAATGCCAGCTTTCATTTGAGGGGGTAGGCCCTACTTTGATTTGATTGGATGATTGTACATATATGACAGATTTTATTTCTTTCGTTATTTTTCATCTTTGCTATGTATATAATTTCAGCACTTCATTACATTTTTCTTACTTTTTATCTTGGGTCTGTATATAAAAGTTACGTTATATTATATATATTTTTACCCCTTATTGTATATTCGATCAAACCCCTCTTGTATATATTCATTTTACTTTCCGCAATTTTTTTTTCTTAACTTCTTATTTGTTTTCATTGCTTCTTGTTTTGGATTTTTACAATAAGCCTTTGGTTTTCTTAATGCCACGGTTCTTTCCAAATGTGGAATTTGTGTGAACCGGGTGGCTCTTCCCGATGATGGATGGCATGACTACCTTCTTAAGAGTTTGAGTCTATTTTTCCTTTCTTTTTGATTTTTAGTAGTTAGTGGTTAAGAGTGCCTCAAGCAAAGCTTTACTTGGGCCTAGCACATTTGCCTTTGATCTTATGGTCAAAAATAAATCGTTGTGTATAGGATGGTGAAAGTGTGACCTTGAGACTCTTGTCTTGACCGATAATCATCAAGTTGTTTTTCGGAACCATTGTGTGCTCAAATCTTATCTAAGATTGTTGTGGGCTCCCGACTCTGTGTCTTTAGCGAACCCATAGCTTGTGTGGTGAGAAATTTGCATTGCAAGTCCAAGTCCCGAGCCATTGGTCTTGAACTTGCCCTGAATGTTTGTTGAGGTGAAATCCTAAGTGAATTTTGACTTGAGACATGATTATAGGCTCTCCTTGATCCAAATGATAGCTTGAACACTTCCATAACAATGGTAAAATCCCTAGTCAACCCTTTTGAGCCTTAGACCTTTTTCCTTCAAAAACCATAATATAAGCCTTTACCCGTTCTAAAAGATATCCTCTCTTGGCACCCGATCTTTCCTTAGCACATGAAAAAAGTATAAGTTTGGGGGGAGAGACGAGGATTGCAACAAAGTAGTAAAAAAGCACAAAATGAAGAAAAGAAAAGGCAATGAAAAAGAAAGAAAAGCAAAAAGACAAAAAGAATGTTCAATATAGAAATGAATAAAGGGATTCAAGAAAAGCAAAGAATGAAAAGTGTGGAAAGTTGAGAAAGGATAAAAGATTTGAAATGAACAAGAAAGAGTGACAGTGTGTCTCTCTAACCCCTTAGAAAGAAGTGAAATGACTTAAAAAGTCAAGTGAATGTGTGCCAAAATGAAACAAAAGAAATGCTTAAGGGACGATGGAACCTACTTAGACTAAACATTTCCTACCCTGAACCAAAAGCCTTCACTATGTCTCCACAAAAGCCCTATATGATCTTTAGTTGAATGAAGCTTACATTAGTGGTGACTCACATAAGGGGCAAGCATATGGTACTTAGAGCCGGACTTGTGACTTTTCCTTGAGAGAGATGAGTGAGTTTCTATTAATCTCGTTCTGAGTGCCACTATCCCAAAGGTGAGGTTTGCTTAGGGAGAGTTGAGGATGTATGAGTTTGGGTTCCACAATGACCAACGTAATAGAAAGAGCTCTTTGATGTATTGAGCCAATTCTCGATGCTTTTGTGTCACACTTAATCTATGGTGTTAAAAGAGTAAATATTGTTAATGATTCATTTGTATTGAGGGAAATTATTAGTCCCAATTGATGCTAGATGAGGTCACTTTAGGATAGCTGAATTTTCTTGTATTTTCTCTTAAGGGGTGGGTCTTATTTTGTTTGCTTGAGGACAAGCAAAAGCTTAAGTTTGGGGAGTTGATACCTAGGGAATATGATGCATTTTGTTTGCAGGTTTGATCAACAAGGTGACAAAGTGTCAAAAAATATAGCTCAAAAATGAGTGACACTTGCACAAGTACCAAGACAAGACAAAGCTCAGTCAAACAGGGCCAGTGCGGCCGTACACCACTCTGTGCGGTCTGCACAAGTGAAGTTCAGAGAGGTTGTTATTTAGGCCTAAAGGCAATGCGTCCGCAAGGGGGTTTGTGCGGTACGCATTGGGATCATTGCGGCCGCACTTGATTTAGTGCGGTCCGCGGAGCCAAAGTTCAGAGAGGTGGTGTTTTGGAGGTTGAAGCTCAATGCGGTCCGCGGTCCTTTTTGTGCGGACCGCAATGGAAGCCACCATGGCCGCACTCGATTTCGTGCGGTCCGCATTTCCCAAGTTCAGAGAGTTGATTATTCAAGTTCAGAGCCTTAGTGTGGCCGCACTCGTTTTTGTGCGGTCCGCACTAGCCCCGTAGGGGTATTTTTGTCCAGATTTTTTAGCCTAGTATAAATAGATTCTTTTCCCATTTTTAGGTCATCAGATAGTTTTTATATTGAGTTGTGCTCGTGACTTCGTTCCATTTAGTTATTTCGAGTAATTTTAGTGTGATTTCAACATTGAATCTTTAAGTTTAATTTAGCAATTAATTATTATAAGTTTTTCTTCATCTATTGCTTTGTTTACTTCTCTAATTATGAGTAGCTAGACCCATAAGCTAGGGTTGTGGCTCAACCCTAGTATGGGTAATTGATGAGTCTTGTGTTTTGATACTTGATTGTCTATGGGTGTTTGATATTTGGGCTAATTTAGGGTTTTAATTGTGAATTAGTGGTTGCAAACACTAGTTTATGCCTAGTAGACTTTGGTTCTTCTTGAGAAAGAAAGCCTAAGTCCGTGAAATTAGTCCAACAAGGAATTGGGGCATACTCAATAGATTGATAGCCCTAATTAAAGGGTTAAACCTAGAGATAGTAATACATGACTTGAACCTTGATTGTTTGTGCAAATTTGCATACCCAATTGGTCTTGAGAAAGACAATTCGGGCAAAGTCATTCGAACTACCGAGAGGTATAGAGTGAGTAGAATTGTGCAATGGTTATTTCATACTCCCCAAATGTGACAATCAAGCTTTAGACTCAAGAATCCGTCAATTAACCACCTAGGCGAAAGTCACTACCCTAGTGCCTTTTAATCATTTGAACAACTCGCAATAGTTTAACCTTAGCTTATTTTAGTTTAATTGAGCATTGTAGTTTCATAAAATTAGAATCATAATCAAAACCAATAATGTGTAGAAGTGCAATTAAGAGCAAATACACAACTCCACTTTAGATAGACACCCAACTCCAATATCTAGCTCCCTGTGGAAATCGGTCCCGGCCTTAATCGGGTAAAAGCTGCTTCGACCTCTCTCGCTACTCCATAGTAGTGCAGGGTTTGCATCGATCACCTTTAATAGCTCCATTCAAAACATAACGAATCCAAATCTGCACTCATCCTGAGTGACCTTATTTCACGAGACCACGCTGTCTCAAAACCCACGAACCATCTCATACCCTCCTTGTGCGCATATTCACGTCTTTAACTAGTACATCCATTCTGATAATTTCTTCATGCATCCGAAGTCATTTTTCTGCATTCCTCCAAATGCTAAACCGCAAGCCGAAGATAACATAGAACTCTCCAAGCCCTTTCTTCATAATCCGCTGCAAAAGCTCAACACTCAACCATACTATGGACACGAAATCACTAGGCGCCACACTTTAACCTTTGGATCCACTAGAATCGTTATTGAAAGTCACCCGTTCTGACTTAATCCCTAATAATAATCAACTCCAAGGTTCTTCTACCACATGAACACTCTCTCGATGAAGTACCTAACTGAATCACTTCCCTTGTAAATCACCTTCGTACGAAGCATAAATCATGAATCTTCCCAAAGTTTAAACATAAGTCAATAAGGCCAATTATAGTGCACATTTATCAAATCCTTTGCTCAAGTTACCACTTATGTTCTCTTCCCTTAGCCATAATAATCCACCAATACGCCGATAACCAGAAACTTCACCAGTAGATAAACATGCAACCCAAATTGTAGGCGGTGGGACTCTCCCACTTAGCTTGGAGCCACCCATTACATAACTCTGGAACCCACCAAGATTCTTTCTTCATCATCGACCTGATCTTGCACAACCAACTCGCCAAACTCCTCGAAATTCTTCTGTTTGACCTTTCATGAACATTCTAAATCACTAACCACATTCACATATTCGACCTCTTACCGGATAGCCAGTAGAATTCTTCGCATAAAGTAAGCTCTTTTCTATCGCATCCTGTCGTCCCCCGTATGATAGCCAATATTCCAAGTTAAGCCCGTAGACATAGTCATTGTCCACCATAAATGCTAAATCACTCTAAACTCTTCTCATGTTGTGTAGTCATCCTACTATAGAACTCATGTGCTACTCTGCCACTTTCCCACTTTAGTCAAACTCACTCATTTAAGCAACCATTCAACTTTCGTTCCTCACTCTTTACCTTATAAAAGATTTAACCACCGCAAGGCACCCCCACATGTACTTCCTTATCCTTCGTTGCCCATTTATTGCCTTAAGGGAAAATCTATTTCTGTAGCACTTGAACCAATAGACCGTTGCTAACTTTAAACTCCTTCAAAGGCCATCTTTCTCGAGTCACCAATACCAAGAACACCGATTCACTCCTGAACCACCGCACACTGTGATCTTTGATAGCCGCTTCTCCAGCACTATTCACAATACTCTGCCCCAAAGGCGAATTGAAACACCAACAAACTTAACGTATTCAATAGGGACAATGACACCACATCACAGATGAAAATTCCACAACGCTCGAAAATACCAAGTCTCATTACTCCATCAAACCAAACTTGAACACTTATAGCCCGATTGCCTCTCCTCCAACGGGAAATAAAATTCTGACTCTCTGAATCTTGCATTGAGTAAATTTCTTTCCAAGTCATTTATTGCTTTAACGCATAGACAAACACTCAACCATTAAACCAATACTGTGCGATAACAATGCACAAATTGTCATAACAATTAATGCCAAATCTCAAAACCTTAGGTAATACTGATACTGAGCTGAAACGACCGAACGACCTTCCGCAAGGCGATGACAATAGCTTGATCAAATACGCAGGGAGGAACATCCCACACCACATCTTTAGTACCATTACTTTTTCTCAATTCCTGATTTATAATAAGCGTGACTCGTGATACCTAAGTGAACCTAGTGCTCTGAAACCATACTGTCACGACCAAAATTCCATTAAAGGTCGTGATGGCGACGGACACCTTTGTCAGGCAAGCCAATACTAAATAATCAATTCATTTCTTGCTTTAGTATTTTTGAAATCACGATTTTTCTTCAATTTAATAGTAAAAGATGGACTTTACAGAATAAATAATAAAGTTTTAACAATTTCAATACTGAATAACATGAATCATCCAGAAACCCAGTGTCACATGTGCATGAGCGTTTACTAAGGGATAAAATAAAATACAATAACTATCCGGAATATAAGTTGGACAAAAAGGGAAATACAAATACTCTAAAGGAGACTCTGGTGGTTGCGGGTCGTATTGAGAGATAGAACTCACCTAAGTCTCTGTATCAACCATGCCGCTGCGCCCACTAGGCTACTAGACATGCATCTCCCTGTGCAACAAAAATGTACAGCAAGTGTAGTATGAGTACAAAAACAACGCGTACCCAGTAAGTATCCAGTGTAACCTCGAAGAAGTAGTGACGAGAGGTCGACTTCGACACTTACTAGTGGTTCAATAACATCATAATATTAAGTTCTAATTTAACATGATATGTAGAGATAATAACAAAACTCAGAACAAGAAGAGAGTTGAACAGTTCTAATTTAACATGATATGTAGAGATAATAACAAAACTCAGAACAAGAAGAGAGCTGAACAATTGTTTCATTATTATTAAGGCCCAAAAACACTTCCTTCATCTAAAACAAATGATCTCTCAACGATGAATTTATATGAATTATAAAAAGGGTTTCCAGATTTATTATCACATATAATTTCCACCGAGCAAGTTCAGCCGATCCAACATAAATGTAAATTGTGCATTGTCGGGGTCGAACAACGCGAACCATAGATGCATATATTTCCCCGCTCGCGAATCATACATGCGACGTGGTGCCCGCTCACGAATTATACATGCGACGCGATCAAATATAGATTTAAGAAATTACCCCGCTCGCAAATTATACCTACGACGCGGTCAAATATAAATTTAATATTTAAAATCATATCTCTTTCTTAATTCTTTTCAAAATGAGGGAAATTTAGCTTGTAACTTTTTAAGGAAATTACCCCGCTCACGAAACATATATGCAACGCGGATACACATAGATTTCTTAAGCTATTATAATATTCCTCAATTCTTTTCAAAATTTTGAAGTTCAAATGAAACCTTTTAAATATTAAATTCTTCAATTTCAACTCCTTTCAAAATATTTAATAAGAAAACTCAATTTCGCTCCCTCTCAGGGCAAACATTGAGCATAAATCAATAACAATATCAACAAGGCATGAAGTGAGCCTAAAACTACCCAAACATAGGCATAACTAGTAGCTATCTACGGAGTCTCATCACCTCTTGAGTACGTATCCCCCACAAATAGAAGCACACAATAATTTAGTTCACCTATGGGGTTAATTCCCTCTTACAAGGTTAGAAAGGACACTCACCTCGCTCCGAAGTTCGATGACCTGCTCCCAAGCCCTTCCGACGACTCAAACCGGCGCCCAACACTCCAAAACTAGTCAATAATGATGCAAACTCATTAATATATATTCAAATACTCATTAAAATCCTATTTACAACATTTCCCAACTTCGCTTGAAAAGTCGATAAAATCACCCTCGGCCCACATGCCCCAATTTCAAAAATATTTGAAGATAAACTTTGCCCATGACATCACGAACTCAAAATATACTTTATTCTCAATTCCATGTCCAAAATTCGTGGTCAAAATCCAAATATACAAGGTTCTAGATTTTTCAACTAAAACCCCAATTTCTACTAGTTTCCATGTTCAAATCTATGTAAACTCATGTATTTAACTCAAAATTGTGAAGAATGCACTTACCCCATTATGATTGATGAAGATGGCACTCCAATGTGCTCCAAAATCAGCTCCCATGGGCGAAAATGAAATTAAATAGAGCCAAACCCTCATTTTTAAAGAAGACACTGCCAGCCCCGACTTTCGCACCTGCGGTCACTTGACCGCTTCTGCGGTTCCGCAGGTGCGGCCAAATTACCGCTTCTGCAGTCTATCCCCATCTGCCCACTTCCGCTTCTGCACCTTCCTTTCCATAGGTGTGGTCTCGCTTCCGCGGCAAGATGACCACATTTGCAGTGTCAAGACTTCCCCACCAAACCGCATATGCGCCCCTTTGGCCGCTTCGACGGCTCCGCACCTATGGCCAAAACCTCGCAGGTGCGGTTACACGAGATGAAAGTAGGCTTAGAAATCTTCGTAAGGCCAAATTCAATCTGTTAACCACCCGGAATCCACCCGAGGCCGCCGGGACCCCGTCCAATCACACCGACAAGTTCCAAAACATAATGCGGACCTGCTCGAGGCTTCAAATCACATCAAACAATGCTAAAACCATGAATCGCACTCTAATTCAAGCCTAATGAACTTTAGAACTTCAAACTTCTACATTCGATGTCGAATCCTATTAAATCACGTCCGATTGACTTCAAATTTTGCACACAAGTCCCATTTGACATTACAAACCTACTCCAACTTTTGGAATCAGAATCCGACCCCGATATTAAAAAATTCACTTTCGGTCAAGCTTCTCAAAAACCTTCAAATTTCTAACTTTCGCCAAACGACTCCAAAATGATCTATGGACCTCCAAATCCACTTCCGGACGCGCTCACAATACCGAAATCATCATACGGATCTATTCTCAGACTCAAAATTCTAAACGGACATCGATAACATTGAAATACACTTCAACTCAAATTTATGAAATTCTTCCAAAATGCTAACTTCCACAATAGGCGCTGAAACGCGCCCGGCTCATCCAAAACCCCATCCGAACATACTCCCAAGTCCAAAATCATCATACGAACCTACTGGAACCTTCATATCCCGATTCCAAGGTTATTTACTCTAAAATCCAATCTTAGTAAATTCTTCCAACTTAAAGCTTTCGAAATGAGAATTTTCTTTCCAATTCAACTCCGAACTTCCCAAAATTCAATCCCGACCTCGCGTACAAGTCATAATACCTCAAGTGGAGCTTCTTATGACCTCAAACCGCCGAACGACGCGCTAGAGCTCAAAACAACCTGTCGGGTCGTTACAGGTATCTCAGCTCGATTTTCAAGTGCTGATTGAATGGATTACATTCCATCGTACTTCATTCGAACAACGAATAGGGCGCTATGTATCTTTTGAACTCATGCGAATGAACTCAGAATGAAACTCTAAGCTGCCTATGTACCTCGATGAAGAGGATCAAGTCATACCATAGTTCAGAATTGGTTATTTTTTTATTTTTTATTTTTTTATGTCCTAACTCTTGTCTAGACCGCCTCTTTCCAGGTTTTCAACCTAGCGGGATTTTTTTAATGGTCCTAACTTTTGCCTAGGCTACCTCTTTCGAGGTTTTCAACCTAGCAGACTCATTTTTTATGTGGAACATGCACAGTTTAGACTCATGCGGACCAGGAGTGTAGGAACATGCAGTTTAGGCTCATGCATCAAGGAGTGTTGTAACTTCAAGGATAATACTTCTTCAAAAACTTGCCATTGATAGGGCCGATTTTCTTGCCATCTGCATTAACTAGATTGTAAGCCCCACTTGAGTAATCTTCTTGTACGACATATGGCCCATCCCATTTTGAAGTGAACTTTCCTACAGGTTTATGTGAAGTAATTATGGGTCTTCGTACGGCAAGGACTTGATCTCGTACTTGAAAGGATCTTGGGCGAACTCTTTTTATGAAGGTGTGAGACAATCGAGCTTGATAACATTCAAGACTCTTTTGAGCTTCCAACCTCTTCTCATCAAGAGCCTCCAACTTTGCTAATCGAAGTCAAGCATTTTCTTCATCAGTGATCCCTTCTTGAATTGTTAATCGTAATAAAGGCATTTGACACTCGAGTGGCAAAATGGCTTCAACTCCATAAATGAGTTCATAAGGGGTCGCTTGTGTTGGCATGCGGTGAGTTGTCCTATATTACCACAAAGTTTCTTCCATGCGGTAATGCTAGTCCCGTTTGGATTTGGACACGACTTTCTTTAACAAGTTGCATAGAGTCTTGTTAAATGCCTCAACTAGACCATTGGCGGCAGCATTGTACATAGAAAAGTTGCATTGCTTGAAAACAAAGAGATCACAAATCTTGTTCATTGTTGAATGGCTTGCCATTATCCGTTATTATGTAACGAGGAATGCCAAACCGATAGATAATGTTTACTCGGATGAAACTTGCAACATTTTCCTTATTTACTTTCTTAAGAGCAACATCTTCAGCCCATTTTGAGGAGTAATCAGTTGCAGCCAAGATGTATAGGTGCCCACCAGAGGACTTTGGTAGTAGTCGTACAACATCCAATCCCCAAGCGTCAAATGGCCAGAATGCAACAGTGGGTTGCAACACTTAAGGAGGTTGATGAATAAATTCGCATGGAATTGACCGGCCTTGCATCTTCGAGCGCAGTCCAAGCAATCTTTTACCATCGTTGGCCAATAATATCTCATCCTTTTGTATATAGAAGTGGAGCTTTGGTCTAGACTGGTGTGATCCACATACCCCAGAATGTGCCTCTTGCAAAGCTTGGAATGCTTATTCTTCCCCCAAGAATCGCAAGAGTACTCCCTCGAATGACCTTCTATATATAGTATCTTTGTAGTAAAGGAAGCGAGGTGCACAGCGATGGATTTCAGTCCTTCTCCTCGGATTTTCTGTAAGTATCCCATAGCTTAGGTAGTCGATAATGGGTTGTCGCCATTCTTCTTCCTCATCTTCATAAATAACGACAAGATGCTTGAGTTCATTTTCTTCACCTTCAACCTCATTTGGCGGCGGTACTACCCTTTTTGGCAAACGGTAACTTGCGCTTGATCAGGCAGGGTTAATATGATGAAGCTAGGGCAGCTAAAGCATTAGCCTTTTATTTTCTTTTCTTGGCACCTGTTGAATAGTCACGTCACTGAACCGACCCACTAATGTTTAGCATAATCATGATATGGGTGTAGTTCAGGTCTCTTGACCTCGTAACTACCTAAAAGCTGGTTGATCACCAACTAAGAGTCACCAAAGACTTGCAATTACAACTGCTTTATTTTGACAGCTATTTCAAGCCCAAGTATTAGTGCTTGATACTCAGCAATGCTGTTAGAGTAGGGTTGCGTCAACGTAAAAGAGTAGGGCAGAACTTCACCTTAAGAAGTGACAAATACTACACCAGCACCAGCTCCTTCACGATGTGCAACACCATGAAAGTACATCTTCCATGGAGGTTGAACTTCAATGACCATTGCATCCTTATCAGCTAGTTCATCAGTAAGCTCCCAATCATCAGGTATAGGGTGATCTATCAATAAGTACGGTAACATTTCTCCTTTTATAGCCTTTTGAAGGATGTACACAATTTCAAATTGTTGAACTAGAGGTACCACCTTTCTAGTCAACCACTAAGGACAGGTTTTGACATCACGAACTTGATGGGATTTGCTCTAGAAACCAAACGAGGGACATGAGCTTGAAAGTAGTGCTTCAACTTTTGGATTGAGAAGACTAGCGCCAAAGATAACTTTTCGATTGATGAATAATTCAACTCATTTGGTGTCATCATCATGCTCAAGTAATAAAGGGAGTTTTCTTTCCCTTGACTATTTTCTTGGGCCAATAGTGCTCCAACAGACCTTCATTGTGCTGAAATGTATAGTATCATTGGCTTTCCAAGTATATGGGCTGTCAATACTTGAGGCTTCATCAAGTAAGTTTTGATACTTTCAAAGGCATTGCTACAAGCTTGGTCCTACTTGAAATGAACGCCCTTTTTCATGAGGGGACTGAGTGGTTGGCACCTCCCAGCTAGGTTTGAGATGAACCTCCTAAGGTATGTTAGCTTTCCTTGCAGACTTTTCAATTCATGAATACTGCAAGGCTCGAGCATTTTCAAAATGGCATTCACTTTGGCTTTATCAATTTCGATCCCTCGATGTCGGATAATGAATCCAAGGAACTTTCCGGAAGTAATCCAAAGGCACATTTTAATGGATTCTTCCTAAGTTGGTACCTCTGGAGCAACTCAAACACTATTCTCAAGTCTTTTAAGTGGTCTCCCTTCTTACTTGATTTTACCACCAAGTTGTCCACATAGCATTTGACATTTTGGTGGAGAAGGTCGTCAAAAATATTCTTCATAACCCTTTGATAAGTAGCACCAGCTTTCTTCAAGCCAAAAGGCATTACCTTGTAGCAATAAATACCCTTAGGGGTGCGGAATGCAGTAAGCTCTTCATATTTTAGTGCCATATGAATTTGGTTATAGCCTGACGAACTATCCATAAACGACATTCCCTCATACCTAGTAGTATCATCGATCATCATCTCTGGAATAGGAAGCGGAAATTCATCTTTGGGACATGCATTGTTAAGATCCCTAAAGTCAACATACACTCGAATCTAACAATTCTTCTTCCTTACATGGACAATACTTGAAACCCATGTTAGATATTTAACTTCCCTAATAAATCCAACTTCAATAAGTTTGTTAACTTCGGTTTCAATCAGGGGAACCAAGTACGACCTAAAGCGCCTTTGAACTTGCTTAATAAGACGGGCGCCATTCTTGATGGCAAGGTGATGGACTGCTACTTTAGGGTCCAAGCTAGGCATTTCTTTGTAACTCTAAGCAAGGAAATCCCTAAACTCCTTGAGTAACTCAATATAAGTACTTTCTTCATCAACTTCTACTAAAGCACTTGGGTAGGTGGGTCTTGGTTCTTCATTAGTGCCAAGGTTAACTTCTTTTAAGGCATCAATCGTTGCCTTCACCCCTTCTTCAAGTTTTTTGGGAGCATCTTTCGCATCTTCATCTTCTTGAGGGTCCCCATTGTTGAAGGATATGTGATAACATGGTGAAACATCATCCAATTTCTCATCATCCTCTATTAGAGATGAAATATCATGCCCGCTTTGTGCAATAACATGATATGAGGAACCCACACTTTCTTCGTCTTCATCATATTCTTTAGTATAGATCACAGTGTATGGATTCACCTTTCATACCTCATCATACGAAACCATGACTTTTGTTTGTTGCCTCATTCTAGAAGGAACCAGACTTTGGAAATCCTTATAGATCTTCCGAATTTAGGGCGAAGCAGGTGTCCTTTTATTTTGATAATTTCTTTGGAACTTATTCCCTTTCTTTAATTGACCCAATCTCTCAAACACAGAAGTCCTCATAGTTGATTTTCCAAGTCGATCAAAGATACAAGGCTTTTTAGAAGCGGCAGATTCATCTTCTACAGTGATATAATTGTTGCTCACCCTTCTTATGGAGATGCGCACTGGTGACAGTTGATTGTATCCCAAACCTTCACGTAGTCACCTAGTCGCAACTTCTGATGGGAGCTTCCCTAACTTTGACGGCTCTTAGGGTTGTATCCAGCTTTTGCAAATAGCCTGTAAGCATTAGGATCAAAACCTTCATCTTTTCGCTTTGTAGAGAGTGCCACATTCTGCCAATGATTTTGGGCGACAAACCCTACAAGTGGTTAGAGATTAGATGATTCACCTTCATCTTTCTTCCTTTTAGGGACATATTGGATCGCAAAAGTTACTCTTTTGCCATAAGACGCAATATCCCCTATATACTCAGTAACAACTTAAGCTCCGCCAACAGTCACCTCAGCTCTTTTAGTTGTGGGCTTGTCATTCTTGCTTTTCATGACATCATCAGCTTTTAACTCCTTCAAAATGCGGTTCTTCAAGTAGAAATTTGCATCAGTGAAGTGTGATTCAGCCTCGATGAATAACTCATCATCAACAATTATCTTCTTCTCAACTTCACCTTCATAGTATTTCAAACATTGATGGTAGGTAGATGTAACCACTTTATTCTCATGTATCCAAGGCCTTCCAAGAAAGATGTTGTATGAAGTCTTTGAATCGATCACATGCAGCCATGCACTTGATTGCATATCTTTAATGGTATCCCCAACCTGATTGCACCTATGGCTCTTTGCCCCTCTTAGTTGAAACCTTGGATCATCACACGAATTTCTGAGAGTTCGTTCATGGGAATACCAAGTTCTTTCACAGTGCGAATTGGCAAGATGTTCACTGAGGATCCTCCATCAACCAAAATTCGATTTACCCTTTCATTATGCATATAGACTACTAGGTACAGCGGGCGGTTATGAAGAGTGTCACATAGAAGAAGATCGTTAATTATGAAAGTGACGTTTTCCTCGCATGCATTAACTTCTTGAGGAATAGACTCGATGAGATTTTCTAAAGATGGTGCCAATGGTAGGTCATCACTCTTTTCTTCCCCTTTATCAGCATTACAACAAGGAGCCTCAATACTATTACGGGAAATTTTCATGCAGAACCAACATGGCAAGAAATCCTCTAAGGTCACTGAATGCCATGGCTTTTGAGGGTGGTTCACCTCTACTTTTGCTTTCTTCAAACACCTAACTGGATTCTGTTTCCTTGCTCTTTTTACCATCATTTTCCTTGTTGGTTGTTCTATTGATTTTTTTGTGGGATCTTTTTGTGGCGCCTACAACGAGTCACCAACGTCCAATCTTCATCATCATCAGGTTGATCGTCTTCAACTTTGTTGTTTTCCAGTAATTCTTCATCTTTACTTTCATTAAAACTACATAATTAATTTGGACTGAATGATCCAAATGTGATAGAGACTTGGTTTGTGCTTGCTTTCTCATCTTCAAGAACGATCTTATTTTCACGAGCCAAGTACATAACTTTATCCTTGAAGATAAAGCACTTCTCCGGAGGGTGGCTCACAAGTTGAAGATATTTGCAGTAATTTGGGTCATCAATTTTTCCAGCTTCATTTGGCCACTTCATCTCTGGAAGCTCAATGAGATTTAACTCAAGGAGTTCCTCGAAATGGCTAGCACATTAGAATCTAGAAATGGGTACTCTTTCTCTTGCATTTCTTTTAGAGTCAACTTTCCACTTGGCTTATCTTGAACAGCAGTGGATTTCATAATCTGCTTCTTGCTCACATTTGTCGTGAACTTTATAGGTGATGTGTTGACATTCATAGCTTCTTTGCTTTCAGACTTAGGTACCAACTTGCCCCACTTCTGGACTTCTTGCTTGTCATTCCCATTGCGAGGTTCATAGATAGGTAGCCTTTCATTTCCAGCGGAGGCCATGCTCAATTCTATGTCATGGGCACGAGTTGCAATTTTTTCAAATGTGCTAGGCTTGATACCTTGCAAGATGTAGCACAATCCCCAATGCATGCCTTGGATGCACATCTCTATGCCAAAAGCTTTACTAAGCCTGTCTTTACTGTTGAGGCTTGCATTCCTCTAATGATTGATAAAGTCGATAACTGGTTCACCCTTCCGTTGATGAGTATTTGTGAGTTCCACCATGCTCACAATGCGCCTTGTGCTATAAAAGCTATTTAGGAACTCATGCTCTAGTTGATCCCAACTATCAATAGATCCTGCCTTGAGGTCTGTATACCAATCAAAAGCATTTTCCTTTAGCGAGCAGACAAACTGTTTGACGAGGTAATATCCATAAGTCCTAGTGTTGTTGCATGTCTCAACAAAGTGCACCACATGTTGCTTTGGATTGCCTTTGCCATCAAACTGTTGAAACTTTGGAGGTTGATAGCCAGCAGACACCTTCAACATATCGATCCTTGTAGTGTACGATTTTGCGTATGTAAGGGAGGACTTGGCAGTAACTTCGTACTTATTCTTAATAGTTCCTTCAATGAACTCCTTCAGTTGATCGATGGGAATCATCCCTTCAGATGAGATAAGGAAAGCCTTAGTAGATGCTACTCGTCTTGGGGGAGAATCAATCTCTGGAACTTCTGGGAGCTTTCCAGGTGCAATGGTAGATTCTTTTTCCATCAAGATTCCTACCCTGTCTGTTAGCTTGTAATTGTAGCATCTTGATTTTGCATGCACTTGGTCGAGCCAGCGATTGCTTCCGTCAAGTTTGCCAACTGCTCTTCCACAGATGAAGTGTTTATCACCATGGCTTGCATGATTGTTGTAGATGATGGGGAGTAGCATGGATTGTCACACAAATTGATTCTCGAATGGCTCACGCTATGCGGTGTAAGTGGGGAGGATCCATCACTTGAAGCATCATCATCTTCCTTCACAACAGAGTTTTTGGATCCGGAAAGGTCAAGCAGAGCAAGAGTTTTTTTGATCTTTTCAGCAACATCACTTCCCCCTTCGGGTGCGTTTGTGGAAGACCTCAACAACAAGTACTCCAAGTGTCGTCCGCATCAACCCCGAAGCTTCCAAAGGTAACATCGAGGATGCTTTCCACATCAGCATAAAACCTAGAATCAGAAATTAAGCAATACTAAACCTATAACTTTTTAACCCAAAAAAAAGGAACAACAAGGACGGTTAAATAAAAAATTTACAATAAAAATCGTAAACTTATAAAATACTTCTAACTTTAAACGGATTTGATAGTGAAGGACTCCTAGAATCAGAAGGAAATGGAAAGAGCTCGAAGAATTTTTCATATCAAAGTCCTCACTGAATACAGTTGCAAAACATTCTGCATACGTAACTCGTTATAATGTAGTATTATTTAGAAATTAATTATAATTGATGAAGTTTTTAACAACTTTTTAAATCACAAATTTATCCAACATGAAATACAATTAAGAAGTGTGAAAATGTTGATCCATATCTCATGTCGGAGCTTCATGTTTTTAAAATAGTCTCTGCATGTGGGCTTATCAATTTTCACGAAAATTTATATCTAAAGTTAATAAACTTTTAACTGCATTGTGTGTATATTCTAAAAGATTTACCTATAAGTTTTTGAAAAAAAAAAAAAAGAAAAGCGTGCAAAACATGCAAGTTTACGTTCTTGATGGATGTAGCCCCTATCAATCATTACATAATTTAAATCAAATAATGTATAAACATTCAAATTGTTATAAATAGAATTTTATTTATGGTGAATGTCTTTATTTAGAGAGATTCTAGGGTTTATTACTTGGTGGCTAAGTCACTCTCTCCCTATAAATAGAGGGTTATATTTCACTGTAATTCATCCCAAAATTTAATAAGAATTCTCTCTCTTTCTCTGCAATATTGTTCTTGTTCTTTTATTGTTTCATAACATGTTATTAGCACGAGACTCTACCGTCTCAAGAAGCTTTTGAGAAGATTAAGCAAATATGAATATCTCACAAAACAAACTTGGATCAAAGTTCAATTGTAAAAAATATTTGTTTAGTTGATTCACGTACGACACATACAATATTCAAAGAAAAGAAATATTTCTCCCATTTAAGTATGTGTAAGACAGATGTTATTACAATTTCTGGTAGTAGTAAATTAATTGAAGGCTCTGGAAGAGCTACTATAACTCTGCCTAAGGGAACAATACTTATCATAGAGAATGCAATGTTCTCCTCCAAGTCCAAGAGGAACTTGTTGAGTTTTAAAGATATCCGCCGAAATGGATATCATATTGAGACAATAGATGAGAATAATCTTGAATATCTCATCATTACCAAAAATGTCTCTGGCCAGAAAAGGGCTATTGAGAAGTTCTCATCTTTGTCTTGTGGCCTGTATTGGACAAAAATTAGTGCAATTGAGGCACATTCTGTTGTAAACCAAAAGGTTATTAATTCCAATACTTTTGTACTTTGGCATGATCGATTTGGACACCCTGCATCAATTATGATGAGACGAATTATAGAAAACTCAAATGGGCATCCATTAAAGAATTTTAAGATTCTTTTAAATAATGAATTTTCTTGCACTTCTTGTTATCAAGGCAAGTTAATTATAAGACCATCACCAACAAAGGTTGGGATTGAGTCCTCTGCATTTTTAGAACGTATACAAGGGGACATTTGTGGACCTATTCACCCACCTAGTGGGTCATTTAGATATTTTATGGTCTTAATACATGCATCTTCTAGATGGTCTCATGTGTGCCTATTGTCATCTCGCAACCTCGCGTTTGCAAAATTAATGGCACAAATAATTCGATTACGGGCGCAATTTTCTGATAATCCAATTAAGTCTATTAGACTTGATAATGCTGCTGAGTTTTCATCCCAAGCATTTAATGATTATTGCTTATCAATTGGGATAAAAGTGAAACATCATGTAGCTCATGTTCACACTCAAAATGGTCTTGCAGAGTCTTTAATTAAACATCTGCAATTGATAGCACGACCGTTACTCATGAAAACGAGGTTGCCCACTTCTTTTTGGGGTCACGCCATTTTGCATGCAGCAATGCTAGTTCGTCTCAGACCGACAAATTATCATAAATATTCCTCGTTGCAATTAGTTTTGGGTCATGAACCTAATATATCCCATTTAAGAATTTTTTGATGCGCAGTATATGTGCCTGTAGCACCACCATATCGCACCAAAATGGGTCCCCAAAGAAGGTTAGGAATATATGTTGGATTTGAATAGCCCTCTATTATTCGCTACCTCGAAACATTAACGGGGGATTTGTTTACTGCACGATTTGCAGACTGTCGATTCGATGAGACACTTTTCCCAAAATTAGGGGGAGAAGTTGGTGAAACCAAACGGGAAATTTTGTGAAAAAATCCATCATAATTTTATCTTGATCCACGTGCCTCTATTTGTGAAAAAGAGGTACAAAAGATTATCTTACGGAGAATAGCAAATCAAATGCCAGACGCATTCACAGATTTGAAAAGGATAACAAAATCACATATCCCTGCAGAGAATGTTCCAATCCGTATTGATGTCCCTATTGGACAATCTTCTAGTGTCATAGCTAATGAGTCAAAAGCACGCCTAAAACGTGGCAGACCATTAGATTCTAAAAATCGAAACCCTAGAAAAAGGAAAATAAATTATCAAAATGACACTACGAAAGAATCTCATGAAGAAATCCACGATTTAATAAATTCTGAGATTCATGAGGAATCCACTGAGCCTGAGACTCAAGAAAATAAGGAACTACCAATAAATCCAATCGATATTGAGACAAATTTGAATCGAGTGGATAAATTGGTGGATTATGTCTTTGCATATAATGTTGCATCCAGCATTATGCAAGAAAGTGAGGATCTTGAACCTTAATCTGTTGGAGAATATCAACAAAGACTTGATTGGCCAAAATGGCAAGAAGCAATCCAATCAGAGTTGAATTCACTTGCAAAACGTGAAGTTTTTGGGCCTGTAGTCCAAACACCTAATGGTGTTAAGCCTGTCGGCTATAAATGGGTCTTTGTATGCGAGAAGAATGAGAAAAATGAGGTAATAAAGATATAAGGCATGCCTTGTTGCACAAAGATTTTCACAAAGGTCTGTTATCAATTATGAAGAGACATATTTACCCGTTATGGATGCTATAACATTTCGTTATCTCATTAGTTTTTCTATCCATGAAAAGCTTGACATGCATTTAATGGATGTGGTTACCGCCTATCTTTATGGCTCACTTGATAATGAGATATACATGAAAAATCCGATGGATTTAAAATACCTAACGCACATAATTCAAAGTCCCGAAAAATATTTTCAATCAAATTGCAAAGATCTTTGTATGGTCTAAAGCAATCAGGACGAATGTGGTATAATCATCTTAGTGAGTATTTATTAAATGAAGGTTATATAAATGATGTCATTTGTCCATGTGTTTTTATAAAGAAAACAACATCGGAATTTATTTGACGTATATGTTGATGACATAACCCTTATTGGAACTCCTATAGAACTCCAAAAGGCAATTGATTATTTAAAGAAATAATTCGAGACGAAAGATCTCGGAAAGACAAAATTATGTCTCGATTTGCAATTGAACATATGGCAAACGAAATTTTTATTCATCAATCTGCTTACATAGAAAAGGTATTGAAACGGTGTTACATAGATGGAGCACATCCATTAAGTACTCTGATGGTTGTTCGATCACTTGATGTGAATAAGGATCCATTCCGACCTCAAGATGAGAATGAAGAGCTACTTGGTCCTCAAGTACCATATCTTAGTGCAATTGGTGCACTAATGTATCTTGCTAATACTACAAGGCCTGACATAACCTTTTCATTTAATGTCTTAGCACGATATAGCTCTGCTACTACAAGGAGACATTGGAATAGAATCAAACACATATTGCGGTATCCAAAAGGAACTACCGATATGGGCTTATTTTATAGCAATAATTGAAGTCCCAACCTTGTTGGTTATGCTAACGCTGGATATTTATCTGACCCACACAAGGCTCGATCTTAAACATATTATGTGTTTACCTGTGGAGGCACTGCCATATTTTGGCGATCGACTAAGCAATCAATTGTGGCCACTTCATCTAATCATGCTGAGATAATTGTTATTCATGAAGCAAGTCGAGAATGTGTGTGGTTGAGGTCTATAATACATTTTATTCGAGACAAATGTGGTTTGAAGTGTGAGAAACTACCCACAATTTTGTGTGAAAACAACGCAGCATGTATAGCCAAGTGAAGGGAGGATTCATAAAAGGAGATAGGACAAAACACATTTCGCCAAAGTTATTTTTTAGTCATGATCTTCAAAAGAATGGTGATAACAATGTGCAACAAATTCGTTCAAGTGATAATATAGTTGATTTATTCACCAAGTCTCTACCTACTTCAACCTTCAAGAAGCTAGTATACAAGATTGGGATCGAAGGCTCAAGGATGTGAATTGATGCTCTCATCAGGGGGAGTTAATGCACGTTTTACTCTTTTTCCCTTACAAGGTTTTGTCTCATTGAGCTTTCCTTGCAAGATTTTTAATGAGGCAACCAAAAGGCGCATTTCTAAACATGTGTACTCTTTTTCCTTTTCTAGAATTCTTTTCCCACTGAGTTTTATTTTAGTTAAGGTTTTAACGAGGCACATTATCTGTTGAATAGACATTTAGGGGAGTGTTATAAATAGAATTTTATTTATGGTGAATGTTTATATTTAGAGAGATTCTAGAGTTTATTACTTGGTGGCTAAGTCACTCTCTCCCTATAAATAGAGGGTTATATTCCATTGTAATTCATCCCAAAATTCAATAAGAATTCTCTCTCTTTCTCTGCAATATTGTTCTTGTTCTTTTATCGTTTCATAACACAAATATATATATGTAGATCGCATTCAAATATGTTGCAACTCCCTATTTTACATTTTATCAAACTTTTATTTGGACAGAGACTTTAAGACTTTAAGGCACCAAAGTTACACTGAACCCTCACACTTGATGATTAAATTGAAGAGATGATTCAACTCTTAGATCAAAAGCAGACATAGGCATCCCTACTGAGACTTCAAATTAAAGGTAACAGAAAGTCAGAAAAACTAATGGCGGCTAATCTTTTGCAACGGGTTTCACAGTTGAACCCACTCCCGAAAACCAACTTACTTCCTAACAAAATAGGATCACTGACTAATACCCGAATTAGATAGAATGAAAGCAAGGAAAACTTTGATAAGAGCCGCATAAAAGATAAAATTCACTTACCGGTGAAAATTAGAAAGAGAGTTAGGAAAGGCTGTTAGGTTATTCAATTGATGGAAGGAGTTGGACCTCCAATTAGCTTGAGTAAATTAAAATGAGAATTGGTAAAAGAATCCTAAACCTAAAGTGATTTAAATGCTAAAGAATCCTAAACCTAAATAAAGAAGAGAGACAAGATCAATAAACGTAAAGAAAAGGGCTCCCCCCTCCCCCCCCAAAACAGGTATGGAACGTGAAAATAATAATAATAATAATAATAATAATAATAATAATAATAATAATAATAATAATAATAATAATAATAATAATAATAAAAATGACCTAAACCTAAATAAAGAAAAGTTGTATCCAACACGTACAAAAAAAAGGGCAGTTTTTTGTTTTCCCCCAAAACAAAATAGTAAATCCTAAACCTAAACAAAAAAAAAAAAAAAAAAAAGAAGAAGAAGAAGAAGAAGAAGAAGATACGGGCAGTTTTTTGGGTTTTATTTCAAAAAACTATTAATTTGTAGCAGAATTCTAAATCTACTATGACTCCTAAAAACCTAAGTAAGGAAAAATTGTATCCAACATATTAGGCAAAAAACGGAAGATTTTGATTTTTCCTAAAATATTATTAGTATTAACAATTACAATTTTATCCAACATAAAATATACTTACAAAGGATAAAAAAGTGATCAATATTTCGATAAAGGCTTCGTACTTTTAATATAGTAATAGATAATAGATAATAGATAGATTGATTATTATTATTATTATTATATAATATGTAGTTTTTCAATGAATAATCTAGCTCCGCTCATCCTATGTGCCCTTTAATTGTATTTCTTGCAAGTCTTTGGTATAAACTAAATTAGTCAGACCTCTCTATAACAACATCCTTATATAACAACACTTTATTATATAAATCAATTTTTTTTCGGAACCAATTTTCATGTTATGTTATGATATATGTTCTCTATAACAACACTTCTCTATAACATCCAAAAATATTCGGAACAAACAAGGGTGTTATAGAGAGATTTGATTGTATACATATGAATAAAACTTGGGCCTCACTCGTCTGTTTCAAAATTTGGGCCTCTCTTGAAACTGATCTGCCAAGAGGCCCAAGATCTTCTATTTGCTTATCAGCATGATGGAGAACAAGGGTGATTTGCACAAATAAGATCATTTAGTGCCACTATTTAACTTTTGGCCCTTTAAGAAAACTTTTAGAAAAATAGCCCGTCCAAAATTTTAAAGCATGCTGCCATAATTGGAAGCACACTGGAAATATTTTAACGCATGCTGTCGGAATTTTGAAGCACACTACCAAAATTATAAAGCACGCTCGCATAATTCTAAAATTGTGGCACGGGGTTATTTTTCCAAAATTTTCTTAACGGGATCACAATATGTTCTAAACATCCAACGTAATTTCCTGGCGGAATAAAGTGGGAGCATTTTAGAATTGTTGATCGAACATGGGGACTGATCTATGGAATCGCAGACCGAATAATATTTGATACGGCATGTTCAAATAAAAGAATGTTCATTAAATTTTAGGCAAAATGGCCTCCGGTCCATTTAAATTTGTGTCAGTTTGTCAATTCGGTAGACAAACTTATATTTTTTACATTTTAACAGCTCAACTTGACGAACCGAAGGCAAATAAACACTTCCGATTGAATGTGGTGTTCACTCGCTATGACATGAATGACACGTTATATACTAGGTTTTTTATTCATTGACATGTGTAAAATGTGGAGCCCACATTTTAAAAAATGCAATTTACCAAATTTTAAATTTATTTTCATATCTTCTTTTCTTTTCATCTATTCCTCTTCCTCTACCTATTCCTCTTTACCATAGAAACAATGAACCTTCTAAGACCTAACCTTCAACCATCAGTGAAAGTCACAATTAAATATAATAATAGTGCTAAGGAGGTGTTCAAACCGGTATAACAACTTCACGAATGCGAGAAAGGGTCACCATAAATGAAAATACATTTTGTCGGATCATCAATGTCGGCACCAAACAATGGAGAATATTTCAGGTGGGGTTGGCCGGAGGAACGGTTGTAACGACCCGGCTGATCGTTTTGAGAGTTATATCCCTGATCCCATATAAACTGCTCTTTCCATATCTATTTCCACTATTTTGACTTGCTGGAAAGTTTCATTTTAGTTTTTGGAATGTTCTGGGACACTTAGTCCCTAAACGGAGGCTTAAGTCCTAAGATTTGGACCGTAGTCGAATTTGTATGAAGACAACTCCGGAATGGAGTTCGCCGATTCCATTAGCTCCGTTGGGTGATTTTGGACTTAGGGGCGTATCCGGAGTATGTTTTGGAGGTCCGTAGCTTATTTAGGCATGAAATGGCAAAAGTTGAATTTTTTGGCGATTTTTGAGCGGTAGTGAACTTTTTGATTTTGGAAGTTGGAGTAGGTCTGCAATGTTGAATATGACTTATGTGCAAAATTTGAGGTCATTCGGACGTGGTTTGATAGGTTTTGGCATCGATTGTAGAAATTTCAAGTTTCAAGTTCTTTAAGTTTGAATTGGAGGGTGATTCGTGATTTTAGCATTGTTTGATGTGATTTGAGGGCTCGACTAAGTTCATATGGTATTTTAGGATTGGTTGGTAGGTTTGGTTGAGGTCCTAAGGGCCTCGGGTGTGTTTCAGATGCTTAACAGTATGAGATTTGGACTTAGGCACTACTGAGAATTTGCTGTTTCTGGTATTTTTGCACCCGCGGAGGGGAGACCGCAGGTGAGGACTCGCATGTGCGGAGGGTGACTCGCAGATGCAGCCCTGGTCTGGGTAGCCAGTGGTTTCAGGTGCGGCGATTGGATCGCAAAATCGAAGTTTCTCCAGCGGAGAAGTAATCGCAGAAGCGAAGGCTGGCCTGGGGAGGTGATCGCAGAAGCGAACAAGGGTGCGCAGGTGTGCACATGCAGGTGTGACCATTGATCGTAGAAGCGGACACTGAGTTTGTAAGTGATATTTGCATCTACGCTGTTCGTTCCGCATGTGCGAGACCGAAGATACGGTGGACCCCTCCAGAAGCGAGATCACTAGCAGAAAAAGGGCCAAATCGAGGGTTTTATCCAATTTTTAATTTTAGGACTTTGAGAGCTACTATTAAGGCGATAATTCAGGGATTTTTCAGAGAGAACTTTGGGGCAATGATTCCTAACTCGTTTTTGGTTGTATTTCATTAATCTATAGTTGATTTTATCATTAAAATAAGGAAATTGAGTGATAAATTTGGGGAAGAATGGTGGAAGTTCTTCAACTAAGTTTTTGAGATTTGATTGGGATTTTGATATCGGATTAGAGTAATTTTGGTACAAGTGAACTCGTGAGTGAATGTTGTTCATATTTTGTGACGTGGGCCCGGGGAAGCTTTTTGGACGATTTTCCAATTTCTTGCTCTAGCTTTGATTTCATTAGCTAGATTAGTTTTCTGTAGTTATATCTATAATATTGTAATTGATTTTGGCTAGATTTGGGCAATTCGAAATCGGATATTCGTGGAAAGAGCATTGTTATGGATTGATTTGAGCTTGGTTCGCGGTAAGTGGTTTGTCTAACCTTGTGTGGGAGAAACTCCCCTTAGAATTTGGTACTGGCTTTTATATGTGAGCATCGTGTACGGGAGGTGGCGAGTACGTACACATACTAAATTGTTTAAAACCTGATTTATGCTAAGTAATAATTGGTTTCCTTCTTATTTGAGTTATATCAGCATATGTAGTATCATGTTAGCTTAGAATAACATGTCTACTGCTATTCCCCTATACTGCATATTTACTTTGGGACTACGAAATAGATTTTGGGAGATCCCCTTTACATTTATGTTTGGGACTACGAGATGGTATCTCGGGAGATCCCATGTTGTTATCTCTGTGTACTAAGCTGTTACCTTTCTATGATTTCATTCTTGCTAAATTTCAATCTTTATTTTACTGCCACATTTCATCATGTCACTGGATACCGTTGTGGTGTACTCATGCCCTTTCCTACACATGTTTTTCGTGTGCAGATCCAGGTACCTCCTGCCCGGCTTGTTTTTAGTTGCATAGTTGCTGCCATTCCGGAGACTTCAAGGTACATCTGCCACGTCCGCAGACCTCGGAGTCCCCTTCTACCCTTTCTGATGTTGTTTCCCTTTTATTTATTCGAGTACAGATGTATAGAACAGTTGTCAAAGATCTTAGAAGCTTATGACTTAAGGTGTTCCGGGTATTGGGAGAGTTATGTACATTTCGAGAGTGATTATTGTATATGCCGAGCGACATCTCAAATGCTTATTTAAAATATTTGTTTTAGTTAGTTGTTAATTTTTAGGTTTTTCATTTCAATTACGCAAAGTTAGACTTACCTAGTTGTAGAGACTAGGTATCGTCATGACAATTTATGGAGAGAGTTTGGGTCATGACAAATTGGTATCAAAGCTTTAGGTTCATAGGTATCGTGAGTTACAAGCTGGTTTATTAGAGTCTCGCGGATCGGTACAGAGACGTTTGTACTTATCTTCGGGAGGCTATGGAACTGTTAGGAAAATTTCACTTCTTTTGATTCCTTGTCGTGTCAAAATTGTTGACTTCGAAATTCTAAACTGTCTCTTATTCTCTTACAGATGGTGAGGACACGTACATCAGGAGATGATCGACACTCGCGCCCCCTGCTAGAGCCGCCAGAGGCCGAGGCCGGGGTATAGGCCGAGGACGCCCATGTGGTGCAGCCAGAGCACCCGAGCGAGCTGCTACAGAGGAGCCACCAGTAGCTCCAGTTGGAGCGCATGCACCTAGATGCCTACTACTACCACACCAGCTCTTCAGGAGACCCTTGCACAATTACTGAGCATGTTCGATATTCTAGCTCAGATAGGGTTAATTCCCTTTGCTCCAGCCACATATCAAGCTGGGAGAGGAGCAAAGACTCCTACCGCCCGCACCCTAGAGCAACGGGTTATAGGAGGAGCGACTTTTGCTCGAGAGGTACCAAAAGTAACACCCTCCTACCTTTAGTGGTTTGGCGACAGAGGATGCTCAGGGTTTTCTGGAGGAGTGTCACCGTATTCTCCGTACTATGGGCATAGTAGAGTCGAGTGGGTTTTCTTTCACTGTGTTTCAGCTTAGAGGAGCAGCCTATCAGTGGTGGTGTTCTTATGAGTTAGGTAGTCCGAATAAGGCAAGTTCTCTTGCATGGACTCATTTCTCGGACATCTTTTTGAGCGAGTATGTCTCTCAGAGCCTCAGGGACGCGTGGCGCGCGTAGTTTAAGCAGTTCCGCCAGGGTACTATGACTGTCTCAGAGTATGCAGTTCATTTCAGTGACTTGGCTAGATGTCGCGTCCCTTTTTCTCCTCCGCGGAGAGGAGTCCGTGTTTCGACATTCCATGGGGTGTAATGACTCATTTCCTTTTGGTAATTGGGTAATTGAAGAGTCACTATCTAACGGATTATAGTGCGTTACGGCACCTAGAGCGATTAACTCATGTAACTAATTTGCATTACCAGAGATTAGGGTAAGGGCTCGAAGTAACCTCGAGGGGAAGGTGTTAGGCACCCCTCTTGGTCCACAACTGTGGTTCCCCACCGAACTTATATTTACAAATTAGTCCATACAAATAGATGAATCAAATAAGTTTCAAGTAAAGCACGTTGGATAATTCAAGTAGTAAGATAATGTTTAAACAAGTTGTAGAAGATAAAAGTTTTGAATAGAGAAAAGATTAGGTAAAGAGGGGTCCTAGGTTGTTTGTCCTATAGGATCACCCCACACAATGTCTAGTAAACACTCCTCAATGAGGGGCTACACGTAACATTAACGCGTAGTCATCATATCCCATATCTACCCTTCACATCCCCTATTAGTCATGCCAAGCGAGTATTTGGTCATTGACTCCTATTGCGTGTTGCTACTCGTCGCTTTTTAATAGTCCTGGAGGGAATTAGGACCTCTACCTATAGGTGGTTCTAGACGTACCCCTATGGCTTTAAAGGCAAAAATCTAAGGCGACAGTCAAAAAGCATTTAGGACTTCTACATAATGGGAGAAATTAAGAGGCTCACAATTCCTCCTCAAACAAAGATACAGGCAGCACGACTCAAACACAAGTAAGGTCTTTATTGATCAAAATCCTAAAGCATGATTTCTAAGTGATTATGCAGAAATATACCACTTTCATATCCAGAAGTTATAACCTACTAGTTGCCTAGAGACTCCTCTTTAAAAGCTTATCAGAATCAGAAAAGTTGAACGACAAAAATAGTTTCAGGGAAATACAGATTTTGAAAATGCCCTAAGGCTTGCCTATAGTCATGATGTCTATTATGCAAACGAAATCAGATTCAACAAGAGTAAAACCCTATGAACATGTTTTCTATAGAGTAAAGCAGACAGATTTGAAAGTAAAGCCCTAAGAGCAGGATTTCTACCCATATTACCCCATAAAGTACACATCTACCCACCCTTTTTACTAAATACCCCAAATATCTGTTTACAAATTATTACAGGCCAATAATTGAATCACATAAGTGAAATGGAAAATCAAGAAGTTATTCTATAGAGAGCCTACAATCAGGCCCAAATTTCCCAAAGCCTCCAATGGTCTTACAATCCTCATTTGCATAGACAAATTAGAATCTAGGTGCATTAAAGTTCCCTTAGGGTCTTAAGGACCCCGGGCAATGCTTACACCTAGAATTAGTAAACAAGCATTGAACCATTGTAGTGTGGAATGGCTAGCCTCAGTATGCCAAAGTTCAGAGGGTTCTCAAGAGGAGGCAGTATACATATTAGAGGGGGCAGAACTTATTAACTAAGAGTAAAGTGGAAGTGTAGGACACATGTTGAAAGAAGTCTGTTTTGAAAGCAACTAGTAAAGTAATAGAGGTTGTTTGAAAGAGGTTGGAGTGGTAAACAAAATCAAGCACTACATAGAATCCAAATGAACTCAGTAGTCACACATGGGTTAAAGGGTTTGGGGATACACAGACATTTGACTGCAGATACATAACCCCAGCAAAGGGTCTTAGGACTGGTTCAGACATGCTCAGATATAGTTGACACTGACATAATCACAAACCAGTCATAAGGAGCATAAACACATAGAGGGGGATAAGGATTTGGTATTCACAAAAATGGTAAGTACACAGTAGGTAAAACAGTTGTCCAGGCATGCTTTGAATCATATAAGGGAATACATTGATTTAAAGGGAGGGGAGTCATACTAGCATGCTGATAATATAACCTAACTACAGACTTCACAACCGAACCACAAGTAAAAGCAAGCTAGAAATAAAAGAAACTGAAACAAGAAGAGAAGCATGTTGTTGTTGAGGCTTTAAATTAAACTAGGACATACCAGTGAAGATAGAAGTAAGCAGAATAAAAGAACCAAAGAGCACAAAGGATTAGCCTTGGATTGCATCCGGCTAGGAGTAGCAAATAGCACAAGAGAGGGGGAAGAACAAGGATTTTTAATAAGAGAGGAGTTTTTGAAAAACCAAGTGTCCGTCTCTTATTTGTAAAAGACTTAGAGTATTTATAGTTGAAAGTAGGTAGTGGAATAAGGTAAAAATCATAGCAATATGCTAATTTAAGAACTCAGAATCAATCAATTAGAGAATCAAGGAAGCTGTCCCTTAAGTTAAGGGAATCAAGATCAAATGGAAAGATGCAACACCATATAAGGCAGGAAGAAGAATTAGTGCATGATTAAATAAGGAAGGAGTCAAGGTTCAGTAGGCATAAAGTAGTCAATTAGGACAAAATTTAGAGAGACCCAATTAAGGAAAGACTAAGTAAAACAAAGTACCATAGTAAATAAGGTAATGAAATCAGTTAATTTAAATAGACGAGTAGAATTCCAGGGCTTTGAAAGAAAATCTTTCAATTACCATCACTTAAGGAGAATCAGAATTAATCATGTGGAGTCATGATTCTATCTTCTCAACATATAAATAGAGACGAATGAACAGGAGTAGCAAACAAACAAGGTCAGCTATATAGACAGAAAGAAACAAGAGATGAGCAAACACAATCATATAGAGGTGATATAAGTAGGCTAAATATTTAGCAGAACATATGTGAGGCATGGTGAGAGATTAACAAGAATCAGGTAAATAGGCTAACACACAGAACCAAGGCAAAGAAAATGCTAACACACAGAACCAAGGCAAAGAAAATCATGCTTACACATAAAAACAAAGTAAAGAAAAAATATATTTAAAAAATTAGGGCTTTTAACAGAGTCAAGTTAAAAAGCAGTAGGAACATAAAATCGGTCAAAATAAGCAAGGAAAATTGTTTAATCATAAAGAAATCGGTTGGAATAGGTGTAGAAAGAACTCCGAGAAAACCCTAGTTTTTAAAGAAAGTAAAATGGTTTAAAAATGAGGATCTTTCTGAAAAAGTTCAAAAATAGGCAAATCATAGAAGGAAATAGGCTTAAACCATGAAAATAATACAAATCTGAGAGATTCAGAAGAGGGTTAGGGTTTCAAAAGGAAACCCTAATAGAAATCGAAAGAACCTGTTGTAACTTCACAAATCATAACACATATGGTGTGATTTTGCCAAAACTCACACCAGAGAAACCTCGAACAATATAGTCGGAAACCCTAGGTCCAAATCAACATGGCTCAGGGCCCTTGAAGGCCTTAGAGATGATGAGCAAGGTGATGAGAGACCCATTGGAGGCTTGGGGTTGAAGGAGGTAGCCGGAGATGACCGGAGAAGGAGGGGATTGACGGAGTTTTAGGGTTAGGTTTGAAAGAGGAGAAAAGATGAGAGCATCTGAAGGCGGTGCCTTTGGAAAAATGACTTAGGGTTAGGGGTCGTTTGGAAATTAAAAAGGAAAGGAGGAATAAGGGCCGTTGATCTTTTATATCAACGGCCAGGATTTATGATGGCTTGGGTCAGGTAGACATGTATAAGGTCTGGGTGGGGTGATTGGGTATGAAATTGGGCTGGAGAGGGGTCCGATTTAGGCTATAATTGAAAGCCAGATTTGGCTATAATTTAAATAGCCAATGTTTCCCCTATTTAATTTATAAAAATAATAGGTAATTTCTGGAAAATAATTTAAAGTGCCAAAATAATTTAAAATAAATAATTGACATTTGGAGACCAATTTTATGCATATAAAATATAATTTTACCTTAAAATGGGCTAACATGGCAATTATATGCAATTTAGCTTAAAAAATACAAAATGTAATTATAAAAATGCATAAAAATTATACTAGCTATATTTTGTCATTAGTATAGGAATTAAATAAATTAATTATCAAAACAATAATTTTGGAAATAATTAATGGGAATTTTATGGATAAAAGGAAAAAAATAAATCAATTTAAACCCTTAAAATTATGGGAAAATAATAAAAGCCTTGTGCATGCTTATATATGCATATATATGCTATTTTGTAGGTATTTATGCATATTTAAAATATATAGGAAAATATTAGGTATCAACAACTGCCCCTCTTTACCCAAGAAGGATGAAAAAGTTTTTGGGTAAAGAAATGATGGCCAATTTTGACCGGATGGGATGTTTTGAAAGACAGAGGTCGAGCTCCAATTTTTGAGTTGCCTACATATCCCTGGTTTTACAGGAATCAGGCCATGTGTAGTTCTGGATTCACCTACGAAGTATGCCGATGAAAATATTGTAAGAACAGACACGAGATGTGGAAGCGGCTACGATCGGGACGGTCAGAGGGAACTGGAGCGAGATCACTCCTGCTAGGATAGCGGTTGCTTATTGGTTACCTATAGATAAAAGATGCTCCAAATGTGTTTGCAAAAATTTAAACATGATGCAAATTCCCTTCGGACCATGAAGGTTGTCTTCGGACGGTTAGAGATGACGTCCTGGGCCATGAATTGTTTGATGAGGGATTCACAGGCCATGAAATGATGTTCTCGGGCCATGAAAATGGTGCCTCTAAACCATGACATCTTTGAAGAATGATGTGCAAGTTCGATAGATCCTCAGGCCATGGTATAGTGTCTTCCGGTTATGAGGATGGTGCCTTTAGACTATGACACCTGTGGACAGATTGGCGATATTTCAGCCCATGATATGCAATAATATGATGTAACAAGACAAAGCTTAGTCTTGTGAGGTTGAGGGCAAGCTTAGCCCGAAAGATGAGCAAATAGGTAGTGCCGGAGAGACAACGCTTAGTCTCGGTGAAAGAACGTAAATTGGAGGGAGAGTTTAGCCTCATGCAGGTATGGAGACAGAGCTTAGTCTCATGCAAATGAAGGTAGAGATTAGCCTTATGTAAATATGGAGTCCGGGATTAGACTCATGTAGGGAGAATACAATGCTTAGCCTTATGCAAATATGAAGGTAGAACTTAACCTCATGCGGGATAGGGCTTAGTCCCATGCAAATGGAAGGCAATGCTTAGCCTTATGCGGATATGGAGTCGTCTTAGCCTCATGCAAAATTCAGGATAGGGCTTAGTCCCATGCAAATGAAAGGAAATGCTTAGCCTTATGCGGATATGGAGTCGGCTTAGCCTCATGCAAGATGGGAGACAAGGCTTAGTCTCATGCAAATACGGAGTCAGAGATTAGACTCATGCAAATATGGAGTGAGAGGTTAGACTCATGCAAATATGGAGTCAGAGATTAGACTCATGCAAATATGGAGTCAGGGCTTAGACTCATGCAAGATGCGGGACATGGCTTAGTCCCATGAAAATGGAAGGCATTGCTTAGCCTTATGCAAAATGGAGGTAAGGCTTAACCTCATGCAAGATTCGGGACACGGCTTAGTCCCATGCAAATATGGAGTCAAGGATTAGACTCATGCAAATATGGAGCCAGAGATTAGACTCATGCACATATGGAGTCAGAGATTAGACTCATGCAAATGCGGAGTCAAGGCTTAGAGTCATGCAAATGTGGAGTCAAAGATTAGACTCATACAAATGTAGAGTCAGAGATTAGATTCATGTAAATGTGGAGTCAAGGATTAGACTCATGCAAAGAGAAAATAACATATAAGGGTAGAGCGTATCTTAGCTAGGATATGTTCAGCATCTAATGGCCGGATGGATGGTAAACCTACTTTGTGTACAAATGCTATCATCAAATGTGCCTGCGTTCAAAGAAAAATCGTAAGTTTCATGAGGGGAGGTTGGTTCTTGCTTCTCTCTAGAAGCCCCTTTCAAGTTCCCCTAGGTAGCACCTGACTGTTATGAAAAATAGAATTTTCGAAAAATATGCATTCATTGATAAAATTGGATTGTTTTGGAAACATATTGATATATCAAGTAACTTTTGATGAACTAGCGACTGTGACACATTTCAAAGGCATGGCACCTCTCTTATGTTGGAATTTTGAGGGTCATCCTCAAAATTCTGCCCTAGTTTGGTAGATGTCTTTTTTTTGTTTGCAGATGGCGGACATCGCTGAATCTTCTTTGAAATTTTGAGAATCCTTCTCAAAATTCTGCCCCAGTTCTTGACTGATTATTGACTTCCTGGCATGTGATGGCACTGGCTGGACATGCTCCGGAATTTTGAGGACCCTCCTCAAAATTCAGCCCCAGTTTCTGATTCTGGGGAAAAATGAAAATTTTATTATGATATGACCAAACCCATAAGGCTGCCTATGTATCCCCTCTTAAATGGGAATCAGGTCAAGCGTAGTTCAATTGAATCAGAAAAGAAATGTGAAATAATTTAAGAATAATATCTCTTGACTGCGTCTGAATTGATTGGTTTCGGCCAGATTTCTCCATCTATCTCTGCAAGTATGAGTGCTCCTCCTGTTAGTACTATGTGAACCATATACAGACCTTGCCAATTGGGAGAAAATTTTCCTTTTGCTTCATCTTGGTGTGGGAAAATCTTTTTCAATACCAGTTGTCCTAGTGCGAACTGTCTTGGTTTGACCCTTTTATTGAAGTCCCTGGTCATTCTGTTCTGATAAAGTTGGCCATGACATATTGCATTCATCCTCTTTCCATCGATAAAGGCCAATTGTTCATAGTGACTTCTTACCCATTCCGCATCGATGAGCTCAGCTTCCTATATGACTCTTAAAAAAGGAATCTCTACCTCGGCTAGAATGGTAGCCTCGGTACCATAAACCATCATATAGGGGGTTGCCCCAGTTGACGTGCAAACTGTGGTGCGATACCCTAACAGAGCAAAGGGTAACTTCTTATGCCACTGCTTGTGATTTTCCACCATTTTCCTTAGTATCTTCTTAATGTTTTTGTTGGCAGCTTCTACGGCTCCATTCATCTGAGGTCTGTAGGCAGTAGAATTCTTGTGCTTGATTTTGAAAGTTTCACATATAGCTTTCATCAGATCACTATTGAGGCTGGTAACATTGTTAGTAATAATGCACTTAAGAACTCCGAATTGGTAGCAGTCTCGTCGTTTCCCAAATTTACTGCTTCTGTTTTGTCCAAGTTGGATTTAGGCTTGTTCTCAAAATTCTCAACTTCTCTAACACTTTCCTAGGGTATCTTATCTTCTTCCTCTGAGTCATTATTCTCATGTTGCGTTGCATTATTACATGTCACAGTCACTGGTTTATCAGGAAAAGTAATAACAACACTGTAGAAGGGAAAAATATAAAAATAGTAATGAATAATGATAAAGGACAAATGCATTTGGATAAAACTGAGAAAATTGTTCAAATAAAGCTTGGTTCGATGGATCGAGCATTTATTTTAAGCAAAGAAATCTTAAAACAAAATTGCTGAAAAATTTAAATGCCTATAACAGCCATAAATTCTGTCAAGCTACCCAGGGACTCGGCGGGCTCGAGATTGTGTGGCGGTCCAGTTTCTGAGGATAGCTCCCTTTGCCACGGTCTGAATGGAGAGGCCTTCTTCCTCCTCCTCAATTATGGCACTGCAATCCATATCCTCTTCTTCCAAGAACAAATCCTTTAGTCCAACTAGTGTTTCTTCTTCTGCAGTTCCCCATATTGTGTCTGCCTGATGGAAAGCTTGTTCTAAACGGGGTATCGGTTGCTCAAGAGGGTAATACGGTCCAAGCCATAGAAGCGACCATTCCCTGTACTCCTACCATGTATACTGGTATCCGATCCCAAAGGTGGTACCATGATTTTTCAACCGTATCGGCTTGGTGATACCCTGGATGTTCTTTCTCAACCCTTTGCCGTGTTCATATCCGGACCATGCTAGTATGATTTCTATTTTGTTACTCCACCACTTATCCTTATCGACGGCATTGACTCGTTCAATGTGATGATAGGTTTCCCCTCGCCTCCTTCTATGTCCAATGGTTTGACTAGTATAGATGGGGTTACTCCCATCTCCATGAATGATTACCTCCTGAAGGTTCCATTTGAACTTTACGACTTGATGTATTGTGGAGGGCGCGGTCCAGCAGCATGGATCCATAGGAGGCCCAACAAAAGATTATATGAGGTTGGTATGTCAAGCACTTGGAATTCAACGTCGAACCAAATTGGTCCCATCTGTAGGCAAAGGTTGATTTCCCCAATCGTGGCCCTCTGGGACCCATCGAAAGCCTTCACATTCATGCTTCCAGTCCGTATTTCATAGAAACCTTTATCCAACCTTTCCAGGGTGTCCAACGGACAAATGTTTAGACTCGAACCTCCATCAACCAGGACTCTGGCAATGAACTTGTCTTCAAATTGTACCGTAATGTGCAATGATCGATTGTGATTCAGACCTTCGAGCAGCAACTCATCTTCGTGGAAGATAATCTTATGGCTCTCCAGCACCTGACCGATCATGTTGGCCATTTCTCCACCGGTGATATTATTAGGTACATAAGCCTCGGTCAGTACTTTCATCAAGGCATTCTTGTGTGCCTTTGAATTCTGTAATAGTGAAAGGATAGATATCTGAGCAAGGACTTTGTTAAGGTGATCAACAATAGAATACTCTTTTGCCTGTACTTTCCTCCACAAGTCATCCAGTCCGGTCTCAATGACAGACTGCCTAGCAGTGGCATCCTTACTTGAACCTCCCAGGTGTTCAGGTGTGTAGACTTTTCCCGCTCTAGTCATCCCTTGTGCGACACCAAATTCCTCTATCTTAGTCTTCCCTTTTCGCCGAGCCTCGGCGACATAATCCCAAGGTATCACTTTTGAGTTGAATGGGGGTGTGGTTGACACCGTCACAGTAAAAGGTGTGACCACTTCTACTTCACACAGAGCGGGAGTGGCCGTGGGTGGAGTTACCTCCACCTCAAATGGAGCTGATGCCGTTACCTCCACATCAATAGGTGCCTGAGTCTGAACCACGATGGGAGTAAGTGCGACTATAACCTTAAAGTCATCGCCTTCTTAGATAAGCCCGATTGACCCCTCAGGGTCCCATTCCTCATTTGTTTCTATAACATGTACATCGTCACCTCTATGATCAGGGAGCGGATTGATGCAGACATTAGGTGCGGCTTCCTTCGCCTGTATGACCTTGTTGTCAATGAGTGCCTGGATCTTATCCTTCAATGTTCGGCACTCAGCAGTGGTGTGCCCTTTCATACCGGAGTGGTATGAACAGGTTTTGTTCGGATTGTCCTATTGGGATGGATTTTCTAACGCTACAGCGGGAACATGAGTGACGAAACATGTGGCCTTTAACCTTTTATATAATTGGTCGATGGGCTCAGCGATGGCGGTGTATTGTCTGGGTGGCTTGCGGTCGAAGTTGGGTCTTGGTCTTGGATAATTTTGGCGAGTTGATGGTGACTAGAAGTGGGATGGTTGAGAATTATAGGTATGATGGACAACGACTGGTTGGGAATATCTGGGAGATGAAGGTTGATATGTAGGTGGTGATGCTTGGTATGTAGGTGAAGGTGTTTGATAGGTGAGTGGAGATGCTTGATATGTAGGTGGAGGTGTCTGGTATATGGGTAGGGGTGTTTAGTATGTGAGTGGAGTTTTTGGGCCTTGGGCCACCATCACTACCCAAACATCTCTTTTCTTCGATATGCCACCTGATTGGAGTGCCTTATCCGTGGCTTGCAGTGCCTCAAAATTTGTTACCATCCCGCTCTTGATTCCTTCCTCGATCCTTTCCCTAAGCTTGATGATGTCAGAGAATTTGTGATTTTCGATGACCATCAATCTCTCATAAAATTGTGGATCCTATGCTCTGACAAAGAATTTATTCATCTGTTCTTCGTCCAAAGCGGTTCCGACCTTGGCGGCTTCCGACCTCCATCGAGTAGCATATTCGTGGAAAGTCTCAGTAGGCTTATTCTTGAGATTCTGGATGTAGAAGACATCAGGTGTATTTTCTGTGTTGAACCTGAACCGGTCCATGAAATCTGACGCCATGCTTACCCAATTTGACCATTTCTTGGGATTCTGGCTGATATACCAAGACAATGCGTCCCTAGTAAAGCTCCTCAAAAAGAGCTTCATCCGAATATATTCAACTTTTCCAACCCTGACAAGTTTATAATAGTAAGTCCTAAGGTGAACCTTGGGATCACCTGTACCATCGAACATTTCGAACTTGGGAGGTTTGTACCCCTCTGGCAGTTCCATATTGGGCTGTATGCACAAATCTTTATAGTTCAAACCTTCTATTCCTCTATCGCCTTCAACACCTTGAACTCGGCTTGTTAGCTTCTTGAGTTCTTCGGCCACGTTCTTAATGAGCAGGTCCTTTTCAGAGGATTCTGGTGTACAGGAGATGGGCTGGGTAGTATGTGGTATAGTTTCCACGTATATGGGATTGCTTTGATGGGTGCCAGGGACTTGGGTATAGTGATGGTCATTGGTAGAGTTTTGTGGATTGGGAATGAGTGGTGGTGTATTTTGGAGAGTGTGGTAAGTGGTAGAGTTGGTATCGGCAATGGATTGATATTTTGTGGTGGAGTTGCGTATTAATTTGGTATGGTAGGATTTTATGGCTATTGGTTTTGTGTGTTCTGAGGAGGTGTTGGGTTCTTTGTGTTTTGTTGGTGGATATCGGGGACATTGAGGGTAAGTGACAGGTTTGCCAAATTGCGGACCTGCTCCAGTTCTCCTTGTAATTCTAGTATCTTTTGTTCCAGCCTCAAAACCAGGTCATTCGGGGCCGGAGTACTACGGTCATCGGAAGTCTCTGCGTTATCAATATTTCCCTTTCGAATTCCACTTAAGTCGTCCATCTTTGATTTCTCTCTACTTTTGTGATGCTTGGAGAAATTTAAATTCCAATAAATGCTTCATGTCATAATATATAAAAATAGACGAATCCCAAAACGACACTAAGATAATAATAAAATAAGTCACTACTGGCACTTGGCCTTATTATATTTTAGGAAAAAGCAAATAAATCTAGCCTATTTGGTCCTAGAAGGACCTTCCCCAGATTGAATGTTCTCGTTGATCAAATCCTCCAGTTCGTGTAGGTTTATCAGTAAAAATGCCTTTGCCAAATGTTCTCCTTTGTTTTCTTCAGCGTTCTAGCAGTCAGTGACTCTCTTCCTTACTTTTCCATCCAATTCCAACAGGCTGTATTCCAGATATTCCAACTTTTCACTAGATTTGGTGGCCCTATCTTTCCATTCATTGATTTGGTCATTTGATAGAAGATTCCTCCACCAGTATAGCAAGAGTGAGGGTGTGCTAACAATACCGAAGCTGGGGACCTCGTTCCTCATTTTCTCCAAAAAAAGGGTTAGGCCTTACCCCCACCAGACTCAACTATTTATACATTTATGATCAACGTATCGGCATTTAGTTCTCCAAATTAATGCACAGAACGTGGTTGTGTCCGTTGGGATTGTGGAAAACCCGATGGACTTTGGATAAGGCTTATCTTAAAGGATCATTATGTGGACAACATAACTAATCTGACTAGGTTTGACCATGATGCATGCACAATTTAACCGAAGTAAGGCTTTTATAGGGTTTTAGACTGGTACCCTCAAGCGGACAACTCGAGGGGGAAGGCACGGAACCTTCGACTGCACCACTGATCGACTGGTTTTACCGCAAATAAGCCTTTCTAAATTTAAGGGTAGTAAATAGGAAGGGCACAACCACTCATTAAAGCATTGCTATAGGATTTGATACGCACGAGTGGATTATGATGTAGAGCATGATTTATGCAGCAATTAATAACATGTAGGCAAGTATTTTCACGTTGGAAAATAAATACAGCATTTAGATAATTGAAAAGATAGTTACATAAAAAAGGAAAACAAAGAGACAAGTCAGTTTTCAAAATCATAAATGCTTAAAAGAAACAACAGTTAAATCCAAATAAGGGAGCAGGGTATGGGATAAGCATGCTTGGACTAATTTATAAATACAAGTTCGTTATGGTAAGAGCCTAAAAGATATCCCCAGCAGAGTCGCCATGCTGGCGTGCCCCTTTTTTTTCCTCCGCGGAGAGGAGTCTGAGTTTTGACATTCCATGGGGTGTAATGACTCATTTCCTTTTGCGAATTGGGTATTTGAAGAGTCTCCACCTAATGGATTATGGTACATTAAGGAACCTAGAGCGATTAACTCATGTAACTAGTTTGCATTACCAGAGATTAGGGTAAGGGCTCGAAGTAACCTCGAGGGGAAGGTGTTAGGCACCCCTCTTGGTCCATAACTGTGGGTCCCGACCGAACTTATATTTACAAATTAGTCCATATAAATAGCTGAATCAAATAAGTTTCAAGTAAAGCACGTTGGATAACTCAAGTAGTAAGATAAGGTTTAAACAAGTTGTAGAAGATAAAAGTTTTGAATAGAGAAAGTATTAGGTAAAGAGGGGTCCTAGGTTGTTTGTCCTATAGGATCACCCCAAGCAATATCCGGTAAACACTCCTCGACGAGGGGCTACATGTGACATTAACGCGTAGTCATCATATCCCATGTCTACCCTTTCTATCCGCTATTGGTCATGCAAAGCGAGTGTTGTGGTCATTGACTCCTATTGCGTGCTGCTACCCGTCCCTTCTTAATAGTCCTGGAGGGAATTAGGAACTCTACCTATAGGTGGTTCTAGACGTACCCCTATGGCTTTAAAGGCAAAAATCTAAGGCGACAATCAAAAAACATTTAGGACTTCCACATAATGGGAGCAATTAAGAGGCTCACAATTCCTCCTCAAATAAACATACAGGTAGCACGACTCAAACACAAGTAAGGTCTTTATTAATCAAAATCCTAAAGCAAGATTTCTAAGTGATTATGCAAAATAGACCACTTTTAGATCCAGAAGTTATAACCTATTAGTTGCCTAGAGACTCCTCTTTAAAAGCTTATTAGAATTAGAAACGTTGAACGACAAAAACAGTTTCAGGGAAATGTAGATTTTGAAAATGCCCTAAGGCTTTCCTATATGCAGTATACTGTGTCTATATTAATGCAGAAATGAACAGGATTTCAAAATACACCCTTGTGATACCTATGGGCAGGATATCTAATGAGATTAAAGCAATTTTGAAAGAGCTAGTTTCAAGAAATGTCATTGATTAATAAGACAAGTTTAAGAAGATGAACTAGGCGTAATGATATTGATTTATCAGGCAAATTAGATTATCCGACATAATTGCGAATAGAAATCCCTATAGGCATGGTATCTAGGAGTATTACTGGTTTTAGTCAATTTGCAGTAACATATGAAAGACTTATTAGAATTGAATCGGAATAAGATCCTATAGACGTTGTATCTATACTTGAATTGATTTAAGACACGATCGTTTGAAAACCTATGAACATGACTTCGAAAATACAGAACCTTAAGAACATAATTTCTACTTGATGCAAACGACATTGGAAGTGGAAACCTATAGTCATGATGTCTATTATGCAAACGAAATCAGATTCAACAAGAGTAAAACCCTATGAACATGTTTTCTGTAGAGTAAAGCAGGCAGATTTGAAAGTAAAGCCCTAAGAGCAGGATTTCTACCCATATTACCCCATAAAGTACACATCTACCCACCCTTTTTACTAAATACCCCAAATATCTGTTTACAAATTATTACAGGCCAATAACTGAATCACATAAGTGAAATGGAAAATCAAGAAGTTATTCTATAGAGAGCCTACAATCAGGCACAAATTTCCCAAAGCCTCCAATGGTCTTACAATCCTCATTTGCATAGACAAATTAGAATCTAGGTGCATTAAAGTTCCCTTAGGGTCTCAAGGACCCCGGGCAATGCTTACACCTAGAATTAGTAAACAAGCATTGAACCAGTGTAGTGTGGAATGGCTAGCCTCAGTATGCCAAAGTTCAGAGGGTTCTCAAGAGGAGTCAGTATACATATTAGAAGGGGCAGAACTTATTAACTAAGAGTAAAGTGGAAGTGTAGGACACATGTTGAAAGAAGTCTGTTTTGAAAACAACTAGTAAAGTAATAGAGGTTGTTTGAAAGAGGTTGGAGTGGTAAACAAAATCAAGCACTACATAGAATCCAAATGAACTCAGTAGTCACACATGGGTTAAAGGGTTTGGGGATACACAGACATTTGACTGCAGATACATAACCCCAGCAAAGGGTCTTAGGACTGGTTCAGACATGCTCAGATATAGTTGACACTGACATAATCACAAACTAGTCATAAGGAGCATAAACACATAGAGGGGGATAAGGATTTGGTATTCACAAAAATGGTAAGTACACAGTAGGTAAAACAGTTGTCCAGGCATGCTTTGAATCATATAAGGGAATACATTGATTTAAAGGGAGGGGAGTCATACTAGCATGCTGATAATATAACCTAACTACAGACTTCACAACCGAACCACAAGTAAAAGCAAGCTAGAAATAAAAGAAACTGAAACAAGAAGAGAAGCATGTTGTTGTTGAGGCTTTAAATTAAACTAGGACATACCAGTGAAGATAGAAGTAAGCAGAATAAAAGAACCAAAGAGCACAAAGGATTAGCCTTGGATTGCAGCCAGCTAGGAGTAGCAAATAGCACAAGAGAGGGGGAAGAACAAGGATTTTTAATAAGAGAGGAGTTTTTGAAAAACCAAGTGTCCGTCTCTTATTTGTAAAAGACTTAGAGTATTTATAGTTGAAAGTAGATAGTGGAATAAGGTAAAAATTATAGCAATATGCTAATTTAAGAACTCAGAATCAATCAATTAGAGAATCAAGGAAGCTCTCCCTTAAGTTAAGGGAATCAAGATCAAATGGAAAGATGCAACACCATATAAGGCAGGAAGAAGAATTAGTGCATGATTAAATAAGGAAGGAGTCAAGGTTCAGTAGGCATAAAGTAGTCAATTAGGACAAAATTTAGAGAGACCCAATTAAGGAAAGACTAAGTAAAACAAAGTACCATAGTAAATAAGGTAATAAAATCAGTTAATTTAAATAGACGAGTAGAATTCCAGGGCTTTGAAAGAAAATCTTTCAATTACCATCACTTAAGGAGAATCAGAATTAATCATGGGGAGTCATGATTCTATCTTCTCAACATATAAATAGAGACGAATGAACAGGAGTAGCAAACAAACAAGGTCAGCTATATAGACAGAAAGAAACAAGATATGAGCAAACACAATCATATAGAGGTGATATAAGTAGGCTAAAGATTTAGCAGAACATATGTGAGGCATGGTGAGAGATTAACAAGAATCAGGTAAATAGGCTAACACACAGAACCAAGGCAAAAAAAATGCTAACACACAGAACCAAGGCAAAGAAAATCATGCTAACACACAAAAACAAAGTAAATAAAAAATATCTTTAAAAAATTAGTGATTTTAATAGAGTCGAGTTAAAAAGCAGTAGGAACATAAAATCGGTCAAAATAAGCAAGGAAAATGGTTTAATCATGAAGAAATCGGTTGGAATAGGTGTAGAAAGAACTTTGAGAAAACCCCTAGTTTTTAAAGAAAGTAAAATGATTTAAAAATGAGTATCTTTCAGAAGAAGTCCAAAAATAGGCAAATCATAGAAGGAAATAGGCTTTAACCATGAAAATAACACAGATCTGAGAGATTCAAAAGAGAGTTAGGGTTTCAAAGGGAAACCCAAATAGAAATCAAAAGAACCTGTTGTAACTTCACAAATCGTAACACATATGGTGTGATTTTGCCCAAAATCACACCAGAGAAACCTCGAACAATATAGTCGGAAACCCTACGTCCAAATCAACATGGCCTAGGGCCCTTGAAGGCCTTAGAGATGATGAGCAAGGTGATGAGAGACCCATTGGAGGCTTGGGGTTGAAGGAGGTAATCGGAGATGACCGAAGCAGTTTTAGGGTTAGGTTTGAGAGAGGAGAAAAGATAAGAGCATCTGAAGGCGGCGCCTTTGGAAAAATGACTTAGGGTTAGGGGTCATTTGGAAATTAAAAAGGAAAGGAAGAATAAGGGTCGTTGATCTAAAAGATCAACGGCCAGGGTTTATGATGGCTTGGGTCAGGTAGACGTGTATAGGGCCTGGGTCGGGTGATTGGGTAATAAATTGGGCTGGAGAGGGGTCCGATTTAGGCTATAATTGAAAGCCAGATTTGGCTATAATTTAAATAGCCAATTTCCCCCCTATTTAATTTATTAAAATAATAGGTAATTTCTGAAAAATAATTTAAAGTGCAAAAATGATTTAAAATACATAATTGACAATTCAAAAGTATGGGGACCAATTTTATGCATATAAAATATAATTATACCTTAAAATGGGCTAACATTGCAATTATATGCAGTTTAGCTTAAAAATTACTAAATGTAATTATAAAAATGTATAAAAATTATACTATCTATATTTTGGCATGGGTATAGAAATTAAATAAATTAATTATCAAAAAAAATAATATTAAGAATAATTATTTGTGATTTTATGGATAAAAGGGGAGAAAATAAATCAATTTAAACCCTTAAAATTATGGAAAAAATAATAAAAGCCTTGTGCATGCTTATATATGCATATATATGCTATTTTGAAGGTATTTATGCATATTTAAAATAATTGGGTATCAACACTAGACATGCACCGGCCTTGGTTTCTACAATTCGAGAGAGGGTCCGATCGTTTATTGAGAGACTCCATCCCAGCATCAAGACTAATATAGTCCAGGAGTTAGAGACAGATATCTCGTATCAGCAGGTGGTGAGTATTGATAGGAGAGTGGAGGGCATGCTTGCTCGGGAGAGGGAGGAGAGAGAGGCCAAGAGGTCTCGAGAGTCTGGCCATTATCGGGTGCCCGTGCCCCAGCTGCAGTTTGACATGGTAGGGGCTATGTGAGTCACCCCGTTCATTTAGCTCTTCCAGCTTCCAGCGGTGTTCTAGCCCCTTCTAGGCCTTAGGAGCCTTATTATGCACCTCCAATATCTAGTGTTCCTCCTGCACGGGGTGCTTTTAGTGGTCAGTCTAGCAGACCTGGCCCGATCTAGCCACGCTCTCCCAGAGCTTGTTTTGAGTGTGGCCACACTCGCTATAGAGTGAGGGATTGTCCTAGACTTAGGAGGGGTGTGCCTCCACAGACTTCTCAGGCACTGAGTGCTCTACCAGGCCCCAATGCTATGATTACAGCACCAACTACTACTCCACCTACTCAGCCAGCTCGAGGTGGATGTCGAGGAGGTAGAGGTCGCCCTAGAGGGAGAGGCTAGGCCAGATACTATGCCCTTCCCGCTCGTACAGAGGCAGTTGTTTCTGACTCTGTCATTACAAGTATTGTACCAGTTTATCATATTGAAGCATCGGTTCTATTTGATCTAGGCTCCATGTATTCCTATGTGTCATCTTATTTTGCCCGCATTTGGGCGTATCTCAGGATTCTTTGAGTTCCCCTGTTTATGTGTCTACTCCTGTGGGAGATTCTCTTGTTGTGGTGTAACAACCTAGAAGGTTGTTTCGAGAGTTATAGACTCGTTCCCCCATTTCCTGCTTCTTTTGTGTTCTTCAGTTGTATTTTGATTTACCAAGTTAGTCGGTTTGGGTTCGGTGAGGTTTCAGAGTGAATTGACACACTTAGCCTCTTACTGGAAGGTTTAAGTTGGAAACGTTGATCTGCTATTGACTTATGTATGAACGACCTCGGATATGGATTTTGATGGTTCTGGTAGCTCCATTAGGAGATTTTGGACTTAGGAGCGCGTTTAAAATATGATTTGGAGGCATATAGTAGAATTAGGCTTGAACTGGCGAACGTTGGAATTTTGGCGATTTTGGTCGGCTGTGGAAATTTTGATATCGAGGTAGGATTGGATTTCTGGAAGTTGGAGTAGGTTAGTGGTGTCATTTTTAACTTGTGTGCAACATTTGAGATCATTCGGACGTGGTTTAGCGAGTTTCGGCATCAGTTGTGGAATTCGAAAGTTTAAAAGTTCTCAGGCTTGAATCCAAGTGTAATTTGGTGTTTTGATATTGTTTTGAGTAATTCAAAGGTTCGACTAAGTTCGTATGTTGATGTATGACTTGTTGGTATGTTTGATTGAGGTCCCGAGGGGCTCGGGGTGATTCCAGATGGTTAATGGAGAGTTTGGAACTTGGAAATTTCAGCTGAAGCTGCTGTTGCTGCTAGTGTTTCTGCACCTACGGAGTGGGGACCACAGGTGCGCTTGGGAAGCCGCAGATGTAGACATAGAGGATTTTGGTCTTTTTTGCAGAAGCGGAAGGTGAGGTCGCGAGTGCGATGGGTTGGCCGCACATGCGGAACCTGGTGCATTAAGTGAGTTCCGCACCTGCAATAGAAATTCTATAGGTGCGGTGTTGCAAAAGAGGAAATAGGACCGCAGGTGCGGTTTTGCTAGGCAGAATACCCCACCTCGAGGTTTTGTTCTCCATTTTCGATTTTGGGTTTGAAGAACTCGGGAGATAGGCGATTATTTGTAGGATTTCAAGGAGCAGCGTTATAGTAAGTGATTCTAACCTATAATGGTATAAATTTCATGAATCCATGGCTTGTTTCATCATCCAATTGGGAATTCGAGCTAGAAATTTGAGAATATAGGACTTGGAAATTGGAGAGTAGATTTTGAGGATTTGAGTAACCGAATGAGGTCGGATTTTGATAAACTTGGTATAGTTAGACTCGTGAGCGAATGGGCTTTCTAGTTTTGTGACTTTTATCGGATTTCGAGACGTGGGCCCGGGGTCGAGTTTGAGTGAATTTTGGGATTTGGCCTATAATTTGGTATTTTTCTTGTTGAATTGGTTCCTTTAGCCTATATTAATCGTATTGTATTGCTTGTGGCTAGATTCGGGAAGTTCGGAGATGGGGTCGAAAGGCAAAGGCATTGTGGAGTAGGAGTTTGCTTGGTTTGAAGTAAGTAACGCTTCCAAACTTGGTTATGAGGGTTCGAAACCCCGAACTATGTGTTATGTGATTAGTATTGAGGTGACACACATGCCAAGTGATGGGGCGTGCACCGTGAGAATTGTGGCATGGGTGATTCCATGGCACTGTTTCGTGACTCTATCCTGTTGATTTCCATGTTTTCTTTATGTGATAACATAGTTGAGCTGTAAATCATGCTAGATATCATGTTTAGGCTTTGTGCCGGTATTGTTTGGAGCCTTAGAGGTCATTTTTTGTTGTCATCTCACTACTTTTTGCTTAATGTTCTATACTCAGTCATGATCATGTATTTTTCATATCATATCTTAGTCTGAGTTAATTATGATTCATCATATCATTGTTCCGAATTATTTTCATGACATCGTGAGCTCGTGGTGAGACTGGAGAGGTTAATAACTGAGTGAGGCTAAGAGCCCGGTTATGAGTGACAATTATGGGATCGGGTTGCACACTGTAGCGACTATATTGATGATTATGATAGCGCTTGGGCTGCAGAAGCCCCTCCGGAGTCTGTAACACACCCTAGTGAGCGCAGTTGATATTATTGAGGGGTGGATCTTTCCTGGATATGGATCTTGTCCAAAGCATTGATACCTAGAGATGGATCTTCTCCACAGGGCTGGAATAGCCTTCCTCGGTACTGAGTGGGCGTTGTCAATGATGTGTATGCATTCTGGGATGGATCTTCCCTAGGTCGGATGGCCATATACAATACCGAGTGGTTGAGCACTTGATAGTGGAGTTGCATGGTGCATTTTCATACATTCTGTGCATTGGCATGTAGAGATTAGCTGAGCTCTATACCTCATATTGCTCGGATCTGTATTTACTTTACTTCTTGAGGTGAATACTTGAATTGAAATCATGTCTACTTTCCTGCACAGTGTACTTCTATTTACCTGTTGAGGTTAAGTTCGTCACTACCTATCAGTCCATAATTTCGACTTGTTACTTACTGAGTTGGTGTACTCACGTTACCCTCTGCAGCTTGTGTGCAGATCCAGGTATTTCTAGGCACGATAGCCGCCGCTGATATTTTCTATTGCTAATCATTAGAGTTAGTAAGGTAGTTATCTGCCGATCGTAACCCTGCTTTCTTCTTCTCTATCTTCCCTGTAGTTGTATTTTGGATTTTTCCCAGAATGTGTTAGTCTTGTTATTATCAGAACAGTTTGTAGTAGTTGCTCATGGCTCAATGCCACCCCGATGTTTGGGGCTTTATTTTCTACAATTCTATTTTTGAGTTCAACTCGTGTTTTCTTTTATGAAATTTTGCTAAACATGATGTCTTTTGGCATAGCTTTAATGAATCATTGTAGTATTGTGGAATTCGGCTGGCGTAGTATTATTGATAGGTGCGATCACGACAGGTTTGAGTTTAGGATCATGACAAGTTGGTATTAGAGCCTAGGTTATATAGGTCTCACGAATCATAAGCGGGTTTAGTAGAGGCTTGCGGATCGATATGGAGATGTCTATACTTATCTTTGAGAGGCTGTAGAACCCTTAGGAAACTTCACATTCTTGAAATCTTATCATGCGAATTTGTTGATACTGGTAACTAAACTCTATTATTCTGTTCTCTCATAAATGGTGAGGACACGTGCTACCGGGCAGGATGGATAGCCACCAGTACCACCAGCTGGGGCCGCGAGAGGACGAGGTCACGGTAGAGGCCATGGTAGGGGAACGAGTGTAGCACGCATAGCAGCTAGTTACCCCAGTACAGGAGCATGTCCCAGTTGTGGATGCACCGGTGGGACCAGCTCAGGCACCAGCTGTGCCCTTCGTGATTCCAGGTCTTCAGGGGACCTTAGCTCAGATTTTGGCCGTGTGCACCAATCTTGCTCATGCGGTCTCTATTTCTACTACAACAGCCATTTTTCAGGCAGGGGGAGGCACTTAGACTCCCGTCGCCCGTACACCCGAGCAAGTTGTTCAAGGATTTCAAACACCAGGGGCACCACCAGCCCAGCCGGTTGTAGCTGCTCAAGACTATGTGGTTCTTGCCATGCCTGATGATGAGCAGCGAATATTGGAGAGGTTTGGTAGACTTCAGCCTCCGACTTTCAGTGGTGCAGAGGGCGAGGATGCCCAGGGTTTCTTGGATAAGTGTTAGAGGATTCTTTGTACAGCAAGTATTTTAGAGACTAGTGGGGTCTCGTTTACTACTTTTCAAATCTCTGGAGCTGCCTTCACTTGGTGGGAGGCTTATGAGAGGCGTAGGCTGGTTGGTGCAATGCCGCTTACATGGCAGTAGTTCTCTATTCTCTTCCTAGAGAAATATATGTCGCAATCCCGTAGAGAGGAGCTGCGCAGGCAGTTTGAGCAGTTGAGTCAGGATGATATGACTGTGACGTAGTATGAGATGAGATTTTCTGAATTATCCCGTCATGTTGTTTGATTGGTTCCCACAGATAGAGAGAGGATCAGGAGGTCTGTTGATGGACTCGCATATCAGCTGCAGATTCTTATGACTAGAGAGAGGGTGTCTAGTGCTTCTTTTGAGGAGTTTGTTGACATTGCTCGGGTGTTTTGAGAGGGAGTCCAAGAGGATCCAGGGATCTGGTAGTTTTGGTGGTGTTCCTTCTGAAGGTCAGTTTCACCACGGCAGGGGTCGTCCCTTCAGACTTGCTCAGACGGCTTGTCCAGCTCACCATGGCGCATTACCTGGCCATGGTTCTCACAGTTCACATCAGGGACACTCATCTCTCAGTGCCCTTCCAGCTCAGAGTTCGTCTCAGGAACCATCAACTCAGGGTTCATTTATGCATGGTCCTTCTAGCGGTATCCCGGTGCTCGGGGCTCCCTTTAGTCCCCACCGCCATTTGCAGGGTGATATTGCTTTGAGTGTGGGGATTTGGGTCATATCAGGAGGTTTTGTCCCCACCTTATGGGAGGTTCATCCCAACAAAGGAGTCAGCCTTCAGCTTCAACACAAGTTACTTCACAACCCGCCTAGCCAGCTCGGGGTGGAGGTCAGTCAGCTAGGGGTCGTCCTAGAAAGGGAAGCCGATAATGTGGCGGTCAGGCCCACTTCTATGCACTCCCTGCTAGACCACATGCTATTTCTTCAGACGCTGTGATCACATATATTATCTCAGTTTTCCACAGGGATGCCTCTATATTATTTGATCTTGGTTCCATTTTTCATATGTGTCGTCGTATTTTGCTCATTATTTGAATAAACCTCGCGAGTCTCTTGTTTTATCTGTTCATGTATCTATACCAGTGGGCGATACTATTGTTGTGGACCGTGTATATCAGTCATATGTAGTGACTATTGGGGGACTAGAGACTAGAGTGGATCTATTGCTGCTTAGTATGGTTGACTTTGATGTGATATTAGGCATGGATTGGTTGTCTCCGTGTCATGCTATTCTGGACTATCACGCTAAGATGGTGACGTTGGCTATGCCGGGAGTGCCACAGATTGAGTGGCGAGGTTCGTCAAGTTATGTTCCCAGTAGTGTAATTTCATTCTTGAAGGCCCATCGAATGGTTGGGAAGGGTTGTCTTTTTTCGTTAGCTTTTGTGAGGGACATTAGTTTAGAGACTCCTACTATTGATTCAGTTCCGGTGGTAAGGGTTTTGATGGATGTGTTTCCTGCAGACCTGTCGGGCATGCCACCGGACAAGGATATTGACTTCGATATTGATTTGGTGTCGGGCACTCAGCCCATTTCTATTCCACCGTATCATATGGCATAGATGGAGTTAAAGGAATTGAAGGAACAACTTCAGGAACTCCTTGATAAGGGGTTTATTTGGCCTATTATGTCACGGTGAGGGTGCACCAATTCTATTTGTGAAGAAGCATGGCACTATGAGAATGTGCATTGATTACAGGCAGTTGAACAAAGTCACAATCAAGAGTAAGTATCCTTTTCCTCGTATTAATGATTTATTTGACCAGCTTCAGGGAGAGAGGGTGTTCTCCAAGATCGACTTGAGGTTAGGGTATCACCAGTTGAAGATTAGGGACTCGAACATTCTTAAAACAGCTTTCTGGACCCGATATAGTCATTATGAGTTCCTTGTGATGTCTTTTGGGCTAACCAATGCCCCAACAACATTCATGCATTTGATGAACAGTGTGTTTTGGCCTTATCTCAACTCATTCATTATTGTATTTATTGATGATATCCTGGTGTACTCTCGTAGCCACGAGGAGCACGCCAAGCATTTGAGATTTGTATTGCAGCGGCTGGGGGAGGAGAAACTTTATGCTATGTTCTCCAAGTATGAGTTTTGGCTCAGTTCAGTTGCATTTGTGGGGAGCTTGTTGTCTAGTGAAGGTATTCAGGTTGATTCAAAGAAGATAGAGGTGGTCCATAGTTAGCTCAGACCATCCTCATCCACACAGATTCATAGCTTTCTTAGTTTGGTGGGTTATTATCGTCGGTTCGTGCAGGGTTTCTCTTCTATTGCATGCCCTTGACCAAATTGACCTAAAAGGGTGCTCTTTTCAGGTGGTCGGATAAGTGTGAGGCAAGCTTTTAGAAGCTCAAAATTGTCTTGACCACAGATCCAGTGTTAGTTCTGCCACCAGCTTTAGGTTCTTATATAGTATATTGTGATGTTTCTCGGGTGGGTATTGGTTATGTATTGATGCAGGAGAGTAGAGCGAATGCTTATGCTTCGTGTCAGTTGAAGCCCCATGAGAAGAACTACCATGTTCATGATTTGGAGTTGGTTGCCATTGTTCATGCGTTGAAGATTTGGAGGCACTATCTCTTTGGTGTGTCTTGCGAGGTGTTTACTGATCATCGTAGCCTCCAACACTTGTTCAAATAGAAGGATCCAAATTTGAGGCAGCGGAGATGGGTGGAGCTGCTAAAGGACTATGATATTACCATTTTGTACCATCCGGGAAAAGCCAATGTGGTGGCTAATGCCTTGAGTAGAAAGGCGATGAGTATGGGTAGTCTTGCATTCCTCCCTGTTGGTAAGAGACCTCTGCAGTTGATGTTCAGGCTTTGACCAATCGATTTGTGAGATTGGATATTTCGGAGCCCAGTCGGATCCTAGCTTGTGTGGTTTCTCGGTCTTCCTTGTTTAATCATATCAAAGAGTGCTAGTATGATGATCCTCATTTGCTTGTCTTCAAGGACAAGGTTCTGCATGATGATGGGTATGGAGGATGCAAGGCCGGATATGTGCCCAATGTAGATGGGCTACGTGAGTTGATTCTAGAGGAGGCCCATAGTTCGCGGTATTCCATCCATCCGGGTGTTGCGAAGATGTACTAGGATTTGAGACAACACTATTGGTGGAGGAGGATGAAGAAGGACATAGTTAGGTTTGTAGCTTGGTGCTCAATTGTCAGAAGGTAAAATATGAGCATCAGAGATCGGGTGGCTTGCTTTAGCAGATAGAGATTCCAGAGTGGAAGTGGGAGTGGATCACCATGGATTTCGTAATTGGGCTCCCACAGACTTCGAGGAAGTTCGATGCAATTTGGGTGATTGTGGATTGGCTTACCAAGTCCGCGCACTTCATTCATGTGTGTACTACTTATTCTTCAGAGCGGTTGGTTGAGATCTATATCAAAGAGATTGTTCACCTTCATGGAGTGCCAGCTTCTATCATTTCAGATAGAGGCTCGCAGTTTACATCGCAGTTTTGGAGGGCCGTGCATCAAGAGTTGGGCACTCAGGTTGATTTGAGCACAACATTTTACCCTCAATTGGGCGGTCAGTCCGAGCGCACTATTGATATTTTGGAAGACATGTTGCACGCTTGTGTCATTGATTTTGGGGGTTTATGGGACCAATTTCAGCCACTCACGGAGTTTGCTTATAACAAAATTTATCAGTCGAGTATTCATATGGCTCCGTATGAGTATTTATATGGGAGACGGTTTAGATCGCCATTGGGTTGGTTTGAGCTAGGTGAGGTCAGGCTTTTGGGCACAGACTTTGTTCGGGATGCATTGGATAAGGTGAAATTGATCCAGGAGCAGCTTCACACGGCGCAGTCAAGACAAAAGAGTTATACCGACAGAAAGGTCTGTGATGTGTCTTAAATGGTTGGGGAGCAGGTTCTACTGAAGGTTTTACCCATGAAAGGTGTTATGAGATTTGGGAAGAAGGGAAAGTTGAGCCCTCGGTTCATTGGGCCTTTTGAGGTGCTTTGGAGGATTGGGGAGGTGGCCTATGAGCTTGCTTTGCCATCTAATTTATCGAGTGTCCATCTAGTATTTCATGTTACTATGCTTCAGAAGTATATCGACAATCCGCCTCATGTTCTGGATTTCAGCATGGTTCAGTTGGATGGTGATTTGACTTATGATGTGGAACTAGTGGCTATTTTGGAGCGGCAGGTCCGAAAGTTGAGATCAAAGAATATAGCTTCAGTGAAAGTGCAGTGGAGAGGTCAGCCCGTGGAGGAGGCTACTTGGGAGACTGAGCGGGAGATTCGGAGCACATATTCACACCTATTTGAGATTTCAAGTATGTTTCTAGACCCGTTCGAGGATGAACGTTTGTTTTAGAGGGGGAGAATGTAACGACCCGACCGGTCATTTCAAGAGTTATATCCCCGTTCCCCCATTTCCTTCTCCTTTTGTGTTCTTCAGCTATATTTTGATTTACCGGGTTAGTCGGTTCGGGTCCGGTGACGTTTTGGAGTGAATTGAGACACTTAGTCTCTTATGGGAAGGTTTAAGTTGGAGGAGTTAACTGTATGTTGACTTATGTGTGAACGACCTCGGATTTGAATTTTTATGGTTCTGTTAGCTTCATTAGGTGATTTTAGACTTAGGACCGCGTTCAGAATATGATTTGGAGGGCCGTAGAAGAATTAGGCTTAAATAGGCGAAAGTAGAAATTTTGGTGGTTGGTAGTGGAAATTTTGATATCGGGGTCGGATTGGATTTCTAGAAGTTAGAGTACGTTTGTGGTATCATTTTTGACTTGTGTACAAAATTTGAGGTCATTCGGACGTGGTTTAACGGGTTTCAGCATCGGTTGTAGAATTTGGAAGTTTAGAAGTTCTTAGGCTTGAATCCAAGTGTAATTTGGTGTCTTGATGTTGTTTTGAGTTATTCAAAGTTTTGACTAAGTTCGTATGTTGATATATGACTTGTTAGTATTTTTGGTTGAGGTCCCGAGGGGCTCGGGGTGATTCCGGATGGTTAACGGGGAGTTTGGAACTTGGAAATTTCAGCTGAAGCTGCTGCTAGTGGTGTTTCCGCACATGCGGAGTGGGGACTGCAGGTACGAGGTCGTAGGTGCGCTTGGGAAGCCGCAGATGCGGACATAGAGGAGTTTTGTCTTTTCCACATAAGCAAAAGGTGAGTTCGCAGGTGCGTTGGGTTGGCCGCAGATGCGGAACCTGGTGCATTAAGTGAGTTCCGCACCTCCTATGGAAATTCTGCAGGTGCGGTGCCGCAGAAGCGGAAATAGGACCGCAGATATGGTTTTGCTGGGCAGAAAACCCTAGCTCGAGGTTTTGTTCTCCATTTTCGATTTTAGTTTTGAGGAACTCGGGAGAGAGGCGATTTTTCGTAGGATTTCAAGGAGCAACGTTGGAGTAAGTAATTCTAACCTATAATGGTATAAATTTCATGAATCCATGGCTTTTTTTCATCATCCAATTGGGAATTCAAGCTAGAAATTTGAGAATATAGGGCTTGGAAATTGGAGAGTGGATTTTGAAGATTTGAGTGACCAAATGAGGTTGGATTTTGATAAACTTGGTATGGTTAGACTAGTGAGCGAATGAGCTTTCTAGTTTTGTGACTTTTATCGGATTTCGATACGTGGGCCCGAGGGTCGAGTTTGAGTGAATTCGGGATTTGGCCTATAATTTGGTATTTTTATTGTGGAATTGGTTCCTTTAGCCTATATTTATCGTATTTTTTTGCATGTGGCTAGATTCGGGAGTTCGGAGGTCGGGTCGAGAGGCAACGACATTGCGGAGTAGGAGTTTGCTTGGTTTGAGGTAATTAATGCTTCCAAACTTGGTTCTGAGGGTTCGAAACCCCGAACTATGTGTTATGTGATTAGTATTGAGGTGACGCACATTCCATGTGTCGGGTGTGCGGGCGTGCACCGTGAGAATTGTAGCCCTTGTGATTCCATGGCACTGTTTAGTGACTATCCTGTTGATATCCATATTTTCTTTATGTGATAACGTAGTTGAGCTGTAAATCATGCTAGATATCATGTTTAGGCTTGTTTGGACCCTTAACAGTCGTTTATTGCTGTCATATCACTAGTTTTCGCTTTATATTCCATACTCTGTCATGACCATGTATTTTTCATATCATATCTCAGTCTCAGTTAATTATTGATTCATCATATCATTGTTCGGGGTTGTTTTCATGACATTGTGAGCCTGTGATGAGACTGGACAGGTTAATGACTCAGTGAGGTCGAGAGCCTGGTTATAAGTGATAGTTATGGGATCCGGCTGCACGTTGCAGCGGTTATATTGATGATTATGATAGTGTTTGGGCTGCAGGACCCCCCTCCGGAGTCTGTAGCACACCCCCAGTGAGCGTAGTTGATATTATTGAGAGATAAATCTTCCCTGGACATTGATCTTGTCTGAAGTATTGATACCTGGAGATGGATCTTCTCCATAGGGCTGGAATGGTATTCCTCGGTAATGAGTGACTGTAATCAGTGATGTGTATATAATCCAGGATGGATCTTCCCTGGGCTGGATGGTCATATACAGTACCGAGTGGTTGAGCACTTGAGAGTGGAGGTACATGGTGCATTTTCATACATTCTGTGCATTGGCACGTAGAGATTAGCTGAGCTTTATACCTCACATTGCCCAGATCTGTATTTACTTTACTACTTGAGTTGAATACTTGAATTGAAAGCATGTCTACTTTCCTGCACAGTTTACTCATGTCTACCTGTTGAGGTTAAGTTCGTCACTACCTATCAGTCCATAGTTTGGACTTGTTACTTACTGAGTTGGTGTACTCACGTTACCCCATGCACCTTGTGTGCAGATCCAGGTATCTCTGGGTAAGGTAGTGGCTGCTGATACAACATTGGAGTTAGTAAAGTAGCTGTCTGGCGACCGCAGCTCTGCTTTCTTCTTCTATATCTTCCCCATACTTGTATTTTGGATTTTTCCCGGACTATGTTAGTCTTGTTATTATCAGAACAGTTTGTAGTAGTTGCTCATGACTCAGTGACATCCTGATGTTTGGGGCTTTATTTTTCGCAATTCCATTTTTGAGTTCAACTCTTGTTTTCTTTTATGAAATTCTGCTAAACATGATGTCTTTTGGCATAGCTTTTAATGAGCTATTGTAGTATTGTGGAAGTCAGTTGGCCTAGTACTACTGATAGGCATCATCACGACAGGTTTGAGTTTAGGGTCATGACATGTGGACCACGTGTATCGGTCATGTTTGATTACTCTTAGTGGTTTTGATACCAGAGCCATTTTATTATTGCTCATCATGGTAGACTTTGATGTTATTTTGGGCATGGACTGATTGTCTCCCATTATGCTATTCTTGATTGTCACGCCAAGACCGTGATGCTGGCTATGCCAAGTTTACTGCAGTTAGAGTGGAGGGGTACCTTAGATTACCCCCCCCCATCAGAGTTATTACATTTCTTAAAACTCAATGAATGGTTCAGAAGGGGTGTGACGCGTATCTAGCCCATGTGAGAGATGTCAATATTGATACCCCTACAGTTAAGTTAGTTCCAGTAGTGAGGGAGTTCCCTGATGTGTTTACAACTGATCTTCCGGGCATGTCGCCCGACAGAGATGTAGACTTTGGGATTGATTTGTTGCCGGGCACTCAGCCCATCTCTATTCGTCCAAATCGCATGGCCCCTCCTAAGTTGAAGGAGTTGAAGGAACAGTTACAAGAATTGCTTGATAAGGGTTTCATTCGGCCTAGTGTGTCACCTTGGGATGCTCCTGTCTTGTTTATTAAGAAGAATGATGGTTCTATGCGTATGTGCATTGATTATCGCCTACTGAATAAAGTTACAGTGAAGAACATGTATCCTTTGCCTCGTATCGATGATCTATTTTATTAGTTACAGGGTGACAGAGTGTTTGCCAAGATTGACTTACGTTCAGCTTATCATCAGTTGAAGATACGGGAGCCAGATATCCCGAAGACTACTTCAGGACTCCGTATGGTCATTATGAGTTCCTTATGATGTCATTTGGGCTAACAAACGCCCCAACAACATTTATGCATTTGATGCACAGTGTATTTCGACCTTATCTTGATATATTCATCATTGTCTTTATTGACGACATTCTGGTGTACTCCCGGAGTCGGGAGGATCATGAGCAGCACCTGAGGACAGTGCTTCTGACCTTGAGAGAAAAGAAGTTATATGCAAAGTTCTCAAAATGTGAGTTCTAGTTAGATTACGTGGCATTTTTGGGTCACGTAGTGTCGAGTGAAGGGATCAAGATGGATCCGAAGAAGGTGGAAGCAGTGTAGAGTTGGCCCAGACCATCCTCAACTATAAAGATCCAAAGTTTTCTTGGTTTGGTGGGTTATAACCGTCGACTTGTTAAAGGATTCTCATTTATTGCAGCGTCTATGACCAGGATGACCCAGAAGGGTGCTCCGATCAGGTGGACAGAGGAGTGTGAGGAGAACTTTCAAAAACTCAAGCAGCTTTGACTATTTATACTGTTATTATGATGCGTCGCGGATTGGTCTCGGCGTGGTATTGATGCAGGACCGTAGGGTAATTGCCTACGCGTCCAGACAACTAGAGGTGCATGAAAAGAACTATCTTGTCCACGACCTTGAGTTAGCAGCTATTGTTCATGCCTTGAAGATTTGGAGGCACAATTTGTACGGTGTCCCTTGTGAGATCTACACTGATCACCGGAGTTTGCAGCATCTGTTCAGGAAGAAGGATCTCAACTTGCATCAGTGGAGGTGGTTAGAGCTGCTTAAGGATTATGATATCACTATTTTGTACCATCCCGGGAAGGCCAGTATGGTGCCGATTCCTTGAGCCGCAGGGCGGGGAGTTTGGGGAGCTTAGTATATTTGCCAGCAGCAGAGAGGCCATTGGCACTGGATGTTCAGGCCTTAGCCAACCAGTTTATTAGGTTAGATATTTCTGAGACAAGTCGAGTTTTGGCTTGTGTGGTATCCTAGTCTTCTCTTTATACCATATCAGGGAGCATCAGTATGATGATCCCCATCTGCTTGTCCTTAAGGACACGGTTCAGCACAATTATACTAAGGAGGTAACTATTGGGAATGATGGTGCATTGAGGATGCAGGGTAGGCTATGTATTCCCAATGTAGACGGATTACGTAAGTTGATTCTTTAGGAGGCTCACAGTTCACAGTACTACATTCATCGGGGTTCCACAAAGATGTATCAGGACTTGAGGAAGCATTATTGGTGACGTAGAATGAAGAAGGACATAGTGGAATATGTAGCCCGGTGTCTAAATTGCTAGCAGGTGAAGTATAAACATCAGCTGCCGAGTGGATTTCTTCAGTTCATCCGGCATTCCATATTTCTACGCTCCGGAAGTATCACGGTGATCCATCTCATGTGTTGGATTTCAGCTCAGTCCAATTGGACAATGATCTATATTATGTTGAGGAGCCAATGGCTATTTTGGACGGGCAAGTACGAAAGTTGAGGTCAAAGACCATTGCTTCGGTGAAGGTTCAGTGGAGGGGTCAAAGAGAATTCTTTCGTTTTGATTTTTGGAGTGTTTTGGGACACTTATAGCCTGTTTGGCCAAGCTTCTCAAGACAAGAAAAGTGCTTTTTTCCAAAAGCACTTTTTTTCCTAATTTGAGGTGTTTGGTCAAGCTTATTTGGGGAAAAACGTGCTATTGGGAAGAAGCAGAAGCAGTTTCAGAGAAGCAGAAAAAAGTAGCTTCTTTCCAAAAGCAGAAGCATAAGCAGTTTTGGCTTTTCTTCTTACCTAAAATACCCTTAACAAAATATAGTATATACCAAAATAACTCTTAAACCTAATACTTAGGATATTAATTTATAAATATTTCTTCTTATTTTTAGGAAACTTTCTAATATATAGTGTCTTTAGGGGTGAATGCTTTTATATTTGTTGAAGGAATTTTAATATATTTAACTTATATTAAAAGAATTAAGTACTTTTTAATTTTATTTTCATATTTTACTTAAATAAAATGAATTTTTTTAATTATTGCATGTAATAACAAAATTTTGATATTATTTATTTACTTATAATATTAATTATTAAGTAAATCTATTCATGTCCTTATTCGTAATTTGACACTTAAAAGCACATTCTAAAAAGCTTGGCCAAACACAAATTATTTCTCAAAAGTGCTTTTCAGACTGATTAGCCAAACACAAACTGATTCTCTCCAAAAGTACTTTTTTCAACAGCACTTCTCAAAATAAGCTGATTTCTCCAGCTTGGCCAAACAGGCTATTAGTCCCTAAAAGTAGGCTTAAGTCTTAAGATTTGGATTGTAGTTAAAACTTTATGAAAACGATTCCAGAATGAAGTTCTGTCGATTGCATTAGCTCCGTTAGGTGATTTTTAACTTAGGAGCGTATCCGGATTGTGTTTTGGAGTTCCGTAGCTTATTTAGGCTAGAAATGGTGAAAGTTGAATTTTTTGGGGATTTTGGCCAGTAGTGGACTTTTTGATATCGGGGCCGATTCCGATTCTGGAAGTTAGAGTAGGTCTGCAATGTTAAATATGAATTTTGTGCAAAATTTGAGGTTATTCGGACGTGATTTGATAGCTTTCGGCATCGGCTGTAAAAATTTGAAGTTTCAGGTTCTTTAAGATTGAATTGGAGGGTGATTCGATATTTTAGCATTTTTTTATGTAATTTGAGGGCTCGACTAAGTTTGCATGGTGTTTTAGGATTGGTTGGTAGGTTTGATTGATGTCCCAAGGCCCTCGGGTGTGTTTCAGATGCTTAATGGAATAAGATTTAGACTTTAGACACTGCTGAGATTTTGCTGGTTCTGGTGTTTTCACACCTGCAGAGGGGAGACCGTAGGTGCGGACTCGCATGTGCGGAGGTTGACTCGCAGATGCGGCCCTGGTTTGGGTAGCCAGTGGTTGCAGGTGCGATGATTGAACCGTAGAAGCGAAATCACTCCTGCGGAGAAGTAGTCGCAGAAGTGAAGGCTGGCCTGGGGAGGTGATCACAGAAGCGGGCATGGGTCTGTTGGTGCGCATACACAGATGCTACTATTGATTGCAGAAGCGGACACTGAGTTTTTAAGTGATATACGCACCTGCGATGGTCGTTCCGCAGGTGCGGGACCGCAGATGCAGTAGACCCCTCGCAAAAGCGAGATCGCTGGCAGAAAAAGGGGACAAATCGAGGGTTTTATCCCATTATTAATTTTGGGACTTTGAGAGTTTGTATTAAGGTGATAATTCAAGGATTTTTCAGAGAGAACTTTGGGTAATGATTTCTAACTCGTTTTCGGTTGTATTCCATTAATTTGTAGTTGATTTCATCATTAAATTAAGGAAATTGAGTGAGAAATTTGGGGAAGAAGGGTGGAAGTTCTTCAACTAAGTTTTTGAGATTTGATTGGAATTTTGATATCGAATTAGACTAATTTTGGTACGAGTGAACTCATGAGTAAATGGGTGTTCATATTTTGTGACTTTTACCTGATTCCGAGATGTGGGCCCAGGGAGGCTTTTTGGGCAATTTTCAAATTTCTTGCTTTAGCTTTGATTTCATTAGCTAGATTAGTTTCTTGTAGTTATATTTATGATATGTAATTGATTTTGGCTAGATTTGGGCCATTCGGAGTCGGATATTCGTGGAAAGAGCATTTATTAAGGACTAATTTGAGATTGGTTCGAGGTAAGTGGCTTGCCTAACCTTGTCTCGGGGAAAATTCCCTTAGGATTTGGTACTATTTTTTATAAGTGAGCGCCATGTACACGAGGTGACGAGTACGTACACGGGCTAAATTGTTTAAAAACCTGATTTCTGCTAAGTAATAACTGATTCCCCTCTTATTTGAGTTATATCAGCATATTTAGTATCATGTTAGCTTAGAATGGCATGTCTACTTGCCTTAATTGTTTATCTGAACTCTGTGCAGCATGTTTAGTGAATTTTTTGCTTTTCCTTGACTTAATCTTAATCTAAACTGTACACTTTCTTGTTGTAACTGTTATTTTCGTTGTTTGAGATGCATATTTAGTTTGGGACTACAAAAATGTTTCCTAGGAGATCTCTCTGTACTTTATATTTACTTTGGGACTATGGAACGGTGTTCCGAAGATCCCCCTACATATTTACGTTTGGGACTACAAGACGGTATCTCGGGAGATTCCCTATTGTTATCTCTGTGTACTGAGCTGTTACCTTTCTATGATTTCATTCTTGCTAAATTTCAGTCTTTATTTTACTGAGATATGTCATCATGTCTTGATTTTATTATATATATATACACACACCAGTAGGGCCTTGACCTGATCTCGTCACTACTCGATCGAGGTTAGGCTTGGCACTTACTGGGTACCGTTGTGGTGTACTCATGCCCTTTCCTGCACATGTTTTTCGCGTGCAGATCCAAGTACCTCCTACCAGCCTTGTTTTTAGTTGCACAGTTGTTGTCATTCCGGAGACTTCAAGGTACATCTGACGCATCCGCAGGCTTCGGAGTCCCCTTCTACCCTTCCTGATGTTGTTTCCCTTTTATTTATTCTTGTACGGATGTATAGAACAGTTGTCAAAGATCTTAGAAGCTTGTAACTTATGGTGTTTCGGGTCTTGAGAGAATTGTGTATATTTCGAGAGTGATTATTGTATATGTCGAGCGATATTTCAAATCCTTATTTAAAATATCTGTTTTAGTTAGTTGTTAGTTTTTAAGTTTTTCATTTCAATTCCGCAAATGTTAGGTTTACCTAGTCGTAGAGACTAGGTGCCGTCACGACAATTCAAGGAGGGAGAATTTGGGTCGTGACAACCGCCCACAAAGAACAATTTTACTTTTCTATAAATTTGATTTCAGATGTTTGAGAAGTGTTTGTAGTGTATTTGGATGTTATCTAAGAGAGGTGGACAGAGATAGGTAGTCGCGGTGAAGTGTTTTAGGCCATAAGCTCCCTCTTTTATGATAAAATATGATGATGACCGTGTTTTGATTTTTATGGTGGTGCTTGTCGACTTTCGCTGAAGGTTTTGGTGGTCTTAAATTTAAGGTGATTTTTAATGAAATTGAAAATAGAGGTTTTTGTAGTAGAATTTTTTCTTAAAAATCCTTTCCGATGTTCAGGAAGATGATGGAGTGGTATTGATTTGATGGAGTTGTGGTTGTATTTTAAAGGGTAAGGTTGGAGAGGAGAGGTTTGGTAAACGGAAATGGGGGCCGGCGGGGAAAGAGCAAAAATCCAGAGAAGGGGAAAAAGGAGGGTAAGGGGGGAAGAAAGGTTGGGTAGGCGTAGGGCAAGGGAGTATATTTTTTCCTTTTTCTTCTTTAGGAGCTTTTTGTCCTTTCCTTTTTTAATCTTTTCTTTTGTAATTGATCTCCCCCTGATTGTCACGCACTTTGGCCACATTAACCCATCGTTGCCACATAAGCATATTCAACGGTCAAACGTATTTATTTGCCTTCAGTTCGTCAAGTTGAGCTGTAAAAATGAGAAAGATATAATTTTGTCTATTGGATTAGCAAACTGACAAAAGTTTAAGTAGCCACGGGATCATTTTGACTAAATTTTTACACTAAATCAAATAAATTTGGAACCAGTATATTAATATATCGGAGTATTACTTTGGATTCACACTCGTGACGTTGGGAAAAAAGAAAACTAACAGCCGTGACAAAAGAAATTAATCCACCAAGGGTATTCGTGGCAGTAAAAGGTTGGACGTTCACTCATTCAGGCACAAATTTATTAATCATCAAAACTTAATTTTCGACATCACCAGATTTATTTCTGTTTGTTTCTGAGTTGGCTGTTGTTTTAATCTTAGGTAGTTTTATATATTGACACTATGAATTACTATTCATCAAAGATGTCTTTCATTTATATGCTGGCTATTTCAGATTTCAGTGCTTATGTTTTCCACAATAGCCAGTGTCTTCAGTTGAATCCATATTTTTGCGTAATTTATGAGCTTTCTTCTCTAGTAGATTTTGTGCTTGGTGCAGTTTATAAGAGTATTTAAGCTGATGATAATAAAACCAGATTGTACAAATGCTATATTCAGCAAATCATCATAGTATATTATCAGCGGGAACCTCTCAAGTGAAAGGTTAAAATATCAAAATGTCCTTATAAAGCTGAATGACACTATTGCCCATCTATTAAATATTATTGTTGTAATAGTCTTAGACAAAAATGTAAATACAAGTAAATAATATCTAAAAATCTATTATTGAATGTTATTACCCCATGTTGAATGTATCCAAAGCCTATTCGTTTTCCAAAAGTTAGTTTTTGCAGTTTCAGAATTCAAGAGTGGCTTTTCAAATTTCTAGAAGATTTTAGATGAGATTCTTTGCGGAGACAATATGGAAAGTTACTTTAGATTCAGAGATATTGTAGAAATGGTGAAACTAGTCGTGGAAATTTTTGTTATATATAAAGAGAGATGCATATAAGTATAGTTCAAGTTATATATTTAAGAGAAAAAGGACATTTGGAAAATGGAAGGGACTCTAAATCACTCCATGAAAGAAGTCAAAGGAAGTCTGATATTTGACCATAATTACACATTTTTAATGCATTATTTACCTTACATTTTGAGTTTTTAATGCTAAACTATATTATATGCGTGTTTAATTAAATTTATTTTATGTGTAGATACACTGTAGATGAAATTGAAGCAAAGTAAATATTTAAAGTGCAATTCAGCACTAAAACAATGGGCTTATATTATATAATGATAAGGTAATGATAGATGACAAAGAAAGAACAAATGAGGAAGAAGAAAGAACAAATGAGGACAAAGGAAAACAAAAGAAGTTAAAGGCAAATAACACTACTAGAAATCCGGAAAAAAACGATCAAAATTTAGCGACCAAAGTTGGTCTGTGGGAAAAAGCGACCAAAATTGGTCGCTAAACTAGCGAAAATAATAAAATAAATAAAAGAAACAAAATAGCGACCAAGGTTGGTCGCTACTTGGTCGCTATATTAGTCAAAATGTTGACTGGACTGGTCAGACTTTCTTGGTCAAACATTTACTGAGATAGTGACCAATGTTGGTCGCTAAAGTGGGACCCACCTACAAAATTTTAATAATGATATTATTATTTTAAAAAATTATAAAATATAAATATATATAATATAAAAATTGCGACCAACGTTGGTCGCAACTTAAAGGGTAGGAAGATACCGTCCAACTTTGGTCGCTTAAATGGGACCCAGTTATACAATTTTAATAATTATATTATTAATTTAAATATTATATGAAATATAATTAAATCTGATTTAAATATAACGACCAACTTTGGTCGCTAAACTAAATTCTTGAATAAATGGCGACCAAAGTTGGTCTCTATTCAGGTCAACAATGGTCAAAATTAAAAATCACTTTTGTATTTACTATCTAAATAAAATAAATGTAAGCCGCTAATACTTTTGTAATACAAGGGATGAATAGTACTACAAATCGTGCGTGTCTCTCTCTCTCTATCTCTCTCTCTCTCTATATATATATGTGTGTGTGTGTGTGTGTGTGTGTGTGTGTGTGTGTGTGTGTGTATTCAATCTGTAGCCTTTTCTTTTCAAAATTAATGTGTTGTCTTTTATTTAAAAGTAGTCTTGGAATTTACAAAAACTTCCTGAAGAAGTCTTGAAAGTACCTGTATGTGCTAGTACTATGCTAATTGACTGCAGGTACGTCCTGGACAGGTTAGGTAAATATATATATATATATATACTTACGCTATATTATGCACTGAGTATAAGTCTATTAGTTAATATTATATCGAATATAACTTATATATATATATATATATATATATATATATATATATATAATATACTTACGCTATATTATGCACTGAGTATAAGTCTATAAGGTAATATTATATCGAATATAGCTTATATATATATAATATATTATCACGACCCAAAATCCCAACCCGGTCGTGATGGCGCCTCTCGTGAGGACAAGGCCAGCCAATCAACAAAACAGTACATCTCTTTATAATTACTTAGCAGGAATAAGTCTAAATCATGGGCAATATAATCTTAAATGCGAAATAAACGTGATAGAACAAGGAAAACCATCCCAACTCAGCCCGAAATCGGGGTGTCACAAGTCATGAGCTACTACAGAGTTTACTAATATTTTACAAAGTCTGGAATTATCATAAATAACAAAGATAAGGGAGAAAACGGGGCTGCGGACGTCAACAGCTACCTCGTTACTCCTAGTCACCGCCTGGTCTGGAAAGAATCAGCGCTCAGGAGCGAACTCAGCTCTGCCTGTATCTGCACACATGGTGCAGGGAGTAATGTGAGTACTCCGACCCAGTGAGTAATAAAAATAAATAACGACTGAAAACATGAAATCTCATAACGGCACAATATAGCGCTATCCCAAGCAGTAAAATCAGTTATACAGTAAAATAGTGAGTATCAGATAATTCTTCTTTTAAAACAGTAAAGACAAATAATTTCCACAGTAAGGATAAATCAAAAGCTTGCCCCTCGGGCTCAATATGTAAATCTCAGTATAGTATCAGCCCCTCGGGCTCACTCCCAACTCACCAGCACACAACATCAGCCCCTCGGGCTCACTCCCAACTCACCACACACAAGCAACGGCCTCTCGGGCCCACTCCCAACTCACCTGGGTACCCTGCGCTCACTGGGGGTGTGTACAGACTCCGGAGGGGCTCCTACAGCCCAAGCGCAATATCAATAGGCCTGAAAGCCTTCACACATCACACACGAGGCCTGAAAGCCTCCTCATATAACACTCGAGGCCTGAAAGCCTCCTCACATCACTCAACATATCCTCACGTATGGCCCTCGGCCTCAATCAGTCCAGAAAATAAATTGTGACTTAGGAGCGTGATTGGAAGTGGTTTTGGAGGTCCGATGTAGAATTAGGCTTGAATTGACAAAGTTAGTATTTTGGCGATTTCCGGTTGATAGGTGACATTTTGATCCGGGAGTCGAAATGGAATTCCAAGAGTTGTTGTAGCTTCGTTATGTGATTTGGGATGTGTGTGCAAAATTTCATTTCATTCGGAGGTGGTTTGGTTGAGTTTTTTATCCAATGCGTGTTTCGAAAGTTTTTGAAAAAAACCTTAGGCTTGAATTCGATGTGAATTGATGGTTTTGATGTTGTTTTAAGTGTTTTGTTGATTGGAACAAGTTCGAATAATGTATGGGATATGTTGGCATGTTTGATTGAGGTACCGGGGGCTTCGGAGTGATTTCGGATGGCTAATGGAAACTTTTGAAGTTGGAAAAATTTCATAATAGACGAAAGTTGTAAATGAGTGCACGTAAGACCTCACTTTGGACGATCATATCTCCCGATATATAAGGAGTTGTGTGACCCACAACCTATCAAATTAAATCCCTTTGAGTCTAGTTTCCAACTCAACAAACCGTTCGTCATTTGGAAGTGTAAACACAAAATTATGACCATTTTACTGGGCATGTATCACTAGCGCGCCCAGATGCGCGCCCAGATGCGCGCCCGCGCTAAAATATGCGTGCCCAAGACAGAACACTGAGCAAACTAGCACGCCCAGATGCGCGGCCGCGCTAGTAGCAGGCCCCTAAATACCCCAAGACCGGGAATAGAGAGTTCCCAAGCCATTTTTGGAGCAAGGGCTTGCTCTCTCAAGGGGATTTGTCCCACTCTTCATTTCTAAGATCCAAGGTAAGATTTTTGGAGTACTTTGAGTTGATTACTACTCCTAAACACTTATATTAACATGGATTGATCTTGAAAATCCTTAGATTTTCAAGAAATTCCATCAAGAACTCAAAGAAGGGTTTTGCAAGATTTCTTCCAAAAGGTAAATCCTACACCTTAAACTCACATATATGGATATATTATGGGAATATGAGTATAAATCAAGTATTACAACTTATTGTATGGTGGTTGGAAGCCATAAATTCCCAATTAAAATACATGAACATGGTAGGGATTTAAAGGTGTTTATTGGATGGAATTTTTGTTGGTTTGGGTGTGAATGGTTGATCACACATGTGATGTTAGGAGTATAAATTGTTAAAGAATAATAGTGGGATGAATTGTTGGTTAATGGTGATAGTTGGAGGAACCAATGCTATAGTTAAGAGGTGTAAATATTTATGCCTACAAGATGTTTGATAATATGCCTAAATGGCATAATTTATGGGATCTAGTACTAATATTGGCCCTATTGAGTGTTGTATTGTAGATTGAAGTTACATAACTGTATGGGATCATTATAGTATCATTAAGGGGCGAATTTCATATATGTAGGGTTAAAAACCCTGTCTTTTCAAAATCGAACTTCATCGATGTTTGTGTATTTTTGGCAGATTCAACACACGAGGAGGCCAATTTGAGAGGCAAGGGCATAGCGAGCTAAAGGTGAGTAATACTTGTAAATGATATCCTGAGGGTTTGAAACCCCAGATTTGCACATCATAGTGCTGTATTGAGGTGTCTTGCACGCCGGATATGAGCATGGGGTAGAGCACCATTGGGGATTGTGACTTGGTCCGTCCCGGTTGTTGATTTTATTGCGTATTTAACTGAAATTACTTGTTATCATCATAATTTGGGCTGATTGCCATGTTGGGGTCCTTGTGCCGACTTGTAGAATCCTTCGGGGATTGATATTACTATTTTAGCATAATTTGCATATCATACGGTCTCAGACCAAGGTTTTGAATACTGTTTTGCGAACTCAGCCATATCCCTAAGTTTTGAAAACTCAAAAGATATTTTAAGTGTTGTTTCGGGCTGAGGACTACTGTTTTATAAATGCCCAAGGGGCTTATATTGTTTTTCTGGACCGAGCAGAAATTTGAAACAGTGATAACAATGACACTGTATGATGTGACTTGAAACAGTGGTAACAATGGCACGATATGATGTAAATTGGTCTGGTAACAATGCCTGACCGGTCAGGTAACAATGACTGACCAAGATATTGCGCTTGGGTTGTAGGAGCCCCTCCGGAGTCTGTACACACCCCCAGTGAGCGCCGTCGACGATAAATAAATATGGATGGCTCGGGCTGCACGCCGCAGTGGGTACTGGAATGTACCATCATATGCATTGCATTGCATTCATGCATTTGTTCATTATTTGTTGTTGTGATATTTCTGGAGATATTTATCTGCTTTTGCTGGTGCTATCTGATCCTTGAGTGTTGGGGCCCGAGTGGCTGACCAGGAACGAAGATATTGCCCGAGGGGCGGGTTTCTGTGCATAGTGACACTGATGGTTGTAATTAGTTTGCAACTGTTAAGAAGATTATTTTCAAAAGAGGTTTAAAACTGAGTCAGATATTTTATAAAGGATTTTCATGGAATTACTATTTTCAAAAAGGGTTGTACCGTCTTAGATAGCATGATGAAGTGTTCTTACGTGATTTCTTATCGCTCAGTTATTATTTACCCTTATTACCACTGAGTTGGAAGTACTCACTTTACTCCCTGCACCTCGCGTGCAGCTATAGGTACTGATCACCCAGTAGCGGGATATTAGCTGATTGGAGGTTTGCTATCATAGCTGAGCAAGGTGACCGCCTGCGTTCGTGGCACCATACCTATTCCTTGGATTCTAAATTCCATCATGTATATTACTAGATTTTTAGTCATATTTAAACTCTTTAGATGCTCGTGACTTGTGACACCCCTGTTTGGGTCAAATTGGGTTATATTTCGTGAAATCACGTTATATAATTATCTTGAAACTGTTTAATTCATGTTTATATATTATTGAAAAAGGCCGTTTAAAAGGGTTGGCTGGCCTTGTCTTCATGAGAGGTGCCATCACGACCGGAGCAGGGTTTGGGTCGTGACAAGTTGGTATCAGAACCTAGGTTACATAGGTCTCACGAGTCATGAGCAGGTTTAGTAGAGTCTCGCGGATTGGTACAGAGACGTCTGCATTTATCCTCGAGAGGCTGTAGAACCTTTAGGAAAAACTTCATATTCTTGAATTCTTATCGTGCGTCCTTGATTCAGCTTGAAAAAAATAACTTTTACAATTCCTTCCACGTATTCGTATGCGCGAACGAATGCTCAGTATTAGATGTGCCTTGATGGCTTGTAATTCCCCGATCGAAGGGCGAGACATGGTCGTCTTGAGTTTGATGTTAGGCCAGTTTGGAGGACTTGAGGCCTGATCTTTGCCAATGGCTTTAGTACCGAGGTGCTTATTGTGTGAGCAAGTATTTTGAACTTATCTGTTCGGTATTGCCTCTATTAGTGAGAATCATGGCTGGATAGCTATGTAAGGAGTATGATAGTACTGCGATATGTATCTATATGACTTGGAAGTGACGAGGAAGGTCTACTGGATGATAGATGAACTATTGAATGTATGATTTCCATTGTGATAGGATGTGTAGTCCCAAGTAATGCGTGCGTGAAGGATCTTTTTATGTCTCCTATTTGAAGTGAAGTAAATTTCATGTTACGGTATGAGTTTAGACTCAAGAAGATTAAGTGATGGTGTAATGTGTATGGCAGTGGAAGGTATACAAAAGTATTAACTAAAGGTAAAGCTAGTCGGTAATTGGCTTATAAGGGGAAGCTATTTGTCATACTAGTTAGATAAGTCTGGGAGCTGAGATCGCTTCTGTAAATGTATTATGACGAAATCGTTAAGTCAAGGAGACCACCTTGAAGGTCTAAAACATTAAAGAAAAGAATATGTTCTTACTCGGTTGAATAGCCCAATAATGGAGGATTGAAAGGTATTTTCTATGTGTTATGATTCAAATAGGTGCAACACATGTCCATGTATCAATTTTGATAGTATAATACAGGTAATATTGATATTAATGTAATTGATATGCGTTGTGATGCTTTGTTAAGTTGTGAATGTGTTGTTAGGATGGTTTTGGTGATTCTCTGGCAGGTGGATAGACCCAATTACAAAGGAGACTCTACCGAAATTTTTGAAAAATTTGGGACTTAGTAAAAACAATTGGTCGCCTAAAGAGTAGGCTTAACTATTATGTGAGTGAATGCAAGAAAACGCGGAAGAGTTAAAATTTCAGATGGATTGTGTTTCCACAAGCTTATGAAGGAGTGAGTTTAATCTCACTATGGTATTATGATAGCAATGGAGTATATACGTTATGAGTATAGTGTGTTGTGATATATGGCTTTGAGCCAAGTTGGGGAGCTTGCTATTGGTTAGCAGATTGTGCGGTTATATACTTTGTTAGTTCTGATTGATGTATGCAGGTGAATCAGTTCTGGTCGTGGAAATTGGGTCGAGAATGGCACGAGTGAAGGAAATTTTTTGATAAGATGTCATGAGCTCGGATGAGTAGGAGATAAGTTTCGATGTTTACGGTAAGTTGGCATTGCGTTCAGCGTCACCTAAGACCGGTGTTTTGTAAAGGGGTTTTGCGTCCTGGTTAATGACTCTTGATCGCTCTTCAGCGTTAGTGTGATCGATGGTTTGGAGGTACACTCCAGATATTGTTGTGGTAGGTTGTGGGAGTGTGTCCCAAAGGAAGATTATATAAGCGTGGCATGTGATCACTTGATTGATTAAAGATGTAAAGCAAGTAGGAAATTTGTGATGGTTGTTCTTATGTGTTATCAAATAGGAGTTAGTATGGACCTTTGAAAGGTTATCAGGCTAGTTCAGTGTGATCAGAATCGGCTTGAAGTCGATGGATAGATTTAATGTGAATAATGGCTCTATATCAGGCCTAATGTGTGCATTTTAGTAACGCGGTCCTCATTGAGGAGTAGTTAGGTTGATGTTTCATTGTTAGATATTTGGCGTAGTGATGCATTGCGCCGTGTGAGTTGTGAGACGACTTGAGAAATTGCTATGTGTTGAGAATCTATGTAGGAATGACATTATATGAGCATCTTGGCTCTTGAAATTCAGATTGTACATCGCACCTCAGTTGTGCTTGAGTTTTGTAGCTTATAACGCTATATGTTACTCAGAGATATTATTATGCACTTAGCATGCTTATGACCGATACCCGGTATTTTGTTGTAATGAGTAAATTTGGCTCGATGTGCATCTCCTTATGTGAGATCTATGTATGGATCGGGTGGCACGCCGCCATGGGTATGTTATCTGGATCGGGTTGCACGCCGTAACAGTGTGATACTGAGTATAGTTTTCTATATGCTATTTTGTATGCCTTGCTTCCTATTTTCTAAGGAAAGTCCGTATTAGTGCATGGGATTGGTAATTCCTTCCAGAGTTCGTTTTCCTTTTGTGACACGTTCGAATTAGTATCCTATTGGTATATTGGGGCATCATATGTAGCTTTTGATTATATCTGAGGTGGCTTATTGCCTGGGCAGTTCGTAATGGGTGAGACAAGATCATTGAATTCGAGATCAGTGCAATCTGAGTATATAAAGTAAATTAAGGGGCTAAGACTATTGTTTGGTTCAGAATGAGGTGATAATTTTTGCCAGAAGTATAGACCCAATGAATTATTGATTCGACAGTGTTATGAATTTATACAGATCTTGTCCGTCATGTCAATATTGTAAGAGTTAGAACAATACCTATGTACATCATGCAGAGCATGGGATGTGTAACGATTTTCTTCTAGGTGATTAGAGAAAAGAGCTTCAGATGATTAGGGCGAATGATATTCGGATGATTGGGGAAATAGTATTGCTAATTGAAAGTGATTTGACCAGAGTATATGTCTCATAAAGGTAATGTTATTAAATTAATGATATTTCGGTAGTATTGCGGCATGTTCTTGTTGGGTCCGCTGATGGTACTGATGAGTTTGAGGTGCGGCTCTTTCGTTTGAGTCATTTTTCATGACTTGAGTATGTTCAGGCCGTTTCTTATTGGTGCGCGTATTATGAAAGTTGTGGCTTAGGCCTGTATTGAGGTGTCATATCACCAGAGTGGTGTGTTTGATTCGAGGTGATTAATGGGGTCATTGATGAATACGAATAGATTTGATTTCAGCATGTTTGATGGGTAAATATCGAGGTTCGGTTAAAAAAAAAATATTACGACAATTGCTAGAGGAGAAATGGCCTCATGAATGGTTGATCTGAGCAATGGTTATGATTCATTGCATGTTTCAATTATCATTGGCAGTATATGAGAGTGTTGGAATGAGACATTGGCTAATAAGAGATTTCTATCGGGATTTAGTTGTTGTGGGTAGCTGCTGTGAATGGAAGTTATCGCTGCATTTGTTTGAGTTATTGATATATCATATAATTGCACCTAAGGTTGCAGGAATGGTCTATTACAGCTGGTTCAGACTTATCCTGAATATAGGTTTGAGGTTCTGATCTTGTGTATGATTTTGAAAAGGTGAAATGTGGCTCTATGATTTATGGGCTAGACTAGATTGTGTGATGTTAGTTACAACGCGTTATCGGACCCATGTGAGATAGGGTGACGTGGGATCATCCCTGGGTTTATGCTTGATAAGGTCATTCAGCTTTTGGTTGGCTTCTAGGACAACTCTAGGTACGCTCGAGGACGAGCGTTTGTTTAAGTTGGGGAGAATGTAATGACCCGACCCGTCGTCTCGTGAGTTACTTCCCCGTTCTTCCCATTTTCTGCTTCCTCATGTTTCATTATTGGTATTGGATGAATTAGAATTTTTTTGGAGCAATTTTGATAAGAAATGAGATATTTAGTCTCTTTTAAGAAGACTTAAGTTGGAAAACTCAACCGGGCATTGACTTATGAGTTAGAGGGTTCGGATGTAAATTTTGATGGCTCCGTTAGCTCCGGGAGATGAATTGTGACTTAGGAGCGTGATTGGAAGTGGTTTTGGAGGTCCGGTGTAGAATTTGGCTTGAATTGACAAAGTTAGTATTTTGGCGATTTCCGGTTGATAGGTGACATTTTGATCCGGGAGTCGGAATGGAATTCCGAGAGTTGTTGTAGCTTCGTTATGTGATTTGGGATGTGTGTGCAAAATTTCATTTCATTCGGAGGTGGTTTGGTTGAGTTTTGGATCCAATGCGTGTTTCGAAAGTTTTTGGAAAAACCTTAGGCTTGAATTCGATGTGAATTGAAGGTTTTGATGTTGTTTTAGGTGTTTTGTTGATTGGAACAAGTTCGAATAATGTATGGGATATGTTGGCGTGTTTGATTGAGGTCCCGGGAGCTTCGGAGTGATTTCGGATGGCTAATGGAAACTTTTGAAGTTGGAAAAATTTCATAATAGACGAAAGTTGTAAATGAGTGCACGTAAGACCTTACTTTGGACGATCATATCTCCCGTTATATAAGGGGTTGTGTGACCCACAACCTATCAAATTAACGCCCTTTGAGTCTAGTTTCCAACGCAACAAACCGTTCGTCATTTGGAGGTGTATACGGAAAGGTATGACCATTTTACTGGGCATGTGTCACTAGCGCGCCCAGATGCGTGCCCGCGCTAAAATATGCGCGCCCAAGACAGAACACTGGGCAAACTAGCGCGCCCAGATGCGCGGCCGCGGTAGTAGCAGGCCCCTAAACACCCCAAGACCGGTAATAGAGAGTTCCCAAGCCATTTTTGGAGCATGGGCTTGCTCTCTCAAGGGGATTTCGTCCAACTCTTCATTTCTAAGATCCAAGGTAAGATTTTTGGAGTACTTTGAGTTGATTACTACTCCTAAACACTTATATTAACATGGATTGATCTTGAAAATCCTTAGATTTTCAAGAAATTCCATCAAGAACTCAAAGAAGGGTTTTGCAAGATTTCTTCCAAAGGGTAAATCCTACACCTTCGACTCACATATATGGATATATTATGGGAATATGAGTATGAATCAAGTATTACAACTTATTGTATGGTGGTTGGAAGCCATAAATTCCCAATTTAAATACATGAACATGGTATGGATTTAAAGGTGTTTATTGGATGGAATTTTTGTTGGTTTGTGGTGAATGGTTGATCACACATGTGATGTTAGGAGTATAAATTGTTAAAGAATAATAATGGGATGAATTGTTGGTTAATGGTGATAGTTGGAGGAACCAATGCTATAGTTAAGAGGTGTAAATATTTATGCTTACAAGATGTTTGATAATATGCCTAAATGGCATAATTTATGGGATCTAGTACTAATATTGGCCCTATTGAGTGTTGTATTGTAGATTGAAGTTACATAACTGTATGTGATCATTATAGTATCATTAAGGGGCGAATTTCAGATATCTAGGTTTAAAAACCCCGTCTTTTAGAAATCGAACTTCATCGATGTTTGTGTATTTTTGGCAGATTCGTCACACGAGGAGGCCAATTTGAGAGGCAAGGGCATAGTGAGCTAGAGTTGAGTAATACTTGTAAATGATATCCTGAGGGTTTGAAACCCCGGATTAGCACATCATAGTGCTGTATTGAGGTGACTTGCACGCCGGATATGAGCGTGGGGTAGAGCACCATTGGGGATTGTGACTTGGTCCGTCCCGGTTGTTGATTTTACTGCGTATTTAACTGAAATTACTTGTTATCATCATAATTTTGGCTGATTGCCATGTTGGGGTCCTTGTGCCGACTTGTAGAATCCTTCGGGGATTGATATTACTGTTTTAGCATAATTTGCATATCATACGGTCTCAGACCAAGGTTTTGAATACTGTTTTGCGAACTCAGCCATATCCCTAAGTTTTGAAAACTCAAAAGATATTTTAAATGTTGTTTCGGGCTGAGGACTACTGTTTTATAAATGCCCAAGGGGCTTATATTGTTTTTCTGGACCGAGCAGAAATTTGAAATAGTGATAACAATGACACTGTATGATGTGACTTGAAACAGTGGTAACAATGGCACGATATGATGTAAATTGGTCAGGTAACAATGGCTGACCGGTCAGGTAACAATGACTGACCAAGATATTGCGCTTGGGTTGTAGGATCCCCTCCGGAGTCTGTACACACCCCCAGTGAGCGCCGTCGACGATAAATAAATATGGATGGCTCGAGCTGCACGCCATAGTGGGTACTGGAATGTACCATCATATGCATTGCATTGCATTCATGCATTTGTTCATTATTTTTTGTTGTGATATTTCTGGAGATATTTATCTGATTTTGCTGGTGCTATCTGATCCTTGAGTGTTAGGGCCCGAGTGGCTGATCAGGAAAGAAGATATTGTCCGAGGGGCGGGTTTCTGTGCATAGTGACACTGATGGCTGAAATTATTTTGCAACTGTTAAAAAGATTATTTTCAAAAGAGGTTTAAAATTGAGTCAGATATTTTATAAAGGATTTTCATGGAATTACTGTTTTCAAAAAGGGTTGTACCGTCTTAGATAGCATGATGAAGTGTTCTTACGTGATTTTATCGCTCAGTTATTATTTACCCTTATTACCACTGAGTTGGAAGTACTCACTTTACTCCCTGCACCTCGCATGCAGCTGCAGGTACTGATCACCCGGTAGCGGGATATCAGCTGATTGGAGGTTTTGCTATCATAGCTGAGCAAGGTGACCGCCTGCGTTCGTGGCACCATACCTATTCCTTGGATTCTAAATTCCATCCTGTATATTACTAGATTTTTAGTCATATTTAAACTCTTTAGATGCTCGTGACTTGTGAGACCCCGGTTTGGGTCGAATTGGGTTATATTTCGTGAAATCACGTTATCTGATTATCTTGAAACTGTTTAATTCATATTTATATATTGTAGAAAAAGGCTGTTTAAAAGGGTTGGCTAGCCTTGTCTTCATGAGAGGCGCCATCACGACCGGAGCGGGGTTTGGGTCGTGACACCACACAGAAGCAACGGCTTCTCAGGCCCACTCCCAACTCACCTGGGTACCCTGCGCTCACTGGGGGTGTGTACAGACTCCGGAGGGGCTCCTAAAGCCCAAGCACAATATCAATAGGCCTGAAAGCCTTCACACATCACACACGAGGCCTGAAAGCCTCCTCATATAACACTCGAGGCCTGAAAGCCTCCTCATATAACACTCGAGGCCTGAAAGCCTCCTCATATAACACTCGAGGCCTGAAAGCCTCCTCATATAACACTCGAGGCCTGAAAGCCTCCTCATATAACACTCGAGGCCTGAAAGCCTCCTCACATCACTCAATATATCCTCACGTATGGCCCTCGGCCTCAATCAGTCTAGAAAATAATCATAAGCCTCTTGGGTATCAGTAAAACAATAGTGCTTAGCTCAACAACATTATAAATGTCATTAAATCTCTAGTTGAGTATAAATGTAGCTAAGTTCACAAAATAATATAATTCCATTGGACTGAGTGCAAATAATATTTCAATTCGTGAGGAAAATAGTGATGTAAATTCACAAAAGATTTCAGATAATTGGTACGAAGCCCAAATATGGCAATAAGCCCCAATCATAGTGAAAAATAATAAATCTTTATCAATTACGCGGTAAAAATATCAACTGGGTTGGACCAAGTCACAATCCCCAATAGTAAATGACCCCGCGCTCGTCATACAACGCGTGTCTCATCTCAACATAGCAGTATGTTGTGCAATTCGGGGTTTCAAACCCTCAGTGCATCATTTAAAATCATTACTCACCTCTAGCTCGCTATGCCCTTGCCTCTCTAATTGACCTCCTCGTGTGACGAATCTGCCAAAAATCACACAAACCTCGATGATGTTCGATTTCTAAAAGACGGGGTTTTAACCATACATATCTGAAATTCGCCCCTTAATGATACTATAATGATCCCATAAATTATGCCATTTAGGCATATTATCAAACATCTTGTAGGCATAAATATTTATACCTCTTAACTATAGCATTGGTTCCTCCAACTATCACCATTAACCAACAATTCATCACACTATTATTCTTTAACAATTTATACTCCTAACATCATATGTGTGATCAACCATTCACACCCAAACCAACAAAAATTCCATCAAATAAACACCTTTAAATCCCTACCATGTTCATGTATTTAAATCGGGAATTTATGGCTTCCAACTACCATACAATAAGTTGTAATACTTGATTCATACTCATATTTCCATAATATATCCATATATGTGAGACTAAGGTGTAGGATTTACCTTTTGGAAGAAATCTTGCAAAACCCTTCTTTGAGTTCTTGAAGGAATTTCTTGAAAATCAAAGGATTTTTAAGATCAATCCATGTTAATATAAGTGTTTGGGAGTAGTAATCAACTTAAAATACTCCAAAAATCTTACCTTAGGAATGCAATTAGGTGCCTTGGTTGAATTAGGGGTGTAGAGGAAGCCCTAAGCTTGAGAAATGACTCAATTCCTCTCATTTCCGGTCTTTATAGTACTTAAAAACCTTCAGTCGCGTAGTTCACGCGTTTGTTCGCGCGTTTTGCTGAGCATTCTGCCTCAGACGCGCGAAATGCGCGACTTCGCGCGATACTTCGCGCGCTCTGACACCTGACCAGTGAAATGGTCATAACTTCCTGTATACACTTCCAGATGACGAACGGTTTGTTGCGTTGGAAACTAGACTCAAAGGAATTTAATTTAATAGGTTGTATCTCACACAACTCCTTATATAACGAGAGATATTATCGTCAAAGTGAGGCCTTGTGCGCACTCATTTACAACTTTCGTCTATTATGAAATTTCCAACTTCAAAAATTCCCGTTAGCCATCCGAAATCATCCCGAGGTCCTCGGGACCTCAACCAAAAATACCAATACATCTTATAATATTATTCAAACTTGTTCCAATTATCAAAACACCTCAACTAATACCAAAATTATCGAATTACACTGAATTCAAGTCTAAGTTCCTTTAAAACTTCCAAAACGCGCTTTCGATCAAAACTCGACCAAAATATGTCCGAATGACTTGAAATTTTGCACATATATCCAAAATGGCATAACGAAGCTACAGAAATTCTCGGAATTCCATTCCGACCGTCGGATCAAAATTTCACCTATCAACCGAAAATCGCCAAAATACTAACTTCGCCAAAATGAGCTAATTTCTTCACCGGACCTCCAAAATTAATTCCGATTGCGCTCCTAGGCCTTAAATCATCCCCCGAAACTAACCGAATTATCGAAATTCAATTCCGAGCCCTCTAACTCACAAGTAAACGTTCGGTTGACTTTTCCAAACTAATTCTTCCTTAAAGAGACTAATTGTCCATTTCATACCAAACTCGATCCGAATTGACTCAAATTCACCAAGTACACATATTGAAACATGAATAAGAATTTAACGGGGAATACGAGACGAAAATACAGGAAACAACGGTTCGGGTCATTACATTCTCCCCTACTAAAACAAACGTTCGTCCTCGAACGTGCCCAGACTTGTTCCAAAATTCCAACAATTGCTGAATAACCTTACCATGTATAAATCCGGGGATGAACTCACGTCATCCTATCTCACGTAGGTCTGATAATACAATAAAACTGAAATTTCATAGCTATTTAGACCATAAACCGTAGACCCACATTGTACTTTCCGAAGTCATACCTAGAATTAACACGAACCAGCTCTAATAACCCACAATCCAACACTCGGAACGATAGTCTCTATTCACAGCAGTTGCCCACAATACCCAAATTCTGATAGGAAACCTCTTGTTAGCTAAAGTCTTATTCCAACACATTCATATACTGCCAACTATAAATAAAACACGCGATAAAACGTAACCATTTCTCAGATCAACCATTTATAAAGTCATTTCCTCTATTACTAATATCGCAACAGATCTCCGAGCCGAACCTCGATATTATCCTCCTAACAAGCCGGAATCGATTTTTGTTCATATTCATCACTGCCCTAATGATCACCTCGAATCCAACACACCACTCTGGTGTTATAACACCCCAATACATGCCTAAGCCACAACTTGCATAATACGCGCACCCATAAGAAACGGTCCGAACATACTCAAATCATGAATATGACTCAACTGAGAGAGTTGTACCTCAAACTCTAGTACTTCCATAACACAAGGCTGAGACCCGGTCTCACATCATAGAAATAGGACACACAATTTGACCAGCAAGGTCATGTTTCCACACATCTTTGCTGCAACGCGCGATCTTATCCAAATACTACTCCACATGAAACACCTCAAGTCACAATGCTTGAAATCGACAACCATGCTCAATTTATGGCTGAACAAAGCAAATCATTGCACCCACGGTGATACAAATAACACCTACTACGCACACCTGATAGAACAAAATCCAACTCACCTCGCCACTCAACCCGTGGCATTCTCGGCATAGCCTATGGCACAATAGTTCAGAATTGCCTGATGCTAAGACAACCAGTCTAAATTCTGACATCACATACAAAATCTAACATACCAGCAAGTAAAGATCTACTCGAACCTCCAAATTTTGATAGCCGTTAAATAGTACCGACGCACACGATCCACAACCACAATATAGCCTGTACATGAGAACTCCCAGTCTCCAACTCCATGTAGCACACACATCATCATACCTTACCCCAATACTATTGAAGTGCCATCAACTTAATCATATTGGCCTTTTTCTGAAACATGTAACCTCTACAAATCACTATGATTAGAAGTAAAATTTCCTTAATCATCTGAAAATCATTCACCCTAATCATCTGAAGCTCATTTCTCTAATCACCCAAAGTTGCCTGTACTGCCTAAAAATGTTATGAATTTCCATTCAGGACTGAACCATGACCTTACACAGGCAATTCTCAATCCTTCACAACATATCGCATATACCATATCATCCTAAGGTAACATGAGGACTTCACCTCCCCTTCCAAACCAGGAATGTTTACGTACTCAATTAGTCAAGAAATTTCATTGATCCCCTCTAGAAGAAAAACCATTACACATCCCATGCTCTACATGACACATATAGGTCTTGTTCAAATTCTTACAATACCGACACGACGGATAAAATCTATATAAATTCATAACACTGCCGAATCAATAATTCATTGGGTCTATACTCTGGCAAAAACTATCACCTCATTCTGAACCAGACAATAGTCTTAGCCCCTTAATTTACTTTATATACTCAGATCGCACTGATCTCGAATTCAATGATCTTGTCTCACCCATTACGAACTGCCCAGGCAATAAGCCACCTCAGATATAATCAAAAGCTGCATATGATGCCCCAATATGCCAATAGGATACTAATTCGAACGTGTCACAAAAGAAAAACGAATTCTAAAAGGAATTACCAATCCCAACTCTGGAAGCATCACACTATACCGTGTATGAACCTGTAGCTGATGGTAACACCAACACTGGAGTTGTGGTCAGAAGTGCTTTGAGCTTCTGAAAGCTCTCCTCACACTCGCCGGACCATACAAATGGGGCACCTTTTTGAGTCAACTTGATCAAAGGCGATGCAATAGAAGAAAACCCCTAAACAAATCGGCGATAATAGCCTGCTAGCCCAAGGAAACTCCGAATCTCTGTGACCGAGGACGGTCTAGACCAACTCTGTACTGCTTCTATCTTCCTTGGATCAACCTGTATACCCTCGCTGGACACTATGTGTCCCAAAAATGCCACAGAACTTAGCCAAAATTCACATTTGGAGAATTTTGCATAAAGCTTCTTCTCTCTCAATCTCTGCAACACTACACGCAAATGCTGGGCATGCTCCTCCTGGCTACGCGAATACACCAGGATATCATCAATGAATACAATAACAAATGCATCCAGATAAGGCTGAAATACACTGTTCATCAAATGCATGAACGCTGTTGGGGCATTGGTCAGCCCAGAAGACATAACCAAAAATTCATAGTGACCATATCTAGTCCTGAAAGCAGTCTTGGGAATATCCGACTCCCTGATTTTCAACTGGTGATAGCCCGAACGGAGATCAATCTTAGAAAATACCCTCGCTCCCTGAAGCTGATCAAATAAGTCATCAATGCGAGGCAAAGGATACTTGTTCTTCACTATTACCTTATTCAACTGCCTATAATCAATGCACATTCTCATTGTGCCATCTTTCTTCTTCACAAATAAAACAGGTGCACCCCACAGGGCCACGCTAGGCCGAATGAACCCCTTATCTAAGAGTTCCTGAAGCTATTCCTTCAATTCTTTCAGCTCTACTGGTGCCATACGATATGCCGGAATAGAAATGGGCTGAGTGCCCGGCACTAAGTTAATGCCAAAATCAATATCTTTGTCCGGCGGCATGCCCGACAGGTCTGCAGGAAATACATCAGGAAAGTCCCTCACAACTGGGACAGAATCAATACTAGGAGTCTCAGCTCCAACATCCCGCACAAAAGTCAGATATGATAGATAACCCTTCCCAACCATACACTGGGCTTTCAAGAAAGAAATTACTCTGCTAGAGACATAATCAGTCATGCCATGCCACTCGATCCTCGGAACACCCGGAATAGCCAAAGTAACTGTCTTAGCATAACAGTCTAGAATAGCATGATATGGAGATAACCAATCCATGCCCAGAATAATATCAAAATCTACCATGCTCAACAACAGTAGATCAACTCGGGTCTCTAGACCCCCAATAATCACAGCACATGACCGATACACACGGTCCCTAACAATAGTATCGCCCACCGAGGTAGACACATGAACATGTAAAGTAAGAGACTCCCGGGGCATACTCAAATGACGGGCAAAATATAAAGACACATATGAATAGGTGGATTCCGGATCAAATAAGACATAGGCATCTGTGTGGCAGACTGAGATAATACCATAGTGAGATTAAACTCACTCCTTCATAAGCTTGTGGAAACACAATTCATCTGAAATTTTAACTCTTCCGCATTTTCTTGCATTCACTCACATAATAGTTAATCCTACTCTCTAGGGGACCAAATTTTTACTAAGTCCCAAATTTTTCAAAAATTTCGGTAGAGTCTCCTTTGTAATTGGGCCTATCCACCTGCCAGAGAATCACCAAAACCATCCTAACAACACGTCCACAACTTGACAAAGCATCACAATGTATATCAACAACATTAATCTCAATATTACATGTATTATATTATCAAAATTGATACATGGACATGCGTTGCACCTATTTGAATCATAACACATAGAAAATACCTTTCAATCCTCCATTATTGGGCTATTCAACCGAGTAAGAACATATTCTTTCTTTAATGTTTTCGACCCTCAAGGTGGTCTCCTTGACTCAACGATTTCGTCATAATACATTTACAGAAGCGATCTCAGCTCCCAGACATATCTAACTAGTATGACAAATAGATTCCCCTCATAAGCCAATTACCCACTAGCTTTACCTTTAGTTAATATTTTTTGTATACCTTCCACTACCATACACATTACACAATCACTTAATCTTCCTGAGTCTAAACTCATACTGTAACATGAAATTTACTTCACTCCAAATAGGAGACATAAAAAGATCCTTCACGCACCCATAACTTGGGACTACACATCCTATCACAATGGAAATCATACACTCAATAGTTCATCTCTCATCCAGTAGACCTTCCTCGTCACTTCCAAGTCATATAGATACATATCGCAGTACTATCATACTCCTCACGTAGCTATCCAGCCATGATTCCCACTAATAGAGGCAATACCGAACATATAAGTTCAAAATACTTGGTCACACAATAAGCACCTCGGTGCTAAATCCATTGGCAAAGATCCGGCCTCAAGTCCTCCAGACTGGCCTAACATCAAACTCAAAACGACCACGTCTCGCCCTTCGATCGGGGAATTACAAGCCATCAAGGCACATCTAATACTGAGCATTCGTTCGCGTATACGAATACGTGGAAGGAATTGTAAAAGTTACTTTTTCAAGCTGAATCAAGGACGCACGATAAGAATTCAAGAATATGAAGTTTTTCCTAAAGGTTCTGCAGCCTCTCGAGGATAAATACAGACGTCTCTGTACCGATCCACGAGACTCTACTAAACCAGCTCATGACTCGCGAGACCTAGTAACCTAGGCTCTGATACCAACTTGTCACGACCCAAAATCCCAACCCGGTCGTGATGGCGCCTCTCGTGAGGACAAGGCCAGCCAATCAACAAAACAGTACATCTCTTTATAATTACTTAGCAGGAATAAGTCTAAATCATGGGCAATATAATCTTAAATGCGAAATAAACGTGATAGAACAAAGAAAACCATCCCAACTCAGCCCGAAATCGGGGTGTCACAAGTCATGAGCTACTACAGAGTTTACTAATATTTTACAAAGTCTGGACTTATCATAAATAACAAAGATAAGGGAGAAAACGGGGCTGCGGACGTCAACAGCTACCTCGTTACTCCTAGTCACCGCCTGGTCTAGAAAGAATCAGCGCTCAAGAGCGAACTCAGCACTGCCTGTATCTGCACACATGGTGCAGAGAGTAATGTGAGTACTCCGACCCAGTGAGTAATAAAAATAAATAACGACTGAAAACATGAAATCTCATAACGGCACAATATAGCGCTATCCCAAGCAGTAAAATCAGTTATACAGTAAAATAGTGAGTATCAGATAATTCTTCTTTTAAAACAGTAAAGACAAATAATTTCCACAGTAAGGATAAATCAAAAGCTTGCCCCTCGGGCTCAATATGTAAATCTCAGTATAGTATCAGCCCCTCGGGCTCACTCCCAACTCACCAGCACACAACATCAGCCCCTCGGGCTCACTCCCAACTCACCACACACAAGCAACGGCCTCTCGGGCCCACTCCCAACTCACCTGGGTACCCTGCGCTCACTGGGGGTGTGTACAGACTCCGGAGGGGCTCCTACAGCCCAAGCGCAATATCAATAGGCCTGAAAGCCTTCACACATCACACACGAGGCCTGAAAGCCTCCTCATATAACACTCGAGGCCTGAAAGCCTCCTCATATAACACTCGAGGCCTGAAAGCCTCCTCATATAACACTCGAGGCCTGAAAGCCTCCTCATATAACACTCGAGGCCTGAAAGCCTCCTCATATAACACTCGAGGCCTGAAAGCCTCCTCACATCACTCAACATATCCTCACGTATGGCCCTCGGCCTCAATCAGTCCAGAAAATAATCATAAGCCTCTTGGGCATCAGTAAAACAATAGTGCTCAGCTCAACAACATTATAAATATCATTAAATCTCGAGTTGAGTATAAATGTAGCTGAGTTCACAAAATAATATAATTCAATTGGACTGAGTTCAAATAATATTTCAATTCGTGAGGAAAATAGTGATGTAAATTCACAAAAGATTTCAGATAATTGGCACGAAGCCCAAATATGGCAATAAGCCCCAATCATAGTGAAAAATAATAAATCTTTATCAATTACACGGTAAAAATATCAACTGGGATGGACCAAGTCACAATCCCCAATAGTAAATGACCCCGTGCTCGTCATACAACGCGTGTCTCATCTCAACATAGCAGTATGTTGTGCAATCCGGGGTTTCAAACCCTCAGTGCATCATTTAAAATCATTACTCACCTCTAGCTCGCTATGCCCTTGCCTCTCTAATTGGCCTCCTCGTGTGACGAATCTACCAAAAATCACACAAACCTCGATGAAGTTCGATTTCTAAAAGACGGGGTTTTAACCATACATATCTGAAATTCGCCCCTTAATGATACTATAATGATCCCATAAATTATGCCATTTAGGCATATTATCAAACATCTTGTAGGCATAAATATTTACACCTCTTAACTATAGCATTGATTCCTCCAACTATCACCATTAACCAACAATTCATCACACTATTATTCTTTAACAATTTATACTCCTAACATCATATGTGTGATCAACCATTCACACCCAAACCAACAAAAATTCCATCAAATAAACACCTTTAAATCCCTACCATGTTCATGTATTTAAATCGGGAATTTATGGCTTCCAACCACCATACAATAAGTTGTAATACTTGATTCATACTCATATTTCCATAATATATCCATATATGTGAGTCTAAGGTGTAGGATTTACCTTTTGGAAGAAATCTTGCAAAACCCTTCTTTGAGTTCTTGAAGGAATTTCTTGAAAATCTAAGGATTTTTAAGATCAATCCATGTTAATATAAGTGTTTGGGAGTAGTGATCAACTCAAAATACTCCAAATATCTTACCTTAGGAATGCAATTAGGTGCCTTGGTTGAATTAGGGGTGTAGAGAAAGCCCTAAGCTTGAGGAATGACTCAATTCCTCTCATTTCCGGTCTTTACAGTACTTAAAAACCTTCAGTCGCGTAGTTCGCGCGTTGTTCGCGCGTTTGTTCGCGCGTTTTGCTGAGCATTCTGCCTCAGACGCGCGAAATGCGCGACTTCGCGCGATACTTCGCGCGCTCTGACACCTGACCAGTGAAATGGTCATAACTTCCTGTATACACTTCCAAATGACGAACGGTTTGTTGCGTTGGAAACTAGACTCAAAGAGCTTTAATTTAATAGGTTGTATCTCACACAAGTCCTTATATAACGAGAGATATTATCGTTCAAAGTGAGGCCTTGTGCACACTCATTTACAACTTTCGTCTATTATGAAATTTCCAACTTCAAAATTCCCGTTAGCCATCCGAAATCATCCCGAGGTTCTCGGGACCTCAACCAAAAATACCAATACATCTTATAATATTATTCAAACTTGTTCCAATTATCAAAACACCTCGACTAATACCAAAATTATCGAATTACACCGAATTCAAGTCTAAGTTCCTTTAAAACTTCCAAAACGCGCTTTCGATCAAAACTCGACCAAAATATGTCCGAATGACTTGAAATTTTGCACACATATCCAAAATGGCATAACGAAGCTACAGAAATTCTCGGAATTCCATTCCGACCGTCGGATCAAAATTTCACCTATCAACCGGAAATCGCCAAAATACTAACTTCGCCAAAATGAGCTAATTTCTTCACCGGACCTCCAAAATTAATTCCGATTGCGCTCCTAGGCCTTAAATCATCCCCCGAAACTAACCGAATCATCGGAATTCAATTCCGAGCCCTCTAACTCACAAGTCAACGTCCGGTTGACTTTTCCAAACTAATTCTTCCTTAAAGAGACTAATTGTCCCATTTCATACCAAACTCGATCCGAATTGACTCAAATTCACCAAGTACACATATTGAAACATGAATAAGCATTTAACGGGGAATACGAGACGAAAATACGGGAAACAACGGTTTGGGTCGTTACATATATATATATATATATATCGAATATAGCTTATATATATATATTATATATACTTACGCTATACTATGCACTAAGTATAAGTGTATTAGATAATACTGTATCGAATATAGCTTATATATATATATATATATATATATACTTACGCTATACTATGCACTAAGTATAAGTGTATTAGGTACTACTGTATCGAATATAGCTTATATATATATATATATATACTTACGCTATACTATGCACTAAGTATAAGTGTATTAGGTAATACTATATCGAATATAGCTTTTATATATATAATATATATACTTACGCTATACTATGCACTAAGTATAAGTGTATTAGGTAGTATTATATCGAATATATATATATATATATATATATATATATATATATATATATATATATATATATATATATATATTTTGAATTAAAATCCTAAATTTATACTACATATATATAATTTTAAATTGAATTAATAGTAATATAATTTTTTTAGAAATAGCGATATTTCTAAAAATTCAAAACTATTGAACCTTTAGGATATGACTTGAACTTTTAGTTTATGTTTAAACTCGTAGGATATGAATATAACTTTTAGTTTTTAGGTTTTGTTCTTGTGAATTGAACTTGTAGGATATAAATTGAAATTTTAGGATATGAGTTGAATTTTTAGGATATGAATTGAAACTTTTAGGATATGAGTTGAACTTTTAGGAAATAAATTGAACCTTTAGCATATGTATTGAACCTTTAGGATATGACTTGAACTTTTAGTTTATGTTTAAACTCGTAGGATATGAATATAACTTTTAGTTTTTAGGTTTTGTTCTTGTGAATTGAACTTGTAGGATATAAATTGAAATTTTAGGATATGAGTTGAATTTTTAGGATATGAATTGAAACTTTTAGGATATGAGTTGAACTTTTAGGAAATAAATTGAACCTTTAGCATATGTATTGAACCTTTAGGATATGACTTGAACTTTTAGTTTATGTTTAAACTCGTAGGATATGAATATAACTTTTAGTTTTTAGGTTTTGTTCTTGTGAATTGAACTTGTAGGATATAAATTGAAATTTTAGGATATGAGTTGAATTTTTAGGATATGAATTGAAACTTTTAGGATATGAGTTGAACTTTTAGGAAATAAATTGAACCTTTAGCATATGTATTGAACCTTTAGGATATGACTTGAACTTTTAGTTTATGTTTAAACTCGTAGGATATGAATATAACTTTTAGTTTTTAGGTTTTGTTCTTGTGAATTGAACTTGTAGGATATAAATTGAAATTTTAGGATATGAGTTGAATTTTTAGGATATGAATTGAAACTTTTAGGATATGAGTTGAACTTTTAGGAAATAAATTGAACCTTTAGCATATGTATTGAACCTTTAGGATATGACTTGAACTTTTAGTTTATGTTTAAACTCGTAGGATATGAATATAACTTTTAGTTTTTAGGTTTTGTTCTTGTGAATTGAACTTGTAGGATATAAATTGAAATTTTAGGATATGAGTTGAATTTTTAGGATATGAATTGAAACTTTTAGGATATGAGTTGAACTTTTAGGAAATAAATTGAACCTTTAGCATATGTATTGAACCTTTAGGATATGACTTGAACTTTTAGTTTATGTTTAAACTCGTAGGATATGAATATAACTTTTAGTTTTTAGGTTTTGTTCTTGTGAATTGAACTTGTAGGATATAAATTGAAATTTTAGGATATGAGTTGAATTTTTAGGATATGAATTGAAACTTTTAGGATATGAGTTGAACTTTTAGGAAATAAATTGAACCTTTAGCATATGTATTGAACCTTTAGGATATGACTTGAACTTTTAGTTTATGTTTAAACTCGTAGGATATGAATATAACTTTTAGTTTTTAGGTTTTGTTCTTGTGAATTGAACTTGTAGGATATAAATTGAAATTTTAGGATATGAGTTGAATTTTTAGGATATGAATTGAAACTTTTAGGATATGAGTTGAACTTTTAGGAAATAAATTGAACCTTTAGCATATGTATTGAACCTTTAGGATATGACTTGAACTTTTAGTTTATGTTTAAACTCGTAGGATATGAATATAACTTTTAGTTTTTAGGTTTTGTTCTTGTGAATTGAACTTGTAGGATATAAATTGAAATTTTAGGATATGAGTTGAATTTTTAGGATATGAATTGAAACTTTTAGGATATGAGTTGAACTTTTAGGAAATAAATTGAACCTTTAGCATATGTATTGAACCTTTAGGATATGACTTGAACTTTTAGTTTATGTTTAAACTCGTAGGATATGAATATAACTTTTAGTTTTTAGGTTTTGTTCTTGTGAATTGAACTTGTAGGTGTGTACAAAATTCTAGGTTATTCGGACATCGTTTGGTCGGGTTTTTGATCGAAAGTGTATGTTCGGAAATTTTTGGAAACTTAGGCTTGAATTCGATGAGTTTTGGATAATTTGATATTGTTTGAGGTGTTTTGATGATTGGAGCAGGTCTTAATGATGTTATGAATTATGTGGGCATGATTGGTTGAGGTCCCACTGGCCTCGGGTGTGTTTCGGATGCCCAACGGGTCATTTTTGGTAGATTTTTGCCGTTTTGAGCATAAATGTAATGATCTAAAGGTTCATTTGTAGTTCTACAGATCCAAATTTGATTTCGAGACTTCTAGAATTTAAATCATAAATTATAGGACTGATATGGAAATTTTTGTTTAATTTCATCAAGTTGCGATTGGGTTTTTGACGTGAAATGTGAGTTAATTGTTTAACGAGCGAAATGGGTATTGAACTGGTCAAACGAGCTCCGAACTAAGTTTCGATTGAAGGGTTATGTTCGTATTATTATTTTTGACTCATAGGAACAAGAATCATCTAATTACGAGTTCGTATGATGGAGTTAGAGCCATTTTAGTAAAAAATGGCTGTGCTGCAAATTTCATAAAAAGCTGTTGTATTTTCTGCAGCAGTGAACAGTAACCGCGCGTGAGCAGTAACCGCGCGGGTGAACAGTGACCAGTGTCGTGAATAGTGATCCGTGAACAGTGACGGGTGAACAGTGACCCGTGACAGTGTCGTGAATAGTGACCCGTGAACAGTACTTCCGAAATATTAACATTTCATCCGCGAACCCAACCCATTTTTCCACCATTTTTGAGCAACCTTGAGAACTTTTGCACGGGAATTGAAGGGGTTTTGACGGGAAGTGATTGGAGGTAAGTCCTATGAACTAAATACATGATTATATTGTGCAATCATCCTTGAAATTCATGAAAATATAGCCAAATTGTAAGAAAATAGGGCTTGAAATTGAAATTCTAAATTTGGGATTTGAGGGGTCAAATGGACTCCGATTCTTGTGAATTTGGTATGTATAGACTCGTGGAGATATAAGGAACATTTTGATGTAAAAATTTCTGGATTTTGAGAAGTGGGCCCGGAGCTCGGGTTTTGCAAATTTCGTGAATTTTGATATTTTTCGATTGCTTTCGATTGGGTATTGTCCCTTTAGCATAATGCGACATATTCGTTGCGATTTTGGGCAGATTCAACGCACGTGGAGGCCAATTCGAGGGGCAAAGGCGTCGCGAGCTAAAGAAGTAGCCGGTTCGAGGTGAGTAATTGATGCAACTGTTGTTCTGAGGGTTTGAAACCCCGGACTTTCACATAGTAATGCTATATTGAGGCGTGACACGCATCCCATGGCAGGTGCGAAGTCGTATATGATTGGGGATTGTGACTTGGTCCATCCCGAGGGATAATTATAGTATATTGGCGACTGATTCGCACATTGTATTGATACTTATAATATGTTGGCGACTGATACGCATATGTATTGATGATATTTGGGCTTAATGCCACGTTTGGGGGCCTTGTGCCGACTTGTAGAATCCTTTGGGGATTAATATCATTTATTTTCAGTTCAAGGTTTTAATTACTGTTTTGCAAACTTAGCCGTAATTCTAAGTGTTGAAAACTCAAATGACATTTTAAATGTATTTCGGGCTGGAAACTTCTATTTTGTAAATGCCCAAGGGGCTTATTATATTATTTTCTGGACTGATTATAAAGTGACTTGAAATAGTGGTAACAATGACACTGTATGATATACTTGAAACAGTGGTAACAATGACACTGTATTATGTAAATTGGTCAGGTAACAACGGGCTGACCGGTCAGGTAACAATGACTGACCAAGATTGTGCTTGGGCTGTAGGAGCCCCTCCGGAGTCCAATGACACTGTGACGACCCAAGGGGTCATCACCGTAGTTCTTCCTTGTCCCGCATTTTCGAGGCCTTCAAAACCTCGCTTTTAGTTGCCTCGATTGGCGTGCATAGTTCGGGCGCGTAGCCGGAAAGTTTTTATGTTAGAATATGTGAATTATGTGAAACATTTGATGAATTTTGGTATTAATATGCATAATGTTGACTTCGGTCAACATTTTGGGTAAACGGACCCGGACCTGTGATTCGACGGTCCCGGAGGGTCCGTAGGAAAATATGGGACTTGGGCGTGTGGCCGGAATTAAATTCTGAGGTCCCAAGCCCGAGAAATGAATTTTTATGTGAAATTGTTTTCTGAAATTAATTAAGGAAAATGAAGAAGAAAATTGATTAGAAAACTGTGGTATCGGGCTCGTATTTTGGTTCCGACGCCCAAAACGAGTCTTAAATATGTTTTAAGCACTATCTGTAAAGTTTGGCTAAAAACGGACATCATATGACGTGTTTCGGACTTAAAATGGGGAAGTTGAGTTTTTGTGAAAGCTGAAAGAAAATCATGTGTTAGGCTTGATCCTATGTATACGATGTTATCTTGGCGATTTGATCGCACGAGTGAGTCCGTAAGATGTTTTAAGGTTGTGTTCATGTTTGGTTTGGAGCCCCGAGGGCTCGGGTGAGTTTCGAGTGGGGCCCGGGAGATCTTAACTTAAAAAAAATGCAGGTTCAGGTGTTGCAGGCCCCGCGGCCGCGGTCATTTCCGCGCGGTCCGCGCTGGCAGCCACGCGGCCGCGACACTTTTCTGTGCGGTCCGCGTGGTAGGGTTCAGAGGGTCGACCAGCGCGGCCGCGCCCCAAATCAGTGCGGTCCGCGCTGGATGGGTTCAGAGAAAGCCCACTTCTCCCCTCCCTCGGCGCGGCCGCGGTGCATTTCTGTGCGGTCCGCGCCAGCCCCCAACATATATATAAATTCGGGATTTTCAGTCATTTTTGCCACTTTTCAAAAAACCAAAACCTAAAAGGCGATTTTCCAAACAACTTTTCTTCTTCAAAACGATTGGTAAGTGATTTCTAACTTATTTTCTTCACTTCTTGACATCTTTTAACATGATTTCAACTTCAAATCAAAGATTTTCATGGGGAAAATTGGGTGTTTTGGGTAGAACCTAGGTTTTCTACAAATTGAAAAGTTGGACCTCAATTTGGGGTCCGATTTAAAAACAAATCATATATTTGGATTCATGGGGGAATGAGTAACCGGGTTTTGGTCCGAACCTCGAGTTTCGACCACGTGGGTTCGGGGGTGTTTTTGACCTTTTTGGGAAAAACCTTGTAAAAATTATTTTCATGCATTGGGATTGATCCATTTAGTAATTATTAATGTGATTGAGTAACTTATGACTAGATTCGAGCGGATTGGTGGTGGAATCAAGAGGTAAAGCTATACTAGAAGCGTGAGTTGAGTTTGGAGCATTCGAGGTAAGTGTTTGTTCTAACTTTGGCTTGAGAGAATAGGATTAGGATGATATTTGCTACTTGCTAATGTGGAGTACAGTGTATAGGCATGGTGACAGTTATCTATGCACTGGAGTCTAGCATGACCGTGAGTCTTGATTGCTTTTAATTCGAATAATGTAACACAAGCTCCTTGTTTATTTAATAAGTTTCATATAATGTGAATGGTTGAGGAAGAATGATATAAAAAGAGAATGTGTTGTGAATACTCCCTTGCCGGGATGCGTAGACTGATATATATATATATTCTCCCTTGTCGGGATATTTTGGGTTGTTAGTTGTACCCTTGCCGGGTTAAAGGTATTGAGTTGTTATTCTTCCCTGAAGGGGTCTACTATATGAAGTCAGATATTATATATGTTATTATGGGATCGTGTGGCACGCCGTCCACTTGGTTATTGGCCTCTGTTGCCGGTGACATATTGTGCACTGTGATAAAGATGAATTGGGATCGTGTGGCACGCCATCCACTTATATATATGATATTATGGGATCGTGTGGCACGCCGTCCACTTATATATGATATTATGGGATCGTGTGGCACGCCGTCCACTTATATATATGATATTATGGGATCGTGTGGCACGCCGTCCACTTATATATGATATTATGGGATCGTGTGGCACGCCGTCCACTTATATATATATATATATACATCATGGGAACCGGAGTCTCTTCTGCTTATTTCCGATATTTCATTTTTATCTGTTACTCCCCGATAGCATGTCCCCTCCCAGTTTTACTTTGTATTATCTTGTTATTGTTTTCTTGCACTTGTTGTATATATATCTGTACAGGTTAATTGTGGTAGGTACTGTCTAGCCTCGTCACTACTTCGCCGGGGTTAGGCCAGGCACTTACCAGCACACGGGGTCGGTTGTGCTGATGCTACACTTTGTGCATTTTTGTGCACAGATCAGGGAGCAGCTTACGGACCACAGCAGTAGGATTTATGGGAGTTGTCTTCAGTCCAGGGACTCTCGAGGTAGTCTAGCTGGCGTTCGCAGGCCGAAGTCCCTTTCCATGTTTTTCGTTTGTTCATCTTGTATCGGACAAACATGATGTATTTCCTTTAAGACATTATTTGTAGTATTCTGTAGTAGTCCGTGAGCTAGTGACACCAGACCTTGGGTAGTGATGTGTATTAAACTTCCGCACTTTTGGTTTTCAGTTGCTTTAGATTTAAATTCTTCCGCTTAGATTTTGTCTCGTTTATTATATTGTTGGAAAGAATGCAGGAAAGGTGTTTTAAATATTTGGCTTGCCTAGCTCCGATAGTAGGCGCCATCACGACACCCGATGGTGGGAAATCCGGGTCGTGACAGACAATGTATGATATACTTGAAACAGTGGTAACAATGACACTGTATGATATACTTGAAACAGTGGTAACAATGACACTGTATGATATACTTGAAATAGTGGTAACAATGGCACTGTATGATATACTTGAAACAGTGGTAACAATGGCACTGTATGATGTAAATGTGTCAGGTAACAATGGGCTGACCGGTCAGGTAACAATGACTGACCAAGATATTGCGCTTGGGCTGTAGGAGCCCCTCCGGAGTCTATACACACCCCCAGTGAGCGTCGTCGACGATAAATAAATATGGATGGCTCGGGCTGCACGCCGCAGTGGGTACTGGAAAGTACCATCATATGCATTGCATTACATTCATGTATTTGTATTTATACTGTTGTTTAGCTGCTCAGTTCCATATGTTGCTGTAGATATGAATTGAAACTTTTAGGATATGAGTTGAACTTTTAGGAAATAAATTGAACCTTTAGCATATGTATTGAACCTTTAGGATATGACTTGAACTTTTAGTTTATGTTTAAACTCGTAGGATATGAATATAACTTTTAGTTTTTAGGTTTTGTTCTTGTGAATTGAACTTGTAGGATATAAATTGAAATTTTAGGATATGAGTTGAATTTTTAGGATATGAATTGAAACTTTTAGGATATGAGTTGAACTTTTAGGAAATAAATTGAACCTTTAGCATATGTATTGAACCTTTAGGATATGACTTGAACTTTTAGTTTATGTTTAAACTCGTAGGATATGAATATAACTTTTAGTTTTTAGGTTTTGTTCTTGTGAATTGAACTTGTAGGATATAAATTGAAATTTTAGGATATGAGTTGAATTTTTAGGATATGAATTGAAACTTTTAGGATATGAGTTGAACTTTTAGGAAATAAATTGAACCTTTAGCATATGTATTGAACCTTTAGGATATGACTTGAACTTTTAGTTTATGTTTAAACTCGTAGGATATGAATATAACTTTTAGTTTTTAGGTTTTGTTCTTGTGAATTGAACTTGTAGGATATAAATTGAAATTTTAGGATATGAGTTGAATTTTTAGGATATGAATTGAAACTTTTAGGATATGAGTTGAACTTTTAGGAAATAAATTGAACCTTTAGCATATGTATTGAACCTTTAGGATATGACTTGAACTTTTAGTTTATGTTTAAACTCGTAGGATATGAATATAACTTTTAGTTTTTAGGTTTTGTTCTTGTGAATTGAACTTGTAGGATATAAATTGAAATTTTAGGATATGAGTTGAATTTTTAGGATATGAATTGAAACTTTTAGGATATGAGTTGAACTTTTAGGAAATAAATTGAACCTTTAGCATATGTATTGAACCTTTAGGATATGACTTGAACTTTTAGTTTATGTTTAAACTCGTAGGATATGAATATAACTTTTAGTTTTTAGGTTTTGTTCTTGTGAATTGAACTTGTAGGATATAAATTGAAATTTTAGGATATGAGTTGAATTTTTAGGATATGAATTGAAACTTTTAGGATATGAGTTGAACTTTTAGGAAATAAATTGAACCTTTAGCATATGTATTGAACCTTTAGGATATGACTTGAACTTTTAGTTTATGTTTAAACTCGTAGGATATGAATATAACTTTTAGTTTTTAGGTTTTGTTCTTGTGAATTGAACTTGTAGGATATAAATTGAAATTTTAGGATATGAGTTGAATTTTTAGGATATGAATTGAAACTTTTAGGATATGAGTTGAACTTTTAGGAAATAAATTGAACCTTTAGCATATGTATTGAACCTTTAGGATATGACTTGAACTTTTAGTTTATGTTTAAACTCGTAGGATATGAATATAACTTTTAGTTTTTAGGTTTTGTTCTTGTGAATTGAACTTGTAGGATATAAATTGAAATTTTAGGATATGAGTTGAATTTTTAGGATATGAATTGAAACTTTTAGGATATGAGTTGAACTTTTAGGAAATAAATTGAACCTTTAGCATATGTATTGAACCTTTAGGATATGACTTGAACTTTTAGTTTATGTTTAAACTCGTAGGATATGAATATAACTTTTAGTTTTTAGGTTTTGTTCTTGTGAATTGAACTTGTAGGATATAAATTGAAATTTTAGGATATGAGTTGAATTTTTAGGATATGAATTGAAACTTTTAGGATATGAGTTGAACTTTTAGGAAATAAATTGAACCTTTAGCATATGTATTGAACCTTTAGGATATGACTTGAACTTTTAGTTTATGTTTAAACTCGTAGGATATGAATATAACTTTTAGTTTTTAGGTTTTGTTCTTGTGAATTGAACTTGTAGGATATAAATTGAAATTTTAGGATATGAGTTGAATTTTTAGGATATGAATTGAAACTTTTAGGATATGAGTTGAACTTTTAGGAAATAAATTGAACCTTTAGCATATGTATTGAACCTTTAGGATATGACTTGAACTTTTAGTTTATGTTTAAACTCGTAGGATATGAATATAACTTTTAGTTTTTAGGTTTTGTTCTTGTGAATTGAACTTGTAGGATATAAATTGAAATTTTAGGATATGAGTTGAATTTTTAGGATATGAATTGAAACTTTTAGGATATGAGTTGAACTTTTAGGAAATAAATTGAACCTTTAGCATATGTATTGAACCTTTAGGATATGACTTGAACTTTTAGTTTATGTTTAAACTCGTAGGATATGAATATAACTTTTAGTTTTTAGGTTTTGTTCTTGTGAATTGAACTTGTAGGATATAAATTGAAATTTTAGGATATGAGTTGAATTTTTAGGATATGAATTGAAACTTTTAGGATATGAGTTGAACTTTTAGGAAATAAATTGAACCTTTAGCATATGTATTGAACCTTTAGGATATGACTTGAACTTTTAGTTTATGTTTAAACTCGTAGGATATGAATATAACTTTTAGTTTTTAGGTTTTGTTCTTGTGAATTGAACTTGTAGGATATAAATTGAAATTTTAGGATATGAGTTGAATTTTTAGGATATGAATTGAAACTTTTAGGATATGAGTTGAACTTTTAGGAAATAAATTGAACCTTTAGCATATGTATTGAACCTTTAGGATATGACTTGAACTTTTAGTTTATGTTTAAACTCGTAGGATATGAATATAACTTTTAGTTTTTAGGTTTTGTTCTTGTGAATTGAACTTGTAGGATATAAATTGAAATTTTAGGATATGAGTTGAATTTTTAGGATATGAATTGAAACTTTTAGGATATGAGTTGAACTTTTAGGAAATAAATTGAACCTTTAGCATATGTATTGAACCTTTAGGATATGACTTGAACTTTTAGTTTATGTTTAAACTCGTAGGATATGAATATAACTTTTAGTTTTTAGGTTTTGTTCTTGTGAATTGAACTTGTAGGATATAAATTGAAATTTTAGGATATGAGTTGAATTTTTAGGATATGAATTGAAACTTTTAGGATATGAGTTGAACTTTTAGGAAATAAATTGAACCTTTAGCATATGTATTGAACCTTTAGGATATGACTTGAACTTTTAGTTTATGTTTAAACTCGTAGGATATGAATATAACTTTTAGTTTTTAGGTTTTGTTCTTGTGAATTGAACTTGTAGGATATAAATTGAAATTTTAGGATATGAGTTGAATTTTTAGGATATGAATTGAAACTTTTAGGATATGAGTTGAACTTTTAGGAAATAAATTGAACCTTTAGCATATGTATTGAACCTTTAGGATATGACTTGAACTTTTAGTTTATGTTTAAACTCGTAGGATATGAATATAACTTTTAGTTTTTAGGTTTTGTTCTTGTGAATTGAACTTGTAGGATATAAATTGAAACTTTTAGGATATGAGTTGAATTTTTAGGATATAAATAGAAATTTTAGGATATGACTTGAACTTTTGTGGATATGAATTGAACCTTTAGGATATAAATTGAACTTTTAGTTTATGTTTAAACTCGTAGGATAAGAATTGATGAACTTTTAGTTTTTAGGTTTTGTTCTTGTGAATTGAACTTGTACGATATAAATTGAAATTTTACGATATGACTTGAACTTTTTAGGATATGAGTTGAACCTTTAGGATATGACTTGAACTTTTGTGGATATGAATTGAAGGTTTAGAATATGAATTGAACTTTTAGTTTATGTTTTGGAATTTTAGATTGCCGGAGGATTATTAGAAGAGGTTGATGACGTTATTAGACATGCAATAGAACTTCCACCAAGAATAACTAAGACACAGTACCTGGCAAAGTGTGCCTTTAATTGTTCTTCTCATTAGCGACAATGATGATGAGAAGGCAATGGCATGTGTTTCAAATAGTGATGGTGTAGGTAGGAATTTAGTATTTCCTAAGTAGATAAAAGAAGAGCTTATAGAGTAATTATGTAATTCATTTTCCATGAGGAAAAGAAGTTTAATTGAGAATGACAAGGTTGATGAAGACGGAATGTGTTCCGTTGGTCATGGCAGTTCCCATAAAATGGGGATCATAAGACTCTATGATGACAGAGATTATAGGAAGTTTTGTTCTAAATTTTCTTTCAAGTCTGATCCGTACAAGCTTAATGTGATATTGGTGATATTTCTTCGGATTCAGACAATGATTTGACCGACAAAAGTATGGAAATGCTCTTAAAAAGAATTAAGAGTACCCTGAAATGGAGTCCGTGAACAGTAAAAAACGCGTGAACAGTACCCTGAAAACATTCTGGACAGAATGTAACTTTTGATCCCATTTTCCATTTTTAGTAAAATGGAGCTCGGGGAGAGGCGATTTTTGGGATATTTTCAGAGAAAACAATGGGGTAAGTGTTCTTAACTTATTTTTGGTTAGATTACCCAAATCTATTACTAGTTTTGGCACTTAATTGGTGATTTTAGTTGGGAAAATCTTGAAAACCCTCTTAGTTTAATTTGAAGATTTGAGGGTTGAGTTGATGTCGGATTTTAGTAAAATTGGTAAGGTTGGACTCGTGGTTGGATGAGGTTTCATATTCCGTAATTTTTGTCGGGTTCCGAGATGTGGGCCCCACGGGCGAATTTTTAGTGCAATTTCGGATTTTTAATGGAAAATGTAGAATTTCATATGGAATTAATTCCTATAATTTTTATTGACTGAATCGAATTGTTTATGACTAGATTTGAGAATTTCGGGCACGAATTCGCGAGGCAAAGGCTTGTTGGAATTTTGAATTGGCTGCAAAGCGAGGTAAGTGTTTGGTCTAACCTTACCTTGAGGGATTAAGAGTTGTGTCTTATTTGCTACATGTTAATTGTGGAGTACGACGTATAGGCATGGTGACAAGTATCTATACGTTGGTGTCAAGTATGTCTGTGAGTCTTGTTTTATAATTTTTATGACTCTGTTGTGGTTTATTGCGCTACATATGTTATCATCACCATTGTTCCCTTGCCGGGATGTTTGTTTGATATTATTGTTCCCTTGCCAGGATGTTTGTTTTGATAGTATTGTTCCCTTGCCGGGATGTTGTTGAAATATCATTGTTCCCTTGCCGGGTAGTTATTATATTGCTATTGTTCCCTTGCCGGGATTCCTTGTAGTTATTGTTGGCTTGTAACTGGGAGCGGGTGGTACGCCTACCACAAGATATAATGGAATGGGAGTGGGTGGTATGCCTACCACAAGATATAATGGAATGGGAGCGGGTGGTATGCCTACCACAAGATATAATGGAATGGGAGCGGGTGGTACGCTTACCACAAGATATAATGAAATGGGAGCGGGTGGTACGCCTACACAAGATATAATGAAATGGGAGCGGGTGGTACGCCTACCACGAGATATATGAAATGGGAGCGGGTGGCACGCCTACCACAAGATATAATGAAATGGGAGCGGGTGGTACGCCTACCACAATATATAATGAAATGGGAGCGGGTGGTACGCCTACCACAATATATAATGAAATGGGAGCGGGTGGTACGCCTACCACAAGATATAATGAAATGGGAGCGGGTGGTACGCCTACCACGAGATATATCAAATGGGAGCGGGTGGCACGCCTGCCACGAGATACATGAAATGGGATTGGGTTGCACGCCTGCAACAAGATGTGAGAAGAAAGTGAAATCTGCCTTTGTTTTCCTTACTCTTGTTAGTGGTTGGATTTTGATTCCTTTATAATTCTCTTAATATTCTATTTTTACCCTTTTTTCTATGGTCAATACTCCAAATTTCAACAATTGTTACATTTTTAACTCATTTGATTTCTCAACTAAATTTTCCTTAAACCATTTGAGGTTGTACTTTACCTAAAAAGGAATTTCTACTATGTTTTGATTTATTGATTTCTCGTATTAAAGGTAATGATTCATTTGATATTGTACTGTAATTGAAAAGGGTATCTTCTTTAACAAATTATTTCTAAAAATAACTTCATCTTTTCTTGTTGATTTCCTAATTGGGTTGGAAGTTGTACTCTACTTTATGTTAAGTGAATGAGGCGTCACAAAGTGACCTTTACTCGAAAGAATTATATTCGAAAGATGCTTATTTGAAAGATATTTATTTAAAGGAAAGATATTTATTTAAAGGAAATATATTCATTGAAAAGCATATTATCTTAGAGATTATTACTTGAAGGATTTATAGGCGAAAGATTTATATTTGAAGGACTTGATAAATTGATTGCACTTGTATCTATTATTTGTTTAGAAACATTTATGGTGTTCTTGTTGCATGCTCTTTATATCGCTGGTTGATCATTGTTGCCATCATTGTTATCTGCTTCCTATTATTTTTGTATGCTATATTGCACAGGTTTATTTGGTAGTCTGGTCCTAGCCTCGTCACTACTTCGCCGAGGTTAGGTTAGGCATTTACCAGCACATGGGGTCGGTTGTGCTGATACTACACTCTGCACTGTGTGCAGATACTGATAGTGGAGTGCTTGGACCGCAATGAGGGTGCTGTCTTCAGCCCACACAGGTGACACGAGGTAGTCCTGCAGATGTCCGCGGGCCTTTGGGTCACCTCCTATTCTTTCCTTTATCCTGTTTCCTTTATTCATTTCAGAAACAGTGTTCATTTTATCTTTCAGACTTTGTAAGTAGTATTCTTAGACCGTCTGTGAAGCTTTGACACCAAATTCTGGGTAGAGTTGTATTTAGACTTCCGCAGTTTTGTATTAAGATAAGTTGTCAGATTTTGTCTTCCGCTTAATTATTTTCGCTATTTGCATGATATCTACTCATCACTGATAATAGTTTAAACTGGAAAAGGTTATGTAATTAGGATAATTTTGCTTGCCTAGCTTTCACCAGTAGGCGCCATCACGGCTCTCGAGGGTGTGAAATCCGGGTCGTGACAAGTTGTTATCAGAGATCTAGGTTACATAGGTGTCACAATTCACAGAAAAGCTTAGTAGAGTCTGAGGGATCGGTATGGAGACGTCTGTATTTATCCCCCAGAGGATACAGAGTTAGGAAAAGTTTCACTTCCATTCTTCTCTATCGTGCGATTTTGTTCTCTCATTGCTAAATTGAAACCTCTACTCTTGTCCTTTCACGAATGTCAAAGTCATGTACCGCTTCTTCAGCTGAACAACAGCACAAACCGGATAGATCAACTACGTCTTCGGAGGCTTTGCGGATGTTGGATAGGTTTCACCAAGCTCTTCGCTACCACTTTCAGCGGTGCATCTTTTGAGGACCCGCGGGATTATCTTGACCGCTGCTATGAAATATTGCAGAATGTGAGAATAGTCGAAAGCGATGGGGTTGATTGTGCTGTGTTTCAGATGACAAGTAGAGGTAGTGGAAAGATAATGTATTTACTAGACCATTTGTGGCTCCGACGGAAGATGTAGACGTATCAAGAGATCACCTAATGAATCATGTTGGGGCTCAATGCACCTTGACGTCTGGTTGATTTATTTGAGGTGTGAAGGTCAAATATTGTGGATTATCGGATATTGTGACCTATGGCTTCGTGCCAAGTGAGGGGAGTCCACTATCAACGAACAAATTGCGGGGTCATGTGTTATACCAATTTTGGACTGAGATGTATTTATGTAGTATTGAAAGGTTTTCCAAAACTTGTATATGATCAAGAGCTGAGATTTGAATGGGATGATGATGAGACTTGAGATATTCCTGCATTCTTAATAATTCTACATTTCAGTATCAGCGGGGTCATGAAAACATATTCAGTATACTCGTAGTGCTTAAGTTAATCACAACACTCGCATGGGGAAATCACCTTTTAATGTACCAGTGGCATGAAATTTCCTGCAATGGTTATTTAAGTTATCTGGTACAGACTTAGTATGAGCAGTTGAACTGCGGATGGGTTGTTATGAAAATGGTGATACTAGGAACATCTTGAGAAATTATCCTAGACTTGGGAGAGACATATTTCGTCAAAGCACTCAGGCTACGTGCCCTATTGCAGTTACTACTCCACTTACATGACCAACCATAGGTAGAGGTCAGGATATTAGAGGTGGAGGTGAGACTCCTAGAGGTGGAGACCCAATCCGTTGATATATTTTCTATGGTATGGCTGAGGTTGCTACACCAGACGGTATCATTATAAGTATTGTCTCGAATTATTATAAAGTCAAAATTTCCTTAACTTGATTCGGTTTTGAGCATCGAGGAAAGTTCTCCTATTGTGCTCCACTTATGAGTGAGCTTCGTAATTCTTAAATCTACATATGTGAATACTCCTGTTGGGAGATTATATGGAGATAGCTATGTCTATCATTTTGTGTTGGTCACTAAAAATAGTTGTGAGGCTAAAAGTGACTCTTGTTAATCAATTCGATGAGTTTGATTTAATTTCTAAATAATTGATTTCCATTGTAAATTATATGCCCTACCGGTAAGAGTGATCATTGTATGTTGTGATTTTGTTTAACCGAAATTATTTGAAAGAAGGAAGAAAGGAAATGGAAAATTTTAGTTGGCACAATGTGCAAAATACTTGTGATTCAGAGTTGAGGATGAGATCCTCACATTTTTATATGATATGAAATATTTAAACCGGGCTACAAGCTGCGGTGGATGTTATATAAGGACGAGGTCCTGGTGGTGAAAATTTTATGTGTTTAAATTCTCCTTTTGTGAAATTAAAATTTGTGCTGTAGCACTTGTAGGGAGTCATGTCCTATTAGGCCTATTTGAAAATTCTTGTATGAATATTTCTGTGCATAATTTGCCAAAATTCTATTGTAACTATTGAGTTTTAGCCTATAAGGTGAGAGCCCAGGTGGCGTTAAATTGTGACTCGTTACTTCGGGTAAGTAATTATAAGATCCCCATGTCTTGTTGTTAGTAATCTGGAGGTTTGAAACGAAATTTTGTTAACATGAGGTTAATTGGTGGTGTTGTAATCTATTATGAACAACCATTAAGACCAGAGATGTGGTTATGGTCATACATACGATGCGTTTTATGTCAAGATATCATTGTAATAATGGCGTGCTTGTAATGCGAAGATTAGTGTTATTGATATATACTTTGTGGTGCATTGTTGGGTTGTGGACATGTTGTTAGGATTTGTTTTGGTGTTACTCTGACAGGTGGATAGGCCCAATTACAGGGGAGACTCTGCCGAAATTTCTGCAAAATTTGGGAGTTAGAAAAAAATTTGGGATATTGAGATGTGCAAAGAAAGAGATAAGTTACATTATGTGTTGGAGGACAGACTCTACTTCTCATTTAAGGACGAATGACCCAATGTCGGGGAGAATGTAATAACCCGTATTTGATGGGTGCATAGGCACGAGTTGCTATAGCCAGTCAGGACTAATATCGTGTGTTGACGTGAAAATCAGACCTTTCTGGAAATAATTGGAGTGTAAGAAATTTGTTTCAAAGTTTACAAATATGGATAAAGGAAATAATCTCAATTGAAATGGTATTGTCGGATTTATGTCGAATGCGGTAATGTGGGATCAACCGCGAGTATATGTGTAAAAGTAAAATCATTAGATTGGAAACCTTAGAATAATTGTTAGTACGTTCGAGGACGAACGTTTGTTTTAGAGGTGGAGAATGTGATGACTCAAAATGTCATCTTTAAATTAAATAATCATCTCGGTATTTTTAAGACCTTGAAAAGCGGTATCAAAAATTCCTCGACTTACGTGTGCAGTCCGCATAATTTTTCGGAAGGTTTTTATGTGAAAAATGGATTAAATTGTGAACTAGAGTTTTAAAACTCAATTGAGTTGACTTCGGTCAACATTTTCGATAAACGGACCCGGACCCATGATTTGACAGTCCTGGGAGATCCGTAGGAAAATATGGGACTAGGGCGTATGCCCGGAATCGAATTCCGAGGTCCCAGGCCCGAGAAATGAATTTTTGAGTAAAATTGTTTTCTGAAAATATTTAAGGAAAATGAAAATGAAATTTGATTAGAAAGTGATGGTATCGGGACCATATTTTGGTTCCGGCACCCGGTACAGGTCTTATATATGGTTTAAGAACTTTCTGTAAAGTTTGGTTGAAAACGGACGTCGTTTGACGTGTTTCGGACTCAAAAATGGAAAATTTGATGTTTTATGAAATTTGAAAGAATTATTGGATTTTAAAGCTTAATTTGTGGTATATGACGTTATTTTGGCGATTTGATCGTACGGTTAAGTTCGTAGGATGTTGTTGAGTTAGTGTATGTGTTTGGTTAGGAGCCACGAGGGCTCGGGAGTGTTTCGGAGGTGTCTCGGAATGATTTCGGACTTAGGAAAATTGCAGAAACAGTACCCGTGAACAGTACCCATGAATAGTACCCCAAGAACAGTACCCCGTGAACAGTACCCCGTGAACAGTAGCCATGAACAGTTCCCCGTGAACAGTAAATAACGCATGAACAGTACCCCCGAAAACATTCTGGACAGAATGTGACTTCTGATTTTCCATTTTTAGCAAAATGGAGCTTGGGGAAAGGCGATTTTTGGGATATTTTCAGAGAAAACAATGGGGTAAGTATTCTTAACTTAATTTTGGTTAGATTATCCGAATCTATTACTAGTTTTGGCACTTAATTGGTGATTTTAGTTGGGAAAATCTTGAAAACCCTCTTAGTTTAATTTGAAGATTTGAGGGTCGAGTTGATGTCGGATTTTAGTAAAATTGGTATGGTTGGACTCGTGGTTGGATGAGGTTTCATATTCCGTATTTTTTGTCGGGTTCCGAGACGTGGGCCCCACGGGCGAATTTTTAGTGCAATTTCGGATTTTTAATGGAAAATGTAGGATTTCATATGGAATTAATTCCTATAATTTTTATTGACTGAATCGAATTGTTTATGACTAGATTTGAGAATTTCGGGCACGAATTCGCGAGGCAAAGGCTTATTGGAATTTTGAATTGGTTGCAAAGCGAGGTAAGTGTTTGGTATAACCAAAGCTTGAGGGATTAGGAGTTGTGTCTTATTTGTTACATGTTAATTGTGGAGTACGACGTATAGGCATGGTGACGAGTATCTATACGTTGGTGTCAAACATGTCTGTGAGTCTTGTATTATAATTGTTATGACTCTGTTGTGGTTTATTGCGCTTCATATGTTATCATCACCATTGTTCCCTTGCCGGGATGTTTGTTTGATATTATTGTTCCCTTGCCGGGATGTTTGTTTTGATAGTATTGTTCCCTTGCAGGGATGTTGTTGAAATATCATTGTCCCCTTGCCGGGAAGTTATTATATTGCTATTGTTCCCTTGCCGGGATTCCTTGTGGTTATTGTTGGCTTGTAACTGGGAGCGGGTGGTACGCCTACCACAAGATATAATGGAATGGGAGCGGGTGGTATGCCTACCACAAGATATAATGGAATGGGAGCGGGTGGTACGCCTACCACAAGATATAATGAAATGGGAGCGGGTGGTACGCCTACCACAAGATATAATGAAATGGGAGCGGGTGGTACGCCTACCACAATTTATAATGAAATGGGAGTGGGCGGTACGCCTACCACAAGATATAATGAAATGGGAGTGGGTGGTACGCCTACCACGAGATACATGAAATGGGAGCGGGTGGCACGCCTGCCACGAGATACATGAAATGAGATCGGGTTGCACGCCTGCAACAAGATGTGAAAAGAAAGTAAAATCTGCCTTTGTTTTCCTTACTCTTGTTAGTGGTTGGATTTTGATTCCTTTATAATTCTCTTAATATTCTATTTTTACCCTTTTTTTCTATGGTCAATACTCCAAATTTCAACAATTGTTACATTTTAAACTCATTTGATTTCTCAACTAAATTTTCCTTAAACCGTTTGAGGTTGTACTTTACCTAAAAAGGAATTTCTACTATGTTTTGATTTATTGATTTCTCGTATTAAAGGTAATGATTCACTTGATATTGTACTGTAATTGAAAAGGGTATCTTCTTTATCAAATTATTTCTAAAAATAACTACATCTTTTCTTGTTGATTTCCTAATTGGGTTGAAAGTTGTACTCTACTTTATGTTAAGTGAATGAGGCGTCACAAAGTGAACTTTACTCGAAAGAATTATATTCGAAAGATGCTTATTTGAAAGATACTTATTTGAAGGAAATATATTTATTTAAAGGAAATATATTCATTGAAAAGCATATTATCTTAGAGATTATTACTTGAAGGATTTATAGGCGAAAGATTTATATTTGAAGGACTTGATAAATTGATTGCACTTGTATCTATTATTTGTTGAGAAACATTTATGGTGTTCTTGTTGCCTGCTCTTTATATCACTGGTTGATCATTGTTGCCATCATTGTTATCTGCTTCCTATTATTTTTGTATGCTATATTGCACAGGTTTATTTGGTAGTCTGGTCCTAGCCTCGTCACTACTTCGCCGAGGTTAGGCTAGGCATTTACCAGCACATGGGGTCGGTTGTGCTGATACTACACTCTGCACTGTGTGCAGATACTGATACCGGAGTGCTTGGACCGCAATGAGGGTGCTGTCTTCAGCCCACACAGGCGACACAAGGTAGTCCTGCAGATGTCCGCGGGCCTTTGCGTCACCTCCTATTCTTTCCTTTATCCTGTTTCCTTTATTCATTTCAGAAACAGTGTTCATTTTATCTTTCAGACTTTGTATGTAGTATTCTTAGACCGTCTGTGAAGCTGTGACACCAAATTCTGGGTAGAGTTGTATTTAGACTTCCGCAGTTTTGTATTAAGATAAGTTGTCAGATTTTGTCTTCCGTTTAATTATTTTCGCTATTTGCATGATATCTACTCATCACTGATAATAGTTTAAACTGGAAAAGGTTAAGTAATTAGGATAATTTAGCTTGCCTAGCTTTCACCAGTAGGCGCCATCACGGCTCTCGAGGGTGTGAAATTCGGGTCGTGACACATGATGCCTTCATTCTGAAATTCTTCTTGCTAGAAAGTCGGGATTACACATCTCATCTAAAGGCTAAGAAGTACAGAATACTACATTGTTTTATTGGGCTAGTCAGATTTGTTCCACAACCCCAGGAGCATAATCATAAGCTTGAATCAAAACTTGGGGTCCAATTCATAAGTTCGAAGTGGAGGCAGAAAGTGATTCACGTCATGCCGCAACGTTAAATCAAGTGCTTGTTGGGATGCAACCCAGCTTTATTGCTTTCTTTTATTTTTTTATTTTTTTAAATATTATTATTTTTGTAGTGCCGATTTTTAAATTTCCTAGGAGCATGGAAAGCAAAGCTATTGGAAGCATACAACAACAAACCAGATGGTTGGAACTAAGTGTGAGGTGCCCGCATGAAGGACCAGGCCTGGAAGAAGTCTGAGTATCCCATGAGATGCTAGTGCTTCGCCATTTGGCCTATTAGAGAGTTTTTTTTAACCTCTTATTAGTTATGGTGTGCATTGGGGACAATGCTCAATTTTAAATGTGGGGTGAGGAGATTGTCTAGGTGACTTTTTATGCTATTTTACTTGTGTTAGCTTAATTGAATAATGCTTTTTTAAAAAAAAGAGATTAGACTTTTCCCGACGATGGATATCCTAGATAAATTTCTTGAGGGATAAAAATCTAAACAAAATTCAAAATTACGTCTTTTAGTTTTCTTTAGGAAGTAATAATCCCCCCGTGATTTTTCTTTGTGCCTCGGTTCTTTTCCATGGGATGTAGTTTGAATCGGATAGTAGTTTTTCCTTTATTTATTTATTTATTTATTTATTTATTTATTTTTAGAGTAGATTAGAAGTTAGGAAATAAATGGAGGAAGAAAGATGAGATTCCTAGGCGCCCTTGACTTGTTTGATAGTAGCATATTTAGGCTTTGGTATGTGTAGTATCTCCCTATGAGCTAAAATTACTTATGATGCGTTGGTTATTTGGATAGTATGTTTTGTGACACCTACGCCTCATTTTCTTGACTAATGTTCACTTTGTGATTAATGCTTAATATCTCTTGGTTTCATGACTACTTGCATTAGTTTGAGAATCGGAATGGGACCGTCCTTAGTGAGTCATATGCCATGTGTGGTAAAATTTTTGTGCAGTCCATGTCATTGTACTTGTGTCTAGTACTTGCCCGGTATGTGAGTTGAAACGAAATTTGAGGTGATGCTCGGTTTGAAAAATAATTTTAGGCTTTCTTTGATCTTTCTCGACGTTATCGCTATATCAAATAAAACGTTGTCCCTAGTTAACCCTTTTGAGCCTATAGACTTTTATTTGGCACTCACATTACAAGCTTATACACTTTTTATTCTTAACTGATATTGTTTTAATCCTTATACCTCTTAAAGCACTTTCATTGTGAGATGAGCGCTAAAAGGAGTAAGAAGGGACTAAGTGTGGGGTGACTTTTGAGTGGAACCAATGAAAAGAAGAAAGGTATAATTGTTTGGTAAAAGAATACACCACTGAAATATTTCGTTGTGAAATAAAATTGAAATATTTCGTTTGGTAAAAGAATACACACAGTGCAGAGTATTTCGTTGTGAAATAAAATTGGGATTGAAGAATTTGCGCTTACAATTGATTATGTGATGTGTTAAAGTGCTTAGGAGGGTTAGACACTATTCCTAAACTAGTATATTGTCCGCGCTTCGCGCGGTACTAAAAAAATTAAAATATAATATATTCTTTGATAGTTGACTTAGTAGTACCCTATAAAAAAAACTTTAACAAAAAGAATATGAGAAATTTTCCACTCTAAATATGAAATAATCCATTTAAATTATAATATGTGAATTTGAATAAGAAAAATCGGAAAAATACCGAAAAGGGGAAATTGGTAGTGTAAAAATCTGGGGGATATGCAAATCAGAATGTTGCTTCTTCCTTGATCTAAGACCTTTTTCTCGCTATTTGTTTCCTAGCATGAATTTTTGATCCCCACGTTTTCCCGTTTGGTGTCATAAGGTTGATATATATGAAATAAAACTTAAACAAAAAAAGTAAAGGAAACAAAAAGAGAATAGAAAAGGAACACGAATGAAAGAAAAAAAAAAATCAATCAAATGCACATATGCTTCTTCAATGCCATTTCTTTTTATTTCTTTCATCTTTTTGTATATCTCTATTCAATTTTTTCTCTTGTTCTAAATTTCTAATTGCAGCAACCCAAAGCTCCTAATTCTTTCGCGAATGTTTTAGTTATTTTCCAACGATTTGATTGTTTAATATAGCTTAACTAGTTAATTTGACCGCGCTTCGCGCGGTTGCAAAATATTATTATTTCATTCACGAAATACTTTTTAGTACTCGAATATTACAAATAATTTAATTGACTGTGCCTATTTAGTGTGTATTGTTTGAGAGATGGTACATATTTAGGTAGTTGTTGAACAACATCACTTCTAACGTATGTGAGATATCAATACGGAGGGTTTAAAGGTAGGATTAAAGATAACAAAACCTTCATGCGATCGTAATGAGCGATGAATTAGTGCTAGCTAGCATAGTTCGAGAGAATATGTCTAATAAATTTTGGTAGTTGCTCGAAAGAGAATTACGACACCGAAAGTACTCACAGTCGGTAGATAATACTTAGGCAAAATTATAGAAGACGTAGCGGGAAAGATTCCGACAATTGGGGAAATCATAACTCTAGACCTCCTAATCTTTTCTCCAACTCTTAGTATCCCTAGTTTTTAATTTACTTCTTCAATTTGTTAGTTAATTAGTTAGACATAAAAATTTTAATATTTATAATTTAGGAATTGTTCGAGCTTGTCTTCTTAGTGATAGTAAATAGTTGTAGCTAAATCTTAGTTCTCTGTGGGATTCGACTCCGGACTTTAGACAGGATTATATTTGCAGCGATCGCTCATCCTTTTTATGACTAGAGTTGGGCGTGATCAAAGTCCAATAAAATTAACAAAGATTTTCTGGAATTTATTCGTGCATCATTTGCTGAGACTAAGGCTGGTATATAGGCCGGTCCTAGGCCTAAACGGGCTAAGTGGGCCGGTCCCAAATAAAACGGCCTTCGCAGTCCCGGGCTTCGTGGCCTTTTTGTAGGAACCAATCCGGGATCGGGCCCACAAACTAATGGTCTCAAGCTAAGTGGGCCGGTCCCGGGCCTAAGTGGGCCCAAGTGGCCTAAGTGGTCCCAATGGTTTTTATTTTTAAATTTTATAGAAGTTAGATAAAAAAAGATGGTAAAAAAAATATCTAAGGTAATTCCTTATAAATTATATTATAGAATTGTGACCTAAATTTTTTAATTCAAATTTAAAGACAAAAATATTGTAAAGAGATATTTAAAGCAATGCGTTATAATTTTATTATAGCATTAAAAAAATATGGCAATATATTTCTTAGTCTTCCTCCCCCCATGGAATGAGCACAACAAGGTTCTAATACCACCATTGAGAAGAAAAAGAAACTAATCAAGGTGTACTAAAATACAAGTTACATAATGCATACTAATTTTTGTTCATACAAGTTACATGGTATCTCTTACAAACTTCATAAATCCATTAAGGTCCGGAGGAATTTCCGTTGGTGGTGGCGGAAAAGAAGCTCGGTCATCACCGCTTCCGGGCGAAGTATAATCCTCCGCAAGTTCAGCTACCATTTCTTTGTAAGCTTCGTCTACATCTGGTTGTGATTCAGCAAGTCCAAAATTTCTTCTTTCCGAACGGATCCAATCTCTGAAAAGTACTGATTTTTCCAAGCTCTCCCTCATAGGCGCGCTATAATCACCGAGTTGAAGTCTTGATTGACTGAAAGTGCTCTCTGATGCTATCGTTGAAGCTTGAATAGTTAAAATATCTCGGACCATCCTTGAAAGAATCGGAAAGTATTTTTCTTTGTCCTTCCACCATTCCAAAATATTAAAGGAGCCATCGGAATTCACTTCCTCAATTCGCTGTGACAAATAAACTTCAAGTTCCTTTAGTTGTGAAAAATTACTAGTAGTAGAACCTTGAGAACCCCGCCCAAGCACTAAGTGCTCTTACTCCCGCAGTTCTTTTAGATGATTGAGAATCAGAAGAAAAAGGAGTTGGAACATTTGGTCTAGCCTGATCTAATGCAACTTGATAAGCATTATAAATAGTTTGGGTATTTATTTTAATTGAGGCTCTCACGTTCGGAAGTTTAGACAACTCCTCTTCTTTAAGTGCTAAATCATTATAACCAATTTTATACTAAAGTTGAGGACCTCCTAATTTTATAGTAGGATTTAATAAGACAGTAATACCATAAATAGGAGGAATAGGGAAAAAATATTTTTTAAAATTTTTTCTCATAGAATCAATAGCAAGTTCATAAATTTCCCCACCTTCTGAAAAATGAGCAAACAAATTTGCAAGTTCTGGAATATAAACTAAACAATTAGAAATAGTAGGATAATATTTCCCAAAAAATTCATTTGTAGCAATGTAATGACTCGGCCGGTCGTTTCGAGAGTTATAGCCATGTTCCCCCATTTCCTGTTTCTATTGTGTTTTTCAGTTGCATTATGACTAACCGGGTTAGTTAGTTCGGGTCCAGAGTAGTTTTGAAGTGAATTGAGACACTTAGTCTTTTATTTAAGAGCTTAAGTTGGAAGAGTTGACCGAATGTTGGCTTATATGTAAACAACCTCGGGTTTGAATTTTGATGGTTCCGTTAGCTCTGTATTTTGGACTCAGGAGTGCATCCGGAATGTAATTTGGAGGCCCGTGGTAGAATTAGGCTTGAATTGGCAAAAGCTAAAAAATTTGCAATTTTGGCCGTTAGTGAAAATTTTAATATCGGGGTCGGAATGGGAATTTGGAAGTTGGAATAGGTTCGTGGTTTTATTTTTGACTTGTGTGTAAATTTTGAGGTCTTTCGGACGTGATTTGATAGGTTTCGGCGTCATTTAGGGAATTTAGAAGTTTAGAAGTTCTTAGGCTTGAATCTGGGGGTAATTTGGTGTTTTGATATTATTTTGAGTGATTCGAATGTTCTACTAAGTTGGTATGATGTTATGAGATGTGTTGGTATATTTGGTTGATGTCCCGAGGGACTCAAGTGAGTTTCGGGTGGTTAATGGATCATTTTTGGCTTTTGGAGGATGGCTGATAGCTGCTGGTATTTTTCTTCTGGTTTTCTTATACGCGATCGCATGAGTATATTTGCGATCATGTATGTGTGTGAGGTCGTGCTTCGCGAATGCATGGTCAGTGCCGCATTCGCGTTGGAGTAATATAGCTGAAAAGGAGCTGAGGTGATCGCTCTATGCGGTCGCATGAGGTAGGATGTGTCGCGCCCCCTTTTTTCCTCTTCGCATCGGAAAATCAGGTTTATGACATTATGAGTATAAGACAACTCATTCTTTTTGGGGAATTGGGTTTTGTATTTCGAAGAGTCGCCACCTAATGATTTAAGATGCATTAGGACACCTATAAGGTTCACTTCTAAGTTTGTTTGATAACTAGAGATAAGGTAAGAGCTTGAAATTATCCCAAGGGGAAGGTGTTAGGTACCCCTCAGGATCCACTAGTGTGGTTCCCGGCTAGACAGTTTTGGTGAACTTGTGCAATTTAGCAAATAGACAAGTATAAGCTCAAATAGTAGGGGATTTAAGTTTAAACGCATAAGAGTTTGAAAAAACAATTATTAAAAGGCGGATTTTGGAAAAAAGAAGTTACAATTCTACAAATACTTGAGAATATAAAAGGAGGGGGTCCTAGGTTTATTTATAATATGGATCACATCAATGCGATACCCGGTATGACACTCCTCAAAAGAGGGGATACACATGGTATTAGCGCACCGGTATCTATATCTACCCTTCCCACCCCGTCGAGGTGCTAAAGCGCGGATTGGTCCCGACCACTATTGCATGCTATTACCCGTCCCATTTCTATCAGCTCCGGAGGAACTTAGGACTACTATTCCTAAAAGGGAGGGATATTAGGCTGACTTTTGGGTTTCAAAAAGTGAAAAAAGCTAAGGCGACATACAAAAACACATAGGACTGCATATTAGGGGGGAATATGTAAACAACTAAAGGCTCATGTATGCCTCCTCAAACAAAGCACATAAATAGCATGACTTAAACACAGTTAGGGTCTGAATTTAAAGTACTAAGGCAAGGAGAATTTTAATTGTTGAGGCAGACCAGTTTACTACATAAATCAGATAAGAAGTCCGAGTCAGGCCTGCCTGCTGGTTGTAGCAGTAACTAACTAACAAAAGCGGGTTCAGATTTTATTGTTGTTATCATCTAAGGCTTACCTGAGTGTTTGGGTGAGATCCTATAAACATGATATCTATCGCTAATTCAGAATGTAGCAAAGCAGTAACAGTTTCACAACAAACGATTTGAGATCCTATAGACATGCTTTCTAAACCGCATTGAATAAAGGAGTAAGGCTATTTAAAAATAATTCAGAACAATACGAGTTAGGCTAATTTTAAACTAGGCTGGTTTTAGATCCTAAAGGCATTGATATCTATTATTGCTATTTTTTAATTCCTATAGGCATGATATCTAATTGAACGATACTGATTTTTTACCTATTGGACATAATGTTGGATTATAACTAATTTGATCCTAAGAGCATGGTATTTAGGTGTGGTAATAAACATGCAGAATTTAAAACGAATCCTATAGGCATATTATCTAAATGTTGAATTAAACATGCGGAAAACAAGTTCTATAGTCATGTTCTCTAAATGCAAAGTTAAACGTGCAGAATTTAAAACAACAGATCTTATAGGCATGATATCTAAATGTTGAATTAAACATGCAGAAAACAAGTCCTATAGGCATGTTCTCTACCCTTCTAATAGTTAAGCATGCACAATTACCCAGCCCTTTCACTAGCCAATTCCAATATTTATTACAAATTATTACAAACTGAATAATGAATTACATCAGAAAAGTGTAAAGGAAGAAGTTACAACCAGAGGGGGCCTGATTCTGGACTTCCTCTCAGAGTTATGGAATAAACCACCTCAAATGCCATTGGTTCCAAAGCCTTTCTCAGACTTGAGTGTGTCAAAGTTCTCTAAAGGTCTCAAGGGACCCCGGGCAGTATGTGTCCACATTCAAAGGGAGCTCATGGGTCCCAAGGCAAGGCTCACACAAGAGGGGCAGAACCTAAGTCTAAGAGTATAGTGGAAGTGCAGAGGCAGAGATTTGTTTAAAACTGGGTTGAGAATAGTAAGGGGGTGAGGGTAATTTGAAAACAGTAGTAGTAAAACTAACACTACACAGAATCAACATTTTTAATACAAAGGGGTCAGGGGTTTAGGAATACATTGCAGGGAGCTTGTGACCCTAAGAGGGGTCAGGTTTGGACATGTACATCAAATAGTTGGTGCTGGCATGCCCATAAACTAGCCAGAGAACACAATACATAGAGGGGATATGAAGCATATGACCCTAGGGAGGGTTAGGTTTGGGTCATGCCCAGTAATATCTACTGCTGACATGCCCTCAAACCAACCAAAGAATACAAACACATAGGGGATATGAGGGTTTGGGATTCATAAGTCATAATAAGTGACTGACAGAATTCATACATAAGAAAAGTACATTAATTCAGAAAAGGAAGGGCATGTTACAACATGCTTGGTAAATGTAACTTGATTAAACACAAGCAGGAAACAGGCAAGAGTGAAATAAATAATAAAGAAACATGTTGTTGTTGATGCTGGAAAATTAATTAGGACATACCAGTAAAGAAGCAAATGCAGAAAAGGAAAAGTAAACAAATTTCCCACAGCCTAGCCTTAGCATTCAATCGGCTAGACAAGGCAGCAACACAAGTAGTAACAGAGAAAAGAGAGAGAGAGTTTTGAGTGAAGTGTGTGTTCTGAACTCAAGTGGTTCGTCTTTGAAAGAAGAAAAGATGCAGGGTATTTATAGCTTTGAAAATAGGTGAGAAATAAGGTAATAAGTAAAGTCTTAACAAAAATGTAGAAACAATCTCTAGTCAGAATCAATTAACCAAGTGATTCCCCTTTAATTAAGGAATCACTGTTTAACGGGTAGTAACAGATTCAAATAAGGAAAGAAATCAGTTTAGAGACAGACTGATTATTGCCATAAAAGGAGTAGTAAAAACATTAAGTAAGCAATCGAGTCTAAGTACATAAATATGTTTATTTTGGAAAAAGATTCAGTAAGGCAAAATATTACAGCAAAGGAAAAGAATCAATCAATTTCAAATAGGCGAGTGAAATTAGGGCTCATAAAAGAAAAATTTTGTAACCAGTCACATGACCAAGATCAATCAAAGAAGAGGCTTCAGCATATAAATAAAGTGAACAGGGTCATCAGACATGCGAGGCCAAATATATTGACAAAAGAGATAATCACAAACATATAGTAGTGGTAGAAATAAGCTAGGGTTCAGTAATAAAGAAAACATTCGAAGTATACTAATCAAGTAGGTCAAGCCACTTTGAATCAACAGTGAAGAAAACAAAGCATCAGAAACATGCAAAGGTCTCATAGTAACAGGTGAGGAAACCCTTTGAGAGGTTAGGGTTTTCGACAAAAGTTGAGTTAGAAAGATAGTAAAAATTTGATAAGTCACATAAGAAAAGAGAGTCTGAAACAAGAATTTTCAATCGAGTCAAGTGTTCAAACAACAATTTTAGACCCAAAGACCTAGAGTTTTCAACAACAAATGAGTTCAAAAGAGGGTAAATAGATAAATCAAGCAAGAACTTAAACAAACATGTACACATCTAACAAACAACTTCAAGAACTCGACTGAGGCTTAAAAGAAATTAGGGTTTTAAACATGCTAATTAAGATAAAAGAACAATATGAGCAAAACATAGCAAAATCAGAAACACGTTAAAATCAGAGAAGAGATTTGTTTTTTGAAATAACTTCAAAGAAAAACCCTAATCGAAAAAGATAAAGAGCGTTTCGAAAGCAAAGTTAAAGAACCTTCGAGAAAAAATGCTTAAAAGTTCACGGTAAGAACAGATCTAAGGTCGATCTGAAAGAAATCGAAAGATCTTAGAGATTAGGGTTTCAGAAAACCTAAAAGAAATGGGAAAGATCTCGAAAGTTAACGATCTAACTATAAAAGGTCAAGGACCCGCCTCGAAAGGCCATGAATGGCCGGAAAATGTCGTGGATGGTCGGAGAAAGGCCATGAACACCAGTCGAGCAAGGACTGGACCAAACTCCTTCAAAGTCTGGTCGTGAAACCATTGAACCAAACGCATAGAGGCCATGGAAGGCTGGTAAAAGCCTCAAATGACAACAGAAGGCCATGGATTAAGTAGGTATTAGGGTGGATTAAGGTGTAGCTTGATGGCATCGACTAGGGTTTGTAGGAGTTTCAGAGAGAGTTGAGAGAGAAGAGGGATTTAGAGGCGGCGGTTGGTGATGAATGAGGTAGGATGAAAGGGTCGTTTGGATTAAAAAAGGAAAGGGGTAATGGGAGCCGTTGATCTTTTAGATCAACGGCTGGGATTAAAGGGGTTAAGTGAGGAGTCCGTGTTGGGTCATTTAAACGGGTGAAGGGTCGAATTTAAAAGGAATTGGTCCAGGGGATGTTGGGTTCAAATTGGGGTCAATTTCGGCTATAATTGAAATGAAATCTGGCTAGATTCTAAATAGCCATTTTCCCTATTTATTTTATAAAAATAGCAAATTAATTTCTGAAAATAAATTAAAAGTACTAAAACGATTTATGACATATAATTATCAATTTAAAAATACAGGACTTAATTTCATGAGCATAAACACAATTAAATCCTAAAGGAGGCTAATATCACAATTATACAATTTAGCCTTTAAAAATACCAGATAATTTTGTAAAAATATGCAAAAAATTCCCTTAGATATGTTTTAGCATAAATGTAAAAGTACAATAAATGAATTACCAAAAATAAAAATTTTGGAAATAATTATTAGGTTTTATGGATAAAAATAGAGAAATAAATTGGTTTAAAAACCTTTAAAAATTAAGGAAAAATAATAAAACACTTGGACATACTTATATATGCATATACATGCTATTTTGAAGGTATTTTCATATTAAAAAATATATAAGAAAAATTAGGTATCAACAGCTGCCCCTCTTTACCCGGGAAGGATGAAAGAGTTGTCGGGTAAAGATATGATGATCAATTTTGACCGAACGAAATAGTTCGAAGAAGTTAGGCTGTGCCCTGGCTTCTGAGATGCCTACATATCCCTGGTTTTACAGGAATCAGGTCATATGTAGTTCAGGATCCGTCGGCGGAGTATGCCGATGGAGACTCTTCAAGAACGGACGCAATACCCAAGATGGGGTGAGTGGGCGGCTTGCGAGAATGGTTAAGGTTTGATATGGCTACGAGAAGTGGAGCGGGCTTGCTCCTGCAGGGATGGCTATTTCTTGCCGGTGTACCTGCATTTAGAAATAATACAGGCGTATATTGTGCATGAATTTAAACATGATGCAAGTTCCCGTCGGACCTTGAATGTTGCCTTTGGACGGTTATGATGACGTCCTTTATACCATGACATCCTGGGCCATGAAGCATGCAATAGGGATTCGCAGGCCATGAAATGATACTCTCGGGCAATGATGATGGTGCCTCCGAACCATGATGCCTTTGAATAATGATATGCAAAAGATTAAAAGGGATCCTCGGGCCATGACATGGTGTTCTCGGGCTATGAAAATGGTGCCTCCGAATGATGACGCCTTTGGATAATTTGGCAATCTTTCAGCCCATGAGATGAAGTATGTGGCAATCTTTCAGCCCATGAAATGTAGTATGAGGCGATCTTTCAGCCTTGCGGAGGCGATCTTTCAGCCATGCAGAGGCAGTATGCGGCGATTTTTCAGCCATGTAGATGTAGTATGAGGCGATCTTTCAGCCATGCAGATGCATTATGCGGCGATCTTTCAGCCATGCAGATGCAGTATGAGGCGATCTTTCAGCCATGCAATGTAGTATGAGGCGATCTTTCAGCCTATGAGATGCAGTATTAGGCGATCTTTCAGCCATGTAATGTAGTATGAGGCGATCTTTCAGCCCATGAGATGCAGATGGAGGTAGATCTTAACCTCGGAAGGCAGAGCGGTAACCTTATGTAGTATGTAGATGGAAACATCGTTTAGTCTCGGAAGGCAGAATGGTAGCCTTATGCAATGCAGAAATGCAGGTGGAGACAACATTTAGTCTCGGAAGGCAGAACGGTAGCCTTATGCAATACAGAAATGCAGGTGGAGACAACGTTTAGTCTCGGAAGGTAGAATGGTAGCCTTATGCAATGCAGAAATGCAGGTGGAGACAGTGTTTAGTCTCGAAAGGCAGAATGGTAGCCTTATGCAATGCAAAAAATGCAGACAGAGACATCGTTTAGTCTCGCAAGGTAGAATGGTAGCTTATGCAATGCAGAAATGCAGATGGAGACAACGTTTAGTCTCGGAAGGCAGAATGGTAGCCTTATGCAAGAAATAAAATGGCAAATGGTGATAGAGCTTTCTTAGCTGATAGTAGATTACGATATTGTGACTGCTGGGGACATTGTAACACATGGAATGTCCTTGGTGTGTGTGGATAGCAAATGTTGGTAAGTGCAACGGTTCCGAGAGTTGTATTCCCGAACAATGTTTGTCTCGTGAGTGTATAGTATGTTTGATGATTTCGTAATCCAAGTGCATGCATCCGAAGAAAAATTGTGAGTTTTGTAAAGGGAGGTTAGTTCGTATCCCCGCTGGCTTTTACTTGACTTGCTCTACTCTAGTCTAGTGATACTGTATGTATTATTGGGGTACCATTGCTAAACAAAGCAATTTCAGTAATATGCATGATTTTGTAAAAATATGATATAATAATTTTAGATGAACCAATGATTGTGACGTGGTTCGGGACATTGCAAACTCTCTTGTTACGAAAATTTGAGGGCCCCCTCAAAATTCTGCCCTAGTTTAATGGGTTGATGCTTCTGGCTGTTGCTTGCGATGATCGACTGAAATTACTTCGGAATTTTGAGAGCCCTCCTCAAAATTCTACCCTAGTTTCCAATTGCGGGGGAAATGCAAATTTTATTGAATTGTGATCGAACCCATAGGGCTGCCTACATATCCTCTCTTAAACGGGAATCAGGTTAGGCGTAGTTTAAATTACATCATATAAGAAAAGCATAAATATCACATATAGTAACGATTGACTGCATCTGAATTGATCGGCTTTGGCCACACTTCTCCGTCCATTTTTGCGAGTATGAGGGCTCCTCCTATCAGAACCCAGTGAACCATGTATGGACCCTGCCAGTTGGGAGAGAACTTCCCTTTGGCTTCATCCTGATGTGGAAAATTTTTCGTTAACACCAGTTGTCCCGGTGTGAACTGTCTCGGCTTGACTCTTTTGTTGAAGGCTGTGGACATTCTGTTCTAATAGAGTTGACCATGGCAAACTCCGTTCATTCTCTTTCCGTCTATAAGGTCTAGTTGCTCATAATGACTTTTTACCCATTCTGCGTCGTCGAGCTCAGCTTCTTGTATGATTCTTAGGGAAGGAATTTCTACCTCGACGGGAATGACTGCCTCCATGCCATAAACCAACATATAGGGGGTTTCCCCGGTTGATGTGCATACTGTGGTGCGATACCCCAATAGAGCAAACGATAACTTCTTGTGCCATTGTTTATGCTTCTTCATCATTTTCCTCAATATCTTTTTGATATTCTTGTTGGCGGCTTCTACAGCTCCATTCATCTGAGGCCTATAGGCTGTGGAATTCTTGTGTTTGATCTTGAAAGTTTCACACATAGCTTTTATCAAGTCGCTGTTGAGGTTGGAGCCATTATCAATAATGATCGACTCTGGAACCCCGAATCGACAAACAATGCGGTCGAGGACAAAGTCTGCCACGACTTTCTTAGTCACTGCTTTGTAAGATGTTGCTTTGACCCATTTGGTGAAATAGTCGATTGCTACTAGGATAAACTTGTGCCCGATGGAAGCAGAATTCTCGATTGGTCCAATAACATCTATTCCTCAGGCCGCGAATGGCCATGCCGAGCTTGTTGCATTAAGCTCATTCGGAGGTACCTTTATCATGTCTGCATGTATCTAACAGCGGTGGCATTTCCGGACATACTGGATGCAGTTTGTTTCTATAGTCATCCAAAAGTAACCAGCTTGGAGTATCTTCTTTGCTAAGACAAAACCATTCATACGCGGACCGCAGGTCCCAGCATGAATTTCTTCTAGTAGCCTGGATGCTTCCTTTGCGTCGACACACCTTAATAACCCCAAATAAGGAGTCCTCCTATACAAGATTCATCCGCTGTGAAAGAAGTTGTTGGACAGTCTCCGAAGTGTGCATTTCTGAGTAGGGTTTGCAAGCCCTGGGTACTCTCCTTTTGCCAAATATTCCTTGATATCATGAAACCAAGGCTTTCCATCTGCTTCTTCCTCGACATAGGCACAATAAACTGGCTGATCATGGATCTTTATTGGAATGGGATCGATGAAATATTTGTCTGGATGATGTATCATAGACGACAGGGTAGCCACTGTGTCGGCAAACTCATTCTAGACTCTAGGAACATGTTGGAACTCCGTCTTCGTGAACCTTTTCCTCAGTTCTTATACATGATGTAGATACAGGAGTATCTTGGAGTTCTTGGTTGCCCATTCTTTTCGCACTTGATGTATAAGCAGGTCTGAATCTCCAATTACTAGCGACTCTTGAATTTTCATGTCAATGGCCATTTTGAGCCCTAAGATGCAAGCTTCATATTCAGCCATGTTGTTGGTGCACGGGAACCTAAGTTTGGCTGACACCGAATAATGCTGACTGATTTCTAATACTAGGACTGCTCCTATGCCAACTCCTTTGAAATTTGTTGCTCCATCAAAAAACATTCTCCAACCGTCATAGGTTTCTACAATGTCTTCTCCTATGAATGATACCTCTTCGTCAGGAAAATACGTTTTCAGGGGTTCGTATTCTCCATCCACGGGATTCTCCGCAAGGTGGTCTGCTAGTGTTTGTCCCTTGACCACTTTCTGAGTTACGTACACAATGTTGAACTCACTCAACAGGATTTGCCACTTGGCTAGTTTGCCAGTGGGCATGGGCTTCTGAAAGATGTACTTCAAAGGATCTGTCCTTGATATGAGATATGTGGTATAGGCACAGAAATAGTGCCTCAGCTTCTGAGCTACCCAAGTCAAAGCACAACAGGTGCGCTCTAACAGAGAATACCGGGCCTCGTACGGGGTGCACTTCTTACTGAGATAATAGATGGCCTGCTCTTTCCTCCCTGTTTCATCATGCTACCCCAGAATACAACCGAAAGCTCCATCCAATACTGCAAGGTAGAGTAATAAGGGTCTACCTGGCTCAGGTGGGATCAAGACTGGTGGTGTTGACAAGTACTTGTTGATTCTATCGAAGGCTTTTTGGCAGTCATCAGTCCATTTGGTGGCGGCGTCCTTCTTCAACATCTTAAAGATTGGCTCATAGATAACTGTGGACTATGCTATGAACTGGCTGATGTAGTTAAGTCTTCCCAAGAAACTCATCACATCCTTCTTGTTCTTTGGTGGTGGTAGTTCTTGAATAGCTTTGACTTTTGATGGATCCAGTTCTATTCCTCGGTGACTCACAATAAACCCAAGCAATTTTCCAGTGGGAACCCCAAATGCGCACTTCGCGAGATTCAGTTTCATGTTGTACCTTTGCAATCTATTGAAGATGGCCTACTTTTTCCTCCCTGTTTCATCATGCTACCCCAGAATACAACCGAAAGCTCCATCCAATACTGCAAGGTAGAGTAATAAGGGTCTACCTGGCTCAGGTGGGATCAAGACTGGTGGTGTTGACAAGTACTTGTTGATTCTATCGAAGGCTTTTTGGCAGTCATCAGTCCATTTGGTGGCGGCGTCCTTCTTTAACATCTTAAAGATTGGCTCACAGATAACTGTGGACTGTGCTATAAATTGGCTGATGTAGTTAAGTCTTCCCAAGAAACTCATCACATCCTTCTTGTTCTTTGGTGGTGGTAGTTCTTGAATAGCTTTGACTTATGATGGATCCAGTTCAATTCCTCGGTGACTCACAATAAACCCAAGCAATTTTCCAGCGGGAACCCCAAATGCGCACTTCGCGAGATTCAGTTTCATGTTGTACCTTTGCAATCTATTGAAGAACTTCCTTAAATCTTCCATGTGACCAGTGGCCTTCTTGGATTTTATGATGACTTCATCTACATATACCTCAATTTCCTTGTGTATCATATCATGAAAAATGATAGTCATAGCCCTCATTTAGGTGGCCCCTACATTCTTCAGGCCGAATGACATCATCTTTTAACAGTACATTCCTCACGGCGTAATGAAAACCGTTTTCTCAGCATCTTCTTCATCCATCCAGATCTAGTGATAACCAGTGAAACAATCTACAAATGACTGCAGCTTATGCTTGGCACATTTGTCAATCAGGATGTGTATATTCGACAAAGGGAAGTCTTCCTTTGGACTGGCCCGATTGAGATCCCAATGATCGAAACAGACTCTGACCTTCCCGTCTTTCTTTGGTACCAGCACGATGTTGGCTAACCATGTCGGGTATTCTACTACCCTGAGAACCTTAGCTTTGACTTGCTTAGTGACTTCTTCCTTGATTTTCAAACTCATATCAGGCTTAAACTTTCTGAGTTTTTGCTTTACCGACGGACATATCGGATTAGTTGGCAGTTTGTGAGCCACAATACACATACTCAGACCAGTCATGTCATCATACGACCAGGCGAATATGTCCTCATATTCCCTTAGAAATTCTGTGTATTCCTTCTTCTTTGATGGCGATAAGTGAACACTGATTCGTGTTTCTTTAACATTTTCTGCATCTCCCAGGTTAACAATTTCTGTCTCGTCCAGGTTGGACTTAGGTCTATTCTCAAAGTTCTCAACTTCTTTGACAATCTCCTCTGGTATGTCATCTTCCTCTAAATCCATATCCGTTTTTTGCGTTGTCTCATTGCATGTCACAGTCATTGGTTCATCAAGATAAATAATAGTAATGTTGTACAAGTAAATTAATGAAAGAAAAATAATAATGAGTGTTGATTCATAAGAAAATTCAAAATGCTTTGATAAATTGCATAATTGTCTTGAACATTGTAGATCTTATTGTGGGAATAAAAATGCGAGAAGAAAATCATTTAGTAAATAAAAACAATGCATGATGCTTGTTTTAGCCTTGGTAACCCGAGACTCGTCGAGCTCTGGTTGTCCTGATAGTCCAGTTATTGAGGCGTGCCCCTCTGCTTACAGCCTGTATGGAAGGACCTTCCTCCCCCTCCTCCTTGAGAACAACACAATAATCCATATCATTGTCTTCTAGGAACAAGTTCTTCACCGCCGCAAGTGCTTCTTCTTCTTCTGACCCATAAACAATGTTAGCCTGTGGGAAAGTATGCTCCAGATGTGGTATTGGCTGCTCCAGTGTATAGTAAGGACCGTGCAATGGTGGTGACCAGTTGCTGAATTCTTCCCAGGTGTACTCATATCCCAGACCGAAAGTACTGCCATGCTTCTTGAGTTTTATGGGCTTAGAGATTTGTTGGAGGTTCTTGCCGAGCCCCTTGCCAGGATCGTACCCACTCCAATTCAGTATACTCTCGATCTTGTTATCCCACCATTTATCTTTGTCAACAGCGTTTACCCGTTCAATGTGGTTGTAAGTCTCCCTACCTAGCTTCCTTCTTCCTTCGATTGTCGGAATAGTTTGGCGACTGTATATAGGGTTGCTACCGTCACCGTGAATGATGACCTCTTGATGATTCCATTCAAATTTTACTGCCTGATGTAGTATTGATGTTACAACCCCAACAACATGGATCTATGTTCGTCCCAACAGCAGATTGTAAGATGTTGGCACGTCTATCACCTGGAAATCAACATCGAACCATGTTGGTCCCATTTGCAAGCACAGGACAATCTCACCAATGGTGGACCTCTGGGAACCATCGAAGGCTTTCACATTGATAACTCCATCTTTTATCTTGTGCAGTCCTTTACCCAACTTCTTGAGTGTTACCAGTGGAAAAATGTTGAGGCTGGAACCTCCATCGATCAGGATTCTAGTGATAAAATAGTCCTCGCATTGCACGGTGATGTGTAGTGCCTTGTTGTGCCCCAGCCCCTCAGATGGCAACTCGTCTTCATGAAAAGTGATCTTGTGGCTCTCCAACACTTATCCTACCATGTTAGCCATTTCCCCGCCTGTGATGTTACTTGGTACATATGCTTCACTCAGCACCTTCAGCAGAGCATTCTTATGTGCTTCGAAATTTTGTAGCAAAGCAAGAATGGAGATTTGCGCTGGTGTTTTGTTCAACTGGTCGATAACCGAGTATTCCTTGGTCTGTATCTTTCTCGAAAAATCGTCTGGACCTGTCTCAATGATGGGTGGCCAGTTGGAGGCCTGCTTGCTTGACTCGCCTAGATGTTCCGGGGTATAAACTCTACCAGTTCTCGTCATACCCCGTGCGGCAACAGTCTCTTCGAACCTAACCTTGACTTTCCTTCTTGCCTCGGCTGTATAGTCCCAGGGTACAACCTTTGTATGGAATGGTGTCATGGTCGACATCGCCACTGGAATTGGCGTGGCTACCCTTACTCCGAATGGAGCGTGCGCCTTGGGTGGAAAAATTGCAACTTCAAGTGGTGCGGGTGTATTTACGAATTTGACTTCAATTGGTGCTGGTATCTTTGCAGATGATGTCGCTTCAAATTCAAGTGGCACAGACATATCTTCTTCAGCATCTTTATATGGTTGAATCTGGACTATGATTGGATTAAGAGTAACTATTGGCTTCTTTGGGTCATCACCTTCTGTGATCAACCCGATTGACCCCTCGAGGTCCCAATCGTCCTCTATTTCAATCATGTGGATTCCTCCACCCTTATGGTCTGGCAGAGGGTTGTTGCGAACATTTGGAGAGGGTTCCTTTGCCACAATAATCTTGTTATCAATTAAGGTCTGGATCTTGTCTTTCAAGGAACGACATTCATCGATGGTGTTCCCTTTCATGCTGGAGTGGTATGCACAGAATTTGTTTGGGTTAACCCATTGAGAAGGGTTCTCACAGGTTGCAGCAGGGATAGTTGTAACGTAACCAGCAACTTTGAGCCTTTCATACAGTTGGTCAATTTGCTCAGCAATGGCTGTATATTATTTTAGAGGTCTGCGATCAAAATTTGGCCGAGGTCTGGGGAAGTTTTGGCGGGCGGGAGGTTACTGATAGTGGGATGGTTGAGCATTGTAGGTTTGGTAGACATGTGCGGGTTGGGAATATCGGGGCGAAGTAGGCTGATATGTAGGAGATGGAGGTGGTGGTGATTGATAAGGTGGTGGTGGAGCTTGGTAAGAGGGTGAGGGTACTTGGTAGTTCAGAGTAGGCTGATATGTGAGTGGAGGTGTTGGGTAAGTTTGGTATTTGATAGGAGATTTGGTCCTTTGTGCAACCATCACGGCTCCTACGTCCCTTTTCTTGGACACACCACCAGACTGTAAGGCCTTATTTGTAGCTTGCAAGGCCTCGAAGTTTGTAACTATACCGCTTTTGATACCTTCTTCAATTATTTCACCCAGTTTGATGATGTCGGAAAATTTGTGGCTTTCAATCATCATTAGTCTTTCATAATACTACGGGTCCTCAGTCCGGACAAAGAATTTGTTCATCTGTTCCTCCTCTAAGGCAAGGTCTGACCTTAGTAGCTCCGGACCTTCAGCGAGTAACATACGCGCGAAATGTTTTTGTAGGCTTCTTCTGCAGATTCTGAATATAGAACAAATCCGGCGCATTCTCTGTGTTAAATCTGAACCTGTCCATAAAGTTGGATGCCATGCTTACCCACCTTGACCATTTCTTTGGATCTTGGTTGATGTACCAGGAAAATGCATCTCCTTTCAAACTCCTCATGAAAAGCTTCAGGCAGATTCTTTCGTCTTTCCCTACTCCAACCAGCTTGTCACAATATGATCTCAAATGGACCCTTGGATCCCCTGTACCATCAAACATTTCGAACTTTAGAGGTTTGTACCCCCTCGGCAGTTCGACATCGGGCTGTATGCAAGATCTTCATAGTTCATCCCCTCAATTCCCTTGCTTCCTTCTATGCCTTGAATCCGGTTAGTCAATTTCTTAAGTTCCTCAGTCAGGTTCCTGATGAGCAAGTCTTTATCATAAGACTCGGATGTGCTTGAGATATGTTGGTAGAGTGTGGCATGGTCTCCACGTAGATGGGGGTGCTATGGTGGGTGTGGATGTGGTCATTGGTGGAACAGTGTGATGGTGAAGAGCGGGATGATTCTGTTGCTTTGGGATGTTTTGAGGTGGTGTAGGGTTTTTAGTGTTGGGAAAAGTGATATCCGGGGTGCTGAGGGAAATAACAAGCTTGCCAGATTCTGAACCTGATCGTGCTCTTATTGGAATTTCAATAGCTTTTGTTCAAGTTGGGATACATTCTCCTTAGGAACCTGAGTACCATGGCCATTAGTGGCCTCTATCCGTTCAGTTGAATTCTTCTTTCTGAAGTTGTTCAAATCTTCCATCTTACCTTTGTTCTTATTTTTTGACAGAACTAAGGGGAGGAGTGGGTGGAGGGCCCCTGGATCTCATGGAATAGGATGATATTACTAGAGTGCACGAACTAACCTTTGGGGAGGGGAATAATAAAAACAAAACAAAAATAAAAACAAAAGGTAACCAAGTTAGTGAGGATTATAGGAAGTATTGCAATATTTAAACACATAGTGTGCGAATGTAAATCGTGTCCTAATTTGGGGACCTCTTTGTGCCCGAGGTAGGCCTAGCGACAAATTGATTTGGAGAACATAGGATGCTAAATGCCTCATTTTATTGATAAAAAGTAGATGAATCCCAAATTGACACTAAATAAACAGGAAATGAAAATCACTAATGGCCATCAACCTTATTACATTTTATAGAGCAAAAAGAAAACTCCTATCTATTTGGTCCCAGAAGGACCTTCCCAGATTGAATGTTCTCGCCGATTAAATCCTCCAGTTCGCGTAGGTTCACCAGTAAAAATGCCTTTGCCAAATGTTCTCCTTCATTTCCCTTAGCGTCTTGGCAATCGGCGACTCTCTTCCTCACCTTTCCTTCTAATTCCAACAGGCTGTATTCCAGATATTCTAGCTTTTCGCTGGATATGGCGGCCCTCTCTTTCCATTAATTGATTTGGTCATATGACGGAAGATTCCTCCACTAGTTTAGCAAGAGTGAGGGTGTGCTAACCATACCGAAGATGGGGACCTCGTTCTTCATATTTCTGCTAGACAAATAAGGTTAGGCCCTTATCCCAACCAGACTCGACTATTTAATACCAACAATTAGCATGAAACATTTAGTTCTCCAAATAAATGCACAGAACGTGATGGTGTCCGTTTGGGTTTTAGGGAAACCTAGTGGACTTTGGACAAGGCTATCTTAAAGGATCATTATGTGGACAACATAACTGACCCGACTAGGTTTGACCATGATGCATGCATAATTCGAATAGAGTAAGGTTTCTATGGGATTTTAGATTGTTACCCTTGAGCGGACAACTCAAGGGGGAAGGCACGGAACCATCGACTGCACTGTTGATCGACTGATTTTACCGTAAATATGCCTTTCCAAATTTAGGGGGTTAATGATATAGGAAGAGCGCAACCACTCATTATAAGCGTTGCTATGGTATTTGTTTGGCACGAGTGGAGTATGATGTTGAGCATGATTATGCAATAATTAAAAGCATGTTGGTACGTATTTTCACATTAAGAAAGCAATAAATACAGCAGTTTTATAATTTAAAGCAGTAATAAAGGAAAGAAACGAAGAAGATAAGTCAGTTTTGCTTTGAAAAGAAATTAAACTCTTAAAGGAATTTAAACAAGTAATTGCACATAAGGGAGGTATAAATTCACAAGAACAATCCGAAATGGTAAAAGCTTAAAAATCCCTAGTAGAGTCCCCATGCTGTCGCATCCCTTTTTTCCTCTTTGCATCGGAAAATCGGGTTTATGACATTATGGGTATAAGACAACTCATTCCTTTTGGGAACTGGGTTTTGCATTTCGAAGAGTTGCCACCTAATGATACAAACTCGACATCTTTTGTTTTGGAAAGAAACTAACAAACGCAATCTGACAGCAAACCAAAAACTCTAAACCTGCAAACATACTCAATTCAGAAAGGTAACGGATGTACAAAAGACTGACTCGAAATGGTAGACACTTACAGACACGGACTATGCATATTCTAGTGCTTCAAACTTAGGTATCCGCGAGGCGTCGTTCGGCCTCGTCGCGGGTCTAGGATCCAAATCCCTTTCAAGCTGCTATAACTCATTCATGGTTCGCTTCACATAGATCATCACTGCTGAGATAAAAGTAGTACGGGTCATGTCTTCACAAACCCGGCACCTCCTGACAATAGCATGAGCAATGGCTCTAATCCTGTCTTTTGTTTGCTTCTTTTCTATGAGCAAGCGTCTTATCTGATCGCTGCACGTCATTAAAGCTCGGGAATCTTGCAAGTGCTGGTCTTGCAGCTGTTGCACTTCTGCCTCCATTTGGGCCAACAAGTTGTAACAATGTCCGCTTTCAGTTTCAAAGTCTCTAGCCTGCCTAACCGCTTTACCCTCAAGGGCAACCACTTTTCTCTTTAAATTGATGACAATTTTCTCATGGTCCCTTTTCAACTGATTCAAGTATTGGCGACGCTCTTCGGTTCTTGTCGCCCACTGTGCTTTAAGTTCTGCCATGACGTTTTCAGCTTTTCCTAACCCATCCCGCCATTCTCTGATTTCGCTTTCCAATCTTTTTACCAATTGTTCATCGAATCGGCTCCTCGGTTGCTTATCGATGGTTATCTTCAACTATCGGATCTGGGCCCTAAGTGCTTCATTTTCTCTGGCTAGTCTATTCTTTTCACCTTGATCCACGGCAACCTGTACACTGTTCTCGAATTTCAGACTCTCGACTTGTTGCTTTAATTTACCAATCTCAACTCGATAGCTTTCTTCCTTTGCTAACCAATCCCACTGCTCTTGGGACGACTTGGCGAAATCTTCGAGATGAGGTCTTTTAGCCGGTCTCCCATATGCCACGTCACCTCTGAACCATTCGTGATACCCTGGAGCAATTTCCCCTCTGACCCTATCGGACACACAAGTGTTTGCCATCAGATATTGACACTCACTCCAAATTTGACGAACCTCTTCCTCGGGGAATCGACCGTCAGGACTAATTTCGATCACTTGGGTACTTAAATCTTCATCTCTCGGTATTACTTGATATCTACCGAGTTGCCTCAGAACCCGATATGGTGCATAAGGTTGTATGCTTTTGAGTCCCATTAACAAAAAATGCGGTCGGGCTGCTGGCATATATATGACTTCCTCGACAGACAACCATCCAAGCACCCACTGTATCTGGCTAGCCTCGAGGTTCCGAAATAATAATGCCCAAGCTGTGACTCCTTCAGGTAGACCAACCCCTTTGATTCTCGTACAAAATTCCCCTATACAAGTTTTCTCAGCCGAGCCATAACTCAATAACTGAGAGCGCGGGCACAAATGCTCAATCATCCACATTTGTAACAATAAGTTACATCCCTCAAAAAATTTGCCCCCAGCTTTGCACGCAGTGAGAGCTCTGAAGATATCAGCCACAATCATAGGTGCTAAAGTGCTTTTCCCCATGGTTTGCAAAGTACTGACGACGCCTGCTACTTTCAAATCAATATTACCATCTTTCCTTGGGAATATTACGAGACCCAAAAAAGCTACCATAAATGCCACTCGCCTGTGTTCCTCCCATTTTTGTCGGCTATTTCTGCTGCAAAGCTTAAAGTCTGGATTATTGAACCCGCCCACATGGCCATATCTATCATACATGAAGCGAAAACTGTAGAAACCCTTTGCAAAATCTAGATGATGAACTGTTCGGGGTATTTTCAAGGAATCCAGGAATCGGTGTATGGTAATGGCCCTAGGAGCAATCAAGTATTTGAATCTCAATGGAGCTTGGTCACTTCCAATGTACCCCGCTATTTCTTCCAATGTTAGGGTGAGTTCAAAGTCTGAAAAATGAAATACTTTATGTGCCGAATCCCAATGGGCGACCAATGCCCTGATGATATCCCCCCGAGGCTGAATGTTTAATAAATCCGGAAGGTCTTTCAAATATTTTCTCACTTCGTCTTGCCCTTCGTTACCCAAATCATTCCACCACAATTGCAGCTCAAAAGGTATTTTGGTCATTATTGAAAAAGGCTCATTTACCATCGTGCTCATCCTGCATATTTATTAAAGCGTTTAAGCAAAAAGAAAACTTTTATTTAACTCCAAAAAAACTATCTATATTATCGACTCACAATTACCCCTATATTTTCCAAATTACTTTTTTTTAAGATAAAAGACCCGATATTGTGACACAGCCTTTCAATGCCTCGAGGGCAAAAATTTTAAGGCTGTGAGGGTCAAAAATCAAAATACGACCAAAGTGGCTGTTTATGCAAAGTCAGCCTTCCGGCGCCTCGTTTGGGAACATTTGGCTATTTTTGACAAAAACGGCATCACCTGGTTTATTTGTGACAAAAATTAAAATTTTGATATTTTTTGGTTATTTTGCAAAAGGGGAGGTTGGACCCGATGAAGGTTGACCACGTATCTCACGCCCTGTGAGAATCAAACCATGCGTAGTTCGGGCAAATTAACCGAACTATTTTAAAACATGACTTTTCTTCCATTTCATTTTTTCCTGGAAAGACAAACTATTTTCCTTTTCTATTTTTTGAAAACAAGACAAAATAACGATTTTTTCCATTTTCAACAAACAATAAAGCAATCTATTTTTCCAAACTAAAATAAAAGACTTTTTTTTCTATTTTTTTGGAGTAAAACAAAATAAAACATTTTCCTTCTTTTTCTTTCTCAGAGTTTCGCCAGTAATTGGTCATTGATTTTTTCTAAAATAATCAATTAACTCCCTAACTGATATATATTTTTTTCTTTTCTCTTCCAACATTCCCGAGATTCAGAAACCGGTCAACATGCAAGTCCGAACAAATATATGTACAGAGCAAGTAGGATGCATCAGAATAGTCTTTTCATTTCAGGTTGCTAGTCCTAGACGGACCCAACCCCTGTGTTGAGTCCCCTAAGTCAAATACAACGTGATGCAAATAAGCGTTCCTACTAGGGATCCGGCATGAAGTCACGTTATTCTATATTCAAAACCTGGGTCAGTGCACTAGACTGTGTACCCGAGCGGGCAACTCGAGTCGAGGAGGGTGCAACTTACCGGAAACCAAAAGGCCATCCGGCTTCGTAACTTGTCCGACCTCTTTCTTATTTCAGGGTATGACACTAACAGAATAGGGAGTCTCAACCAGTAAGCACATCCCCGGAGGTGAAGAGAGAAGGGTGTCGGCACAATTTATATACAGTTCAGACAATATCAAAGCGGTAACATTTAGCACAATCAGCATAAAACATGTAGGAAAATCAGATATAATTAAATACAACAATTTTTCCAAGCTCGAATTCTGAACCCTGAACCAGAGATATTGGGTTCGATCCCCAGCAGAGTCGCCAGAGCTGTCACACCTCCTTTTTCTACCTATACCCGCAAGGGCGCAAAGGAGTTTTTCCATTTAAAGGACAATCGGAACGGGATTTAATTATTAATTATTCAGAGTCGCCACTTGAGAGATTAATGGTGTCCCAAGTCACCAATTGAATCCCGAACCGAGGAAAAATATGACTCTGTTAACAGTCTGCGAACCAAAAATCCGAGTAAGGAATTCTGTTAACGCGGGAGAAGGTGTTAGGCATTCCTGAGCTCCGTGGTTCTAGCACGGTCGCTTAACTGTTGTACTTGATTTTGTCTGGTTTTAATACATGCTAGCTTATGTGCCTTTTATTAATTTTACACCGCTTTTATTATAATTATTTTTAAAAGAATTGCGACGTCATGAAAACGCGTTTCGAACTACGTCGCAATCAATGCACCCGTAGCTATCAACACATTTTGACTTCGTCGAGATTTGGATTTGAGTCGCATCAATGCGCACCCGAATTTAAGAAGGTTATTTAATTAAAACGGGCCTAAAGATGCTGACGTAGTGTTATTTTGGGAAAAGCCATGAAGTTCTCTAAATGGCCATTCCAAATTCTAATTATTTCGATAATTATCTACTAAGGGCCCCACATTTATTTATTTATTTTCGCGCGATGAGATTCGCCTCAATTTGTAAACCTCTTTTATATCATTATTTATTTCACAAGAATTACGATGTCGCGAAAATGCGTTTCGAACCACGTCGCAATCAATGCACCCGCGGTTATCGACACATTTCGGCTTCATCGAGATTTGGATTTGGGTCGCATCAATGCGCACCCGAGTTTAGGAAAGTAATTCTTAAGTAGGTCGTGCTTAAAGATTCTAACGTATTGTTATTTTTGGGGAAGGTGGTGAAATTCACTAAACAACCTTTCCAAGTCTACACAATGAAATAATTGTGCTATTAATTACTTGAGGATCCTAATTGATTAGGCCTACGATTTGTTGAATTTGAAGTTGAATATCCGGGCAGAAATGTCGAGTAAATGGGGCCCTGAGCCCATAAAGCCCAACCCCTGCCATTGCACATGTTGCGGGCACAAGCCCTTAGAGCACTTTGGCGTCAGGCGCAAAGCAGGCCCAAAATTTGGCTTGCACTCGCACAGCCCAGGGATCAAATCCTTGGGCCCCTTTTGATTTAACTAAATTCTTGGACTACCTGCCAGAATGTCAGGCCCAAAACTGGCCCAATATGGGGCTATTAAATATGCGATTCATACTAGCCCAAACTTAAAATCAACCATGCATATAGACTCTAAATCAACTGCAACTTTTGCAGATTAGATTTCAACATACTGTGCAGCTTAAGCAAATTGAAAATGACAATTGTATAAACATGAAATGCTTAATTTAAACAACCCCCACCCTGGACTATACATGAATAGGAATACCCAAATGTCCACTTACTAATTAAAATAATCAAAATCATGCTGGACAATTCATCAGTCTCAATTATACAACTCAGTTATTGGCTCGAATCAATACCAACTAAATCAATTAGTAACAGTCAGACAATTTAAACAGACTAAACTATGAAAAGGTAATCAACAGACAATGTTTCCTAAGGCAACAGAATTCAGTAGCATTCTCATTGTTCTCCACTTCAAACTTGGATTTACATAGATGAGTGTCAAGGAAATGTACCTGGGAATTGTAATGAAAATAGAGAAAAGGAGAGGGATCAGCTATTTTCAACAGCAACAAACAACAAACCCAGCACTGTTACACCACATAAAACATAGGCAGATTGTTTTGAAACCAGAAATATAAGCAAATTCCCGCAGATCAGCTTAACAGACTTCTACCATTTCCCTGACCCTCACAACTGAAACCCAAAACTAGTAAGGAAACTGTGAAGCTGTTTCAGATCTCCATATTTTGATGTGTTTATTTTCTGAATAACCTCAGAATTGAAATGCTAGCTGAATTTAAAAAACAGGAATGAAAGCTCAAATTAAAACCTAGGGCTCAAGGCAGAAGACTGAGAGCAGACCCCCTTTCCCAAGGCATCTTATGCCCTTTTATAGGCAACCCCCAAAGAAAATGGACTAGGCTCTGATTTTCCAATTAGTCCCTCTGTATTTTCAATTTGGTCCCTCTATTTTTATCTTGCTAAACAAGTAACTGCAGTATAGTTATTAAAACTTACACTTGAACCCCATTCTAGAAGGCCCTAAGGTATTCCTATATTCATACAATACCTATACTGCCCTTCCCTATACCTTGATATTATTATTCCTATCAGAACTACCCTTTTCCCTACCCAGATTACCCCTGAAAGCCTTTCAAAATCACTGAACCTACCCTTATCCTTAACAGTTATACCCAATATCCTAAACCATTCTGAAACTAACTAAAATTAATTAACTAGCAATCAGAAACTAACTAATCAGACTGACTGAACCAATTTTGTTCAATTAACCAACTCAAACAAACTAAACAAAATTAAACTGAGCTTAAGCTACCACGATTAACATCAAATGAACGTAAAACTAATTCTTAAACCATGAACTTATAATAATTCAACCAAATAACAAGCTCATAATCACCAGTAATAAACAGAACCTAAACTAACACAATTAAACTATAAAATTAACAGAACAAATAATGAAACAACGACTGCAAATAATATTCCAATCATGCGAGTGAAAGAAGCAGTAAAAAGAAAAGAAAAACTCACGAAGGCCTAAAGGATTCCGGCCAGTCATGGACATCTGAATCCTTTCAGATTTTTGACGCGTAACATCCCTAACCATGTGTTCTTACACGAGAACACATGGTTAAGGGTACTACGGTTCGAAATCAAAAAGATTTGATTTTAGGGTTTGGCCAGCAATTCTTAGATCTAAGATATGGGTCGTTTCATGGTGATTTGAAAGAAAACAAACACGGATTAGTGTTGGGGAAGGGCTGGGGGTTGTAGGGTGTGATTTTGGACTGATTCGGACAAACTGTCACCTGGCCGGAAAACTTCAAATCAAGATTCGAAGAGTTCCGGCCTTATTCGAGGTAAACCAATGGGTGTAATGGAAAGAGGAAGGTGAGGGGGATCCGTGGTGTTAATTTCAGGGTGAACGGCATAGTTTGTGTTCACCGCCGGCAAGGAATTTTAGGGCGGCGCGGATTAGGGTTGGGGGAGAAGGGGTGGGGTGAGGAAGACGATGCAAATGGGGGTAGGGGGGACGGTTTGGACACTTAAATACCTGAAACCTAGTTAGTTCTGGACCGTTGGATTGATGAGATCCAACGGTCCTGACCCAAGGACCCCGAAACGACGCCGTTTTATTTAGCAGGGGGGGCAGACCGGGTAAGGACTTGGGCTGGACTTGAATGCATGAGGCGTTTGGGCCAACTGATTAAATGCAAAAGTGGCCCAAATTTGGCCGTTAACAACCACTCCTCTATATTCTTTTACACAATAATTTTCCATTTTTTCATTTTGCAATCTTGTATTTTTTGTATTTATTTTCTGATTTTTACAAAGATGTGAAATTAAACTAACAATTAAGCTAAAACCAATTAATGCCTAAAATTAACTTAATAACTATTTGCGACTGTTCTCAATTAAAATAATAAAACGTTAAAGTAAACTATTTTTGTCATTTTCTTCATATCCTATTCTAAAACAAGTTAATCCCTAATTAATACTAAAGTATAAAATTAAATCCTAAGTGCAGAAAAATGCGTATTTTTGTATTTTATAAAAATTAACACGCACAAATAAAATGCAACAATTATCAAAAGATGGCACCAAAACGCACAAAAATTGTAAAAATAAAGAAAAATTATTTTGTTTGGGATTTTGGGAATTATTCATATATAGGACAAAATCACATGCTCACAGTTCCCACGAACAAGGAGAGGATCAGGAGGTTCGTTGATGGCCTCACATATCATATACGAATACTTATGACTAGGGAGAGGGTGTCTGGTGCCACTTTTGAGGAGGTTGTTGACATTGCTCGGGAGATAGATTCTATTCGCCGCCAGGAGCGGGTTGAAAGGGAGGCCAAGAGGCCTCGTGGATCAGGTAGTTTTGGTGATGTTCCTTCTGGAGGTCAATTTCGCCACGTCATGGGTCGTCATTCAGGCATGCTCAGACGGCTCGTCCAGTTCGCTGTGGTGCATCATCCAACCATGGTTCACACAGTTCTCATCAGGGCCACTCGTCTCTTAATGCCCTTCCAGCTCAGGGTTCGTCTCGTGCACCATTAGCTAAGGGTTCATCTATGTCAGGGCCTTCTAGCGGGTATCCCAGTGCCCGGGGCTCCATTTTTGTCCCCACCGCCAGTGGTCGGTAGATGTTGCTTTGAGTGTGGAGATTTGGGTCATATCAAGAGGTTCTGTACCCGTCTTGTGGGAGGTTCATCTCAGCAGAGGAGTCAACCTTCGACTTCAGCATCAGTTACTTCACCACCCTCCCAGCCCGCTCGGAGTGGATGTCAGTCAGCTAGGGGTCGCCCTAGAAGGGGAGGCTCATTAGGTGGCGGTCAGTAGGGGTTTCAATGGTTCGGTTCGGACGATTATTTTATAAAATTTATACCATGCCAATTTTTCGGTTATTCTATTATGTATAACCAAAATTAGACTTTTTGAAACCGTCCCAATCATGTCGGTTTCATTTCGGTATCAGTACAGTTCGGTTAATTTTCGGTATTTTTTTAAATATCATGTAAAATTCACCAGTAAAAGTAGAATGCAATAACATATGTTCTTTTATATGATTTAGCAATTCTCTAGACATTTTTACTGTTTAAAAGTTATTAATTAAAAAAACGGAAAATGGTCATATATGCCAGTGAACTATGAGAATTAGGACATATATGCCCGTCGTTAATAGTTTAACACATATATGCCCAATCCGTCCAATACTTGCTCAGTCATGCCATTGATTTAACGGAACCACTATTTTTTCTTTCTTAAATAATTAATAAATTATATGATAATCATATTTATTTATTTGAGTAATTTAATAATCGATTTTTTTTGGTTATACATCATTTCGGGAAGTAATCCTACTAAAAGTAGTAATCGATATTTATTTATTATTTTAATAATATAATATTCAAATTAGTTTGTGCTTTCTTCAAATATTTTACCATCTATTTTTATTTTTCTCACAATCTATTCGTATTTTTCACCAATCTATTTTTATTAATTAAATAACAAGTCATAAATTCGAATTTATGTCGTCCGACATGACTAAGCTCTTCTCCTTTTTTTGAATTAGTTTTCTTTTTTTAAAATCTAAAAGCTACTCATATGTAATTTTTTTCTCATATTAGTAGCTTAACTTCTTCCAAACTTACATAACTCTCAATCTCAATTTTGATTTTGGATACTTCATGAGTTTGGGTTGCATTTTGACCCGCTGATTTATATAATTTTGATCCAATATTAAATTTTGAGTGATCACGAGTTTCAGTTCTATATAAAGAATAGTTTTCACGATTACATTTGTTATAGTGGAAGAACTGGGAATAAAGGAGCTCCTGCCTCCATATCTTGATCCAAGAGATCAACATTAATGTTTATACTAAACAAATAAAATACACAGCTTGTCTATTTTTATTTATAAAATAATTAATTAATAAAAATGGATTTGTGAAAAATATAAATAGATTGTAAAAAAAATAAAAATAGATGGTAAAATATTTGAAGAAAGCATAAACTAATTCGAATATTATATTATTAAAATAATAAATAATTATCAATTACTACTTTTAGTAGGATTACTTCCTCAAAATGATGTATAACAAAAAAAATCGATTATCAAATTACTCAAATAAATAAATATGATTATCATACAATTTATTAATTATTTAAGAAAGACAAAATCGTGGTTCCGTTAAACCAAGGCATGAATGAGCAAGTATTGGACGGATTGGGCATATATGTGCCAAACTATTAACGACGGGCATATCTGTCCTAATTCGCATAGTTCACTAGCATATATGACCCTTTTCCGTTAAAAAAATATGAAAGATGGCTAGAGTATAGATCCAACAACGTCAAAGAAACCAAGTAAAAGCAAAGAAAATATAAATCACACGAGTGGAAAGATATTAACCAAGCCGGGACTCAAGAATAAAGTTTATATTAAATATTCAAAAAGATAAATCTAAATTATATGAAAGGAAACATATTCAATATATTGTAGTTTGCTACTCATAATCGCTAGAATACTTTGTGTCTTGCTAATAAAGATACTTGAAATAATTTAGTTTAAGTATAAGTTGCATAATAGATTTTAGATATTACTACTTTGAGTTTAATTACTTGTTGGATTGTAATAATTTTCATAATTCCAAGACCCAATGAAAAATTTAATGCTTTATTAGTTTTAAACTTACTATATAAATATCTTTTTCACATATAATTTATTCGGTATGGTTCGTTATTTTTTTGATTTATTTTTATAAAATAAAAAACCTACCCTAATTATCGGTACAGTTATAGATTTATATAAAAACCTACAATTTTTTAAAAGAAACCTAAAAATCGGTTCGGTGCGGTACGATTCGGTCTATTTAGTCGGTTTTCAAATATCCATTGACACCCCTAGCAGTCAGGCCCGTTTCTATGCACTTCCTCCCAGATCAGATGTCGTTGCTTTAGACACAGTGATCACAGGTTTTATCTCCGTATGTCATCGAGATGTTTCTGTATTATTTAGCCCTGGTTCCACCTATTCATATGTGTCATCGTATTTTGCTCATTATCTGGACATGCCCCGTGAGTCTCTAGATTCATCTGTTCGTATATCTACGCCGGTAGGCGATACTATTATTATGGACCGTGTGTACCGGTCGTGTGTAGTGACTATTAGGGGATTGGAGACTAGAGTTGATCTGTTGTTGCTTAGTATGGTTGACTTTGACGTGATATTGGGCATGGATTGGTTGTCTCTGTGTCATGCTATCCTGGACTGTCACGCTAAGATGGTGACATTGGCTATGCTGGGGTTTCCATGAATTGACTGGCGAGGTTTCATTGGATTATGTTCCCAGTAGGGTGATTTCATTCTTGAAGGCCCAGCGGATGGTTTTGACGTATTTTGAATCCAAGGGCTTGCATCTTGTTCTTGAATCTTCACCTTGATCCTTTAATCCTTAGAACACTGGAATGCTTGTAGCTTTTAGATAAATCTGTAGCGCTTGATCACGAGCTCTCTCTTGCTTCTTGTTATAACTTATGGTCCTTTTCTGAGTTATGAAGACCCTTATTTATAGTTGTGGGAAGGAAGGGTTATGATAAGAACAAACTCTTTCCAACCAACCAAATTGAAGTGTCACATGACCACATTTGATTGGCCAGAACATGTCACTTGCATACGCGACGCGTTTTACCTTTCGATTTGGCTTGGCGTGTCTTGTCATTTTGACACGTGGCATGATCTTATTGGCTCTTCCGTTTGAGTTGGCGTGCCACATCATTCGATATGTGGCACCAAACTGAACCTTTAGGAAGATGACATCTTGGGCTTAATAAAGTGAGCCCATTACTTTAGCCCAATTAAATGGGATAGCCTAATGGATTAAGACTTATTTATTTAATCCATATATATTGGACTTATATAATTAATTTAATTATAATAGCTCATAATATTTATTCGAACTAATATATTTAACATATAGTCCAAATATTTGTATTGACTTTAAATCCAATAAAATTTAAATACTTATAAATGCTCCTTACTTCAAGACTTATCAAGGTCTTTTGACTTTTGAAGACTATACTTGAAGTATTTATATTAGTATACTTGAACCGGCTTTGACTTAAATCATATGAAATGTTAAAATATTTGAACTTTAAATTTCAAAATCACGTGCCTCAATCACATAGAATGTAAAAGCTATTAAATTTTAATTCCTAAAATTACTACTGCACACTATTACGTGGCTTTCCATTTTGAAAGACTTCAAAATCAATAGCTTTATCATATGCATACTTTAAGGAATTGGTTGCTGACATAAGCAATAGTTCCAATATATGTTGTTGCATTCTCACGTGATTTTATGAAATCACAACAGCTTTTCCATTATGAATAGAAAACTTTCGCCGGTTAGGACTTCTCCTTTCCAACCAGATTAAGATTTCTAATTCTTCTTGGACTCTAACAATTTGCAGTCCCACATCGTTATTAATCATCCTAGGAGCTGCATCATTGCACCTATAAAGAAGTCATGCCTTTCATTCGGTTGGCATTAATTATTGTGTTTGCAGTCCATATTAAGTCTATCTTTTGATGATTCGGAAGCGTTAACGCGAACGTAATTTCTTCTTCTTCTTTTTTGCCTTTTTTTTTTTTTGTATTTTGTTGTCTATTTTTTTTCCTTATTAGAAATAACTTCATCAGCCTACGAAGTACTTTAAAAGTTTGAGACGAATACCTTTAAAAGTTCACGATGAGGACCTTTAAAATTTATGGTGAAGACCCATAAAAGTTCGCGCAAAAATTCTTAAAATCTCGTGGTCATGATCTTTGAAAGCTCGCAGTGAGTACCTTTAAAAGTTTGTGGTGAAGTCCTTTAAAAATTGTGGCTAAGACCCATAAAAGCTCACCCAAAGATACTTACAGCTCGTGGTCATGATCTTTAAAAGCTCAAGTGAAGACCTTTAAAAGTTTGCACTGAAGACTCTTAAAAGTTCATCATGAATACCTTTAAAAGTTCAAGATTGTGATGACCCAAAAGGTCATCTCTTGTTTTAGAAGTCAAATATGTGTTCCGAGGCCTTAAAAACCTCATTTTATTTCACCTTGATTTGTGTGCACAGTCCGAGCGCGTTTCCGGACAGCTTTTATGTAAAATTTAAGAAAAATAATGAATTTGGCCTTTAAAATTAGTTAAAGTTGACTTCGGTCAACATTTTTGGTAAACGGAGCCGGACTCCTAATTTGACGGTCCGTAGGGTCCGTAGTAAAATATGGGACTTGGGCGTATGCCCGGAATCGAATTACGAGGTCCCTAGCCCGAGAAAAGAATTTTTAAAGAAAATTATTTGCTGGAAAATATAAAGGCTTTTGGAAATGAAATGGTGTGTGTTCCTGATTGTATCAGGCCTGTATTTTTGTTCCGGATCCCGGTATAAATTTAAAATAATAATTAAGTCGAATCTTTAAAATTTGGTAAGAATCGGAGTAGATTTGGTATGAATCGGATCTTTAGTTGAAAAAATGGAAATTTCAATGTTCTTATAGAATTTCATGAATTTGAGGTTAAATTCGTAGTTGTTGTTATTATTTTGTTGATTTGATCGTACGAGCAAGTCCATATGATGTTTGTAGACTTGCGTGCATGTTTAGTTTGGAGCCCCAAGGGCTCGGGTGAGTTTTGGATAGGCCGCAGAATGAGTTTAAACTTAGATGAAATTGTTGTTGCAGCTGGTATATGTTGCAGGCTCTTATCTCGCAATTGCGAGGTCAGACTTCGCAATTGTGATCCCAACAGGCTTGGCAATTGCGAGGGCTTGATCGCATTTGCGAGGAAAGCCCAGGCCTGCCTTGTTCGCAATTGCGAAGCCATCATGGAAGGGAAGTCATCGCATTTGAGACCAATTGCTCGCAATTGCGAGGGAAGAAGACAATGCAACAGGTTTGTAAATGCGAAGCCTGTTTCGCATTTGCGAAGATCCGGTCGCAATTGTGACATCTGCGACCTATTAAGTAGGATTTTGACGGGATTTCAACTCATTCTTTCGATTTTTCAAACTCTAAGCTCCCTTAAGCGATTTTCCAAGGAAAAGGTCTTCCCCAAACCGTAGGTAAAAAACTTCTAACTCATTTCTTTCAATCTACTTTATCTTCTCACATGATTTCATCATAAAATCTAGGGGTTTTCATGGAAAATTGGGTATTTTTGGGTAGATTAATATTTTTAAATTTTGGAAATTTGGACCTCAATTTGAGGTCGGATTTCAAAACTAATTGCATATTTGGGTTCGTGGGTGAATGGGTAGTCGGGTTTTGGTTCGAACTTCGAGTTTTGCCCAAGCGGGTCCGGGGTCGATTTTTGACTTTTTGGGAAAAACAATGCGAAATCCATTTTCATGCATTAGAATTGGTTTATTTAGCATGTATAGATGTTATTAAATAAATTGTGGCTAGATACAAACATATTGGTGGTGGAATCGAGGGATAAAACAGTGATTGAGTGTTGAATTACCCATTGGCTTGAGGTAAGTATTTGGTCTAACCTTGAATTGAGGAATAGGAATCCCGACTTAATTGCTATGTGAAATTCTATGTGTATGGCGTATAGGTGTGGTGACGAGTACTTATGCGCCACCAAAATTACCATGTTTAGTTGTTTCTCTTCCACGTTTACTATTATACTATTCCCCGTCTTAATTGCTACATGCTATAATTGTTTCCCTGCCCAAATTGCTGCTCAATTATAAATGCTTCCATGCTTTAATTACTACTTGATCATAACTACTTCCATGCCTTAACTGCTACTTGTCCATAAATATTTTCCTGCCTAATTGCTTTAAATTAATCGTTGCTCTCCTTACTGAAGTATTCAATTGTTTCCTGGTTATGTTTTATTATTCTATTGGCCTTTATTGGTTTATGGGTGCCTTGTGGTACACCTTGGTTGGTCTCGCTGGATAGTTTACAATGGTAAAGTTGTTTAATTTTAGTGACATTCCGTTGTGTGAATTGAGGAATAAGAATATCGGAGGATTTGGCTTAGTCCGTGAAACACTTGTCTTCTTTTTTGTGATTTGTGTTGATCTGTAAATTGGGATCGAGTTGCATGCCGCAATAGTATTATATGATAGGATCTGGTTGCACGCCGCAACAAGGAGTAATAAGGATGTATAGGTGGGATCGAGTTGCGCGCCGCAACAGAAGGAATAAGGGTGATATGTGTTGAGGAGTAATAAGGGTGGACGGGTGGGATTAGGTTGCACGCCAGAATAAGGAGAACTAAAAGAAAATATTTATACTGTTGTAACTATTTATATAATGGGATCGGGATGCATGCTGCATCAGCTGTTGTTATGTGTTCATATTTGTTGAGATCCATTATCGTGATGTTGAAGCACCCTTAAGGATTTGTTATAGCTGAATACTAGTAGAACATTTGAATTATGGATATATTCAATGTCAGTTATTATATATTTACATTCTGCATCTCTTTTCCGTTTTGTATAAACTGTTACAGGTTGTATATGTTGTATGCCCCACCGTAGCCTTGTCACTACTTCGTCGAGGTTAGGCTCGGCACTTACCAGTACTTGGGGTCGGTTGTACTGATATTTCACTCTGCACTTCCTGTTCAGATTTCGGAGTTGGTGGCTGATCAGAGTTCGAGGGTGCTACCTTTAGTTCAGGAAACTCAAGGTAGTCCTGCAGGCATCCCTTTCTACCTTTTACTGTATTCTGTTTTTACTTTTCCATCGAAATAGATGTATATTTTTCTTTCAGACCATTACTTGTAGTAATTGTAGACAGTTCGTGGGTTGTGACTTTAGTTTTGGGTAGATGTTACTTCAGATTTCGTTAATGTTCAAGTTAGGCTTTTAAATTGTTTCTTCCGCATATATTTATGTTGATTCATCTTGTTGAGTTATATATATCTGAAAGATAAAGGAAAAAGGTGTAATAAACTATGACATGGCTTGCATAGCGAGTTCAATGTTAGGCGCCATCACGGCCCCGAAGGTAGGGAATTCGGGTCGTGACAAGTTGGTATGAGAGCTCTAGGTTGCTTATGTCTCACAATTCACGAACAATCTAGGTAGAGTTTGAGGGATCGGTACGGAGACGTCTGTGCTTATCCCCTAGAGGCTACAAAGTTTAGGAAAACTTCACATCTATTCTTTCCCGTTGTGCGACTTTATTTCTCAATGCTAATTGAACTTTCACTCTGTTTTTTCACAGATGGTGAGAACACTTACCGCTTCATTAGATGATCAGCAGCCTGAGCCCCCAGTAGCAGCTCCTACAAGGGGCAGAGGTCGAGGCAGAGGCAAGGCTAAGCCCAGAGCTCGAGCAGCAGCACTAGCAGTGGATCCTAAGGTAGAGTTTGAGGTTGAGGTTCCGGCTCAGACAGTTCCAACAGGGCCAACTCAGGTTCCAGAGGGGTTCATCGCCACCCCGGTACTCCAGGATGCTCTGGTCCGTCTAGTGGGCCTTATGGAGAGTGTCACCCAGGTAGGCTTACTTCCTGTAGCATATGCCATCTCTCAGGCTGGGGGAGGAGCACAGACTCCCGCTACCTGCACTCCGGAGCAGATGGCTCAGACTGGTGATAGAGTAGTTATGTCTGCTAATGCTTTGTGGAGGTTGGACAGGTTCACCAAGCTTTTCACTGCTACCTATGGCGGTACATCTTCAGACGATCCCCAGGACTATTTGGACAGTTGCCATGAGATTCTTCGGAACATGGGGATAGTGGAGACCAATGGGGTCGACTTTGCTGCCTTTCGCTTATCAGGTTCCGCCAAGAAATGGTGGAGAGATTTTTGTTTGGAAAGACCACCTGGGTTGCCTATTTTGACTTGTGATCAGTTTTCTCAGCTATTTTTGGAGAAATTTCTCCCCGTCACTCAGAGGGAGAACTATCGGCGGCAGTTTGAGCATTTCCAGCAGGGTTCTATGACCGTCACTCAGTAAGAGACCAGATTCATTGACTTGGCCCGTCATGCTCTTCTTATACTTCCCACCGTGAGAGAGAGAGTAAGGAGGTTTATTGAGGGATTTGCTCAGCCTATCAGATTGTAGATGGCTAAGGAGACTGGGAGCAAAATTTCTTTCCAGTATGCGGCCAATGTGGCCCGATGAGTTAAGGCTGTTCTATCTTAGGGGAGTGGTAAGGGGTAAGATAAGAAGTCTCGTTATTCGGGTAGGTTTAGTGGTGCCTTGTCTGGAGGCAGGGATTCTTTTGGTAGGGGCCATCCTCCCAGGCTGTTTCACTCAGCACTTCAGGCATCTCATGGAGCTTCAGGGGGGCGTGGTTCTTATGTACCTCCTTCAGGACAACCAGCTTCTATCAGAGCACCTCCTCTTCAGAGCTATTATTATGGTCAGTCGGTCTGCCAGGGTTAGTCTCAGTTTCCTCAGCCGCAGCATTCAGGAGGATGTTTTGAGTGCAGTGAGTATGGTCATATCTGGAGGGCTTGTCCGAGATTAGTGGATGTTCAGTTGCAGCAGCAGAGTTCTCATACCATGATTCCGGCACCACCTACCCAACCAGCTAGAGGCAGAGGTCAGGGATCCAAAGGTAAGGGTCAGCTCGCTAGAGGTGGAGGTCAGGCCATTAGAGGTGGAGGCCAGGCCACTAGAGGTGGAGACCAGCTAGCAGGAGGCCATCCCAGAGATATAGTTTAGGGTGGTGGGGCCCAACCCCAATGTTATGATTTCCCAGCCAAGCCTGAGGCCTAGGCATCCGATGCCATTATCATAGGTACGGTTTCAGTATGCAGCAGCGATGCTTCAGTTTTATTTGATCCAGGGTCTACGTACTCCTATGCGTCTTCTTATTTTGCTTCGTATTTTGTTATGCCTCGTGATTCATTGAGTGCTCCTATTTATGTGTCTACACCGGTGAGTTATTCTATTATGGCGGATCATGTCTATCGTTCATGCGTGGTTGTTATTAGGGGCCTTGAGACCTGTGTAGATCTCATATTTCTCGATATGGTAGACTTCGATGTCATTCTGGGGATGGATTGGTTGTCACCTTATCATGCCATATTGGACTGTTATGCAAAGAGCGCGACCTTAGCATTGTCTAGGTTGCCTCAATGGAGTGGAAAGGGACTCCTAGTCATTCTACCAGTAGGGTTATCTCATATATTAAGGCTCGACGTATGGTTGAAAAAGAGTGTTTGGCCTATTTGGAATATGTTCGCGATTCTAGTGCCGAGGTTCCTTTTATAGATTATGTGCTCGTTGTTCGTGAGTTTCCAGAGGTATTTCCTGTAGACCTGCCGGAAATGCCACCCAACAGGGTTATTGACTTTTGCATTGATTTGGCCCTGGGCACTCAGCCCATTTCTATTCCACCATATCGTATGGCCCCGCTAGAGTTGAAAGAATTGAAAGAACAGTTGCAGGACTTGCTTGATAAGGGCTTTATTAGACGTAGTGTCTCGCCTTAGGGTGTGCCGATGTTGTTCGTCAAGAAGAAGATGGATTGATGAGGATGTGTATAGATTATCGGCAGCTGAACAAGGTCATCATCAAGAACAAGTATCCATTGCCGTGGATTGATGATTTATTTGATCAGCTTCAGGGTGCTAGGGTATTTTTGAAGATTGATTTGAGATCTAGCTACCATCAGTTGAGGATTAGGGCGTCCGATGTCCCTAAGATAGATTTTTGCACTTGGTACGGGCATTATGAGTTCTTAGTGATGTCATTTGGGTTGACGAATGCCCAGCAACTTTTATGAATTTTATGAACCGGGTGTTCAAGCCTTATTTGTATTCATTTGTGATTGTCTTCATTGATGACATTTTGATCTACTCTTGTAGCCGAGAGGAGCATGAACAACATCTTCAAGTCGTTCTTCAGACTTTAAGAGACAGTCAGTTGTACGTTAAGTTTTTGAAGTGTGAGTTCTGGTTGAGTTCAGTAGCATTCCTGGGTCACGTTGTATTAGCAAAGGGTATTCAGGTGGATCCTAAGAATATTGAGGCAGTCAAGGACTGGCCTAGACCCACATCAGCTACAGAGATCCAGAGTTTCTTAGGTTTGGCGGGTTATTACCGTTGGTTTGTTGAGGGGTTTTCATCTATAGCAGTCCCGATGACCAGGTTGACCCAAAAGGGTGCCCAGTTTAGGTGGTCGGACGAGTGTGAGGCGAGCTTTCAGAAGCTCAAAACAGCTTTGACTACGGTACCAGTGTTGGTTTTCCCCACAGGTTCAGGGCCATATACAGTGTATTGTGTGCATTCGTATTGGACTTGGTACAGTGTTGATACAGAATGGTAAGATTATTACATATGCTTCATGACAATTGAAGATTCACGAGAAGAATTATCTAGTTCATGATTTGGAGCTAGCAACCATTGTTCACGCGCTGAAGATTTGGAGGCATTATTTATACGGCATTTCATGTGAGGTGTTCATGGATCACAAGAGTTTGCAGTATTTGTTCAAGAAAAAGGAGCTCAATTTGAGGCAGAGAAGGTGGTTGGAGCTATTGAAAGACTATGATATCACCATCTTGTATCATCTGGGGAAGGCCAATATAGTGGTCGATGCTTTGAGTAGGAAGTCAGCCAGTATGGGCAGCCTTGCGTATATTCCAGTCGGTGAGAGACCGCTTGCTTTGGATGTTCATTCTTTAGCCAATCAGTTTGTGAGGTTGGATGTTTCTGAGCCTAGTCGTGTTTTAGCTTGCAGAGTCGCTTGGTCTTTATTATCTGAGCATATTAGAGATTGGCAGTATGATGACCCTCATTTGCTTATCCTTAGAGACACAGTGCGACACGGGGGTGCCAAGAAGGTCACAATTGGAGATGATGGAGTTTTGAGGATGCGGGATCGTATTTGTGTGCCTAATGTGGATGGACTTCGTGAGTTGATTCTAGAGGAGGCCCATAGTTTCAGATATTCCATTCATTTGGGTGCCACTAAGATGTATCAGGAGTTGCGACAACATTATTAGTGGAGGAGGATGAAGAAGGATATTGTTGCGTATGTAGCTCGATGTTTGAATTGTCAGTAGGTAAAGTGCGAGCATCAGAGATCTGGTAGGTTGCTTCAGAAGATTGAGATTCCTGAGTGGAAGTGGGAGAGTATCACTATGGACTTCGTTGTTGGACTCTCACGGACTTAGAGGAAGTTCGATGCGACGCGGGTTATTATTGATAGGCTGACCAAGTCAGCACATTTCATTCCTGTGGCAGTTTCCTATTCTTCAGAGAGGTTAATTGAGATCTATATTCGGGAGAATGTTCGTCTTCATGGTGTGCCCATGTCTATCATTTTCGACTGAGGTACGCAGTTTACCTCGCATTTTTGGAGAGCAGTTTCGCGTGAATTGGGTACACGGGTCGAGTTGAGCACAACATTTCATCCTCAGATGGATGGACAATCCGAGAGTACTATTTAGATTTTAGAGGATATGCTCCGAGCATGTGTTATTGACTTTGGAGGTTCTTGGGATTAGTTCTAGCCATTAGCAAAGTTTGCCTACAACAACAATTATCAGTCGAGCATTCAGATGACTCCCTATAAGGCATTATATGGTAGACGGTGTCGATCGCCATTTGGGTGGTTCGAGCCAGGAGAGGCTCAATTGTTGGGTATGGATTTAGTCCGGGATGCCTTGGACAAGGTTAAGATCATTTAGGATAGGCTTCGTGCAGCTCAGTCCATGCAAAAGAGTTATGCCAACGGTAAGGTTCGTGATGTGGCATTCATGATCGGAGAGGGAGTGTTGCTTCGGGTGTCTCCCATGAAGGGCGTGATGAGATTTGCGAAGAAAGGAAAGTTAAGCCCTAGTTTCATCGGTCCTTTTGAGATTCTTGATCGAGTGGGAGAGGTGGCTTATAGACTTGAGTTGCCATCGGGTTTATTAGCTGTGCATCCAGTGTTTCACGTGTCCATGCTTCAGAAGTATCACGGCGATCCATCCCACATGTTAGACTTCAGCACTGTCCAGTTGGACAAGGACTTGACCTATAAGGACGAGCTAGTAGCTACTCTAGATCGGCAGATTCGTCAGTTGAGATCAAAAAGTTTCCCTTCAGTTCGTGTGCAGTGGAGAGGTCAGCCTGTTGAAGCAGCGACCTGGGAGTCCGAGTCCGATATGCGTTGCTGATATCCCCATCTTTTCACCGACTTAGGTACTTTTCTATGTCCTTTCGAGGACGAACGGTTGTTTTAGAGGTGAACAATGTGATGACCCAAAAGGTCTTCTCTTCTTTTAGACGTCAAATATGTGTTCCGAAGCCTTAAAAACCTCATTTGATTTTACCTCGATTTGCGTGTGAAGTCCGGGCACGTTTTCGGAAAGCGTTTATGTGAAATTTAAGAAATATAATGAATTTAGCCTTTAAAATTGGTTAAAGTTGACTTCGGTCCACATTTTTGATAAATGGACCCAGACTCGTGATTTGACGGTCCCGTAGGGTCCGTAGTAAAATATGAGACTTGGGCGTATGCCCGGAATCGAATTTCGACGTCCCTAGCCCGAGAAAAGAATTTTTAAAGAAAATTATTCGCTGGAAAATATAAAGGCTTGTGGAAATGAAATGGTGTGTGTTTCTGATGGTATCAGTCCCGTATTTTGGTTCTAGAGCCCGGTACATGTTTAAAATAATATTTTAGTCGAATTGTGAAATTTGATAAGAATCGGAGTTGATTTGGTATGAATCGGACCTTTAGTTGAGAAAATGGAAATTTCAATGTTCTTAAAGAATTTCATGAATTTGAGGTTAAGTTCGTAGTTGTTGATGTTATTTTGATGATTTGATCGCACGAGCAAATCCATATGATGTTTTTGGACTTGCATGCATGTTTGGTTTGGAGCCCCGAGGGCTTGGGTGAGTTTTGGATAGGCCGTAGGGTGAGTTTAGACTTAGATGAATTGCTATGGCAGCTGGTATGTGTTGCATGCTCTGATCTCTCAATTGCGAGGTCAGGCTTCGCAATTGTGAGCCCAATAGGCTTGGCAATTGCGAGGACTTGATCGCATTTGCGAGGAAAGCCCAGGCCTGCCTTGTTCGCATTTGCGAACTTTTCTTCGCAATTGTGAAGCCATCAAGGAAAGGAAGCCATCACATTTGCGACCAATTGCTCGCAATTGCGAAGGAAGCAGACAATGCAACAGGTTCACAAATGTGACCTGTTAAGTGGGATTTTGACGGGATTTCAACTCATTCTTTCAATTTTTCAAACTTTAAGCTCCCTTAGGCGATTTTCTAAGAAAACGTTCTTCCCCAAACCGTAGGTAAAAAACTTCTAACTCATTTATTTCAATCTACTTCATCTTATCACATGATTTCATCTTAAAAACTAGGGGTTTTCATGGGAAATTGGGTGTTTTTGGGTAGAAATTAGGATTTTCAAATTTTGGGGATTTGGACCTCAATTTGAAGTCGGATTTCAAAAGTAATTGCATATTTGGTTTCGGGGGTGAATGGGTAGTCGGGTTTTGGTCGAACATCGAGTTTTGCCCAAGTGGGCTCGGGGTCGATTTTTAACTTTTTGGGAAAAATAATGAGAAATCCATTTTCATGCATTAGTATGGTGGTGCTAAGACTCGGGTAAGGACAATGAGATGAGACTCATATCACTTCCCGGTAGTTATGGGGTTGCACCAGGGATCGGCTCTCAGCCCGTTCTTATTTGCTCTAGCGATGGATGTGCTAACGTGACACATTCAAGGAGAGGTGCCATGGTGCATGTTATTTTCTGATGACATAGTACTGATTGATGAGACTAGAAGCGGGGTCAATGCGAGGCTGGAGGTCTGGAGGCAGACCCTGGAGTCTAAGGGTTTCAAGTTGAGCAAGACCAAAACGGAATACTTGGAGTGTAAGTTCAGTGACGAGACTCATGAAGCAGATGTGGATGTGAAGCTTGATATCCAAGTCATCCCGAGGAGGGGTAGTTTCAAGTATCTCGGGTCTATAATCCAGGGTAACGGGGAGATTGATGATGAGGTCTCCCACCATATTGGTGTGGGGTGGATGAAATGGAGGCTCGCATCTGGTGTTTTGTGTGATAAGAAGGTGCCACCAAGACTCAAGGGTAAGTTTTACATAGTGGTGGTTAGACCTACTATGTTGTATGGGGCTAAGTGTTAGCCAGTCAAGAACTCCTATGTTTAGAGGATGAAAGTAGCAGAAATGAGTATGTTGAGATGGATGTGTGGGCATACTAGGAGAGATAAGATTAGGAATGAAGTTATTATGGACAAAGTAGGAGTGGCTCCCATGGAGGACAAGATGAGGGAGTTAAGGTTGAGATGGTTCGGGCGCGTGCAGAGGAGGAGTACGAATGCCCCTATTAGGAGGTGTGAGAGGCTGGCCGTGGTGGGTCTGAGAAGGGGTAGAGGATGGCCGAAGAAGTAATGGGGAGAGGTGATTAGGCAAGATATGGCTCTACTTTAGCTCACTGAGGACATGATCTAGGATAGAAGGGTGTGGAGATTGAAGATTAGGGTAGTTGGCTAGTAGGTAGTCGAGAGTTCCTCATTCCTTTTTAGTAGTATTAGTAGCTACCTTGTTTTTTTCGTTCGCTCTATATACTGTATGTTCCAGTTTGCTATTGTTTGATGCTATTCTCTGTTACTGGTTTCATTGTTGTTGTTGTTATTACTATAGTTGTCTTTCTCCCCTTTTCCCTATCATCCTCGTCCCTCTATTTTTTCTTTCTTCTCCCTCTTTCTCATTCGTCTTCTTCCTTTCTCCCTTTTTACCTTTTCTTGAGCGGATGGTCTATTGAAAACAGTCTCTCTACCTCGCCACGTAGGGGTAAGGTCTGCGTACACACTACCCTCCCTAGACCTAACTTGTGGGATTATACTGGGTATATTATTGTTGTTGTAAAATTGGTTTATTTATCATGTATTGATGTTATTAAGTAAATTGTGGCAAGATACAAGCGGATTGGGTGGTGGAATCGAGGGGTAAAGCGGTGATTAAGTGTTGAATTACCCGTTGGCTTGAGGTAAGTGTTTGGTCTAACATTGAATTGAGGAATAGGAATCCCCGACTTAATTGCTATGTGAAATTCCATGTGTGTGGCGTATAGGTGTGGTGACGAGTACCTATGTGCCACCAAGATTACCATGTTTAGTTATTTCCCTTACCTGTTTCCTATTATACTATTCCCCATCTTAATTGCTACCTGCTATAGTTGTTTCCCTGCCTAAATTGCTGCTAAATTATAAATATTTCCATGCTTTAATTGCTACTTGATCATAACTACTTCCATACCTTAACTGCTACTTGTCCATAGATGTTTCCCTACCTAATTGCTTTAAATTAATCATTGCTCTCCTTATTGAAGTATTCTATTGTTTCCTGGTTACGTTTTATTATTTTGTTGATCTTTATTGGTTTATGGGTGCCACATGGTATACCTTGGTTGGTCTCGCTGGATAGTTTACACTGGTGAAGTTGTTTAATTGTAGTGACATTCCGTTGTGTGAATTGAGGAACAAGAATATTGGAGGATTTGGCTTAGTCCGTGAAAAACTTGTGTTCATTTTTGTGATTTGTGTTGATCTGTAAATTGGGATCGGATTGCACACCGCAACAAGGAGTAATAAGGATGGATAGGTGCGATCGGGTTGCACGCCACAATAAGAGGAATAATGGTGATATGTGTTGAGGAGTAATAAGGGTAGACGGGTGGGATCGGGTTGCACGCCGCAACAAGGAGAACTAAAAGAAAATATATATACTGTTGTTACTGTTTATATGATGGGATCAGGATGCATGCTGCATCGGCTATTGTTATGTGTTCGTATTTGTTGAGATCCATTATCGTTATGTTGAAACACTCTTAAGGATTGGTTATAGCTGAATACTAGTAGAACAGTTGGATTCTAGATTTATTTAATATCTGTTATTGTTTTTTTACATTTTGTATCTCTTTTCCGTTTAGTATAAACTGTTGCAGGTTGTATATGTTGTATGCCCCGCTGTAGCCTCGTCACTACTTCGTCGAGGTTAGGCTCAGCACTAACTAGTACATGGAGTCAGTTGTACTTATACTGCACTCTGCACTTCCTGTGTAGATTTTGGAGCTAGAGGCTGATCATAGTTCGAGGGTGCTGCCTTCAGTTCAAGAGGCTCAAGGTAGTCCTGCAGGCGTCCGTAAGCCCTGTCGTCCCCTTCTACCTTTACTGTATTCTATTTTTATTTTTCCTTCGAAATAAATGTATATTTTTCTTTCAGACCATTACTTGTAGTAATCGTAGACAGTTCGTGGGTTGTGACTCCATTTCTGGGTAGTTGTTACTTCGGATTTCGTTAATGTTCAAGTTAAGCTATTAAATTGTTTCTTCCGCATTTATTTATGTTGATTCATCTTGTTGAGTCATAAATATCTGAAAGATAAAGGGAAAAGGTGTAATAAACTATGACGTTGGCTTGCCTAGCGAGTTCAATGTTAGGCGCCATCACGGCACCGAAGGTGGGGAATTCGGGTCGTGACAAAGACGCACACCTGTAAAAGGTTTGAGACATACGCCTTTTAAAAAGTTCGGAATAAAAACCTTAAAAAATCGAATGCCTTTAAAAGTTCGCAGTGAAAACACTTTAAAAAATAGTCTGACATGAACATCCTCTTCTTTTTTTACGTCTGAGGAAAAATATTTACTTATCCATGCTCTCTTTCAAGATTACGGTTGTTACTCTTCCCTTTGACTTATGTACTAACAAATATTTTTTTTTTCATGCAACTTGAACATGATTTACTTCAGAGACTCAACATCCTCTTCCTCCACGTTCAAGTATCTTGTAATTTCACAGTATAGGGATAGTAAAACACAAACCGGATTGCTACTTGATACACCAGTGACTGGCTTATATGCAGCTTCGTGGCCACCCTTGCAAAATTCATTTCGTTTGGTAGATTGGACTTTTGAAATACCAAACGTAAATTCAAGACATGGACTGTTCGTTCCCATAATCACTAAGTTAAGAATATGGCAAGTTCTCTCCCATGCTTAGGTCGACGAATCCTCAAAAGAGAAGTACACTGGAGTGATTCCTTAACTTTTGGTGGCAAATTTCATTATGTTCCCGGATATTGGGAGTGGACCGAAGATATCCTTAGTAGGAGCCATCGGACATTGAGGGCCACCAATATTTGAGATGTTGTGTATGCTTCATTGTTTACTTATGATCATTCTACAAGTATCATGCAAGCTTTTTGTGAAGCTTGTTGTCCTCTTACAAATACGTTGCTCAACTATGCTAGAGAGTTATCGATATACCTTTGGGACTTGTGCACTATTGGGGTCTACCCTTAATGAGGTCTCCTTATAAAGAAGTTATTCCAAATACTCGAGAATTTACAGGTGCTTATGATAAGGATAAAATGTTCCTTCCACAAGCTTGTCAACAATTGTTTGATGCATATCACCAACTCTGAAAGGGAAACACCAAAATTCATGACGTCTTTGTGAGAAGATGGATAGAGTTTTGGTGCAAAAATATTGTAAAGTGTGAACAATCTCCAATGAGAAAAGAAAAGAAGTCAGCTCGTCCCAAATTACCTACAACCCTACCGGGGCCATAAATAAAATGGCCAATTGATCGGAAGTTAAAGATGCATTATTTGTTAAAATCTGCGTTAGAAGCGACAAGAAAGACGAAGTATACTTGACCTCTTTTCTATCATGTTGGTTATGTATCTTTGTGCTCACTATAAAAGAAGATGACTTCATTCGGCTAGAGACTTTCAAGATTGTAGGCCTTCTAGCATGTGGGTAGAGAATTAACCTCACAGTTCCAATCTTAGCTAGCATCTACAGGTGCTTAAACACAATTTCAAATGGCTCAACACTTGATCCTTCTAGAATTTACTTCCCAATTCAATATGTATATGGTTGATTGGCCTGTTACTTTAAGACTCATTTTTCTCTAACAAATAGGTCAGTTACTCCTCTGATGGCCACATATTCAGGTGAGGGAACATCGAGATACATTGTGAAGATGCAAGAAAACATATTCATGGAGGAGAAAGTGCCACATTGACTTCTACAATGCCAAGTAATTCTCAACCGCGCTATTATCATGATGATGGCAGTGAGGAAAAGTCAGAGTCAAATTATTTTATGAGTATTCACTCAAATTAACTTCCTTTAAGAAATGGATCGACCTTTATCGTGGAGCCTTATAGCCCTCAACGCTTCAGTCGTCAATTAGAAATTTATAAAGACATCCCCGGTTGCTTGGATCAAGATGTTCGTGAGGCCTCTTTAGAAAAAGGATTTGAACTTTTACAAACTTGTGTGTTGTCTCAAAGTAGGTCAAAGGCCATATTCCCCCATATTATGCCCAAGATTAAGAAGTATGGCTCGTCCGATTATAAGTCTTGGTGGGAAAGAGTGCATGGAAACTTCCTTGAAAACCGTTTGCAATCTTGGTAAATACCGTTGCGCCAGTTACTGCTATGCCTTTAGAGATCACGCCTCAAGAGCATAACAGGGAGGAAAAACCTTCTACTTTAAAATCCAAAGTGTTTATACCATGCGACATCAAGGGACCTCCATATAAAGAAGTTCAAAAAAAGAAGGGACTTGTTCAGGCTCATCAAGTCCATGAGGGTTCCTTTCCATTAGGCACTGTTGTTCCTACCTCCAAAAAATGCTTATCCCAAAATAAGAGTGATAGTAGTCATGGAGATCAAAACTTCAAGCGGGTAAAGACATATTTAGACAAATAAGGATACGCTAATTTGGGTATAGTCGAGATTACTGACAACATTCGCAGTGCTTCAAGAACTTTGATGGCTATTAAGAGATACTAATAAAAACTTTCAAATTATATTATAATATCCAAGTAACTTCACTAACCGTCTTTCATTTTCTATGAAGCCAGATGATGTTCATATTTCGATAACGTCACACCAAAGCAATCCACAAGGTAGTAGCGAATCCGCAGCGGATCTAGACTCAAGGAAATCACTTCCAATATCTAAGTCAGACCTAAAGGTGACTTCCATTCCTAGTCTTGGAGCAAGATTGAAGCCTAATTTTCACCAACGATCAGCACCAATGATGTCTATCTTTGATGGAAGAAAGGTTGTTTTGACTCTTTGCAAGGATTTCATTTCGAATGCCTAGGCTAAAATTCATGCCAAACTCTCCGACCTTACTACGGATAATGCTTCTTCTCTTCAATTCGAAATCCAAGTGATTCTCAAGGAAATGGATGGAAAGGGTGTGGATATTTCCCCTCTAAAAGACCTATTGACGTCTTGCTTTGAGCTTGACACTTCATATGACCAGGAACGATCAACATTTTCTGATAAGGTTGTGGACGTTAAAAAATTAGAGTTATTTTTAAAGGTCAAGAAACATCTTGATCTTTTCTTTACTAAGAAAGGGGAGAATGTCGAGAAATTTTCTACCACTAGTTAGTCTCTCAAAGAGGCCAAGGAGAAGGTGAAACGGCCAAGAGCTCTCCAAGATGTTGCGAAGAAAGAGGTTGAAGAGATTGAATTTAGAGTCTCATCTGCTGAAGAGGAGTACCCTAGATGTTCTGAGGTTTCTTTGGCAACTTTTGATGACTTGGCCGATGTGGAGATGAAGAAACAACACTTAGAGGCCACCCTTAAAGACTTGGTCAATTACAATTTGTGTTTAGATTAGTCTATATAGAGTATTTTATTTGCCTCTTTTATTTTTTTTGCATTTGATTAACTAGCGGCTATTCTTAGAAGTGGAAACTCTATCTGTTTTACTTTATACCACACGTTTTCATCGATGTCTCTTTTTTTGTGGTTTGATATCAATAGTTCTTTGCTAGCATGATGTATGCATGTCCACATAATAGAGCTTGGCTTTCTTTTAAACATCGTTTCCGTTCATGTCTCGAAGTTCTCTATATTTGGAAGTACATCCTCCTATTTCTTTGTGGATAATATTGTTCATCACCTTTGCACCTTTTGTGGTATGAAATATATATCTCAATGCGAGGACGTCAAAAATATGAGCCATTTAATTTTTTAGAAACTAAACTTTAAAATCTAAGACATATCCAAAATTCGGAATCAAAAACCTTAAAAATCGTCTCAAGTAATATTTTGATACCAACTTTAGATTCCACCACGTTGAAAATTTTAAATTTACGCAGTGTCACAAAAAAAATTATGTCTTGGTGTAGAAATATCAAAATTATGAACCGTCTGATTTCATAGAAAATAGACTTCAAAATCTAAGACATATCCGAAATTTGGAATGAAACATTTTGATAACCGTCCCGCATATTATTTTGAATCTAATTTTAAATTCCTACACATTGATAGTTTCAGATTTGCATAGTCTTGCCAAAAAATCCATATCTTGGAGTAGAAATATTGAAATCATGAACCGTTTAATTTATCGGAAACCAAACATAAAAATCTAAACCATATACAAATTTCAATATTTAATACCTTAAGTATAGTTTCAGATAATATTTCAAAATCAGCATAAAATTCTAAGATGTTGGCGATTTCAAACTTGCGCGACTTTACCAAATCTTTTATATCTTGATGTAGGAATGTCGAAATCACGAACCATTTAATTTCATGAAAACAAAACTTCAAAATATAAAACATGTCCAACATGTAGGATTGAATAGCTTAAGGATAGTTTCATATAGCATTTCAAAATCAACATTAGATTTTGATATACCGACAGTTTCGAATTGGCGCGACTTCTTCAAAGTTTTTATGTTTTGGTATGGAAGCCTCGGGATCACAAGACATTTTTCTTGCTATCAATCGGATGCAAGAGATCCATTCTCACAAATATCTTGGGATTCAAGTCTCACTGAATTCTAAACGTTGTGCCAAGCAATCTTTATTCTTATACTTGTGTTCCTTTTTGACGCCTCTATTTTCTTAACTTTTTAGGGCTGTGAGCGGATATGAAGACCAGTAAACTTGAAGGTCATGTGAACAGAAGACATAAAAAATCCCCAAACTTTAATGCAAATACTTTGTAGCCTCCTAAAAGACTGTAATCATTTTATTGAATACACCAATTTACCATAGTGGCTTGCCCCCTTTAAATCAAATAAGATTCAATGTTTAACAGATAAATGGTATCTCAACTTGATTTTCAAGTGCTGATTGAATGGATTGCATTCCATTGTATAGTTGTCTATGTACCTCGGTAGAGGATCAAGTCATATCGTAGTTCAGAATGGGTGATTATTATTTTTTTTTATGCCCTAACTTTTGCCTAGGCCGACTCTTTCGAGATTTTCAACCTAGTGGACTCCCTTTTTTTAATTTTGTTTTATGTCCTAAGTTTTGCATAACACAGCCTTTTCGAGGTTTTCAACCTAGTGAACTCCCTTTTTTAAGTGGGTCGTACAGAATTTAGACTCATGCGGGCCAGGAGTATAGGAACGTGCAGCTTAGGCTCATACGCCAAGGAGCGTTGCAACTTTAAGGATAATACTTCTTCAAAAACTTGCCATTGATAGGGCCGATTCTCATGCCATCTACATCAACCATCTTGTAAGCCCAACTTGAGTAAGCATCTTGTACAACATATGGCCCATCACATTTTGAAGTGAACTTGCCTACAGGTTTATGGAAAATAATAATGAGTCTTCGTATGGCAAGGACATGATCTCCTACTTGAAAGGATCTCGGGCAAACTCTTTTATTGAAGGTGCGAGACAATCAAGCTTCATAACATTCAAGACTCTATTGAGTTTCCAACCTCTTCTCATCAAGAGCCTCCAACTCTGTTAATCGAAGTCACGCATTTTCTTCATCAGTGATCCTTTCTTGAATGGCTAATCATAATGAAGGTATTTGACGCTCGAGTGGCAAGACGGCTTCGACTCCATAAATGAGTGAATAAGGAGTCGCTTGTGTTGGTGCGCAGTGAGTTGCCCTATATGCCCACAGAGCTACTTCCATATAGTCATGCCAGTCTCGTTTGGATTTGGAGACGACCTTCTTTAACAAGTTGCATAGTGTCTTATTGAATGCCTCAGCTACATCATTAGTGGCAGCATTGTACATAGAAAAGTTATGTTTCTTGAAGCTAAAGAGTTCACAAATCTTGTTCATCAATCTATTGTTGAATGGCTTGACATTATCCGTTATTATGTAACGAGGATTGCCAAAGCGATAGATAATGTTTACTCGGATGAAACTTGCAATATTTTCCTTCTTTACTTCCTTAAGAGCAACAACTTCAACCCATTTTGAGAAGTAGTCAGTTGCAGCCAGGATGTATAGGTTTCCACCAGAGGACTTTGGCAGTGGTCCAACAACATCTAATCCCCAAGCGTCAAATGGACATAATGCAACTGTCAGGTGCAACACTTCAGGAGGATAATGAATAAAATTTGCATAGAATTGGAAAGCCTTGCATCTTCGAGCATAGTCCAAGCAATCTCTTACCATCGTTGGCCAATAATATTACATCCTATTTATATGGAAGTGGAGCTTTGGTCCAGATTAGTGTGACCCACATACCCCAGAATGTGCTTCTTGCAAACCACGGAGAGCTTCATCATTCCCTAGGCATCACAAGAGTACTCCCTCGAATGACCTTCTGTATAAAGTATCTTTGTAGTATAGGAAGCAAGTTGCACGACGACTGATTTTAGTCCTTCTCCTCGGATTTTCTGGAAGTATCTCATAGTTTAAGTAGTCAATAATTGGTTGTCGCCATTCTTCCCTCTCAGTTTTAGAAACTGCGGCCAGATTCTCAAGTTTATTTTCTTCACTTTCCCCTCCCATTTGTTGGCGGCACTACCCATTTTTGGAAGATAGTAACTTACACTTGATCATGCAGGGTTAACGATGAAGCTAGGGCAACTAAAACATCATCCTTCTTTTTCTTTTTTCATAGGTACGTGTTGAATAATGACATCACCAATCCATCCCATCAATTTCTTGGCATAATTATGATAAGGGTGTAGTTCAGGTTTCTTTACCTCGTAACTATCTAAAAGTTGATTGACCACTAACTAGGAGTCACCAAAGACTTGCAATTGCAACTTCTTCACATCAACAGCCATTTCAATCCCAAGTATTAATGCTTGCTACTTAGCAACATTGTTGGAATAGAGTTGTGTCAAAGTGAAAGAGTAGGACTGAACTTGTCCTTAAGAAGTGACAAATACTACGCCAACACCAGCTCCTCCGTGATGTGAAACACCATAAAAGTACATCTTCCATGGATGTTGTACTTCAACAACCATTGTGTCTTCGTTAGAAAATTCATCAGTTAGTTCCCAGTCATCAGGTATCGGATGATCTGCCAAGAAGTCGGCCATTGCTTGTCCTTTTACAGCCTTTTGAGGGACGTACACAACCTCGAATTATTGAAATTAAAGGTACCATCTCTCTAGTCGATCACTAAGAACAAGTTTTGACATCACGAAATTGATGGGATTTGCTTTCAAAATAAGACGAACAACATGAGCTTAAAAGTAGTGCTTCAACTTTTAAATTGAGAAGACTAGCGCCAAATACAACTTTTCAATTGGCGAATAATTTAGCTCATTTGGTGTCATCATTCTACTCAAGTAGTAAAGAGATTTTTCTTTTCCCTTACTATTTTCTTGGGCCAACGGTGCTCCAACAGACCTTTCATATGCTGAAATGTATAGTATCAATGGCTTTCCAGGTTTAGGGGCTGCTAAAATTGGAGGCTTCATCAAGTAGGATTTAATGCTCTCAAAGGCATTGCTACATGCTTGGTCCCACTTCAAAGGGACACCTTTCTTCATAAGGAGTCTGAATGGTTGGCATTTCTTAGATAGATTTGAGATGAATCTCCTAATATAAGCTAGCTTTCCTTGCAAACTTTTCAATTCATGAATATCTCAAGGCTGAGGCATTTTCAAAATTGCATCGGCTTTGGCTTGATCAATTTTGATCCCTCGAAGCCGGAAAATGAAACCAAGGAACTTTCCAGAAGTAACTCCAAAGATACATTTCAATGGATTCATCCTAAGTTGGTACCTTCGGAGCAACTCAAATACCATTCTCAAGTCTTTCAAGTTGTCGCTCCTCTTTCTCGATTTTACCACCAAGTCGTGAAGATAGAGTTCAACATTCTTGTTGAGAAGGTCATCAAAGATATTCTACAAATCCCTTTAGTAAGTAGCACCAGTGTTCTTCAAGACAAAAGGTATTACCTTGTAGTAATAAATACCCTTGGCGGTGCGGAATGCAGTAAGCTCTTCATCTTTTGGTGCCATGTGAATATGGTTATAGCCCGACAAATTGCCCATGAAAGACATTGCCTTATAACCAGTAGTAGAATCAATCATTGTCGCGCCCCCTTTTTCTCGCGAAATCGGGTTTCGATATTTTGACAACTCCTTTTGAGAGAGTAGGGAAAAGGAATCATTATTAGAGTTGCCACCTAACGGATTAAGGTGCATTAGGGCACCTATAGCAAATAACTCAGATTATACCAGTTTGCATCACTAGAGATCGAGTAAGGGCTCGAATTACCTTGAGGGGAATGTGTTAGGCACCACTCGAGGTCCACAATGGTGGGCCCCGGCCGAACTTAAATTATGCGAATTAGTCTAAGAAAGCAAATAAACTATTTAATAAGGATGGGGGTCCTAAACTTTTTAGCCTATAGGATCATCCCGTGCAATATAAATAATACTTCGTAACTCCCCCATGATGGGGGTGTTACTCATATTATCCAGTACGCACAGACTATTATCTTCTGCTACCCGATTACTATCTTTGAGTTTTTACCTAAAGCTCTCTAGTTGATTCTAACTCGTGTTCTATGCATGCACTACTCATCCCTTACCTAAGGTCCTGGAGGCATTGAGGCCTCTATTTGGGAAAGTTCTAGACTAGGCCTAAGACTCTCAAAATTGCAAAATACTAGGCGACAAGCAAAATAGCAAGGGCTTCTCAAATAAATACAGCTATGGGCTCATGTTAACCTCTGCATGTAGACAACAAATGCACGCAACTGATTTAGCAGGCTTTATTAATCTTAGAGTCCTAAGGCAGGATATCTATGTGGCAAACAAGAGAGCAGCAGTATATAGAGACAGTTCATAATGCGAGTGTTAGGCCTACGTATATTGCCTACTAATTTTAATTCAGTACCATATCTGGGCGTTTCAGGCGTTAATGAATAACAATAAATCACAATCACAAGTCCAGACTTATTATTAAACCTTATAGGCATGTTATCTAAGTGATTGGTAGTGATAATCACAAAAATACATCCAGAATCAGTTAATAGGATCCTATTGGCATTACTTCTACGAGTGTGATGATTATTACCCTATAGGCATGAATTCTAGGTTTAAACTGGTTTTAACCCTATAGGTATGATTTCTATTATTGAACCGATTTTAATCCTATAGGCATGATTTCTAGTATTGGACAGTATATGAGCAGGAATTTATATACATTGAGCCAGAAAACAGTTAAGCCAAATATAGATCCTATAGGCGTGATTGCTAACATGCGATTACTGGACAAATTGATATACCTAAAGGCAGGATTTCTAACAGATCACAATGTTAGTCCTATAGGCAGAATTTCTAACATGTAAACACAATGTAGAACCCATAGGCAGGATTTCTAACATGTAAACACAACGTAGAACCTATAGGCATGATTTCTAACATGTAAACATAGCATAGAACCTATAGGCAGGATTTCTAACACACAACAACATAATATGGAACTTATAGGCAGAATTAACAAATAGAGACCCTATAGGCAGGATTTCTACCCGACTTTGCAAATGAAGATAAGAAACCCTTCCTAATTTACTAAATACCCAAAATTGTTTGTTACAAGATTATTACAGACTAGATTAGTGAATGAATTACATAAGAATGATAAAATAAACTATAGAGATCCTATAATAGGCCCAAATATACCTGGGCAACCCAGGCCTTCAAACCATAGCAACTCCAAGGCTCACGTTCACCGGTACACAATAATTAGTGGTGAATGATTCACCCATAGCACATAGAAGCCAAATGTCTAGTGTGTCAAAGTACCCAAGGGCTTCAAGAGCCCAGGGCAATGCTCACACTAAAGAACAAATACTTAGAAATAGTTCAAAGGAGATTAGAATCCAAACCCAGTGTGTCTGAGTTCACAAGAGTCTCATATGGACTCCGAGCAGTGCTCACACTGAGGAGGTAAAGGAGAGGACCTAAAGGATCTAAGAATAGGAGTTTAAAAGCAGCAATACATAAGGAGACAATGGCAAAGGACATATTTTAAACAGGTTTGATTTTAGGGAAAAAGCCATCATAATAGAGTTTGAAACATAGAATATAGGCAGAATTGCATAAAGAAGACAAATTGACATAGTCGTTCATGCACAGTATCTAATAGGTTAAAGTCTGAAAGGTCTAATTAGGCTGAGTATACATGCTAGCATTTAGGATAAGTTGTTCAATCATAGAAACTTTTAAACAATATTGAAGCACGCAGTCAGATAAACCCATGAATCCAAACCGATGCAAAGCACATTAGAAGGCAGGTTATCTGGGTATATGAGTGACAGAGAAAGGTTTAACAACAATACAAGCTTGTAAAGACTCGGAACTGATTAACTAATGAATATGCTAGTATTATCCTAAAGATGCTGAGTTAGGATAATTTTGGGAATAGAAAAAAAGCATACATGGAACAAGTTAGAAGGTACTAAGCTAATCACCTAAGGGGATTCATATTATTCAAAACAACTAGCCTCAGAACTAACAGTATTAATTAGATGACTAAGGAGACTCATATAAACATGGATTTAACAGAATCATGCTCAAAAGTAAACTTTAAACATGTGGGATCATAAACACAGTTTATTGATAAATAGGAATGAAATGACAAAGGATAGTCACTCACCACTTAGGCAAGAAAAAAGAAAATAACACCACAATAGTCGAGAACCCAGAATATTAGGCCTTGGCTTTCAGCCGGCCAGACCAGAAATAGAACGAGATAGCAAAGAGAGCATAGAGCCAAACCTTAAGTTTATTAGTGAGAGTATATTGATTTTAGTCTGTCTTAAAGGAGAAATGAGAGGGGTTTATATAGCACTAGACCAGGGTACATAAACATAAAAATAATCAATCAACACACTTAAGGAAAAACTCAACACATTATTAAGGCAAGTCAGAGATAACAGTGCATATATGCGTATAATAGTAATCAAACAAGTCTGGGAATCAAAGATTCTCAGGTCATAATTAAGGCAAGAATAGATAGACATGATCAGCAAGAAAAGTGAAATAAGAGTCGAAACCCTAATTTTTAGGGTAAGTAAAATCAGTCAGAATAATCAAAGGAAGATAACATGCATATAGACAACTATAGGAAAGTATTGAACAAAATAAGAATCATAACAGGTCTGAGCCCTAATTTTAGGTTAAATAAGCTGGTCAGCAAATTCACAAAAATCGCAATAGAGTGTATATAGATGAACATATGGGAACATTAAAGGACATACTCAAAAAAATAGAATTAGGACAGATCTTAAAAGATCTGAGCCCTAAATTTAGAGTAAGTAAGAAAACATTACGAAAACCATATGATATTGCACATAATTTTTAAGAAGGTATTCAATCATAAATGGAACTAGAACAGATCTTAAGATCTGAGCCTTAGTTTTAGGGAAAATAAATTAGACAAAACTTTTAACGAAAAAAATCGCAAAGAAAATAGACATGCGGCGAGATTTTAACAAAAATAAGAACAAAAATTAAATATATCTTAAAAGATTTGAACCCTAATTTTATGGTAAACACAGAATCAAAAAGAATCTCAGAGATTCGTACCCAAAAAGGTGAAGAATGAGCGTAGATGAGAAAATGGAAAGGTTCGAACCACATTTTGTCCGAAAATAAAGAGATTAGCTTGCCATGTTAGGCAATCTACTAAGTTATACCATAATTGAGTAGCCACTAGCGAGATAGGATCGATAAGGTAAGGAAATCCCCGACTGATTCCATATCTGGTTGGAATCGGAAGAAATTAGGGATGACGGTGCCAGGGTTTGACAGAAGAGGGGAGAGGAGTAGAAAGCATTTAGGGGCGCGGGTGGTGAAAATAGGTTAGGGTTAGGGATTTTGGGTAATTAAAAGGGTGGGGTTAAATATGAGCCGTTGATCTTAAAGATCAGCGACTGGGATTTTTAGAAGAGAATGGGTCGAGTTAGCTAGGCGGGTACCGACCGGGTTTATTAAGGGGTTGTTTGGTTTGGGCTTAGGGTAATTGGGCTAGGTAGCTTGGATAATTCTAGGTCCAAATTTAAATAAAAATGGGGCCAGATTTTAAATACCCAAGTTTAACAAAGAAATAATTTATAAAAATAATAAACGAGTACCAAAAATGTACATTGTGCACTAAAATGATTTGAAATAGTTGTTTAATATTTTAAAAATATAAAAGATCATTTTCTGCATAAATAATATAATTATACATTAATATGGGCTATCATTGCAAAGATGTGCAATTTAGCCTAAAAATGCAAATGTAATTATAAAAATGTACTAAAAATATTTAAAAACCATGTTGGCATAAATGATGAATTTATATGATTAAATCATCATAAGAATGATTTGTGATATAATTAATGATTATTTATGCAATAAAATATGAGAATAAATTGATTAAAAAATCTTTAAACATTACTGAAAAATGAGGAAAAATACTTGATAATGCTCATGCACTATTTTGAATGTATATATACATGTTTGAAATATGTGAGGAAAAAATTGAGTATCAACAATCATCAGCTCTGGAATAGAAAACATGAATTAATATTTAGGACACGCATTGTTGAGGTCCCTGAAGTCAATGCACACCTGAATTTGACCACTTTTATTCCTTACAGGGATAATACTTGAGGCCCATATTGGGTATTTAACTTTACGAATAAAGCCAACTTCAATGAGTTTATTAACTTCACTTTCAATTAAAGGAACCAAGTCCGGCTAGAAAGCAGCTTTGAGCTTGCTTAACAGGACGAGCACCATTCTTGACTGCAAGATGATAAACAACTACTTTAGGGTCCAAGCTAGGTATCTCTTTGTATCTCCAATCAAAGACATCCTTAAACTCCTTGAGTAATTCCATATAAGTGCTTTCTTCACCGGGTGCTAGTAAAGCACTTAGATAAGTGGGCCTTGGTTCTTTATCAGTGCCAATGTTTACTTCTTTAAAAGTGTCCACTATTTTCTTTACCTCTTATTAAAGTTTAGGCAGAGCATCCTTTGCATCTTTATCTTCTTGTGGGTCCCTATTATTGAAGGATATGTGATAACAAGGTGAAACATCCTCCAATTTCTCATCATCCTTCATCAGAGATGAAACACCATTCTCGCCTAGTGCAGTAACATGATAAAAAGAACCCACACTTTCTTAATCTTCATCGCATTCCTTAGTGTAGACCACAGTATATGGCTTTACCTTCAGTACTTCATTACATGAAACCACAAGTTTTGTTTGTTGCCTCATTCTAGAAGGAATTGAACTTTGGAAATCCTTAGAGATCTTCTAGATTCTGGGCGAAGAGGGTGTTCTTATGCTTTGATAATTTCTCTGGAACTTGTTCCCCTTTTTTAATGGACCCAATCTTTCAATTATGGAAAACCTCACAGTTGATTTTCCAAGTCGATCAAAGACTGAAGGCCTGTTAGAAGTGATAGATTCATCTTCTACAGTAATATAATTGTTGCCATCCATTCTTATGGAGATGCGCAATAGTGATGATACTTGTATCCCAAACCTTCATGTGGTTGCCTCGTAGCAGCTTTGTTGGGATCTTCCCTAACTTTGATGGCTCATTGGGATTGTATCCAACTTTTTCAAATAGCCTATAAGCGTTAGGATCAAAAACTTCATATGTTCTCTTTGTAGGGAGCACCACATTCTGCAAATGATTTTTGGCCACAAACCCTGCAAGCGGCATTGAGGACAACTTTACTGCCTCAGTTTGTTTGACCGAAAGAGTTAACCCCTTTTAGCATGTTAGTTTGTATATTAGGCGATTCACCTTCATCTTTCTTCTTTTTAAGGACAGATTGGAGCGCAGGAGTTACTTTCTTATCGTAAGACACAATATCATCTCTATAAGATTTATTCACATTAGGTTGTACCTCCTCAGTAACTGCTTTGGCTTTACCACCAGTCACCTAAGGGTTTTTAGTCGTGGGATCGTCATTCTTTTCATGACATCATCAAGTTTTAGTTCTTTCATAATGTAGTTCTTCAAGTAGAACTTTGCATCGACGAAGTGTGACTCAACTTCGGTGAATGGCTCATCATCAGCAACTATCTTCTTCTCGACTTCTCCCTCGTAGTACTTCAAACATTGATGGTAGGTAGATGGAACCACTTTATTCTCATGTATCCAAGGCATTCCAATCAAGATAATGTATTAAGTCTTTGCATCGATCACATACAGCCGTGCACTTGATTGCATATCTTCCATGGTGATCCCTAACCTAATCATGCCTATGGCTCTTTTCTCCCCTTGGTTGAATCCTTGAATCATCACATGACTTTCCGAGAATTTGTTCATGGGAATGCCAAGTTATTTCACAGTGAGAATAGGCAAGATATTCAAGAGGATCCTCCATCAACCAAAATTTGATTTACTCTTTTATTGCGCATATATCCAACTAGGTATAATGGGCGGTTATGAGGAGTGTCACCTAGTAGAAGATCATCATTCGCGAACGTAACTTTTTTCTCTAAAGCATTAAATTCTTGAGGAATGGACTCGATGAGATTTTCCGAAGATGGTGCCAATGGTAGGTCAACACTATTTTGTTCCTCTTTTTCAGCATGGCAACAAGAGGCATCAATAACCTCATGGAAAATCTTTGTGTGGAACCAACTTGGTAAGAGCTTCTCCAAGGTCACTGGATGTCGTGGCTTTTGAGGGTGGTGAACCTCCACTTTTGCTTTCTTTAAATGCTAACCTGAATTCCATCTCCTTGGTCTTTTCACCATCATTTTCCTTGTTGGTTGTTCTATTGATCCTTTCGTGGGCCCTTTTGTGTCCCTACGACGAGTCACCAACGTCCAACCTTCATCATCATCAGGTTGATCATCTTCAACTTTATTGTTCTCCAGTAATTCTTAATCTTTACTTTCATTAAAACTACATATCATCTAGACTGAATGAGCCAAAGGTGATAGAAACTTGGTTTGCACTTGCTTTCTCATCATCAAATACGATCTTCTTTTCACGAGCCAAGTCCGTTACTTTGTCCTTGAAGACAAATAACTTCTCCAGATGGTGTCTCACAAGTCTATGGTATTTCCAGTAAATTGGGTCATTCATTTTCCCAACTTTATTTGGCTGCTTCATCTCCAGAAGCTCAATGAGATTTAACTCGAGGAGTTCTTCAAAGTTGCTAGCACATCGGAATCCGTAAATGGGTTCTCCTGCTCCTGCATTTCTCTTAGACTCAACTTTCCGCTTGGCTTATCTTGAAAAGATGTGGATTTCATACCTTGCGTCTTGCTCACCTTCGTTGTGAACTTCACAAGTGATGTGTTTACCTTCACAGCTTCTTGTTTTTAGACTTGGGTACAAACTTGCTCCATTTCTTGAATTCTTTCTTGTCGTTCCCTTTGCGAGGCTCCTATACGGGTAGCCTTTTATTTCTAGCAGAGGCCATGCTTAACTCTATGTCATGGGCATGAGCTACAAGTTCTTCAAATGTGCTAGGCTTGATACTTTGAAAGATGTAGCGGAGTCCCCAATACATACCTTGGATGCACATCTATATGCTAGAAGCTTCACTAAGCCTGCTTTATAGTTGAGGCTTGCATTCCTCCAACAATTAATAAAGTCGATAACTGGTTCACCCTTCCGTTGACGAGTATTTGCGCCTTGTGCTATAAAAGCGATTGAGGAACTCTTGCTCTAATTGATCCCAACTATCAATAGATCCCGCCTATGAAATCTGTATACCAATCAAAAGCATTTCCTTTTAGCGAGCGGATAACTGCTTGACAAGGTAATTTCCATAAGTCCCAGCATTGTTGCACGTTTCAACAAAGTGCGCCATGTGTTGCTTTGGAATGGCTTTGCCATCAAACTGTTGAAACTTTGGAGGTTGATAACCAGTAGGCATCTTCAATATATTGATCCTTCTAGTATACGACTTTTCCTATGTAAGAGATGACTTGGCAGTAACTTCATACTTATTTTTAATAGTTCCTTCAATGAACTCCTTCAGTTGACTGATTGGAATCATCCCTTCCGAAGAGACTGGAATTTCTTTAGTGGATGCAACTTGTAGGGAAGGATCAATCTCTTGAACTTCCAGGAGCTTGTCAGGTGCATGGGGGGATTCTTCCTCCATCAAGATTCCCACCCTGTTTGTTAGATTTTCAATTTTGGCATCTTGATTTAGCATATATTTGGTCAATCTAGAGATTACTTCCGTCAAGTTTGCCTACTGCTCCTCCATAGATGAAGTGTTTGTCACCATGGCTTGCATGACTGTTGTGGAGGATGGGGAGTAGCATGGATTGTCCCATAGATTTACCCTTTATTGGCTTACGTTATGTGATGTAAGGGGGGAGGATCTATCACTTGAAGTATGACTATCCTCCATCACAGCAGAGTTCTTGCATCCGGAGAGGTCTAGTAGAGCCGGAGTTTTCTTAATCTTTTCAGCTATACCGCTAAATCCTTCAAGTGTGTTTGTAGAAGATCTTCCTCCTTTTGAGGATGAAGATCCAAAAATAGGGGTCGATGCGGATGACACTTGGGGTTCTTGTTGTCCTAATGAGCTTGCTTTGCTCCTCGTAGTCGATCCAAAGCATCCAAAGGTAACATCAAGGATGCTTTCCACAACAGCATATAACTTGGAATTAGCAACCTTGGTGGAAGTTGATCTGGAGTTGATTTTCTTTGAAGCCATTTCGATGTTCTTGAACTTTGGTGATTGAAAAGTTGAGATGAGAGGTAGAGATTGTCTCACTGGGCATGCTAGAATTTGTATCCAATAAATTGTATCGAGAAAATAAAATCAGGACCGAAAAATATTATAACAATCGTAGTATTTTATTTCAAACAATATGAGTATTACAATCTCTATGAATCCTCTAATTCTTCTTTACAATAGTAAATAAAAGAGTCTTCGAGCTTAATCTTGAATTTTATTTTATTTTAATCCAAGTGCTTGATGCTTGTCTTAATCTTGACGTATTTTGAATCCAAGGGCTTGCAGCTTGTGCTTGAATCTTGGTCTTGATCTTTTACTCCTTAAAACACTTGAATGTTTGTAGCTTTTAGAAAAATCTGCATCGTTTGATCCACGAGTTCTCTCTTGCTTCTTGTTATAAAATTTGGTCCTTTTATGGGTTATGAAGACCCCTATTAATAGTTGTGGGAGGGAAGAGTTATGATAAGAACAAACTCTTTCCGAACAATCAAATTGATGTGTGACATGGCCGTATTTGATTGGCCAGAACATGTCACTTGCACACACGGTGTGTTTTCATTGGCCTTTTGATTTTTCTTGGCATGTCTTGTCATTTTGACACGTGAAATGATCTTATTGGCTCTTCTGTTTGACTTGGCATTCCACATCATTCGATATGTGGCACTGAATTGGGCCTCTAGGAAGATGACATCTTTGGCTTAATGAAGTGGGCTCATCGCTTTAGCCCAATTAAATGGGTTATCCCAATGGATTAAGACTTATTTAGTTAATCAATATATATATATGGAATTTATATAATTATTTCAATTATATTAGCACATAATATTTATTCGAGCTAATATATTTAACATATAGTCCAAATATTTTTATTGAATTTAAATCCAATAAAATTTAAATACTTACACATATATTATAAAAATAAAAAATAGAATAATTTAAAGTTATTTTAATTATAAGTAAAATATCTACGTAAAAATATATTATATATGATATAGTATATAATATAGAAGGTATTACATAAATGAGAGGATTAATGTTAAGGACATAATAGATTTTTTAAGTAAAAGTATTATAAAATCTTGCCAAAGTGAAAATAAATTTTGTGTAACAAAAGAAAGAAAAATGACTTTTAGATAATGAACACAAAGTTGAATAACTTTTATTTAACAAAAAGAAAAAAAGTGACTTTTGAATAATAAATACAATGTTGAATGACCATCCATGAAATTTACACGAAAAATTCTCAGGGCCACAACTGTCTTCTCCGTTATGGTGGTTAAGTGTCTTTTTCTTTTGATAAATGTTTGCAAGGCAATGTCAAATGTTGATAATCAACACGTTGGATGTTACGCCTTTGTATTACTAATTTACTGTAATTTCTTATGAAACTTATCAGTGGATTTTATGCTGGAGTTTCCTTAAGCTATTTTGGTTACTTTAACAGTCTTTGATGAAGAAAAGAAAAACAATTTTTGCGGTGTAATTCTATAAGTGGGTTTTGAGAAAGATATTGTGTACGCAAACCTTATCTTATCTTAAGCAGATAGAGAGATTGTTTTTTGTTTTCGGTAGACCCGACTCATTCTTTGATGAAGGCACCATAAACAATAATTTGCTTGGTTTTTTATTTCAGTCAAGCACACATCAGTAGATATCGGTTTCATTCAACAATTTAAGATACAAAAATCTAGGTGTCAAACTACTCTTGGAATCCCACTGCTTTCAATTTATCATCCACATTTCCACCACAAAGTCATCTTCCCTCGGTAGTGTCTACCCAATGATTCCATCACCAGCAAGATATTTTCCACCATTCCTCCCCTGACCCACACAAAGAAGAAGCTTATCAAATTTTTCTTCTTTCTTGCTCTTCAACTTTCTACTATTTTATCTCGATGGTTTCGAACAAGCAATATTTGGATTTACACTTCAATTCTTAGCGGTCTTATTTTATGAAAAATAGATAGAACAATTTACTCATTAAGTCATTAAAAAATGCAACACATTATCTCAGTCAGAATCTAGTGTCTAACAAAAAGCGTACATGTTGCCAAAGAAATTTCTTATGATTTTCCACTCTACGAAGGACAAAGAACCAATAATACTACCATAAGACAACAAAGTAGTAAGTTGTAAGAACAGAGTTGTTGTAAGAATATGTCAGGAGTGAATTTGCCTGGTGATAAGTTATGTGTCATTTTGTTTTGATGATTTAACAAATTTCATATGACAATCAGATAGTAAATTTGATACAAATCCTCTCCATTCTCAGCACAAGTTCCAATGAAATGAGTTAAGGGAACGGCAAAGGGAACATATGGATATCAGTTCTTCTAGTCACAATACAAGTCAACTCTTTATAATCATTACAGTTGTTGCACTTGCAAACCCTAAAACATATTTTACTCTCAAGTGTGCAGTCGCCTTTGTTTAATCCTAAGGCGTTGAAGAAAAAAGTAGCAACAGAACAAATGACCAGATGCCAGCATTAAGTACATCGTGTGTTCTTAGTATTGTTGTATCTTTGTTAATTTTATTCACTTGTAACTCCTGCTCAACTTATTTAGAAGCATCTCGTAGGATACCTGTGTGAACCATAATCCTTTTGTATGTGTTTGACTAGAGTTAGTCAAAGTGGTTAGCTTTGTAATATAGTTATTACAAAGAGTCTTGAGATATAGTTATTGCAAGTAGGTAAGGGATTAAGAGGTTAATTCCTAGGTCACAATAGGTTGTAATCTAAAGTCTCGGTTAGTGAAGTTGATATCCTATGAGTGTAGGTTGTGGTTTTTAATCCCGTGAGCGGGGAGTTTTTCATGTAAAATATTGTTGTATTATTTACTCACCGTTGTGTGTGTGTGTGTTTTCTGTGGGAACTGTATAGAGTTTGGTAGACTCTTAGTTTACATCAATTGGTATCAGAGCGGGTTCTTTCTATAAGGCTAACACCTAGAAAGAATCTACATGGCCGCTCAACCAAATTTTGAAGAAGTTCAATCAACCTATAGACCATCCATAGTATTGAACAATACAATGGATGGTGAAAAACAAGAATGCATGATTTTATCATGGCTGAAGATTTGGAGCTATGCAATGTCATCTGGGATGAACCCTTTGTTCCTATGAAGACCATTAGTAAGACAGTTGTCCAAGTTCCAAAGATAAGGAAGGTGTACAATGATTTTGATCGTAAAGCCATTGAAAAAATGTCAAAGCAAAGAAGATCCTCATCTGTGGTGTTAGACCGGATGATTACAACCAAATCTCAGTGTGTCAATCCGCCAAGGAGATATGGGAGGCTCTCCAAACTGCACATGAAGGTACCACTCAAGTCAAGTAGTCAAAGGTCGACATGCTCACTACTGAGTATGAACTCTTTAAGATGAAGAAGGATGAATCCATTCAGGACATGCATACTCACTTTACTTCCATCATCAATGAGATTCATTCTCTATGAGAAATTATCCCAAGTAACAAACTGGTAAAAATACTCAACGTATTACATGGTTCTTGAGAGATCAAAGTCAATGTTATCATAGAGGCAAAAGATCTACAAAAGCTGACGATTGACGAACTCATTAGAAATCTGAAGACCTACCAAATAAAGAAGAAGAATGATCATGAAAAAAGAGAACCCAAAAAGGAGAAGAACCTGGTTCACAAAGCAAACAACAGCGACTCAAGTAGTGATGATGCTGACATGGCCTATTTGACATGGAGGTTTCAGAAAATGGTTCGTAGAAATGGAGGTATTCTGAAAAAGGGCAGCTCTAGCAAAAAAAAAAAAGACTATGATTGATGTCACAAATGCGGGAAGCTAGAACATTTCATCAAATATCGTCCTCTCCACAAGCAGGACCATACAAGCACAATACAGATAAGACGACCAAGAAGAACCTGGTCCTTGAGGGGAAATTCAAAAGAAAAAGATGTCGCTGATAATGTTGTGAAACAAGCTCTTGCTGCATGGGCATATTCCTCTAGTAAATATGGGGGTGATGATGAACAAGGCGAAACATACATGATGGCTATTGAAAGCGAAGCAACAGAATATGACTCCATATTTTCCCTGATGGCAAAATTTAATGAGGATGAAGATGATGATGATGATGACGATGAGGTAAATGTTATGGACGTTCAAAGAAATTTGAACTCTTGCTCTCAAAAGAAGTTGGTATCTTTAGCTAATGTTTTGATTGATGCTTACATTAATCTCATTAATGATACAAATGTTTTAACTGAGGAAATAGGAGAGGGAGAGAGATGATTTACTGGTCATAGTTGTTGATTTGAAAGAAACAATAGGGGATTTAAAGAAAGAAAAGGATGTTCTAACTAAGAAAATTGAAAAGGTAGAACATGAGAGAGATAACTTGCTGGTAGTAGTTGTAGACTTGAAGAAAATAGTAGATAAGTTAAAAGGGGACAATAATTCTGTAAAAGCTTCAATAGAAAATTGCGTGAACCCTTCAAAAGGAAAGGAAGTGGCGAGTGAAGCACACCTTAAGATTGAAAATAAACTCAAAAAGGAAAAATTGAGTCTTTATGTAGAACTTGAAAGAAATAGACAACTTTAAAAATAACCTAGATAAATATATGAAGTGGACCTGGTCCTCTGACACAATCACTTTCATATATAAAACTAATGGGGGAACAGGTAGGGAATCAGGTTCCAAAAGAAAAGGGCTCCCTACAACCCACATAGCAAGTATGTTACTGTACTTGATAACTGGCTTTGCACTCACTGTGGTAACACTAGCCATTTTAAAGATTCCTGTAAAGCTAGGTTTTAGTCCCAACAGAAAAATAAAGTTTTTGTTAGTATCTACTACTAAGGAACGTGGTTCTCCCAAAAAGAAACGTGTGATGCCTACTTGGACAAAAAAGAAGTTTAATGCGCCCTTTCCTCATTACAAGGGACCCAAACTTACTTGGGTTCCTAAGTCTAATCTTTGATTTTTTTTGTGCAGGCAGTAGTGAAAGGAAGTAGCCAAAAATGGTACACGGATAGGGGTTGCTCTAAGAATATGACTGGAAATACTGACGATTTTTTTTCACTCAAGGACCTGCAAGGTGGGAGTGTGTCCTTTGTTAATGGCATAAAGGGATATATTCTAAGAGTTGGAAAAATTGGGAAAATACTCACTCATTCAATTAAAAATGTATATTATGTGAATGACTTGAAATACATCTTGCTGAGTGTCTCTCAAATCTACGATAAAGGAAACAAAGTGGAGTTCCTATCAAAGTCTTGCACAGTCATCAATCTTGTAAATGGTGAAGTGGTTCTGGTGGCAAAAAGATTCAAGAACATCTATGTTGGAGACTTTGAGTCTCTGAAAAATGGTGATCTTACATGTTTAAGGGAAATTGATGATGATGCTGAACTGCAGAACAAAAGATTGGGACATGTAAGTTTCTCTCTATTAAACAAGCTAATCAAGAAGGACCTGGTTCATGGGATGCCGAAGTCAAAGTTCAAGGATCACAAGGTGTGTAATGCATGTGTGAAAGGGAAGCAAGGCGGGTCCTCATTCAAGACAAAAAAGGAAGTAAGTACCTCAAGGCTACTGGATCTTCTCCATATGGACGTGTATGGCCCTAGGAGGATGCTAGCAGAGGAGGAAAGAAGTACATATTTGTTATTATTGATGATTATTTCATATTCACATGGACCTTGTTCCTCAAAACCAAGGATGAAACCTTTCAAGTCTTTACTACCTTTGTAAAGCAAATTCAAGTGAAGATGAGTCATATTGTTGTAAGCATAAGATCTGATCATGGTACCGAGTTTGACAATGTTAATTTGATGAATTGTGTGGTTAAAATGGTATAATTCAAAAAATTTGAGCTCCCAGAACACCCCTAACAAAATGGTGTTGTGGAGAGAAAAAATAGGACTCTTAAAGACATGGATGGGACAAAGCTAATTGTTAGTGGCGTACCAAAGTGTTTTTGGGCTGAGGCAGTTAACACTCCCTGCTATCTGATTAACAAGTGCATGATCAGGTCTCTCCTAAACAAGACCCCGTATGAATTGCTAAATGGGAGAAAATCAAAGTTAACTTACCTAAGAACATTTGGATGAAAATGTTTTATTCTCAATAATGATAAAGAAACGTGAAAAATTTGATGCTAAGAGTGATGAAGGGATTTTCTTGGATATTCTTCACAAAAAAAAAAAAGAATACAAGGTCTATAACAAAAGAACTCAATGTGTAGAAGAAAGTATACATGTAATATTTGACGAATCACACCACCCAAGTGGGAAGGGTTCACATGATAAGAATGATCAAAATGGAGAGTATTCCAAGGTTCCTGGAGAAGTCATTGATATGAAAACGGGAAGGCGGATCTGATGAGTTAGGTCAAGGAGTTTAGTGACAAAGATGTAGCAAAATCTCCAGCTAATTCGAAGGAACCTGGTCCCTTTACAACAACTAAAGAAGAAAATAGAGTTGTTGATGTTGTGCAAGGCACCCCTGATGCTGAGTAGAGAAGTGGTACTCACACTTCCATCTATGCCAAGGATGGTTCTCACATGACCGAACCTGGTCCTTCTCGCCCTAAGACTCTAGTGTCTAATTAGAAGTACAAAATCTCACATCCCCTATATATGAAACCATGTATCGGGGTATCATTGGTTCACTCTTGTACCTAACAGCCAGCAAACCTGCTTGTGTTCAGTATGGGGTTTTGTCCTAGATTCCAATCAAGTCCTAAAGAATCTTTTGAAAGTTGCTAAAAGAGTCCTGAAATATCTCAAAGGAACGCAGAACCTGGTCTTTTATTATTCCTCAGGAGATAATTTCGACTTAATTGGGTATGTTGATGTTGCTTATGTTGTTTATCTCGTGGATAGGAAGAGCATATCTAGCATGGCACATTTTTGGGATCATTCTTAGTTTTATGGGGTACAAAGAAACAAAATTATGTAGTCCTCTCCACTATAGAAGGTGAATATGTAGTAGTTGCATCAGGTTGTGTGTAACTATTGTGGATCAAGCAACAACTAAAAGATTTTGGTGTATTCTCCAATTGTGTGCCACTACTGTATGATAACACAAGTGCCCTCAATATGGCAAAGAATTTGGTTCAGGATAAGATAACAAAGAACATTGATGTGCGACATCATTCCTTAGGGACAATGTTGAAAAGGGTCTCATCTGTATGAAATTTTGTAAAATAGATGACAGATAGCCGATATCTTGACCAAAGCACTAATCAAAGAGAATTTCGAAAAGAATCGACTGGAGCTAGGATTGATCAAATTGAACTAAGAACCTGGTCCATCAATGACTAACTATGAACGGATGGTAAGGTGAACTATTAAAAAGTATTTTCTGGCAACTTCTAACTCAATTCTATACCGTTACAGGTAAACACACATGGCAATTACAGGACAAATAAGCAACTAATGACATTGCAATGTGTTAGAAGGATGACAATCATATTTGCAAAATCAGTTAGGAAACCTGGTTCCCGTGACTCAAGTTAGTAGTTCCACTTACACTCCTATGCATTTTGAACTGCTAGTGTGTCATGTCATTATATATGTCCGCCCTTTTCCCATAACTTTTAAACCCAAACGTCACACACATTATAAACTGACCCGACTACCCATTCCATCGCGTTTGTCTATAACAGGTCACTCATTCCCTTTAAATAACCCCAAAAGACTTGTCTCTCTCATAAGTGTCTACATCAAAGCCATCAAACTCTCTTTTCTCTCTTAAAATCCTCTCTTTCGTGTCATCACTCTCAAAAACTCACCATGTCTTCTCATCAATCAAAGTCTCCTAAAGCCACCATTAAAATCCTTATTGTGTCTTCGTCTTACGAAGCACAACCATCAAAATAGGTGTCACTACCCAAATCTCCCTCTGTAAGATGTCGTGACAGCACCTAGTCTCTACGACTAGGTAAGCCTAACAATTTGCGAAATAATGAAAATAAAAGCAAAATTTAACAACTAAACTGCAATAGATAGTTATATAACTGATAAAATATAACTTGGCATGTACAAGTAAAAGAACGCTCAAGGATAAATAATATTCCCAAAAGTCGGTAGTCACAAGCTCTATCCATTTGTCTAATTATTTTTATACATCGGTAACTAGAAGAACTACAGGAAGAACAACATAAAAGTGATAGAGGGGGACTTTGAGGTATGTGGACGCTGTCAGATATACCTTAAAGTTTTCGAAGCAGTAGTAAGTACGCAATAATAGTAGGGTCGGTAGGATGTACCTGGATCTATACACAAAACATGTGCAGAAGATTAGCATGAGTACACCACAACGGTATCTAGTAAGTGCCAAGCCTAACCTTGGTAGATTAGTGATGAGGTCAGGTCAGGTCCCTACTGGTATATAATAAGTAAGACAAAAGATATAATAATGTGAAAAGTCTTAAAATCTAGCAAAGAGAATTCTACAGAAAATAACAACACAACACATAGTGATAAACAACAGTGGCGCTCCCAAGATACCGTCTCCTAGTCCCAAAAGTAAATATCAAGGAGATCTCCTGAGGTACTGCCTAGTAGTCTCAAAAGTAAATATGTACGGGGATCTCCCTTGGTACTGCCTCGTAGTTCCAAAATTAAATGTGCAGGGGAATCTCCTGAGGTACTGCCTCATAGTCCCAAAAGTAAACACACAGCTCGAAACCGATGGAAACAACAATTAACAGCAAGAACTCTACAGTTAAGACTGATACAAATCAAGAAAAAAATAGTAATTCAACTAAGCATGTTGCATAGATTACAAGTAAGCATTTAAAACACATAGACATGCGATATTAGGCTAAACAAGATAACTACACATGCTGCCCGTTCCTCTAAGCGAGGGCGAGGTCCCAATCGCAAATGCGTGGACTCAAAGCTCCAAAGCTTCGCAAACGCAGTAACCACATCGTGAACGCGAAAAGAAAAACTCAGCTGGCCTCCCAGATACCCCACACGAACACGAGTCCTCTCTCATGAACGCGATGAAGGAAACCAGCAGCTGATGCACCAGATTTGTTTGCAATTCCAACAAGTCCAAAACTAGTCTGTTAACCATCCGGAATCCACCCGAGGCCCCCGGGACATCAACCAAACATACCACCAAGTTCCAAAACATCATACAAACTTAGTCGATCCTTCAATTAACATCAAACAATGATACGCACTCCAATCCAAACTTAATGATCTTTGAAACTTCAAACTTCTATAACTGATGCCGAAACCTATCAAATCACGTCCAATTGACCTCAAATTTTGCACACAAGTCATAATTGACATTACGGACCAATTCCAACTTCTAGAATCAAAAAGTCCACTTCTGCTCAAACTTCCCAAAAATTCAACTTTTGGCATTTCAAGCCTAATTCAGCTACAGACCTCCAATTCACAATACGGACACGCTCCTAAGTCCAAAATCACCCAACAGAGCTAACAAAACTGATGAAACTCCATTCCGGAATCGTCTTCACACATTTCCAAGTACGGTCAAAATCCTAGAACTTAAGCTTCCGTTTTAGGGACAAACTGTCTCAAATTACTCTGAAACCACAAATAAAACCTCCCGACAAGACACATAAGCATAAAATGATATAGGGAAAGCAGTAAATATGGGATTGGGGCTAATACTTTCAAAATGGCCAGCCAGATCGTTACATTCTCTCCCTCTTAAAATAATCGTTCCTCCTCGAACAAGCATAGAGATATACCTGAAGTGGTGAAAAGATGAGGATAATGACTATGCATATCATGCTCGGTCTCCCAAGTTGCATCCTTGACTGGTTGACCCCTCCACTGAACCTTCACTAAAGCAATGTTCTTTGTCCTCAACTTTCGAACCTGGTTGTCCAAAACGGCCATTGGCTCCTCAACATAAGATAAATCCTTGTCCAACTGGACTGAGCTGAAATCCAACATGAGACGGATCGTCGTGATACTTTTAGAGCATAGAAACATGGAATACCGAATGAACTCCTACTAGACTGGGAGGCAACGCAAGCTCATAAGCAACCTTCCCAAATTGCCACAAAACCTCGAATGGGCCAATAAACCTTAGGATTGGCTTACCCTTCTTTCCGAACCTCATGACACCCTTCATGGGCAAAACCTGCTCTCCAACCATAAATGAAACATTGCAAACCTTTTGATCCGCATAACTCTTCTGTCTGGACTAGGGTGTGCGATGTCAATCCTGAATCACCTTTACCTTTTCCAAGGCATCTTAAACCAAGTTTGTACCCAATAACCTAGCCTCACCCGGCTTGAACCAACCCACTGGAGACATGTACCGCCTACCATACAGAGCCTTATATGGTGCCATCTGAATGCTCGACTTATAACTATTGTTGTAGGCAAACTCTGCAAGTGGAAAGAACTAATCCCAAGAACCCCCAAACTCCATTACACATGCAGGAGCATACCCTCCAGTATCTGAATAGTGTGCTCGGACTATCCGTCCATTTGAGGGTGAAATGATGTGCTCAACTCAACCCGAGTACCTAACTCATGCTATATAGCCCTCCAGAACTGCGATGTAAACTGCGTACCCGTATTAGAGATGATAGATACCGGCACGCCGTGAACCCTAACAATCTTGCGGATATAAAATCGAGCCAGCTGCTCGAAAGAATAAGTAGTCATCACAGGAATGAAATGAGCTGACTTGGTTAGCCTATCCACAATCACCCAAACTACATCAAACTTCCGCCGAGTCCGTGCAAGCCCAACAATAAAATCCATAGTGGTTTGCTTCTATTTCCACTCCGGAATCTCTAGCTTCTGAAGCAATCCACCTGGTCGTTGATGCTCATACTTCACCTCCTGGCAATTTAGACACTGAGCTACATATACCACTATGTCCTTCTTCATTCTCCTCCACCAATAATGCTGCCTCGAGTCCTAATACATCTTCGCGGCACCCAAATGAATGGAGTACCGTGAACTGTGAGCCTCTTGGAGAATCAACTCACACAATCCATCAATATTGGGCACACACAGCCTGCCTTGCATCCTCAATGCACCATCATCTCCAATTGTGATCTCCTTAGCATCACCATGCTGAACCGTGTCCTTAAGGACAAGCAGATGGGGGTCATCATACTGACACTCCCTGATACAATCATAGAGAAGACTGAGAGACCACACAAGCCAAAACTTGACTCAGCTCAAAAATATCCAATCTAACAAACTGGTTGGCCAAGGCCTAAACGTCTAATGCCAATGGCCTCTCTGGTGCTGGTAGATATGCTAAGCTCTACAAACTCACTGCCCTATGACTCAAGGAATCGACCACCAAATTAGCCCTCTCGGGATGGTATAGAATAGTGATATCATAATCCTTAAGCAGTTATAAGCACCTATGCTGATGCAATTTAAGATCCTTTTATTTGAACAAATGCTACAACCTCAAGTGATAAGTGTAGATCTCACAAGAGACACTGTACAAATAGTGCTGCCAAATTTTTAAGGCATGAACAATAGATGCTAACTCAAGGTCGTGGACAGGATAGTTCTTTTCATTGACCTTTAGTTGTCTAGACAAGTAGGCAATCACCCTACCGTCCTATATCAACACCCTCTGAACCTATAGGCAATACCAATACTGGGGCAGTAGTCAAGGTTGTCTTGAGCTTTTGAAAGCTCTCCTTACACTCCTTTGTCCACCTGAACAGAGCACCCTTCTGGGTCAGCCTGGTCATATGTGCTAATAGATGAGAAACCTCTACAAAGCAATGGTAATACCCCTCCAAACCAAGAAAACTCCAGATCTTTGTAGCTGAGCAAGGTCTAGGCCAACTCTACACTACTTTAACCTTCTTCGGATCCACCTTGATCCCCTCACGCGACACTAAGTGACCGAAAAATGCCACTGAATCTAGCTAGAACACACACTTTGAGAATATTGCATATAACTTCTTTTCTCTCAAGGTCTTAAGCACGGTCCTCAAGTGCTTCTCATGATCCTCCCAACTTTGGGAGTACACCAGAATGTCGTCAATAAACATGATGACGAATGAGTCAAGATAGCGCTGAAATACATTATGCATCAAATGCATGAATGCTGCTGGGGCATTGGTCAACCCAAATAACATCACAAGGAACTCGCAGTAACCATACCGAGTCCTGAAAGCAGTCTTCGAGATATCTGGCTCCCGAATCTTCAACTGGCGATAGCTTGAACGCAAGTCAATCTTGGAAAACACTCTGGCACCCTGTAACTGATCAAATAGGTCATCAATACGAGGCAATGGATACCTGTACTTCACTGTAACTTTGTTCAACTAGCGATAATCAATGCACATATGCACAGAACTATCCTTCTTCTTCACAAACAAGACTGGGGCACCCCAAGGTTACACACTGGGCCAAATAAAGCCTTTATCTATCAGTTCTTGTAACTGTTCCTTCAACTCAAGAGAAGTCATACGATATGGAGGAATAGAGATGGGCTGAGTTCCCGGTAACAAATCAATACCAAATTTGATATCTCTATCGGGCGGCATCCCTAGAATATTAGCTGGAAATACATCTTGATAATCCCTCATTATTTGGGACTGACTCAAATGTTTGGGTATTAATACTGACATCTCTCACATAAGCTAGATACGCGTCTCACCCATCTCAACCATTTGTTGAGCTTTAAAAAATGAAATAACTCTGCTGGAAGTATACTCTAAGGTACCTCTCCACTCTAACCGTGGTAATCCTAGCATAGCCAGCATCATGGTCTTGGCGTGAAAATCAAGAATAGAATAATGGGGTGACAACTAGTCCATGCCCAAAATAATATCAAAGTCTATCATACTGAGCAATAATAAATCGGCTCTGATCTCAAAACCAATAAGAATAACCAAACACGACTGATATACACGGTCAACAACAATAGATCTCCCACGAATGTAGACACACAAAGAGGAGAACTCAAAGAATTACGTGATACTCCCAAATACGGAGCAAAATGAGATGACACATACAAATAAGTGGAGCCTAGATCAAATAAAACCGACGTATCTCTATGACAGACTGGATTAATACTTGTAATGACAGAGTCGAAAGCAACTGCCTCTATACGAGCAGCAGAAAGTGGGCGACGGGAGTCTGTGCTCCTCATCCTCGCCTGAGATGTGGTAGGAGAAAAAGGAATTAACTCTGCCTGAGCTAGAGTACCAAACGTGCTCAGGAACTGTGCATGGGTCTCCTGAAGGGCTGCGGTAGTAACAAGTGTCTCAGGTGCCTACGCTCCGACTGGAACTACTAGTGGCTCATCTATAGCAGCTCGTGCGGGTGCTCTAGCTGCACCACGTGGATGTCCTCGGCCTCTAACCCAACCCCGCCCTCTCGCAGCTCTAGTAGGGGGCGCGGGTACCTGGTCATCTGATCCGGTTATACGTGTCCTCGCCATCTTTAAGAGAATAGAAGATAAAAGTTTAGAATTCCGAAGTCAACAATTTCGCACGACAAGGAATCAAAAGAAGTGAAATTTTTCCTAACAGTTCCATAGTCTCCCGAAGATAAATACAGACGTCTTTGTACAGATCCGCGGGACTCTACTAAACATTGTTGTGGCTCATAACACCTATGAACCTAGAGCTTTGATACCAACTTGTCACAACCCAAATCTCCCTCCATAAGATGTCGTAACGACACCTAGTCTCTACGACTAGGTATGCCTAACAATTAACGTAATAACAAAAATAAAAGCAAAATTTAACAGCTAAACTACAACAGATAGTTATATTACTGATAAAATACCGCTTGGCATGTACAAGTAAAAGAACTCTCGAAGATAAACAATATTCCTAAAAGCCAGTAGTCACAAGCTATATCAATTTGTCTAATTATTTTTATACATCGGTAACTAGAAGAACTACAGGAAGAACAATATAAAAGGGATAGAGGGGAACTCTGAGGTCTACGGACGCTGGCAGATATACCTTGAAGTCTGAGCAACAGCAAGTACGCAACTAATAGCGAGGCTAGTAGGAGGTACCTGGATCTGCACACAAAACATGTGCAGAAGAGTAGCATGAGTACACCACAACGGTACTCAGTAAGTACCAAGCCTAACCTCAGTAGAGTAGTGACGAGGTCAGATCAGGGCCCTAATGGTATATAATAAGTAATACAAAAGATATAATAATGTGAAAAGACTGAGAATCTAGCAAAGAGAATTCTATAGAAAATAACAACATAACACATAGTGATAAAAAATAAGTGCGCTCCCAAGATATCGTCTCATAGTCCCAAAACTAAATGCTCAATATGGGATCTCCCGAGATACTGTCTCGTTGTCCCAAAAGTAAATATGCAAGGAGATCTCGGAGGTACCACCTCGTAGTCTCAAAAGTAAATGTGCAGGGGGATCTCCCGAGGTACAGTCTTGTAGTCCCAAAAGTAAATTTGTAGGGGGATCTCTCGAGGTACTGACTCATAGTCCCAAAAGTAAACACACGGCTCAAAACCAATGGAAACAACAATTAATAGCAAGAACTCTACAGTTAAGACTGATACAAATTAAGGAAAAATAGGAATTCAACTAAGCATGCTACACAGATTATAAGTAAGCGTTTAAGACACGTAGACATGCGATATTAGGTTAAGCAGGATAACTACACATGTTGGTATAACTCAATTAAGATGTAACAAGTTACTACTCAGTGAAAACCCAAATTTTACAACAATTAGCCTGTGTACGCACTCGTCACCTTGTGTACACACCACTCACATATCATAGAAGTATCACAATAGTACCAAATCTTAAGGAGATTTCCCCCACACAAGGTTAGGCAAGCCACTTACCTCGAACCAAGCTCAATCAATCAGTAAGAATAAATTTTTCATAATTTTCCAACTTTGAATGGCCCAAATCTAGCCAAAAGTAACTACATACCATAAATATAAATATAAAAAACTAATCTAATTAATGAAATCAAGACTTTAACAAGAAATTAGAAAATCTCGCAAAAATGTTGACCCGGGCCCACGTCTCAGAATCAAGTAAAAGTCATAAAATACGAACACCCATTCAATCACGAGTTCACTCGTACCAAAATTACTCAAATCTAATATCAAAATCTCAATCAAAATCCAAAAATTTGGTTGAAGGACTTTTCCCACTTTTTTCGAAATTTCTCAACTCAAATCTTAAATTAGAAGGTGAAATTAATGATAGATTAGTGGGATATAACCAAAAACAAGTGAAGAATGATTATCCAATCGATGCCTCTAAAAATCCCTTAAAATTGCATCCAAATCCGAGCTCTATATCTCAAGTTTTGATAAAAATAGCAAAACCCTCATTTTTTGAAATATTTATAGCTGTCTAGGCATTTCCTTCTTCGCGAACGCAGAAATACCATCGCGTTCGTGAAACATTAAATTTCCTTCAACCCAAAAGCCTCCTTCGCGAATGAGAACCCACTCACAAACACGAAAGCACACACAGTCCAACCCTCCGTGACCGCGGGACCCTCATCGCGAACGCGTAGGCTAAATACTTGGAACCCCTTCTGCCCATTCCTCTACACGAACACGAGGTCCCAATTTCGAACGTGTGGACTCAAAGCTCTAAACCTTTGCAAATTCGAGAACCATATCATGAATGCGAGAACTACATCACGAACGCGAAGAGAAAAACTCATCTGGCCTCATAGATATACTACGTGGACACGAGACTTCTCTCGCAAACGCGATGAAGGAAACCAACAACTGATGCACCAGATTTTTCTGTAATTCGAACAAGTCCAAAACTAGTCTGTTAACCATACGTAATCCACCCAAGGCCCTTGGAACCTCAACCAAATATACCAACAAGTCCTAAAATATCATAGCAACTTAGTCGATCCTTCAAATTACATCCAACAACACTAAAAACACGAATCACTCTCTAATCCAAACTTAATGAACTTTGAAACATCAAACTTCTATACCTGATGCCTAAACCTATCAAATCTCGTCCGATTGACCTAAATTTTGCAGACAAGTCATAATTGACATATGTTGCTTATTACTGCTAAAAGGACTCTGGTTGGGGAGTCTGTGTCTGGTGATGTAAGTGTTCGGGATCAGGGGGAGAAAGAGGGAATGGGAAAGGAAATGGGGACCTGGTGCCTCAAGGTGACTTGGTACCAGTTAGTACTACAGGGGAGCCAACAGAGGGACCTCCTCCCTCTACCCAAGAGGAGCACTCTGCTTCTACTTGGGATGAAATTTCATGCTCTATTAGAAAGCCCATGGATAGTACTGACCCTCCTCTTTGCCCTCAACTTGATGCAGTCCCTTTAGATTTTGTGATGAAGAAGAAGAAGAAGAAGAAAGTTTCCCATGAAAATTTTTAGATTTAGAAGGAAAATGTTTAGAAGAGGATTGGTGAAGGCGGGTATGTTAGGTAATGAGGAGGATATGCCTCCGGCCAATGTTGTAGAAGTTGAGGATGAAGAGATGAATGAGGAACCTACTTCCCTTGTTCGTAAATTCTCTAAGAAACCTATGCTTATTAAATCCAAAAAGGTGTCATCTGTGAAGGGTGTTGAAATTGGTATAGAGGAGTGTTGAGAAGAAAGAGTCTAGTGAGAAGGCAAAGCCTACTAGGAAGAATAAAGGTGTTGAGATGAAGAAATCTCACAAGAGAAGGCCAAGTGCCAGTGAAGAACCTAGTTCCTCAAAAGGGCCAGAGTGGAAGTGTCTGAGAGTGAAAGGAAAGTAAACCTGATAAAGCAAAAAATGTTGTGGGTAGAGTATTTGATACTGACATTCTTGACAAGTCAGCCATGAGGCAGTTAGTTGAAACTTTTACATTTTAGAAGTGGGATCATATTTTTAATGTTCAGAGTCCAAAGGTTTATGAGGAGGAAGTTTGTAGTTTCTATGATGATATGCTCACTGTGGAGGATGACATCTGCTTGAAGGACAATCGGGTGGATTTTGTGATCGATGAAACTGTATTGAGAAGTATTTCTAATGTGCATGTTGAGGGGCTCTCGACTGTTGAGGTGACATGTTCCCCAAGTTTTATGAAGGTTACTCTAAATCCTCAAGCAATTTAGCAAGGAGAACGAGTGCACAAGAAGGCACTGCTACAAGAATACCAGCTCATATTTGGGGAACAAGGTCTTGCTACCTCGAGCTGAAAGATGATCCATTGCATTGAGAGCGGACTTGGTACTCTTGGAGGCTTTGGATGGATATACTGCTATCAACCTATCCGAAATCTTAATTGAACACATAAATAAGGTGGCTGACTTCAAGGATGGGAACCATGGGTTCCATATGGGTTCCTGCTCACTAAAGTTCTGAACATCTAAAAGTTGTTAAGGGAGAACAACTGTGGGAACTCGTAAGAAAATGTTCTCAATGTATACATTGGAGGAATGAAAGTGTATTGATAAGAAGGAGGAGTTGGCAAAAGCACTACAATATCTCAGTTGATTGATGCTCAGAGTGTTGCTAATGAGGAGATAAGGAGACTGAAGGCTAGGAATGCCATTCTTGAGGGGTAGCTCAATCAAGCTAGAGAGGAACCTAGTTCTAGCAGTGCTCAGGGTGCAGGGGTTTCTTGCTTGATGGATGAGAATGCAGAGCTGAGGAAACAGGTTGAGAACCTAAAAGAATAGTTGAACAATGAGAAATGGTCTGCCAATACTCGAGTGGATGTTCTCCTCAAAGCCCTTGCCCCTTCGTTCTTCCCTTCCACTTCTAGTGCCCTCTAAATTGTCCCCTTGTTAGTGTCTAGTTTATCCGTCCATGTTCTATTCCCATTGTCCTATTTTTATATCATGTCCCTATGATTGTGGTACTTTAGTGTTTATTTTGTGGTTGTTTCGTACTGATGATACTACTGCTTGTTTTTCTTCTCCTTAAATTCAATGAGCATCTTAGTCCTTTTTCTATACATGGTATACTCTTGTGTTCTGTTTTTAGTTATCATGTATGCACACAAGTGACATGAATTAACTTTGCATGACATCTTTTTGTATTTACTTTTAAAATTCTTTTTATGATGCCAAAAGGGTGAAAAGAATTGAAGGGGAGAAACATGTTCTCGGGGGGATATGGCTAATCTGTAGGGGGACAATATGGAGATCTCGTTCTCAGGGGAACTTCACTTCTAAGTTTATCATCATAAAAAAAGGAAATTGATAAGTTATGTGTTGTTTTGTTTTGATGATTTAACAAACTTCATATGAGAACTAGATAGGGAACCTGATACAAAGACTCTCTGTGCTCAATACAACAAGTAAAATGTCTGGCACAAGTTCTAATAAAATAAATTAAGAGAATGATAGAGGGAACAGATGGATATCAGTTCCTCCGGGAACAGTACAAGTCAACTCTTTATAGATGTTAAAGTCATTGCACTGCACACGCAACAGTGTAGTAGTCGTTGTTGAAGCATATTGTGTACCGAACACTTACTTGCATCATCATAGTGACCTCACTTATATATTACAAACATGAGGCAAAGGAATACACATACTTCCTGTAATGACCCAGTCAGTCATTCTGAGAGTGATAGTCCTATTTCCCCCATTTCTATTTCTTTATGTATTGTTCGGTTGTGTTGTGTTGTATCGAGTTGGTAGGTTTGTGTTCGGAGTAGTTTTGTTGTGAAATGAACACTTAGTCTCTTAGTTAGAAAGCTAAGTTAGAAAAGTCAATCCGAAGTTGACTTATAAGTAGACAAATTCTAATTTGGATTTTTATGATTCGATTAGCTTCGCTGGTTGATTTTAGACTTAGAAGTGTGTTCGGAATGTAATTTGGAGGTCAGTAGAAATAGGCTTGAATTGGCGAAAGTTAGAAATTTTGCAATTTTGGTCAACCGTGGAAAATTAGGTATTGGGGTCGGAATGGAATTTTGGAAGTTGGAATAGGTTCATAGTATTATTTGTGACGTGTGTGCAGAATTTGAGGTCATTCGGACGTGGTTTGATAGGTTCCAGCGTCGTTGGCAAATTTTGAAAGTTTAGAAGTTCTTAGGCTTGAATTCGAGGTTTATTTGGTGTTTTGGTATTGTTTTATGTGTTTTGGAGGTTCGACTAAGTTTGGGTAGTGATATATGACTTGTTGGAATTATTGTTGAGGTCCCGAGTGTCGTGCCCCCTTTTTTCCCTCCACGGAGAGAAGTCCGGGTTCCAACGTTTGTGAGGATAATAAGTCATTTCCTTTTGGGATTTGGGTATTTGGAGAGTCGCCACCTAATGGATTTTGGTGCGTTAGGGCACCTAGAACGATTAACTCTTAGACTAGTTTGCATTACCAGAGATTTAGGGTAAGAGCTCGAAATAACCTTGAGGGGAAGGTGTTAGGCACCTTTCTCAGTCCACAACGGTGGGTCCCAGTCGAACTTATACTTACGAATTAGTCCTTTTAACAAATAAATAGTTTAAACACATACTTGCAAATAAAGGCATGTTTTTGGACATTATATGACTCAAGTAGTGAGACAAAAGGAAAATACTTAAACTAGTTGCATATATAGAGAAAAGTAAAGTTTAAACATCGGGAATTGGGAAAGAGGGGTCCTAGGTTGGTTAGCCTACAGGATCACCCCACACAATGCTCGGTAATCACTCCTCAATGAGGGGCTACACGTGACAGTTGCGCGTAGTCATCATATCCTTACTACCCAATTCCCTTTAAAGCATTCTAGTAACCTTGAGAAATATCCTATGTGTGCACTACTCGTCCCTTCCTCGTGGTCCTGGAGGTATCTTAGGACCTCTACTTTTGGGTAGTTCTAGACTATCCTAAGGTATTTAAAAGAGAAAATTCTAAGCGTCAATTAAAACAATTAGGACTGCACATAAAGAAGGAACAAATAAAGGCTCACATTTTTACCTCCACAAGCAAAATAAATAGATGCACGTCTCAAATGATTGTTTCAGGTAATAAAACTTAGAACACGATATCTAGGTGAGCAGGAAGTATACAACATTGAATTAGGACTAAAGTGTCAAAGACCTACTGATTTTAGACCTATGAATACAAGCAGTTTTAAAGCGTAATTTTATAGTTGCATGACTTTAATCGCCCTATGGGCTTGACTAGGCGTGGGATCATGCATAATAGTTACCAGAAACAATAGTAGTTCAGAAGTCGTTTTATCATAAGAGCATGTTGTTCTAGTTGATACAAATCTGAGAATGCAGAGATTATTACCAGTTTTATTCAGAAAACATCCCAATGTGAGATTATTTTTTATTACCTTTTCATGAATTAGTAACTAACTAGGCGTCTTAAACAAAATGCAAACAGGATCCTAGAACAGGGTATCTAATATGCACATGCAAATGGCAGGATTGTTAAAAACAGAATCCCTAAGGAATGATTTCTAAATGCGCACAAAAGTTGCAGAATTATTGAAATATGACTTTTGAATGCACAGAAGTAACAACTTTTATGATAATATTGTTATTGTCTTAGGAGACGAATTTCTAAGTGATCGACATAAAACATGGATTAGTAATGGATGAGATGCTGAAACGGTAGACATTAAATCCTAGGAACATGATACCTAGTGCATATTTGGCATGATTTGGATGAGTATATTGATCCTAAAAACATGGATTCTAATGAAGATATAAATAATGCAAAGCCTATGATGTGTTTTCTACCGTAATGATATTAATAGGATTATATAGCTACCTCTCCCGTTTCACTAGTCATCCCCAATATTTGTTTACAAATAATTATCACAGACTAGTTGAATAAATTACATAAATAAATAAAGAAAAAGAAGAAGTTAACTATAGGGAGCCTGAAGTAGGCCCAAGTGTATCGTGAAGATACCAGATTTTCCGTAGCCTCAAATGCCAAGTTTATAGCCAGTATCATGTCTGGGTGTGTCAGAGTTACCTAAGGACCTCAAGGATCTCGGGCAGTGCTCACACTTAGATTTCATTACCAGAACTAAGTAAGTACTGTGTGGAAGGACCAGCCCTAGTGCATCAGAGTTCAGAGGGATCTCACATGGATCCAAAGGCAGTCACACACTGGAAGGGCAGAACCTAGGGACTTAAGAGTGGAGTGAGAGTGCTTGACATAGTTTTGAAAAGGTTTGATAGGTAAAACAGTACTGAAAAGGACTTAATTGACGTAGTTTTATAAAATAAGAGAGTTGTTTAGCAGTAAAATAGTTTTGACAAGAATTGTGTAATCAAACAAACAACAGATCAATCACAGAGCAAACAGAGTCCAAATCACATGATTCATACAAAGGAATTGGGATTTGGGGACACATAATACACATAATGAATATATAATAAACAGAAGTCTGTTGTAATTAAGGAGTAGCTAATAGTGCAATCAGTAAGTCATGGATCTCAGAGGAGCTAATTAGAACATAGTTATAGAATCAGAAGTATTTATGAGGGTTCATGGGATTGGGAGATGACATAGTATATGATTTCATAGCAATAGTGAGGACATAGAAGTACTAAACATGATTGGGTATAGCATCAGAATAACTTAGGGTAACAAATCAGTTTTGCAAAGCAAGTGCAAACCAGAAATCAACTAACACATAACAATTCAAACATATACTAATAGAGTAAAGACAGTACATATTACAAGGAATGGACAAACTCATATCATGCTGATCACATATTTGTATTAGGACAGAACTAACTGTGACCCAAACAGGCTAGTTACATATTGAAAGGTCAAATAATAGATAGGAATAGACTGGTAACTAGTAAACTAAAACAGCAAGAAAATATATAGTGTTTAGGACTTGAATTGAAATCACAACATACTAGTTAAGGAGAATAGACACAAAGTGAAGAGCAATAGGGTGTAATAATTAGTCTTGGTTTGCAGCCGGCTAATTCAGTAATAGTAGCAAGTAACAAGAAAGAGAGTAGAAACGTTTAAGTGTGCGAGGAAGTTGTGAACTAATGTTGTGTCTAATGAGAGTAGAAGAAAGCATATATATAGTAGTTTGAAAGCTAGGTAAATAAGATAAGAATTAAATTGTTCAGTAATTGGAGAACGCGGAATCAATTAAAGTAAAATCAGTCCAAGTCTTCCTTTAATTAAGGGAGTCATTTCAAATGGTAAAGAATAGGTACCAAATAAGGAAAGAGTTCAAAAGACCTAAGTATAGAATAAGCAATTAGGGGTAGATACATAGTGTTCTAATTAAGGAAATAACAGTAAGAATCGAGCAATAATGCAGTCAATCACATAACAAGGTAAGAAATTTTTTTAAAGGTTGTGAAAACAGGAAAAGTAGCCGGAAATCAGTAAAGAGTATCATCCTAGGAAATCAGGGACTTAAAGAATCGAATAATAGTACTAATACTAAGGGAAACATTATAAACTTCCATGAATAACAAGTACTGAGTATAGCTAGAAAGAGACAAATCAGAAACCCTAGTAAGACATTATTGGGGTAGAAATCACTAATCGAAATATATTCATGGGCTTCGAACACACACATAACAGAATCGACAAGCAAGAATGAACTCACGATTATACCATAGTGTTAAAATTAGGGTTTTAACATAACAAATTAGGATTAAAAAGTAACTTTAACAAAAAGTCGTTCAGACATATGAGAATCAGAGAACGACATTAAAAGGACCAGAAATATGTTTTTGAAAAAAAAAGTTCCAGAAACCCTAATGGGAAAATAAAGCGACGCTTCGAGAAATTGACAGGTTTTTCATAAAACAAATGAAAATATCTCAAAAAAACCTTAGATCTGTTACAGATCTAAGAGGTACAGGAGAAGAGATTAGGGTTTTCTAGAAAATAACCCAGAAATAGAGAGACTGGCTTAGAAACCCATAGGTTTAGCCGAGAAATATGAAGATCTTACTCAATCGGGCCATGATGGCCTGAGAACGGCGAGAACATGCCATGGATGGTGAGTGAACAACCACTGGTCCCTTAAGGACCTCAAGACAGCAAGAATCCAGTCATGGGGGAGCCATTAGAGCTAAGAGTGGTGGTGAGCCACCATTATTACCGACGAGCAAGCAGCCGGCGAACGGGAGTTAGGGTTTAGGCAGAGGGAATTTGAGAGAGAAGGAGAGGGGTGACAGTGGGTGAGTGAAGAGTGAATGAGGGGTTTGGGGGTATATGTTTAGGTTAAATTAGGAAAGAACGAATTTGGGTCATTGATCAAAATTGATCAACGGCCAGGATTTAATCCGCATTGGGTTGGGTAGTATTAGGAATTGGGCTTGGGGTATGGGCTAGTTTAATAAAGGCTAAATTGAAATAGAAATGGGCAATTTGTTAAATACCGGAATTAAATTAGTTAAAAATAGTTTATAACATAATTATTGATTATAAAAAGTGATTCTATTGCATGAGAATAATTTGGAAATGATTATTTGGTATTTAAAAATATAAAGGACTAATTTCTGGTAAAAAATAGTGCAAAATTATACGTATGGGCTATAATTGCAAAGTTATTGCAATTATAGTCAAGAGGTATCAATTTGGCTATTTATGGAATAATTTGGTCTTAATAGGACCAAACAATAAATTAAATCAAGAAATGCCTTTGAAATCATTAGTGATGCAATTTTGTAATCATTTATTGGAAATAAAATACTGGACAAATTAAAAAATGTGGAAAAATTATGCAAAAAAATACCAATTGGTGTTAATGCATGATTTTGAAAGTATATATGCAACTAAAAATATTCTGGGAAAAATTGGGTATCACCAGTTGCCGGTCTTTACCCGTAAAGAATGAAAGAGTTGTCGGGTAAAATTTGATGGCCAATTTTGATCAAGTGAAATGGTTGAGAGATTTTGGCCGCACCCTAGCTTCTGAGCTGCCTACATATCCTTGGTTTTATAGGAATCAGGCCGTATGTAGTTCCGAATTCATCGACGAGATATACCGTTGAAGTCACTGTAAGAACAAGTGAAATATCTAGGGATGGGCGAATGAACGGTTCACGAAATAGGTTAGATTTAATACAATTGAGGGAACTGGAGCGGGATCGCTTCTGTTGAGATAGTCGTTGCTCACCGGGTTACCTTCAAAAATAAGAATACTACAAGCATGTATTGTGCATAAATTTAAACATGATGCAAGTTCCCGTTGGACTATGAGAGTTTTCTTTGGACGGTTAGGGATGACGTTCTCAAACCATGATATCCTGGGCCATGAATTATTTTATGAGAGATTCGTGGTCCAAGAAATGATGTTCTCAGGCCATGAAGATGGTGTCTCCGAACTATGACGCTTTTGAATAATGATAATGCAAATTTGAGTGAGATCCTCAGGCCTTGACATGGTGTCTTCCGGCTATGAGGATGATGCCGTTAGACTATGGTGCCTTTGGACAGGTTGGCAATATTTCAGCCCATGAAATGCAATAATATGATGCTACCAAGACAATGCTTAGTCTTGTGAAATGAAGGGCAAAGGTTAGCCCGATTGAAAAGCAAATAGATAGTGCTAGAAACAGAGCAATATTTATGCAAAGAGGGACAGTGCCTAGTCTCATGCGAATATGGAGGAAAGGATTAGCCTCATGCAAATATGAACGCATGGATTAGCCTCATGCATGTGTGGAGGCAGGGATTAGCCTCATGCAGATAGGGGAGGCAGGGATTAGCATCATGCAAGTATGGAGGCAAGGATTAGCCTCATACAAGTATGGAGACAAGGATTAGCCTCATGCAAGTATGGAGGCAGGGATTAGCCTCATGCAGATAGGAGAGGCAAGGATTAGCCTCATGCAATTATGGAGGCAGGGATTAGCCTCATGCAGATAGGGGAGGCAGGGATTAGCCTTATGTAGATAGGGAGGCAGGGATTAGCCTCATGCAGGTGGGGAGGAAAGGATTAGCCTCATGCAATTATGGAGGCAAGGATTAGCCTCATGCAGGTATGCGGGACAAGCCTTGGTCCCGTGCAAAGAGAGAGTAGCAAATAAGAGTAGTGTTTGTCTTAGCTAGAGATATATTCGGTGTCTGAGGGTCTGATTGATAGAAATCTTGTTGCATGTATATATTTGTGGGCGTTATTGATACATCAGATGTGCCTGCGTTCAAAGAAAAATTGTAAGTTCTGTGAGGGGAAGGTTGGTTCGTGCTTCTGTCTGCTGGTCTTGCTTTGCTCCATTCTGGAGGCCTTTTCGAGCTTCCCTGGGTAACACCTAGCTGTTACGGAAATAGAGTTTTCGAAAATATGCAATTATTGGTAGAAAATAGAGTCATTTTGGAAACACATTGATATATCAAGTGATTTTTAGATGAACTAATGACTGTAACACATTTCAGAGATATTGCAGCTTTCTTGTGTTAGAATTTTAAGGGTCCTCCTCAAAATTCTGCCCCAGTTTGGTAAATGATCTTTTGACCGTTTGCGGATAATGGGCCTTGCCGAACCTTCCTCGGAATTTTGAGAATTCTTCTCAAAATTCTGCCTCATTCTTAACTGATTTCTTACCGTTTGACAGATGTTGGCGTTGGCTGGACTTGCTCTGGAATTTTAAGGGTCCTCCTCAAAATTCTGTCCTAGTTTATGATCTTGGGAAATAAAACTTTTATTATTATATGATCGAACCCATAAGGCTACCTATGTATCCCTCTTAAACGGGAATCAGGTCAAGCATAGTTCAATTACATCAGATGAGGAAATGTAAATAGTCTAAGCATAATATCTTTTGACTGCATCTAAATTGGTTAGTTTTGGCCAGATTTCTCCATCTATTTCTGCAAGTATGAATGCTCTTCCTATCAGCACCCTGTGAACCATGTAAGGACCTTCCCAGTTGGGAGAGAATTTCCCTATGGCTTCACCTTGATGTGGGAAGATCTTCTTCAACACCAGCTGTCTTGGTGCAAACTACCTTGGTTTGACCCTTTTGTTGAAAGCTCTGGACATTCTATTCTGATAAAGTTGACCATGACATACTGCGTTCATCCTTTTTCCATCTATGAGGGCTAATTGTTCATAGAGGCTTCTTATTCATTCTGCATCGATGTGTTCAGCTTCCTGTATGATTCTTAGAGAAGGAATCTCTACCTCGGCTGGAATGACAACCTCGGTACATAAACCAACATGTAGGGAGTTGCCCCATTGATGTGCAAACTGTAGTGCGGTATCCCAATAAAGCAAACAGTAGCTTCTTGTGCCATTGTTTGTGGTTTTCTACCATTTTTCTTAGTATCTTCTTGATGTTTTTATTGGTGGCTTCTACGGCTCCGTTCATCTGAGGTCTGTAGGTTGTGGAATTCTTGTGCTTGATTTTAAAAGTTTCATACATAGCTTTCATCAGATCACTATTGAGATTGGAGGCGTTATCAGTAATAATGGACTCGGGAATTCCAAATCGGCAAACAATATGATCTTTGACAAAATCTGTGATGACTTTCTTGGTTACAGCTTTATAAGATGCAGCCTCTACCCATTTTGTGAAGTAATTAATGGCTACCAGAATAAACCTATGTTCGTTCGAAGCGGTGGCTTCAATCGGACCAATGACATCCATTCCCCATGCGGAGAATGGCCAAGGTGAGCTTGTTGCATTGAGCTCATTCGGCGACACTTTTATCATATCGGCATGTACCTGGCATTGGAAGCATTTGTGGACATACTGGATGCAATTTGTCTCCATGGTCATCCAAAAGTAACCGGCCCTAAGTATCTTCTTAGCCAAGACAAAACCATTCATGTGCGAGCCACAGGTTTCGCCATGCACGTCCTCAAGCAATTTAGAAGCTTCTTTTGCGTCGACACATTGTAGCAGCCCCAAATCAGGAGTTCTTCTGTACAGATTTCCTCCAATATGGAAGAAGTGATTGGACAGTCTCTGGAGTGTGCATTTCTGAGTGTGATTTGCATGCTTCGGATATTCTCCCTTTAACAAATACTCTTTGATGTCATGGAACCAAGGCTTGTCATCTGTTTCTTCTTCAATATGGGCACAATATACCGGCTAATTATGGATCTGGAATGGGATCAATATAATTCTTTCTGGATGTTGTATCATAGATGACATGGTGTCCAATGCATCGGCAAACTCATTTTGAATTCTGGGCACATGTCGAAATTCTATCTTTGTGATCATCTTTCTCAATTCCTGCACATGGTGCAGATATGGCAATATCTTGGAATTCTTGGTGGCCCACTCTCCTTGTACCTGGTGCACAAGCAAATCTGAATCACCGACCACCAGCAGTTCCTGAATGTTCATGTTGATTGCCAGATTGAGCCCTAGTATGCAGGCTTCATACTCCACCATGTTGTTGGTGCAAGGGAATCTGAGTTTAGCAGATATTGGATAATGTTGACCCGTTTCTAATACCAAAACTGCTCCAATGCCTACTCCTTTGAAATTTACAGCTCCGTCAAAGAACATCCTCCAACCATCATATGCTTCGGTAATGTCTTCTCCTACGAATGATACTTCTTCATCAGGAAAATACATTTTCAAGGGTTCGTATTCTCCTCCCACCGGATTTTCAGCAAGATGATCTACCAATGCTTGTCCTTTGACCGCCTTTTGAGTCACGTAGACGATATCGAACTCACTCAATGATATCTGCCATTTGTCTATCTTTCCAGTTGGCATGGGTTTCTGGAATATGTACTTTAGAGGGTCCATCCTGGATATGAGGTATGTGGTGTAGGCACAGAAGTAATGCTTCAATTTCTGAGTTGTCCAGGTCAAACCACAGCAAGTGCGTTCCAACAGAGAGTACTGTGCTTCGTAAGGTGTGAACTTCTTACTCAAGTAGTATATGGATTGATCCTTTCATCCTGTCTTGTCATGTTGTCCCTGAACACATCAAAAGGCTCCATCCAATACAGATAGATAGAGTAGCAAATGTCGTCCTACTTCTGGTGGGACCAGAACTGGTGGTGTGGACAGGTACTCCTTGATCTTATCAAAAGCTTTCTGACAATCCTCGGTCCAGCTTGTTTCGGCATCTTTCCTCAGCATCTTGAAGATGGGTTCACATATAACTGTGGACTGTGCTATGAAGCAACTGATATAGTTGAGACGTCCTAGGAAGCTCATCACATCCTTTTTGCCCCTAGGTTATGGTAACTCCAGAATAGCCTTGACTTTAGACGGATCTAGCTCGATCCCTCGACAACTGACGATGAATCCCAATAACTTTCCTGCGGGAACCCCGATTGTACACTTTGCGGAGTTTAGTTTTAAGTTGTACCTCCTTAGCCTGTCAAAGAACTTCCTCAAGTCCGCTATGTGATCTGCGGCCCTCTTAGATTTGATAATGATGTCATCCACATACACCTCTATTTCCTTGTGTATCATATCATGGAAGATGGTTGTCATGGCTCTCATGTAAGTATCCCAGCATTCTTTAGACTGAATAACATCATCTTGTAACAGTATACCCCCCCCCCTAAGGTGTGATAAAAGCTATTTTCTTCGCATCTTCTTCATCCATCCAGATCTGGTGATAACCCACAAAGAAATCTACAAAGGATTTGAGTTCATGCTTGGCGCAGTTATCGATTAGGATGTGTATATTTGGTAGTGGAAAGTCGTCCTTGGATTTGCTCTATTTAAATCCCGATAGTCAACACACACTTTGACTTTTCCATCTTTCTTCGGTACTGGCACAATGTTAGCTAACCAGGTAGGGTACTCAACGACCCTGAGGACTTTGGCTTTGATCTGCTAGGTAACCTCCTTCTTGATTTTCATGCTCATATCTGGCTTGAATTTTCTGAGTTTCTGCTTCACTGGCAGACACATGGGATTAGTAGGCAACTTGTGAGCTACTATGGATGTGCTCAAACCGGTCATATCATCATATGACCATGCGAAAATATCCTCATATTCTTTTAATAAGCGGATGTACTCTTCCTTCTCTATTGGTGACAAGTGAATGCTGATGCGAGTCTCCTTGACGGTCTCAGCGTCCCCCAAATTTACTGCTTCGGTTTCGTCCATATTGGACTTGGGCTTATTCTCAAAGTTTTCAACTTCCCTGACAATTTCCTCGGGTATCTCATCTTCTTTATCTGAATCATTGTTCTCATGTTGTGTTGCCTCGTTACATGTCACAATCACCGGTTCATCAGGAAAAGTAACAATAACATTGTAGAAAGAAAAAGTGTAGAAAATAGTAATGAATAATAAAGAGAAAATGCATTTGATTAAATTAAACAACATCCAGATAAGTGCGGCTCAATGAATCGAGCATTTATTTCGAAATAAGTCAGTCTTTAAAACAAAATTACTGAAAATTTTAAATACCTAGAATGGCTATAGAAATAAATCTGCCAAGCTACCCAAGGATTCGGGGGGCTCGGGATGGTGTGGCGGTCCAGTTCCTGAGAACAACTCCCTTCTTTACGGTCTGAATAGTGAGGCCTTATTCCTCCTCCTCCTCAATTATGGCACTACAGACCATGTCTTCATCCTCCAAAAATAGATTCTTCAATCCAGCTAATGCTTCCTCTTTTGCAGTCCCCCATATTGTATCAGGTTGGTGAAAAGCTTGATCTAAACGTAGCACTGGTTGCTCGAGAGGGTAATACAGTCCATGCCATGGAGGCGACCAATCATTGTATTCTTTCCATGTGTACTGATATCTGAGCCCAAAGGTAGTACCATGACCCTCCAACCGTATCGGTTTAGTGATGCCTTAGAGGTTCTTCCCTAACCCTTTGCTGGGCTCATACCCAAACCATGCCAATATGCTTTTAATTTTGCTACTCTACCATTTGTCCTTCTCAACGGCATTGACACGCTCAATGTGATGATAGGTTTCCCCTCCTACCCTTCCTCTATGTCCAATAGCTGGGATGGTTTGACTAGTGTAAATGGGGTTACTCTCATCTCTGTGAATGATCACCTCCTGATGATTCCATTCGAACTTCACGACTTGATGTAGTGTGGAAGGCACGGCTCCAGCGGCATGGATCCATGGTCGGCGCAACAGAAAATTATATGAGGTTGGTATGTCGAGCACCTAAAACTCGACGTCAAACCAAGTTGGCCCCATCTGCAAGCAAAGGTTGATTTCCCCGATTGTGGCCTTTTAAGACCCATCAAAGGCTTTCATGTTCATGTTTCCTACCTGTATTTCATGAAAACCTTTGTCTAACCTTTTCAGAGTGTGTAATGGACAAATATTGAGGCTCGAACCTCCGTCAACCAAAACCCTGGCGATCAATTTGTCTTCAAATAGCACTATAATATGCAACTCTCTATTGTGATTCAACCCTTTAGATGGTAGCTCATCTTCGTGGAAGATGATCTTATGACTTTCTAGTACTTGTCCTACCATATTGGCCATCTCTCTGTCGATGATATTATTGGGTACATAAGCTTCACTCAGCACTTTCATTAAAGCGTTCTTATGTGCCTTTGAATTTTGCAACAGTGATAGGATGGATATCTAAGCTGGGGTTTTGTTCAGATGGTCCATAATGGGATACTCCTTTGCTTGTACTTTCCTCCACAGGTCATCTGGACCTATTTCAATGACAGGCTTCCTGGTAGTGACATCCTTGCTTGGTCCTCCCAAATGTTCAGTTGGGTAGAATCTTCCAGTCCTAGTCATTCCTTGTGCAGTATCATATTCCTCTACATTTGCTTTCCCTTTTCGCTGAGCTTCAATAACATAATCCCAGGGTATTGCTTTTGAGTCGAAAGGAGGTGTGGTTGATACTGTCACTGTGAAATGTGTGACCACTTCTACTTCAAATGGAGCGGGGGTGGCCGTAGGTGGAGCCACCTCTACCTCAAATGGAACTGGTGTCACTACCTCAACCTCGATTGGTGACTGAGTCTATACCACAACAGGAGTAAGTGTGACTACAACTTTAAAATCATCACCCTCTCGAATATGCCCGATCGACCCCTTAGGGTCCCATTCTTCGTTTGTCTCTATCACATGTACGCCACTACCTCTATGATCAGGGAGGGGGTTGTTACGGACATTTGGTGCGGCTTTCTTTGCCTGTATGACCTTGTTGTCAATTAGCGTCTAGATCTTATCCTTCAATGTTATGCACTCATCAGTGATGTGCCCCTTCATACCAGAGTAGTACGTACAAGTTTTGTTCGGATTGACCTATTGCGATGGATTCTCTAATGCCACAGCAGGAATGGGGATGAGATAACCAGCTGCTATCAACCTTTCATATAGTTGGTCGATGGGTTTAGCAATGGTGGTGTATTGTTTGGGTGGCTTGTGGTTGAAGTTTGGTCGTGGTCTTAGAAAGTTTTGGCGAGTTGGATGTGATTGGAAATGGGATGGTTGGGAGTTATAGGTGTGATAGATAGTGGCTGCTTGGGAATATTTGGGGGATAAGGGTTGATATGTGGGCGATGGTGCTTGGTATACGGGTGGAGGTATTTGATATGTGGGTGGAGGTATTTGATAGGTAAGTGGAGATTTTGGGCCCTGAGCCACCATTACTGCCCCCACATCTCTCTTCTTTGATATGCCACCTTATGCCTTATTTGTGGCCTGTAGTGCCTCAAATTTCGTTACCATCCCGCTCTTGATTCCTTCTCCAAGTTTGATGATATCAAAGAATTTATGATTTTTGATAACCATCAACCTTACATAATATTGTGGATCTTGTGCTCTGACGAAGAACTTGTTCATCTGTTCCTCATCCAAAGATGGCCTGACCTTGGCCGCTTCCGACCTCTAATGAGTAGCATACTCGCGAAAAGTCTCAGTAGGTTTCTTCTTAAGATTCTAAATGTAGAAAACATCCGGTGCATTCTCTGTATTGAACTTGAATCAGTCCATGAAATCTGATGCCATACTCATCCAATTAGATAATTTCTTGGGATCTTGGCTGATGTACCAGGACAAAGCATCCCCATTAAGATTCCTCATAAAGAGTTTCATTCGGATCTTTTCCTCTTTCCCGACCCCGACAAACATGTCACAATAGGTCCTCAGATGAACCCTGGGATCACTTGTACCATCAAACATCTCGAACTTGGGGTGTGTACCCCTCTGGCAGTTCTACATTTGGCTGTATATATAGGTCCTCATAGTTCAAACCTTCTATTCCTTTGTCACCTTCAACACCCTGAACTCGGCTCGTCAACTTCTTGAGTTCTTCAGCCATGTTTTTAATGAGCATGTCCTTCTCGGAAGATTCTGATGTATAGGAGATTGGTTGGATAGGGTGAGGTACAGTTTTCACATATATAGGGTTGCTCTAATGGGTGCAAGGGACTTGGGTGTAATGATGGTCATTGGTTGAGTTTTGAGGTTGTGGTGTGTATTAGGGAGTGTGGTAAGTGGTGGTTGGTGGGTAATAAGTTGGTTGATGGTGGTGTTGTAGCGGAGTTGGTATTGGTAAGGGATTGAGATTTTGGGGTGGGGTTGCATATTGATTCGGTGCAGGAGGATTTTGTGGATGTTGATTTTGTGTATAATGGAAAGGTGTTGGGTTCTTTGTGTTCTGTTGGTTGATGTTAGGGACATTCAGGGTGAGTGACAAGTTTGCCAAGTTGCAAACCTGCTCAAGTTCTCCTTGCAATTCTAATATCTTTTGTTCCAATCTCAAGACTAGGTCATTTGGTGTCGGAGTGCTTCGTCCATCTGACATTTCTATGTTCTCAACAGTCTCCTTTCGGATACCACTTAAGTCATCCATTTTTGCTTTTCCTCTACCTTTTGTATTGCTTGGAGAAGGAGGACGTGGAGGGCCTCTAGATCTGTGTGATATGCTGATAATGCCAGTATGAGCAAACCAACCTTAGGGGATGGGAATAATCAAAATAAGGAAAACAAAAAGGTAACAAGTCAGTGAGAATTTTGAAATGATTGCAATATTTAAACACATATTATGGGAATGTATATTCGCGTCCTAATTTGGGAGCCTCGTTGTGCCCGAGGTAGGCCTAGCGACAAATAGATTTGGAAAACTTTATATGCTAATAAATGCTTAATTTCATAACAGGAAAAATAAACGAATCCCAAACGACACTAAGATAATAGAAAAATAAGTCACTACTGGCACTTAGCCTTATTACATTTCAGGAAAGCAAATAAATCTAGCCTATTTGGTCCCAGAAGGACCTTCCCCAGATTCAATCTTCCTAACTCCATCATACAGGTTCTCCAGTTCGCGCAGACCTAGGAGCAAGTAAGCTCTGGCCAAATGTCCTCCTTCAGTTCCTTCAGCGTTCTGGCAATCCTAGATCCTCTTTATGCTTTACCTTCTAGCTCCACTATTCCTCGCTCCAGATATTCCAACTTCCTCTTTGAAGTTACTACCATTGCTTTCCATTCTTCGATCAACCTCACATTCTTCTCATATATTTTTCGGTGCTCATTCTCAGAATCGTGGACCCTCTTACGCAGCCTGTTGTAGTTGACTTGTGCTTCAGCTTCTTCGTCTATGATTCTATTCCCTTGACCGGCTCCTGACATCACCATTCCTTTTAAATTATCTTCTAACCACGCCGGGAAGAGAGGTTCGCACCCTGCATGATACATGTCGGGCTCGATGGTGTTCTTTTCAACAATGATCTTACAGTGCCACATGTGCTGCGCTTGGCACTTGTAAGGGATGTCGTCGTCTTGAAAGTCTGCTCTGAAATGACTCCTCTTGGCAACCCTTGGTACAACCTATTTTCTACATGCTTGCCTTATAACTCAGATAGGGACATAAGGGTATATCCCTCTCAACCCAATCAGCACCAGGTGTGGGGCGTCCCTGGATCTGATGATGAATTCATCTGTTGGGAACCATTCAAACATCCGTTGCACTTTCTTCTCGGTCATATTGTCGAAGAACTCCACCCACTCTTTGGCACTTTTCGGCTGAGCAAACCTGTCTGGAATGTAGGTCATCCGCTTGTGGTGATGTAAGCAATATGGTCATTCCAAGCCCTTCGCGGAAATTCTTGACGATACTGGCCCTTTTGAAGATGTTCTAATAACCACAACTGCAGCAACAGGTTACAACCCTTGAAATGTTGGACCCCTCTTTTACAGTGCTCCAGAGCCCTGTAGATGTCGGCTATGATCATGGGGACTATGATGTACGTCTATCCATTGATCCCTTCCATCAAAGTCTTGGAGACCATGGCCAACCTAGTGTGGATTCTTTCCCTTTTCATTGGGAATACTATCAGGCCTAAGAAGCATACAATGAACATGAACACTCTGCGGTGGATGTGGCCCAGATAAGGGAGTGAGAGAGAGAGAGCTCATAATGGTAGGTACTGTAGGACTTGCTATGGCCATACCTCTCATACAGATATTCAAATGGTATGTAAGATTCCTTCAGGCATACCGGGTCAGTATTTTTCTTCAGCCCCATCATCTTAAAAAACCCTTTACCAGTACGGTTCTCCGGCACCAATAACCCAGTGCTATCCCAAGTCAATCCCGCAAGCCCTCCAATTTCTTCTAGAAGTGGTGTCATTTCTATGTCGCTGAAACGGAACACAGCCCTTTCGCTATCCTAGAATAAAGTGGCAGCCTCGATTAACCTTTTGTTTGGCTCAATGTCTAGTAGAGAAGGAAAATTACCCAAGTACTTTCTTACATGTTTATTATCACTTGAGGAAAGGTCCTACCACCAATCTAGTAACAATGGTGGGATGTTGCTAACCATACCGAATCTGGGGACCTCGTGCCTCATTTTCTGCAAAACAAATGGGTTAGACCCTTATCCCCCACCAGACTCAACTATTTATACATTCATGATTAGTATATTGGCATTTAGTTCTCCAAATTAATGCACAGAACGTGGTTGTGTCCGTTGAGATTATGGAAACACCGGTGGACTTTTAGATGAGGCTCATCTTAAAGGATTATTATGTGGATAACATATTAATCTGACTAGGTTTGACCATGATGCATTCATAATTTCAATAAGAAGAAGAAGAAGAAGAAGAAGAAGAAGAAGAAGAAGAAGAAGAAGAAGAAGAAGAAGAAGAAGAAGAAGAAGAAGAAAGTTTCCCTTGAAAATTTTCAGAAGGAGAATAACGAGAAAAAGAAGAGAAGAGGATTGGTGAAGGCGGGTATGTTAGTTAATGTAGACATGTGATTTTTGACCCTCCCCAAGATTTTTCATATTTTAGCATGTAAATGTTTAGTTTAGGCCTAAAATCGCTATTTTAATTAGTTTTGACCCTTTTAACTTATTTTCTCACAAAAAATGAAAATACAAAAAAAAAATAGTTTCACTCGTAGTATTTAGTTTTATATTAGTTTATTTTAATTTAGAGTAATTTTTATATTTTTATAGATATATTATATTATTTGGTGTCTTTAGCATAAGTTCAAACCCAAAAGACATGGTCCAACCCAATTACCCTGAGCCCATTCTTCCCAACCCATTAGCCCACTTAAGTGCAAGATTTAATCCTAGCCATCTATTTTTTTCTAATCCAATGGCCATCATCCCTTCCCCACTTCCATATAAAATACCCAATTATAAAAACCCTACCCTAAGTTTTTCAATCCCTACAACTCCATTTCCAGCCGTCACTCTACTCACGTTTAAAAGGACGGCGAATCTCTGTCCAAAATTGGGAGAGGAACAAGAGAAGCCCATTAGCAATCATAACAAAGTACCACACGTTAATTCCCAGATTCAATTGTACAAAAGTCGTACAAATATGAAAAGTGAAAACAACTGTTAAATCTTACTTTCCAAATTCAAATTCGTATCTCTACTTCATTTCTCATCATGTTTATTGTCAAAAATTGAGAGCTACAGTGTCTGGACTTTATGGCTATATAAATTTCACAAGTTGTATCGGAATGGAGTAGTTGAGGCATTTGGGTTCGATTCGAAATTTTCCGGTGCTTGGTCGGAGCTCGAGGTTGCCGACGAGGATTTCCGGTCAAGCTCTGGTCTCGATTCATGTTTCGTCACTGCTACTGTTATCGGAAAAAGCTATCATTTTGAGGTTCATCTCTTACTTTGATTTTGAATTTTACTATATGTGTTCTGTGCTCAATCTTTGCTGGTTATGAATGTTGAATGGTTGTTCTGCTCGTGGTGTGTTTACTGAAGTGAATTTTTATTGGTTTTCTTTAGAGTGATGAATGCACATGGTCTGTGTGGTTACCAATTTTTGGCTAAACCTCATCGAGAGCATAAAATAGACCGCAACAGTGATTAGAATTAATGGTACTCGAGTTTGCTGTTAGATTACTGTTTTACCATGCCAATTTGTTAAGTTGAGTCGTAATTTAAATTAATTTTGTTGTTCGATACTTTCGTTAGGAACATACTTAGGCCGACCACATGCGGGTAGGCAAACCTTAGGATTTTGTTAGTTTTGAGGTGAGAGGTCGTTCCTCTTAGTTAAATTTATTCGGGGAATGCCCCGAAGGATTTGTATATATTTTTATCCGTGGAATACCCCGAAGTAAATGTAAATGGAGACCGTGGCATCATCAATGGAGGCATAGTATAGGCTAGGAGGACTTATTTTATATTTATTTTTATTTTTCTTTTATTAGGCGGGAACGACCTCGAGCCTCTTGTGTATTTTTTCCTTTTCTTTTTTGTGTTTGTTTTTATCTCAACTTGAATATTTTAAAAGCTGATTAGATCAAGTATGCAACCATACTAGTTACGGGACTTAGGGAGTGCCTAACACCTTCTCCCCAAGTCAAATGAACCCCCTTACCCGAATCTCTGGTGCAGAATTGGTTTTGGAGTCTAAAGTGTTTTAAAAGAAAAATCATTTTAAAAATGGTGACCTGGCACATCGAAACCAATGTCAGGTGGCGACTCTAAAAAAATCTTTTTGAACACAATTTTTGTCACTTTTTAATTAAAACCATTTTCAAGCTTTACAAATCCTTTTATATATTTTAGGAGGGTTAGTGAGGTTTGTAGCAAAAAAGGGGTGTGACATCTCTAGCGACTCTGTTGGGGACTTGCAGGTTCGAGCTAGTACTTGATCTTGTTGGTTTTTAGGATATTCGGTTGAGGTGTTTGTTTTCTTTATTTGCTTTGTTTGTCTTATTTTCTTGTTTTGTTGTTTATTTATTTATGGCTTTTCTTAATGTGTTACTGCTTTATAAACTGTCATCATTTGCATAACCATGAGTCTTCTTTCTGCAACAAGTCTTAGAGTATGCGTCGCGTGCACGAACTCTTTGTTGAGTCACCCTTAATTTAGGAGGAGGGGCCGTCGGACGTATGGAGTGGGTGGAAAGCTTGAGCAGCCACCAACGACCATACGCTCCCCCGAATTGCCTTGTTAGTGAACCCCAAATTTAGGTCAGCCTTTAGGTCATTCTTACTTGCATCATGTCATTTAGACCTAGCAGGGCTCGGTCCCAGGTACCGTATCCCTTTGTAGGAAGCCTATCCAAGTTTTGTCAAAATGGGCTCGTGGCCCAAAAGGACATTAAATCATCCCTATGTGAAACATGTTACATCTTTGAGGGTAAAAAGGTCATTTTACGGATCGATACTTTGGGAAAGAAGGGTGAAAAATGAAGCAAGTAGGGCCTAGTTATATTTTTCTTTCACAACGTTTTCAAGAAAAGACAAAAAAATGAAAATAAAAAAAAAAGATTTTGCACTTTTCCATCATTTTCCAAAAATTCAAAAAAAAAGGAGAAAAAGAAAAACCAGAAAGATTTTACATTTTCCATCATTTCTCAAAAAGCCAAAAAATATAGTTTTTCCAAATTAGTTGCATTTTTTTAAAGGCTTTCTTCCATGTCCAATCTTCCCGAACTACGCGAACCTGATTCTCGTCTTTCGAGACACGATACGTAGGCAACTCACATAGGGTCCGGTCTTCCTAGTAAGTCCTAGGTTCTTGGCTTCGCGGGGTCCTAGCCAATTCTTGCATGTCTAGCCACTTTTGGCCACATCGGCCATTCTTGCAAAATGGGGTCATTTTCGCAAAAATGGTTCAATTACCCATGTCTTAGGATCTTGAATCCACAACTCGGTGTCATATTACTTTAAGGTCCTTCCTTTTTGAGTTTGCATCTTTAGCCACTTTCGGCCACATATGCCATTTTTGCAAAATGGGTCATTTCTGCAAATTAATTTTTTTGGCCTTGATTATTGGGAATTTGAATCCATATAAGACTTAGTGAGGCATTTTTCATGTCTATGGGGTCAACTTGTTGAGTCTACACTTTTATCCACTCTTGGCCACATAAGTTAATTTTCACAAATAGCCCAATCGCGTCTTGCTTGTGTCCCATAGGAGGTGTTGTGGCGTCGCATAGTGTCTTGAGCCGCTAACTCTATTTGATCTTATTTTTCTCCTTCAGGTATAGATCAATTTTCTAGAGTTTGAGCATGACAAATACCCAGGACCATTCTAGTTAAGGCCATTGCATGCACGAGTTGCTTGAGGAAACTTTTTATTTTTTAGTCTATTTTATGTTGTCTTTTAATTATTAGTCTTATACAGTAGTATCGAGTCTGTCAGTCTAGTTAAGATTTTTGAGTCTTTTGTTATAGTACTTCCTATTTTGTATTTGAAAAAACAAAAAAGATTATTAAATGAAAAATTCCAAAAAAGATTTTGTGTTTCTTAGTTTATTTTGTCCATCATTTTTCCAGAACTACGCTTGATCTGATTCATGAAGTGCATGATACGTAGGCAACCTACATAGGGTTCGATCGAATCATTATCAAAAAAGAAAAAAAAAGTTGTGGGATGTGAGAAATGAGAGGAAAGAAAAGTATGACGATTAAAAAGAAAAGAGAGGAAGGAAAATGAGTGAGCCAAGAAGTATTAGAAAAGAAAGAAAAGAGAAAATTGAAATGAACAAAATTGGGATGATGCCAAATGACCTTGTGGCCCTCGAAGTCATTTTAGAGCCATTAATTGTTGTTAGGGGCATTTCACACAATGTGATATTTCTATCTGATAAATGTCCTAACGCTAACATATTGGCTTTGTTTTGCTCCTCTTTGTTACTCTCATTATAACAGAGGGTGGTTAGTTTGTGGCACTTTGGTGATTTGTCCATACGACACAAGGTCAAAAAGCAAGGAAGTCATGGCAAGCAAAGACTTGGATATGGGAGTTGTCGACCCATCGAGGGAGATTGTGGAGTCGGAATCTGAATTGAACGAGGAGGTCCAAATGCTGAAACAACAAATGTCTGAAATGTGTCAAGTATGGGAAATGGTCAAGGACCAGCCCTTTCCTATGCTTTCCCAGAGTTTACACCCATCTTGGCTACTACCACTCTGGTTTTATTGTCCAATCAATTCTATCCATTTAGGTTCAGTCTTTATCCCAATTGCACGACTATAGCTAAAACTTCTGTTGCATACTCCCAAAGTTTGCCATTGACAACCAATCAGACAACCACTACAGTTATGCCTGTCTTCACCACGCCACAGCCAGCGGTGGTGCAGAGTAAAACTCATGAGTCACAATTTGCTACCCAACAAGAACAATACCACCTCCTGAGTACAACTCTTACCTATTTGATCTTCCTGCAAAGATTGAGAAGTCTGGCCCAAAGGTAGCATCGGAAGAAATAACCCAAAGACTGAAACGCTTAGAACAACAGTTGAAAAACATGCAAGAGCTGGCAAGTCATAAGAGTATTGTGTTCAAGGATCTATGCATGTTCCCTGATGTTCGTTTGCCACTTGGTTTAAAGACTCCCAAATTTGAAATGTATGATGGACATGGAGACCCCATATCCCACCTAAAAAGGTATTGCAATAAACTGAGAGGTGCGGGAGGAAATGAAGAATTACTGATGGCTTACTTTGGGGAAAGCCTTACGGGTGTAGCCTCCGAATGGTTTATGGGTCAAGACACATCTTGCTAGTATGTATGGGATGACATGGCACATGCCTTTGTCAAATAGTTCCAATATAAAATCGACATTACCCCAGACCACAATTCCCTTTCAAATCTAAAGAAGAAACCGACTAAACGTTTCAGGGAATATGTCATTAAATGGAGAGAACAAGCTGCTAGAGTTAAGCCACCCATGGATGACCACGAACTAATCACTGTCTTCCTGGCTCAAGAGCCTGATTACTTTCAAAACATGATATCCGCAGTTGGCAAATCATTCTCGGAAGCAATCAAAATGGGAGAAATAGTAGAGAATGGCCTCAAGACAGGCAAAATTATAATTCAAGCAACTTTCAAAGCTGCAACTCAGGCTGTCCAAATTGAATCTAGTAATTTTAGTGGCACGAGTGAGAAGGTTGAAGAAATCATGATGACATCATGGTCGAGAAGAGGTCCTATAAGAACATCTCGAAGGCATGACCAGCCTCGTTTGTTTTATGACAATTCCCCTGAGAACCCACAGTACTCTGTTGCTCCACCCCAGTATGTTGTCCAGCCACCAAGACACCCCAGAAGGCGAGCGCCATCAGTGCAAAATCTCCACCAGCCTCCACAAAATTTTCAAGTGTCTCATAACCCACATCCAAGCCAGGGGGACAGAGGTAAACAAAGGTTGAAATATAATTTTACACCGATAGGAGAGTCATATGCAAACTTGTTTGAGAAACTAAAGCATTATGACCTGATTGCACCTATTCCTCTGAATCATGTGGACAAGCGTGCAAAAAGCTTTGACTCTTCTAAAAGGTGTGAATACCATTCTAATGCCCAGGGGAACAATGTCGAAAGTTGTCGGGATTTTAAAATAGAGATAGAAAGAATGATTCAAGAAGGGATAATTGTGGTCCAGGACAATGACACCCAGAATATCGCGCAGAATCCTTTACCTGCACATGATGATGCACACTTTGGTGACATGCTGACTGAAGTTAACGATAGTGAAATTGGTAAAGGTCCCAACAATTTTGATGTGCAATCCACTGGCTAAGATGTCGAGCTTAGTGATTGGAAAGACACTCCTTTCTTGGCTAGCCAAGGAAGAGTTTTGGTGATTTATTTTGTTGTCATTTCTGTTTGTCCGGGTTATTTCAAGATTGTAATTCGGATATTTTCTTGTGGCTCAAACTCTTCTTCTTCTTTTCATTTTGTCTAGTTCGTTTAGTTGTACTAACTCGTTTAGCGTTATTTAGGATTGTTCCAGGGTTGTAACCCATGTCTATTTTTCTTGTTTTGTTCAAACCCTTTTCACCATCTGCCTAATGCAATCTCATGTTTTCTGTTAGTTCTAGTCAGTTTTGTTTAGGTGATTTTTCCTCTTATAGTTTTTTTCATGCTGACTCTAGTGACATAACATGCACGCATAATTCTCAGTCTAGTCTTGAAATTTAGTCTAATCATGAAGCAATGACACAGTTTGAATATGATAAAATGAGGCATTTGAGGAAACAAGTAAAGATTCACGCATCTTGAGATAACCTAAAGCTTGAATTGAGTGAAACTGAGGCAATTAGTCTGGGAAATCAAGAGGTTGATAAGAGCATACAACAACGAAATTCCTCTCAAGCAGTTTGAGGTAAATCATTCAGTGTTGAAATGCATTCTTCCACAACAAGATAAGGTTGAATCAAGTTTGCTCCGAACTGGCAAGGGTCATGCATTGGGCCAAAGGTATTTCCCATTGGCACTTTTTGTTTGTGTTGATGCCGTCAATAGATACTGTGTATGATTTCTTTTCTTATCTTCAATTGCATGTTTGTACTTGGCATTTTTAAGGTTTGGTATGACGAAGGCATTTTATTCTGCTACCCAAACACTTTTATCTTTTGCTACCTCTTTTGAACCTTAATTTGCTTTGTTCTATACACCTCTTTTGGAATCAGAAGTAGAGTTGGGAACTAGAAAAGAAAAAAGAAAAGAGAAAAAGAAGAAGAAAAAAAAAAGAAAAAAACCAACTTTGTGTTTGAACTACATTTGACCTGATTCTTGTCATCACAAGATATGTAGGCAGCCTTACGGTTTGGTCACATCAAATAAAATATTGCATGATCCACGAAGTCAAGAGTGGGGCAGTTTTCTTAGAAATCCCATCAAAGCAAAAATCCAAAAAAATCCCCAAACTCCAAGAAACTGGGGCAGAAGTTTTAATTTTGCCAAAAGATCTAATTTCAAAAGTTGTAATTTTGAACCCTTTCATCTTAGTTATTTTGAGCCTTCATGCCACCCTTTCTTTCTAACCATATCCAAAAGCCTACATTATGGTCCAAAGAAAGACCTTCCGACCAATCTTTGAGGATGCCAAATCAAGTGTGTGGCGAAAGTATGATCTTCCTACATCATGGGTAATACCTTGTTCTCATCGCAAAAAGAGAAAATGATAAATGAGAGAGTCTTATCGCTGAAAACCCTTATGGGCACCGTAAGGCGACGGTGAGTTGAGAAAAAGAGAAAAGTGAGAGAGGTTTGATGGTAAAAACCCTTCAGGGCACTACAAGTCGACTGAGGATTGTGGATCAAATAGGACAATTGAAGCGTTGAAGCCCAGTTTCACAGCGAAGAGGTACAACAAGAGTTGAATATTAGACTTGCTTGAGAGACTAGGCTACTTAATCCAAAGGTGCATGTCATGGTCATTAGAGTTGGTATCCACATCTGATAAGATTTTACTTTGTAATTTTCTTGTTAGGTATCATCTTTTTCCCTTGTCCCTTATTTTGTTCCCCTTGTTTTGTTTGAGTCCCTTCTTGAGCCTGTTTGGTCAGAACAAGTGAGAAATGACTTCAAAATTTTCTACCAACTTTCCAATTGCACAAAACGAATTTGTCTAGCACATCAAAATGGCATAAGTCAAGGAAAAGTGGTATGCGCATTGAGTTGGTAACAATCAACATGCATTGGGATTTATGTGAAATTCAAGGGTTCGGTAAATGTCAATTCATGAGCAAAATGCAACAGATAGAGGATATTGGGATCGAATGGAGCAGAGGTGTTTTCTGTGATAAGGGTTGAAAGAAAATGGGTAGTCGATAACAGTCAAGGTCGTCCAAGTTGAAATCAAAGTTATTTTGGCAAGTGTAGAAGCAGCTGCCCTCAAGGTCAAGGCCACAAACTAACCACCACATTTAAACTTACAAGTTTTCTTTGTTTGAAACAGGAACAAAGCAGTGCAAGCAAGTGGGTTCAAAAACAAGAAAAAAAAGAAAAGGAAAAAAAAAGAGAAGAATCGACAAAGGGGAGTTTCTCAAATCTTTTCCCTTACCTGTCTTGCTAGTGTGCATAAAATGTTGCCATTGCTCTTCACCTTTTTTCTCCTAGGATAAAAGTCCTAGTTTGATGGATTTTCCTCCCAATCAAATCTAGTCTGATGAATTTTTCTCCTAAGATTGAAAACCTAGTCTGATGAATTTTCTCCTAGGATAGAAAATCTTAGTCTGATGAATCTTTCTCCTAAGATAACAAAAAGACCTAGTCTGATGAATTTTCTCCTAGGATCAAAATCTTAGTCTGATGAATTTTTCTCCTAAGATAAAAAGAAATCTTAATTTGATGAATCTTTCTCCTAAGATAAGAAACCTAGTCGGATGAATTTTCTCCTAGGATAGAAAATCTTAGTCTGATGAATCTTTCTCCTAAGATAACAAAAAGACCTAGTCTGATGAATTTTTTCCTAGGATCAAAATCTTAGTCTGATTAATTTTTCTCCTAAGATAAAAAGAAATCTTAGTCTGATGAATCTTTCTCCTAAAATAAGAGACCTAGTCGGATGAATTTTCTCCTAGGATAGAATCTTAGTCTGATGAATTGTTCTCCTAAGATAAGAGACCTAGTATGATGAACTTTCTCCTAGGATCAAAATCTTAGTCTAATGAATCTTTCTCCTAAGATAAGAGACCTAGTCTGATGAATTTTCTCCTAGGATCAAAATCTTAGTCTGATGAATCTTTCTCCTAAGATAGAAAACCTAGTCTGATGAACTTTCTCCTACGATAAACGTCTTAGTATGATGAATTTTCTCCTAAGATAGAAGACCTAATCTGATGAACTTTCTCCTAGGATCAAAATCTTAGTCTGATGAATATTTCTTCTAAGATAGAAGACCTAGTCTGATGAATTTTCTCCTAGGATCAAAATCTTAGTCTGATGAATCTTTCTCCTAAGATAACAAAAAGACCTAGTCTGATGAATTTTCTCCTAGGATCAAAATCTTAGTCTGATGAATTTTTCTCCTAAGATAGAAGACCTAGTTTGATGAACTTTCTCCTAGGACAGGAATCTTAGTCTGATGAATATTTCTCCTAAGATAGAAGACCTAGTCTGATGAATTTTCTCCTAGGATCAAAATCTTAGTCTGATGAACTTTTCTCCCAAGATAGAAGATCTAGCCTGATGAATTTTCTTCAATCTTAGTCTGATGAATGTTTCTCCTAAGATAAAAAACCTAGTCTCATGAATTTTCTCCTAGGATAGATATCTTAGTCTGATGAATTTTTCTCCTAGATAGAAAACCTAGTCTGATGAATTTTTCTCCTAAATAAGGGTCGGGTCAAAAAACCTGTCTATTCGTTCTTTGTCTGAAAATACTTCATATTTTCAATCAAAGAGGGGCAGCTGTAGACATGTGATTTTTGACCCTCCCCAAGATTTTTCATATTTTAACATGTAAATGTTAGTTTAGGCCTAAAATCGCTATTTTAATTAGTTTTGACCCTTTTACCTTATTTTCTCACAAAAAATAAAAATACAAAAAAAAAATTAGTTTCACTCGTAGTATTTAGTTTTATATTAGTTTATTTAAATTTAGAGTAATTTTTATATTTTTATAGATACATTGTATTATTTGGTGTCTTTAGCGTAAGTTTAAACCCAAAAGACATGGTCCAACCCAATTACCCCGAGCCCATTCTTCCTAACCCATTAACCCACTTAAGTGCAAGATTTAATCCTAACCATCTATTTTTTTCTAATCCAATGGCCATCATCCCTTCCCTACCTCCATATAAAATACCCAATTATAAAAAACCTACCCAAAGTTTTTCAATCCCTACAACCCCATTTCCAGCCGTCACTCCACTCCCTCAAAATATTGAGTCGCCCCTCTGATTTTCCTCACTTGAGCAAAAGGACTCACGTTTAAAAGGACGGCGAATCTCTGTCCAAAATTGGGAGAGGAACAAGAAAAGCCCATTAGCAATCATAACAAAGTACCACACGTTAATTCCCAGATTCAATTGTACAAAAGTCGTACAAATATGAAAAGTGAAAACAATTGCTAAATCTTACTTTCCAAATTCAAATTCGTATCTCTACTTCATTTCTCATCATGTTTATTGTCAAAAATTGAGAGCTACAGCGTTTGGACTTTATGGCTATATGAATTTCACAAGTTGTATCGGAATGGAGTAGTTGAGGCATTTGGGTTCGATTAAAAAATTTCCGGTGCTTGGTCGGAGCTCGAGGTTGCCAACGAGGATTTCTGGTCAAGCTCTGGTCTCGATTCCTGTTCCGTCACTGCTACTGTAATCAGAAAAAGCTATTATTTTGAGGTTCATAACTTACTTTGATTTTGAATTTTTCTATATGTGTTCTATGCTCAATCTTTGCTGGTTATGAATGTCGAATGGTTGTTCTGCTCGTGGTATGTTTACTAAAGTGAATTTGATTGGTTTTCTTTAGAGTGATGAATGCACATGGTCTGTGTGGTTAAAACTTTTGGGCTAAAACTCATCAAGAGCATAAAATAGACCGCAACAATGATTAGAATTGATGGTACTCGAGTTTGCCGTTGGATTACTATTTTACCATGCCAATTTGTTAAGTTGAGTCGTAATTTAAATTAATTTTGTTGTTCGATACTTTTGTTAGGAACATACTTAGGCCGACCATACCCGGGTAGGCAAACCTTAGGATTTTGTTAGTTTTGAGGCGAGAGGTTGTTCCTCTTAGTTAAATTTATCCGGGGAATGCCCCAAAGGATTTGTATATATTTTTATCTGGGGAATGCCCCGAAGATGTAAATGGAGACCGTGGCATCATCAATGGAGGTGTAGTATAGGCTAGGAGGCCTTATTTTATTTTTATTTTATTAGGCGGGAATGACCTCGAGCCTCTTGTATTTTTTTTTTCTTTTCTTTTCTGTGTTAGTTTTTATCTCAACTTGAATATTTTAAAAGCTGATTAGATCAAGTATGTAACCGTACTAGTTATGGGACTTGGGGAGTGCCTGACACCTTCTCCCCGAGTCAAATAAACCACATTACCTGAATCTCTGGTGCAGACTTGGTTTTGGAATCTAAAGTGTTTTAAAAGGCAAATCATTTTAAAAACGGTGGCCTGGCACACCGAAACCAATGTCAGTTGTCGACTCTAAAAAAAATCCTTTTGAACACAATTTTTGTCACTTTTTAATTAAAATCCTTTTCAAGCTTTACAAATCCTTTTATATATTTTAGGAGGGTTAGTGAGGTTTGTAGAAAAAAAGGGAGTGACAGTTAATGAGGAGGATATGCCTCTAGCCAATGTTGTAGAAGTTGAGGATGAAGAGATGAATGAGGAACCTGCTTCCCTTGTTCGTAAATTCTCTAAGAAAACTGTGCTTATGAAATCCAAAAAGGTGTCATATGTGAAGGGTGTTGAAATTGGTAGAGAGGAGTGTTGAGAAGAAATAGTCTAGTGAGAAGGCGAAGCCTACTAGGAAGGATAAAGGTGTTGAGACGAAGAAATCTCACAAGAGAAGGCCAAGTGCCAGTGAAGAACCTAGTTACTCAAAAGGGCCAAAGTGGAAGTGTCAGAGAGTGAAAGGACATAACTAAAATATTTTATGGGCAGAGTGTTTGATACTGACATTCATGACAAGTCAGCCATGAGATAGTTAGTTAAAAAATTTACATTTTAGAAGTGGACTCATCTTTTTAATGTTCAGAGTCCAAAGGTTTATAAGGAGGAAGTTTGTAGTTTCTATGATGATATGCTCACTGTGGAGGATGACATCTCCTTGAAGGTCAATGGGGTGGATTTTGTGATGGATGAAGCTGTATTGAGAAGTATTTCTGATGTGCCTGTTGAGGGGCTCTCGACTATTGAGGGGACATGTTCCCCAAGTTTTAGGAAGGTTATTCTAAATCCTTAGGCTATTCTGCAAGGAGAACGAGTGCACAAGAAGGCACTGCTTCAAGAATACCAGCTCATGTTTGAGATGGTGAACAAGGTCCTACTACATCGAGTTGAAAGACGATCTATTGCATTGAGAGCGGACCTGGTTCTCTTGGAGGCTTTGGATAGATACACTGCTATCAACTTGTTTGGAATCTTGATTGAACACGTAAAGAAGGTGGCTGACTTCAAGGATGGGAACCATGGGTTTCCATATGGGTTCCTGCTCACTAAAGTTCTGAACATTTCAAAGTCTGTTAAGGGAGAACAACTGTGAAAACTCATAAGAAAATGTTCTCAATATATACATTGGAGGAATGCAAGTGTATTGATAAGAAGGAAGAGTTGGCAACAGCTCTACAATATCTCAGTTGATTGATGCTTAGAATGTTGCTAATAAGGAGATAAGGAGACAGAAGACTAGGAATGCCATTCTTGAGGGGCAGCTCAGTCAAGCTAGAGAGGAACCTAGTTCTAGTAGTGCTCAGGGTGTAGGGGTTGCCTGCTTGATGGCTGAGAATGTAGAGCTGAGGAAACAGGTTGAGAACCTAAAAGAATACTTGATCAATGAGCAACGGTCTACCAATGCTCTAGTGGATGTTCTCCTCAAAGCCCTTGCCCCTTCGTCCTTCCCTTCCACTTCCAGTGCCCCCAAAATTGTCCCCTTGTTAGTGTTCAGTTTATCAGTCCATGTTCTATTCCCAGTGTCCTATTTTGATATCATGTCCCTATGACTGTGGTACAATAGTGTTTATTTTGTGGTTGTTTCGTAATGATGATACTACTGTTTGTTTTTCTTGTCCTTAAATTCAATGAGCATCTTAGTCATTTTTCTATGCATGTTATACTCTTGTGTTCAGTTTTTAATTATCATGTATGGACACAAGTGACATGAATTAACTTTGCATGACATCTTTTTGTGTTTACTTATAAAATTCTTTTTATGATGCCAAAATAGTGTAAAAGATTGAAGGGGAGAAACAGGTTCTCGGGGGGGATATGGCTAATCTGTAGGGGGAACAATATGGAGATCTCGTTCTCAGGGGAACTTCACTTTTAAGTTTATCATCATCAAAAAAAGGAAATTGATAAGTTTTGTGTTGTTCTGTTTTGATGATTTAACAAACTTCATATGAGAACCAGATAGGGAACCTGATATAAAGCCTCTTTGTGCTCAATACAACAAGTCAAATGTCTGGCACAAGTTCCAATAAAATAAATTAAGAGAATGACAGAGGGAACAGATGGATATCAATTCCTCCGAGAATAGTACAAGTCAACTCTTTATAGATGTTAAAGTCGTTGCACTGCACACGCAACAGTGTAGTAGTCGTTGTTGAAGCATGTTGTGTACCAAACACTTACTTGCATCTTCATAGTGATCTCACTTATATATTACAAACATGAGGCAAGGGAATACACATACTTCCTGTAACGACCCAGTCGGTCGTTCCGAGAGTTATAGTCCCGTTTCCCCCATTTCTGTTTCCTTATGTGTTGTTCAGCTGTGTTGAGTTCTATCGAGTTGGTAGTTTTGGAGTGAAATGAACACTCAGTCTCTTAGTTAGAAAAGTCAACCGAAAATTGACTTATGAGTAGGCGAATTCGGATGTGTATTTTTATGATTCCATTAGATTCGCTGATTGATTTTAGACATAGAAGTGTGTCCGGAATGTAATTTGGAAGTCAGTGGTAATAGGCTTGAATTGGCGAAAGTTTGAAATTTTGCAGTTTTGGTTGACCGTGGAAAATTAGGTATCGGGGTCAAAATGAAATTTCGGAAGTTGAAGTAGGTTTGTAGTGTCATTTTTCACGTGTGTGCAAAGTTTGAGGTCATTCAGACGTGATTTGATAGGTTTCGGCATCATTAGCGAATTTTGAAAGTTTAGAAGTTCGTAGGCTTGAATTCGAGGTTGATTTGGTATTTTGGTATTGTTTTGGGTGTTCTGGAGGTTCGACTAAGTTCGGGTAGTGAGATATGACTTGTTGAAATTATTGTTGAGGTCCCGAGTGTCGCGCACCTTTTTTTCCTCCGCGGAGAGAGTTCCGGGTTTCGACATTCTTGGGGGTAATAACTCATTTCCTTTTGGAATTTGGGTATTTGAAGAGTCGACACCTAACGGATTATGGTGTGTTAGGGCACCTAGAGAGATTAACTCTTAGACTAGTTTGCATTGCCAGAGATTTAGGGCAAGGGCTCGAAATAACCTTGAGGGGAAGGTATTAGGAACCCCTCTCAGTCCACAACGGTGGGTCCCGGCCGAACTTATACTTATGAATTAGTCCTTTTAACAAATAAATAGTTTAAATACATACTTGCAAATAAAGGCATGTTTTGGACATTATATGACTCAAGTAGTGAGACAAAAGGAAAAGACTTAAACAAGTTGCATATATAGAGAAAAGTAAAGTTTAAACATCGGGAATTGGGAAAGAGGGGTCCTAGGTTGTTTAGCCTACAGGATCACCCCACACAATGCCTGGTAATCACTCCTCAATGAGGGGCTACACGTGACATTTGCACGTAGTCATCATATCTTTACTACCCAATTCCCTGCCCTTGGTCATAGCCTAAAGCGTTCTAGTAACCTTGAGAAATGTCCTATGTGTGCACTACTCGTCCCTTCATTGTGGTACTGGAGGTATCTTAAGACCTCTAGTTTTGGGTAGTTCTGTACTATCCTAAGGTATTTAATGGAGAAAATTCTAAGCGTCAATCAAAACAATTAGGACTGCACATAAAGAAGGAACAAATAAAGGCTCACATTTTTACCTCCACAAGCAGAACAAATAGATGCACATCTCAAATGATTGTTTCAAGTAATAAAACTTAGAACATGATATCTAGGTGAGAAGGAAGAATACAACATTGAATTAGGACTGAAGTGTCAAAGACCTACTGATTTTAGACCTATGAATACGAGCAGTTTTAAAGCGCAATTTTATAGTTGCAGGACTTTAATCGCCCTATAGGCTTGCCTAGGCATGGGATCATGCATAATAGTTACCAGAATCATTAACAGTTCAAAAGCCATTTTACCATAAGAGCATGTTGTTCTAGTTTATACGAATCTGAGAATGCAGAGATTATTACCAGTTTTATTCAAAAAATATCACAATGTCAGATTATTTTTTATTACCTTTCATGAATCAGTAACTAACTTGGCATCTTAAACAAAATACAAATAGGATCCTAGAAAAGGATATCTAATATGCACATGCAAATGGCAGGATTGTTAAATACAGAATCCCTAAGGCATGATTTCTAAATGCACATAAGAGTTGCAGAATTATTGAAATATGACTTCTGAATGCACAAGAGTAACAACGTTTATGCTAATATTGTTATTGTCCTAGGAGAACGAGTGCACAAGAAGGCACTACTTCAAGAATACCAGCTCATGTTTGAGATGGTGAACAAGGTCATGCTACCTTGAGTTAAAAAACGATCCATTGAATTATGTGCGGACCTGGTTCTCTTGGAGGCTTTGGACGGCTACACTACTATCAACCTGTCCGAAACCTTGATTGAACACATAAAAAAGGTGGCTAACTTCAAGGATGGGAACCATGGGTTTCCATATGGGTTCTTGCTGACTAATGTTCTGAACATTTCAAAGTCTGTTAAGGGAGAACAATTGTGGGAACTCATAAGAAAATGTTCTCAATGTATACATTGGAGGAATGCAAGTGTATTGATAAGAAGGAGGAGTTGGAAACAGCTCTACAATATCTCAGTTGATTGATGCTCAGAGTGCTGCTAATATGGAGATAAGGAGACTGAAGGCTAGAAATGTCATTCTTGAGGGGTGGCTCAGTTAAGCTAGAGAGAAACCTAGTTCTAGCAGTTCTTAGGGTGCAGGGGTTGCCTGCTTGATGTTTGAGAATGCAGAGCTAAAGAAACAGGTTGAGAACTAAAAGAATAGTTGATCAATGAGCAACGGTCTTCCAATGCTCGAGTGGATGTTCTCCTCAAAGCCCTTGCCCCTTCGTCCTTCCCTTCCACTTCCAGTGCCCCCTAAATTGTCCCCTTGTTAGTGTCCAGTTTATACATCCATGTTCTATTCCCAGTGTCCTATTTTGAAATCATGTCCCTATGACTGTGGTACTTTAGTGTTTATTTTGTTGTTGTTTTGTAATGATGATACTACTACTTGCTCTTCTCATTAAATTCAATGAGCATCTTAGTCCATTTTCTGTGCATGTTATACTCTTGTGTTCTGTTTTTAGTTATCAAGTATGGACACAAGTGACATGAATTAACTTTGCATGACATCTTTTTGTGTTTACTTATAAAATTCTTTTTATGATGCCAAAATGGTGTAAAAGATTGAAGGGGAGAAACAGGTTCTCGGGGGGGATATGGCTAATCTGTAGGGGGAACAATATGGAGATCTTGTTCTCAGGGGAACTTCACTTCTAAGTTTATCATCATCAAAAAAAGGAAATTGATAAGTTTTGTGTTGTTCTGTTTTGATGATTTAACAAACTTCATATGAGAACCAGATAGGGAACCTGATATAAAGCCTCTTTGTGCTCAATACAACAAGTCAAATGTATGGCACAAGTTCCAATAAAATAAATTAAGAGAATGACAGAGGGAACAGATGGATATCAGTTCCCTTGGGAACAGTACAAGCCAACTCTTTATTGAGACCTCACTTATATATTACAAACATGATGAAAGGGAATACACATACTTATTGTAACTACCCAGTCAGTCATTCTGAAAGTTATAGTCCAGTTTCCCCCATTTCCGTTTCTTTATGTGTTGTTCAGCTGTGTTGAGTTGTATCGAGTTGGTAGGTTTGTGTTTGGAGTAGTTTTGGAGTGAAATGAACACTTAGTCTCTTAGTTAGAAAGTTAAGTTAGAAAAGTCGACTGAAAGTGGACTTATGAGTAGACGAATTCGGATTTGGATTTTTATGATTCGATTAGCTTCGCTGGTTGATTTTATACTTAGAAGTTTGTCCGGAATTGTATCGACCCGACTGGTCGTTTTGAGCTTTTGCACTTTGATCGCCAATTCTCAGGCGTGACTTGCCCTGTATGATGTATTATGACTGATGTAAATCATTGGTTTTGGTTTTCATGGAAATCGGAATGAATTTGAAAGAACGGTCTCAGTTGAAAGCTTTGAATTAGAAAGGTTTGACCAAGAGTTGACTTATTTGTATATGAGCTCGGATCGGAATTTTTATGATTTGGTTAGCTTTGTTGGGTGATTTATGACTTAGGAGCGTGATCGGAATTGGTTTTGGAGGTCCGGTGTAGAATTAGGCTTGAATTAGCGAAGTTAGTATTTTGGCGAATTCCCGTTGATAGGTGAGATTTCGAACCGAGGGTCAGAATAGAATTTCGAGAGTTGCAGTAGATTCGTTATGTCATTTGTGATGTGTGTGCAAAATTTCAGGTCATTCGGACGTGGTTTGGTTGCGTTGTTGATCGAAAGCGTATTTTGGAAGTTTTTAGAAAAACTTAGGCTTGAATTCGATGTGAATTGATGGATTTGATATTGTTTGAAGTGTTTTGATGATTGGAACAAGTTTGAATAAGGTATTGGGTCATGTTCGTGCTTTTGGTTGAGGTCCCGGGGGCCTCGGGGTGATTTCGGGTAGTTATCGGAGAATTTGGAAATTGTTGTAGCTTCAGATTTTGCTGCTTCTGTTATTTCCGCATTTGCGGGTTGTGGACCGCAGATGCAGTGCCACATGTGCGGGTTGTGGACCGTAGATGTTGTGCCACATGTGTGGGTTGTGGACCGCAAATGCGGTGCCGCATGTGTGGTTGATTAGTTGTAGAAGCAAAAATGTGCCTACTGGGCACAGACCGTAGAAGCGGTTATGAGGGCCACATCTGCGATGTCGCAGATGCGGGGATTTGATCGCAGATGCGATTGTTGGCCCCCTAAGTGATTTCCGCAGATGCGGAGAAAATGACCGCAGGAGGTGGTGGGGTCGCAAATGCGAAAACCCCTGGATATAAAGTTTATAAGTCATTTTATCTATGATTTTGAGCCATTTTTCCTCCATAGCTGAGTATTTTGAGAGTTTTTTGAAGGTGATTAAATAGGAATTCAAGGAGAATTGATTGGAGGTAAGATTTTTGAACCTAAAACTCGATTATATTGTGAAATCCACCTAGAAAATTCATGGAAAACTAAGCCTAAAATTGAAGAACTAGGGCTTGAGAAATTGGACTTTTGAATTGGGATTTGAAGGACCATTTCAGGTTAGAATTGAGAACTTTTGGTATGTATGAACTCATGGGGTGATAAGGAATATAATGATTGAAAATTTCTGAGTTTCGAGAAGTGGGCCCGGGGCTCGGGTTTTGCTAATTTCGGGATTTTCGATATTTTTCAATTATTTTCGCTTGGGATTTGTTCCCTTGTTATATTGTGACATATTCGTTCTGGTTTTGGATAGATTCAACACGCGTGGAGGCCGATTTGAGGGGCAAAGGCGTCGCGAGCTAGAGATTTCGCCGGTTCGAGGTGAGTAATGATTGTAAGTGATACTCGAAGGGTTTGAAACCCCGGATTGCACATTGTAGTGCTATATTGAGGTGAGGCACACGCTTGACGATGAGCGTGGGGTCATGTACTATTAGGGATTGTGACTTGGTCCGTCCCGATTGATGATGTTACCGTGTATTTAACTGAAAACTAATTGTTATCATCATTATTTGGGCTGAATGCCATATTTGGGCCTAGTGCCAGCTATTTGAACCCTTCGGGGTTTGTTGTTGATATTTCCTCACTGTTCTGATTTTTATAGTTGAACTCAGTCATTGTTATTTTCCACTGTTTTCAAGACTCAGCCAAGTTTATTTTGCTTTAACACTTGAAATGATATTTCGAACAACATTTTTGGGTTGAGCATCATGTTTTACTATTGCCCAAGTAGCTTCTATGATTTTTGACTGAGTAAGGCCTAGGGCTTGTATTGTGAGGATACTTTTGGATCAGGCTGCACGCTGCAGCAGTGAGATACTGATTTGATTATGAGGCTGAGGGGCTGAAATATGTACGCCACGAGGTGGCTTGTTGATTGATATGAGGACGAGGGCCTAGATTTTATGCCACGAGATGGCTTGATATTGCGCTTGGGCCGTAAGGGGCCCCTCCTAAAGTCTGCACACCCCCAGTGAGCGACGTCGACGAGATATATGGATCGGGTTGCACGCCGCAGCGATATATGGATCGGGTTGCACGCCGTAGTGGTGTTGGTACTGTTCTATGTGTTTACTTTATTTCATTTGTCTACCATTATCTGTTGTTTGTGCTACTTTATGTGATATCTACCTGATTTCCTGGCATTATCTGTTAATTGAGTGTTGTGCGTGAGGGGCGGATTTTTGTGCTTATCTGCACTATTTGTTTTCATTCATTTGTGTAACTGTTGAAAAAGTCATTCTCAAATGATGTTTAAACTGAGCTAAGATGGTTTTTTCTAAAGATTTCACAGCTCCATTGCTGTTCTCAAAGGGTTTTACACTTCTCTATACAGCATGATGGTTTGTTTTACGTGATTTCTTACTGCTCAGTTATTATTTAACTTTATTACTCACTGAGTTGGAGTACTCACTTTACTCCCTGCACCTCGTGTGCAGATGCAGATATTTGTTCACCTAGTAGCGGGTGTTGAGCTGATCGGAAGCTAAGTTATCGGAGTTTAGCAAGGTAACTGCCAGCGTTCGCAGTACCGCATTTCTTCCTTTTGTTTATCAGTCCTATTTTATATGTTTCAGGCCTTGCAGTTGTATTTATACTCTAATAGATGCTCGTGACTTGTGACACCCCGGTTTGGGCTGCGTTTGGGTTGTATTCCGCACTTAATAAGGCAAACTTTTGTTTAGACTGTGGTTATTTAATTATGCTAAAATTGTTTATTAATATTAACTATTCTGAAAAGGCGAAATGGGTTGGTTGGCTGGCCTTGTCTTCACGAGAGGCGCCATCACGACCGGATTGGGGCCTGGGTCGTGACAAGTTGGTATCAGAGCCTAGGTTACATAGGCCTCACGAGTCATGAGCAGGTTTAGTAGAGTCTCTCGGATCGATACGGAGACGTCTATATTTATCCTTGAGAGGCTGTAGAACCTTTAGGAAAAACTTCACATTCTTGAATTCTTATCATGCGTCCTTGATCCAGCTTGAAAAGTAACTCTTAAAATTCCTTCTGCATGTTCGCATGCGCGCATGAGCGCTCAGTATCAGATGTGCCTTGATGGCTTGTGATTCCCCGATCAAGAGGCGAGATGCGATCTCTATGAGTTGATGTTGGGCCAGTCTGGAGGACTTGAGGCCGGATCTTTGCCTATGGCTTGAGCACCGAGGTGCTGATTGTGTGAGCAAGTGTGTGGCACTTATATGATCAGTATTGTCCCTATTCGTGTAAGTGACGGTTGGATAAATGAGTGGTGAGTATGTTAGTACTGCGAGATGTATCTATATGACTTGGAAGTAACGAGGAAGGTCGGCTGGAGTATAGAAGAACTATTAGGTGCTTGAATTCCATCTTGATTCGAAGTATAGCCCTGAGTTATGGGCGTGTGAAGGATCTTTTCATGTTTTCCAGTTGATAGTGAAGTAAATTTTATGTTGCGGTACGAGTTCAGACGCAGGAAGACTAAGTGACTGTGTAATGTGTATGACGGTGGAAGGTATACAGAAATGTTAGATTGAGGCGAAGCAGGTGGGTTATCTCCTACGGGGTGTTCTGAAGTGTTGTGATCCTTATGTGTATGTTAGAAGATCTCAGGTGTAAGTGAAAAGTACATGTTGAAATTTGAAATTTCGGGTCGCTTAAGAAAGTGGGCTTAACTGTTACGGGGATGAATGCGAGATTTGCAAAAGATTTAAAGTACTAGATAATCTGTGTTTTGACAAGCTTACAAAAGGATTTGAGCTTAATCTCACTATGGTATTGTGGCATCAATAGAGTATAAGTGTTATGAGTTATCGAGTGTATTTTTATCTATGGCTCCGAGCCAAGTAGGGGAGTCTGCTGTGAGTAGTTGGTTGCACGGTCAGGTGCTATGTTGGTTCCAGTTTGAGGCATGTGGGCGAATCAGTTATGGCTTGCAGAAATTGAGACTGAGGATGACTCGAGTAGAGGAAAATTTTTGACAAAGGTTATATTATGCTTCATAGAGTAAAAAAATCATGGGATGTCTTAAGTTGTTGTTGGTAAAGAATGCTTGGTGCATAGACCGGGAAGTTGCTTGGATGTATTAGGATGAGGATTTCATTCTGCGGTGTTAGAGTGCTAATGAGGCACGGGTGGTTCTGTTCATTTGATCAGGCTAATTGCAGTTTGAAGAGAGTGAGTGACTCTCGAGAATGGTTCTAATGTGTTCAAGGTTCTACATGTAACAATTGGGTATCTTAAAATTGTATACGGGGTTAGAAACTGTGTTTTCATTGGAAGAAGTCAAGACTTGTGATATTTCTATATTGATTATAGGATTCTATGTATTAGTATCAGGAAAGCAAAGGTAACGGATTTAGATTCGCATGAAGTTCCTCAGAGTAAAGTGTTATGGAATGTGGTGTTTCTGGGAGTAATTGAGTGAGTATTCAGCGGCTTATAGGTCTTAGACAGTGTGGTCTTGTGCTTAGATCTCGTATGGTGAGCCTGGATTGAGGAATTGTGGTGCTATAGTAAGAGAAAATATCAAGTTGACAATGAATCAGGAGGAAATTTAGATGAATGGAATAGTTTGATAGTAGAACGAATCGGTATGGTAAGGATATGATTAATTCCTTGTGTGTGCTCGAGGTAATGAGTTCTTTCAGGTATTTTGTGGGGATGCTCTTAGGTTTTGATGGCTTGCTTAGCTTGATCGAGTTAGAAGGATTCAGTCCTGACGTGTCTGATTTGTGCAAAGGGAACTCGGAGAGTTCTTGATGGTTTTTACCACAGTTTGGAGTTGTATATTTTCTATGGGCATGCGGAGCATGGGATGTATAGTGATTTTTCTTCTAGATTGGGACCAATGGAAAGTTCTTGACCAATTGAGTACGTAGTTGTTTGTGGCTCGGAAGGAAGATGAAGTTCTCATGTTATCCTGAAATGGTATGGTATATGCGGTAGGTTGTGGAGGATTGACAATTGCGTGTGGAAGGTTACGGTTCAGTTCTGAACGGAAATTCATGAATCCTTAGGCAGCACGGGCAGTTTCAGATGATTAAGGAAGTGGTAGTGCTAATTGGGGTGATTTGACGAGGGTATATGTTTCAGAAAAGATAATGTGATTAAGCTGATGGTACTTCGATAGTATTGCGGCACTTTCTTTTTAGATCGACTGGTGATATTCGAGTTTGCTTGGTGGCACGGGGAAATTTTGAGTATCTATCGTGGAATGATTGAGTATTTGAGGCATAGCACGTATTCGGACGGCGAAATTGGGATCGAATATGGTGATTCATGGGTCGTGTGGATTTGGAGACGGATGTTCTCATATTCAGGCTATGTTGTGGTTGTGGATCATGTGTATCGGCACTGTTTAGAGACTATCAAGATTTGGAGGCTCAAGTGGATCTTTCTTTATTGGTATATTAGATGTTGGATGAGATGTTGGAGTTTAGACTGGTTGTCTCAGTGTTGGGTTATTCTGGACTATTACGCTATGGGCTATGCCGGAAATGCCATGGGTTGAGTGGCGAGGTGCGGTGGATTATGTTCTAGTATAGTGGGTTATATTTCAAGACCCAGCGAATGGCTGGGAAGGATTGCCTTTCTTAATTGAGCCTTCGTGATGGATGTCAGTGTAGAGGATTCTACCACTAATTCAGTTCCAGTGTTGAGGGACTCTCCGAATGTGTTTCTTGTGGTCGGGCATGTCGCCAGGCAGGGTTGTTGATTTCGCTATTGATTTGGTGCCTGGCAACGTATTGTACGGCTCCGGTAGGAGTTATAGTAGTGGAAGGAGCAAGTTCAGACTTCCTTGATAAGGAGTTCATTGGCAGGCCAATGTGGATGTGTGTTCTAGCTGAGTCATCTTAGTTGGCCCCAAACTGTATTGTTGAGGGACAGGTTGATTCGATCGTTATTGAGATTACTAGTTATCTGGGAGATCTATGAGTTGCCTTTCTGTGTTGTGAGATGTTATGATTTGTTGGTTATAGGCACATATGGTGAGGTTCTATTGGGGTTCATAGTAGAAGTCGAGCGGGAACAGTAATTAGGTGTTGCTCGGTGGAGGGCGTATCGGTTACGTCCTATCGGGTCTGTGTGGTATATGTTCCTTGTTTCACCGTGGGTGTAGTGATTTGCTTTGGTTCCAGGCGTCAAATTGTGCGTGGTTGTCAATTTCGAGCATAGTGACTTGGGGTGTTTTATGTAGAGCAGTGTTTGATAGGATCGTGCATTGTAGCGAAGCTATATAGAGATATAACCTTGCGGGTTAGATTCGTGTGTTCTATTCTATGATGTGAGGCGGGTTCTCAGCCTTGTGTTGTGGTGGTACTGGTGAGCTTGCGGTACAACTCTTTCATTTGAGTCATTTTCATGATTTTAGTACGTTCGGATTGTTGCTTATTGCGCGTATTGCGCAAGTTGGGGCCTTAGTCTGTACTGAGATGTCATGTCACCTGAGTAGTTGTGTTGGATTAGATGAGTTCATTGGGATCTTTAATGAATACAAACGGATTCAATTTCAGCATGTTGGAAGGATAAGATCGAGGTTCGGCTCGGAAATTTGCTATGGTATTTGTCAGGGGAGAAGTAACTTCATGAATGGTTGACCTGAGAAATGGTCATGGTTTAGTGCGTATTTCATTTATCATTGGCAGTATATGGAAGTGTTGGAATGAGACTTTAGTTGATAAGAGGTTTTCTACCAGTATTCGGTTGTTGTGGGCAGCTACTGTAAATAGAAGTTATCGCTACGAGCGTTTGAGTTATGTGGTATATCATGGGATTGCTCCCGAGGTTGCAGGCATGGGTTATTATAGCTGGTTTGGGTCTATTCAGAGTATAGGTGTGAGGTTTTGATCGTATTGATGGTTTCGGCAGTGGAAATGTGGTTCTATGGCTTATGGGCTAGACTGGATTGTGTAATTTCAGTTGCAATATGCTATCAGACCTATATGAGATAGGGTGACATGGGATCACCCCCGGGTATATGCATGGTAAAGTTATTCACTACGGGTTGGCTTTTAGAACAACTCTGGGTACGTTCGAGGACGAACGTATGTTTAAGTGGAGGAGGATGTAACGACCCGACCTGTCGTTGCACTTTGATCGCCAGTTCTCGGGCGTGAATTGCCCCGTATGATGTATTTTGACTGATGTAAATCGTTGATTTTGGTTTTCATGGAAATCAGTATGAATTTGAAAGAACAGTCTCAATTGAAAGCTTTAAATTTGAAAGGTTTGACCAAGAGTTGACTTATTTGTATATGAGCTCGGATCAGAATTTTTATGATTTGGTTAGCTTTGTTGGGTGATTTATGACTTAGGAGCGTGATCGGAATTGGTTTTGGAGGTGCGGTGTAGAATTAGGCTTGAATTAGCGAAGTTAGTATTTTGGCGAATTCCCATTGATAGGTGAGATTTCGAACCGAGGGTCAGAATAGAATTTCGAGAGTTGCAGTAGATTCGTTATGTCATTTGTGATGTGTGTGCAAAATTTCAGGTCATTCGGACGTGGTTTGGTTGCGTTGTTGATCGAAAGCGTATTTTGGAAGTTTTTAGAAAAACTTAGGCTTGAATTCGATGTGAATTGATGGATTTGAGGTTGTTTGAAGTGTTTTGATGATTGGAACAAGTTTGAATAAGGTATTGGGTCATGTTCATGCTTTTGGTTGAGGTCCTGGGGGCCTCGGGGTGATTTCGGGTGGTTATCGGAGAATTTAGAAATTGTTGCAGTTTCAGATTTTGCTGCTTCTGTTATTTCTGCATCTGCGGGTTGTGGACCACAGATGCGGCGCCGCATGTGCGGTTGATTAGTCGCAGAAGCGAAAATGCACCTGTTGTTCAGTGACCGCAAAAGCGGTTATGAGGGCTGCATCTGCGATGTCGCAGATGCGGGGATTTGATCGCAGATGCGATTGTTGGCCCCCTAAGTGATTTCCGCATATGTGGAGAAAATGACCGTAGAAGCGGTACCGCAAGAGCGGTGGTGGGTCGCAGATGCGAAAACCCCTGGACAGAAAGTTTATAAGTTATTTTATCCGCGATTTTGAGCCATTTTTCCTCCATGGCTGAGTATTTTGTGAACTTTTTGAAGGTGATTAAATAGGGATTCAAGGAGAATTGATTGGAGGTAAGATTTTCGAACCTAAAACTCGATTATATTGTGAAATCCACCTAGAAAATTCACGGAAAATTAAGCCTAAAATTGAAGAGTTAGGGCTTGAGAAATTGGTCTTTTGAATTGGGATTTAAAGGACCATTTGAGGTCAGAATTGAGAACTTTTGGTATGTATGAACTCGTGGGGTGATAAGGAATATAATGATATGAAAATTTATGAGTTTTGAGAAGTGGGTCTGGGGCTCGGGTTTTGCTAATTTCGGGATTTTCAATATTTTTCGATTGTTTTCGCTTGGGCTTTGTTCCCTTGCCATATTGTGACGTATTCATTCTGGTTTTGGATAGATTCGACGTGCGTGGAGGCCGATTTGAGGGGCAAAGGTGTCGCGAGCTAGAGATTTCGCCGGTTCGAGGTGAGTAATGATTGTAAATGATACTCTGAGGGATTGAAACCCCGCATTGCACATCGTAGTTCTATATTGAGGTGAGGTACATGCTTGACGACGAGCGTAGGGTCGTGTACTATTAGGGATTGTGACTTGGTCCATCCCAATTGATGATTTTACCGCGTATTTAACTGAAAACTAATTGTTATCATCATTATTTGGGTTGAATGCCATATTTGGGCCTATTGCCAGCTATTTGAACCCTTCGGGGATTGTTTTGATATTCCTCACTGTTCTGATTTTTATAGTTGAACTCAGTCATTGTTATTTTCCATTGTTTTCAAGACTCAGCCAAGTTTATTTTGCTTTAACACTTGAAATGATATTTCGAACAACATTTTTGGGCTGAGCATCATGTTTTACTGTTGCCCGAGTGGCTTATGTGATTTTTGACTGAGTAAGGCCTAGGGCCTGTATTGTGAGGATACTTTTGGATCGGGCTGCACGCCGGTAGCGGGTGTTGAGCTGATCGGAGGCTAAGTTATCGGAGTTTAGCAAGGTGACTGCCAGCGTTCGCGGCACAGCATTTCTTCCTTTTGTTTATCAGTCCTATTTTATATGTTTCAGGCCTTGCAGTTGTATTTATACTCTAATAGATGCTCGTGACTTGTGACACCCCAGTTTTCAAAGACCTACTGATTTTAGACCTATGAATACGAGCAGTTTTAAAGCAATTTTATAGTTGCAGGACTTTAATTTCCCTATAGGCCTGCCTAGGCGTGGGATCATGCATAATAGTTACCAGAATAATTAATAGTTTAGAAGCCGTCTTACCATAAGAGCATATTGTTCTAGTTGATACGAATCTGAGAATGCAGAGATTATTACCAGTTTTATTCAGAAAACATCATAATGTGAGATTATTTTTTATTACGTTTTCATGAATCCGTAACTAACTAGGCATCTTAAGCAAAATACAAACAGGATCCTAGAACAGGGTATCTAATATGCACATGCAAATGGCGGGATTGTTAAAAAATAAAATCCCTAAGGCATGATTTCTAAATGCACACAAGAGTTGCAAAATTATTGAAATATGACTTCTGAATGCACAAGAGTAACAACTTTTATGCTAATGTTGTTATTGTCCTAGGAGCAGGATTTCTAAGTTATATACATAAAACATGGATTAGTGATGCTGAAATAGTAGACATGAAATCCTAGGAACATGATACCTAGTGCATATTTGGCATAATTTGGATAAGTATATTGATCATAAAAGCATGGATTCTAATGCAGATATAAATAATGCAAAGCCTATGACGTACTTTCTACCCCAATGATATTAATAGGATTATATAGCTACCCCTCCCGTTTCACTCGCCATCCCCAACATTTATTTACAATTCATTATCACACACCAGCTGAATAAATTACATAAATAATTAAAGAAAAAGAAGAAGTTAACTATAGGGAGCCTGAAGCAGAACCAAGTGTATCCTGAAGATGCCAGATTTTCCATAGCCTCAAATGCCAAGTTTATAGCCAGTCTCATGTCCGTATGTGTCGAAGTTCCCTAAGGACCTTAAGGATCCCGGGCAATGCTCAACACCCAAATTTCATAACCATAACTGAGTAAGTGCAGTGTGGAAGGGCCAGCCCCAGTGCATTAGAGTTCAGAGGGATCTCATAGGGATCCTAAGGCAGTCACACACTAGAGGGGCAGAACCTAGGGAATTAAGAGTGGAGTGAGAGTGCTTGACATAGTTTTGAAAAGGTTTGATTGGAAAAACAGTATTGAAAAGGACTCAATTGAGATAGTTTTATAAAATAGGAGAGTTGTTTAGAAGAAGAAGAAGAAGAAGAAGAAGAAGAAGAAGAAGAAGAAGAAGAAGAAGAAGAAGAAGAAGAAGAAGAAGAAGAAGAAGAAGAAGAAGAAGAAGAAGAAGAAGAAGAAGAAGAAGAAGAAGAAGAAGAAGAAGAAGAAGAAGAAGAAAGTTTCCCTTGAAAATTTTCAGAAGGAGAATAATGAGAAAAATAAGAGAAGAGGATTGGTGAAGGTGGGTATGTTAGTTAATGAGTAGGATATGCCTACGGCCAATGTTGTAGAAGTTGAGGATGAAGAGATGAATGAGGAACCTGCTTCCCTTGTTTGTAAATTAAGAAAACTGTGCTTATAAAATCCAAAAAGGTGTCATCTGTGAAGGATGTTGAAATTGGTAGAGAGGAGTGTTGAGAAGAAAGAGCCTAGTGAGAAAGCGAAGCCTACTAGGAAGGGTAAAGGTGTTGAGACGAAGAAATCTCACAAGAGAAGGCCAAGTGCCAATGAAGAACCTTGTTCCTCAAAAGGGCCAGCGTGGAAGTGTCTGAGAGTGAAAGGAAAGCAAATCTGAAGAAGCAAAAAATATTGTGGGCAGAGTGTTTGATACTGACATTCTTGAAAGGTTATCCATGAGGCAGTTAGTTGAAATTTTTACTTTTTAGAAGTGGGATCATCTTTTCAATGTTCAGAGTCCAAAGGTTTATGAGTAGGAAGTTTGTAGTTTCTATGATGATATGCTCACTGTGGAGGATGACATCTGCTTGAAGATCAATGGGGTGGATTTTGTGATGGATGAAGCTGTATTGAGAAGTATTTCTAATGTCCTACTGAGGGGATCTCAACTGTTGCGGGGACATGTTCCCCAAGTTTTAGGAAGATTATTCTAAATCGTCACGCTATTCAGCAAAGAGAATGAGTGCACAAGAAGGCAATGCTTCAAGAATACCAGCTCATGATTAAGATGGTGAACAAGGTCCTGCTACCTCGAGCTGAAAGACGATTCATTGCATTGAGAGTGGACCTGGTTCTCTTGGAGGCTTTGGACGGATACACTACTATCAACCTATCCAGAATCTTAATTAAACACATAAAAAAGTGGATGACTTCAAGGATGGGAACCATGCGTTTCCATATGGGTTCCTGCTAACTAAAGTTCTGAACATTTCAAAGTCTGTTAAGGGAGAATAACTGTGGGAACTCGTAAGAAAATTTTCTCAATATATATATTGGAGGAATGCAAGTGTATTGATAAGAAGGAGGAGTTGGTAACAGCTCTGCAATGTCTCAGTTGATTTATACTCAGAGTGCTGCTAATGAGGAGATAATGAGACTGAAGGATATGAATGCCATTCTTGATGGGCGGCTCAGTCAAGCTAGAAAGGAACCTAGTTCTAGCAGTGCTCAGGGTGTAGGGGTGTAAAGCCCCAGAAAGTTTGCTAAGTAATTTAGGATTTCGTGGTGTCAAGGTAGGCTAATTATTTTATTTTGTGTGAAAATGAGGATTCATGATATAATGGATATCAATTGTATATGTTAATAAGCGTATAAGTCATATTATAAGTGATTTGGGGTCTAAGGAGGGGCCTAAGTCTAAGCCAAGTTTGAAAATTTTATAATAGGCTAAAGTTGTAAATGACTACGCACAAGACCTCAATTCGGACGAGCATATCTACATTTATATAAGGTGTTATGTGATGCACAACATATCCAATTAAAGCTCTTTGAGTCTAGTTTCCAATGCATCAAACCGTTTGTCATTTAGAGGTGTATACAGAAAGTTATGACCATTTTACCGGGCCTATGTCATATGCGCGTCTGCGGCGCAGCCGCGGTGCGACCGCGGGAAAACTGATAGTTTCTGCCTCCGAGCACGGCCAGACCATGGTAAGAGCGCGTCCACCACGTCCCGGGCATGGTTTGACCGCGGTCGCATGCCTAGCAGCCCTATAAATACCCCAAGACCGGGTGGAGAGTCTCTAAGTCATTTGTTTGAGCTAGGGCTTGCTCTATCAAGGGGAATCCGTCCCATATTTCCCTCATATGATCCAAAGTAATATTTTTGGAGTATTTTGAGTTGATTACTACTCCTACACACTTGTATTAACAAGGATAGATCTTGAAAATCCATAGATTCCCATTCAAATTCCTAAATTGATCAAGAATACTACAAGTGGGGATTCTTAAGATTCTTACTGCAAGAGATATGTCTATCATCTCTAACTACTCTATGTTGATTATTTAGGTATGATATATACGTTAGAAATTATGGTATGGTGATTGGAAGCCATAAGTGCCTAACCTAGGTTGTGTTGGTGTTGTAAAGATTGTGTAATGGGTTAATTAAGGAGGTTGATGGTTGGGTGTGAATGGATGGTCATACATATGTTGTTTGAAGATATAAATTGGTTAGGAACGATGGTGGAATAAATTGTTGGTTAATAGTGATAGTTGGATGAACTAATACTACGGTTATATGATGTAAAAATCTATACCTACAAGGTGTTTGATAATATGCCTAAATGGCAGAAGTTATGGAATTTATTACTAATATTGGCCCTATTGAATATTGTATTGTAGATTGAAGTTGCTTAAGTGTATTGGATCATTGTAGTATCATTAAGGTGCAAATTTCAGGTATGTATAGCTAAAACCCCATCTTTTAGAAATTGAGCTCCACCGGTGTTTGTGTAAATACGGTAAGATCAAAGTTGAATTGTTGTGTTGATTGTTGTTTCACATGAATTTGGGGTTGTGACCTTATATGCGCTAAAGATGTGTCTCAATATGATAAATGTGCTATTCTTGATAGCTTGAAAGGGTGCAAGGAATATGAATCATGTACTGAAATGCTTAGACCTTAAATTGAGATTGAAGCTGCATATGTTGTGTCCTCTATGTGAAGTCTCATCTATGCTTACAATTTTTTTTTGCTCTTGTGTACACATATTATCCTAAATTACAAATCTAATATTGAAATTGGGAATGATGTGAAATGTGGCCTAATGCCAAATATATGACATGATAGTTGTGGCCCCAAGTGCCTATGAAATGACATATGTGAAACAAAGATTGAATTAAGATGATTGATAGAAAAGGGAAACGCCTTGGCAAGGAGGCCTAGCCGATCGGACCGAGACCGGACTCCATGCCGCACAATTGTGTTGATATAGAATCCCAGATAAAAAGGGAAAATGAGATTGTGATTGAAGTGTATGTCTCTAGTGAGGCAACCTAGCCGATCGGGTCGAGATCGGACTCCGCTCAAGCTAGCGGTGGTATTGTGAACAATGATGAACAATATGAAATGCTCCAAACTAAAGGCTATGGAAATAAAATGTGAAAATTGTATGATTCTTTTACCTTGATAATGTTGTGATCGTTTGAAGCTTTTGAGTTATACTTGTGATTTCCTTATGTTTGGTATGAAAGTTCTTTCTAACTAGATGGCATTTAGTTATACATACTAGTACTATTCCATGGTACTAACGTCCCTTTTGCCGGGGGCGCTACATTTTTTTAAATGAATGTAGGTGGCTCCATTGCGGATAGTGCCAATTGCGCGTAGCGGAGTACCTCCTTCTCAAAGTCTTGGTGAGCCCCTTTCTCCTTCAAGGGGTTATATTGTACATCTTTTGTTGTGGACTTCCACTTTTGAGGTATTGCCGGAGCCTTGTTGCCGGCATTTCCATATTACTCTTCAGTTGTATTTAGAGGCTCCGTAGACAAGTTGTGGGTAGTGTCGGGTATTGGAATTAAAGTAAAAATATTGATGTTTGGCAATGTTGTATAAAACTTGTAATATCTTCAAAATGGTGAACGAAGTTGTTAATGGAAATGAATTGGAATTGTTAATGACATGTCTATAGAATTTGATTAATGGTGTACATTTGAGTGCCTTCTAGTGTACTTCAGACGGGGGTTGCATAAATTGAGAAAATTTATTCATAGAGAAACATATGTCTGGACGAGTGAATGACAAGTACTGGAGTTTTCCAAGAATTCTCCTGTAGTGAGTTGCACTAACGAGCACAAAACACAATACGAAATTGATGCTCTCTAGCCAAAGATAGTATAGTCTAATTATCGTCTCCATATGTATTGGATTTAAACAATGTTCAAGTAATTTCTACCTTAATGATATTCAGGATGATTAACATTTTGGATGAGATAATTAATAACTAAAATTAACTATTAAAACTAAAACAAGTAACAGTTGATCACAGAAAGACAAATGTTGATCAACACCAAAATAATCAATAGGAGAAATAAGGGTCGTGACAAGATAGGTGCAAGATAGCTTTTTGGGATCCAACTCTAGTTCAATTTACTCTAATGTTCTAATGATTCTCACTAGTTCACTCGATGATTAGTTCAAACATGTAGCCAAGAGTCCTCTCTGGATTATATCTTAACTTTGCAAAGTGAACTAATATAAGCACTGTGAAAATACGCAAGCATGCGCTAATGGATTAGTCTTCAGGAAAACGTCTTTCGAATATTCTCCTAACTTGATTTAATCAACAATTTAACAAGCTCTTTTGATTACTTAAAAGAATTCTTAAATTAAATCAAATACAATAATGCAAAGATAATCGCCAAAATATTTCTCTTTCGATTACATACACTGGTGAATAAAGTTACAAATAATTCAAAGCTCCATAAGAGAATTCAAGGAAAGAACTAGAGCTAAAATCTACAAATATAAATTAAAACACCATATCCGTCAAACCCTAAGGAAAACTATTCCATAGTCATGGAGAAATTCATCATAAATAAAGTTGAATAATAAGAAAATATGAATTCAATCCAAACTCGGGTGTTGAGTTGAGGAAAGAATGATTAATCCTTGTGATTTGAGTCTCTAATTCTCTTCCAATCTTTCGTAGGTAAAAAGTCCCTCCAAACATATCTTTTTTGTTGTATTTATACCATGTAAGAGTGAGCCTAAATGAAACTACCCTTTTTAAGCTGAAACAAAAAAAGATACTCTTAGAATTTTGTACATGTGTGTCGCACCCCGCGATGTGCCATCCGGTGTGGTAGTGGGGAAGTTCAGAGAGCGAGTTTCATACGGACAGTAGAATTTAACACAGTTGCGCCGCATGTGTAAATTTTCCAGAGTATTTTATTTTCTTCAGTTTTTGATATCCATACTCGATCCTTGACCCCCAAACACGATTTTGGTTTAATTACTTGGGCTTTTATCTTTTTAGCTCCCTCTTATCTTTGTAACTAGAAAATCACTTCCTGCAAGGCATAAAATACATAATAAGTACAATTCACTATTAATTAAGCTCAAACACACATAAAATACAGTAATTAGAGTATAAATTATGGCTAAAATACAGGTTTCTAGCCTACCATTATGCACCAGTTGGTTCCGCTCCATCATTTAGTTGAAGAATTTTAGTGGCACTCATTGAGGTTTCTGCTGAATTGCAATATTTCATGTTTTCTTCAGAGGGGACTTTATTTATGTAATTTGAATATGATAAAGTAATTTCATCTGCAACACGAAGCACCTTAACTCCGAGAAAAAAGTTTAAGGTTCTGGAGATCCTTAGTGGAAAAACGTCCAGCAAGACAAAAGATAGCTTGACTTACATCTGAGTTGTCATTCCTGGTAATGATGATATCATCGACACAAAACCATCAAATACAAAATATTTTTAGACACTTTGCGAATGAAAAGTGAAGCATCAGATTCTGACTTGACAAATCCCAAGTAGAGAAAGAACGTCTTAGTTCATTGTACCAAGCCCAAGGCTATTGCTTGAGTCCATATATGGCTTTCTTTAGACGACATATATAATAGGGGAATTGCTTGTTTTGAAAACCCGGAGGTTGGATCATGTAGACTTCTTCTTCTAGGTGACCCTGCAGGTAGGGCTGCTTATCGGGCGGATTGGATGGTTATTTACTCTTAATAGTTTTGCTTATCGGTTAGCAATTTTTAAATGTATTAATCCACTAGCCACCCGATAAGATATCAGGCGGATTGGTATCGGTTAGCTTTTATCGGGCGGTTATCGGGCGGTTTATTGGTCTAATTCAATTTATATTGTGTGCATTAATTGTTTGCTAACAGCCTAGCATACAAATTCAGAAATCGAAATTTTATGTCCGATCACCTCATTCTTGAACTTCCAGTGACATAGCTAAGGCATGAATACATGCCAAAGAACATGTTCATGCAGTTGGATTGAGCCATTGCCCCTGTTGAAATCATGATCACTACTACAACTAAAGCCATGCAAATTTTGATCCCTCTCGATCCCGTCATTTTGTCTTGTGATAGATATGTTTATAACCAATTTTTCCGCACAACAACTAAGGGAAAACAAAGAAAAAAATAGACTAGTTGCTTTGCTTCTTTGGTGGAGTGGGGGGCTGTAGATTTATACATTTTGCTGGGGTGATTATTTTTCTTCTGATTACAGAAGGGAATACATTGGTTAACTAATAAAGATTCATGAGCTAAGATTTCCAATAACGTGCCATTAATCCGTATAGCATAAGCATTGGCTAATGACCTAACTCCTAGTAATAGAGTAGATAACTTTGTTGACTTTGATAGATTATACAGAAATAAATTTTTTATATATATATATATATATATATATTTAACGGGTTATCGGATTATCCGTTAAGAAAATTGAATAATTCGCCCCCAAACCGATAAGCCGTTAATAAAAAAAATTTAATCGGTTCCTCGTTCGTTAAACCATTAACCTGATACCAATAAGCCATTAAGCTTCGATTTTGATTCGTTTTTCGATTTCGGTTCGGTTTTGAACAACCCTACCTGCAGGAATGCATTGCTGACATCAAGCTATCGGAAGTCCCAATTCTACTGGACAACAATCAAAAGCAACAAGCGCACATAATTAATTTTACCACCAAACTAATGTGGCGTGATAGTCAACTCCACGGCAATGCGTAAACCCCTTTGCAGTAAGTCGAGCCTTATAGCGGTCCACTGTCCCATCAGCTTTTTTTTTATCCTGTATAACCACTTGCAAGAGATAAGATTTTTTGTAGGGTCATGTAGTACCAATTCTCAATTATTTAATAATGCATCAAATTTACTTTTTATTGCTTCTGCCACACTGGGTGTTTGTTAGCTTGTTTAAAACTGGTAAGGGTGATGGTGGGGGATAAGTGAGCCATGAAGTCAAGGATGATTTTTTGTTTGTAAATGTTGTGTTGTGAGCAAGTCACAATACAATTTGGAGGAGGAAGAGAAAGTTATTAAGGTTCTGTGACTGTAGCAGATTCAGGGGAAGGTCGTGGGGTGGGGGTAGCAAGATTGAGGCAGTGGTACGAGCAGTATAGTTTTGGCTAGCAGATGTCATTTTGTGATTCTACTGCTGTCTAGAATTGTAAAGCTGGTGATTAAGGCTGTGACGAGCGCAAAACACAACATAAAATTAGTGCTCGCCAATCAAAGATAGTATAGTTTAATTATCGTTTTCACAGAAAATGAATTTAAACAATGCTTAAGTAATTTCTAGCTTAACGATATTTAGGAAAATCAAAACTGGATTTGTAATAATTATGAACTACGTTTAACTACTAAAATAAACCAATTGACAATTGACAGCAAGGAATTAAAGATTTGCAGAGTGGTTTCTTATAAATGTGAGGAATAAGGGTTTGACAGGATAGGTGCAAGATAGCTATTTGGGATCTAACTCCAGATTAATTCACTATAATATTCTAATGATTCTCACGAATTCACTCGATGATTAGTTTAAATATGTAGCCAAGACTCCTCTCTCGATTAAATCTTAACTTTACGAGGTGAAACAGTATAAGCACTGTGAAGTATGCAAGAATACGTTAATGAATTGGTCCTTAGGAAAACATCTCTCGAATATTTTCCTAACTTGATTCAATCAACAATTCAACAAGCTCTTTCGATTACTTAAGAAAATTAATGAATTAAATCAAATAAAATAATGCAAAGATAACCACCAAGATATTCCTCTTTCGATTAAATAAACTGATGAATAAAAATTGCAACAATTCAAAACTCCATAAACGAATTCAAGCACGAACTAGAGTTAAAAATCAACAAATATTTATCAAACCACCATATCCGTCAAACCCTAAGGTAAACTACTCCATAATCATCGAGGATGTCATCACAAATATAATTAAAGAATAAGAAAACATCAATCTCACGTTACAATCCAAACTTTCTTATGAGATTGATGAAAGAATGATGGAATCTCGTGTCTTGTGACCGTCTATGCTCTCCCAAAGCTTTCAAGGTTAAAAGTCCCTTTTAAAATGTCTTTTTGTATATTTATACCCTATAGGAATGGGCCTAGGCGAAATTACCTTTTTCCAGCTGAAACAGGACAAATACTCTGAGAAAATTGCATAGGTGTGCCGCCCCATGCGGGGCGCTTGTGGGAAAGTCCAGAGAGCAAGTTTTGATAGATAGCAGCCAAAATGTACTGTTGCGCCGCCCCGCCCCATGCGGCGCAGTAGTGAGGGATTTCCAGAGTAAATCATTTTTTTCGTGTTTTGAGATCCAGACTTGGCTCCCGATCCCGGAACGTGATCCTGGGTTAATCACTTGGGTTTTTACTTAGACTTTAAAGCTTCAACTTGTTCAATTTAGCTCCCGAATATTATTTTAACTCGAAATCACTTCCTGTAAGGCATAAAATATATAATAAATGCAATACACTAACATTTAAGCTCAAACACAAGTAAAATACAGTAATTGAAGTTCAAACTATTACTAAAATACGTGATCTAGCCTACCATCAGGTTGTGAAACTCAAGTGGATATTTGTTGAGAATATATAGGCGTTAAGGAAGGAAGTGGTGATAATATAGGTAGTGATTGTGTTGGAGAGGAGACGTTTGAATTTCTAGAGACAACTATTAAGGATGGCAATGGGAGATAAGATTGGGTATCATTTTAATCAGGAAGAACAACATAGTATGTAGGTGAGCATGCAGATGAGACGGTATCTCTGAGAGCTCTGGTATTATCTGTATTTTGGATAAGTATATGGTTGAGTAATTCATTGATTATAGGGGGAGAAAAAATAGGAAATTTTATTGGGTTAGCTTCAGTTGGATTTTCATACGCAAAGGATTTAAAAGTTGAAGAAATACTTAAAAATATATTTTGATAAGGCTAATTATTTTCCAAAAATTTTACATCTCAATATAAATATATTTTGGAAGATTTCAAATCAAAATGTTGATGACAATGATGATTTTTTTAAATAACACAAGGTAGTGGCTGTGGCTTTAATTTACTTTTTGAATATGGTTTGAGCTAGAGATAACAGAGACATCCGGAAAATTTTAAGGAATTATAATTTGGATTTTGATAAAATAATATTTGGAAAGAAAATTTATTTTGTAAAAATGAGGTTGACAAGCGTTTATATGATAAATTGCATGTTGACCAACAAAGGACCAAAGAGTCGATAAAAGCAAAGTTTCATGAAGTAAAGTTCTTGTCGTTTCAATAAAATACATGTGACGTCTTTCGGCAAGGTCGACCCTTTGGAGCTGTATGCGGGAGATAAAAGATGTTCAATACCCTAGGTATGGATCAAGACTTTTATATTCGCCACCACCATCTATATAGATAGAGCGAACTTTCGTATTAAAATGATATTCAATTAATGCTTGAAACTTACTTTTATTTTTCAATGTAAAAAGCCAAGTATATTTGGTGTATATTATAATTTTTATCAATCCATAGAACCGGTGAAGGAACCCATAAATTATTAAATATTATTTAAAACAGTTTGGTACTTGATAACATAAGATGCTGAAAAAGATGGGGATGAGCCTTATTTGATGAGCCTGATATTGGGTGGGGGTGAGATTCTAACCCAGGATCTCTACTTGCTCTGATACCATAAAAGAACAAGAGTAAAGCACAAAAGCTTAATTATATTTATTGAATCAATGCAGCGTTTAAATACTGTAACGATCCGGCCGGTCATTTTGAGCTCTAGCGCGTCGTTCAGCAGTTTGAGGCCATGAGCAGCTTCACTTCAGATATTATGACTTGTGCGCACGGTCAGAATTGAATTCCGGGAAGTTCGGAGTTAATTTGGAAAGAAAATTCTCATTTCGGAAGTTTTAAGTTGAAAGAATTGACGAAGATTGGATTTTTGAGTAAACAACCTCAGAATCGGGATCTGAAAGTTCCAACGGGTTCGTATGATGATTTCGGACTTGGGCGTATGCCCAGATGGGGTTTTGGATGACACGGGAGCGTTTTGGCGCCTACTGTGGAAGTTAGCATTCTGGAAAAAAATTCATAAGTTTGGATTGAAGCGCATTTCAGTATTATCGATGTCCGTTTGGGATTCCGAGTCTGGGAATAGCTCAGTATGGTGATTCTGGTGTTGGAAGCGCGATCGGAAGCGAATTCGGAAGTCCGTAGGTCATTTTGAAGTCATTTGGCTAAAGATAGAAATTTGAAGGTTTTTGAGAAGTTTGACTAGAAGCGGACTTTTTGATATCGGGGTCGAATTCCGATTCCAAAAGTTGGAGTAGGTCCATAATGTTAAATATGACTTGTGTGCAAAATTTGAGGTCAATTGGATGTAATTTGATAGGTTTAAACATCGAAAGTTGAAGTTTGAAATTCTAATGTTCATAAAGCTTGGATTGGAGGTCGATTCATGATTTTGGCATTGTTTGATATGATTTGAGGCCTCAAGCAAGTCTGTAATGTGTTTTGGGACTGGTTGGTATGATTGGTTGGGGTCATGAGGTCCTCGGGTGGATTTCAGGTGGTTAACAGATCAAATTTGGAGTTTGAAGAAGAGATGAAGTTGCTGGTGTAACCGCACCTGTGAGTCTAGGGCCGCAGGTACGGAGCCGCAGAAGCGGCCCTATGGTCGCAGATGGGGTATTGGCAGAAGAGAGCTGGGACCGCAGATGCGGTCGTTTGGCCGCAGATGCAGGACCTCATCTGGGGTAGAAAGGGCGCAAAAGCGGAAATGGGGAGCCTGGAGGAAACCGCAGAAGCGGTAAGGTCTCTCGCACCTGCAAAACCGCATAAGCGGTCAAGGGACCGCAGTTGCGGAAAGTGCTGGAAGCAGTGGGTATTTTAAAAAAATTGATTCTTAAAGGGGTTCAAGAGAGGATTTTCATCATCAAAGATAAGGTAAGCTATCCCCACCTATCTTGAGTTAAATATATCGATTATGTATGGATTATAGCATGTAAATGGGTAGAAATTCGGGGGTTTGAGAATAACCTAGAAAATTGATATTATTGGAATTTGACCACGATTTTGGGTATGGAATTAAGAGAAAATCATATATTTGAGTTCGTGAGTTTATGGGTAAACTTTATCTTCGAAAAAGTTTGGAATCCGGACACGTGGGGCCGAGGGCGTATTCGTCAACTTTTCGATCGGGGTTAGAAATTGTTATAAATTGGATTATAATGAGTAATTGAACATATATTAATGGATTTGCATAATTATTGGCTAGTTTTGGAGCATTGTGCATCGATTCGAGTCTTTGGAAGAGCGTAGAATGCCTGTTATGGATCTTCGGAGCGAGGTGAGTCTCCTTTCTAACCGTGTAAGAGGGAATTGTCCTCATAGGTGAGGTAATTGGTTATGTGCTCTTACTTGTGGGGGCTACGCACGAACGAGGTGATGAGAGTCCGTGCGTAGCTACTATTATGTTATTGTCCGGGTAGTCTAGGACCCAAAAGCATGCTACACTTAGAATATTTGTAATATTATTGACATCTTGAATTGCTTAAATCACATCGAATTAGTAAATGAATTTCTAAACAGATTAAGCTACAATTTTCTTAAATCATTAAAAGAGAATTGGCTTTTATTGGAATAAACATTTACCGATAAACTCTTAATTGGTTGTTTGACTGTGTGTATCTATGTGTGCCCGCGTCGCATGTATGATTCGCGAGCGGGGTATTTGTTTATTTATGTTGATCGTGTCGCATATATGATGCACGAGCGGGGTAATAGATGCATCTATGGTTCGCGTCGTTCGACCCTCGGCAGTGCACATTTTACATTTCTGTTGGATCGGGTCGTACGACCTTGGCATGATTTGTGCATGCTTGTATTGATTGCCTTGAAACTTATTGAAGTTGTTGTTTCCACTTTCTGGCTTAAGAATATATGTTTAAATGATGAAAAAGAATTTGGAAATTTCCTATAAGAGAGAGAATTATTTACTTGCTTCAACCTATCGGATTATAATCATGTCTTAAAAAAATCCACGATTTAATATATTATTGATATAACATTATTGGACTACTAGTAAGTGTCGAAGTCAACCTCTCATCTCTACTTCTTCGAGATTAGACGGGATACTCATTGGGTCACGTTGTTTTCGTACTCATACTACACTTCGGTGCATTTTTGTTGCACAGGCACATACATCTCTAGTGGCCTAGTGAGCACAGCAGCATGGTTGATACAGAGACTTAGGTGAGCTGTATTTCCCGAGATGACCCGCAGCCAGCAAGTCTCTTTCATATTACTATATTTATTTTCTGTCCAATATTGTATTCCGGACGGTTGTTGTATTATATTATTTCTTAGAAATTGCTCATGCACTTGTGACACCGGGTTCTGGGATGTCAACGGGTTTATTCAAAAAAATTTAAAGTTGTTAAACGTGTCATTATTTATTAAGAGGAATTTACTATGTATTGTTCAAACTTATAAAATAAGTGATTTCGAAAGTATTTAAAACGAGAATTTAATTAAGTATTTTGGTTGGCTTGCCTGACAGCGGTGTCTGGCGCCATCATGACCCTTAGTGGATTTTGGATCGTGACAACATCGTATCAGAGCACTAGGTTCCCTAGGGTCTCACGAGTCATGAGCAAGCCTAGTAGAGTCTCGCGGATCGGTACGGAGATGTTTGTACTTATCTTCGGGAGGCTACAAGGCTGTTAGGAGTACTTCCCTTCTTGATTTCTCAACGTGCGATTTGATTCCTTGAGGCTTATGCCCTTGTTTCCTTCCTACTCAATCTTACGCGATGCGAACCGCTGGTTATAAATCAAGAATAGAAAGAGTGTAATGGTACCACGAATGTGGTACGGGGTGTTTCTCCTTGCGGGGTTGTTGAGCTATTATCGTTGCCTTGTGAAAGGATATTCTATTGTTTCAGCTCAGTAGCGGTACTTCTGAGAGCTCTGAGGCTAGGCACAAGTTGCCATGATGCTTATGAACGATTGTCGCGCAGTATTGATGTGATGGAAGGATACTTGCCTACGTGTCGGGTCAATGAACGACTTGAAGGGAGGTTTACTCATTGCATGATTTAGAGATTCGATATTTTATTCCCAACGGGAGAAAGGCAATCAGGCTAAGGATGTTCAGATTTAGGTTGATGGAGTAACAAGGCTTGGTATTTGCGAGCGTGGTGGGATTTTCTTCTATGATGAGGTGTCGTTGTCCTTATTGAATGTACTAGGTTCGCCGGTGTTATGATCTTCTACAATTCGCCTTCGGAGCAAGATATTGCAAGACAGTATTGAAGAAGCGACGGTCAGGGATTGCGAGGTGCGATGGTTCAGTATTTAGTCGATGTTTCTAATGTCGATGGCTAGAGAAAGATGATATCCAGAAAGGTTTAAAGTTAGTAGCGATTTGTGGGTTCAAGTGCTACGAAGGTAAGGCAATAAGTGAGCAGCAAACGATGATGAAAAACATGTGGGAAGTGTCAAGCGGTGGTTAAACCTTCTAGAAGGTCAAGTATAAGAAGCAAAGGTCGGATAGTCGATTAAAGGGGTGAGTTTTGCCAAAGTGGAAGAGTGGCGGAGTTGCATATGTGTCTGGTGGTAAGATGACTACACCCCTTAAGGAGGGTTTGGAGCGATTTGGGGATTTTAGTGATTGGCGATTAGGATCTACGGATTAATTTGAAGCATGGGCTATTATGCGGCAGGAGATTTGATATAACGGAAAGGATCTGCTTGAAATGAAGAGGGATACAATGTAACTTTGAATTGGAAGGATGTTGCTGCACATTAAATTGATGTCCACGAGGGATGAATGGACTCGTGCAGCTAGGGAGTGAGCTCGGGCTTAGGATAGGTTATTGATGTCATAGTGATTGTACCCGTGCAACAGCGTTGGGAGATGTCGGCACATAAATTCCACGGGTGGGTTATCTCCAGTGAGCAGATCGGCAGTCGCATGGTTGGCAAAGCTTATGCGAAGAATTTTATTGGTTATACAGCAAAGAGATCGGTCTTGCGAATGTGGTTAATGATTTAGAGTATAAAAAGGGGTTTTACGGAAAGATTCCGAGAATATTTACGGTTGATTGCGCATGGTTATGTCAAGAAAAGATAAGAAATCCTAGTGAATTCCAGAGTTGTGTAATAGTGGCTTCAAGCTAAGTGGTAGAGTCCCACCACCGATGATTGGGTTGTATGGTTATCTTCTTGTGAGGTTTCGGGTTATCGGCGTATTGGTAAGTTATTTCAGCTACGGGAAAATAGCATAAGTGATAATTTGAGTAAAGGAATTGTCAAAGGTGTGCTATGATTGGCCTTATTGGCTTATACTCAGACTTGGGGAAGGATTCAGGATTTATACCTTGTATAAGTGCGGGTTTTGAGGGAAGTGATTCTGCTGGGTGCTTCGTCGGGAGGGTATGCATGTGCTAGAAGAATCATGGAGTTGATTATATTCGGGGCCCAGTCACAGCGGGTGGCTCTCAACAATGGTCCTAGTGAATTCGAAGGGGTAAAGTATGGTGCCTAATGATTTCGAGCCTATAGGTACAATTAAGAATCAAGCTTTCGCAGTAGCTTATGAGAAGAGGCCCAGGATGTTCTATGATGTTTTGACTTGCAGTGTAGCATTTGGGAGGTATGAAATGGTTCGTGGGGTTTGAGACAACATGGTCTCGTGATTCAAGGTCACTGAGATGGGTGCGGATGGAGTGTGTTATGTGTTGAATGGAGTCATCATTATTTCTAAGACAATCGAGGGTAAATTGGAAGGACATAGATTGGTTAGCCATAGTTAAATTGGCATGTGGGCAGTAGTGATCAGTTCCTTCAGTATGATCAAGCTATGCAAGCGATTTGTGACGCTACGTGCGAGGCTTGTCAGCCACTTTAATTGATATTATTCAGAAACATTATACTGTTACGGTCTGCTATGTGTAAGCGGATCCCGGAAGGGCTATGGTGGCTTAGACCACTACTTTGAGATTTGCATATTCCACGGTTATGAGAATTCACCTGTGTGTTGCTATGGTTCCCCTAAAGTGAGTTAAGTGGAAAGTTTTTATATGATGAAGTGTTGATCTATTAGTGGTTCCGAAGTTATGATGAAACGTGTCCTATCGTATAATGGCATGTTGGGTACGATGAGTGGTATGGAATTGGAAGTTAGGATCAAGGTTGCAGTTCGGTGTTAACAAGGATGTCACGAGCTCGGATGAGCAGGAAAGGAGTTTCGATGCTTAAGGTAAGTTGGTATTGTCTTCAACGTCACCTGAGATTGGTGTTTTGTGAAAAAGGCTTTGCATCCTGGTTAAAGATTCTTGATCGCTTTTCAGCGTTAGTGCGGCCGGTGGTTTGGATGTACATACTCGTTATCTATTACGAAAGGTTGTGGGAGCGTGCCCCACGGGAAGGTTGTATAAGTGTGGCATGTAGTCACTTGATTGAATGAAGAGTTAAACTAAGTATGAAGATTGTAGTGATGTCGTTAAATTGAGAATTGATGCCTTGAGGGTACTCGGTCTATGAGGTTGTGGACTATAGAGGAGTACTCCAGTTGTGATGGTTGTTCTTGTGTGTTATGAGGAAAGGGGAGTTAGTATGGACCTTTAAAAGATTATTGGCCTAGTTTGGTACGATCAGGATTGACTTGAGGTCGGTGGATGGATTTAAATGTGAATATGGGCTCTATATCAGGCCAGATGTGTTCATTTCAACCAAGCGCTCCTTATGAAAGAGTAGTCGGGGTGTTATTTTGTTGTCAGCTATTTCATATAATGATGTATTGAGCCGTGTGAGTTGTGAGACGGCTTGTGAATTTCCTATGTGTTGAGGTTCCGCGTAAAGATGATGTTATGTGAACAGGATGGCTTTGAGATTCAGATCGTATACCGCACCTCAGTTGTGCTTGAGTTTTGTAGCTTATTGCGCTATACGTCTCCCTAGGGATGGAATTATGCACTTAGTGTGTTTGTGACCGATATTCGGTATTTTATTAAAAGGAGCAATCTAGCTCGGTGTGTATCTCCTTATGTGAGTTTTATGGGTGGATCGGGTGGCACGCCGCCATGGTTATGTTGTTTGGATCGGGTTGCGCGCTGCAACAGTGTGATGCTGAGTACAGTTCCCCATATCTATTTTTATGTGTTTGGTTTCCTATTTTTATGAGGAAAACTCATATTAGCTATGTGCCCGCGTCGCATGTATGATTCGCGAGCGGGGTGTTTGTTTAATTATGTTGACCGCGTCGCATGTATGATTCGTGAGCGATGTGTCTGTTTAGCATGTTAACCGCGTCAAATGTATGATTCGCGAGCGGTGTAATTGGATTTCCTTTTCAAAGTTTGATTTCCTTGGTATCGCGTTCGAATTGGTAGCCTATTGGCATATTGTGGCATCATATGAAACTTTTGGTCATGTCTGGGTGGCTTATTGCCTGAGCAGTTCGTACTAGGTGAGACGAGAGCATTAGATTTAGGATCAGTGCAATCTGATTATATGAAGTATATTAAGGAACTAAGATCATTATTTGTTTCAGGATAAGATGATGGTTCTTTTCGGAAATATAGACCCAATGATTTGTTGAATTCAGCAGTCGGTTATGAATTTCTACACACCTCTTATGTCGTGGCAGTATTGCAATAGTTGGAACAAGACTTATATATATATCATGAGGTGCATTGCGAGCATTAGATTCGGGAAATGTTGGTTATTACGCTCAGAGAATGTTATTGTGGTTCTGTGAATAAAGCGGTGCAAGGTGTGAAATTAGCAAGGGTATGCAGTCATATTCTGGTACATCGCGTGGTGATTGATACGGTGTTTGTATGTTAGAAACAGGTCTGACCGAGAATTCCGGATGTTGGAATTGGGCTCTAAGGCTTATCTGCATAAGTGAAAAAGAGAATATCTTTAGATTTGCTTGAGCCGATGTGCTCAACTAAGTTGTGGTAGCACGGGTAGGTACACAAGGTGTGTAACTATGATTTCAGACAACTCCAGCGCAGTTCTTAGCATGTTCGAAGATGGACATATGTTTAAGTGGGAGAGAATGTAATGGCCCGCCCGGTCGTTTTGAGCTCTAGCACGTCGTTCAGCAGTTTGAGGCCATGATCAGCTTCACTTCAGGTATTATGACGTGCGCACGGTCATAATTGAATTCCGGGAAGTTCGGAGTTGATTTGGAAAGAAAATTCTCATTTCGGAAGCTTTAAGTTGAAAGAATTAACTAAGATTGGATTTTTGAGTAAACAACCTCGGAATCGGGATCTGAAGGTTCCAATAGGTTCATATGATAATTTCGGACTTGGGCATATGCCCGGATCGCGTTTTGGATGACTCGGGAGCATTTTGGCGCCTATTGTGGAAGTTAACATTTTGGAAGAAATTTTATAAGTTTGGATTGAAGCGCATTTCAGTGTTATCGATGTTCGGTTGGGATTACGAGTCTGGGAATAGCTCCGTATGGTGATTCTAGTATTGGGAGCGCGATCGGAAGCGAATTCGGAGGTCCGTAGGTCATTTTGAAGTCATTTGGCTAAAGATAGAAATTTGAAGGTTTTTGAGAAGTTTGACCGGAAGTGGACTTTTTGATATCGGGGGTCGGATTCCGATTTCGAAAGTTAGAGTAGGTCTGTAATGTCAAATATGACTTGTGTGCAAAATTTGAGGTCAATCGGACGTAATTTGATAGGTTTAAACATCGAAAGTTGAAGTTTAAAATTCTAAAGTTCATAAAGCTTGGATTGGAGGTCGATTCATGATTTTGGCATTGTTTGATATGATTTGAGACCTCGAGCTAGTCCGTAATGTGTTTTGGGACTGGTTGGTATGATTAGTTGAGGTCCCGAGGGCCTCGGGTGGATTCCGGGTGGTTAACGGATCGAATTTGGAGTTTGAAGAAGAGCTAAAGTTGCTGGTGTAACCGCACCTGCGAGTCTAGGGCCGCAGGTGCGGAGCCGCAGAAGCGGCCCTATGATCGCAGATGGGGTATTGGCGGAAGAGAGTTGGGACCGCAGATGCGGTCGTTTGGCCGCAGATGCGGTAGAGAGGGCGCAGAAGCGGAAAGGGGGAGCATGGAGGAAACCGCAGAAGCGGTAGGGTCTCTCGCACCTGCGAAACCGCATAAGCGGTCAAGGGACCGCAGGTGCGGAAAGTGCTGGAGGTAGTGGGTGTTTTAAAAAAAACAGGATTTGGCTCATTTTTTTCATTTTCTTTTCTTGGATTGGGCGATTCTTAGAGGGGTTCAAGAGAGGATTTTCATCATCAACGATAAGGTATGCTATCCCCACCTATCTTGATTTAAATATATCGATTATGTATGGATTCTAGCATGTAAATGGGTAGAAATTCGGGGGGTTTGAGGAAAACCTAAAAATTGATAATATTGGAATTTGGCCACGATTTTGGGTATAGAATTAAGAGAAAATCATATATTTGAGTTCGTGAGTTCATGGGTAAACTTTGAAAAAGTTTGGAATCCGGGCATGTGGGCCCGATGGTGTATTCGTCAACTATCGAGGTTAGAAACTTTTATAAATTGGACTGTAATGAGTAATTGAACATATATTAATGGATTTGCATAATTATTGGCTAGTTTTGGAGCATTGTGCATCGATTCGAGTTTCGGAAGAGCGTAGAATGTCGGTTATGGATCTTCGGAGCGAGGTGAGCCTCCTTTCTAACCTTGTAAGAGGGAATTGTCTCCATAGGTGAGGTAATTGATTATGTGCTCCTATTTGTGGGGGCTCCGCACGCACGAGGTGACAAGAGTCCGTGCGTAGCTACTATTATGTTATTGTTCGGGTAGTCTAGGATCCAAAATCATGCTATACTTGAATTATTTTTAATATTATTGACATCTTGAATTGCTTAAATCACATCGAATTAGTAAATGAATTTCTAAACAGATTAAGCTTCAATTTTCTTAAATCATTAAAAGAGAATTGGCTTTTATTGGAATAAACATTTCCCGATAAACTCTTAATTGGCTATTTGACTGTGTGTATCTATGTGTGCCCGCGTCGCATGTATGATTCGCGAGCGGGGTATTTATTTATTTATGTTGACCGCGTCGCATGTACGATACGCGAGCGGGGTAATAGATGTATCTATGGTTCGCGTCATTCGACCCTCGGCAATGCGCATTTTACATTTCTGTTGGATCGGATCGTACGACATCGGCATGATTTGCGCATGCTTGTATTGCTTGCCTTGAAACTTATTGAAGTTGTTGTTGCCCCTTTCTGGCTTAAGAATATATGTTTAAATGATGAAAAAGAATTTGGAAATTTCCTATAAAAGAGAGAATTGTTTACTTGCTTCAACCTATCGGATTATAATCATGACTTAAAAAATCCACGATTTAATATATTATTGATATGACATTATTGGACCACTAGTAAGTATCGAAATCGACCTCTCGTCTCTACTTCTTCGAGATTAGACAAGATACTTATTGGGTACACGTTATTTTCGTACTCATACTACACTTCTGTGCATTTTTGTTGCACATGCACATGCATCTCTAGTGGTCTAGTGAGCGCAGCAGCATGGTTGATACGGAGACTTAGGTGAGTTGCATTTCCCGAGACGACCCGCAGCCAACAAGTCTCTTTCAGAATACTGTATTTATTTTCTCCAATATTGTATTCCGGACAGTTTTTGTATTACATTATTTCTTAGAAATTGCTCATGCACTTGTGACACCGGGTTCTGGAATATCTATGGGTTTATTCAAAAAATTTAAAAGTTGTCAAATGTTTCATTTTTTATTTAGAGGAATTTACTATATATTGTTCAAACTTATAAAAGAAGTGATTTCAGAAGTATTTAAAACGAGAATTTAATTAAGTATTTTGGTTGGCTTGCCTGATAGCAGTGTCCGGTGCCATCACGACCCTTAGTGGATTTTGGGTCGTGACAAATACAATAATGAAATAAACACTTCCCTAACCTAACTCTTCTGGAAGAGGAGAAGTAAACTACTTGCTAAACAAACTCCTTGAATAAAGGAATTTATTTTAGAGAAATAAAGGAATAATAAAATCCAAATTACTGGCTGAAAAACTGATCAAAGCAGTAATCTAAACATAGTAAACTGGTAGTTAACTTGTGCTCTAATAACTAGAAAATGACTTTCTTGAAAAAAAAATAGTTTTTCAAAAAAGTACTTACCGTATGGTTCGGGTTGAAAACAGATAATAAAAAACGGATCTGACCCGACCCATATTTAATACGAATAAAAAACGGGTTAACCGGCGGATAATATGGATAACCATATTATCCATGACTTCTTACATATGATCACTTTTGGGAGAATTCTTAGTCTCCCTAACTTGAGGAACCCCTAATTTGAGGCTTTACAAATGTAAAAGTTAGACCCATTAGTTATCCATTGGTTATCCATTTTCTAAATGGATAATATGGTTCTTATCCATATTTGACCCGTTTTTAAATAGTTTATTAACCAACCCATTTTTTAATGAATAATATGGGTGGTTAACTATTTTCTTTGAACCATTTTGTCACCCATAATTATACGAAATACATCATCCTAAAGTTTTCTGCCTTTTCCAGTGTTTGCCACCAGTATACAAAACTTGGTGGAGCAAAAGAGAAGGCAAGAGAAAGATAAAGAGGAAGCATATGAGCTACTGAAAGTTCTGGAATCTGGACAATGAACTCAAGGGACAAGAAGTTCTTTGGCGAAGAAAAAATCGGATTTGTTGACATAGTAGTAAATTTCATTGGATTTTAAGACTTTAGCTTTGTTTGAAACTAGAATTCATATAATCATCTCAATTCCTATAAATTGTTGTTCGTTATCTTCATTAAAACATTGATGAAGATTTTACAAGGCAGCCATATACTGTGCACAAATTGAAAACTTTGTTGTACTATTGAGAATAGAAACTCTCTCCCTTAGAACTTAGAAGATTTATTTTTTGTTTGGGTATATCGAACTTTCTTCGCCTTTTTATATGGCTCTGAGGCATGCCTTTCAAGTGGTTCTTCACCGGCTAAGATTTAATACCAAAAGTGATCCTAGGTGGAGTTAATTGTCTGTTAATTTCTTTGGGGAGAATTAGAATCACTCACATTATATATATAATTGATAAGTTGGATATACAAGAACTAAAATCAGAATATAGAATAACAGGACTAAATGGGAGTTTTTGGCCAATACTGTCCTTTATCTTTGAGGTAGGTCTATTTTGGTCCCTCAAATATAACCTGAGCATATTTAATCCCTTAAGTATGCTAAAGTGAGCATCTTTAGTCCCTTATCTTTAAGGGTAGGCCTATTTTGGTCCCTCAAATTATAACCCTGAGCATATTTAGTCCCTTAAGTATGTTAAAATGGAGCACTTTTAGTCTCATTGACAGAATGAGTTCAAAAACTAACGATGTTAATCAACTCTGATTCATGAAGCAAATCTTCAACTTTGAAGCAAAAGATTTCCTCTCCTTTTATTGGATAACGCAAATTATCATTTTAATTCTTCATTTTTAGATAGTGTCTTCTAAAATTTTGACCTGGAAAATGTATAAAATTTATATATTATTTTGTATATATATACATTTTGTATGTTAATACACAAAAATTATACAAATTTTATATACTTTTTCGGCTACCAGATGTAAATAATTTCTAGCTCAAGCTAAAAGTGAGAATACAATCTGGTTATTCGTTTGCTTCAATAATATGCCTAGAAGTGATATGGGCAGCTCTAATTTTTTCAAATTTTAACTTATCTTTTTGGAAAATCAACCGAAATTTTTAGAAGTAAAAGTTTCAGAGTTAAAATCTTAAATTTGTCAGCTCTGTACTATTATTGGGTGTTGGTTTATAAAATATTTTCGATAAGTAAATTAAAAGGACGATGAGTGCCGAAACCAACCTCGTAATTGATATTGGATGATTATGTCAGTGAGACTAAAGGTGCTCCACTTTAGCATACTTAAGGGACTAAATATGCTCAGGGTTATATTTAAGGGATCAAAATAGACCTACCATCAAAGATAAGGGACTAAAGGTGTTCCACTTTAGCATACTTAAGAGACTAAATATGCTCAAAGTTATATTTGAAAGACCAAAATAGACCTACCATCAAAGATAATGGACAATATTAGTCAAAAACTCGACTAAATGGATTATTTGCCGAACTAAAATGTGACTATGGGTTTGGAAAACTTTTTTCAAATCCAAAAGTATCTAAAGAGGAATAAAAGCATATCCGAATATGTTTTAGTTCAATGTCTTGATGGACTTATTTGTTGTAAATTATTCATTTTAAATATTATAGTTTAGTTTTTTAGTCCAATCGAAATTATATTTGAAGACCTTTCTATAAGAAGCCAAATCCAAACGTAAGAAGACGACAACCGCAAACGATTCATAGGGCCTAAGGAGCTGAATACGTCAGCATTGAAAATAACATCGTTGTCCCAGCTGCTAAAAATCCAGGCTCCAAGCAATCTTTACATTAATAAACAAGTCTGTGTGTCTAGAAACTTTCAAAAGTAGCCAGCAATAATTAATGAATAGAAGCTTCCACGACTTGGTAATAAGTTGTCACCGCAATTCAGCAAATGCAACCATTGTATCAATCAACTTCAAGTGTCAAACAAGAAATAAATTTGATTGGTGCCTAGGAAATTTCTTTATGATTTTTCAAGCTATAAAAGAACACCAAGATCAATTCATACCACCATAACAAAATCTTTTAACATAATAACAGTTGTGAGAGTTGGAAATTGTAAGAGTATGTCAGGAGTGAAGTTGCTTGGACATAGTGGGAGCCCTTTTAGTCGCAGAGTTGAATGGGCTCTGAATATTAAGGGCATAGAATATGAGTTGATAGAAGAAGATTTACAGAACAAGAGCCCTCTGCTTCTTCAATCGAACCCTGTTCATAAGAAGATCCCTGTGCTGTTGCACAATGGCAAGCCCATTGCTGAGTCACTTGTAATTGTTTAATATATTGATGACACATTTGATGGCCCTTCCACTTTACCTAAAGACCCTTGTGACAGAGCAGTTGCACGTTTCTGGGCTAAGTTCCTCCACGAGAAAGTAAGTCGAATTCCCTTGCTCTATGTTGCTACATACATTTACACCTTGGTAATGTCATAATGTGCTGAGAGAATGGATTGTTTTCTATGTATATGATTTAGAATCATTCTTACCTCCATTAGCTTTTAGGTATTATTAACAGCGGGTTGCCACTAAGACAATTTTTTCAAATTAGACCCATGATTAGGGGTGTACGTGGGTCGGGTTGGTTCAAATTTTTTTAGTTATCAAACCAAACTAATGGCGTCGGGTTTTTAAATCTCTAAATCAAATCAAACCAACCAAGTCGGGTTTTTCAATCCCGGATTTCCTCGGGTTTTCATATTTCCAATAAAGTCTTTATAGCACAAAATATATAACTTGTGCTCGAAATATTTCTTTAGTCCTAGTATGATACAATTAAATAATATATTTTCAAGAAAATAACACAATAGTATGAGATGAGTCATAGCATTGAACTAAGATATTCAATAACAAAGATAATAAAATAGCATAAAACAAATATTGCTAATTAATAATCCATGATAAAAATGAACATAATCTAAAAGTATCATATAAGTCATGCTAAAATAATTACATCTAATAAGTACTATTAATTACATGACTAAGCTTTGAGGAAAAAGATAAACGAAGTACATCCAGTAATTCTGGCTAAAATAGATATCCAGCACTATTATCATTTCTAGTATTGAATTGAATTTATTTTGTTAGTATTAGTATTGATTTGAATTGTATTTAAGTTACTATATTTATGGGCTATAAAACTTATTGGACCATTCAAAATTGTTAAGTCCAAGTTTGAAATAGTACATTAAAAGATAAAATTGTGAGAAAGTTTAAGAAATATTTATAAATTACATTATAATAAATATTTATATATAAAAAATATTTTTTAAAATTACAAATGTAATATTGGATTGGTTTGGCTTTTGACTTTTTTTTTGTTAAAACCAAACCAAACCAAACCAATTACGGCCGGGTTTTTTTTCAATACCAAACCACATCGAATTTTTTTTTCTCGATTGAACTCGTATTATCAATTGGGTGCGATTTATCAATTTTTTTGGTACACCCTTACACATGATAAAGGGAAACGTGTTATACTAAGTGATGATAGGCTATAATTGCGTATTTTAGTCGCTTATTACACTCTAATTTACTGTACTTTAATTGAGTTTGAGCTTTAATCGCTAGTGTTTTACACTAATTATGTGTTTTATGCCTTGTAGGAGTGATTCCGTGCTATGTAGGTATTATGGAATGAATTCAAGTGATTTGGAGCTTTGAAGTCTGAGTAAAAGCCCAAGGAATTAAGCCGAGATCGAGTTGAGGGATCAACAGATGATAGTTAAGAACGAAACAAAGAATCGAGCGGGCATACAATGCATTGTATAGTAAAATGCACATAACTTTTCACTCAGAACTCTGTTTGGGCTCCACAATATATCGTTGGAAAGCTATTTGGAAGGGCTACAACTTTTATGTTTTGTGATGTCGTAAATTCCCAATACAGCGATGCATGGTGCGCCGTGCCTGTGAAAATTTCCTGCAGCCTGTCAGAATCGGCAATCTGAACTTTTCCACTGCCGCACCGCATGGTGCGTCGCACCATGCGGTGCGATAGTGCAAATTTTACAGAGTGGTTGTCTTATTTCGCGTGGGCAAAGGTATTTTCGTCTGGGCCCAACCCTACTTGGTATAAATACATGTAAAAACGCTATTTTGAGGAGGTTGGACAGATTTGAGACACATATTCGACCTAAGGAGGCAGAGACACAATAGGAGCAAGGCGGGAAATTCTTCTACGAGTTTATCCTTCCTCTTCCTATTTTTCATTGTTGGTTATGACTTTTAGTATTGTAGTTTTACATACTATTATGAATAGCTAATTTGTTATCTAGGGTTTTGATGGAACCTTTTATAGGATAAATTCTTGTTATGTTTTTACATAACTGAGTCGTACTATAATCTCTGTTTGTTCAACTACGTTCTTGTTGTAGTTAATTGATAGGATCCTCAATTATTTGTGCCTATTTAGTATGTATTACTCGGGAGAGAGTGCATATTTAGATAGTTGTTGAACAACATCACTCCCGACATATGTGAGGAATCAATAACCAAGGGTTTAAAGGTGAGATTATGGATAACGAAACCTTGGGTGCGATCTAAGTGAGCTATAATTAAAGCCAGCTAGCGTAACTCAGGAGAGTATGTCTAGTAAATTTTCGTAATTACTCGGGAGAGAATTACAACACGCAGAGCGCTCATGATCGATAGAGAATACTTAGGCGAAATTATAGAAGACATAGCGGGAAGGATTCCGACAATTGGGAAAATCATAACTTTAGACCTCCTTAATATTTTCTCCAACAAGTTGTACCTTTAGTTGTTAATCTACTAATTTAATTATTTAGTTAATTAGATATAAGAATCTTAATATTTATAACTTAGGAATTGTTCGAGCTTGTCTTCTTAGCAATATTGAACAGTTGTAGCTAAGCCTTAGTTCTTTGTGAGATTCGACTCCGGACTTGTAAACCGAATTGTATTTGCAATGACCTCTTAGTCCTTTTTATAAGGCATAGTTGGGCATGATCAAATTTTGGCATCGTTGCCGGGGACTTAACGGTGTAGTTGTAGTTGTACATATTGCTAGGTTTCAAGTTTGAACTTTTATTTTAATTTTTTTAGTATTTGATTTTTTTATTTTAGTTTTATTTGTTTATTTGAGAAACATGGCATCACGGAATTATGAGAATTTTGATGTTGGTAATTCTACTTTTAATCATCCTTATGCATATTGTGAAGAAAACCACCCAGGCAAAATTATCAAAATATTCCCGAGAGCGAGTTATGTGCACCAACTCAATCTTATGTGTGGAATGTGTGTGATATGTGTGGTGGTCAAGATGGTCGCTTTCACGGTTGTGCTTATATTTCTTACCTTCCCCCAACCCCTTACTTTGATGGTTCTTCTTTTTCTAGTGAAGTTAATAGGAATAAAAAACCTAGGGAAGCTGACCTAAAGAAGATCGAAGATATGTTAAAGTGCATTTTGGAACAACATAGTAAATTACAACTGCAGATAGAAAGGCAGGAGGAAACTATTCACAACTTGAAAGTTCATATGAGTCAACTGGTTGAAGTTTTTAATGCTCAACAAGCCAATATTGTGAATAGTATCCAAGAAGAGCGTGAATTAGATACAAAAATTAAGGAGCTAGAGGAGAAGGCCAAAGTAAAACACCAACAATCAATCAAACTAAAATGTGAGGATGCCGATATCGTAGAAGAGATACTAGAGTCAACTAAGGATATTGAGAATACATATTTAGTTGACTCTGTTGTCATTAGTGTTGAGAATGTAGACAGTCCCAATGTTCATGTAGTTGAGCGCATTGGTCCACACTCCAAGCATTTTTTCACATTGTGTTTGGATGATGATATGGAAATAGAGTCGTCCGAGCCACTTGAGGAGTCAATGAATGAGGAACAAAATGCTTACATTCTGGAATTCTTCTTGCTAGAAAGTCGGGATTACACACCTCATCCAAAGGCCAAGAAGTGCAGAATACTACATTATTTTATTGGGCTAGTCAAATTCGTTCTACCACCCCAGGAGCATGATCACAGAGCAGAATCAAAACCTGGGGTCCAATTCATAAGTTCAAAGTGGAGGTAAAAAGTGATTCACGTCGTGTCGCGGCGTTAAATCAAGCGCTTGTTGGGAGATAACCCAGCTTTACTGCTTTGTTTTTTGTATTATATTATTTGTGTTGCGTCGATTTTTGAGTTTCTAGGACCATGGAAAACAAAGTTATTAGAAAGATGCAACAACAAACCAGATGGTTAGAACTAAGTGTGAGGTACCCGCACGAAGGACCAAACCCGGGAGAAGTTTGAGTACCCCATGAGCTACTAATGCGTCAGCCTTTGGCCTACCAGGGAGTTTCTTTTACCCTCTTATTAGTATAGTGTGCATTGGGGACAATGCACAATTTTAAGTGTGGGGTGAGGAGATTGTCTATGTGACTTTCTATGTTATTTTAGTTATGTTCGTTTAATTGAATATTTTCTTTAAATAGTAAAGATTAGACTTTTTCCGACGATGGATATCCTAGACAATTTTCTTGAGGGATTTAAGTCTAAAGAAAAAAGTACAAAAACATTTCTTTGTAGCTAGTGTAGTAATTCCCCCTTGGTTTTTCTTTGTGCCGCAGTTCTTTTCCAAGGATTTTGTTTGAACCGGGTGTAGTTAGTTTTTTGTTTTTTTGGAGTAGGAGCCATTGTGTTGTGTTTTGAAATGAAGCAATATCTCTTGACTTTGTTATGCCTTGAGAATAGTGAGTACTTTGGTTGTGACGCTTAGGCTCAGTTTTTGACTCTTGTATAAGTATCTTAAATTATATGATTTTAACTTTGCTTAACTACTTTGACTATAGTGTCTTGATGAATCCAATCCTGAGTGAATTATATGTCATGTGTTTGTAAGGTTTTGCGTTATTCAGTGCATTGCATTCGATGTCTAGAACTTGCCCCGTGTGTTTGCAAAGCAAAATAGTAGTTTTGTTCAGTCTTGGAAGTGATATAGGCGTTTCTTTGTTGAACCACATATGTATATTTTACCCGCCTAATTGTTATGTATCGTAGTTAACCTCTTTGAGCCTATAATCTTGTTTTTTTGGCAACCACATTACAAGTCTTACCCATTTGTTTGAATTAACCATCTTTTTGAACCTTTTCACCTCTCATGAGCACTTGAATTGTTATGAACTTTTTAAAAGTTAAAGTGTAGGGTGGTTGGTTTGGATTTTGAGTGGAACTAATGAAATAAGGAGAAAGGTGCACTGTTTTAAAAAAAAGTAAGAGCCACTTGAATTGAAAAAGAAAGAAAAGAAAAAAAATAGTTGTATTGTTGTGAAGAATATTCCTTGTGGTGGTGGCTTTTGACGTAATTGTGCTTAAAGAAGTATGGAGTTAATATACATTGATGTGAATGTAGAGTTTTGGTTTGACATAAGTGGGGTTTTAAATGTTAAATGTATGTATTAAAGTGATTAGGGAGGTGTAGTCACTTGTATATCTAAATGTATCCTATCCATCCCTCAGCCTACATTACAACCAAATAAAGTCTTACTTGATCCTAGACTGAATAATCTCAATTAGAGTAGTACACTACGGGCAAGCCTATGGTGCATCTTTTGTGGCATATGAATGTTGTTTCTGAGAGTGAGTAAATTCTTTCTATCTTGAGTTCCTAATGGTTCTTAACTTTTATATTGTGTGGAACTACTATCTTTTATTGTGTGAGGGCACTTGATTCATGAAGGAAATGTAATATCAGTGACCTCTATGTTAGAATAAGTGGGTGAGTTGTGAATAATGCGTGGTACTTGTGAGTCAAATCTTGAGGTGAAGATGTTACACTTTTGTGCATATTCTATTTTAAATATTCTTGGTGTGATGAGTTCGGGAAATTGCTTAAAAAGGTCGTGTCTATATAAAGTGTAGTTTCATTGCTCGAGGACGAGCAACGGTTTAAGTGTGGGGTGTTGATGATCGGCTATAATTGCATATTTTAGTCGCTTATTACACTCTAATTTACTACACTTTAATTGAGTTTGAGCTTTAATCGCTAGTGTTTTGCACTAGTTATGTGTTTTATGCCTTGTAGGAGTGATTCCGAGCTGTGAAGATATTATGGAATGAATTCAAGTGATTTGGAGCTTTGAAGTCTGAGTAAAAGCCCAAGGAATTAAGCTTGGATCGTGTTGGGGGATCAACAGATGATAGTTAAGAACGAAACAAAGAATCAAGCGGGCATACGATGCATTGTCTAGTAAAATGCACATAACTTTTCACTCAGAACTCCATTTGGGCTCCAAAGTATATCGTTGGAAAACTATTTGAAAGGGATAAAACTTTCATGTTTTGCATTTTTGCAAATTCCCGCTATTGCAGCGCGCAGTGCAACACGCCAGTGGAAATTTCCTGCAGCCTGTCAGAATCAGCAATCTGAACTTTCTCACTGCTGCACCGCATGGTGCGTCGCCCCATGCAGCGCGATAGTGCAAATTTTACAGAGTGGTTGTCCTATTTCGCACTGGAGAAGGTATTTTTGTTTGGGCCCGACCCTACTTGGTATAAATACATGTAAAAACGCTATTCAGGAGGTTGGACAGATTTGAGACACAGATTCGACCTAAGGAGGCACAGACACAATAGGACCAAGGCGGGGAATTCTTCTACGAGTTTTTCCTTCCTATTCCTATTTTTCATTGTTGGTTATGACTTTTAGTATTGTAGTTTTACATACTATTATGAATAGCTAATTTGTTATCTAGGGTTTTGATGGAACCTTTTGTAGGATAAATTCTTATTATGTTTTTATATAATTGAGCCGTAGTATAATCTCTATTTGTTCAACTATGTTCTTGTTGTAGTTAATTGATAGAATACTCAATTAGTTGTGCCTATTTAGTATGTATTACTCGGGAGAGAGTGCATATTTAGGTAGTTGTTGAACAATATCACTCCCGACGTATGTGAGGAATCAATAACCAAGGGTTTAAAGGTGGGATTAGGGATAACGAAACCTTGGGTGCGATCTAAGTGAGTTGTAATTAAAGTCAGCTAGCATAACTCGGGAGAGTATGTCTAGTAAATTGTCGTAATTACTCGGGAGAGAACTACAACACGCAAAGCGCTCATGATCGGTAGAGAATACTTAGGCGAAATTATAGAAGACATAGCGGGAATGATTCCGACAATTGGAAAAATCATAACTCTAGACCTCCTTAATCTTTTCTCCAACCCGTAGTATCTTTAGTTGTTAATCTACTAATTTAATTATTTAGTTAATTAGGTGTACATATTGCTAGGTTTCAAGTTTGAACTTTTATTTTAATTTTTTTAGTATTTGATTTTTTTATTTTAGTTTTATTTGTTTATTTGAGAAACATGGCATCACGGAATTATGAGAATTTTGATGTTGGTAATTCTACTTTTAATCATCCTTATGCATATTGTGAAGAAAACCACCCAGGCAAAATTATCAAAATATTCCCGAGAGCGAGTTATGTGCACCAACTCAATCTTATGTGTGGAATGTGTGTGATATGTGTGGTGGTCAAGATGGTCGCTTTCACGGTTGTGCTTATATTTCTTACCTTCCCCCAACCCCTTACTTTGATGGTTCTTCTTTTTCTAGTGAAGTTAATAGGAATAAAAAACCTAGGGAAGCTGACCTAAAGAAGATCGAAGATATGTTAAAGTGCATTTTGGAACAACATAGTAAATTACAACTGCAGATAGAAAGGCAGGAGGAAACTATTCACAACTTGAAAGTTCATATGAGTCAACTGGTTGAAGTTTTTAATGCTCAACAAGCCAATATTGTGAATAGTATCCAAGAAGAGCGTGAATTAGATACAAAAATTAAGGAGCTAGAGGAGAAGGCCAAAGTAAAACACCAACAATCAATCAAACTAAAATGTGAGGATGCCGATATCGTAGAAGAGATACTAGAGTCAACTAAGGATATTGAGAATACATATTTAGTTGACTCTGTTGTCATTAGTGTTGAGAATGTAGACAGTCCCAATGTTCATGTAGTTGAGCGCATTGGTCCACACTCCAAGCATTTTTTCACATTGTGTTTGGATGATGATATGGAAATAGAGTCGTCCGAGCCACTTGAGGAGTCAATGAATGAGGAACAAAATGCTTACATTCTGGAATTCTTCTTGCTAGAAAGTCGGGATTACACACCTCATCCAAAGGCCGAGAAGTGCAGAATACTACATTATTTTATTGGGCTAGTCAAATTCGTTCTACCACCCCAGGAGCATGATTACAGAGCAGAATCAAAATTTGGGGTCCAATTCATAAGTTCAAAGTGGAGGCAAAAAGTGATTCGCGTCGTGCCGCGACATTAAATCAAGCGCTTATTGGGAGGCAACCCAACTTTACTGCTTTGTTCTTTTTATTGTATTATTTGTGTTATGTCGATTTTTGAGCTTCTAGGACCATGGAAAATAAAGTTATTGGAAAGATGCAACAGCAAACCAGATGGTTGGAACTAAGTGTGAGGTACCCGTGTCACACCTCCTTTTTACTACCCCCGGAAGGGTATAAGTGAGTTTTTCCAATTTAAGTGACAATCGAAACAGGATTATTTTTATTTAAAATTCAGAGTCGTCATTTGGGATAATTTGTGGTGTCCCAAGTCACCGATTTTAAATCCCTAATCGAGGAAAGATTGACTCTATTCTATAGTCCGCGAATAAAGAAATCCGGGTAAGGAATTTTGTTAACCCGGAAGAAGGTGTCCGGCATTCCCGGATTCCGTGGTTTTAGTACGGTTGCTCAACTGTTATTATTGGCCTATTATCTGATTTTAATACATGTTTAGACCTATGTACATTTATACTTTTGAAAACCACTTTTACTTATTTAAAGAATTAATTCAAGGTTATTTAAAACATATCGCAAGCCACGCCACATGAAATGCACCTGTGGTTCACGACACGTTCTATTTAACCTTGTTGGAAATTAGAACCGAGCCACATGAAATGTACCCCCGGGCTTTAGTAATAACTGTGATAATTATAATTAATGCACTTAAAGTAAACTACGAGCATTTGTCATCTTTATATCTAAATTAATACAAGGACCATGTAAAATTAAATTGTGGATAGCACACCTCGGACTATATGAACTAAATTTAAACTAGCGGCCTATAAAAACCAACTTTATTATTAAGAAAGTTTGATCAAAATTTTCAATTCCTAAACCTAAAACCTAACCAAGATAAAAGAAAAATCCCACGCCCCCAAAATTTGTGGTCGGAGCGTTCGGCTGCTGCTTCTCCTTTAATCCCAGTGTGTTTTTGTTAATGAAGATAGTGAAGAAGCAGGACAGACGGGTCACGGGAGAGTCTGTTCGTTTGGTTTTTCAATTGGAGAAACAGATGAACGATGGGGATTCTTGGGGTGGCGATCCAAAAAAGTGTTCTGCGGCGCTGCTGATTCTTAGGAGTCTCTAGGTTTTTAGGCGTATTTTTTTGTCTCTTTTAGCTGATAGGCGTTAGGTTTATGTAGGTCTAGAGTCTTTATATTTTGTGTTTTTTGCTAATTAGTCCCTAGGTCTTTTTTGTGTACTAGGTCTCTAGGTTTTTTAAGAAAGGTGTTAAGGGTATTGGGCTAGAAATTTGGGCTTTTATGATTAGCTTTGCTTAAAATTAGCTTAATTAACTAAAAATCTATCCATATAGAAATATTACCAAAAATATTAATTAACCCTACTTAAGTAAAAATAATTTTTAAAATAATTGCCCGTTAAAACAAAATTATTTTTTGGTATATTTTCAAGATTAAATATGACTACAAAACATTAATGATTCTATTTTTGTAATTTTCGTTTCTTATAATAAAATAAAAGTAAAATAGTAAAAATGAGTTGGAATAACTATATTAGGCCTAAATTAAATATTTACGTACTAAAATATGAAAAATCTTGAGGAGGGTAAAAAATCACATGTCTACAACCCGCACGAAGGACCAAGCCCGGGAGAAGTCTGAGTACCCCATGAGCTGCTAGTGCTTCGGCCTTTGACCTACCAGAGAGTTTCTTTTACCCTCTTATTAGTATGGTGTGCATTAGGGACAATGCACAATTTTAAATGTGGGGTGAGGAGATTGTGTGGGTGACTTTCTATGCTATTTTAGTTATGTTAGTTTAATTGAATATTTTTTAAATAGTAAAGATTGGACTTTTCCCGACGATGGATATCCTAGACAATTTTCTTGAGGGATTTAAGTCTCAAGAAAAAAGGACAAAAATATTTTCTTTGTAGGTAGTGTAGTAATTCCCCCTTGGTTTTTCTTTGTGCCGCAGTTCTTTTTCAAGGGTTTTGTTTGAACAGGGTGTAGTTAGTTTTTTGTTTTTTTGGAGTAGGAGTCATTGTGTTGTATTTTGAAATGAAGCAATATCTCTTAACTTTGTTATGCCTTGAGAATAGTGAGTACTTTGGTTGCGACGCTTAGGCTCAGTTTTGACTCTTGTATAAGTATCTTAAATTATATGATTTTAACTTTGCTTAACTACTTTGACTAGAGTGTCTTAATGAATCCAATCCTGAGTGAGTTATGTGTCATGTGTGTGTACGGTTTTGCGTTATTCAGTGCATTACATTTGATGTCTAGAACTTGCCCCGTGTGTTTGCAAAGCGAAATAGTAGTTTTGTTCAGTCTTGAAAGTGATATAGGCGTTTCTTTGTTGAACCAGAAATGTATATTTTACCCGCCTAATTGTTATGTATCGTAGTTAACCCCTTTGAGCTTGTAATTGTAAGCACGTGATTTCTGCCCTATGAAAGAATTACTCCCAAAAAATTCAAAATAAAACGATTTTCCTTGGTGCGCAATTTTGAGAATTTTTGTGACATTTTGGATAATTATTTGTATTTGTCTGTGCATGTTTATTTGTTAAATTAATAAAAAAATACAAAAATATGTCGCATTTGCATTTAGGATTTAATTCTACAATTAGGAATAATTAAGTTTGTTTTACAAGAATGAAAATTACAAAAATAGGCATCTTTTGCATTTTTAGCATTTAATGTCCAATTGTACAATTTTATGCTTAATTATTACTTAATTGTGTGTTAATTGTTATTGGGAGTTAATTTGCGCTTTTATAAATTAATTTAGTTCTATATGATAATTTAAGAATTTTTAGAATTTAGTTTTAGAAAAATAAAAGAAGAAAAGAGAGCAAAAATATAAAGAAAATCGGAATTGGGCTCTTCTCCAATTTTGAACCGAGGCCCAAAACACTTATACCCAACCTTCCCCTACGACCCGGTCCATTTCAAACCGGGTCGACCCAGTCCATAACCCAAATACCCAACACCCCTATCTCCCTATCTTACATTTCACAAAACAAAAAAAAACAAAAAAAAAAAAAACCCTAAACCTAGACCAAACCCATCTGCCCCCTCTCTCTTTCCCTCTTCTTCTCCATCACCTTCCCCAAGCAAGCAGCCATGGCTGCTGCCTTTCCCCCTCACGCCTCACCCTCAACACACACACACACACACGTCGTTCTTCATTGCCCTCACGACCCCAGCTCAAACAAACAACCAACACTATCTCCATCGTCGTCCTCAAGTTATGAATGACCAAACGACCACCTTCGAGCTCCGTCTCGACATCCATGGCAGATATGAACCAGCACCATTGCTTCACCACTGTTGTTTCTGCTACATCCAAACAGACCCCGCTGCCACTGCTTCGTCTTCTTCGTCGTTGAGCTTGAGCTCGACACCCATGGTTGCTGCTGCGTCTTCTTCTCTACCCCGTCACCTACTGTTTCTCTTGCTTCGTCTTCAACAGACCAGTTGACTCCATTCTCGTTAAAAACCAACAAGCAGCAACATCTCCAAGACTGCTGCTCCAGCTCTAGTCGTTGACATCCCTGCTCCTCCCATGAACGACGTAAGCTCCAAGCTCGACTGTGTGTTGTCCAGCATCTGCTTCAGCTTCCACTCGTCCAGCACCTGCTTCAGCTGCGTTGCTGCGTCATCGTTGAGCATCTGGATTCAAAACCAATGACCCACATCGTTTTGCTTCTAACTCCAGTCAACTAGTGCGTCGAGGTTCCGTTCGAATCCGGGCTTCAAACTAGTAGGTTTTCATTTTTCTTGTCTCTTAGTTTTCATTCAGTGAATTCATCTTCCGTTCCTTTTCTTCTTGTGTTTGTGTTCCAGTGGTGTGGTTCGAATTCGAACCCGGGTCTTTGTTTATAGTAGAGATAATTTGTGTTCATTTTGTTTGAAGTTTGTTAGATTTTCGTCAAGTGATTTGATGTCGAGTGTTCATTTTAGTTTGAGTCATTTTCATCCTTGTTATAATGTTGTTAGATCCAATTTAAAGTTTAATTGATTGCTTTGAGTTTAGTGATTTGAATCTATTTGTTTGCTATGATCAATTTGTTATTTTTGTTAAATCTGAAAGTAGGATTGTTGTTAAAAAATTGTTCAGTCAAAATAATTCCTGCTTTTTGTTATTCAGCATATGATTTCAGTTTGCATTTCGATTCAGTTAATTATGATTCATGTTGTTTCAAGTTTACTTTTGTTGTTAATATTGTTGTCTCCTTGCTCGTTCATTTGTGTCTAAGTTAACCAGGATTGGTTCCCAATATGGTTAACTTATTCCCATTAATTTGATGTTGTTCAATCTGTGTTCATGGGATTTGTTGTTTGAATTTGTTTAGAAATTGGTCATATTTGCTATATTTTGGTTGGAATTGATTAGGTGAATTGGTTATAGCTGATGGGGGTAGATTGGTAAATTGCAGTACGTTCAGGGGTAAAATGATAATTTTAGTAAGGTCGGAGGGGGTATTCTTGGAATTGAACATTTGAACAATTATTTAATCTGAGTGCTCTGTCCACTAGGCATTAACAATATTAAAATAATACATAGTGGAGGACAAAACATAATGTAGTGGGGGGAATAATGTAATTATTTAAGTTAAGCATGGGGGACAAGATATAATGAGGTGAAGTTGATATATTTATTTAATGTAGTGGGAGACAAAACATGTGGGCATGGGGGACAAGGGTTTAAAATAAAGAAGACATAGGGTAATGGGGAACAAAGCATGCAATTAAGGGAATATTTCGGGTTGGGGGTTCAAGACAAGAGTCTTGTTATAAATAGAGTCATTTGACACATTTTAAGGAGGACATTTTTTTAGGAGAGAAAATTTTGGGGAGAACTTGAAGGACTTTGACTTAGAGAGAGAGAAAGGAAGAGACTTTTAGAAGAAGAAAAAAGTTGAGAGAGTTGATTGAATTTTGAGAAATCAGAATTTGAGAGTAAAAGAGAAAGACAATTTGAACTTTTACTTGAATAATTTCCGTTTGCCTTTCCTTGGGTGTTATTCAAAATCAGTAAACTACTGCATCTTGTATCCGTCTCTCTTCTGCTTTGACTGCGATTGCATTCCGGTACTGCTGGTTTTTCAATCTGTTACTGGGTTATTCTACTGGTCGTTACTGGTTTTGCTGTGTTGCTGAACCTGTTGTTGCTGTGTATTTACACTACTGCTGCTTCTACTGATCTTCATCTTCTTTCCTTGCTTTCCAAATACCAGGTACACAAACTGATACACTGGTTCATCTTGTAAGCTACTTGAAGCATGAATGCAAAAAATGAGAAATATTTGAAGTTGTAGTTTAATGTAGTCTTTTCTTTCTTTTACTGTCTGTATGTAGAACATTCTATGCGCTGTCCATGTAAACTCTTTAAACGACTCACTTTCGAAACTTAACTATAATAACTTGAAAGTATGTAAATAAAGTAGGACCTTTTCTTCCTTTATTTTAGAGAAAAACGAAAAAATAAAAAATGTAGTCATTCTAAGATTATCCTTTTTTTAAAAAAATAATGAGACGAGCCTCGCCAAATAAAAATGCAAATTGCGGGGCCCTCAATAATTGGTCATAATAAATACTTAGAATTTGGGATGGACTGTTTAGTGAATTTCAATGCCTTCCCCAAAGATAATAACGCGTTAGACTCTTTAGGCACGATTTAATTAATCTTACCTTCTTAAAATTCGGGTGCACATTTATGTGACCCAAATCCAAATCTCAATGGAGTCGAAATGTGTCTCTAATCACGGGTATATTGATTGTGACGTGGTCCGAGATGCATGTCCATGACGTTGCAAATTCCTTTAAAAAAAATAAGACTGAGATGAGACTCGCCGAATAAAAATACAAAATTGCGGGGCCCTCGGTAAATATTTGTTTTAAAATTGCTTAGACTTCGGGATGGACCGTTTAGCAAAATTCCACGGCCTTACCCAGAAATAATAATACGCTAATCGCTTTAGGCATGCATTTTAATAATTTTACCTTCTTAAACTTGGGTGTGCATTTCATGCGATCCAAATCCAAATCCCAAAACATTGAATAAAAATATGTCCCGGATTGCGGGTACATTTCATGTGACGCAATCCAAAGACATGTTCTTAAGCGATGTTCACATTCCTTTAAAAATATAATAAAAGCGGTAAAGAGCTAAAATTTGCACATGAGCTCATAATTGTATAAAATCAGATAAACAAGCCGAATATGACAGTTGAGCGACCGTGCTAGAACCACGGAACTCGGGATTGCCTAACACCTTCTCCCGGGTTAACAGAATTCCTTATCCGGATTTCTGGTTCGCGTACTGTAATATGGAGTCATTCGTTTCCTCGATTCGGGATTAAATTGGTGACTTGGGACACCCTAAATCTTCCAAGTGGCGACTCTGAAATAAACAAACAAATCCCGTTTCGATTGTCCTTTAATTGGAAAAACTCCTTCACCCCTCGCAGGGGCGCAAAAAGGAGGTGTGACAGCTCTGGCGACTCTGCTGGGGATAAATAACCCAGAACCACTGGTTCAGGGTTAGAAATTCGAGCTTAGATAAATTGTTATATTTGGTTTATCTGATTTTGTTACATGTTTGGGTTCAATGTGCTAAATGATGCTTTTACCGCTTTGATGTTATCTGAACTGTATATAAACTGTGCCGAAACCCTTCTCTTCTTACCTCCGGGGAGGAGCTCGCTGGTCGAGACTCCCTATTCTGTTAGTGTCAATACCTGAAATAAGAAAGAGGCTAGACAAGTTACAAAGTCGGACGATCCCGCGGGTCCCCGGTACGTAGCCCCCTCCTCGACTCGAGTTGTCCGCTCGGGTACACAGTCTAGAACAAATACCCAGGTTATGAACCTAGAATAACTCAGCTTCATGTCGGATCACTAGTAGGAACGTTTGTTTGCATCACGTGCATTTGACTTTGGAGGCTCAACACAGGGGTTGGGTCTGTCTAGGACAGGTGTACCAAAAATGAAAATGACCATCCTGATGCATCTTACTTGCTGCTACTTGCGCATTTATTTGATTCGGACTTGTGTGTTGACCGACTTTTGAATATCAGGAATATTGTGAAATTGAGGAAAGAAAAAAAAAAGAAATAGCGGTTAGGGAGTTAATTGTTTATTTTTGAAAAAAAAAACAATACCCAAATACTGTCGAAATTCTGCCGAAAATCTTGTGAAAAATGAAGAAAAGAAAAATGTTTTATTTTATTTCACTCAAAAAAAAAAGAGACTTTTATTTTAAGTTTGGAAGAATAGGTTGGTCATTTTGGTGAAACGAAAAAGAAAATTTTTTCACTTTGTCTTGTTTTCAAAATAAAATAAAAAAAGAAAAGAAAAATAGTTTGTCTTGCCATGAAAAATGAAAATGAAAAAGTTTTTAAATAATTTTTTTATTTATTTATTTGTTTATGAAAATGCCAAAAATAAAAATAAAAAGAGTCGTGCGTTGAGCGTGGTTTTATTTGTTGCAATATATATATATATATATATATATATATATATATATATATATAAATCCAAAAAGTATTTTTCTTTATTTCCTTTCTAGAAAAGTTTTTTTTAGACCCCCAATTTTCAAAAAAAAATAATCCAAAAGAGTCTTTTTAATTGTTTTTTTAAAAAAAATAAAAATAAAAATAAAAATAAAAATATTTTCTTTTAATTTCTTCCAAAAAATCCGAAAATATTTTCATTCTTCTTTCAAAATTGAAAAGAAAATTCAAAATTCAAAAATATTTTTAGAAGCATTTCTTTCATTGAAAGTAAAATTCGAAAAATATTTTCTTTCTTCTTTAGAAGTTTTTCTTTCGAAATTCAAAAAAAAAAAAAAAATCTTTTTCTTTAGAAATCCTTCTTTGCAAAAATGCTCCCTTTCTTCTTTATAAGTCTTTCCTTCAAAAATAAAAAAAATAAAAAAAAGAGTTAGTTTATTTACTTTATTCATGATCACCCGAACTACGCGGGTTTGATTCTCACCGGATGTGAGATACGTAGGCAACCCTCATCGGGTCCAGCCTCCCCTTTTGCTAAAATAGCCAAAAACAAATAAATAAACAAAAAAAAACATGTCAAAATTATAATTTTGTCATAAATAAGTCGGGTGATGTCCCACCTCCCCTTTTGCAAAAAATAGCAAATATATATATATATATATATATATATATATATATATATATATATATATATATATATATATATATATATGCCAAAGTTTAATTTCATCATAAAGAAGTTGGGTGACGCTGTTTTGTCAAGACATAGCCGAATGTTTCCGAAAGGGATGCCGGAAGGCTGACTTTGCATAAACAACCATCTTTTGGGTCATGTCTAAGATTTGGTCTAGTTGACCCACACAGCCTTAAAAATCTTCGTCCCCGAGGCGCTGAAGGGCCGTGTTTGCAACACCAAGTTTTTATTGTAATTTGAAAAAAAAAACAAAGAGTCAGCGGTCAAGTAAAAACCGTTTGGATTTTTAGTCAAAAATAAGTCGAGCCAGCTTCGGCCGCGTCTTAAACCGTTCTTGCCGAAATAGCCTTAGAGTATCTTTCAGTTGTCGAAAGGTTATTTTCGTAAAAAAAATGGACAAGTTTGTAAAGTGTCATAAAATAATCCTCCCCGGCCTCAAAATTCATGTGAAATTTGGAAGGGGCCACATTTGCAAAAATAACCGTTTGGTTGCATTTGTCAAACGAAGAAAGGGAGCTGGCCTTTTGTTTTTGAGTTTGTAAATCTTTTGATTAGAATATGTGGGTTGTTTGATTTTCGAGTTTGTAGGTCATCTTTAAACATTTGAAACCCAGTTTGTTTTATTATGAAAATTGATAAAGGAAAAAAAATGTTTCATTGTTGTTACCTTTCATTTTGGCCGAACTACGCAAGGTCTGATTCATGCGGGGTCATGATACGTAGGCAATCTCCATAAAATTCGACCACCATTGAAAAAGGGAATGATAATAATAATAGAAAAAAGAGAAAGAAAAATAAAGGAAAGCGCGGGTGCATTGCATCTCTGATAGAACGGTTTGACTGCTTAAGTGCATTGCATCTCTGATATATGATTATCTGTCAAATGCCCTAACACTAACGCGATGGCTTCACTTTTCTGTATTCATATATAGAAAAGTGGTTGGTTGTGATAACTCCTCCCTGCAAAGCAAAAAAGGACAATGACACAGAACCTCAGAACCGAGTGGGTCGGTACCGATGACCGACAACAACTAGTCGAACGGAACAACGGGTTGGTAGAAGAAGTAAAAATGCTGAGACAGCATGTGGCAGACATGTATCGGGCATGGATGGCTCGGATAGCACCACTCCCGCCACCACCTAGCTTCCTGGAATCTGTCCTTACCCAAACACCGAGCACAAGGCCAGACGCTCCCCTACACTCTCCATATATAACCGCCTATCACAGCTTTCCCAGCCACCCGAGTAGCTCCATCACTCGCCCTCCGGCTATGATTTCTCAATGCTTCTCCCCTCCCCAACACCACTTTTCTCCCCGTGACCCTAAAAACCATACTTCACTTTCCAGGTGCCCGGCTCCACAAAATGCCTATCCACCCTCACAAGCCTACCGAAATCCATCTGGATCAGGTTTCCGGCCCAGTCAAGCATGCAAGAATGAGAGGTTGCTGAAAAACAGAAAGGCTTTCACCCCTATTGGAGGATCATATGCCGGTTTGTTCCAAAAGTTGAAGCAACTGGACATGTTGAAGCCGATTCATATAAACATGCCAAACCCTCTGTCAAAGAAGCTTGATTTTTCTAGAAGGTGAGCATATTGCTCAGGTGCACCGGGGCATGACACAGAGAAGTGTTGGAGACTGAAGGAAGCAATTCAGAAGCTTATTGATGCAGGTGACATTGTCGTGCAAAATCCGGATGCAACAGACACTAGCCAAAGTCCATCGCCTATTCGAAGTGAGATGCATAGGTCGAATATGATTTGTTTTGAAAAGGAGTATGAGAATTCTTCTAAGATCCTTGGGGGTCCGCGCATGGCAAAGTTTTCAGTGCTATATGTTGGTGGAGATCCCAGTAAGGTTGATGCCGAATTCAGTGGCTAAGATGCCGAGCCTGGCAATTGGAAAGACGCTCCATTCCTTGGTCCGCCAGAGAGGATCTTTGATGGCTAATTTTGTTGTCATTTCTGTTGTCTGAATTATTCTTAGGGTTGTAATCCGGACATTATCTTGTGTCAAATCCTCCTATCTTTCCATTTTTGTCATAGCGGTTTGTGTAGTTTTGTCCAGGTTTGTTTTAGGATTTTATTCTGGTATGTTTTTGTTTGTCTTGTTATTTAAACCATTTCACCATTAGTCAAATGCAAAATCCGGTCTTTTATTATTTCCAGTCATCTTTTTGTTTAGTTCTTTTATCATTTTGTTCAGCCGATTCTAGTGACATGACATGCGCACACAGTTTGGGCCTAATCCTAATAGTTAATCATAAAACCCCGGAAAGGTGATCAGAACATTTAAAGAAAATAAGGACGGTTTGAGATTATTCGGAGCTCGAGTCATACGGAACTAGGGCAAGTAAAACACAAAGCAAACCGTTAAAAGCAAGATTCGCCTTTCATGATAATGAGAGTGAGAGTGTCGCCCAATGGTGCTTTAGAAATAACAAATGAAAAAGCAAATGTGTGAATATAATTGTCAAGTCCAGCACCATCAGAAGAGGCTACAAATCTTTGTTTAATTGTGTTGTTTGCATTTGGCATGTTTTGATGACTGGAATGACGAAGGCATTTTATTCCGCTACCTAAACACTTCATCCTTCGTTACCCCTTTTGAGCCTTATTGTTTTTCTTTCATACCCCTCGTTCGGAATCAGTAGCAACGACTAGAAAACACAAGCATGGAAGATAAAGAAAAGAAAAAGAAAAAAAAAAAAAAAGAAAACAACAAAACGACAAAAGAGAAAGGAGAAATGAGAAAAAGAAAGAAAAGAAAAGAAAATAATAGGTAAATGAAAAACAAAAGAGGAATTGGGAACTACGTTTGACCTGATTCCTCAAAGAGGATACGTAGGCGCCTCACAGCTCGGTCATAGGGTGCATAATGTGCATAATGTGCATAGTGTACATAGTGTAACAAAGTATAACAAAAATAAAAATCCCCCAAGCAAGAAACTGGGGCAAGAGTTGCGCTTGTTGTAAGCAAATATGATTCCGAAGGTTGTAATTTTGAACCCCAAATTTATTTTGTTTTTGAGCCTTTAATACCCTTTCTTTCTAGCCCTATCCAAAACCCCACATTACGGTCCAAAGAAAGACCTTTTGACCAGTCTTCGAAAGATGCCAAGTCATACAAACGAAAGTCGGGAATAGCACCCCGATCCACAACAGAGAAAAGGATCATGGATTGGACATGAATTGATAGCCGAAAAGAATCCCCAGTAGAAAGAGTCATATCGGCAACGCTCCAAATCCCCAGCTGGAAAGTGATACAAATGAGAGAGTCTTATCGGTGAAAATCTTTACGGACACCATAAGATGAGGAAAGCTGAGAGAAAAAACAAAATGAGAGAGGCTTGATAGTGAAAACCCTTCGGGCACTACAAGTCGAATAAGATTAAGAATCAGATGGGGAATCGCCAAATGAAGTCTTGAAAGACAATTGACGGTAGAGGATAGGCCACATGTGCATGTCATGATTATTAGAGTCGGTATCTGCGTTTGATAGGCTTTTATTTATAGTTTCTCTTGTTAAAGAGTCATCTTTTTTCTTTGTCTTTTATTCGGTTCCCTTTTTGTTTATCTTTCTCCTTTCATAGAAAAGTTCCCCAGTTGAGTCTGTTTGGTCAGAACAAGTGAGAAATGACTTCAAAATCTGCCATCAGCTTTCCAATTATGCAAGACCAGATCCGATTAGAACACCCAAATGGTCTAAATCAACAAAGAACAACGCGAAGAGCAGTGGGCATGATTTGGGAAATTCAGATGAGACTAAAAGGTCGGGGGAAATGCTAGTTTCACTTGCTATGCCGCAAAAGAAGAGGGATATCCCCAACAAAAAAGGTTGCTTTCAGTGACACGAATAAACAGAGATTTGGAGTGTTATCCCCAGCAGATCATCTCAATGAACAAGCACGATCTTCAAGTTACATCAGCTGTCATGAAAATGCGTGAGGTCAGATAAGGAGACCGGGAAAATGGTTAAGAGGTTTGGGAATAATGAATCGTCAAGAAGGGTGGAAGGTATCAGCCCAAGCTTCGAGATGGACAGAAAACGCATAGATGGAGAATGGTTGATGGCATCCCCAGCAGGAGTATCACAACCAACCGCCACTTTTTAAACTGACCAAATTTTCTTTGATTTGAAGCAGGGACAGGGAATGCTACCGATGACAGAAAGATGTGCCGCAAGAAAGATTGTCAAACTGGGGCAGAACATTTTCGTTCATTTCAAAAATTTTCGAGGAGTCCAACACAAGTTTGGTGAAAATAGGTATCCTCAGCGGTTTTTTGGGAAAAGGCAAAACGAGTTTTAAGGGAGGTAGTCTTCGAAGGAAGAATCCAGCAAAACAAAGAAAAATAAAAATAAAAATAAAAATAAAAATAAAAATAAAAATAAAAAAAAACCAATTTTGCAAAAGGAAACAGTTTGCAGAGGAATGAAACATCCTACTTAAAAGGAAGTAGTTTTGGAAGGAGTAAGACAACATATTTTACTCAGCAAAGTTATCCTCAGTAGTGTTATCCCCAGCAGTGTTACTCAGCGGTTCCCAGTGTTATCCCCAGCAGATCAACGAGATGTAGAAGCATCCTCGACAGATTTTCGACCAAGTTTCGAGAGGGTCGGACAACCCAGAGTGGGGAAGGAAGAAAAGGAAAATTCATCCCCAGCAAAATAATCCCCAGCAGGTTTTGAGGTAAGACATTTTCAAGTTTTGAGGATATTTTGGGTTCATCCGCCCTCGAATACGATATTTTGGGTTCATCCGCCATCGAATAGGATATTTTGGGTTCATCCGCCCTCGAATAGGATATTTTGGGTTCATCCGCCCTCGAATAGGATATGTTGGGTTCATCCGCCCTCGAATAGGATATGTTGGGTTCATCCGCCCTCGAATAGGATATTTTGGGTTCATCCGCCCTCGAATAGGATATTTTGGGTTCATCCGCCCTCGAATAGGATATTTTGGGTTCATCCGCCCTCGAATAGGATATTTTGGGTTCATCCGCCCTCAAATAGGATATGTTGGGTTCATCCGCCCTCGAATAGGATATGTTGGGTTCATCCGCCCTCAAATAGGATATGTTGGGTTCATCTGCCCTCAAATAGGATATGTTGGGCTCACCCGCCCTCAAATAGGATATGTAGGGCTCATCCGCCCTCAAATAGGATATGTAGGGCTCATCAGCCCTCAAATAGGATATGTTGGGTTCATCCGCCCTCAAATAGGATATGTTGGGTTCATCCGCCCTCAAATAGGATATTTTGGGTTCATCCGCCCTCAAAGAGGATATGTTGGGTTCATCCGCCCTCAAAGAGGATATTTTGGGTTCATCCTCCCTCAAATAGGATATGTTGGGTTCATCCGCCCTCAAATAGGATTTTATTTTTCAGAGTCGTTGTCGAGGTCTGGAGCCCGCCTGAAGAGAGGAAAGGCATTTTATTTTTAAAGTTGTTTAAATCTCGTCAACCAAAAGAAAGGAATGACATTTTATGTTCAAAGTTGTTGTTGAAGTCAGGAGCCCGCCTGAAGAGAGGAAAGGCGTTTTATTTTTTAAAAGTTGTTGAAATCTTGCCAGCCTAAAGAAAGGAATGACATTTTATTTTCAAAGTTGTTGTTGAAGTTAGGAGCCCGCCTGAAGAGAGGAATGACGATTTATTTTTCAAAGTCGTTGTCGAGAACAGGCGCCCACCTGTATAACGAGAGGAATACTTTTCAGTCTTTACATTTCATGTCCTAGGCGCCCACCAGTATAACGAGGGAATACATTTCTGTTTTTTCACTTCATGTCCTAGGCGCCCACCAGTATAACGAGGGAATACATTTCTATTTTTTCATTTCATGTCCTAGGCTCCCACCAGTATAACGAGGGAATACATTTCTGTTTTTTCATTTCATGTCCTAGGCGCCCACCAGTATAACGAGGGAATACATTTCTGTTTTTTCATTTCATGTCCTAGGCACCTACCAGTATAACGAGGGAATACATTTCTGTTTTTTTTCATTTCATGTCCTAGGCGCCCACCAGTATAACGAGGGAATACATTTCTATTTTTTCATTTCATGTCCTAGGCGCCCACCAGTATAACGAGGGAATACATTTCTGTTTTTTTCATTTCATGTCCTAGGCGCCCACCAGTATAACGAGGGAATACATTTCTGTTTTTTCATTTCATGTCCTAGGCGCCCACCAGTATAACGAGGGAATACATTTCTGTTTTTTCATTTCATGTCCTAGGCGCCCACCAGTATAACGAGGGAATACATTTCTATTTTTTCATTTCATGTCCTAGGCGCCCACCAGTATAACGAGGGAATACATATCTGTTTTTTCATTTCATGTCCTAGGGGTCCACCAGTATAACGAGGGAATACATTTCTGTTTTTTTTCATTTCATGTCCTAGGCGCCCACCAGTATAACGAGGGAATACATTTCTGTTTTTTCATTTCATGTCCTAGGCGCCCACCAGTATAACGAGGGAATACATTTCTATTTTTTTCATTTCATGTCCTAGGCGCCCACCAGTATAACGAGGGAATACATTTCTGTTTTTTCATTTCATGTCCTAGGCGCCCACCAGTATAACGAGGGAATACATTTCTGTTTTTTCATTTCATGTCCTAGGCGCCCACCAGTATAACGAGGGAATACATTTCTGTTTTTTTATTTCATGTCCTAGGTCGCCCACCAGTATAACGAGGGAATACATTTCAGTCTTATACTTCAGGTCTTGAAATCAGTAACCCACCGGAAGGCAGAAGGTTACAACAAAAAATCCTCGGCATAACAAAATTTGATGAAGGAAGCCATATCCCCAGCGGACCGAACAAAATGATGAAAACTGGTATTCAGAAAAGCAAAAGGCCAGTGTCATCCCCAAGTTCTCAGAATAAAAGCACCGGAAGAAACACAAGCCGACAAGAAAGCAAGGCAACAAGATCAAGTTGAAGATAGATGAGATCTTATGATCCGTAGTCTAGCCTAGCTTCTTGTTTTCTTTTTAGCACGGTGTAATAAAGAGATCGGTAAAGCAGTGGTAACAGCATACAGCAGCAGTAACAGCAAAATCACAGTCCCATGGTAGTCCCAGCTACCAAAACTTCGCGAACTACATTAACCTGATTCCCTTCTAGCAAGGGATAAGTAGGAAACCTTTGAAACAAAGGTTCAGTTAAATCTTTTTCAAAAAATGCTTCACACGGAGTACTCGGATGGGCAAAGATCGCTTACTTTATCTTTGCACGAAAACCCTTCGTGTCTTCGGGCAAAGAGGGGCAGCTGTAAGCACGTGATTTTTGCCCTATGAAAGAATTACTCCCAAAAAATTCAAAATAAAACGATTTTCCTTGGTGTGAAATTTTGAGAATTTTTGTGACATTTTGGATAATTATTTGTATTTGTCTGTGCATGTTTATTTGTTAAATTAATAAAAAAAATACAAAAATATGTCGCATTTGCATTTAGGATTTAATTCTACAATTAGGAATAATTAAGTTTGTTTTACAAGAATGAAAATTACAAAAATAGGCATCTTTTGCATTTTTAGCATTTAATGTCCAATTGTACAATTTTATGCTTAATTATTACCTAATTGTGTGTTAATTGTTATTGGGAGTTAATTTGTGCTTTTATAAATTAATTTAGTTCTATATGATAATTTAAGGATTTTTAGAATATAATTTTAGAAAAATAAAAGAAGAAAAGAGAGCAAAAATATAAAGAAAATCGGAATTGGGCTCTTCTCCAATTTTGAACCGAGGCCCAAAACACTTATACCCAACCTTTCCCTATGACCTGATCCATTTCAAACCGGGTCGACCCAGTCCATAACCCAAATACCCAACACCCCTATCTCTCTATCTTACATTTCACAAAACAAAAAAAAGAAAAAAAAAACTAAACCTAGACCAAACCCATCCGCCCCCTCTCTCTTTCCCTCTTCTTCTCTATCACCTTCCCCAAGCAAGCAGCCATGGCTGCTGCCTTTCCCTCTCATGCCTCACCCTCAACACACACACACACACACACGTCGCTCTTCATTGCCCTCACGACCCCAGCTCGAACAAACAACCAACACCATCTCCATTGTCGTCCTCAAGCTATGAACGACCAAACGACCACCTTCGAGCTCCGTCTCACATCCATGGCAGATATGAACCAGCACCCCTGCTTCACCACTGTTGCTTCTGCTACGTCCAAACAGACCCCACTGCCACTGCTTCGTCTTCTTCGTCGTTGATCTTGAGCTCGACACCCACGGCTGCTGCTGTCTCTTCTTCTCCACCCGATCACCTACTATTTCTCTTGCTTCGTCTTCAACAGACCAGCTGACCCCATTCTCGTCGAAAACAAACAAGCAGCAACATCTCTAAGACTGCTACTCCAGCTCCAGTCGTCGACATCCCTGCTCCTCCCATGAACGACGTAAGCTCCAAGCTCGACTGTGTGTCGTCCAGCATCTGCTTCAGCTTCCAGTCGTCCAGCACCTGCTTCAGCTGTGTTGCTGCGTCGTCGTCGAGCATTTGGATTCAAAACCAATGACCCCCATCGTTCTGCTTCTAACTCCAGTCAACTAGTGCGTCGAGGTTCCGTTCGAATCCGGGCTTCAAACTAGTAGGTTTCCATTTTTCTTGTCTCTTAGTTTTCATTCAGTGAATTCATCTTCTGTTCCTTTTCTTCTTGTGTTTGTGTTCCAGTGGTGTGGTTCGAATTCGAACCCGGGTCTTTGTTTATAGTAGAGATAATTTGTATTCATTTTGTTTGAAGTTTGTTAGATTTTCGTCAAGTGATTTGATGTCGAGTGTTCATTTTAGTTTGAGTCATTTTCATCCTTGTTATAATGTTGTTAGATCTAATTTAAAGTTCAATTGATTGCTTTGAGTTTAGTGATTTGAATCTATTTGTTTGTTATGATCAATTTGTTATTTTTGTTAAATCTGAAAGTAGGATTGTTGTTAAAAAATTGTTCAGTCAAAATAATTCCTGCTTTTTGTTGTTCAACATATGATTTCAGTTTGCATTTCGATTCAGTTAATTATGATTCATGTTGTTTCAAGTTTACTTTTGTTGTTAATATTGTTGTCTCCTTGCTCGTTCATTTGTGTCTAAGTTAACCAGGATTGGTTCCCAATATGGTTAACTTATTCCCATTAATTTGATGTTGTTCAATCTGTGTTCATGGGATTTGTTGTTTGAGTTTGTTTAGAAATTGGTCATATTTGCTATATTTTGGTTGGAATTGATTAGGTGAATTGGTTATAGCTGATGGGGGTAGATTGGTAAATTGTCGTACGTTCAGGGGGTAAAATGGTAATTTTAGTAAGGTCGGAGGGGTATTTTTGGAATTGAACATTTGAACAATTATTTAATCTGAGTGCTCTGTCCACTAGGCATTAACAATATTAAAATAATACATAGTGGGGGACAAGACATAATGTAGTAGGGGGAATAATGTAATTATTTAAGTTAAGTATGGGGGACAAGATATAATGGGGTGAAGTTGATATATTTATTTAATGTAGTGGGAGACAAAACATGTGGGCATGAGGGAGAAGGGTTTAAAATAAAGAAGACATATGGTAATGGGGAACAAAACATGCAATTAGAGGAATATTTCGGGTTGGGGGTTCAAGACAAGAGTCTTGTTATAAATAGAGTCATTTGACACATTTTAAGGAGGACATTTTTTTAGGAGAGAACATTTTGGGGAGAACTTGAAGGACTTTAACTTAGAGAGAGAGAAAGGAAGAGACTTTTAGAAGAAGAAAAAAGTTGAGAGAGTTGATTGAATTTTGAGAAATGAGAATTTGAGAGTAAAAGAGATAGACAATTTGAACTTTTACTTGAATAATTTCCGTTTTCCTTTCCTTGGGTGTTATTCAAAATCAGTAAACTACTGCATCTTGTATCCGTCTCTCTTCTGCTTTGACTGCGATTGCATTCCGGTACTGCTGGTTTTTCAATCTGTTACTGGGTTATTCTACTGGTCGTTACTGGTTTTGTTGTGTTGCTGAACCTGTTGTTGCTGTGTATTTACACTACTGCTGCTTCTACTGATCTTCATCTTCTTTCCTTGCTTTCCAAATACCAGGTACACAAACTGATACACTGGTTCATCTTGTAAGCTACTTGAAGCATGAATGCAAAAAATGAGAAAGATTTGAAGTTGTAGTTTAATGTAGTCTTTTATTTCTTTTACTGTCTGTATGTAGAACATTCTATGCGCTGTCCATGTAAACTCTTTAAACGACTCACTTTCGAAACTTAACTATAATAACTCGAAAGTATGTAAATAAAGTAGGACCTTTTCTTCATTTATGAAACGAAAAAATAAAAAATGTAGTCATTCTAAGATTATCCTTTTTTAAAAAAAATAATGAGACGAGCCTCGCCAAATAAAAATGCAAATTGCGGGGCCCTCAATAATTGGTCATAATAAATACTTAGAATTTGGGATGGACTGTTTAGTGAATTTCAATGCCTTCCCCAAAGATAATAACGCGTTAGACTCTTTAGGCGTGATTTAATTAATCTTACCTTCTTAAAATTCGGGTGCACATTTATGTGACCCAAATCCAAATCTCAACGGAGTCGAAATGTGTCTCTAATCACGGGTACATTGATTGTGACGTGGTCCGAGATGCATGTCCATGACGTTGCAAATTCCTTTAAAAAATAAGAATGAGATGAGCCTCACCGAATAAAAATACAAAATTGTGGGGCCCTCGGTAAATATTTGCTTTAAAATTGCTTAGACTTCGGGATGGACCGTTTAGCAAAATTTCACGGCCCTACCCAAAGTAAATGATACGCTAGTCGCTTTAGGCACGCCTTTTAATAATTTAATTTTCTTAAAACTCGGGTGCACATTTCATGCAACCCAAATCTAAATCCTAAAACATTGAATAAAAATGTGTTCCGGATTGCGGGTGCATTTCATGTGACGTAATCCAAAGACATGTTTTAAAACGATGTTCACAATTTTTTTTTAAAAATAATAATAATAATAATAAAGTGGTAAAGAGTTAAAATTGGCACATCGGTTCATAATTGTATTAAAATCAGATAAATAAGCCAAATATGACAGTTGAGCGACCGTGCTAGAACCACGGAACTCGGGAATGCCTAACACCTTCTCCCGGGTTAACAGAATTCCTTATCCGGATTTCTGGTTCGCGGACTGTAATATGGAGTCATTCTTTTCCTCAATTCGGGATTAAATTGGTGACTTGGGACACCCTAAATCTCCCAAGTGGCGACTCTGAAATAAACAAACAAATTCCGTTTCGATTGTCCTTTAATTGGAAAAACTCCTTCACCCCTCGCGGGGGCGCACAAAGGAGGTATAACAGTAATCTTATTTCTTTGGCAACCACATTACAAGCCTTACCCATTTGTTTGAATTAACCATCCTTTTGAAGTTTTTCACCTCTCATGAGAACTTGAATTGTTATGAACTTTGTAAAAGTTAAAGTGTGGGGTGGTTGGTTTGGCTTTTGAGTGGAACTAATGAAATAAGGAGAAAGGTGCACTATTTTTAGAAAAAAGTAAGAGCCACTTGAATTGAAAAAGAAAGAAAGAAAAAATATAGTTGTATTGTTGTGAAGAATATTCCTTGTGGTGGTGGCTTTTGATGTAATTGTGCTTAAAGAAGTATGGAGTTAATATACATTGATGTGAAGGTGGAGTTTTGGTTTGACATAAGTGGGGTTTTAAATGTTAAATGTATGTATTAAAGTGATTAGGGAAGTGTAGTCACTCTTATATCTAAATATATCTTACTCGTCCCTCAGCCTACATTACAACCAAATAAAGTCCTACTTGATCCTAGACTGAATAATCTCGATTAGTAGAGTAGTACACTACGGGCAAGCCTATGGTGCATCTTTTGTGGCATATGAAAGTTGTTTCTGAGAGTGAGTGAATTCTTTCTATCTTGAGTTCCCAATGGTTCTTAACTTTTATATTGTGTGGAACTACTATCTTTTATTGTGTGAGGACATTTGATTCATGAAGGAAAGGTAATATTAGTGACCTCTATGTTAGAATAAGTGGGTGAGTTGTGAATAATGTGTGGTACTTGTGAGTCAAATCTTGAGGTGAAGATGTTACGTTTTTGTGCTTATTCTATTTTAAATATTCTTGGCGTGATGAGTTAGGAAAATTGCTTAAAAGGTCGTGTCTATATAAAGTGTAGTTTGATTGCTCGAGGACGAGCAATGGTTTAAGTTTGGGGTATTGATGATAGGCTATAATTGCGTATTTTAGTCGCTTATTACACTCTAATTTACTGCACTTTAATTGAGTTTGAGCTTTAATCGTTAGTGTTTTGCACTAATTATGTATTTTATGCCTTGTAGGAGTGATTCCGAGCTATGTAGATATTATGGAATGAATTCAAGTGATTTGGAGCTTTGCAGTCTGAGTAAAAGCCCAAGGAATAAAGCCGAGATCGTGTTGGGGGATCAACAAATGATAGTTAAGAACGAAACGAAGACTCAAGCGGGCATGCAATGCATTGTCTAGTAAAATGCACATAACGTTTCACTCAGAACTCCGTTTGGGCTCCACAATATATCGTAGGAGAGTTATTTGAAAGGGCTACAACTTTCATGTTTTGTATTTTTGCAAATTTCCAATACCGCGGCGCGTGGTGCGCCGCGCCTGTGAAAATTTCCTGCAGCCTGTCAGAATCCGCAATCTGAACTTTTCCACTGCCGTACCGCAAGGTGTGTCGCCCCATGCGGCGCGATAGTGCAAATTTTATAGAGTGGTCATCCTATTTCGCGCGAGAGAAGGTATTTTCGTCTGGCCCCGACCCTACTTGGTATAAATACATGTAAAAATGCTATTTTGAGGAGGTTGAACAGATTTGAGACACAGATTCGACCTAAGGAGGCAGAGACACAATAGGAGCAAGGCGGAGAATTCTTCTACGAGTTGTTCCTTCCTTTTCCTATTTTTCATTGTTGGTTATGACTTTTAGTATTGTAGTTTTATATACTATTATGAATAGCTAATTTATTATCTAGGGTTTTGATGGAACCTTTTGTAGGATAAATTCTTGTTATGTTTTTATATAATTGAGCCGTAGTATAATCTCTATTTGTTCAACTACTTTCTTGTTGTAGTTAATTGATAGGATCCTCAATTAGCTGTGCCTATTTAGTATGTAATACTCGGGAGAGAGTGCATATTTAGGTAGTTGTTGAACAACATCACTCCCGACGTATGTGAGGAATCGATAACCAAGGGTTTAAAGGTAGGATTAGGGATAACAAAACCTTGGGTGCGATCTAAGTGAGCTGTAATTAAAGCCAGCTAGCGTAACTCAGGAGAGTATGTCTAGTAAATTGTCGTAATTACTCGGGAGAGAATTACAACACGCAGAGCACTCATGATTGGTAGAGAATACTTAGGCGAAATTATAGAAGACATAGCTGGAAGGATTCCGACAATTGAGAAAATCATAACTCTAGACCTCATTAATTTTTTCTCCAACCCGTAGTATCTTTAGTTGTTAATCTACTAATTTAATTATTTAGTTAATTAGATATAAGAATCTTAGTATTTATAACTTAGGAATTGTTCGAGCTTGTCTTCTTAGCAATATTGAACAGTTGTAGCTAAGCCTTAGTTCTCTGTGGGATTCGATTCCGGACTTGTAAACCGGATTATATTTGCAACGACCGCTTAGTCCTTTTTATAAGGCATAGTTGGATATGACCACTAAGCTTCCTCTATGCGCTTAGTATCGCCACAACAAAATCTGCTTACAGGGGCGGCTCAAGCACATGAGGGGCTTAAAGCCAAAATTTAATGCGAGGCTTAAATTTTAATGTTCTAACTTTTGATATACAAAGTTGTTAATAATGTTTTTATAATCGATTTCGGCTAATTATTCCTTTTCAATTGATATTATAGCCAATTTATTTAATCTTTTTCTTGAGACATTGTTGATCTTAGGTAAGATTTTATAGAGCAATAGAAGTATAGAACTAATGAAAGCTTAAAGGTACAATGGAAGACTTCAACTAATTAATCTTGGAAAAAGAAGGTGAGTTAAAATACCAAAGAGAGGCAAAATATATAGAGATTTCTAAAATATGAAGATATGGGGAAAAGAAAGATTAACTTGGAATTAAGGAAGGGGAGTAAAAATTTTACGCATTGTCAAATCAACTCAAATTGAAATGTTGGAAAAATTATTCATCTACCCATTTTTAAGTGAGTCAAATTGTTACTTTATTTACATATCTAAAAAAAATTCTTTCCTTTTATATAAAGAACTTTACTTTTGCATTAAAAGTTCTAAATATTATTTTTAAATATCTATAAATCTATTATTTTTTAAAAATGGGCCCTCCGAAATTTGGGGGTCTAAGGCGCAGGCCTCACTACTGGTAAAGGTCGAGCCGGCCCCAAGTCTTTGATTGAAAATAAATTAGACAAATACATAACTTTGAGCTTAGTACAAAAATTATAAATAAAAATTGATCAAGCTAGTATGGTGAATGCTGCAACGTTTTGTTTATGTGACTTTTTCGCAATCGTGTTTGCTTGATTAGATACTCCAAAAACCAAACTGAGGAAATAGGTATAAAACATCAATAAACAAGTCGTGTGTGTAGAAATTTTCAAAAGTAGCCAGCAATATTTAATGAATAGAAGCTTCCACGACTTCGAATTAAGTCGTCACTGCAAATGCAAACATTATATCAGTCAACTTCAAGTGTCAAACAAGAAAAAAATTTGATTGGTGGCTAAGAAATTTCTTTTGACTTTTCAAGCTATAAAACAACGTACACCAACAAGAAAATCTTCAACATATACAGTACAAGTTGTAAAAATATGTCTGAAGAAGTAAAGTTGCTGGGCATTAATGGGAGCCCTGCTAGTCGCAGAGTTGAATGGGCTCTAAGGATTAAGGGGGTAGAATATGAGTTGATAGAAGAAGATTTACAGAACAAGAGTCCTCTGCTTCTTCAATCGAATCCTGTTCATAAGAAAATCCCAGTTCTGTTGCATAATGGCAAACCCATTGCTGAGTCACTTGTAATTGTTGAATATATTGATGAGACCTTTGACGGCCCTTCCATTTTGCCTAAAGACCCTTATGACAGAGCAGACGCACGTTTCTGGGCTAAGTTCCTCGATGAGAAGGTAAGTTGAATTTCCTTGCTTTATGTTGCTACCTACATACATACATTTACACCTTGGTAATGTCATCCTTCTAAGTAAATGGCCAATGAGTCTTCTCTTAATGTTTAATGTGTTGAGAGCAGGGGCGGATTTAGGGGACGGAGGAGGTTTTGTCGGAAAATATATAAGGCAAAATCCGACTTGTGACTCTACGTATTATAAGCCTAGCTCAATGGTTAAGGGAGTTCAAAACATTTGTAAGGTCACTAGTTCAAATCTTACTGGCTATAGTTTCTTTTAATTTTTAATTTTTTTCTTTTCTGAACTCCCTTAGCAAAAATCTCACATTTACCACTGGCTGAGAGAATGGATTGTTGTCTCGTTATATGATCTAGAATAATTTTTACCTCATGTATTACCTTTTAGGTATTATTAACAGCAGGTTGCTACTTACACAATTTTTTCAAATTAGACCCATGATAAAGGACATTCTGTTATACTAAGCTTCTATTATACACGGAGTATGAAGAAAGGCTTAATCACATTAGGATTGATGTATGTAGCCTTATCATGAATTTTTATAAGAGGTTATTTTTGCAACTTGAACCGGTAACCCGTAACTTCCTGATTATATAGTGGCAAATTTTACCAAGGTTTTCCTTCAAAATTACACCCGCGATTATAACTTTCGTAGTCCAAACCTTTGGCATAATTGTGAAAAAGTGACCAACTTCTAAATATAAAACCACAAAGTATAAATCAGATTGAGTTAGGTCAAAGTCTATTTTTTTGTAGTTCTCTTTGTTTATAATTCCTATGTTTTCTCAGTGCTTGCCAGCAGTGTGGAAAGCCTTGTGGAGCAAAGGAGAGGAACAAGAGAAAGACAAAGAGGAAGCTTATGAGGTACTTAAAGTTCTAGACAATGAACTCAAGGACAAGAAGTATTTTGGGGGAGAAAAAATTGGATTTGTTGACATAGCAGCCAATTTTGTCGGATTTTGGGTAGGAATTGTTGAAGAAGCTACTGGAGTAGTGTTAGTGACTAGTGAAAAGTTTCCCCATTTTTGTACGTGGAGAGAGGAGTACCTTAACTGCAGCCAAGTCAAGGAAAATATGCCTAATAGGGAAATGTTGCTTGGTTATTTCAAAGGTCGAGTCCTAGCTGCAGCTGCTCCCAAATGAATATCTGAAGCCAACTACGAAATTTCAAGATCTTTTTGTGGGAATAAATCTAGCTAGCTTTCTATAAATGAGACTTCTCATAAGAAAAATAAAGCTTTCTCAAATTAGTGATGTACTTAGTGTTCCTTTTCTTAAGATCCTCTTATATTGTTATATTTTACGTATTGTGAGAATAAACTGTTCTTGATCGTGTCTTTTATGGATTGATGTTGAGATCAAGATCTCATGTTAGTTGGAACACTACATCCTATTTGGAGGGCGAAGTACATAAATAACCCTTGTCACACCTCCTTTTCCGTCCCCACAAGGAGTGAAGGAGTTTTTCCAATTAAAGGACAATCGAAACGGGATTTGTTTGTTTATTTCAGAGTCGCCACTTGGGAGATTTAGGGTGTCCCAAGTCACCGGTTTAATCCCGAATCGAGGAAAGGAATTACTCTGTTTAACAGTCCGCGAACCAGAAATCCGGATAAGGAATTCTGTTAACCCGGGAGAAGGTGTTAGGCATTCCCGAGTTCCGTGGTTCTAGCACGGTCGCTCAACTGTCATATTCGGCTTGTTTATCTGATTTTTATACAATTATGAGCTCATGTGCAAGTTTTAACTCTTTACCGCTTTTATTATTATATTTTTTAAAAAAAGAATGTGAACATCGTTTAAAAACATGTCTTTGGATTGCGTCACATGAAATGCACGCGCAATCCGGAACACATTTTTATTCAATGTTTTGGGATTTGGATTTGGATCGCATGAAATGCACACCCGAGTTTAAGAAGGTAAGATTATTAAAATGCGCGCCTAAAGCGATTAGCGTATTATTATTTTGGGTAAGGCCGTGGAATTTTGCTAACGGCTCATCCCGAAGTCTAAGTAATTTTACCAAAACGTATGGAGGGCCCCACAGCTTGTGCACTTTATTTGTCGAGGCTCGTCTCATTCATTATTCTTTTAAAGAATTTGCAACGTCGTAGAAATGCATCTCGAACCACGTCACAATCAATGTACCCGTGGTTAGAGACATATTTCAACGTCGATGAGATTTGGATTTGAGTCACATAAATGTGCACTCGAGTTTAGGGAGGTAACATTATTAAATACGCGCCTAAAGAGACTAACGCGTGGTTATTTTGGGAAAAAGGCCGTGAAGTTCGCTAAGCGGCCGATCCCGAGTTCTAAGTAATTAACACGTACATTTTGTGAGGGCCCCACAATCTGTGCATTTTATTTGGCGAGGCTCGTCTCATTTTTATTTAAAAGGATAAACCTACAGTGACTACATTTTTCTATTAAGTTCGTCTCTAAAACAAAAGAAAATCTCTCAATTAATTACATGCTAACAAAGACGTAACTTATTAGTTTACGGCTAATGCAAATAGAAAATTGCAATCGAGTTTGTACAAAGAGAGATTGCTTTCGTTCTATATTCTATTATTTAATAATACTAGAACATGAGATTGACACACAATAATATCAAAACAAATTATCTATTCTTCGATTAATTTAAACTAACGTTTTTAGATGAAAGAGTTATACATATGCAACCCCATTACTCATTAATCAGTCAACTACATTTTTATACAAAGAAAGGAAAACTTTATTCAAGCACAAATCTAAACAGGAGGAATTCAACAGGAACAAAGCCTGGTCAATACTTCATTTCGCCTCAAGCCAAGAGTGTACAAATGTGTACCTGGAAATGGCAGTACAAGAAGAAGAGAAGGAGGAGTCAGCAGCAGTAATAACACAACAACGCAACAGCAACCCAACAACAGCAATTCGAACCAAATTCAAGGCCCAGAAAAATTTGAAGAAAATCAAGCAAGCTCGATAGAACAAACCCAAAAGTTTGTAAAAGACTTAAACATCAACAAACCACATCACCACAAACATACTCAACCCCACGTGTATTAAATCCGAAACTAAACTCGTCTCTCCCTTTGTTTTTGTTTTCTCTTTTTAAACTCTCCAACACTCTCTTAGGATTTTCAGAATGTCTTCCTCTCTCCAAAAATAATCCTCTCTAAAACTATCTTTGTAAAAATTTCTTCCTAAAATGTTCTCCTCAAATCCTAAAATATGTTCTCCTCCCCTTTCTATGTCAAAATGACTCTTATTTATAGCAAGACTCTTGTCTTGAACCACTAACCCGAAATATTCTTTTAATTGCATGCCTTGTCCCCACTACTTAATGTTTTTCTTATTTAATTCCTTTGTCCCCCATGCCTACATGTTTTGTCCCCCACTACATTAAACAAATATATCAACCCTACTCCATTATATCTTGTCCCCCATGCTTAATTTAAATAATTATATTATTCCCCCACTAACTTATGTCTTGTCCCCTACTATATTAAACAATTATATCATCTCCCCACTAATTTATGTCTTGTCCCCCACAATGTACTATTTTAATATTGTTAATGCCTAGTGGACAGAGCACTTAGATTAAATAATTGTTCAAATGCTCAATTCCAAAACTACCCCTCCGACCTTACTGAAATTACTATTTTTACCCCTGAACGTACTGCAATTTACCAATCTACCCCCATCAGCTATAACCAATTCACCTAATCAATTCCAACCAAAATACAGCAAATATGACCAATTTCTAAACAAATTCAAACAACAAATCTCATGAACACAGATTGAATCATACAACATCAAATTAATGGGAATAAGTTAACCATATTGGGAACCAATCCTGGTTAACTTAGACAAAAATGAATGAGCAAGGAGACAACAATATTAACAACAAAAGTAAACTGAAACAACATGAATCACAATTAACGGAAATGAAATGCAAACTGAAATCATATGATGAACAACAAAAAGCAGGAATTATTTTGACTGAACAATTTTTTAACAACAATCCTACTTTCAGATTTAACAAAAATAACAAATTGATCATAACAAACAAATAGATTCAAATCACTAAACTCAAAGCATCAATTGAACTTTAAATTAAATCTAACAACATTATAACAAGGATGAAAATGACTCAAACTAAAATGAACACTCGACATTAAATCACTTGACGAAAATCTAACAAACTTCAAACAAAATGAACACAAATTATCTCTAATACAAACAAAGACCCGGGTTTGAATTCAAACCCAAACCATCGGAACACAAACACTAGAAGAAAAGGAACGGAAGATGAATTCGCTGAATGAAAACTAAGAGACAAGAAAATGGAAATCTACTAGTTTGAAGCCCAGATTCGAACGGAACCTCGATGCGCTAGTTGACTGGAGTTAGAAGCAGAACAATAGGGGTCACTGGTTTTGAATCCAGATGCTCGACGACGACGCAGCAACGCAGCTGAAGCAGATGCTGGACGACTGGAAGCTGAAGCAGATGCTGGACGACACACAGTCGAGCTTGGAGCTTACATCGTTCATGGGAGGAGCAGGGATGTCGACGACTGGGGCTGGACGACTGGAGCTCCTTAGAACACTCCACAAGCAGTCAACGATGAAGACAATGGGTTCTTGGGCTGTTGGTGGTCGACGATGAAGACGATGGTGCTGGCTGGGGTGGCGAAGACGAAGCAGTGGCGATGGGGTTTGCTTGGACGTGATGGATGTAGCAGAAGCAGCAGAAGCGAGCTCAGTGGAGGAGGAAAATGGCGGTGGCTGGAGCTGTTCGTGGTTGACGAAGCAGAAGCAGCAGCAACGAATGACTGGTGAAGGGTCGTTCATGGTGGTTTATGGAGGCGGTGAAGCAGTAGCTCGTTTGGACGTGACGAAGAAGAAGAAGGCGAAAGGGTCGCCATTTCCGGCGATGGAGGCGACGAGGATGGCAAAACTCAGAGACGAAGGAGGTGAAGCTGGAGGGGAAGGGGCAGCCATGGCTGCTAGGGCTTGGAGGAGCTTGGTTTTTTGGAGAAGAAGAAGAAAAAGAGGGGGGGGGGGGGGTAGTTTAGTCTTAGGGTTAGGAAAATGAAAATGAAGATTAGGAGGGGTTAGGTCATTTGGGGTTATGGGGCGGACCGGGTCGACCCGTGTTGAAGTGGACCGGGTCATGGGGAAGGTTGGGTATTTTTTTGGGCCTGTGGTTTGAAATTGAAAAAGAGGCCCAATTCCGATTTTCTTTATATTTTTTGCTCTATTTTCTTCTACTTTCTAATTAATAAAACTAAAATTCTAAATTAAGTTATAAACTAAATTAACTTATCAAAAATACTAACTAATTCCTAGCAACATTTATCATACATAATTAAACACCCATTAAAACAAAGTTGCACAATTTGACATTGAATGCTAAAAATGCAAACAATGCATATTTTTGTAATTTTCATTCTGGTAAAACAAACTTAATTACTCCTAATTGTAGAATTAAATCCTAAATGCAAATGTGACATATTTTTGTATTTTTTTATTAATTTAACAAATACACATGCACAAATAAATACAAATAATTATCCAGAAATGTCACAAAAATTCTCAAAATTGCACACAAAGGAAAATCGTTTTATTTTGAATTTTTGGGAGTAATTCTTTCATAGGGCAAAAATCACGTGCTTACAACCCTCGCCTGTCTTGAATTCTTATCTAACAAGTGTTGACTCTCGTTTGCCCATGGATAATACTTTTAACTTTTGACCTTGAAGTTCTACCCATGGGGTAACCGAGAATCAAAAGTTAAAAGATCATCCCAAAAAATGTTATATTTCTGCAATCTTTTGCTATTTCAACCCTCCAAAATCTAAAATCCAAAACCCTTCATTTGATTGAAGATTGAATCACGGTGTCACCTATCAGGCCTTTGAACAATTTGTAGTTTTATCGGGGCATTTGCATCTATACCCGCTTTTTTGGGTCACATTTTAACTTGTGCCCGCTTTGCAAAAAAAAAATTGCAAGCATACTCACTTTTTCGCGTAATTTCAGCATACGGGGCTGAAGTAGCAAAGACAATCACGCAAAACTTCAGCATTCTAGTAGACGGGCCTGAAGTAGCAAAAATTGCTGAACCAAGTGTGCTGAAGTTTTTGTATGTAATTGCTGAACTTAAGCATAATAGCTGAAGTTTTGTTCTCTATTTGCTGAAGTTTTTGTTTGTAATTGCTGAACTTAAGTATAGTAGCTGAAGTTTTCTTCTCTATTTGCTGAAATTTTTTGTCCCGGATTCATTAGTTTTTTCATTAAGCTTTTTCAAAAACTTCATCAGAAGATGCTGAAGTTATTTAGTTCATTTATAAAAACTTCAGGACTAAATAAGCTAAAGTTTTTTTTGTTCTGGATTCATTAGTTTTGTCATAAAGCTTTTTCAAAAATTTCAGCAGAAGATGCTGAAGTTATTTAGTTCATTTGTAAAAACTTCAGCACTATATAAGCTGAAGTTTTTGAAAAAGCTGTCTAACATACTAGATAAATAATCAAATTGCCAACAGTATCTAAATCATAAATTTTGGAAACAATAAACGTGAAAAGAACAGAATTATCATGAAAAGAATCACTAAATGTGACCTTAAACTTCCCGTACGTGGAAATATTCACAAATTATTGTCTACTAACTTACGTAATTATTATAATTTATTTTTAAATAATTTGATAAACATACTTATGGCAACCATCCCATGAACTGAAGTTTTATAGCAGCACCAACAGCAGCAAAAGAAAGAAGAAGAAGAAGAAAACGAAAGAGGTGAAAGAGGAGGAGAAAGGGAGCTGAGGTTGTTTAAAAAATAGGTACAAATTAAAAAATTAAAAAAATTAGTTATAGATTAAATGAGGGCGACCAAATAGGCGCCCGTACAATTTTTACCGTTTTATCCTTGTAAAGCCTTATAAACTTTTCAAGAGTACAGTGAGAATATGACTTGGGCCATCAAAATCTTTTGGGTAATCTTTGTATAGGCCCATTGCTCCCATAGTTGGGTCTTAAGTATGTCTCATTGCTTTTTCCTACTTTGCTGATATAAGTGGAGACAATATCCACTGCTTGGTGCAAAATGAAAGTAGAAAAAAATGGCAAGAGATAGAATAAAGAATTATAAAGGGAAAGAGGTCAAATATATTCATTTACTTTGATATATTGTTCATATCTATCTTCCGTTATGCTATCTGAACATATTTATCCTTACCGTCAATAAAACTTTTTAAAAACATCCACCGTACAAGGGAAATCCACCAGATTAATCGGACCATTTACATACATGTCCGTGACACGCCGAGTGGCATGTTTATAACGGAAAGTAGAAGACAGCAAAAAAGCAAAAAAATAAACAGCATTATTTAATTCAAGACATCCATGTTACTACATCCTGTGTGGGGCTACTTATGGGCAATTATGTTTATGATTAGACAAGGTCGGTTTTGTGCCGAACCTCCAATAGAGATCTCAATCCATAGACTCTCAACTTGGACAAAAATAGTGTGCAATGAAATCTCATTGGTACCTCAAATATCTATGAGCTGCCCTACATTAGATACTTTATCCCAAATTCACATTAACCAAAACAAGATACATTGTTTAACCAATTGTAAGATGTGGAAGTTGACCTACTTTATATATATATATATATTATGGAAAAGTGAAGTGGGAGTATGATGCAAGCAAAGCTTAGGGGTCACTAGAAAGAAGCCCCTAAAAGTAATTAGGCCAACACATTCTCAATTAAACTATTGCCAATAATCTTCTAGGTATAGTTTAATGGTCAAGACTTTCCAAGTTAGAATTTCAATAGAAGAAAGATATATCCTTATACTATAAATTTCTTCCCTCTTTATGGAAAACATAAGCAATAAGAAACAAATGTGCCCCCCAAAAAACTAAGGAATAAGAAAGAAAAAATCTTTAGTACACCTGGAAACTTGATTCTACTAGCACTAAGTATTTGATCATATCAAGTTACTAAGCCATACCTTGAAAATCTGGGAGACGGTGATTGAGGTGAGAGTAAGGAAGACGACGTCTATATCCGACAATCAGTTTGGGTTCATGCCGGGTCGCTCCACTATGGAAGCTATCCACCTTATTAGTAGGTTGGTGGAATAGTACAGGGATAAGAAGAAGGATCTGCACATAGTATTTATCGACTTGGAGAAAGCGTATGATAAGGTCCCTAGGGAGGTGCTCTGGAGATGTCTTGAGGCAAAGGGCGTGTCGGTAGCTTACATAAGAGCGATCAAGGACATGTATGATGGAGCTAAGACTAAGGTTAGAACTGTGGGAGGCGACTCAGAGTATTTTTCGGTTATTATGGGTTTACACCAAGGCTCTACGCTTAGCCCATTCTTATTTGCCTTGGTGATGGATGCACTAACACACCATATTCAAGGGGATGTGCCATGGTGTATGTTATTTACTGATGACATAGTTCTAATTGATGATACGAGGGTCGGTGTTAACGAGAGGTTGGAGGTTGGAGGTTTGGAGACAAACCCTCGAGTTTAAGGGTTTCAAATTGAGCAGGTCTAAGACATAGTACCTGGAGTGCAAGTTTAGCGCTGAGTCGGGGGAAGTAGGCATGGACGTGAGGCTTGGATCACAGCTCATCCCCAAGAGAGATAGCTTCTAGTACCTTGGGTCGGTGATTCAGGGGGACAGAGAGATCGATGAGGACGTCACTCACCGTATAGGGGTAGGCTGGATGAAATGGAGGCTTGCATCTAGAGTCTTGTGTGACAAGAAAGTGCCACCGATACTCAAAGGTAAGTTTTATAGAGCTGTGGTTAGACCGGCCATGTTGTATGGGGCAGAGTGTTGGCCGGTTAAGAACTCCCATATCTAGAGGATGAAGGTAGCAGAGATGAGGATGCTGAGGTGGATGTGCGGGCACACTAGGATAGACAAGATTAGGAATGAAGATATTCGGGAGAAGGTGGGCGTGGCCCCTATGGATGACAAGATGCGGGAAGCGAGACTCAGATGGTTCTGGCACGTGCGGAGGAGAAGCCTTGATGCTCCGTGAGGAGGTGTGAGCGGTTGGTTGTGGTGGGTACGAGAAGAGGTAGAGAACGACCTAAGAAGTATTGGGAAGAGGTGATCAGGCAGGACATGGCACATCTGCAGATTTCGAGGACATGGCCCTTGATAGGAAGGTCCGGAGGTCAAGCATTAGGGTTGTAGGCTAGGAGATAGTAAAGCTTTCCCTACTTCATACCCGGGGTGAGGCGGGATTGGATAGGGTTGATCTTAGATGACTTGCGGTTTATGTTGAGCCCACACTATCCTTGATGTTTATCTTAGCCCCGAGCCTTAGATACTGGCTAATGTTATTGCATGTCATTTATCTTTTGGTTTTTATGCTTCTGTTACTATTTCTACAGTTTCTTCTGAAATTACTAATGAATTATCTTTTTCTTGTTTTTATTTCCGTCTTCCTGAGCCGAGGATCTATCGAAAACAATCTCTTTGCTCTATCGGGGTAGTGGTAAGGTCTGCGTACACATTACCCTCCCCAGATCTCACTTTTTGGAATTTTACTGAATAATTATTGTTGCTGTAAGTATTTGATCATAAATCTTGAACATGCATATGCTAATCTTGGCTCATGTATTTGATTTTCCTCTTATAGGAGTAACAATGATGTGAGTGACCCCTTTTTCTGTTTGTCAATCCATCAATTCTTGCCGTCCACCACTACTACAATACATAATCAGAGGTTGTACTATAATAAACCTTAAACTCAAATTAGATTCTATAGAGGAAAAGTTACTCTCCCCATTTCAATTTAGATGATGTAATTTGTCTTAGGTATAAAATTCTAACAAAAAGACTTTTGAAATATGTGATACTAAAAACTTAGGGACAAAAGCTTTATAGAGCCATGATATTTATGTGACCATAAAAATTTCTTATTAAAGATAAAGTGGGCAAATAAAAAGTTTAAAAAATTAAATTTTTTTCAAAACATAGAAATGTATCGTTCTTTTTTGAATAATTCAATAAGAAAAATGTGTTAGTTAAATTGAAACGGAGGGAGTATTAACTTTGGATACTAATTACGTGTCAAATATTTTGTCCTGCGTAATAAGAGAATATGACTAAATAAAATCTTTATCTTTGCAAAACTGTGAGCTTGTACTGCTTGTTGTTTTAGCTAAAGTTTGAGATGCAGCAGGTTTGTGTCGTATCCAAAATTATGCCAGCAACTATAAGAGGCAATGTAGACAGAAAAAGCAAAGAAATGGCAGCAGAGTGTTTGGCCACAAAAATGCAATTGAAACAGAGAATTCCCATGCGCCCTATGTCTTTAGTGAAAGCACAGAACAAACCAGTAGTGCTCAGCATAGCCTTGTATAGATTGCTAGTAAAAGATGAAAGATTGAGACCTTTTTCGTTCTTTGATATTTTTTGGGGTCAAACAACAAAACCAAACATGGCAAGTTTACCCGACATAGTCCAAACTATTCTAAGGCTCTTATAAGGTACCCACTGAATTTATATGGAAAAGGACAAATGGTGACTAAGATAAAAACTTTGGTTGTCTTAATTTTTGGTTAGGGTCCCTAAATTAGGGGCTTTTGGATGTAATTTACTTCAACTAATTAACAAGTCCAAACTGCTCCTTGGATCTCATCGGAAATATTTGATGCTCCTTAGGGGCTTTTTTTGCGACTTTAAGTCACCGAATGAATTGCCAAATAAATAAATTAAATTCGGACACAGTTGTTGCTCTGTGATGATATGGACTCGACTCGCTCCTACACACTCTGGGGGTACCATAGCATGCCAGGAAAAAGTGGAGACATACGAGATATATTCACTCCGTTGATTAGGGGTTGTGTCGCCCTGCCTTTCGATCGATGCATTTCGCATACGGGAAGCAAGAGGGCGCTTATGCCCGACGGTAGGGCCTTATTGGGAAGGGCCCAGCCCAAGCGCACTTCTATATCAACCAAATCACTTTTTTAATCTAGTTCGGTTACAAGTTGATCTAAGTTAAAGTGTAGATTGTCAAAAAGCATCAACTGATAGAGTTGTTTCACGATTACTATGACTTAAGAAAGAAAGTATATATCAGTATTTTAAAAGGTGAGAGAGTGAGGCTGGGCGTTTTATTTAATACGGAGCGAGGCGAAAGCCTCGAGACATGGGGCGTAAGCCCACAAATTTTTGTTTTTGAAAATTTATGAATTAATAATATAACATTATAACACAAAAAATATATAAGACACATAAAAAGTTCAAAAAACTATAATTTTTTTTAAAGAAACTCATATAAAATAAAATATCTAGCATGTTTTACAAGTATAAATAATGGAATACTATTAAAGCTACTATGAAATATAAATTAACTACAATGTCTTAACTTTCAAACAATTAAAAATCTAATTTCTTAAAAAATGTTATCAAACTGCATATTTTCTCCCCTTAAAAGTAATATTCAAAATTTTATTAAGTAAAATTGTAATTTAAAATATTACCCCTTCTTGAGTAAATATAAAATTATTTTTAAATAGTAAAATAATAAATTTATAATATCTTTGAGAGACATAGAACTAAGACATCAAGATCTCTCAAGTAAAGATATAAATTTTGGTTATCTATTTTCAGAAGAAATATTCAAATGATATTCACCTCTTGATGTTCTCAATTAGTAAATATGCAATACTATGGCTCGTTATTTGAGTTATTCACAGTTTTTATAATCATGTAGATAAAAACAACTTTACTCATTCATTTGTTAAAGAATTTTGAGAGTCAACAATGCTAATTAGTGAATTCAACACATGATTTGCATATCAACTATTGGGCGAGTCTCGGACGTTGAGCGTTACACGTGTTTAGGACGTACAATCGGGCGCTTGGGGACGTAAGCCTTACAAAACTAAGCCCCACACATGAGCCTCAAGGCATTTTGATAGTGTTTCGCCCCGGGGCGAGCCCTGAGATGAGTCCTAGAAAAGCCTTTTCAAACATTGGTGTGTGTATGTGTGTGTGTATATATATATATATATATATATGCCTATATATATATATATATATAGGCATATAAATTTTATAGGAATTAAATCCATAAAATAGTTGGGACTATATTTTAAATTCAAGATATATTAGTTCAAATAATTTCTTGGGCTAATATAGTTGGATTAATTATAAATCCAATATATATGGATTAAATAAATAAGTCTTAATCCATTGGGCTAAAGTAATGAGCCCACTTCATTAAGCCCAAGATGACATCTTCCTAGAGGCCTAGTTTGGTGCCACGTATCAAATGACGTGGCACGCCAAGTCAAACAGAAGAGCCAATAGGATTATTCCACGTGTCAAAATGACAAGGCATGTCAAGTCACACTAAAAGGCCAATGAAATCGCTCCACGTGTGCAAGTGACATGTTCCGCCCAATCAAATGCGGCCATGTCACACTTTAATTTGATTGGTCGGAAAGAGTTTGTTCTTATCATAACTCTTCCCTCTCACAACTATAAATAGGGGTCTTCACAACTCAAGAAAGGGACCAGAAGTTATAACAAGAAGCAAGAGAGAGCTCGTGGATCAAACGCTGTAAATTTCTCTACAAGTTTCAAGCTTCAAGCAATCAAGTTCAAGCTCAAGAACGAAGAACAAATCAAGGTCAAGTTCAAGTAATCAATCTCAAGCTCTGTGATGACCTTTTAGGTCATCACTTGCTTTAAATTAAATTCTGTGTTTCCGAGGCCTTGAAAACCTCATTTAGAGTCACCTCGATTTATGTACGCAGTCCGGGCGCATAGCCGGAAAGCTTAAATGTGAAAATATGTGAAAAATGATAAGCTTTGACTGTAAAATGAATAAATTTGACTTCGGTCAATGTTTTGGATAAACGGACCCGGACTTGTGATATGATGGTCCCGGAGGGTCTGTAGGAAAATATGGGACTTGGGCGTATGCCCGAAATCGAATTCCGAGGTGCCAAGCCCGAGAAATGAATTTTTAAAGGAAATTATTTTCTGAAATTGTTTAAGGAAAATTGAAATGAAATTTGCTTAGAACATGATGGTATCGGGCCCGTATTTTGGTTCCGGCGCCCGGTACAGGTCTTATATATGATTTAAGACGTTTCTGTGAAATTTGGTTAAAAATGGATGTCATATGACGTGATTCGGATTTAAATCGCAAAGTTGATGTTTAAAGAAGTTTTGAAAAAATTTCATTGATCTCGAGCTTTAATTTGATGTTCATAATGTTATTTTGATGATTTTATTGCACAAATAAGTCCATAGGATATTTTTGAGATTTTGTGTATATTTGGTTTGGACCCCGAGGGATCGGGTGAGTTTCGGGTAGGTTCTGGGATGCCTTAGGCCCAAAAAAACACAGTTGTTGCAGGTCTCTGAACCCGCCAGTGCGGTCCGCACAAAAATGTGTGCGACAGCGGAAGGGGCCCAGTGCGGTCCACTATCGGCTTTGTGTGGTGCGTGGTGGAGGCCTGTGCGGCCGCAGTTCATTTCGTGCGGTCCGCACAAGGAGTATGAGAGGAGTATAAATAGACGGGATTTTCAGTCATTTTTCATTTTTCAAAACCCCAAAAATATAAGAGGCGATTTTTCAAACAACCCTTCTTCTCCAAAACGTTGGTAAGTGATTTCTAACTCATTTTCTTCATTCCTTAACATCTTTTTACATGATTTCAACTCAAAATCAATGATTTTCATAGGAGAAATTGGGTGTTTTGGGTAGTACTTAGGTTTTTCAAAAATTAGGGATTTGGACCTCGATTTGAAGTCCGATTTCAAAACAAATTATATATTTGAGTTCGTGGGGGAATGGGTAATCGGGTTTTGGTTCGAACCTCGGGTTTTGACCACGTGGGTCCGGGGGTGATTTTGACTTTTTGGGTAAAAACTTTGGAAAACTCATTTTCATGCATTCAAATTGATTCATTTAGCGTTTATTGATGTAATTAAGTAACTTGTGGCTAGATACGAGCGAACTGGCGGTGGAATCAAGGGGTAAAGCTATAATTGAAACTTGAGTTGTGATCGAGGCATCGAGGTAAGTGTTCGGTCTAACCTTAGCTTGAGGGATTAGGAGTTGAGTCATATTTGCTAATTGTTTCTTATTGAGTACGACGTATAGGCATGGTGACGAGTATCTATACGTTGGTATCGAACATGACCGTGAATCCTAAATTGATACTTGTTGTATTCTTAAATGATACTACGAATGCTATAGTAGGTGAATCCTTGATAATGAGTAAAGACTTAAGTTTATTTTCGTGGAAGATACTTATGATTGAGAAATGGTGATAATTGAGATGAGTAGAAGTTGAGTTAAGATTGGTTATAGCTGATTCTCCCTTGCCGGGACGTATATACTTGTATTGTTGAATCCCCTTACCGGGATAGTGTAGTTTATAGTTGACCCCTTGCCGGGACTGTTATTATGATCATTGTTGACTGTATATTTGGGATCGGGTTGCACGCCGTTGTCACGCCCCAAACCTCGGCCTGGACGTAACACGACACTCAGTGCATGACTACATGTGACCAAGCGAACCAACTGGATGGATGAATCAACATGTGGTATCATAACATACTGAATGCGGAAGATAAACTAACACATGCTGATATACTGAAAGTCTGGATGATATAAATCAAAGTGCGGAAATACTACTACAATTCTGAAACATATTTGTAGTCAACATAGCTTAATATGAAAAGTCTGAGACTCTGTCTAACTGTTACTCTAGTATGTGAAGCCTCTAATGAAGTACTGAAAACACTGACTGTCTAAACAAAATACTGAAGACTGTAAGGTAATGATAATGCCCCGAAAGAACTGGGATCACCAAATAGTTGGTATGAGAATCCTAGCGAATGGAATCATCAACCTGTAATTCATTGCCTGCATTGTGAGATGCAGGCCCCGGGCAAAAGCGACATCAGTACATTTGAATTGTACTGGTATGTAAAGCAACTGAAAGAAAGAATTATAAATGCTGAAATTGAAACTAAGCTGATAACTGAGAATTTATAATTGATAACTGAATTAATAACTATTCAAACTGAAACTGAAATGATAACTGATAACTGAACTGATAACTGGTAACTGATATGATAGCTGATAACTGAACGGTAACTAATAATTGAACTGAAAGGAAGTAAGGATATGAATACTCCCTCTTCTGAATGATGAACAACCTGTTTATCTGAATATTAAACTGCGGCCTCAGGCCCAATATATATATGTGCACAAACTGCGGCCTCGATATATATATATATATATATATATATATATATATATGCACAAACTGCAGCCTCGGGCCCAAGTATACGTATACATAACTGCGACCTCAGGTCCAAAATGCATAAAGCATAAACTGCGGCCTCAGGCTCAAAGATGCATAAAGCATAAACTGCGGCCTCAGGCCCAAAGATGCATAAAGCATAAACTGCGGTCTTAGGCCCAAAGATGCATAAAGCATTAGCTGCATTCTCAGGCCCAAATATAGGTGTTCAACATTCAGGGATTTAAAATCAGGAACTGAGAATCATACTGCAATACATAATAGTGAAATACTGAATCACGCTGAGTTATATGATACTGGAATACTGGATCACACTGAGTTACATAATACTGGAATATTGAATCATACTAAGTTACATAATATTGGAATACTGAATCATACTAAGTTACATAATACTAGAATACTGAATAGGACTAGAATGCGACATGTATTCTTGAACTGGTTATGAACACTGAAACTTCAACTGTTTATGACATACTGAGTAAGCTATACTGAGACTTAGGGACATCAAGCCCAAGTCTATATTGAATACGAAACTGAGCTCACAATGTTCAGAATGAAAGTCATGAACGAGTTACGAAGCAAGAGAATAGAAGTTCTACATCTATTCAACCACTTGGTAATACTCATGTTTTTGTCTACAAGAGAATATTAGCCAACCCTTTCAACTTCAATCTATATCAATACAAGTCAAAAGAATTCCATATTAGCAATAATACTCATGTTTTTGTCACTTAGGTATTTTATCAAACACTTGGTGGCATAAAGCTTCATAGCCCTTATTAATGGTGTCTCTACACCCAATAACCCATTCTCTTGCTTCTAGATAAATTCTAAAGTCTCAAATGGTTATAATCAACATCATTCTTTATCACCCATAACGTAATCAACACCCATAACCAATAATAACCAATCAACAACCCAAACCTATCACTGTTCATGCTTTTCTATCAAACCCATCAACTCATATCTCATGAACTAGAGTCTATAATCACTAATTCAATGATAGAATCAATTAGAGGGTGAAGATATTACCTTTTTGACGTTCAATCTCCTTTAATTCGAGTTCTAGGGTTTCTTCTCTCAACAATGGTGTCCCAATCAAATATCTAATGATATGGAGGGTTTACCCATGTTAATAAGATATTGGGGAATTGAAATAAATATAGAACCACCATTAGAACTTACCTTGGGTGGTGGAGGGACCTTTAAGGAGTTAGGTTTTTGAGAGTTTTCCTTTCTAGGACAAGTTTTTATGTTTTGGAGTTGTAGAGGATGAAATAAGGCTAAAAAAATGACCTCCCAAGTCGTCCACCGCGTCCCGGTTGGCGTGACCGCGGTCTTGACCATGGTAAATTGTTGAGACACTGCCTCGCCACCACGGCCGCGGTAAAACGTGGCAGGACTGTGGTGGTTGCACACCTCTCTGTAAAATGGATATAACTTTTTGCACAAAACTCCGTTTGGACTCCACAATATATAATTGGAAAGCTATGTCAAAGACCTACAACTTTCATGCTTTGAGTTTTCCCAAATGCCTTACAAAGTTTCACGAAAACCTGCTGGAATACGTATCTTCTGCAAACTTAGTCGATTTTGTCAAATATTATGCACCTCACTTTCCATCTTGATTTTAAAATAACTATTTTCACCCATAATCATCCCGATGGGACTTCACATGATCAAAATATATCCTTAATACTCATTTAACTCATTCATACCTAAGCCGAATTTTTACGGGGTGTTACATTATCTCCCCCTTGGAATTATTCGTCCTCGAATGAAGGTCCTCGCTGCAACTTCTGCTAACTTCGGACCTTAAATGGGTCTGGTAGAAACATGAACTTTCATTAAGACTTGCATACTAAATTGAATGAATTCATGATTATTGAACTGTTGAGATACTGAACTGAATGACTACTTCATTAACTTGATATTGGTCTACCATGGATACGTGAATACTGAACTAACATGGATATATGAATATTAAACTTGCACGAATATTTGAGTATTGAAATAACATCAATATCTGAGTACTAAGCTGGCATGAATATCTAAGTATTGGATTGACATGAGTAGCTGAGTATTGAACTGACTTGAATATCTGAGTATTGAACTGACATGAGTATCTGAATACTGAACTGGCATGAGTATCTGAGTATTGAACTGACATGAGTATCTGAGTACTGAACTGGCATGAGAGTACTGAACTGGCATGAGTATCTGGGTACTGAACTGACATGAGTATTTGAGTACTGAACTAACATGAGTATTTGAGTGCTGGAAACTTGAATGTTATAACATGGCACGTGAAATACCGGTTGTACCACCGCTTAATCTGGTGGTAACTCCAACTCATAAGCTAATTGACTGATCCTTCACAAGATTCTATATGACCCAACATAGCAGGGACTATGCTTCCCCTTCTTTTCAAATCTCATAACGCCTTTCACAGGCAAAACTTTCAGAAACAGCCAATCATCAACTCGAAACTCTAGGTCTCTATGCCGCACATTCGAATAGGACTTTTGGCGGCTCTGAGTTATCTTCAAATGCTCTTGAATCAACTTAACTTTCTCTATAGTTTGATAGACCAAATTTGGTCCCATCAACTCCCTTTCACCAACTTTCGACCAACCAATTGGTGATCTATACCTTCGGCCATACAAATCATACTTTCAAAATGAGCAAGATAATCCTATTATAAGGCCCATATTTACCATCTCCACTCAAAATATGTGTATTCTGTGAAAAAACACTAGGTTTTTTGCTGCTCGACTTTTACTTACTGATAATTCGGATACTTGTCCATAAAGTCTGCAATGTCCTTTTTCATGTCGTTCCACCAATAAATCTCCTTAAGACCATGATACATATTTGTGGTACCTGAGTAAATAGAATACCTGAAATTCTGGGCTTTTAGCATGATCTTCCCTCTTTAAGTCCATCTATGTCTGGAACATACAATCTATCGTGGTACCTCAAAGCACTATCATCTCCCCCTTATTCCAAAGCTATCATTTTATGACTGTGAATCCCCTCTTTCAGCTACAACAAGTAGGGATCATCAACTATTTCTTCTTCACTTTGCCTACTAAGGGGGGGGGACAAGTCATATTCTAGACAACAACTCTACTATCTTTGGAGTACGCAAATTGAACTCCTAGCTAGGCTAAGCGATGAACTTCTTTCACCAGAGTTGTCTTATCTACCTCGATCTTGAGTTATACTTCCCACACTTGATTATCTTCTTAAGCACTTCCTGAAAACACTTATAGAATTGTTGTGAGCTAAGTCTATACTTCGAAGTCTCATGTGATGGCACTACCCTTGTGATACATAACTAGGCATGATTTTATAGCTTTTCTGTGATCACTTTATCATCAATAACTAAGCTCGATGATCATTCTACTCACTTTGTTTTTCTTACACATGCTAGACATAATCCATGTGGTAATTATACAATTTTCTCTCATTACCGAACTGATTTTCTTTTCATATCCCATGCTAAGTATTCGAGTTTCAAATCTCCATCTGGACTTACTGATGGTTTTCACATCACCCCTTAGACCAAAGGTCTTATACTTTTGGATCCTTTTCCTTTTTGTTGGGATCCAAATAACTTTCCTTATTTTCTGCAATTCTTTGCACTCTACGTCAATGACGCCTCATCTTCCAACTTACTTTTGAGAAATCTTTCTTACTAGGAAAAAACGAAATTATTCGCTTAACGGAAAGTTAATGTATTTACAACTATCATACACAATCTTAATGCTTTAACTCTACTCACACTGTCAATCCTGGAGAAACCATATTACGAAAATTCCTGAAGGCTATTCTTCTGTAGTTTTCTCTCACTGCCTAGCTAATTTTTTTTCCCACTGCCACTGTACTTCGAGTTTAACTTAAATTCTTTGGGTTCTAATACATGCGTTCGGTATTTCAAACTGCCATCTATCACTAGAGATAACCTGGCTAAGTGAATCAAATTGTACCTCGACTAGCTCTGGTGAAATTGCTAATTTGTTGTATCTACTCAACCCTTACTTAATATCCTTTTTCTAACCACCTGCTAGCATCATATTTTCTTCCCCTGCTTTGAATAACTAAAATGAAGACTAAGGTTACTCCTAACTTCCCTCATCATCTGACCATATTCTTTTGCCGTGCACTATCATTCTTTTTGAACTATGCACATGGATCGCACTTAGGGAAAGTTCATCTGTCTTAAACAAAATTGGAATATTTAACCCCAAACTTTCTATACACTTCAAAATCACATCAGATTATAAACCTCCAACCTAAACACATAGTCACATCAAGGGAACTGTCATATCTTTTATCTCACAATAATAGCCACTTCGTATATAAATTCACTAACATGGTACTTTCTAGTTCTGATTTGAATAAATATGAACAACTTAAAATCATTCCCTGAAATTCACTATTGGCTGCTCTTGGTTCTCATTTCATACATCATATCTTCTAGTCATTTGCATGAATTGTACGAAATCACATCTTTGGTAATAACAAACGTTTCTGACTCCTAGGTATTTTGCCCTTAGGCTCTTTTCTGTCCAAAACTATAATGACCAATGCTAGGGTCTGACATCTCAACTATCATCATCCAACTTGTGGCTCCATTTCAAAAATTAAAAAAAATAGTTCTCTGAGGTAAAACACATACGATTACCATACACAAACTTATCCTTCAGAGTATACCATCATCTAATAAATCACTTACTGCACCATCCGACGATTCTTGGGTCTTAATCCGAACCTAAAATATGCGAAGATTTAGCTATAACCACTCTTAGTTACATTTTCTTTGAGAACCCATAGGCATCACTGTATTACTCACCGGTTACCAGAATTTTGATACACTGAAAATTGGATATCTGGTAAACATATAATTGAATACTGGCGTACTAAATAACCATAAACTTGCTAACTGTAAGACTGTATAACTGGTAACTAAGGTAAACTGATAACCATAAGACACGATAACTGCTTTTGTACTTTCTGATAAGATTATGCTTTAATTTGCACTACTATCCATTGCATCCCACTTTTAACGTCCTCTCAAGTCTCATATTTACCAACCTATTCTCCATAATTATAGCCCAATGGAAATTATCCTCTCTAGGACCTTAGATTTCTCATGGGCGTCGCTTGGGCATCCAGTACGTTTGGAATTCGATAGGAAGAGAAGGTTATCTTTTGCTATAAGCTTCATGGCACAATCTAGAGTAGAAAGAAGTGAGACAATCTTGGATATCTTTGTAGTTAACCATTTATATGAGTGGCCGACACACACATATAAAGGAAACTACACTAGACACAGCTTCATAGACTCCCTAGGACTCTTGAACCTAGTGCTTTGATACCAAGCTATGTCACGCCCCGAACCTGGGCCTGGACGTAACACGACACTCAGTGCCTAACTACATGTGACCGAGCGAACCAACTGGCTGGCTGAATCAACATATGGTATTATAACATACTGAATGCGAAAGATAAACTAACACATGCTAATATACTGAAAGTCTGGATGATATAAATCAAAGTGCGGAAATACTACTACAATTCTGAAACATATTTGTAGCCACCATAGCTTAATATGAAAAGTCCGAGACTCTGTCTAACTGTTACTCTAGTATGTGAAGCCTCTAATGAAGTACTGAAAACACTGACTGTCTCAAAAAAATACTGAAGACTGTAAGGTAATGATAATGCCCCGAAAAAACTGGGATCACCAAATAGTTGGTACGAGAATCCTAGCGATTGGAATCATCAACCTGTAATTCATTGCCTGCATTGTGAGATGCAGGCCCCGGGCAAAAGGGACGTCAGTACATTTGAATTGTACTGGTATGTAAAGCAACTGAAAGAAAGAATTATAAATGCTGAAACTGAAACTAAGCTGATAACTGAGAATTTATAATTGATAACTAAAATGATAACTATTCAAACTGAAACTGAAATGATAACTGATAACTGAATTGATAACTGGTAACTGATATTATAGTTGATAACTAAACGGTAACTAATAATTGAACTGAAAGGAAGTAAGGATATGAATACTCCCTCTTCTGAATGATGAACAACCTGTTTATCTGAATATTAAATTGCGGCCTCAGGCCCAATATATATATATATATATATATATATATATATATATATATATATATATATATATATATATATATATATGTGTGTGTGTGTGTGTGTGTGTGCACAAACTGCGACCTCGGACCAATATATATATATATATGTGTGCACAAACTGCGGCCTCGGACCAATATATATATATATATATATGTGTGTGTGCACAAACTGCGGCCTCGGACCCAAGTATACTTATACATAACTGCGACCTCAGGTCCAAAATGCATAAAGCATAAACTGCGGCCTCAGGCCTAAAGATGCATAAAGCATAAACTGCGGCCTTAGGACCAAAGATGCATAAAGCATTAGCTGCGGCCTCGGGCCCAAATATAGGTGTTCAACATTCAGGGATTTAAAATTAGGAACTGAGAATCATACTGCAATACATAATAGTGAAATACTGAATCACGCTGAGTTATATGATACTGGAATACTGGATCACACTGAGTTACATAATACTGGAATATTGAATCATACTGAGTTACATAATATTGGAATACTGAATCATACTGAGTTACATAATACTGGAATACGGAATAGGACTAGAATGAGACATGTATTCTTGAACTGGTTATGAACACTAAAACTTCAACTGTTTATGACATGCTGAGTAAGCTATACTGAGACTTAGGGACATCAAGCCCAAGTCTATATTGAATACGAACTGAGCTCACAACGTTCAGAATGAAAGTCATGAACGAGTTACAAAGCTAGAGAATAGAAGTTCTACAACTATTCAAGGAACTAGGCTTAACTATATTTCTGAGGCAATTGATACGTCGTAAGAGAAACGTAATGTAGGGAGAATCATTAACATTCCCAAACATAGAGAGTTAGCCTCACATACCTTAACTTCCTGTTCTTGAGCGTAATACAACATTCGCCAACCCTTTCCACTTCAATCTATATAAATATAAGTCAAAGGGATTCCATATTAGCAATAGTACTCATGTTTTGGTCACTTAGGCATTTTATCAAATACTTGGTGGCATAAAGCTTCATAGCCCTTATTAATGGTGTCTCTACACCCAATAACCCATTCTCTTGCTTCTAGATAAATTCTAAAGTCTCAAATGGTTATAAACAACATCATTCTTTATCACCCATAACGTAATCAACACCTATAACCAATAATAACCAATCAACAACCCAAACCAATCACTGTTCATGCTTTTCTATCAAACCCATCAACTCATATCTCATGAACTAGAGTCTATAATCATTAATTCAATGATAGAATCAATTAGACGGTGAAGATATTACCTTTTTGACGTTCAATCTCCTTGAATTCGAGTTCTAGGGTTTCTTCTCTCAACAATGATGTCCCAATGGAATATCTAATGATATGGAGGGTTTACCCATGTTATTAAGATGTTGGGGAATTGAAATAAATATAGAATAACCATTAGAACTTACCTTGGGTGGTGGAGGGACCTTTAAAGAGTTAGGTTTTTGAGAGTTTTCCTTTCTAGGACAAGTTTTTATGTTTTGGGTCTAGGGGACGAAATAAGGCTAAAAAAATGACCTCCCAAGTCGTCCACCATGTCCCAGTTAGCGTGACATTTGTCCTGACGGTGCTAAATCGCTGAGACACTGCCTCGCCACCGTGGCCGCAGTAAAACGCGGCAGGACCGTGGTGGTTGCACACCTCTCTGTAAAACGGGCATAACGTTTTGCAAAAAGCTCCGTTTGGACTCCACAATATATCGTTGGAAAGATATTTGAAAGGCCTATAATTTTATGCTTTGAGTTTTCCCAAATGCCTTACATAATTTCACTAAAACCTGCTGGAATACAAACCTTCTGTAAACTTAGTCAATTTTGTCAAATCTTATGCACCTCACTTTCTATCTTGATTTTGAAATAACTATTTTCACCCATAATTATCCCGATGGGACTTCACATGATCAAAATATATCCTTAATACTCCTTTAACTCATTTATACCTAAGCCAAATTTTTACAGGGTGTTACAGCTGCAACAGATATTATATATATTTATGGATCGGGTTGCACACCGCAACATATATTATGTTGGATCAGGTTGCACGCCGCAACAGATATTATATATATTTATGGATCGGGTTGCACACCGCAACAGTTATATATGTGGATCGGGTTGCACGCCACAACAATATTAAATGATAAGGGATCGTGTTGCGCGCCGCAACAATATTGTTATTGTATTGTTGTATCTATTGAATTGTCCTTTCATATCTTATTAAGTTGCTGTTGGATTTGATATGTTCCCCAAAGCATGTACCCCCTCCCATTTAAACTGCTTATTCCTGTTTATTTCCCACCATGTGTTATATAACTGCACAGGTTTATCTGGAGTCCGGTCCTAGCCTCGTCACTACCTCGTCGAGGTTAGGCCAGACATTTACCAGCACATGGGGTCGGTTGTGCTGATGCTACACTCTGCACTCTGTGCAGATATCAGAGCAGCAATGGGTTAGTAGCTTGGGAGCCAGCCTTCAGTCCACAGAGATTCCGAGGTAGTCCCGTAGGCATCCGCAGGCCCGCCATCTCTTCTATCTATTACTATGTTCTATTATCACTTGTATCCGAGACAGACTGTGTTTCTTTCCTTCAAACATTTTTATGTAGTAGTCATAGACGGTTCGTGAATGTTATGACACCGGTACCTCGGTAGAGACATTTGTTGGCTTTTCGTATCGATTTTGGTATTATATTCATCTAAGTCTTCTGTTTAATTTCATCTTCCGCTATTATTTAAATATTTATCACCTGTTAATGCAAGTTGTTAAAAGGCTTAAAATAAAGTAGTTAAAGATTTCCAAATTTTCCTGGCTTGGCTAGCTTCTACGAGTATACGCCATCACGACTCTCGAGGGTGGAAAAATCCGAGTCGTGACAAGATCAAGAACAAGATCATCGTTTGTGGCAACAAACATAGATTCAAGATCAAGCTCAAAGGCCCTTGAATTTACTTACAATTGGAAAGTAGAATCAGAGGAATCATAGAGATTGTAACACTCAAATATTCGAAATAAAATACTACGATTGTTGCAATATTTTTGGTATTGATTTTATTTTCTTGATGCAATTTATTGTCTACAAATTCTGGCACGCCCAGTGGGACAATCTCTACCTCTCATCTCAAGTTTTCAATCACCAAAGTCCGAGAACATTGTAATGGCTTCAAAGAAAATCAACTCCAGTTCAACTTCCACCAAGGCTGCTAACTCCAGGTTCTATGCTGATATGGAAAGCATTCTCGATGTTACCTTTGGAAGCTTCGGACCAGTTACGAGGAGCAAAGCAAGCTCTTTAGGACAAAAAGTACCCCAAGTGTCGTCCGCATCAAACCTTGTTTTTGGATCTTCATCCTCAAAAGGAGCAAGATCTTCCACAAACGCATCTGAAGGAGAACGCAATGTCGCTGAAAAGATCAAGAAAACTCTTGCTCTCCTTGACCTCTCCGGATCCAAACACTCTACTGTGAAGGAGGATGATGATGCTTCAAGTGATGGATCCTCCCCACTTACACCACATAGTGTGAACCAATCAAGGATCAATCTGTGTGAAAATCTATGCTACTCTCCATCGTCCACGACAATCATGCAAGCCATAGTGACAAACACTTCATCTATGGAGGAGCAATTGGCAAACTTGACGGAAGCAATCGCTGGCTTGACCAAATGCATGCAAAATCAAAAGGCTAGAATTGACAAGCTAACAGACAGGGTGGGAATCTTGATGGAAGAGGAATCCACTCATGCACCTGGCAAACTCCCAGAAGTCCAAGAGATTGATCCTCCCCCACAACAAGTTGCATCCACTAAGGAAATTCCAGTCTCTTCAGAAGGGATGATTCCAATCAATCAACTAAAGGATTTCATTGAAGGGACTATAAAAAACAAATATGAAGTCGCTTCCAAGTCCTCCTTTACCTACGCAAAGCCATACACTTCAAGGATCGATATGTTGAAGATGTTTGCTGGCTATCAACCTCCAAAATTTCAACAGTTTGATGGCAAAGGCAATCCAAAGCAACATGTGGCGCACTTCGTTGAGACATGAAACAATGCTAGTACTTATGGAGATTACCTCATCAAGCAGTTTGTCCGCTCATTAAAAGGAAATGCTTTTGATTGGTACACAGACCTCGAGGATGGATCTGTTGATAGCTGGGATCAACTAGAGCAAGAATTCCTCAATCGCTTTTATAGTACGAGATGCACTATGAGTATGATAGAACTTATAAATACTTGTCAACGAAAGGATGAACCAGTTATCGACTTTATCAATCGTTGGAGGAATGAAAGCCTCAACTGCAAAGACATGCTTAATGAATCTTCAGGCATAGAGATGTGCATCCAAGGCATGCATTGGGGATTGCACTACATCTTGCAAGGTATCAAGCCTGGCACATTTGAAGAACTTGCAACTCGTGCCCATGACATGGAATTGAGCATGACCTCCACTGGAAATGAAAGGTTGCTCATCTATGAACCTCACAAAGGGAATGACAAGCAAGAAGTCAGGAAGTGGGGAAAGTTCGTACCCAAGTCTGAAAGCAAAAAAGCTATGAATTTCAACACGTCACCTATGAAGTTCACGACAAAGGTGAGCAAGAAGCAGAGTATGAAATCCACTTCTTTTCAAGATAAGCCAAGTGGAAAGTTGACTCTAAAAGAAATGCAGGAGAAAGAGTACCCATTCCTGGATTCTAATGTGCCAGCCATTTTCGAAGAACTCCTCGAGTTAAATCTCATTGAGCTTCCAGAGATGAAGCGACCAAACGAAGCTAGGAAAACAAATGACCCAAATTACTGCAAATATCACCGACTTGTAAGCCATCCTCTAGAGAAGTGCTTTGTCTTCAAGGACAAAGTCATGGACTTGGCTCGTAAAAAGAAGATCGTGCTTGAAGATGAGAAAGCAAGCATAAACCAAGTCTCTATCACCTTTGGCTCATTTAGTCCGGATGAATTATGCAGTATTAAAGAAATTAAAGATGAAGAATTACTGGAGAATGACAAAGCTAATGTCAATCAACCTGAGGATGATGAAGGTTGGACATTGGTGACTCGTCATAGGCTCCACAAAAGGAGACCACGAAAAGAATCAATAGAACAACCAACAAGGAAAATAATGGTGAAAAGACCGAGGAGATGAAATCCAACTAAGCACGTAAAGAAAGCAAAAGTGGAGGTGCACTACCCTTAAAAGCCACGACATCCAGTGACCTTGGAGGATTTCTTGCCATGTTGGTTCCGCATGAAAATTTCCCATGATGGTATTGAAGCCTCTTGTTGCAATGCTGATAAAGGGGAAGAAAAGAGTGATGACCTACCATTTGTACCATCTTCAGAAAAGCTCATCGAGTCTATTCCTCAAGAAGCTAATGCGTGTGAGGAAAAGGTTACGTTCACAAACGATGATCTTCTACTAGGTGACGCTCTTCACAATCGCCCATTATACCTGGTTGGCTATATGCGCGATGAAAGAATAAATCGAATTTTGGTTGATGGGGGATCCTCAGTGAACATTTTGCCAATTCGCACTATGAAAGAACTTGGTATTCCCATGAGTGAACTCTCAGAAAGTCGTGTGAAGATCCAAGGATTCAACCAAGGGGGGGGGGGGGCAAAGAGCCATAGGCGTGATCAGGCTGGAAATCACCATTGAAGATATGCAGTCAAGTGCATGGCTACATGTGATCGATGCAAAGACTTCATCCAACGTCTTGCTTGGAAGGGCTTGAATACATGAGAACAAAGTGGTCCCATCTACCTACCATCAATGTTTGAAATACTACGAGGGTGAAATCGAGAAGAAGATAGTTGCTGATGATGAGCCATTCACTGAGGCAGAGTTACACTTCGCCGATGCAAAGTTCTACTTGAAGAACCACATTGTGAAAGAGATAAAAGTTGATGACAACATCAAAAGCAAGAATGACGAGCACACAACTAAAAGACCAAAGGTGACTACTCGTGAAGCCAAAGCTGTTACTGAGGAGATATATGCCAACGTGAATAAATCTCATAAAGGAGGTATTGCGTCTTATGGCAAGAAAGTAAGTCTTGTGCTCCAATATGTCCCTAAAAGGAAGAAAGACGAAGGCGCATCATCTAATCTCCAAACCAAGACGCTAAAGGAGTTAACTCTTCCGGTAAAACGAATTGAGGTAGTAAAGTTGTCCTCAAAGCCGCTTGTAGGGTTTGTAGCCCAAAATCGTTTGCAGAATGTGGCACTCCCTACAAAGAGAATAGACGAAGGTTTTGATCCTAACGCTTACAAGCTATTTGCAAAAGGTGGATACAATCCCAATGAGCCATCAAAGTTAGGGAAGCTCCCATCAAAAGCTGCAACGACGCAACCATGTGAAGGTTTGGGATACAAGCAACCGTTACCAGTGCGCATCTCAATAAGAAGGGCGAGTAGAAATTATATCACTGTAGATGATAAATCTGCCGCTTCTAATAGTCCTTCTATCTTTGATCGACTTGGAAAATCAACTGTGAGAACTTCTGTATTTGAGAGATTGAGTCCATTAAAGAAGGGGAATAAGTTCCAAAGAAATTTTCAAAACATAAGAACACCCGCTTCGCCCAAAATCCAGAAGATCTCTAAAGATTTCCAAAGTTTGGTTCCTTCTAGAATGAGGCGACAAACAAAACTTGTTGTTTCATATAAAGCAATACTGAAGGTATAGCCATATACTCTGGTCTACACTAAGGAACGTGGCAAAGATGAAGAAAGTGTGGGTTCTTCGTATCATGTTACTGTACAAAGCGAGAATGGTGTTCCATCTTCAGTGGAGGATAATGCAGAATTGGAGGATGTTTCACCATGTTATCACATATCCTTCAATGATGGGGACCCTCAAGAAGATGAAGATGCGAAAGACGCTCCACCCAAACTTGAAGAAGCAGTGAAGATGATAGTTGATGCCTTAAAAGAAGTCAACCTTGGCACCGATGAGGAACCAAGACCCACCTACCTAAGTGCTTTACTAGAAGCTGATGAAGAGAGCATTTATATTGAGTTACTCAAGGAGTTTAGGGATGTCTTCACTTGGAGTTACAAAGAGATGCCTGGCTTGGACCCGAAAGTAGCAGTCCATCACCTTGCAGTCAAAAATGGTGTTCACCCCGTTAAACAAGCTCAAAGGCGTTTTAGGCCGGACTTGGTTCCCTTGATTGAAATCAAAGTTAACAAACTAATTGAAGCTGGCTTTATTCGTGAAGTTAAATACCCAACATGGGTTTCAAGTATTGTCCTTGTAAGGAACAAAAATAGTCAGATTCGAGTGTGCGTTGACTTTAGGGATCTTAACAATGCATGTCCGAAAGATGAGTTCCCACTTCCCATTCCAGAATTGATGATCGATGCTACTACTGGGTACGAGGCAATGTCATTTATGGACAGTTCATCAGGCTATAACCAAATTTGCATGGCGCCAAAAGATGAAGAACTTACTGCATTCCGTACCCCCAAGAGTATTTATTGCTACAAGGTAATGCCTTTTGGCTTGAAAAACGCTGGTGCTACTTACTAAAGGGCTATGCAGAATATTTTTGACGATCTTCTCCAAAAGAATGTTGAATGCTATGTTGATGACTTGGTGGTAAAATCAAGAGAGAAGGGCGACCACTTGAAAGACTTGAGAATGGTGTTTGAGTTGCTCCGGAGGTACCAACTTAGGATGAACCCATTGAAATGCGCCTTTGCAGTTACTTCCGGAAAGTTCCTTGGTTTCATTGTTCCACATCGAGGTATTGAAATTGATCAAGCCAAAGTAGATGCAATCTTGAAAATGCCTGAGCCTCGGGACATTCACGAATTGAAAAGTCTGCAGGGAAAGTTAGCGTACCTTAGGAGATTCATCTCAAACCTAGCTGGGAGATGCCAACCATTCAATCGCCTTATGAAGAAAGGTGTCCCTTTCAAATGGGACCAAGCGTGTAGCAATGCCTTTGAGAGAATTAAATCCTACTTGATAAAGCCTCCAGTTTTGGCAGCCCCTATACTTGGAAAGCCACTGATACTATACATTTCAGCATAAGAAAGGTCTGTTGGAGCACTAGTGGCCCAAGAAAATAGTGAAGGGAAAGAAAACTCCCTTTACTACTTGAGCAGGATGATGACACCAAATGAGTTGAATTATTCGCCAATTGAAAAGTTATGTTTGGCGCTAGTCTTCTCAATCCAAAATTTGAAACACTAATTTCAAGCTCATGTCGTTCGTTTGGTTTCTAAAGCAAATCCCATCAAGTTCGTGATGTTAAAACCTGTCCTTAGTGATCGACTAGCAAGGTGGTACCTCCAGTTTCAACAATTTGAAATCATGTACATCCCTCAAAAGGTTATAATAGGACAAGCATTAGCGGACTTCTTGGCAGATCACCCTATACCTGATGATTGGGAGCTAACTGATGAACTACCAGATGAGGACGCCATGGTCATCAAAGTTCAGCCTCCATGGAAGATGTACTTTGATGGTGCTGCACATCGCGGATGAGCTGGTGCTGGTGTAGTATTTGTCACTTCTCAAGGTGAAGTTCTGCCCTACTCTTTTACCTTGACGCAACTCTGCTCTAACAATGTTTCTGAGTATCAAGCACTAATACTTGGGCTCGAAATGGTTGTCGAAATGAAGTGGTTGCAATTGCAATTCTTTGGTAACTATCAGTTAGTGGTCAATCAGCTTTTAGGTAGTTACGAGGTCAAGAAGCCTGAACTACGCCCATATCATGATTACGCTAAAAATTTAATGGGGTGGCTCGGTGATGTGACTTTTCAGCATGTGCCAAGGAAAGAAAATAAGAAGGTGGACGCTTTAACTGCCCTAGCTTCGTCTTTAACCCTGCCTGATCAAGCGCAAGTTACTGTCTGCCAAAAATGGGTAGCACCGCTGCCAAATGAGGCTGAAGGTGAAGAAAATGAACTCAAGCATCTTGTCGCTATTTTTGAAGTTGAGAAAGAAGAATGGAGACAACCCATTATCGACTACTTATGCTATGGGATACTTCCAGAAAATCTGTGGAGAAGAATTGAAATCTATTGTCGTACACCTCGCTTCCTTTACTACAAAGATACCCTATACATAAGACCATTCGAGGGAGTACTCTTGCGATGCTTAGGGGAAGATGAAGCACTCCAAGCTTTGCAAGAAGCGCATTCTGGGGTATGTGGGTCACACCAGTCTGGACCAAAGCTCCACTTCCATATAAAAAGGATGGGATATTATTAGCCAACGATGGTAAAAGATTGCTTAGACTATGCTCGAAGATGCAAGGCTTGTCAATTCCATGCGAATTTTATTCATCAACCTCCTGAATTTTTGCGCCCAACTGTTGCATCCTGGTCATTTGACACTTGGGGATTGGATGTTGTTGGACCACTACCAAAGTCCTCTAGTGGGCACCTATACATCTTGGCTGCAACTGACTGCTTCTAATAATGGGCTGACGCTGTTGCTCTTAAGGAGGTAAAGAAGGAAAATATTGCAAGTTTCATCCGAGTAAACATCATCTATCGCTTTGGCATTCCCGTTCATAATAACGAATAATGGAAATCCGTTCGACAATAGGTTGATGAACAAGATTTGTGAGCTCTTTGGCTTCAGGCAACGTAACTCTTTGATATACAATGTTGTTGTCAATGGTCTAGCCGAGGCATTCAACAAGACACTATGCAACTTGTTAAAGAAAGTCATCTCCAAATCCAAACGAGATTGGAAAGACTGTATGGAAGAAGCTCTATGGGAATATAGGATGACTCACCGCACGCCAACACAAGAAACTCCTTATTCACTCGTTTATGGAGTCGAAGCCGTCTTGCCACTCGAGTGTCAAATACCTTCATTATGACTGGCTATTCAAGAAGGCATCATTGATGAAGAAAATGCTCGACTTCGATTAGCAGAGTTGGAGGCTCTTGATGAGAAGAGGTTGGAAGCTCAACAGAGTCTTGAATGTTATCAAGCTCAATTGTCTCGTGCCTTCAATAAAAAAGTTCGCCTGAGATCCTTTCAAGTAGGAGATCAAGTCCTTGCCGTACGAAAACCCATAATTACTTCTCATAAACCTGTAGGGAAGTTCACTTCAAAATGGTATGGGCCATATGTCATACAAGAAGCTTAATCAAGTGGGGCTTACAAGTTGGTTGATGTAGATGGCATGAGAATTGGCCCTATCAATGGCATGTTTTTAAAGAAGTATTATCCTTGAAGTTGAAACGCTCCTTGACACATGAGCCTAAACTGCATGTTGCAACACTCCTGGCCCGCAAGAGTATAAACTGTGTACGACCCAAAAAAAGAAAAGAAAAAAAGAGTCCGCTAGGTTGAAAATTTCGAATGAGGCGGCATAGGCAAAAGTTAGGACGTATGACTTGATCCTCTTCACTGAGGTACGTAGGCAGCTTAGAGTTTTATTCTAAGTTCAGTCGCATAAGTTCAAAAGATACATATTTCCCCAATTGTTGTCCGAGTGATGTATGGAGAAATGTAAAATCAAGCTGAAACGCCATTCTCTTGTTGAACTTTGATCCCATTTGATTTAAAGGGGGCAACCCTCCATGATAAATTGATATCTTCAATGGGCCGATTTTAGGAGGATGTCAAGTATTTGCATTAAAGTCTAGGGATTCTCTATGTCTTTAAGTTCACCAAAGCTTCAAGTTTGTTGGTCTCCAAGTCCGCCCTCTGCCTTAAAAAAGGGGGGGGGAAGAGAAGAGAGGCGTCAAAAGGAAATACAAGTATAAGGAAAAGATTGTTTGGCACAATGTTTCAAATTCAGTGAGACTTGAACCCAATATATTTGTGAGAATATAGCTCTTAAATTTCTATTGATGGCAAGTAAGACATTTTCCGATCTCGAGGCTTCCATACCAAGATACAAAAGTTTTGGTGAAGTCGCGCAATCTAAAATCGTCAGCGTGTCAGAATTTTACATTGACTTTGGAATAATATCTAAAACTATCCTAAGGCATTAAATGTTGCATTTTGGATATGATTTAAATTTCGAAGCTTGGTTTCTGAAAAATCAAACGGTTCGTAATTTCAACGTTTCTACACCAAGATATGAATTTTGTGGTGAGACTGCGCAAATCTAAAATTGATAGCATTGTGCAATATAAAGTTGCTTTCAAAATATTATCTGGGATGATTCTAAAGTTTTTTGATTGATAATTTTTGATATGTTCTAGGTTTTGAAGTCTAGTTTTCAAGAAATTAAACGGTTCGTAATTTCGACGTTTCTACACCAAGATATGAATTTTTTGGTGAGACTGCGCAAATCTGGAATCGATAGCGTGGTGCAATATAAAGTTGATTTCAAAATATTATCTGGGACGATTTTAAAGTTGTTTGATTGAGAATTTTGGATATTTCTAGATCTTGAAGTCTAGTTTTTAATAAATCAAATGGTTCATTATTTCGACGTTTCTACACCAAGATATGAATTTTTTGGTGAGACTGCACAAATCCGGAATTGACAGCACGGTGCAATATAAAGTTAGTTTCAAAATATTGTCTCAAAGAAAGCCAAGTTTTGTTACGTAAACGTCAACGCATCATGCTAAGAAAGTAACTATTGGTACTGGTCAAAAAAAGAAGGAGAAACATCAATAAAAAATGAGCAATGTAAAGTAGAACAGGTAGAGTTTTCAGTTTCAAGGATACTCGCTAGTTAACTAAATGCAAGAAAAAAAATAAGAGGCAGATAAAATACTCTATATAGGCTAATCTAAACACAACTTGTAATTGACTAAGTCCTTAAGGGTGGCCTCCAAGTTCTGTTTTTTTATCTCCACATCGGCCAAGTCATCAGCAGTTGTCAAGGAAACATCAGAACATCTACGGTACTCCTCTTCAGAAAATGAGACTTTAGATTCAATCTCTTCAACCTCTTTCTTGGCAATAACTCGAAGAGCTCTTAACTGTTTCACCTTCTCCTTGGCCTCTTTGAGAGACTGCCTGGTGGCAGACAATTTCTCGACCTTCTCCCCTTTCTCAATCAAGACAAGATCAAGATGTTCCTTGGCATTTAAAAATGACTCAAATTTTTCAACATCCACAACCTTGTCAGAAAGAGCTGATCGTGCCTAGTCATATGAAGTGGCAAGCTTGAACAAAGACGTCAATAGGTCTTTTAGAGGGGAAATATCCACACCCTTTCCGTCCATCTCCTCGAGAATCACTTGGATCGCGAATTGAAGAGAAGAAGCATTGTCTGTGGTAGCATCCTTGAGTTTGGCATGAATTTTAGCCCAGGCATTCGAAATGTAATCCTTGTGAAGAGTCAAGACAACCTTTCTTCCATCAAAGATAGACATTGTTGGTGCTGATTGTTGATGAAAATTAGGCCCCGATTTTGCTCCAAGACTAGGAATGGAAGTCGCCTCTAGGTCTGACTTAGGTATTGGAAGTGATTTCCTCGAATCTGGCTCCGCCACAGATTCACTACTACCTTGTGACTTGCTCTGGTGTGACGCCATTGAAATATGAACACCATTTGGCTGCATGGAAAAGAATATACGGTTAGTAAAATTACTTGGATATTATAAGATAATATGAAAGTTTTAATCGTTACCTCTTTGATAGCTGTCAAAGTCCTTGAAGCACTACCGATGCTGTCAGTAATCTCGACTACACCCAAATTAGCATCTCCCTGTTTGTTTGATTATGGCTTCACCTGCTTGAAGTTTTGATCTCCATGACTACTATCACTCTCGTTTTGGGGTGGGTGTTTGTTGGAGGTAGGGACAACGGTGCCTAATGGAGAGGAACTCCCATGGACTTGGAAAACCTGAGAAGGTCCCTTCTTTTTACAAACTTCTTTATATGGGGTCCCTTGACGTCTCATGGTGCAACCACTTTGGATTTTAAAGTAGGAGGTATGCTCTTGAGGCATGATCTCTGAAAGCGTAGCAATAACTGACCCAACGGTATTCACCAAAGATTGCAAGTGGTTTTCAAGGAAGTTTCCATGCACTCTTTCCCACCAAGACTTATAATCGGACAAGACATACTTCTTAATCTTGGACATAATAGGGGGAAATGTGGCTTTTGACCTGCTTTTAGACAAAATGCAAGTTCGTAAAAGTTCCAATCCTTTGTCTAAGAGCACTCACGAAAATCTTGATCTAAGCAACCAGTGATGTCTTGATAAAAACCAAATTGACGACTGAAGCGATAAGGGCTATAAGGCTCCACGATGAAGGTCGATCCATTTCTCAAAGGAAGGTAATTCGAGCGAATACTCATAAAATAATTTGACTCGGACTCTTCCTTGTTGCCATCATCACGATAATAATACGGTTGAGAATTACTTGGCATTGTGGAAGTCCATGCGACACTTTCTCCTCCATGAATACGTTTTCTCGCGTCTTCATTCCCGAAGTATCTCGATGTTCCCTCACCTGAATATATGGCCATCATAGGGGTAGACGGCCTATTTGTTAGAGAAAAATGAGTCTTCAAGTAACAGGCCAACCAACCATACACATAATGAATTGGGAAGTGAACTCTAGAAGTATCGAGTGGTGAGCCATTTGAAATTGTGTTTAATCCCCTGTAAATGCTAGCTAAGACTGGAACGACGAGGTTAATTCTTTTTCCACATGCTAGAAGGCCTGCAATTTTGAAAGTCTCAGGCCGAATAAAGTCGCCTTCTTTTGTAGGGAGCGCAAAGACACATAACCAGCATGATAAAAAGGCAGTCAGGTATACTTCATCTTTCTTGTCACTTCCAACGCCAAGTTTAACAAATAGTGCATCTTCAACTTCCGACCAATTGACCATTTTACCTATGGCTCCAGTAGGGTTGTGTGTTGATTTGAGACGAGCTGACTTCTTTTCTTTTCTCGCTGGAGGTTGTTCATACTTCACAACCTTTTTGCTCCAAAACTCTATCCATATTCTCACAGGGACATTATGATTTTTAGTGTTTCCTTCTCGGAGTTGGTGATATGCATCAAACAATTACTGACAGACTTGTGGAAGGAACATTTTATCCTTGTCGTAAGCACCTATAAGTTCTCGAGTACTTGGAATAACCTCTTCATAAGGAGACCCGATTAAAGGCAGACCCCCAATAGTGAACAAGTCCCAAAGGGATATGGAGGTAAGCAACGTGTTTGTAAGAGGACACCAAGCCTCACAAAAGGCTTGGATGATACTTGTAGAATGATCATAAGTAAACAATGAGTCATAGACAGTATCGTAAATATTGATGGCTCGCAATGCTCGATGGTTCCAACTTAGGATATCTTCGGTCCACTCCCAATAGCTGGGAATATAATGAAATTCGCCACCAAAAGTTAAGGAATCACTCCAGTATACCTCTCCTTTGAGGATTCGTCGTCCTAAGCATGGGAGGGAACTTGCCACATTTTTTACTTTGTGATTATGGGAACGAAGAGTCCATGTCTTGAATTTATGTTTGGTGTTTTCAAAGGTCCAATCTGTCAAACAAAATGGATTTTGCAAAAATGGCCACGAAGCTGTATATAAGCCGGTCAGTGTTGTGTCAACTAGTAATCTGGTCTCTGTTTTACTATCCTTGTGCTCTATAATTACAAGATACTTGGACGTGGAGGAAAAGGATGCTGAGTCTCTAAAGTAAACCATGTTCAAGCTGCAAAAAAAAATTGTTAGCACCTAAGTCAAAAAGGGAAAAGTAACAATCGCAACCTTGAAAGAGAGCATAGATAAGTAATAAAAAAAAAGTCGCCTTTCGTTGCGAACTTTTAAAAGTGTTCGTCTCGAACTTTTAAAGGCATCCGAGTTTTTAACGGTTTCGTCACGAACTTTTAAAGGTGTTCGTCTCGAACTTTTAAAGGCATCCGAAGTTTTAAAAGTTTTGATTGCAAACTTTTAAAGGTGTTCGTCTCGAACTTTTAAAGGCAGTCGGATTTTTAAGGTTTTCGTTCTGCACTTTTAAGGCGTATGCTTTGAACTTTTAAAGGTGCTCGTGGCAAATTTTAAAGGGTCCTCGCTGCCGACTTTTAAGGATTTCTACCACAAGCTTTAAGGATCTTTGCACGGACTTCTATGCATCTTTGCTGCAAATTTTAAAGGTACTCGTCGCGAACTTTTAAAGGTCTTCACCGCGAACTTTTAAAGATCTTCACTGCGAACTTTTAAAAGTCTTCATCGCGAACGTTTAAAGGTCTTCACCATGAGCTTTTAAGGACCTTCGCACGAACTTTTATGGGTCTTCCCCGCAAATTTTAATGGTCTTAATCGCGAACTTTTAAAGGTCTTCACCACGATCTTTTAAAGGTCTTGACCACAAGCTTTTAAGGATATTCGCACGAACTTTTATGGGTCTTCCCCGCAAATTTCAAAGGTACTTGTCGCGAACTTTTAAAGACTTTCATTGCGAGCTTTTAAAGGTTTCCACCGGAAGCTTCTAAAGGTCTTCACTGCAAACTTTTAAAGGTCTTGACCACGAGCTTTTAAAGATCATTGCACGAACTTTTAAAGGTCTTCACCACAAAATTTTAAAGATCTTCATTACAAACTTTTAAAAACCTTCATCTCAAACTTTTAAAGAATTTCATAATTTGACGAAGTTACTACTAAAAAAAGAGACAACAACGTAAAACAAATAAAAAAACACTAGAAAAGAAGAAGAAATTACCTTCGCATTAATGCTTCCGAATCTAAAAAATAGACTCAAGTGGCTTGCAAATATGCAAATTGATGCTCACGAAACATTGGAGCATGGGGTTTATATAGAGTTTGCAAAGCAGCTACGGAGAATGAATCTTCGATGTGGGACTCGGCTATTATCTAGTTATCTCCTAATTAGAGCCAAATTACGTGACCAGTCCCAGTAAAATTAGGCTAGCAGAGGCGGTCGATCATAAGACATCTTCCGTATCCAACTAGAATTGGGAAAGACTATTGGTCGTTGTAAAGCTCCACTTCGCTAAGGTTAACATGTGCATACTGTTAGAACTTGAGACATGCAATGAATTACTAATGTCTCCACAATTGTAGGTGTACATCTTTCTTAGCATCTGCTATGTTCACGTGAGAGGCATTCGAAAGTCCAAATTTGTTCAACTTTAGCAATCTTTGCTATATTAATTATGATGACAATTGCTTCAGAACTTCGCGTGAACGTGCTGTCCCTTGGAATTTACCAGTGTTGTGAGATTTATTTGAGACTACAAATATATAAACCCCTATATTATTATTCAAGCATAGATATTTCAAGTCATGTCCTCGGAGTTCCGACAAGTCTACACTCTGACAAGACTTGAAGTAGGGGCATTTGTAGGCATATAAATTTTATAGGAATTAAATCCATAAAATAGTTGGGAATATTTTTAATTCAAGATATATTTGTTCAAATAAATTTCTTGGGCTAATATAGTTGGATTAATTATAAGTCCAATATAAATGGATTAAATAAATAAGTCTTAATCCATTGGGCTAGTCCATTTAATTGGGCTAAAGTGATGAGCCCACTTCATTAAGCCCAAGATGACATCTTCCTAGAGGCCCAGTTTGGTACCACGTGTCAAATGATGTGGCACGCCAAGTCAAACGGAAGAGCCAATAGGATCATGCCACGTGTCAAAATGACAAGGCATGCCAAGTCACACTAAAAGACCAATGAAATTGCGCCACGTGTGCAAGTGACATGTTCTGGCCAATCAAATGCGGTCATGTCACACTTCAATTTGATTGGTCGGAAAGAGTTTGTTCTTAGCATAACTCTTCCCTCCCACAACTATAAATAGGGGTCTTCACACCTCAAGAAAGAGACCAGAAGTTATAACAAGAAGCAAGAGAGAGCTTGTGGATCAAACGCTGCAAATTTCTCTACAAGTTTCAAGCTTCAAGCAATCAAGTTCAAGTTCAAGAAATCAAGTTCAAGCTCAAGAACGAAGAACAAATCAAGGTCAAGTTTAAGCAATCAAGCTCAAGCTCAAGAACAAGATCATCGTTCGTGGCAACAATCATAGATTCAAGACCAAGCTCAAAGGCCCTTGAATTTAATTACAATTGGAAAGTTGAATCAGTTGAATCAGTGGAATCATAGAGATTGTAACACTCAAATATTCGAAATATAATACTACGATTGTTGCGATATTTTTATTCTTGATTTTATTTTCTTGACGCAATTTATTGTCTACAATATATATATATATATATATATATATATATATAAGAAGAAGAAGAAGAAGAAGAAATGGTCGAAATTTCCTTCAAAAATGACAAGAAGTTGTCCAGGAGATTTTATTTCAAATTAAAGAAATTATAACACAAAACTAAAGCCCTCCAATTGAAATTACTCCTAAAATTAGTACAAGTTTCTTACATCACAAAAAAATTACTCCTAACAAGTAGGTACTAAATATAACTATCTCATGAATAGAGGATTTCAATCCACTCCAAAGTAGGTACTAAATATAACTATCCCATGAATAGAGGCTAAATTTAGGAAAAATGATACTCCCTTGGTTTCACTTAATGTAAACTTATTTGATTGGGCACGAAGTTTAAGAAAAAAGATAAGTTTTTCGTTCCAATTTATGTGAACATGTTTGATTAGGCACGAAGTTTAAGAAAAAATAAAGACTTTTGGAATTTGTCCTAAACAGGTTAAAAAGGGGCCAGCGTATTTGTGTGGTTATAAAAGTTTCTCATTAAAGGTAGAATTGGGAGAAATTCAAAAATAGCCATATTTACAAGTGGTCATAGCTACAGTTTCAAAAATAATCGAAATTTAGCCACAAAGATAAATCTGAGTGAAAACATTGTTCAAATTTCGGAAAAATACTCCAACATAATATACTGGAGTTCCAGTATAATATATCGGTCCGGCATAATATGTTGGAAGTTCATATACATGTGCACCAAACTCCAGTATATTATGCTAGATCGGTCTCTGTTGCAGCAAAATAATGGCTATTTTTCATTGACTTGGTAAATGCTGGCTATTTTTGAATGACTAGTCCGAAAACTGGCTAGACCGTACTATTTTAACGGTAGAATTGTAAGTTTAAGGTAAATTATTTCCAAATTTAGAAAGGGGTCACTCTTTTTGGAACGGACCAAAAAGGAAATAGATTCACATAAATTGGAATAGAGGGAGTAAGATTTTTGAACTTGCAGTATAAATAAGACACATATATTTTATGTGGCTATACATCATTGTATAATGGTATTCTATTTCCAAATATAAAAAGGGATCATTCTTTTTTATATTGACCAAAAAGAAAACGAGTTCATATATGTTAAAACGGATGGGTAGTTAAAGTAAGGTTTTGTGTAGTGTTTCATTAAATGGAGGGAGAAATTCAAAAATAGCCAAATTTACAACTGATCGTGCAAAAATAGTCAGTTTCAAAAGTAATCGAAATTTAGCCACTTTTCATGTAAAGATAAATTTGAGCGAAAACACTGTTCAAAACATGGAAAATACGCCAGTATATTATACTGGAGTTCCAGCATAAGTATGCTTGAACTCCAGCATATTATACTGGAGTTCCAAGATAAGTATGCTGGAACTCCAAAATATGATAGAGTTCCAGCATAAGTACACTAGAACTCCAGCATAATATACTGGAGTTCCAGCAAGTATAATTGTCCAGTATAATATACTGGAGCTTGGAGCACCGGTGCTTCAGTCTCCAGTATATTATACTGGAGTCAGCAAAATATACCGGTCCAGCATAATATGCTGGAGTTCATACAAGTGCACCGAACTCCAGTATATTATGCTGGACCGGTCTCTGTTGCAGCAAAATAGTGGCTATTTTTAATTGACTTCATAAACGCTGACTATTTTTGAATGACCAGTCCGAAAACTGGTTATACCGTGCTATTTTTACTTAAATGGAAGGATTCTATAATATGAAGAGCATATGGGCCGGGAAAACAGTTGAGTGGAAATAAGGCCCACAAAGGTGCAAAAAGTGGGCCCTGGCAGTTGGAAAATTGGACGGAAACCCGGGAAGAATATGTGACCGTTGAATCCAAATCCCAAATGCAGAGATTTGATTTAGATAAGCAGAAAACAGTTGCTAAGTGTGTTTTACTTTGTTATGAAAATGACATTTAGGATTGTAATTCAAGAGGAAGAGATCAGCACTCCTTCTTTCGGCGCAAAAAAGAATGTTGAATATGAATCTTCTTGCGAAAAAAGAAACGCCACTTTCAAATAGCTCGTCCTATTTAAATACCAAAAGTTTTTTAACTCAATGACTCGGATATGAATTTGTGATTTTATAATGATCTTTTTTCGCTTTTCAGTGTGAGTATTTGAAATGATATAATAGACGAAGTAATATATGAGACTTTAGACTACGGCAAAGGAACATGGGAAGTCATTTTCTACTCTTTTTTGTCTGTCCTTTTCACTTTAAAACAGATAGGAATGAAGGAAAGTGTTTCCCAACCTGCCGTCCCACTTTGTCTGTACAACATATAATCTAAAGGCCATCTTAAGCAATTATACTAAATGGCATCTATTTTTGACCTCGATTGTCAAATGTTTTTCTTCATCAATGAGGTTTCATTTGCTTTATCTAGCACAGGTCACACAGTTCACTGTTGTTGTTCGCTATTTCGGAGTTTGTCCATTTGGTCTCGTTCATAATCGGCAGTATTTTGGGGCTTTGTCCATTTCGTTTCATATAGATGAAATAAATTACAAAATATAATAATACTTCATTCGTCCCAATTTATATAACACATTTTTTATAAAAATTTTGAAACGTCTCAAAGTATTGATACTATTTCATTACTATATACTTTTGATATCTTTCAAATTTTAAATCCATTCAACTATTTAAATCCTTAAAATTTGGACCATTTCGCATAACTCAAACGTAAATCAAACTTTTTCTCTTGTTAAAGAAAACTCAAATGTTGAGAAATTTTGCAATTAATCAGTGAAAGCAAATGTAGCTCACTTTTGTATTGGTAAGAATAGATTTAATTTTAACTAATACTCCCTCAGTTTATGTGAATCTTTTTTTGGTTCGTTAAAAAAAGAATGTCTCCTTTATAAATTTGAAAATAATTTAGCTTAAACTTACAATTTTACCCTTAATGAGAAGTTTTTATAACCACACAAATACTTTGGGCCCTTTTTGACTTGTTTAGAACTACAAATTCCAAAAGTCTTCATTTTTTTAAACTTTGTGTGAGTCAGATAAATTCACATAAATTGAAACTGATGGAGTAAGTAATAACGGAAGTTAAATATAGATAGTAAGTAAAAGTTTAGGAATAATTGGAACAATTTTCCTAGTATAATTTATAGGGAAAAGGGTCAAATCTATGCCTCTACTATGTGAAAAGGATCACTTATGCCCTCGGTTATACTTTCTGTCCACAATTACTCCTAACGTTACAAAACCGATGCAAAAATACCTCTCCTCCGTTAGGGCCTTCCACCGTGGCTAATATCAGCCTATGTGGCCTAACATTTCATGAGATGGACGCCACATGACATGTCGTCTCACCGCCCGACCCCATTTTACCCCTCCCTCCACCTTATCTTCTACCACCACTTCCCACTTCACCTAACAACCACCATCATCACCTTCTTAGTACAAGGAAAATCAAAATAAAGCGAAGAAAAGCTCCATTAGCGGCAGGTAAGAAAGATCCAAACTACGAATCTTCTAACATTTACAAGCAATTAGACCCCCGCCTAAATCACCAACACCTAAGCAGCATCTAAGGCTAAGATACTTAAAAAAAAAAATCAACTTCTTGCAGCCCACAACTATACGACCTAGTCCAACATATGTTATAGACTTATACCTCATCAATAATCATAACCTCGTTCAAGTTCTTTGATTCAACTAATGCAGCACCATTGTCGCGATCCAAAATTCCCCCGAAGGAGTCGTGATGACACCTAGTCTCTAAACTAGGTAAACCTAACATTTACAGAAATAACATTAATATTTACTAACTTCAAATTAAATAACTCTCAATAAATTACTATTCCCAAAACCGGTGGTACAAGTCATAAGCCTTTCTAAGAGTAATTATACAAAATAAATACAACACGGTTCCAGAACGAGAAGGAACCAATGGAACGTAAATACAAACGAAGGTGACTCCATGGCCTGCGAACGCAGCAACAAGTTACCGTGAGTCTCCACCGCGACGACCCGCACAGCTACTATCGATCAATACCTGGATCTGTACACAAAAATATATAGAAGTGTAGTATGAGCACACCACGGCGGTGCCCAGTAAGTATAAAGACTAACCTCGGTGGGTAGTGACAAGGAACAGTCAAGACACCTACTGGTCAAATGAAATGAACAAGATATGATAATGAAACATCGAGATAAAGATAACGAAGTAATATCAACATCAGAAAGAGATCAAAATACCAACAGTAAGAACCATAAAGGGAGAACACTGGTAGTAACGAACGGTAACCAAGTAAATCAGATAACCAAGTAAATCAACACTGACATAATAGGAACAGAGACAAGTAAGAATGTATTTAATTAAAGAAGGAGATGCCCACTCAATCAATCACATCATGTCTAATACATAATTCCGACCATCTCAATCATCGGTTTCTCATATCATAATCTTAACTTCCGAACCTTCCGCACGCATGGCACCTTGTGCCCCCATATTTTTCCATCTCACTTTTAACAACAAAATTCACATTCTATACAATACATAATGTCCGTACAATGCACTCAATATGTCCAAGAAGTCCCATCTACCTAATATAAGTAAAATTACAATTTCTAAACTAATTGGGAAAAGCCAGCAAGAAAAGATGAAATTATTTCTTTTGAAATTATTTGAGTAAAGAAAGTACCCATTTTAATTTAAAAATACAACATTGAATGGATTATTACCTTTAACATGATATTTAATAACTTAAAACTTAGTAGATATTCATTTTTAAGTAAAATACAACCTCAGACGATTTCAGGGGTATAATTGAGAAACTAATTGAATTTCGGCTGTAACAATTATTGAAGTTTGAAATATTGCAGTATATATATATATATATATATATATATACATACATACATAAATAAGTGAGATATTGAAAATATTGTAGGTTCTAACACAAAGGATCACAACAATAAAAGAATTTAAATAGTTTTAACACTTGAATATATAACAACAAATAAACATAGCAGTAGAAAGTGCATGGCACCACCCTTCGTGATTTTACTCTTGTTCTCACCATAAGAGTCAATATTCACTTTTATTCTTTCTTGTTGCGGCGTGCAACCCGATCCCAATCATATAGTACTGTTGCGGCATGCAACCCGATCCAAATCATATAATATTATTGCGGCGTGCAATCCGATCCAAATCATATAATGATGTTGCGGTGTGCAACCCGATCCAAATCATATAATATTGTTGTGGCGTGCAACCCGATCTATATAATATTGTTGCGGCGTGCAATCCGATCCATATAATATTGTTGCGGCATGCAACCCGATCCATATAATATTGTTTCGACGTGCAACCCGATCCAATAATATTGTGCGACATGCAACCCGATCCCAATATACAAATCAACACCAATCACCAAAGAATCCCGACAATGGAATAATAAGGGAACAACAATATCCCCACAAGGGAGTCAACAACGAGAATAAACGCGTCCCGACAAGGGAACCAACAGTAAGAATTAAATATGTCCCGGCAAGGGAATTAGCTATTACCAAACTTGTACCAACAATTAACTTCACAATGAAATCTCAACTAAATAATAAGACATAATAAGCACGGGATAACTACACCGGTAACCACCACAATTGGACATGTAACCTATTTGCACGAAGTCATAGAGGAACTCACAATCAAGAAGTATCAAAACAATAAGGAAGGCAATCACTCCAATTAAGGCAATTAAGGGTCAATGTAACACGTAAGAATTAGAGGAAAGCTAACAACGTCATATGGAGCATATAGAGGCAATTTAAGCAACTAGGAAACCCAATCATAACAGGATACTTTTCACATAAGGACCTAAGAACCCTAGAGGCAAATTTCTCACAAATAAGTCCGAGCACACACTCGTCACCTTGCATGCATGGACTACAATTAGCATAGAAGACTCAATTCCTAAGGGGAAGTTACCCACACAAGGTTAGGCAAGATACTTACCTCAATCCGGCCAATTCAATACTCAATTTAGCTTTTCCTTTACCAATTCATCAATGCTCGACTCAATCTAGCCAAAAACGACTTGAATACATCAAACAATGCACGAGAAAATAATTTCAATTGACTAAACTATGATTCTTATACAACTTGCACAAAGTTAACTCCTCGGGCCCGCATCTCGGAACCCGACAAAATTTACAAAAATCGAACACCATTCTGCTACGAGTCACCTATACAAAAATTATCTAATTCCGATACCATTTGGTCATTCAAATAATCATTTTACATTTTTGAAGGATTTCACAATTTTCCCCAAATTTTCCTTTAGATTCTCGTTAATTTGATATTAAATCTAAGATATAATCACAAAATATAGTTGAAAATTGATTAGAGACACTTACCCAATGATTTGGAGAAGTTTGTGTCCTTGAAAAATCATCCATGGAGGTTTAGGGTTTGAGAAAATTGAAAAATGGATGAAAATCTCGTCAAAAACCTCACTTAACAGGCCTCAGATGTCGCATTTGCGACCCAGGGTTTGTATTTGCAAACTCCTCACAATTACGAACAACACAGGGCTGGCAGAAGTCGCATTTGCAAAAAAAATCTCGCATTTGCGAACTGGGCATCGCAAATGCGATAAAAAGTTCGTATTTGCGACCCCACCAGAACCAGCAATTTTTCCTGACACAAAAATGAGCATAACTTCTTCATACGATATCCAAATTCAATGATTCTTTTTCCTATGACTCCATAATTTTGATACGCATCTAATAATTTAAACAAAACTGAATTTGGATCTCATTTGCTCAATATGGTATTATTTTTGCTTGAAGAGACGACGATGAAGCATCCAAAAACAAGCACAACATAGCCTAAACATATTCGAAACTCTCCCAAGCCCTCGGGGCTTCCAACCAAACATGCACGCAAGTCTAAAAATATCATATGGACGTCCAAATCATCAAAATGACATCAAAATTATGAATTTAACCTAAAAACTCTTGATTTTCTAACTTTTCAACTGGACGTCCAAATTACGTCAAATCAATTCCGGTTTTCACCAAATTTTACAGACATAACTTAAATATCATAACAAACTTGTACCGGACTCCGAAACTAAAATACGGGCCCGATACCAATGAGTTCAAATATTAATTCATTTCTTTATTTTCTTTAAAAACCAGCACAACAATTTTCTTCAAAAATTATTTTCTAAGGCTAGGGACCTCGGAATTCAATTCCGGGAATACGCCCAAGTCCCATATTTCACCGCGGACCTTTCGGGATCGTCAGAACATAGATCCGAGTTTGTTTACCAAAGTCAACTAAAAACCAAATTTTAACTCTAAAAATTACTATTTTGTTTTTCATATTTTCACATATAAACTTTCCGGTTTCACGCCCGGACTGCGCACGCAAGTCAATACACATAATATGAAGCTACTCGTGACCTCAAACTGCCGAACCAGATAAAATTGCTCAAAATGACCAGTCAGGTTATTGCAACCACAAACATCCTTCAACTCAATAGCATCTGACAAGTTGATTTCAACTAAATTCTCATAGTTTAACACCAAATTGGACAACCCCATATGGCTAAAAAGGCTTAGACCTTGATAGATTAATTGACCTTAACATTTTCTTGCATAAACTAGTTTTAATTGTGAGTGAATTGAAGTGCCTGTAATTCTAGGACAAAGAGAAAGATCAAAATTGGAAACTCGAGGATAATGACCCAATCATAATATGCATGTAACATTTAACTTAAGCAATCTATGGATGTTACTCACACAATTAGATGACCAAATGTGAGAACCAAGTTTTAAAGAAAGAGGTGATGATGGTGGTTATGGGAGGGAGGGGTAAAGGGGGCGGTAATTGGTAGAAGAAAGGTTGGAAAGAGTGGTAAAATGGGATTGGGAGGTGAGGTGGCATGTCATGTGGCGTCCATATCAACATAATGTTGTACCACGTAGGTTGATATTAGCCATGGTGGAAGGCCCGAACGGAGGAGGGGTATTTTTTGCACAAGTTTTGTAACGTTAGAGGTAATAGTGGACCGAAAGTATAACGGAGGATATAAGTGATCCTTTTTACATAGTAGAAGGGTAGTTTTGACCCTTTTCCCTAATTTATATGCAAGTTGTTTGAATCCGGAACCTAAATGTTGTTGTTTTGGACTCAAACACGTTTTTAAGTGTAAAAAAGAGTTACTTTTCTATGTAAAATGCGGTTATGAACCATGTTTTACATAGAACACGGTAACAAACCGTGATTTATATAAAGTTAAAAAGACAATTATATAAAACGTGGTCCATTATAATATTTTATATAAAGCGCGGTAAAGAACCGCGTTTTATATATATATATATATATATATATATATATATATATATATATATATATATATATATATATATATAAATATCAGAATCCCTTCCATTTCCCCCACGTTCTGCCCAGTCTTCCCTTGCGTGTTTTAAAAAAAAATGGTCCCCCCTCTATTAACAACAAAAAAACTCGTGTGGACCCCACCCATCTCGTAAAAAATCGATATTGTTGGTCTCATATCCTAGCCAAGCCTTCTATTGTTGTGGGTTGCTTGTTTTGGAGTCAAATTTTCAAATCTTCAACTTTCCAGAAAACATAAATCGAGGTATCCCGATTTAGTTTATGTCCAAACTTGCATAAATAATGTATATTAGTTGTTTTGAATGTGTTGTATGTTGTTTTGTATTTTTTTTTTTTTGCGATTAAATTAGTATGTTATTTCTATCCGGACTAAAATATTAATGTTGTAAAATATATGTTAAAATTATGAAATCGTTATTATTTGTTAATAAAAATATTAATAAATTATTATTACTATTTTATATGTATTTTTGTGATTCCAATGTATTTATTGTGTTTTATGTCATTTTTTTTTGCTTAAAGACTAGTAAATCGGAACACCTTTTAGGGTAGTAAAATGTAATGTCTTCTAGGTAGTAAAATATAGTGCCTTTTAGCGTAGTAAAATGTAGTACCTTTTAGCGTAGTATAATGTAGTGCCTTTTAGCGTAGTAAAATGTAGCGCCTTTTGGCGTAGTTTCCCTGTAGTTTAAGTATCTCTTATACTCAAAAATACGTCAAAATAACTTATAGATCAAACACAAACTCTGTCCAATTATAGTCAACATATATTTGGTACTATTGCGCCGCAAATATTAAGCCTGGAACCCATATATGAATATTTAATAATTAAATATTATATAATTATGAAAATTAATTATTTAATTTACAAACAAACATATAAAATTATAAAAATAACATATAAAATTATAATAAAACTAACACATAGAAGAATTGGGGATAAATTGGTGCTACTGAGCTCCAAATATCGAGCCTGGAACCCATACATGAATATTTAATTATAAAAATTAATTATTTAATTTACAAACTAACATATAAAATTATAATAAAACTAAAACATGGAAGAATTTAGGATATCTTTGTGCTACTGGGCCTCAAATATCTAGCCTGGAACCCTTATGTGAATACATCATAATTAAATATTGTATAATTATAAAAATTATATTTGCTATTAATTAGTTGTAGAATCTGAATAGTGGATTATTTCAGTTAAAGAACATATAGAAAAAGGCATCAGCCACCGATCAGAGATTTTCTGTTCAGTCGCTTTATTCGCCGTCGGAAAGGCATCGTCAGCGAGCATCACCCATCCATCATATTGTGATTCTTGATTGCAGAGACGTTATTACTCTATTGTCTATTCACCGATTCTTTGCAAGACCCATTCTTCAAGCTTTCCAGATAAATTAGAAGTACTTGACCGGAAACAAATCAAGATCCGATAGATTGAGAAAATTCTAGACGATCAAGACCCGATTCGACTGAGAAAATCAGGAAGAACAGTACTGTAGGATTTCTGATACACTTTGTGGGTTCTTTTACCGTGCGGCGGAATCCGATTCTCACCGTCCTCGCCGTCTGTCACTTCTCTGATTCTCTCTGTACTCTTCCTTCAGTATTTTCACCAATCCGGCACGTTTACCGGCAAGGACGCTGCCGCCGTTACTCCAGTACTGTTGAATTTTTTCTGTGATCTCAAAAGATATAAAACAGATTTTTGGCTTTAAGGGTAATTTGTAGAAGATATTGGTTTTCATTTCTGGGTTTTTTGCTACCCTATTCTCTTGGTTTCGTGGGTGTTTGCGTATTTTGCAGGTATCATTTTTGGGAGGTGCACACGCACAAGCAGTAAAGTAGTAGCTATACGCCGGGTTCCGTAGCATCGGGAGTATACCAAGTCGAGAGTTCCAGGTTCTATTCATGAGAATTGGTACCTCCCGCCTCTTGTTTTTTTGTCTCCTGTGTTAATTACTTTATTAGCGTAGTATTTCATAATAGTCTAGTCAGTTTAGTGGATTTGTAGTTACTATTTGCTCCCTTTGTTGTTTTGTGTGGTGTTTTTTCTCCGTTTCATTTTTAGACCTTCGTAGGTATAGAGACTGTGGTTTGTAATGGCAGAGTAGGGTCATGTCCTCGGGGAGGTCGGGTGGTGGGGAGGGGGGTAGGGCAAGGATCGGGAGGTGGGACGGGGCCCAAAGGGGGTAAAGGAAAAAAATAGCCTATAGGTTGAGAGTTGGATCCTGGAATATAGGGACGTTGACGGATAAGTCTATAGAGATGGCGAAGATTCTCTAGAAGAGGAGGGTCAATATAGCGTGTGTAGAGGAGACTAGATGGGTAGGATCGAAGGCAAGGAATGTAGACAGGTATAAATTGTGGTTCTACAGAGTCGTGAAGGGCAAGAACGGAGTGGGCATTTTGGTGGACAGAGAGCTTAGAGAGTCGGTGGTAGAGGTTAGACGGGTGAATGATAGATTGATGGCAATTAAGGTAGTATTTGGAGGGAGCACTCTGAATGTCATTAGCGCTTACGCATCGCAAACGGGCTTGGACAAGGATGTAAAATGGCACTTCTGGGAGGCACTGGATGAGGTGGTGCGGGGTATTCCGCCGACGGAGAAGCTATTCATAGGAGGAGATTTTAATGGTCATATTGGGTCGTCTGCTAGTGGCTATGGTAAGGTGCACGGTAGTTTCGGCTTTGGTGATAGGAACGAGGGTGGTACCTCACTGTTGGGTTTCGCTAGAGCTTTTGAGTTGGTGATCGTGAACTCTATGTTTCCGAAGAGGGAGGAACATTTGGTTACTTTTTGGAGTATGGTGGCTAAGACTAAAATTGACTATCTCCTCCTCAGGAGGTGTGATAGGGGGTTGTGCGAGGATTTCAAGGTGATCTTGAGTGAGAACCTCGCAACTCAACATAGGCTCCTACTGATGGACGTCGGTATTTTGATAAAGAGGAAGAAGAGGTTTGTACGGGGTCCATTGAGTATCAGGTGAAGAGCTTTGTCTAAAGATAATGCGCAAGGTTTGGAGGGGCGGCTAACAAATATGGGTGCCTGGAAGAGTGGTGGGGACGATAGCGCTATGTGGACGGCGACGGCAGACTGTATAAGGGAGGCAACAAGAGAGGTGTTGGGAGTTTCAAAAGGATATTATGGCGGGCACCGAGGTGACTGGTGGTGGAATGACGTGGTCCAAGGTAAATTTGAAGCCAAGAAAGTGCCGTACATTAAGTTAGTAAAGAGCACCGACGATGATCAGAGGAGAGCGAACATAGAAAGATATAAGGAGGCTAGGAAGGAGGCAAAAGTAGCAGTCACAGAGGCTAAGACTACTGGTTTTGGTCGGCTTTATGAGGAACTTGGAGACAAAGGTGGGGATAAGAAGTTATTTCGATTGGCCAAAGCGAGAGAGAAGAAGGCCCGCGATCTGGATGAAGTGAGGTGCATCAAAGACGAGGATGATCGAGTATTGATGGAAGAGGCCCAGATTAGGCAAAGATGGCAGTCATACTTTCATAAACTTCTGAATGAAGAGGGGGATGGAAACATCGTGTTAGGGCAAACGGGGTACTCCGAGAGTCACCGAGACTTTAGGTATTGTAGGCGCATTAAGGTTGAGAAGGTCGTGGGTGCGATGGGTAAGATGAGTCGGGGCAAAGCGACCGGACCTGACAAGATTCCAGTAGAGTTTTGGAGATATGCAGGTAGGGCAGGCTTGGAGTGGTTGACTGGGTTGTTTAATGTTATCTTTAGGACAAAGAGGATGCCTGATGAGTGGCGGTGGAGTACAATGGTTCCGGTGTACAAGAACAAAGGTGATATCCAGAATTATAATAACTATAGGGGTATAAAGTTACTAAGTCATACCATGAAAGTATGGGAGTGGATGGTGGAAGGGAGGATAAGGAGGGCGGTGTCTATATCGAAAAACCAGTTCGGGTTCATGACGGGTCGTTCTACTACGGAAGCTATCCACCTTATCAGGAGGTTGGTGGAACTATACAAGGATAGGAAGAGGGATTTGCATATAGTGTTTATTGACCTATAGAAGGCATATGACAAGGTCCCTAGGGACGTCCTTTAGAGGTGTCTGGAAGTGAAAGATGTGTCAGTGGCTTACATTGGGACGATAAAGGATATGTATGATGGAGCTATGACTCGAGTTAGGACTGTGGGAGGTGACTCAGAGCCTTTTCCGGTGGTTATGGGATTACACCAAGGATCTGCGCTCAGCCCGTTCTTATTTGCTCTGGAGATGGACGCACTGACACACCATATCCAAGGAGAAGTTCCATGGTGTATGTTGTTCGCTGATGATATAGTTATGATTGATGAGACGCGATGCGATGTTAATGGGAGACTATAGGTATGGAAGCAGGCTCTAGAGTCTAAAGGTTTCAAGTTGAGTAGGACTAAGACAGAATATGTGGAATGTAAGTTCAGCTACATGACGAGTGAAGTAGATGTGGAAGTCAGGCTTGACTCACAGGTCATCCTCAAGAGAGAAAGTTTTAAGTACTTAGGGTCAATTATCCAGGGAGATGGGGAGATTGACGGGGATGTTACGCACCGTATTGGAGTGGGGTGGATGAAATAGAGGTTAGCGTCTGGAGTCCTGTGTGACAAGAATGTGCCACTGAAACTCAAAGGTAAGTTCTATAAAGCGGTGGTTAGACCGGCCATATTGTATGGAGCTGAGTGTTGGCCAGTCAAGAATTCACATATCCAGAAGATGAAAGTAGCAGAAATGAGGATGTTGAGATGGATGTGTGGGCATACTAGGTTGGATAAGATTCGTAATGAAGATATTCGGGAGAGGGTGAGCGTGGCTCCCGTGGACGTCAAGATGCGGGAAGCGTGTCTTAGATGGTTCGGACATGTGAGGAGGAGAAGCCTAGATGCACCGGTTAGGAGGTGTGAGCGGTTGACTTTGGCAGGTACGAGAAGAGGCAGATGGCGGCCTAAGAAGTATTGGGGCGAGGTGATCAGGCAGGACATGGCGTGGCTTCAAATTTCCGAGGACATGGCTCTTGATAGGAACATGTGGAGGTCGAGCATTAGGGTGATAGGCTAGGGGGTAGTCGAGAGTTCTTCCCTCTTTGTACCGGGTAGTCTGATAGAGTTTCGTTTAGGTTTTTTAGCGGTCTTTGTTGTATTCACATTGTTGTTTTGCATAGTTTAGTGTTATTGTCCTTTCACTTATTTGTTGTGGTTATTTTCTTTCTGGTATCTTTTGTTGTTACATATCTTTTCTCTTGTTTCTTTTCTGATATTATTGCCTCTCCTGTTGAGCCTAGAGTCTCCTGGAAACAACCTCTCTGCCCTTTTCGAGGTAGGGGTAAGGTCTACGTACACTATACTCTCCCCAGACCCCACTAGTAGGATTTTACTGGGTATATTATTCTTGTTGTTGTTATTGTTGTTGTATAATTATAATAATTAATTCTTTAATTTACAAGCTAACATGTAAAATTAAAAAACTAACACATTGAATAAATTGGTGCTACTGGGCTCCAAATATCGAGCCTGGAACCCATATGTGAATATTTAATTATAAAAATTAATTATTTAATTTACAAACTACCATATAAAATTATAATAAAACTAACACATGGAAGAATTTAGGATATCTTGGTGCTACTGGGCCTCAAATATCTAGCCTGGAACCCTTATGTGAATACATCATAATTAAATATTATATAATTATAAAAATTAATTATTTAATTAAAAAACTAACATATAAAATTATAATAAAACTAAGGCGTAATGGCTTCCTGGCCACATAACCTTGTAGGGCTTTCGAAAGCCGATACACGAACTTTGAATTTTCCCATTTGAACACTCCAACTTGACAAAATGGGTACTAATAAACATATCCACCAGAGCGTGTATATCAATTGCGCTGACATGTACAACACATCATGCTAAGCTATTTATTACTTGGCATGTGTTATTTGTGGGTTCCATTTTTAAATACAAAATTAGAAAGAAAAAAGTTACAAATACAAAAAAGGAAAAGAAAAAAAAATGCCTGAAACATACCTAGTATTAATTTGTACTCAACAGCCCCCTTCTTCTTCGTTCACCCTCCTCCCTTCCTTTCTTTACTCTTCTTCCTTCTCCTTTCTCTTTTTCTTCATTCTTCTTTCTCTCTTATTTCTAAATCAAATTCACAACATCACCATGGCCATAATTAGACCATAAAAGAATTTGGAATTTCAAAAAAAAAAAATGACAGAAATCCATGATTTTGAAAGTGGAGGTCGCCCAATATCATTGCAAATTTGCATTTTTTTTTTGCTATTTTGACAAAGATGAATTCGATGATAGAACAACGACAAAGCTCAAGCTTTCTTCCGACCACTGGTTGTTGAGGAATGTTGGGACGGAAATAGTGGGTTGAGACTAGAAAAAATTATTTAAGGGGAAGATGAAGGAAAAAAACAGAGAAAAGGGGAGGGGAAGAGAAATTAGGATGAGAATGAAAAAAATGGGTGGGAGTTTTGCTGAGAAGACGAAAGAATTGGAAGGGGAGGGGAAAAGAGAAGGGTAAAGGGAAAAGTCCCTTTTTTTCTTTTTCATTTTTCTTTTTTTTGTGATGACCCAAAAAGTCATCACTTGTTTTTAAAATGAACTCTGCATTTTGAGGCCTTAAAACCTCTTTCAGCATCATCTCAATCTGCATGCGCAATCCGGTCGCGTATCCGTAAAGCCATTATGTGAAAATCTATGAAAAATGATGAATTTTGACTGTAAAATAGATTTAAATTGACTTCGGTCAATATTTTGGGTAAACGGATCCGGACCTATGATTCGATGGTCCCAGAGGGTCCGTAGAAAAATATGGGACTTGGGCGTACGCCCGGAATCGGATTCCGAGGTCCCAAGCCCGAGAAATGAATTTTTTAAAGAAAATTATTTTCTAGAAATTTTTATGAGTTTTGGAAGTGAAATGCATTTAGAATCTGATGGTATCGGGCCCGTATTCTGGTTCCGGAGCCCGGTACATATCTTATATGTGATTTAAGATAAGTCTGTGAAATTTGGTAAGAAACGGAAGTCGTTTGAGGTGATTCGGACTCGTAGTTGTGAAAATTCATACTTTGAGGGTTTTGAGATTTTTCTTAAATTTCTATGCTAAATTTGTGTTTAAGAGGTTATTTTGGCGATTTGATCGCACAGATAAGTCCATATGATATTTTTGAGTTAGTATGCATGTTTGATTTGGATTCCCGAGGGCTCGGGTGAGTTTCAGATGGGTTTTAGAAAGTTTTGGACTTGGAAAAAGTTGCAGGTTTTTCAATTTCTGGTGTTCTGGTATGTTCTTCTTCGCATTCGCGGAAGGACTCTCGCGAACGCTAAAGGTTAGTTAGGCTGAAGGAAATCTCCTTCTACGCGAACGCGAGATACAGGATGCGAACACGAAGCTTTGGGTGTGTTTCCCTTCGCGAACACGGACCTGCTATCGCGAACGCGAAGGCCTTTGGGCCTGGGCAGGGAGAAGGGAATTTTGTGCTACGCGAACGCGGTCACTGGCCCGCGAACGCAAAGGATCGAGGATTCAAAGATATGCGAACGCGAGCCGACGAACGCAAACACGATGATTAATTGGCCTGAGCCATCGCGAACGCGATGAAGGTCTGTCCAGTGATTTTAAAGCAGAAGCAAAAATGGGACTTAACCAAAATTTCATAACTTCTTCTTCCAAACTCCAAATTGGGTGATTTTTGAAAGAGAATTTCACTACAAATCCATAGGTATGTAATCTTAGACTCATTTTCTTCAATTTCCACTAACACCCATTAGATTTCTAGGCTTAAATCATGTTCTTAAGGGTAGAAAATTAGGGATTTGGATATAGTTAGGGCTTTTTGCATAATTGGGATTTAGACCTCGTTTTGGGGTTGGATTTTGAACTAATTACATATTCGGGCTCGTGGGTGAATGGGTGATCGGGTTTTGGTTCGAACCTCGTGTTTTGACCAAGTGGGCCCGGGGTCAATTTTTGACTTTTTGGAGAAAATGATAGAAAACCTATAATTGAGCATTGGGCATGAATTCTTTAGCATTTATTAATGTTGTTAAATCAATTTGGACTAGATACGAGTTGTTTGGAGGCGAATTCTAAAGGAAAAGCGGTGTTTGAGGCTTAAGTTGGCCGTGGAAGTTCGAGGTAAGTGTTTGGTCTAACCTTAGCTTGAGAGATTAGGAGTTGTGTCCTATTTGCTACATGTTACTTGTTGAGTACGACGTATAGGCATGGTGACAATATCTATACGCTGGTGTCAAGCATGATCGTGAGTCTTAAATTGGAATTGTTGTGTTCTTGATAAATACTATGAATGTCTAAGTTGTTGATTCTTTGTGTTGAACAAGGATTATGATTATCCTCGTGGAAATTACTTATAATTGAGTATTGATTCTAGTTGAGGTAGTTAGATGTTGGAGCAAGTTTGGTTATAGTTGATTTTCCCTTGCCGGGACGTATTACTTACACCGTCGATTCCCTTGCCGGGATTGTGTTGTTTCTTTATTGATCCCTTGCCGGGACTCTTGTTGTGATTGGTATTGAATTGTATATGTGGATCGGGTTGCGCGCTGCAATAATATTATATTTGGATCAGGTTGCACGTCGCAACAATATTATATTTGGATCGGGTTGCACGCCGCAACAATATTATATTTAGATCGGGTTGCACGCGCAACAATATTATATTTGGATCGGGTTACACGTCGCAACAATAATATAATTGGATCGGGATGTACGCCGCGACATTGATAAATGATATGGATCTGGTTGCACGCCGCAACAAAGTTATTATGTTTTGGGATCGGGTTGCATGCCACAAGAATTGATAATACAAAGTGTTCATAGAATGGTTACGAGTTCCTTATTGTTTTGTTGTAGATTCTAAATTGTTCTTATGCTTTTCTCTTAATTTACTGTTAGTACTGATATTCCCGCGCAGTATGTACCCCCTCTCATCTTTACTTGTTTATTCCTGTTTTATTTTCTGATGTATATTATATAACTGCACAGGTTTATTTGGTAGTCTGGTCCTAGCCTCGTCACTACTTCGCCGGGGTTAGGCCAGGCACTTACCAGCACATGAGGTCGGTTGTGCTGATACTACACTCTACACTATGTGCAGATCCCGGAGCGGCAACTTTTGGACTGTAGCATTGGGTGGTTGCCTTCAGTCCAACTAGAGATCCCGAGGTAGTCCTGCAGGCGTCCGCAGGCCCGACGTTATCTTCTATCTTTATATGTATTCTATTTTCATCTACTTCCGAGACAGATAGTACTTTTCTTTCAGACATTTGTATGTAGTATTCGTAGATAGTCCGTGGTATTGTGACACCGGATTTCGGGTAGAGATGTATGTTGGCATTATCGTACTGGTTATGGTTAATTTATCAGATTAAGTCTTCCGCTTGTATTTATTTATCGTTAATATTTCACCGTTGATCACATGTTAATTTAAACTGTTAAAAATGGCTAAATAAAAGAGTTAGTGATTCTACATTACGCGGCTTGCCTAGCTTTCATGAGTAGGCGCTATCACGACTCCCAAGGGTGGAAAATCCGGGTCGTGACAACTTGGTATTAGAGCTCTAGGTTACATAGGTCTCACAATTCACGGACAAGCTTAGTAGAGTCTGAGGGATCGGTACAAAGATGTCTGTATTTATCCCCTTGAGGCTACAGAGTTAGGAAAAACTTCACATTTATTCTTTCCTGTCGTGCAGTTTGGTTTCTCAATGTTAATTGAATTTTACTCTGTTCTTTCGCAGATGGCGAGAACACGCGCTTCCTCATCCACTGATCAGCAGCCCGAGCCTGCAGAAGCAGCTCCCACGAGGGGCAGAGGGCGAGGGCGAGGTCATACTAGGGGATGAGGTAGGGGCAGAGCTCAGCCTAGAGCAGCAACACCAGCGGCGGAGCCTCAGGTTGACTTTGATGATGAAGTTCCGACCTAGACAGTTCTGGTGGGCCCAGCTCAGGTCCTAGAGGGGTTTATTGCTACCCCAGTACTCCAGGATTCTCTGGTCCGTTTAGTGGGGCTTATAGAGAGTGTCACCCGGGCAGGCTTGCTTCCTGTAGCACCAGCCGTCTCTCAGGCTGGAGGAGGAGCCCAGACTCTAGCTACTCGCACTCCGGAGCAGATGGCTCCCAAGTTTCAGACTCCAGTAGCTTAGCCAGTTGGAGCAGTTCAGCTGGGTATGGTAGCTCAAACCGGTGATGGAGCAGCTATGTCTGTCGATGTTTTGTGGAGATTGGACAGGTTCACCAAGCTCTTCCCTACTACTTTCAGCGGTGCATCTTTTGAGGATCACCAGGATTATCTAGACAGCTGTCATGAGGTTCTCAAGAATATGGGGATAGTGGAGACCAATGGGGTCGACTTTGCTACCTTCCGCCTATCTGGATTCGACAAGACTTGGTGGAGAGATTTTTGTTTGGCTAGACCAGCCGGATTGCCAGCTTTGACTTGGGAGCAGTTTACTCAGCTATTTCTGGAGAAGTTTCTCCCTGTTACTCAGAGAGAGATCTATCGGAGGTAGTTTGAGCGTCTCCAACAAGGTTCTATGACTGTTACTCAGTATGAGACCAGATTCATCGACTTGGCCCATCATGCTCTTATCATACTTCCCACTGAGATAAAGAGAGGGTGAAGAGGTTCATTGAGGGACTTATCCAGCCTATTCGACTTCAGATAGCCAAGGAGACGGAGAGTGAGATTTCTTTCCAGGAGGCTGCCAATTTGGCCAGGAGAGTTGAGATGGTTCTATTGTAGGGAGGTGGTCAGGGGTCTGACAAGAGGCCTCGTCATTCAGGCAGATTCAGTGGTGCCTCATCTGGAGGAAGGGATTCATATGGTAGAGGCAATCCTCCTAGGCCCTTTCAGTCAGCACTTCAGGTTTCTCACGGCGCTTCAGGTGGTCATGGATCTCATATGCAGTATTCTGATCAGCAGCCCTACAGTGCACCACCAGCTCCTATCAGTGCACCACCGCTCCAAAGTTTTCGGGGTGGTCATTCAAGTCGCCAGGGTCAGTCTCAGTTTCCTCAACCGTACCATTCAGGTGGATGGTATGAGTACGATGAGTATGGTCATATCCGGAGGGCTTGTCCGAGATTAGTGGGTACTCAGTCGCAGCAGCAGGGTTCCTGTGCTATGGTTGAGGTGCCAGGTATTCCACATCCCGCTCAGCCAGCTAGAGGTGGGGGGTAGAGGTGCTAGGGGTGGAGGTAGAGGTGTTAGAGGTGGAGCTCAGACTGCTAGAGGTGGAGGCCAGCCAGCTGTAGGCCATCCCAGAGATGTAGTCCAGGGTGGTGGGGCCCATCCCCGATGTCATGCTCTTCTAGGCAGGCCTGAGGCTAAACTTCCAATGCGTTTATCACAGGTACTATTCTGGTTTGTGGCAGAGATGCTTCAGTTTTATTTGATCTAGGGTCTATATACTCCTTTGTATCATCCTATTTTGCACCGTATCTAGTCATGCCTAGTGATTCCTTGAGTGTCCATGTATATATGTCTACACCGGTGGGTAATTCTATTGTGGTAGATCGAGTCCATCGTTCTTGTATAGTTGTGATTGGGGGTCTTGAGACACGTGTAGATTTATTACTTCTGGACATGGTTGATTTTGATGCCATACTAGGGATGGATTGGTTATCACCTTACCATGCTTTCTTGAACTATCATGCCAAGACTGTAACCTTAGCCTTGTTGGGTTTGACTCATTTAAAGTGGAGAGGGACTCCTGGTCATTCTACCCGTAGTGTTATCTTTTATGTGAAGGCTCGGCGTATGGTTGGGAAGGGGTGTTTGGCCTATTTGGCATATGCTCATGATTTTAGTGCTGAGGTTCCTTTTATTGATTATGTGCCTATTGTTTGTGAGTTCCCTGAGGTATTCCCTTTAAACCTCCCGGGTATGTCACCCGACAGGGATATTGACTTCTACATTGATTTGGCTCCTGGCACTCAGCCCATTTCTATCTAGCCGTATCGTATGACCCCGCCTGAGTTGAAAGAGTTGAAGGAGAAGTTGCAAGACTTGCTTGAAAAAGGTTTCATCAGGCCTAGTGTTTCGCCTTAGGGTGCGCCGGTGTTGTTTGTTAAGAAGAAGGACGGGTCGATGAGAATGCGTATTGATTACCGGCAGTTAAACAAGGTTTCAATCAAGAATAGGTTCTATTACCGAGAATTGATGATTTGTTTGACCAGCTTCAGGGTGCTAAAATATTTTCGAACATTGACTTGAGATCTGGCTACCATCAGTTGCGGATTAGGGCATCCGAAGTCCCTAAGATAGCTTTTCGCACTCGGTACGGGCATTGTAAGTTCTTGGTGATGTCATTCGGGTTGACAAATGCCCTAGAAGCTTTTATAAATCTGATAAATCGAGTGTTCAGGCCTTACTTGGATTTGTTCGTGATAGTCTTCATTGATGAAATTTTGATCTATTCCCGCAGCTGGGAGGTGCATGAGTAGTATCTTAGAGTGGTTCTTCAGACTTTGATGGATAGTCAGTTGTATGCCAAGTTTTCGAAGTGTGAGTTTTGGTTGAGTTTGGTTGCATTCCTGGGTCATGTTGTATCCGCAGAGGGTATTCAGGTTGATCCGAAGAAGATTGAGGTAGTCAAGAACTAGCCTAGACCAGCATCAGCTACAGAGATTCGGAGTTTCTTGGGATTGGCAGGCTATTATCCTCGATTAGTTTAGGGGTTCACGTCTATTGCAGCCCGATGACCAGGTTGACCCAGAAAGGTGCCCAGTTTAGATGGTCTGACGAGTGTGAGACGAGCTTTCAGAAGCTCAAAACAACTTTGACTACGACACCAGTGTTGGTTTTGCCTACAGGTTCAGGGCCTTATATAGTTTATTATGATGCATCTCGTATTGGACTTTGTGCGGTGTTGATGCAGGATGGCAAGGTCATTGCTTATGCGTCGCGGCAGTTGAAGATTCATGAGAAGAACTATCCGGTTCAAGATTTGGAGTTGGCAGCCATTTTCCACGCGTTGAAGATTTTGAGGCATTATCTATATGGCGTGGCATGTGAGGTGTTCACGGATCATAAGAGTCTGTAGTACTTGTTCAAGTAGAAGGAAATAAATTTGAGGCAGAGAAGGTGGTTGGAGCTGTTAAAAGACTATGATATCACCATCTTAAATCATCCGGGAAAGGCCAATGTGGTGGTCGATGCTTTGAGTAGGAATTCACCCAGTATGGGCAGTCTTGCTTATATTCCAGTCGGTGAGAGGCCGCTTGTTTTGGATGTTCAGGCCTTGGCCAATCAGTTCGTGAGGTTTGATGTTTCTGAGCCCAGCTGCATGTTAGCTTGCATGGTCGCTCGTTCTTCTTTATTGGATCATATTCGAGATCGACAATATGATGATCCCCATTTGTGTGTCCTTAGAGACACAGTGCAGCACGGAGGTGCCAAGCAGGTTACCTTAGGAGATGATGGAGTTTTGAGGTTGCAGGGTCGAGTTTGTGTGCCTAATGTGGATGGACTCCGAGAGTTGATTTTAGAGGAGGCCCATAGTTCCCGATACTCTATTCATCCAGGCGCCAGTAAGATGTATCAGGATTTGTGGCAGCATTATTAGTGGTGGAGAATGAAGAAGGATATCATTGCATATGTGGCTCAGTGTTTGAACTGTCAGCAGGTTAAGTACGGGCATCAAAGGCCCGGTGGTTTGTTCCAGAAGATTGAGATTCTTGAGTGGAAATGCGAGCGTATCACTATGAACTTCGTTGTTGGACTCCCACGGACTCAGAGGAAGTTCAACGCAGTGTGGGTAATTGTTGATAGGCTGACCAAGTTAGCACATTTCATTCTTATGGCAGTCTCCTATTCTTCCGAGAGGTTAGCTGAGATCTATATTCGGGAGATTGTTCGTCTCCATAGTGTGCCCGTGTCTATAATTTCGGATCGAGGTACGCAGTTTACCTCACATTTTTGGAGGGCAGGTCTGCGAGAGTTGGTCACACAAGTTGAGTTGAGCATAACATTTCATCCTCAGACGGACGGGCAGTCCGAGCGGGTTATTCAGATTTTGGAGGATATGCTCCGAGCTTGTGTCATTGACTTTGGAGGCTCGTGGGATCAGTTTTTGCCTTTAGCAGAGTTTGCCTACAACAACAGCTACCAGTCTAGTATCCAGATGGCTACTTATGAGGCTTTGTATGGTAGGCGGTGTCGGTCACCAGTTGGATGGTTTGAGCCGAGAGAGGCTCGGTTGTTGGGTACGGATCTGGTTTAGGATGCTTTGGACAAGGTCAGGATTATTCAGGATAGGCTTTGTACAGCTCAGTCCAGGCAAAAGAGTTATACCGATCGCAAGGTTAGTGATTTGGCTTTCATGGTCGGCTAGCGGGTATTGCTTCGAGTGTCGTCTATGAAGGGCGTGATGAGATTTGGGAAGAAGGGCAAGCTTAGCCCTAGGTTCATTGGCCCGTTTGAGATTCTTGATCGAGTGGGAGAGGTGGCTTACAGACTTGCGTTGCCACCGAGCTTATCAGCCGTGCATCCAGTGTTTCATATGTCCATGCTTCGGAAATATCACAGCGATCCATCCCACGTGTTAGATTTCAGCAATGTCCAGTTGGACAAGGACTTTTCCTATGAGAAGGAGCCGGTAGCTATTCTAGATCGGCAGGTTCGTCAGTTGAAATCGAAGAGTTTCCCTTCTGTTCGTGTTCTGTGGAGAGGTCAGCCTGCTGAGGCATCGACCTGGGAGTCCGAGTCCGATATGCGGAACCGTTATTCCCATCTTTTTTCTGACTCAGGTACTTCCTTCTTATGTCCGTTCGCGGACGAATGGTTGTTTTAGAGGTGGAGAATGTGGTCATCACTTGTTTTTAAAATGAATTTTGCATTTTGAGGCCTTAAAAACCTCTTTCGCCATCACCTCAATTTGCGTGTGCAGTCCGGGCGCGTATCCAGAAAGCCATTATGTGAAAATCTATAAAAATGATGAATTTTGACTGTAAAATGGATTTAAGTTGACTTCGGTCAACATTTTGGGTAAACGGACCTTGACCCGTGATTCGACGGTCCTGGAGGGTCCATGAAAAAATATGGGACTTGGGCGTATGCCCGGAATCGGATTCCGATGTCCCAAGTCTGAGAAATGAATTTTTTTAAAAAAATTATTTTATGGAAATTTTTATGTGTTTTGGAAATGAAATGCATTTAGAATCTAATGGTATCGGGCCCATATTCTGGTTCCGGAGCCCGTTATAGGTCTTACATGTGATTTAAGATAAGTCTGTGAAATTTGGTAAGAAACGGAAGTCGTTTGAGGTGATTCGAACCCGCAGTTGTGAAAATTCATACTTTGAAGGTTTTGAGATTTTTCTTAGATTTCTATACTAAATTCGTGTTTAAGAGGTTATTTTGGTGATTTGATCGCATGGATAAGTTCATATGATATTTTTGAGTTAGTATGCATGTTTGGTTTGGAGCCTTAAGGGCTCGGGTGAGTTTCGGATGGGTTTCGGAAAGATTTGGACTTGGAAAAAGTTGCAGGTTTTTCAATTTCTAGTGTTCTGGTATGTTCTTCTTCGCGTTCACGGAAGGACTCTCATGAACACGAAGGGTTATTAAGGCCAAAGGAAATCTCCTTCTACGCGAACACGAGACACAGGACATGAACGCGAAGCCTTGGTGGTGTTTCCCTTCGCGAACCCGGAGAAGGGGGAAGGGAATTTTGTGATTCGCGAACGCGGCCACTGGCCCGCGAATGCGAAGGCTTGAGGAGTCAAAGCTCCGCGAATGCGAGCCGACGAACGCGAATGCGATGGTTAATTGGCCTGACCCATCACGAACGCGACAGACCCATCGCGAATGCGATGAATGTTTGTCCAGTGATTTTAAAGTAGAAGAAAAAACGGGACTTAACCAAAATTTCATAACTTCTTCTTCCAAACTCCAAATTGGGCGATTTTTGAAAGAGAACTTTACTACAAATCCATAGGTATGTAATGTTAGACTCATTTTCTTCAATTTCCACTAACACCCATTAGATTTCTAGGCTTAAATCATGTTCTTAAGGGTAGAAAATTAGGTATTTGGATAGAGTTAGGGCTTTTTGCTTAATTGGAATTTAAAACTCGTTTTGGGGTCGGATTTTGGAACTAATTACATATTTGGGCTCGTGGGTGAATGGGTGATCGGGTTTTGGTCCGAACCTCGTGTTTTGACCAAGCAGGTCCGGGGTCGATTTTTGACTTTTTGGGGAAAATGATAGAAAACCTGTAATTGAACATTGGGTATGAATTCTTTAGCATTTATTGATGTTGTTAAATCAATTTGGACTAGATACGAGTTTTTTGGAGGCGAATTCTAAAGGAAAAATGGTGTTTGAGGCTTGAGTTGGTTGTGGAAGTTCGAGGTAAGTGTTTAGTCTAACCTTAGCTTGAGGGATTAGGAGTTGTGTCCTATTTGCTACATGTTACTTGTTAAGTATGACGTATAGGCATGGTGACGAGTATCTATACATTGGTGTCAAGCATGACCGTGAGTCTTATATTGGAATTGTAGTGTTCTTGATAAATACTACGAATGTCTAAGTTGTTGATTCTCTGTGTTTAACAAGGATTATGATTATCCTCGTGGATATTACTTATAATTGAGTATTGGTGCTAGTTGAGGTAGTTAGATGTTGGAACAAGTTTGGTTATAATTCGGGTTGGAGTTTTGTTGTTGATGTTACTGTTGGATTGCTAAATCTGGGTTTTTGGTCTGCTACTGCTGGCTACTGATTCTTCATTTCCTTTGTTTTTTCTTTCATTCCTAGGTATGTACTGACTCTTGAATAACCTATGAAGTGCAAATGTGAAAGCCATGTAATCAAACTTGAAGGGAAATGATAATTGCTAGTTTTCTGTTGTCAAATAACTGCTAGAATTTTTTACAATTTGTCCATGTGTCCTTCAGTTTAGTTTCACTATGTATAGGTCATTCAAGTCGTTAATGTTATATTTCATTTTAAGGTTTGCATTTGGGATTTATTTGAATGTTGTTTGAGCCTAAAAGGGTCCTTAAGTTTAGGATGATATGTATAAGTTGAGAATTACGATTTCCTTTAGTTTGATTTGGTTAAGTCTTGTTGAACTTTGGACATGTTGTTTCTATAGTCCTGTGTAAGTACCCATCAGATTAGTTCTTCCATGTGTTTCTCTTTAGCAAATTTAATATGCTCTATTTTCCTTCCATTAGCTCCTTGTATGTTAGATTATTCCTCCATGATTTGCGGGACAACTCAGTCACTTCAGTTTGGTACCTGGCCTTGCTTTACCCATGTATGAATGACTTGAAATTCATAAAGGTTTTCAAATGAATGTTGGGCTTAATCTCAAACTTAAGAGTTCTCAGATTAGCTTATCTCTTTACATCTTGTTGTTTTCTTTCGTGGAAATAATTAAGAGCATTGATTCTGTTCAGATGTGTTGGGTTGAATAGAATTTAGATTCACATATTTAACAGTCTCATGAGGTTTTGTTAGTTATTGAAATGGGGTTTAATCAGGTGTAGAATCTCGCGTAATTACTGTTGATTGAATCAGCTAAAGGACTAATTCGAATAGGGTATGTCCAATGTCCAGGCGTCCCTTTTTGTGAGCTGCAGGGACTCGATCTCGAGTCTTGTTGTGGCCTTGTTGTCACTTTAAAAGACTTTCTTCGCCTTGGTATTGGACTCTGAATCCATGTTTAGACGAAAGGGGAAGGCTTGTATTCACACCCTTTTTGGGACTGTGATTCGAGCCCATATGTTTTCTCTTCAATCTCGAAGTGAGTCCTCCACACAAGGAGGTGGGCCTCCTTTAGTTTAGGCCCTCCCAGTAATTGAATGTTTGTTTATTTTAAGGTCAGCCTTGCAATTTGAACGGGTTTGGATTAGCATCACTCACTCGAGATAAGAGTTCAAATACCTTTAGTGTTTAATTAATTAAATTTCTTTAATTGAATGTGGGGCGTGCCATGTTAAGGACAATAACAGTTTATGGCCCTTAAAATTTAGTTTGAGTTTCCCTTAAAATTGGAATTGAGGCGTGCCGTACCAAATAAAATCTTAAAATGCATGGCTCTCGATTAATTAATATTTTAATCCTTAGAAATCGAGGTGTGCCATGTAGTTGAATTTCCATGGCCCTCACAAACTTGAAGGTGCATAGTTGCTTTAAGCGCGCTATTTTAAAAAATACCTTCCTAAACTTGGGTGTGCATTTATGTGACCCAAATCCAAATTTCAACAATGTTAGATAAAATATGTCTGGGACCATGGGTGCATTTATGTGACGTGATTCAAGACGTGTTTTAAATAACGTTGAAATCTTCCTAAAAAAATATTAAATAAAAGCGATTATAAAGTTAAAGTTATACCATAGGTTAAAACATGTATTAAAATCAAATAATAGGCCAATTATAATAGTTGAGCGACCGTGCTAGAACCACGGAATCCGGGAATGCCTAACACCTTCTCCTGGGTTAACAGAATTCCTTACCCAGATTTCTGTGTTCGCGGACTGTAAAACTGTGTCAATTTTTCCTCGATTCGAGATTTGAAACCGGTGACTTGGGACACCATAAAATTATCTCAAGTGGAGACTCTGAATTTGTAATAAAATAATCCCGTTTCGATTGTCACTTTAAGTTGAAAAAAACTCCCTTATACCCTTTCGGGGTGTAGGAAAAAGGAGGTGTGACAGCTCTGGCGACTCTGCTGGGGATCGAACCCAGAATCTCTGGTTTAAGATTCAAGAATTCGAGCTTAGAATAATTGTTATATTTGACTTTATTTATTATCTGTTTTTTACATGTTTGGGCCTAATGTGCTAAATGCTGCTTTTTACCGCCTCCTCGGCTCGAGTTGTCCGCTCGGGTGCACAAGTTTAGAACAGTATACCCAGGTTTTATACTTAGAATAACTCAGCCTCATGCCGGATCCCTAGTAGGAACGATTTTTTGCATCATGTGCATTTGACTTTAGAGACTCAACACAGGGGTTGGGTATGTCTAGGACAGGTGTACCCGAAATAAAAAGACCATACTGATGCATCCTACTTGCTACTTGCGCATTTATTTGCTTCGGATTTGCATGTTGACCGGCTCATCGAATAATAGGAAAAAAAGTTGAGAAGAAGAGAGTCAATGTGAGGGCTGAGAGAGATAATTGCCTGTTTTTGAAAAAACCGATATCCAAAATATATTGAAACCTTACCGAAATTTTAAAAAAAAAAGGAATTTTTTTAAAAAAAAAATATAGTTGGTTTTTGTTTTGTCAAAATTGCCCGAACTACGTCAGTTTGATTCTCACCGGATGTGGGATACATAGGCAACCCTAATCGGGTCCAACTTCCCTTTTTGCAGAAATATCCCCAAAAAGAACCAAATTTTATTGCTTTGTTGTAAATAAGTAAGGTGATGTCATTCTTGTCAAAAATAGCCGAATGTTCCCAAAAGGACGCCGGAAGGCCGCTTTTGCAAGAACAACCACCTTTGGTCTCTTTCTCAAACTTTTGACCAGTTAGCAAGCACAACCTTAAAATCTTTCCCCCGAAGTGCTGAAAGGTCGTATTTGCAAAGCCTGGTTTTATTTTTTGAAATGAAAATTTTTAAAAACATAGTGTTAACTTTTTCTTGAGTCAAATGAGTCATGATTTTGCTTAATTGAATCACCCTAATAAATGTGTAGAATGAGCACGAGTCAAAATTTGTCAATAACAGTCATGACCAAGATTCCTTTGGAGTTGTATGTGTGGTGGGAAGACTTAGGTAAATCAGGACAAAATAGGGTCAATTTTTACTTGGGAGGTCTTACCGGGTTATTGAAGATCAGGCCTAGAGGAGACATCATAAAGGCGTTGGTTACGTTCTGGGACCCAGCTCACAACGTGTTTTATTTCTCGGATTTTGAACTAACACCCACTCTAGAAGAAATAGCTGGATATATTGGGAGCACTGAAGATCCTCTAAGACACAAGTATTTGATTGCTCCAAGAGTCGTCGCTGCACACAAGTTCCTAGATTTCTTAAAGATAAGCAGGGGGTCCATTACCCAGATTTGGCAGCTGGTTTTTCCACTCCGCAGTTTATATACTAGCAATACGGACACATAGGGGGGTTTAACAATCCTGAAAGCAAAATTTGCAGCAAAGGGAATCGCCTCAAATGGGAAGAACACAGGTGCTTTGCTTTTATGGTGGTATTCTCGGGTCTTCTAATGTTTCCCAGGAAAGATGGGAATATCGATATACGGATAGCTGGGGTCGTCAGCACTTTGCTTGCTCAGGCCAAAGGCACCCTCGCACCCATGATAGTGTCTGAAATCTTCTGCGATCTCACAACCTGCAAAGCCAGAGGAGACTTTTTTGAAGGGTGCAACTTGTTGCTGCAAATGTGGATGATTGAACATCTATGTCACCGTCCTCAATACATGAGCTATGGGTCGACAGAGAAAAGTTGCATAGAGGAGTTTTATATAAGATTTGACGGGTTTAGCATGCCAGAAGGGGTCACAGAACGGATATCATATATCCTTTCTATCACTGCAAATCAAATAGAATGGATGTTCGGGTGGCTTCCTGTAGACGAAATCATATACATGCCAGCTACCGGGCCTCACTTTCTCCTGATGGGTCTCAGAAGTATCCAGCCTTATGCCCCATACCGGGTTTTGAGACAGCTAGGGAGATGTCAAATAGTTCCAAAGGATGAGGACCTTAGTACTCAGGTAGTCGAGATTGATTCTGATGGTCAATTTGATGAAGCAGCAGTTCGCCAGATCTGGAGCAAGTGTCAATACTTGACAGCAAGCACCCAAGTGCGGATTTATCCATAGGTGAAGTTTCACCAGGGTATCTTTCTTGGTATAAAAGGGAAGTTGAGTTTGGAAGGCCGGCCAAAAGACCCCATCTTCAAGAATTTGTCGAGGCATCACAAGCGCAATGGGATTGGTTAGCCAAAGAAAATGAGTATAGGGCTACCATAAGCAAGCTGGAAAAGCAAGTCAAGGATCTTCAATTTGAGAATGGTCTGCAAGCCGCCACGGATGAGGGTGAGAAGAAAAATCTAGCCAAGGAAAATAACGCCCTTCAAGCCCAAATTCGGGAAATGAAAATAGCGGCAAAAAATCCCGCCAGAAGTGCAAAAGATGGAAAGCTTATAGATAACCTTAGGCGGAAGGTGAGTGAGTATGTTTTTGATTTAAACAAGGTAGAGGGTGAACTAGCAAGGGCCCGAACAAAATTGGCTAAGAATGCGGAGGAACGAGCCCGCTTAGTTAAACAGGTAAAAGAGAAATATGACAATGAGGTTGTGGGGTTGAAGAAAAGGGTCACCATCTTTGAGAACAGAATGATCAAGCAGGCAAAAGACTTTAAGGCAGAAAGAGAATACTGTTATGCAGTGATGGCACAGTTAGAAAGAGATCTGCAACAACTTCAAGAACAGAATCATATAGTTGAACAATCTTTGGAAGCTAGTGCCCAGCAGATTGGGCGTTTGTTGCAAGAAAAGGGTGTCATAAGAGAAAGGGTTAGAAGGATCACCGACTACATCACAATGAAGTGCAGTAAGTGTGAGGACATGACCAGATCCATGTTTTTTACCACTGTAATGACCTTTGTCCATCAGATAATGGAGGATCTCTACCATCTCCAAGGGGATTTGGCGTGTAGGCCCGTGGCGAGCCCGACTGATGTCCCGCGGGCCCTGGGAGTAGTTGAGGCATTAATGTATTCATGATTTTTACTCGAGTCTGTATTTTTGTCTTTCTGTTAGAGTCTGTTAGTCTGTTTTCGAGTCTGTGTTTTTATCTTTCGGTTGGAGTCTGTTAGTTTCCCTTGTCGAGTCTGTTAGTTTTTATGATTAAGTTTGATAGGATGAGTCGTTGTAATCAAAACGTTGTCGTTTTATGGAAAATTTGAAAATCCCAAAATGTTATATTATTTATTTTTACATTTATCCTCCAGAACTACGCTTGTTCTGATTCATGCAGCGTCATGATACGTATACAATCCCCATAGGATTTGATCATAACTAGAAAAAAATAGAGAAAAGAAGAAAAAGAAGAGAGAGAAAACAAGAAATGGTGGGAAGGAAACAATGGCAAAACAAGAGAGGAAAATGAGGGAATAAAGAACAATGAGAAATCAAGCAAAGAAAGGCAGGAGTGGAAAGAGAGAAGTTGCAGAATGAAAATTAGGGAAAGTCGGGATGACGCAAGCAACCGATCAAATGCATAATAAAAATGGTTAACTGTTTAGGTGCATTGCATCCCCAATGTGCGATTGCCTATCTGTTAAGCTCTAATAACTAACAAGTTTGTTGTTGAAAAATAGTACAGGCAGGTGGTTAGTTTGTTTGGCATTCTAGCAACTCACCCGTACAACACCCGGTCCAAACATAAGTTGATCATGGCTAACCAAGAACTTAATGTGAGTGTTATCGATACTTCGAGACAAGGGGAAGAGTCAGATGTTAATATCAAAGAAGAGTTGTATAAGCTGAAACAACAGATGGCCGAGATGTACCAGCCATGGGCGAAAGGGCATCCGCCACCATCCTACCCCGCCAACCCTGCTTTTGTCCCGCCGTTGGCTCAATCCCAGGAACTTCCCACTGTTGATTCATCTCCAAACTTACCCATTTACCACCACTATCACGACACCACTTCCCAAACACCACAAGCTCCACCACCCAAACCAATTCCATACCCGCCTCCACCAGCCACCCCTGTTTTCGTGGCACCCCCACCTGCTACACTCCACCGATCCTCCAGTAAGCCTTTATTCCAGACCTAAGATAACTAATACTATCGCTCGGAGCCTACTTTCAAGGCCCCAGAGCCTTACTCCTACAACCCTCATTTCGACATCCTTGTTGAGGATGAGAAACCACCTAAAAATCCAGAACAGGAGGAGATGTTTAGGAAAGTTAAAAGTTTGGAACAGTCATTCAGAAACATGCAGGGGTTGGGAGGTTAGGTGAGTGTGGCTTACAAAGATCTATGTTTATTTCCAGATGTTCAGTTGCCGGTGGGGTTTAAGATGCCCAAGTTTGATTTGTATGATGGGCACGGAGACCCGCTGGCGCACTTGAGAGGTTTCTGTAGCAAAATGAGGGGAGCTGGCGGGAAAGACGAGTTACTAATGGCGTATTTTAGCCAAAGTCTGAGTGGTTCGGCACTGGAGTGGTACACTCGGCAGGATCACGCCAGATGGTACACATGGGATGATCTGGCCCAAGCATTCGCTTGTCATTTTTCAGTATAACCTCGAGATTGTTCCAAATCGACTATCTCTAACTAAGATCGAGAAGAAGCCTGGTGAAAGTTTTAGAGAGTATGGTTTTCGGTGGAGAGAACAGGCGGCAAGGGTTGACCCTCCGATGAAAGAAAGCAAAATGGTGGATTATTTCCTGCAAGCCTTAAAACCTACTAATTACGGCCATCTAGTATCGGCTATAGGCAAGTCCTTCAATGAAGTAGTGAAGATGGGAGGCATGGTGGAAGTAGGGCTTAAGTCAAACAAAATCATGAGCTATTCGGCTATTAAGGCAACTACCCAACCCATTCAGAATGGTACTGGAGGAGTAATCAGAAAGAAGAAGAAAGAGGATGTGGCAATGATCGATTCAGGAGCATGGTTTGGACCCAGGGGCCCGTCCCACCATTATAATCAGCTTCGACCCCACCATCAAACCTACCCCCAAACCCCGTATAATCCACCCCAACATTACTACTCATCACTAGACCCTCATTTATTTGTCCACCACGCCCAAACATACACTCAACCTCTTGCCCACGCACAATGGCGTATGCCAGCCCCACAAAGCACCTACCCAGCTCCACAAAATGCTTACCAACCACCATAAGCCTACCGAAACCCCACTGGCCTAGGTTTCCGGCCCAATCAAGCATTTAAGAATGAAAGGTTGCAGCGGAAGAGAACCTTCACCCCGTTGGGAGAGTCCTATACTAGTTTGTTCCGTAGATTGAGGTAATTGGATACGCTGAGGCCAATTGAGTCGAATTTCCAAACCCTCCTCCAAAGAATCTTGATTATTCTGTAAGCTGTGAATATTGTTCCGACACACCGGGGCATGACACGAAGAAGTGCTGGAACTTGAAAAATGCCATCCAGGAGCTCGTTGACACTAACCGGATTGAAGTCCAAACTCTAGAGGCACCCAACATCAACCAGAACCCACTACCAATCCATCAGGAGACAAACATGATCGAGATAGTACATAAGGGAGGGGAGCCCAAAAAGCCTTCACAGACTGTCATGATGATTCGGTCCAGTGAGGTCAAGCCAGTTAAAAAACCAACAATTGAAGGATCAGTGAACAAGTTGAGCAGGGCAAACAATGAGCCATCTGCGGCAGTCAAGAAAGGATCCCCAGGTGATGTTGCAGCAAAACAAGGAAAGTCAAAAGTGGTTGTGCCAGGAGTGGCAAACAAGCCTATCATAATTGTGGAGGGTGCTCGTATGGATCCTGTCGTCATCAAGCATGTAACCCAGTTGCCGATAGTCAACAGCAAGGCTATCTCGTGGAACTATGAACGGGTGATAGTGACCTACAAAGGAAAGGAAGTGAAAGAAGAAGTCAATGATGCCCATGGATTAACTCGTTTGGGGGAGATGCTTTGCCCCGGAAGAGTTAAGGAAAGCTAAAACTTCCAAAGATAACACAGCTCTAGTGAAGAAAGCGATAACTAAAGAAGAGACGGAGGAGTTTCTAGAAAAAATGAAGGTACAAGACTATTCTATCGTGGAGCAGTTAAGAAAGACACCTGCGCAGATTTCACTGTTGTCATTGTTAATCCACTCAAACGAGCATCGTCGGGCCTTGATGAAAATTCTGAACGAGGCTCATGTCCCCGACAAGATTTCAGTAAACCATCTAGAAAAGATCGCCAACAAAATATTAAAGGTGAACATGGTCACCTTCTCTGATGATGAGTTGCTTGTGGAAGGTACTGAACACAACAGAGCTCTCTATCTTATGGTAAAATGTGAAGATTCTGTGGTTACCAGGGTATTGGTTGACAATGGTTCTAGTGCAAACATTTTCCCTCTCTTTACTCTGAACAAGTTGAAGGTGGATGATGGGAGGATTCACAAGAACAGTATCTGCGTTCGAGGATTTGACGGTGGAGGGAAAGATACAGTTGGTGATATAGTGCTTGAGTTGACAATAGGACCGGTTGAATTCACCATGGAGTTCCAGGTGTTGGATGTAGCCATTTCCTACAATCTGTTGTTGGGTCGACCTTGGATTCATGCCACCAAAGCAGTCCCGTCCACTCTGCACCAGATGGTCAAGTTCGAATGGGATAGACAGGAAATTATGTGCATGGCGAGGATAATTTGTGTACTCACAATGATGCTGGTGTCCCGTTCATTGAGGTTGAAGATGGCAAAGGGCCTTGGGTCTATCAGGTTTTTGAAACAGCATCAGTCGAGAAAATTCCAGAAGGGAAATACGTTCCAATTTCAAAGGTAACCGCCGCATCAGTCATGGTGGCCTTCGAAATGCTGAAAAATGGCTTTATGCTTGGTAAGGGCTTGGGTGCATCCCTGCAGGGTATCAAACAGCCGGTGTACCTCCCTAAAAACTTGGGTACATTTGGTCTGGGATTCCAACCCACAGCCGCAGACGTAAAAGAGCTAGAAATTTGAAGCAGAGGGCGTGGGCCCTTCCAAAGCCTATCCCACGTCTCTTCAGGTCGTTTGTCAAGCTTGGTGCCAAGAAACACCCAGTGACAACAGTTCCCAGTTCTGTGGTAGGTGTTGATGAAGAGTTAATTGAAAGGTTCGAAAGGTTGTTCGACGATGTGAACATGGTGGAAGTTGACTTCTCCCTACCCGGAAGGAGTTTTGGTAGTTTGCTTTAATTTTCTTTCAGTTTATCTGGATTATTCCAGGGTTGTAATTCAGATTCTATGTTCCGTCCGTTAGATGTATAAACCCTGTTATCTTTTAATTTCAATGAAATGCAATTTCCCTTTTTCATCATTCCTGATAGTTTTATTTTGTTTTTCTTTTTTTTCCCTTATACAGTTCTTTTTATGCTGGTTTCAATGACATGACATGCATGAGGAATCTTTGGCCCAGTCTTAAAAGTCAATCTAATTCTGAAATAATAATCCAAGAAATAGAGTGTGATAATGGATCAGAATATGATGAGGATGATTCCTTTAAAGAGATTAGTAAAGTACTAAGTCATTTTGAGGAAAAACCCAAGCCTAACCTGAATGATACGGAAGCGATCAATTTAGGGGACCCAGATAATGTCAGAGAAACTAAGATAAGTGTCTATCTTGAACCGCAAATCAGGGAAGAGATAATTAAAGCATTGCTTGAATACAAAGATATTTTCGCATGGTCATATGATGACATGCCGGGCCTTAGCATTGACTTGGTGTTCACAAATTGCCTACTGACCCGGTATTTCCTCTTGTCAAGCAGAAGTTGAGAAAGTTCAAAACTGACATGAGTGTGAAGATTAAAGAAGTGGTCACAAAGCAGTTTGATGCAAAGGTCATTCGAGTCACGCGGTATCCCACTTGGTTAGCCAATGTTGTGTCTGTGCCAAAGAAGGATGGCAAGACCAGAGTGTGTGTTGATTTCGTGATCTCAACAAGGTAAGTCCAAAGGATAACTTCCCACTGCCAAATATCCACATTTTGATTGATAATTGCGCCAAGCATTAGATTGGGTCTTTTATGGATTGCTATGTGGGCTATCATCAGATCTTAATGGATGAGGAAGATGTGGAAAAGATGGCATTCATCACGCCGTGGGGGACATATTGCTACCGGGTCATGCCTTTCGGTTTGAAAAATGCTGGAGTAACTTACATGAGGGCAATGACAACCATATTCCATGACATTATACACAAAGAGATTGAGGTCTACGTGGATGATGTGATCATAAAGTCCAGGAAGCAGTCTGACCACGTCAGAGATTTGAGGAAATTTTTCCAGAGGCTATGCAGGTACAATCTTAAGCTTAACCCCGCCAAATGCGCTTTTGGCGTTCCATCTGGAAAACTGCTGGGATTCATAGTCAGCCGTCGAGGTATTGAATTGGACCCGTCAAAGATCAAAGCTATCCAAGAATTGCCACCTCCAAGGAATAGGACTGAGGTGATGAGTCTATTAGGGAGATTGAACTACATCAGCAGGTTCATTGCTCATCTCACGACAACTTGTGAGCCTATCTTCAAGCTATTGAAGAAGGATGATGCGGTCAAGTGGACAGATGAGTGTCAAGAAGCATTTGATAAAATAAAGGAGTACTTGTCAAACCCACCTGTGTTGGTCCCACCAGAACCGGGGAGACCTTTGATTCTGTATTTGACGGTCCTGGATAACTCATTTGGTTGTGTGTTGCGTCATCATGACATCACCGGCACAAAGGAGCAAGCCATCTATTATCTCAGCAAGAAGTTCACATCATATGAGGTTAAGTACACTTACCTTGAAAGGACATGTTGCACCCTAACTTGGGTAGCACAGAAGTTGAAGCATTATTTGTCATCTTACAGTAGTTACCTCATCTCTTGTTTGGATCTGTTAAAGTATATCTTTCAGAAACCTATGCCCACAGGGAGACTTGCGAAGTGGCAAATTTTGCTCACATAATTTGACATTATCTATGTGAATCGGACCGTGTTGAAGGCCCAAGCATTGGCCGATCATTTGGCCGAGAACCCGGTTGATGAAGAATATGAATCGTTGAGAACTTGTTTTCCCGATGAAGAGGTGATGCATATTGACGAGCTGGAGTAGATTGAAAAACCAGGTTGGAACTTTTCTTTGATGGGCTGAAACATGAAAGTAGTTAGAGTAGGGGCCGTGCTTATTTCTGAAATAGGGCACTATTACCCTGTTACGGCTCAGCTTTATTTCTATTGTACCAACAACATGGCTGAGTATGAGGCATGCATTTTGGGTTTGAGGTTGGCTGTAGGCATGGGTGTCTAGGAAGTCTTGGTCTTGGGAGACTCGGACCTTCTAGTGCACCAGATTCAAGGAGAATGGGAAATGCGGGATTTAAAACTCATACCGTACCGACAATGTTTGCATGATCTTTGTCAACAGTTCCGGTTAGTAGAGTTCAGACATATTCCAAGGATCCATAATGAGGTTGTCGATGCTTTGGCTACTCTGTCGTCAATGTTACATCATCCAGATAAGGCTTATGTTGACCCTTTGCATATTCAGGTTCGCGATCAGCATGTTTACTGTAACATGGTGGAAGAAGAACTTGATGGTGAGCCATGGTTCCACAATATCAGGGAGTATATCATGATGGGGGTGTATCTAGTACAAGCCACAGGTGATCAAAAAATAACAATTCGTCGTTTGGCAAGTGGATTTTTCTTTAGTGGAGGAGTCTTGTACAAAAGAAATCCAGATCTTGGGTTGTTAAGATGCGTAGATGCTAGACAGGCCACGACTATAATGACCGAAGTACATTCCGGAGTCTGCGGACCTCATATGAGAGGTATGTTCTGGCAAAGAAGATTCTTCGAGCAGGTTATTATTGGCTCACCATGGAGCGAGATTGTATCACTTTTGTGCGCAAGTGTCATCAATGTCAAATGCATGGAGATTTGATTCATTCTCTGCCATCTGAATTACATACAATGTCTGCACCATGGCCCTTTGTTGCTTGGGGCATGGATGTCATCGGACCAATTGAGCCAGCAGCGTCCAATGGGCATAGGTTCATTTTGGTAGCCATTGATTATTTCACCAAGTGGGTTGAAGCTAAGACTTTCAGGTCTGTGACCAAGAAAGCAGTGGTCGATTTTGTTCACTCAAATATCATTTGTCGGTTCGGGATCCCAAAGGTGATCATCACAGATAATGGTGCTAATCTCAACAGTTATTTGATGAAAGAGATATGCCAACAGTTTAAGATTACGCATCGTAAGTCCACTCCATACCGCCCCAAGGCGAATGGAGCAATCGAGGCAGTCAATAAGAACATAAAGAAGATACTTCAGAAAATGGTGGAAGGTTCCAGGCAATGGAATGAAAATTTGCCCTTTGCGTTGTTGGGTTATCGCACTACTGTTCGTACTTCAGTAGGGGCAACTCCTTATTTGTTGGTATATGGCACTGAAGCAGTGATACCCGCGGAAGTTGAAATACCATCCCTCTGGATTGTTGCAGAAGCCGAAATTGATGATGACGAGTGGGTCAAAACTCGTCTGGAGCAATTGAGTTTGATTGATGAGAAGAGGTTGGCGGCAGTGTGTCATGGCCAGTTGTATCAAAAGAGAACGGCAAGAGCATACAACAAGAAGGTGCGTTTCCAAAAATTCGAAGTGGGTCAGCAAGTATTGAAATGTATCCTTCCACATCAGGCTTAAGCAAAAGGCAAGTTCGCCCCAAATTGGCAGGGGTCGTTCATCGTAACGAGAGTGTTGTCCAATGGTGCTTTGTATTTAACAGATATAGAAGGTAAATATGTAGATATGACTATCAATTTTGATGCGGTCAGAAGATATTATGTATGATTTCTTTGGTTTAAATTGTGTTGGTTTGTACTTGGCATGTTTTGAAGATTGGAATGACGGAGTCATTTTGTTCTGCTATCTAAATACTTTGTCCTTTATTACCCCTTTGAGCCTTATTTATTTCCTTTCATACCCCTCTTTTGGAATCAGTAACAAAATTCAGAAATGTGAACGCACAAGCTATGTAAAGGAAAAGAAAAAAAGATAAGAGAAAAAGAGAAAGGAAAGAGTTAAAAAAAAGTAAAAAAAAAGAAGAGAAAAAGAAGAAAAGAGAAAAAGAAGAAGAGAAGAAAAGAAAGAGAGAAAAGAAAGAGAAAAATCACAACAACAAAGTAATACCTATGACGAGAACTACGTTCGACCTGATTTATTTTAAAGATACGTAGGCAGCCTCACGGTTCAATTCCATCAAAATAAAAATCCAAAAGTCCCCAGGCAGAGAAACTAGGGCAAAAAGTTGTGGTTATTGTAAGAAATCTGATTCCAAAAGTTGTAATTTTGAACCCATTCGAATTATTTTGAGCCTTTTTGATATCCTTTCTTTCTAACCCCATCCAAAAGCCCATATTATGGTCCAAAGAAAGACCTTCCGATCAGTCTTCGAGAGATGCCAAGTCAAGCAAATAGAGGTGATTCATATCAAGAGCAACACTCTGGTCTAAGCAGGAAAAATGAAAAATGAGAGAGTCTTATTGGTGAAAACCCCTGTGGGCACCGTAAAGCGACGAAGCTGAGAGAAACTAAAATGAGAAAGTCTTATGGGTGAAAACCCTCAGGGGAACCGTAAGACGACAGTGAGTTGAGAGATGAACAAATGAGAGAGGTTTGTTGGTGAAAACCCTTCAAGGCACCACAGGCCGAACAAGGTCAGTGATTTGGTGAAGAAATTGGGTTTTTAAGATCTTGGGGCAAAAAGTATGATAACTGAAAGTCGATTGGTTGGACAGACTGTGCTGATTAATCCAAAATACATGTCATGATCATTGGTACCAGCTGCTCCACTCAAATAAGTCTTTTTTCCTTTCCCCCTTCAAACAACCATCCAGTTTTGGATTTTCCTTCCTTATTCCTAACTCTCAAAGTCATTGCATTTCATTTCTTTCGGGTTTATTTCTATAAGATGTTTTCAATATCAATTGTGTTTAAGCAAATAAGAAAGGATTTTAAAGCTCACTACCAACTTCCAAAATTGCACAAAGCACAGTGTGGCCAAAGTATGCCAGAGATAGTATGATGTAAGGTGGAACACAAAGTGTCGGTGAAAGTTCTAACGTTGGAATGGTTTAGTGATTCCATGGGAGAAGCAGAGGTTCAGATAGAGAGGTCGGAAGTTTAAAACAATGGTTTGGGTATGGAGCACTCGGATCATCCATAGTCTTGAGGTTGAGGATCAGTTAGAAAGTCAAACAATTCCTGGCTAGTTCGGGGAAACTAGTCAAAGCAAAGCACGACAACAAAGAGGCCACTTTCAGCAAGAATGACACAAGCTAACCACCACATTTTAAATTGAAAAAATTTTTCTTTGATTTGAAATAGGGGCAGGAAATTTTGTTTGTCTCGGAGAAACCCTCTGCAAGGAAAAGCAAGCACCAGACAGGTTTGACCATAAATTCTCAGGACCCTCCTGGAAAATGGAACCTAGTTTAAAATTTAAAACAATCATGAGTAGCAAAATCTAGCATAAATGCACCCCAAAGGAATATAAGTTGGCTTCAAAGTTTTCATGCTTGAGATAGGATTCAATTAGGAGTTTTCAGGACCCTCTTGAATAATGGGACTTAGCTTTAAGATTTTCATTAGATAACAAGATTTAGCATAAGTTCTGTTGTAGGGTAGTATAATTCAGCCGTAAAAGTCGTCACTCTTAAGATAAGACTTGATTTTGATTTTCAGGACCCTCCTGGATAATGGGATGTAGTTTTAAGACCTTCTCGGATAACAAGATTTAGCGAAAGTCATACCTTTAGAAAACATAATTCAGCTTTAAAACTGTCATTTAACTAGGAGTTTTCAGGGCCCTCCTGGATAATGGGATCTAGCTTTTAAATTCTTAGTGATATTTGGTAACATGATTCAGTTAACACTCACAGATGTGCCCAGCTACCAAACTGGGGCAAAAAAATTTCTTTGTTTTGTCTATTTTGTTGGTAATTAGGAGCCCACCTGAAGAATAAAGCCATTCAAGTATCGGTAATCAGGAGCCCACCTAAAGAATAAAGCCATTCAAGTATCGGTAATCAGGAGCCCACCTGAAGAACAAAGCAATTCAAGTGTCGGTAATCAGGAGCCCACCTGAAGAACAAAGCAATTCAAGTGTCGGTAATTAGGATCCCACCTGAAGAACAAAGTAATTCAAGTGTCGGTAATCAGGAGCCCACCTGAAGAACAAAGTAATTCAAGTGTTGGTAATCAACAGCCCACCTGGAGAACAAAGCAATTCAAGTGTTGGTAATCAGGAGCCCACCTGGAGAACAAAGCAATTCAAGTGTAGGTAATCAGGAGCCCACCTGAAGAACAAAGTAACAATTCAAGCATCGGTAATTAGGAACCCACCTGAAGAACAAAGCAACAATTCAAGCGTCGGTAATCAGGAGCCCACCTGAAGAACAAAGGGAAGCAACAAGGTTCAAAAGAGTTCAGCAATCAGGATCCTACCTGAAGAACGAAGGGAATCAGTTCAAGTTTCAAGAAAAAGCAACGCAAGTGTTGGTAATCAAGAGCCCCCTTGAAGAACGAAGGGAAAGCAACAATGTTCGAAGGAAGACAGTTCAAGTTCAGCAGTCAGGTGACCGCCTGAAGAAAAGGGAATGTGTCTCAGATTACAATTCGAGTCATCAACAAAGGAATTTCACCTGGAGAATACAAGTCAACAAAGCAACAGGAACTATAAGATCAAGTTTGAAGATACAGATAGGATTCTTGTAACACATAGATCGTAGTTTAGTCTAGGTTCTTTTATTTTGTCACGGTGTAATAAGGAGTTCAGTAAGCAGTAGCAGCAGCAGCAACGGTGAAATCACAGCTTCATGGTGGTCCCAACTACCGAAACTTCTCGAACTACACTGACCTGATTCCTTTATAGCCAAGGATATGTAGGCAACCTTGGAAGCAGGATGCGGTCAAATTTTTTAAAATGCTTCCGACTGAGTATTCAAACGGGCAAAAAATGCTCGTATCCGCTCACTTTATCTATGCACGAAAACTCTTCGTGTTTCCGAGAAAAGAGGGGCAGCTGTGAGCACGTGATTTTTTCCCTATATGAATTACTCCCATAGATTCAAGAAAATAAATTTCTCCCATTATTTGCAATTTTGTAGATTTTTGTAGCATTTTTTGTCGACTGTTTGCATTTGTCTGTGCACGTTTATTTTATTTCATTTATAAAAAATACAAAAATATGTTGCATTTGTATTTAGGATTTAATTTTACATTTGTTAGATTAATTAGTAAATCAGTTGTTTTATAAAAAATGAAAAAATTACAAAAAATAACTTATTTTTGCACTTTTTAATTTTAGATTTGAAGTTTGGTAGTTTTCCCTTTAATTCGATTTTTAATTATTTGTGTTAATTATTAGTTAGAGTTAATTAATTCAGTGTGGTAGGATTAATTTGATTTAGGAATTAGGTTAGGTTTTATTTTTATTGTTAATTTAAAAGAAATTAAAAAGAGTTTGAAAATAAAAAAAAGGGAATTAAAAGAAAAAGGAAATTGAGGAATTGGATTTAAAGACCCGGAATTTGGCCAATTCAACGCTAAGGCCCAAATTTTTCCCACCCATCCGCCTAAGTCCAGTACCCAAACCCAGTCCATCGTAGTGACTTAATTAAACGACGTCGTTCCCCTCTTAGGATCCCAGCAGTTGATCTTCATTGATCTAACGGCTGGGAACTAATCTTCCTTAAGTATAAAACGGTCGGAACCTAGACCCCCCCCCCAATTCTCACCTCCCTCATCGTCTCTAATTTCAGAGACCAGAACCCTAAGCCGCCACCCTAAGTTTCCACCGTCTCAGCCGGCGGCGTCACCACCAAATGACCTCAAATTAACACCAGAGAACCCCCATGGCTCCCTCTTCCCTAATCCACAACTGGTTTCTCTCGAATCCTCACAGAGCTTTTCGAATCCTACATCTAAGGTCCGAGCCCTAGAATCCCCAAACCTAAGCCTACACATGCAAGGTTGTTTCTCTGAGTCGTCTTGAGCTTTCAAGGTTGGTTTTACCACAAATAATGTTGTTCGCCTGTTCTTGATAAAGAACAAGCATTTGAAATTATTTGAGGGTTAAATCAATATCAGTTTCGATTTCAAGTTGATTGGCGAGTTTTCTTTCTTTTTCTGTTTATTATTGTTCATCTCTTCTTTTGTTCCTTTTCTTCTCTTCTATGTCTGTTTGAGTGGGATGTCCTCCGTTTGAAATTGTTGAAGAGTTTTGAACCCAGTCTTTCCCTTTAGATTAGTTTAGGGTTCATTTTGTTCCGTTGGTTTTCAGTTTCTCTTTTCAAGTTCTTAATTGATGTTCTCTGTTTTCTTAATTTTATTTTAGGTTATGACATTTTCTGATAATTATCTTAGGTTATATTTTTATTAAATTGGTAATTTGGTTAACTCCGACTCAGTATTTAGTTCTAAAGGAAATCAATTGCTTAGTTAGATTTTGATGTTTGAATTCATTTAATTGTTTCTCTTTTCTGCTTCTCATCGATTTAGCTAAATGGGTTTCTGAGTTTTGTTCGGGCTTTAGGTTCAAATCTGGCTTGTTCATTTGGGGCTTAAACCATTGGGTCAATTTGACCCATGACCCGTTTGGTTGTTTGAAAGTAAAAAGCTGGGGTTTAAGGGGTATTCTGAGTAATTGGCTTAGCGAATTTGGATGTAACTGCCCAAGGAAGCTTCCTAGAAGTTGGGATGGGGACTAATGTGAAAACTGATCTTTTACACTAGGAACATTTAAGCAAAAATGAAAACATAAAAAGGGTGGAAGTGCAAAACTGAATTCCTTGAAGTCTGCCCTAACACCTTGCCTATAAAGGCATCATTACTTGATATTCAAGTCAGAGAGGGAGAGATAAAAGTCTTGAAAACTGAAATGACTGCACTCTAACATACCCCTAAATTCCCTGCATTTTCTGGTTGAAAACTACTTAAATTTTGCTTAGTTTTGGTTTCCTGATCCTCATCACTTAGTAAAATTTCTAAAAAATGACAAAGTCTTGCATTTGGGTCGAATTGGATTGAGTTTTGTATCTTTAAAGTTTGGGTTAGAGTTTTGATGTTGATGTTACTATTGGATTGCTAAATCTGGGTTTTTGGTTTGTTGTTGCTGGCTACTGATTCTTCATTTCCTTTGTTTTCTCTTTCATTACCAGGTATGCACTGACTCTTGAATAACCTATGAAGTGCAAATGTGAAAGCCATGTCATCAAACTTGAAGGGAAATGACAATTGCTAGTTTTTTGTTGTCAAACAACTGCTAGAATTTATTACAATTTGTCCATGTGTCCTTCAGTTTAGTTTCACTATGTATAGTTCATTCATGTCGTTAATATTATATTTCATTTTAAGGTTTGCATTTGGGGTTTATTTGAATGTTGTTTGGGCCTAAAAGGGTCCTTAAGTTTAGGATGATATGTATAAGTTGAGAATTACGATTTCCTTTAGTCTGATTTGGTTAAGTCTTGCTGAACTTTGGACATGTTGTTTCTATAGTCTTGTGTAAGTAACCATCAGATTAGCTCTTCCATGTGTTTCTATTTAGCAAATTTGATATGCTCTGTTTTCCTTCCATTAGCTCCTTGTATGCTAGATTATTCCTCCATGATTTGCGGAACAACTCAGTCACTTCAGTTTGGTACTTGGCCTTGCTTTACCCATGTATGAATGACTTGAAATTCATAAAGGTTTTCAAATGAATGTTGGGCTTAATCTCAAACTTAAGAGTTCTCAGATTAGCTTAACTCTTTACATCTTGTTGTTTTCTTTCGTGAAAATAATTAAGAGCATTGATTCTGTTCCGATGTGTTGGGTTGAATAGAATTTAGATTCTCATATTTAACAGTCTCATGAGGTTTGGTTAGTTATTGAAATGGGGTTTAATCAGGTGTAGAATCTCGCGTAATTACTGTTGATTAAATCAGCTAAAGGACTAATTCGAATAGGATATGTCCAATGTCCAGGCGTCCCTTTTTGTGAGCTGCAGGGACTCGATCTCGAGTCTTGTTGTGGCCCTGTTGTAATTTTAAAAGACTTGCTTCGCCTTGGGATTGGACTCTGAATCCATGTTTAGACGAAAGGGGAAGGCTTGTATTCACACCCTTTTTGGGCCTGTGATTCGAGCCCATATGTTTTCTCTTCAATCTCGAAGCGAGTCCTCCACACAAGGAGTTGGGCCTGCTTTAGTTTAGGCCCTCCTAGTAATTGAATGTTTATTTATTTCAAGGTCAGCCTTGCAATTTGAACGGGTTTGGATTAGCATCACTCGAGATAAGAGTTCAAATACCTTTAGTGTTTAATCAATTAAATTTCTTTAATTGAATGTGGGGCGTGCCATGTTAAGGACAATAACTGTTTATGGCCCTCAAAATTTAGTTTGAGTTTCTCTTAAAATTGGAATTGAGGCGCGCCATGCAAAATAAAATCTTAAAATGCATGGCCCTCGCTTAATTAATATTTTAATCCTTAGAAATCGAGGTGTGCCATGTAGTTGAAGTTCCATGGCCCTCACAAACTTGAAGGTGCGTAGTTGCTTTAGGCGTGCTATTTTAAAAATTACCTTCCTAAGCTCGGGTGTGCATTTATGTGACCCAAATCCAAATCTCAACAATGTTAGATAAAATATGTCAGGGACCGTGGGTGCATTTATGTGACGTGGTTCAAGACGTGTTTTAAATAATGTTGAAATCTTCCTAAAAAAATTTTAAAATAAAAGCGGTTATAAAGTTAAAGTTGTACCATAGGTTAAAACATGTATTAGAATCAGATAATAGGCCAATTATAATAGTTGAGCGACCGTACTAGAACCACGGAATCCGGAAATGCCTAACACCTTCTCCCATGTTAACAGAATTCCTTACCCGGATTTCTGTGTTTGCGGACTGTAAAACAGAGTCAATTTTTCCTCAATTCGGGATTTGAAACCGGTGACTTGGGACACCATAAAATTATCCCAAGTGGCGACTCTTAATTTTTAATAAAATAATCCCATTTGGATTGTCATTTTAAGTTAGAAAAAACTCTCTTATACTCTTCCGAGGTGTAGGAAAAAGGAGGTGTGACAGCTGATACTACACTTTGCACTATGTGCAGATCCCGGAGCGACAGCTTTTGGACCGTAGCATTAGGTGGATGCCTTCAGTCCAGCTAGAGATCCTGAGGTAGTTCTGCAGGCATTCGTAGGCCCGACGCTCTCTTCTATCTTTATATGTATTCCGTTTTCATCTACTTCCGAAACAGATAGTACTTTTCTTTCAGACATTTGTATGTAGTATTCGTAGACATCTTTGGTCTATTGACACCGGATTCCGGGTAGAGATGTATGTTGGCATTATCGTACTGGTTATGGTTAATTTATCATATTAAGTCTTCCGCTTGTATTTATTTATCGTTAATATTTCACCATTGATCACATGTTAATTTAAACTATTAAAAAGGGCTAAATAAAAGAGTTAGTGATTCTACATTACACGGCTTGCCTAGCTTTCATGAGTAGGCGCCATCACGACTCCCGAGGGTGGAAAATCTGGGTCGTGACATTTTTATTTATATTTTATTCTAATTCTACTTTTTTAAGTAAAAACAATACTATTCATGTGCCTTGGCAGCGTAATTTGCCCACAGTTTAGCCATTTCAGCTGCAGTGCTTCCACATAGGCATGGTCAACGGTCAAAAGTGTTTATTAGTACCCATTTTGTCAAGTTTGAGTGTTCAAATGGAAAAATTCAAAGTTCGTGTATCGGCTTTCAAAAGCACTGCAAGTTTGAGTGGCCAAGAAGCCATTACGATGTAATTAATGTTGTTTACTTTATAATAGATGAGATGGATGTGCCATCTATTCATACTGGATCTTCTAGTGTTGTGCTACTCTCGTTACAAGGCGATCATAGGTCCGCCCACATATGGGAGGGTGAGTTACTAACCCAGACTCTCCACGCCGGGAGAGTGGACGATATGTGGGACTTTCTGCATGCCAGAGATCTCCATGACCGTGTAGTTGTGCGCCTGTGGGACACGAGTTTCTACAGGATGATTGAGATCGGGCAGCTGCAGCTCGATTGGGCTTTGCTCACGTCCTTGATAGAGCGGTGGAGATTGGAGACACACACATTCCACCTGCCCATTGGCGAGGCCACCATCACAGTGCAGGACGTGGAGGTTTTATATGGGCTTCCCGTTGATGGACTGCTCGTTGCTCTGTTGGATGGCATGAGAGAGATGACACGTGTGCATTACCTGGACATGCTGCAGCGGCTCACCGGTTTCTGGCAAGAGGATGAGACTGTACTACATGGGGCCAGTCATTTTCCGTTGACGACTATTTGACTGTTATTGGAGGCGTTGCATCCTCAAATCAATGGAACTACACCAGATGATCATGTTGACCAGTATACAAGGTTGCTGCTACTCCTATTGTTTGTAAGGGTCTTGTTCCCGAACACTTCGGGAAACCTAGTCAGCTTGAGATTTCTTCATCATCTTGAGCGGCTAGATGATTTACCCCAGTACAACTAGGGCTCTGCTGTTCTCACCTACCTGTATAGATGCATGTGTTGGGTGAGCATGGGCACCCAGCGTGAGGTTGTTGGATTCTTGCCGCTATACAAGTGACAACATATTCGAATACTCTATTCATTTTAACATACCTAGTAAAAACATATCTTAACTTTTACGTCAACTTTTTATATTAGGTTTGGGCCTGAGAGTGGTTCCTGCAGTTGCAACCACCTCTACCACCATTAGCTCTGGATGTACCACCTCCGTTTCTCCCTCTAGGTAGGAGATGGGTACTCCGGCGGGGACAGACGCGCGAGTACGAGGCTCAGCATATTCTCTCCTTGTGCAGGGATATATTGAATTTGCTGGATGGCGCACAGGTAAATGTATATCTAAGTTTACTTGTCATTGCTTCAAACGGAAGTTGCGTATACTGATGTTTTGTGTTCTTCCTTAATTATTCATCTGGACGCCATACAACGACGCGCTGATAGATGGCTTGCCCGATTGTTGCTCGGCCAGTAGTGATATATGGGGCTCTACCGTCCTGGTTGATCTGCCTTGATATTGTGGAGCATCATGCCACCGAGCGGGTATTTTTCTAGTTTGGAAAGCCACATCTCGTACCGATAGCGCCCACCTTGGAGGCCACACATTACTAGCGGGATGATCATACTAGGGTGGACAACGCATTTTTGGCATGGCTACAGGATAAGATATTTACTTGGGACCAGCGATTAGAGTTGATTCTGCCCCCTCCTCCACTGACTCGGGAGGATAATGACCATGATTATATGCCCTGGTACTGTGGCGTTACCCGACTTTTTGTCGGGAACCCCATTCACCGAGCCGGCGGTCAGTACATTCCATACGGCGGGAGGCACAAGGCACTGTTATGTTATTTGGTATTCTTACATATAACTATGATATAGCATTCTGTAATTGATATTTTACATTTTGTGCAGGCTATTGGTCTACATTTAGTCCACCAGTTGGGACTGCAGATGCAACAGTATGTCGGCAATCCTGCAGTCGCTTTGCAGGTGTATGGCTGATAGTTTACAAAGCTGGTTGCCCAGACACTGCGGCGAGTCAGAGAGGAAGAGATCTTAGAGAACGAGCCTCCTTATGTGGCGCGAGAGAACTACCATCGGGGTAGGCCTATAGCATGCGCAAGGGAACGGGCACGAGGTAGGGTTGTCCCACGAGGCAGGGGTGCCCCACGGGGTTGTGGGGTCGATGATGAGATAGTCCCCAACAAGGGGGCGTTGAGGCACTTGTTGAGCCACCTGATGAGGATGTTGGAGCTGATCTGCTGGGTTACGTCCCTCAACTAGACGAGCATCCCAGTAACATGCTGTTGTACAGCCTCCAGCTGGCGCTGCCAGCATCGCAGGTGACCCCGTCAGATCCATTGTTGATCACGGGCACGAGCATTACCGGAGATTGGGAGCAGTTATTTTCATGCCCATCGCCATTGCTGAGGATCGGCCGACCCGAGATGTGGGCGCCATTTGAGTTTTGGCTCATCGTCGACGGGTGGTGTGGATATTTTATAGATGCAAGTATGTTTGTATTACTATTAAATTTAAATTTGCTTTTATCTCATTGATTCGCCATATATAACTTTATAAATTTCTTATTAAGGCTTCATCCTAGCCTATCACGGAGACCAACTTTCTGCGATGCTGAGGACCCCATGGATGCTTATATTTAGGAGCCCAACGAGACCATGGTAAGAAAGATTTTTTGACTTAACACGTACATTACTAATATATATTTTCGTATACTAAGTTGACTTATTGTTTTGTATGTTGCTGATGGACCGACGGCCCCTTCTACCGATCCTGCCAGCACTACTGACGATCATGATGCAGCGCATCCTCATATAAAGAAGCGACATGATGAGGATAATTCTGATAGCGTATCCGGGTGGGAAGGGATGCGCCTCAGGCCAGCAGCTGCATTGAAGCACGCAGGTTGTGAGACTCATTAATTTTCTTTTTTTTTTCTTTTAAATATTATTTTATGTAAATATTAACAACAATTTTTTATGCTTACATAATATGCGCATTATGTTTATTCTTTATTTTAATACTACAACACAAACACAAATATAGAAACTTAATATAATTTAAATGCAGTACAACTAATGAAAACACATGACACGGGAAACATAAAGATAAAGTACCACACTCAACACATACATGTCATACATTAGTCACCACCGCCTAGTATTCTCTACTCCAACCACTTAAAGTTTTCTTCTAGCTTATTTTTCTTCCACCTCTTTGAGTTTCTACTTCAACTCCGCAACTTCTCGTTTGTATTCTCGTTCATATTCCCACTACTTTTTGGTCAAATCATGAAGAAACTGCAAAGATTGTTTGTAGCATTCCTGATAACAGGGTTCATCAATCCATACCTCAAAATTGCAAAAAGGTTCGTCGGGAACCTTATAAAACCTGTTCACACACATCCAGTAGCGGCGTCCAACTTCACCATCATCTCAACAGTCTTTCATTATGCATTTTTTGACGCACTCGCACCTTGGTACATAAAGGCGTTCAGACATTTGTTAAAGCATAAAAAAAAACCTTGCTTTTACGAAAATTTTTGCTATATGTTATTGTAAAGCGCAGAAAATAACTAGAATGCGCCCGTTATTTATAGGCAAGTCAACACACAAAATGTAGTATTTAACCGCGCTATATATATTCACGCAAAACATAGTATTTAACCGTACTATGTTTGTGTCACGACCCGGATTTCCCACCCTCGGGAGTCGTGATGGCACCTACTCGTGAAAGCTAGGCAAGCCGCGTAATGTAGAATCACGAACTCTTTTATTTGGCCCTTTTTAATAGTTTAAATTAACATGTGATCAACCGTGAGATATTAACGATAAATAAATACAAGCGGAAGACTTAATCTGATAAATTAACCATAACTAGTACGATAATGCCAACATACATCTCTACTCGGAATCCGGTGTCACAATACCATGGACTGTCTACAAATACAACATACAAATGTCTAGAAAAAAAGTATTATCTGTCTCAGAAGTAGAGGAAATAGAATACATATAACGATATAAGAGAACACCGGGCCTGCAGACGCCTGCAGGACTACCTCGGGTTTTCTAGCTGGACTGAAGGTAGCCACCCAATGCTACGGTCCAAAAGCTGTTGCTCCGGGATCTGCACATAGTGCAGAGTGTAGTATTAGCACAACCGACCTCATGTACTGGTAAGTTCTTAGCCTAACCCCGGCGAAGTAGTGACGAGGCTAGCACCAGACTACCAAATAAACCTGTGCAGTTATATAATATACAGCAAAAAATAAAATAGGAATAAACAAGTAAAGATGGGGGGTACATGTTGTGTGGGAATATAATTACCACAGTAAACTAAGAGAAAAACATAAGGACAATCTAGAATTTACAGCAGAACAATAAGGAACTCGTAACCAGTCTACAAACACTCATATTATCAATTGTTGTGGCGCGCAACCCGATCCCAAAACATAATAACACTGTTGCGGCGTGCAACCTGATCCATATTATTTATCACTATTGCGGCGTGCAACCCGATCCATTTATATTATTGTTGCGTCGTGCAACCCGATCCAAATATAATATTATTGCGGCGTGCAACCCGATCCAAATATAGTATTGTTGCGGTGTGTAACCTGATCCAGATATAATATTGTTGCGGCGCACAACCCGATCCACATATACAGTTCAACACCAATCACAACGAAAGTCCCGGCAAAGGATCAATAAAGAAACAACACTATCCGGCAAGGGAATCAATGGTATAAGTAAATACGTCCCGACAAGGTCTAAATCCCACGAGCCCGAATATGTAATTAGTTCCAAAATTCGACCCCAAAACAAGGTCTAAATCCCAATTATGCAAAAAGCCTAACTCTACCCAAATTCCTAATTTTCTACCCTTAAGAACATGATTTAAGCCTAGAAATCTAATGGGTGTTAATGGAAATTGAAGAAAATGAGCCTAAGATTACATACCTATGAATTTGTGGTGAAGTTCCCTTTCAAAAATTGCCCAATTTGGACTTTGGAAGAAGAAGTTATGAAATTTTGATTAAGTCCCGTTTTTGCTTGTGTTTTAAAATCACTAGACAGGTATTCATCGCGTTCATGATAGGCATGTCGCGTTCGCGATGAGTTAGGCCTAGGTGACCTTCACGTTCGTGACCTTAGGCTCACATTCACGGAGCTTTGACTCATCGAGCCTTCGCGTCGTGGGCCAATAGCCGCGTTCACGTAGAACAAGTGAGAACTCCCTCCCCCAGGCCAATTCCCTTACGCGTTCGCGAGTGCCTGAACGCGTTCGCGAAGGGCCCCCCCCCCCCCCCCAGTCTCGTGTTCGTGTCTCAGGCTTCGCGTTCGCGAAGAAGAAAACTGGCACCTGGAAAATTTGAGTTATGCGTTCGCGAGTGGGACCACGCGAACGCGAAGAACAAAATCCTTGTGCACTGAACAGCAAAAACTTGCAACTTTCATAAGTTCAAAAACTTTCCGAAACTCACCCGAGCCCTCGGGGCTCCAACTCAAACATATGTACTAACTAAAAAACATCATATGAACTTATCCGTGTGATCAAATGGCCAAAATAACCTCTTAAACAACGAATTTAGCATAGAAATCTAAGAAAAATCTCAAAACTTTCAAAGTAGGAATTTTCACAACTACGGGTTCAAATCACCTCAAACGACTTCCGTTTCTTACCAAATTTCACAGACTTATCTTAAATCACATATAAGACCTGTACCAGGCTCCGAAACCAAAATATGGGCCCGATACCATCGAGTTTAAAACACGTTTCATTTCCAAAACTCAGAAATAATTTCAGAAAACAATTTTCTTTAAAAATTCATTTCTCGGGCTTGGGATCTCGGAATTCGATTTTGTGCATACGCCCAAGTCCCATATTTTTCTACGGACCCTCCGAGCCCATCAAATTATGGGTCCGGGTCCGTTTACCCAAAATGTTGACCGAAGTCAACTTAAATCCATTTTACAATCAAAATTCACCATTTTCACAAATTTTCACATTGTCTATCCGGCTAAGCGCCCGGACTGTGCACGCAAAATGAGGTGATGCTGAAAGCGGTTTTTAAGGCCTTGCAACATAGAATTCATTTCTAGAACTAGTGATGACCTTTTGGGTTATCACATTCTACACCTCTAAAACAACTGTTCGTCCTCGAACGGACATAAGAAGGAAGTAGCTGAGTCGGGGAAAAGATGGGAATAAAGGCTTCGCATATCGGACTCGGACTCCCAGGTCAATGCCTCAGCAGGCTGATCTCTCCACTGAACACGCACCGAAGGAAAACTCTTCGACCTCAACTGTCGAACCTGCCGGTCTAGAATAGCCACCGGCTCCTCCTCATATGACAGATCCTTGTCCAATTGGACAGTGCTGAAATCTAACACGTGCGATGGATCTCCGCGATACTTCCGGAGCATAGATACATGAAACACGGGATGCACAGCTGACAAGCTAGGTGGCAAGGCAAGTCTATAAGCCACCTCTCCCACACGATCAAGAATCTCAAATGGACCGATGAACCTAGGGCTGAGCTTGCCCTTCTTCCCAAATCTCATCACGCCCTTCATAGGCGATACACGGAGCAATACCCGCTCACCAACCATGAAAGCAACATCTCTGACCTTGCGGTCTGCATAACTCTTCTGTCTGGACTGAGCTGTACGAAGTCTATCCTGAATAATCCTAACCTTGTCCAAGGCCTCCTGAACCAGATCCGTACCCAATAATCGAGCCTCTCCGGGCTCAAACCATCCAACTGGAGACCGACATCGCCTACCATACAACGCCTCATATGGAGCCATCTGAATGCTGGACTGGTAGCTGTTGTTGTAGGCGAACTCTGCTAAAGGCAAAAACTGGTCCCACGAGCCTCCAAAATCAATGACACAGGCTCGGAGCATGTCCTCAAGAATCTGAATAGTCCTCTCGGACTGACCGTCCGTCTGGGGATGAAATGTTGTACTCAACTCAACCTGGGTGCCCAACTCTCGCTGAACCGCTCTCCAGAAATGCGAGGTAAACTGCGTACCCCGATCCGAAATGATAGATAGCGGCACCCCATGAAGGCGAACAATCTCCCTGATATAAATCTCGGCTAACCTTTCGGACGAATAGGTGGCTGCAACAGGAACAAAATGCGTTGACTTGGTCAGCCTATCAACAATGACCCAAACTGCATCAAACTTTTTCCGAGTCATTGGAAGTCCAGTAACGAAATCCATCGTAATCCTCTCCCACTTCCACTCGGGAAGTGCAATCCTCTGAAATAGACCACCGAGTCTTTGATGCTCGTACTTAACCTGCTGACAATTCAAACACCGAGCCACATGCGCAACGATGTCTTTCTTCATCTTACGCCACCAATAGTGCTGCCTCAGATCCTGATACATCTTCGCGGTGCCCGGGTGAATAGAATACCGAGAACTGTGGGCCTCCATTAAGATCAACTCTCGAATCCCATCAACATTGGGCACACAAACTCGCCCCTGCAATCTCAATACACCATCATCATCTAAGGTTACTTTCTTGGCACCTCCACGCTGCACCGTGTCTCTCAAGACACACAAATGGGGATCCTCAAACTGCCGCTCGCGGATACGCTCTAATAGTGAGGAACGAGCAACCGTGCAAGCTAACACTCTGCTAGGCTCAGAAATATCCAACCTCACAAGACGATTGGCCAAGGCCTGAACATCCAAAGCAAGCGATCTCTGGCTGACTAGAATATAAGCAAGACTACCCATGCTGGCGGACTTCCTGCTCAACGCATCGGCCACCACATTGGCCTTCCCCGGGTGGTATAAGATAGTAACATCATAATACTTTAGCAACTCTAACCACCTCCTCTGCCTCAAATTCAACTCTTTCTGCTTGAACAGATACTGAAGACTCTTGTGATCAGTGTAAACCTCACACGTCACGCCATATAAGTAATGCCTCCAGATCTTCAGGGCATGAACAATGGCTGCCAACTCGAGATCATGAACCGGATAATTCTTCTCGTGGATCTTCAACTGCCTCGAAGCATAAGCAATGACTTTGCCTTCCTGCATCAACACTGCACCAAGCCCAATACGAGACGCATCACAATAGACCGTATATGGCCCTGAACCTGTGGGCAAAACCAATACCGGTACCGTAGTCAGAGCCGTCTTGAGCTTCTGAAAGCTCGCCTCACACTCGTCCGACCACCTAAACTGGGCACCCTTCTGGATCAATCTGGTCATAGGGGCTGCAATGGATAAAAACCCCTCCATGAACCGACGGTAGTAACCTGCTAACCCCAGGAAACTCCGAACATCTGTAGCTGAAGCTGGTCGAGGCCAGTTCTTGACTGCCTCTATCTTCTTCGGGTCTACCTGAATATCTGCTGCTGATACGACATGACCCAGGAATGCGAACGAACTCAACCAAAACTCGCACTTTAAGAACTTAGCATACAACTGACTATCCTTTAGGGTCTGAAGGACCACCACGCTGAGGTGCTGCTCATACTCCTCCTGACTGCGGGAGTATATAAGAATATCGTCAATGAAGACTATCACGAACAAGTCCAAATAAGGTTTGAACACTCGGTTCATCAACTCCATGAACGCTGTTGGGGCATTAGTCAATCCAAATGACATGACCAAAAACTCATAGTGCCCATACCTAGTGCGAAATGCTGTCTTAGGGACATCAGACGCCCTAATCCTCAGCTGGTGGTAGCCAGATCTCAAATCTATCTTTGAAAACACCATCGCACCCTGAAGCTGGTCGAATAAATCGTCGATGTTCGGTAGTGGATACTTATTCTTAATTGTAACCTTGTTCAATTGCCGGTAATCGATGCACATTCTCGTCGAACCATCCTTTTTCTTAACAAACAACACCGGCGCACCCCAAGGTGAAACACTGGGTCTAATGAATCCTTTCTCAAGCAAATCCTGCAGCTGTTCCTTTAACTCTTTCAACTCCGGCGGGGCCATATGATATGGCGGGATAGAAATGGGCTGAGTGCCCGGGGCCAAATCAATACAAAAGTCGATATCCCTGTCGGGCGGCATACCCGGTAAGTCTGAAGGGAAAACCTCAGGAAACTCCCGAACAACGGGCACATAATCAATAGAAGGGGCCTCTGCGCTAGAATCGCGAACATACGCCAAATAGGCCAAACATCCCTTCTCGACCATACGCCGAGCTTTCACATACGAGATAACATTACGGGTACAATGTCCAGAAGTCCCCCTCCACTCTAAACGGGGTAAATCCAGTAAGGCTAAGGTCACGGTCTTGGCATGGCAATCCAAGATAGCATGGTACGGGGACAACTAATCCATCCCTAATATGACGTCGAAATCCACCATATCTAAGAGGAACAAGTCAACACGGGTCTTAAGACCCCTGAATACCACAACACATGAATGATGAACCCGGTCTACCACTATAGAATTCCCCACTGGCGTAGATATATATACAGGAATACTCAAGGCCTCACTAGGCATAACCAAATAGGGTGCAAAATATGACGACACATATGAATACGTAGGTCCAGGATCAAATAGCACAGAAGCATCCCTATCACAGACCAGAATGGTACCTGTAATCACAGCATCTGATGACTCAGCCTCTGGCCTGGCTGGCAAAGCATAACAACGGGGCTGGGACCCACCTCCCTAAATCATATCCCTGGGATTATCTGCTGCTGGCTGACCCCTACCTCTAGCGGTCTGAGCACCACCTCTAAGACCTCTACCTCCACCTCTATGTCTTCTACCCCCGCCTCTAGCCGGCTGGGCAGGCGGTAGGGCAACTGGTGCCTGGATCATCGGGCGAGGACTCTGCTACTGCGAGCTGCTGGAAGTTCGAGGGCAATATCTGGCAATGTGACTCACATCGCCACAAGTATAACAAGCCCTCGGCTGCTGAGAAAAACGAAGTGGTGGTGCACTGATAGGTGCTGATGGTGAACTGAAAAGCTGCTGGTCAGAATACTGCAGCTGAGAACCACGACCACCTGGTGTACCATGAGAAGCCTGGAGAGTTGACTGAAAGGGCCTCGAATGATGGCCTCTACCATAAGAATCCCTACCTCCAAATGAGGTACCACTGAATCTACTAGAATGACGGGGCCTCTTATCAGACCCAGGACCACCTCCCTGAGCAAGTGCCATCTCTATCCGGCGGGCACCATCTGCCGCCTCCTGAAATGAAATCTCACTACCGGCACTCAAGGCCATCTGAACATGGATCGGCTGGGCCAACCCATCAATAAACCTCCGCACCCTCTCTCTTTCGGTGGGGAGTATCACAATGGCATGACGAGCAAGATCAATGAACCGGGTCTCATACTGGGTGACCGTCATAAGACCCTGCTGGAGACGCTCAAACTGCCTGCGAAGAGCATCTCGCTGAGTAACTGGAAGTAACTTCCCCAGAAATAACTCTGAAAACTGATCCCAAGTCAATGATGGCGACCCTGCTGGCCTGGCTAAACAGAAATCCCTCCACCAAGTCTTGGCGGATCCTGCCAGGCGAAAAGTGGCGAAGTCGACCCCATTGGTCTCTACAATGCCCATAGTCCGTAGAACCTCATGGCAGCTGAATATGAAATCCTGAGCATCCTCTGAGGAGGTGCCACTATATGTGGTTGTGAAGAGCTTGGTGAAACGATCAAGCCTCCACAAAGCATCTGCGGACATAGCCGCACCATCGCTGGACTGAGCCGCAATACCTGGCTGGGCTGTCATAGCTGGCTGAACTGCCACGGCTGGCTGAACTGTTGGAACCTGAGCCTGAGGAGCTACCGGCTCTGGAGTACGAGTATCGGGAGTCTGAACTCCTCCCCCAGCCTGAGATGTGGCTGGAGCTACGCGAAGCAAACCCGCTCTAGAAATGCCCTCCATAAAGCCTACCAGTCGGACCAAAGCGTCATGAAGCACTGGAGTGGCTATGAAACCCTCTAGGACCTGAGCTGGGCCCACTGGAACAGCTGGGGCCAGAACCTCCTCCTCAAAATCGACCTGAGGCTCCGTTGCTGGAAATGCTGCTCGGGGCTGAGCTCTGCCCCGGCCTCGGCCTCTGGCACGGCCTCGCCCTCTGCCCTAATAGGGGCTGCTTTTGGGGCTCAGGCTGTTGCGTGGTAGAAGAGGAAGCACGTGTCCTCGCCATCTGCGAAAGAACAGAGTGGAAAGGCAATCAGTACTTGAGAAACAGAATCGCACGACAAGAATGAACAAGGTGAAGTTTTCCTAACTTAGTAGCCTCTACGGGATAAATACAGACGTCTCCGTACCGATCCCTCAGACTATACTGAGCTTGTCCGTGAGTTGTGAGACCTAAGTAAACTAGTGCTCTGATACCAACTTGTCACGACCCGAATTTCCCACCATCGGGTGTCGTGATGGCGCCTACTATCAGAGCTAGGCAAGACAAATATATAAAACATTTTTCCTGCTTTCTTCCAAACAATATAATAAACGAGACAAAATTTAAGCGGAAGACTTTAAATCTAAAGCAACTGAGAACCAAAAGTGCGGAAGTTTGAACCAAAATGCTACCCAGAATCTGGTGTCACTAGCTCACGGACTACTACAGAATACTACAATCAATATCTGAAAGGAAAATACATCATGTTTGTCTGATACAAGATAAACAAACAAAAAAAACATGGAAAGGGACTTCGGCCTGCGAACACCAGCTAGGCTACTTCGAGAGTCCCTGGACTGAAGATAGCTCCCAGAAGTCCTACTGCTGCGGTCCGTAAGCTGCTCCCTGATCTGTGCACCAAAAATGCACAGAGTGTAGCATCAGCACAACCGACCCCATGTGCTGGTAAGTGCCTGGCCTAACCCCGGCGAAGTAGTGACGAGGCTAGACAGTACCTACCACAATTAACCTGTACAGATATATATACAACAAGTGCAAGAAAACAATAACAAGATAATACAAAGTAAAACTGGGAGGGGACATGCTATCGGGGAGTAACAGATAAAAATGAAATATCGGAAATAAACAGAAGAAACTCCGGCTTCCATGATATATATATATATATATATATATATATATATATATATATATATATATAGTGGACGGCGTGCCACACGATCCCATAATAACATATATAAGTGGACGGCGTGCCACACGATCCCATAATATCATATATAAGTGGACGGCGTGCCACACGATCCCATAATATCATATATAAGTGGATGGCGTGCCACACGATCCCATAATATCATATATAAGTGGACGGCGTGCCACACGATCCCATAATATAGTTCATAATATCTGACTTCATATAGTAGACCCCTTCAGGGGAGAATAACAACTCAATACCTTTAACCCGGCAAGGGTACAGCTAACAGCCCAAAATATCCCGACAAGGGAGAATATATATATCAGTCTACACATCCCGGCAAGGGAGTATTCACAACACATTCTCCTTTTAAATCATTCTTCCTCAACCGTTCACATTATATGAAACTTATCAAATAAACAAGGAGCTTGTGTCACATTATTCGAATTAAAAGCAATCAAGACTCACGGTCATGCTAGACTCCGGTGCATAGATAACCGTCACCATGCCTATACACCGTACTCCACATTAGCAAGTAGCAAATATCATCCTAATCCTATTCCCTCAAGCCAAAGTTAGAACAAACACTTACCTCGAATGCTCCAAACTCAACTCACGCTTCTAGTATAGCTTTACCTCTTGATTCCACCACCAATCCGCTCGAATCTAGTCATAAGTTACTTAATCACATTAATAATTACTAAATGAATCATCCCCAATGCATGAAAATAGATTTTTCAAGGTTTTTCCCAAAAAGGTCAAAAATACCCCCGGACCCACGTGGTCGAAACTCGAGGTTCGGATCAAAACCTGGTTACCCATTTTCCCACGAATTCAAATATATGTTTTGTTTTGAAATCGAACCCCAAATTGAGGTCCAACTTCCCAATTTGTAGAAAACCTAGGTTCTACCCAAAACACCCAATTTTCCCCATGAAAATCTTTGATTTGAAGTTGAAATTATGTTAAAAGATGTTAAGGAATAAAGAAATTAAGTTAGAAATCACTTACCAATCGTTCTGGAGAAGAAAAGTTGTTTGGAAAATCGCCTCTTAGGTTTTGGGTTTTTTAAAAAGTGAAAAATGGCTGAGATTTTCCGAACTTGTATACCTTTCTGAGGACCTGGCGCGGACCGCACAAAAATGTGTTGCGGCCGCACCGAGTGGGAGAAAAATTGGGGCTTCTCTGAACCCTTCCAGCGCAGATCGCACTGTTTTGGTGCGCGGCCGCGCTGGTTAACCTGAAACCCTAGCCCTCAGACTCAGCCACGCGGACCGCACAGAAAGGCATCGTGGCTGCGCGGCTCCAGCGCGGACCGCGCGGAAATGACCGCGGCCGCACTAGTGTCTGCAACACCTGAACCTGCATTTTCTTAAGTCCAAGACCTCCCGGGCCCCATTCAAAACTCACCCGAGCCCTTGGGGCTCCAAACCAAACATGCACACAACCTTAAAAACATCTTACGGACTTACTCGTGCGATCAAATCGCCAAAATAACATCATATACATAGGATCAAGCCTCTAACACATGATTTTCTTTCCTCAACTTTCATAAACTTCAAATTTCCCATTTTTTTTGTCCGAAACACGTCAAACGACGTCCGTTTTCGACCAAACTTTACAGATAGTGCTTAACATATATTTAAGACTTGTATCGGGCGTCGGAACCAAAATACAAGCCCGATACCTATATTTTTCTAACTCCTTTTCATTTCAAATTTTCATATGAAATTTCAGAAAAACAATTTCTTTCAAAAATTCATTTCTCGGGCTTGGGACCTCGGAATTTGATTCCGGGCACAAGCCCAAGTCCCATATTTTCCTACGGACCCTCTGGGACCGTCAAATCACAGGTCCAGGTCCGTTTACCCAAAATGTTGACCGAAATCAACATTATGCATATTAATACCAAAATTCATCAAATGTTTCACATATTCTAACATAAAAACTTTTTGGCTACGCGCCCGAACTGTGCACGCCAATCGAGGCAACTAAAAGCGAGGTTTTCAAGGCCTCGAAAGCGCGGAACAAGGAAGAAATACGGTGATGACCCTTCGGGTCGTCACAAAAGCGATAGTTGAGGCTTGAATTGTGTTCGTGACATCGAGTTAAGTGTTTGGTCTAACCTTAGCTTGAGAGATTAGGAGTTGTGTCCTATATGCTATTTGCTTCTTGTTGAGTATGAGTAGGCATGGTGACGAGTATCTATGCGTTGGTGTCAAGCATGACCGTGAGTCTTATATTGTAATTTTCATGATCTCGTTGTATTATTCATGCCTTGGCGAAGATTTCTATTTGTTGTGTAAAGTTGTGGAAAGAATTGTGAACTATGAATATTGAGGAGCGTTGGCTCCAGTTGTATAATGAATTGTGAAAGTATAAGTGATAATCGAAACTCTAAAGCATTGGCTCGAGTTGTGAAGTGAATTGTGAATTAAAAGTGAGAAAGAGAAGAGATCATTATGTTGCCCCTTGCCGGGCTATTGCTGAGTTGAGGTTCCCTTGCATTGTGTTCTTAATTGATATTACGGACGCTTAGGTTGATGATTCTTCATGTTAGGTGTTGTAACAAGTTTGGTTATAGCTGGGTAGTTAGGTGTTGTAACAAGTTTAGTTATAGCTGAGGTAGTTAGATGTTGAAACTAGTTGAGTTATAGTTGAGATAGTTAGATGTTGGAACAAGTTTGGTTATGGCTGTTTCTTCCTTACCGGGACGTATATACTTGTACTGTTGAGTTTCCTTGCCGGGATAGTGTAGTCTATTTTTGATCCCTTGTCGGGACAGTTAATTATGGTTATTGTTGGCTGTATATTTGGATCGGGTTGCACGCTGCAACAGATATTATATGTGGATCGGGTTGCACGCCGCAACAGATATTATATTGGATCGGGTTGCTCGCCGCAACAGATATTATATTCGATCGGGTTGCATGCCGCAACAGATATTATATTGGATCGAGTTGTATGCCACAACAGTTATATATGTGGATCGGGTTGCACGACGCAACAATATTAAATGATAAGGGATTGGGTTGCGCGCCGCAACAGTATTGTCATTGTATTGATTGTAGACATCGAGTGTTCTTTCATACTTTATTAAGTTTCTGATATAATTTATATGTTTCCCCGAAGCATGTTTCCCCCTCCCTTTTAAACTGTTATTACTCGTTTATATTTTCAATGTACATTATATAATTGCACAGTTTTATCTGGAGTCTGGTCCTAGCCTCATTACTACCTCATCGGAGTTAGGCCAGACACTTACCAGCATATGGGATCGATTGTGCTGATGCTACACTCTGCACTTATGTGCATATATAGGAGCGGCACTTGGTCAGCAGCATTAGGGGAGCCAGCCTTCAGTCCACCGAGACACCGAGGTAGCCTTGCATGCGTCCGCAGGCCCGGCGTCTCCTCTATCTTTAATTATGTTCTGTTATCTCATGTATCCGAGGCAAATAGTTTTATTTTTCCTTCAAACTGTTGTATGTAGTACTCTTAGTAGTCCGTGGATATTGTGACACCAGTTTCTGGGTAGAGGTATGTGTTGACTTTCGAAACATTTTGGTTTTATATTTATTTAAGACTTCTGCCTAAATCTCGTATTCCGCTGTCATCATCACTTGTTAATATAAGTTGTAAAAAGGATTAAAACAGAAGAGTTAAAGATTTCTAAGTTCGTGGCATGTCTAGCTTCTACGAGTAAGCACCATCACGACTCCCGAGGGTGGAAATTCCGGGTCATGACAGGTAAATACCACGCCTAAAGGTTGAGTAAAATTCACTTTACCCCTTAACCTTTAAGGGTTGGGAAACAATTGTTAGAATATACTATAAACCATGTGTATTGTTATACTATTCTTTATGGAACAATTGTTTATTTATTTATTCAATTCAATAAAAATTTATTTTAAATAGATCATGTATTTGTTTGTGTGTCCGTTGCTTATATAGTAGATGATTTAGTGTATATAGTTTAGCTTATACACGGAAGATTAAATCATCGATTCTTATAAGTCATAAAGTTTATATTCACAACCTAATGATGGAATTGGACAAGCCATCAGAATGATTGAAGCACAAGATTAAATATAATTTATCTTGATTATGGGAATGGTCTAATTCCAACTTCTTGTACTAGTACATTTTGTATATATTGAACGGATCAAGTAGAGATATGTATTTTATACTAACTTAATAAAATAATTTCTCTAGTCCATTCAATATACTTATACTCTTTATCTTGATATAATTATTATTAGTTGTGTATATTATTTATTGTTTTTATTTATTAAAAGGCGAGATTCTTTCGTGGGTCAATAAGCATGGTAAGTTGGACAATAATGATATACATTGGCAAAGTAATAATTAGTTGATAGAATCCATGTCTCGATTTTTTGAGATTGATGATACATGTGTAAACCCGGCCGGTGAATTTTGTATCCGACACATGAAATAAGTTAAGTAAAAGTCTAAAGGAAGTGATCAATAAATTAAATTGTCAGTAATTTAATTTGATTAGTTAGTATCTGAATCTTAGCATGGGGAGTTAAATAAGATTTTATAGAAGAATTTCAAAATTGAACTAAAGAGTGCAATTACGAATTTTTAGTGGAATAATTTGTAATTTATTATAGTAGAAATTAATTTCAAAATTTTGAAATTAATTTCATAATAGGAAGCCTTGTTAATTAAATTTTGTGGTCCCTACTGTGCCTGAATAATAGGAAATAAAGGAAACCTTTCCTTAGTGGAAGAAGAAAACCTAACAGGTTTTGGAAAAGGGTTTTAACTTAAAAAATGTAGCTATATATACATGGTATATAGCTGGCCGTTTTTTGCACTGAAAAAGAACATGTTTTTCTTCCTTGAATTTTGCCCACCCGAAGTTCTCTATTTTCGGTTTTTATTTGGGTAACACAATAGAAAACTGTGGAAGGTTGCTGAGGTCATGCGATTCTGGAACTGGAGAAGGATATCGATTTGCTTTGTTCATGCTTCAAGAGGTAATTCGTATAATCTCCGTATGTGCTAATTGTTTAATTTACACGTGAATACGATATTATGATTGCTTCCTCTACGATATATAGTCCAACCACAATACCCCTCACATTTTGAATGGGAAAAGGAATTCCTTTATGCAATACTTTTTTTTTGTGAGATTTAATTTCTCTTTTAAAATAAAGATTTTTTCTCTTTTTATCATTTCAAAAGTGAAATATAATATTTTTCATTCAAACCAATACTTGAATCCAGTGGCGGACTCAGATTTTTGTGTAAGCGGGTTCAAACAGATACTAAAATCATCAAACACTGTCTGACAGTACTAGACATAACAAATGAGTTTTACCCTTGGCTCTCTATGTTGTTTCGTAACAAACCTCAAAAGGTGTTTACCCGCTATTCTCTATTTTCTTTTAGGTAGTGCTCTAAAATAGAAAAAAACAAACAAAATAACAACAAATCTATATATATATATATATATATATATATACCTTTTAAATTATAACCATTTATTAAACTTCAATTTATTTATTTTTAAAAATTATTTTACTTCACTAAAATCAATTCAATCTACCAAAATACTAAGTAAATTACTTATTTATTAAATTTAACAAACTAACAAGCGCTAAAATATTTATTGTTATAATCTAATCAGTGCTAATAATAACAATATAACAGATTAAAAACTAACATAAATTAAAGATTTTAATAGCATAAGAATTTAACGAATAATAAAATAAGAAACTGTGAGGAAGCAACAACGAGGAATAGGTAAGTAAAACAGTTCAAAATATTTGAAACATTCAAATTAAAAAGTTGTAAACATAAGACATAAGAATATCTGAAGAAACATAAAAGAAAATCATGATATATGTTTAAATAAATTGTACAATACCATGAATCCAGAACTTTTAAAATATTGATATTCCATCCGTAATCCAAAAGAATTGAACACAATACGAGCACTAAATCTAACCACTTTTAAAATAAGAACAAAGCACTTGTAAAAAAAGTAAGAGCGAGGACTCAAACTCGAGATCTGAAACTAAAGATGAACCTGCTTGAACCATCACGCCAAGACTTTGTATCTGTCAAGGAGGTTCAGCTTTTTAGTTTTGTACGTAATCTATTTCTTAGCAAAATAATTCACATAAAAATAATAATATTTTTTGACGAAGCGGGTTCAACTAAATCCGCTTGAACCAATGTGGGTCCGCCCCTGCTTGAATCTCGTCTTTCTTGCTTATAAAATTTAAGATATTTTTCTATTATATTGATGTCGTTGTTAAAAATTTTGCAATAAAGAAAAAAAATCTTGCATACAAAATTCAAAAAATATGTTGAACGTGCATTCACCATGGATGCTTGATCATTTCAATTTGAAGGGAAAAAGATACACCAAAATAGTCAATTCTCTGACATATATATTAGATGAAAGAATTGCTGCTATGAGTATTAATTTATTTATGTATTTTTTTTTGTATGTTAAAATTATTATACTAAAGCAATTATTAAACGTTACTTATTTTGAAAATATCTTTATTGAACAGAAATTATAGTTGATAATGTCACATTTGAAAATTTATTTTGGAGGCGTTTTTACATTACATCATATCTTAAAATAAGCAGGAAGAAGGCTAAAAGGAACTCCATAAATTATATGGATCCTAATTGTTTGTCATATCTTGATCTTCTGACTATAATGAAAGAACTTGATTATTCTAAAAATTATTTATGAAAGAAAGAAATAATTTTTATTTACCGGAAAGCTATTGCAAAGGGGGGTCCCTTTCCCATTTAAAAATTAAAACGTGAGGGAGTATTGTTTTCCAACCCTTAAAGGTTAATGGGATATAGTGGATTTGACTCTAATACGTTACAAATCACAGCTAATCCTGATCTTTAGCACGAAACAAGCACAAGGTATCATCCAAAATGAGAGGACATATCAGATACACCATACTAAACAATTCAATTTTAGAAGTCACAAATCAAAGTTACAATATGTATTCTTAACTATAATTCATGATAAATGTTTATACGAAAGACACATATTTGACAGATAAATTTTTGCCCAATTAGGCTACAGAAAACATGAAGGATGGCTGTTTATCAAAATCAAGGCGATTTATCAAAATCCTCACGGTTTCACATGGTAAAAAGAAAAAGAAAAAGAAAAAGAAAAAGAAAAGTAGAAATATAATATTAGGAAATTAATATTTAATTCACGCGGAAGCATGGAATTACTAGTATTATATATTCCTACTATTTAGAAGCGGGAGTAAGCAGGACTTCGTCGTCCTGCTTCCCGGGGTAAAAATGGAATTCCATCTATGGGCTATATAATTGGTTGACTGGTCCACTGTATATATTGTATTTTGACATTAATCAACAAAAGATCTTAATCAAGAATGTGTTGTGTCCTTTGTGCCCTTTTTGTACTAATCGATGGTTCTTCTTCCTAGGTCAATATGTCTCTACACTTTCAGCTTTATCTTCAAGTCTTCTCTGACAGCATCGTCTCATCCAAATTCGATGGTATAGATAAATTTCCAAAATTCAGTTTACCTTCCAATGAATTTCCCATTTTAATGTTAGATATTGAGTTAAAATTGGGAGTTTTTCGGTAAGTTTTTGTGACGACCCAAAGGGTCATCACCGTAGTTCTTCCTTGTTCCGCGCTTCCGAGGCCTTGAAAACCTCGCTTTTAGTTACCTCGATTTGCGTGCGCAGTTCGGGCGCGTAGCCGGAAAAGTTTTTATGTTAGAATATGTGAATTATGTGAAAAATTTGATGAATTTTGATATTAATATGCATAATATTGACTTCGGTCAACATTTTGGGTAAGCAGACCCGGACCTGTGATTCGACGGTCCCGGAGGATCCGTAGAAAAATATGGGACTTGGGCGTATGCCCGGAATTAAATTCCGAGGTCCCAAGCCCGAGAAATGAATTTTTGTGTGAAATTGTTTTCTGAAATTAATTAAGGAAAATAAAGAAGGAAATTAATCAGAAAACTGTGGTATCGGGCTCGTATTTTGGTTACGATGCCCGGTACGAGTCTTAAATATGTTTTAATATTTAAGAACTATCTGTAAAGTTTGGCTAAAAACGGACGTCATATGACGTGTTTCGGACTTAAAATGGGGAATTTGAGTTTTATGAAAGTTGAAAGAAAATCATGTGTTTTGAGGCTTGATGTTATTTTGGCGAATTGATCGCACAAATGAGACCGTAAGATGTTTTTAAGATCATATGTATGTTTGGTTTGGAGCCCCGAGGGCTCGGGTGAGTTTTGAGTGGGGCCCGGGAGGTCTTAGACTTAAAAAAAATGCAGGTTCAGGTATTGCAGGCCCAGCGCGGCCGCGGCCGTCTCCGCGCGGTCCGCGCTGGCAGCCACGCGACCGCGGTGCTTTTCTGTGCGGTCTATGTGGTGGGGGTTCAGAGGGTCGGTAGCCAGGTCGACCAGCGCGACCGCGCACCAAATCAGTGCGGTCCGCGCTGGGTGGGTTTCAGAGAGCCCACTTCTTCCCTCTCTCGGCGCGACCGCGGTACATTTCCGCGCGGTCCGCGCTGGCAGTCACGCGGCCGCGATGCATTTCTGCGCGGTCCGCGCCAGCCCCCAGCAAAAATATATAAATTCGTGATTTTCAGTCATTTTTTCACTTTTCAAAAACCCAAAACCTAAGAGGCGATTTTCCAAACAACTTTTCTTCTCCAAAACGATTGGTAAGTGATTTCTAACTTAATTTCTTTATTCCTTGACATTTTTTAACATGATTTCAAATTTAAATCAAAGATTTTCATGGGGGAAATTGGGTGTTTTGGGTAGAACCTAGGTTTTCTACAAATTGAGAAGTTGGACCTCAATTTGAGGCCCGATTTCAAAACAAATCATGTATTTGGATTGGTGGGAAAATGGATAACCGGGTTTTGGTCCGAACCTCGAGTTTCGACCACGTAGGTCCGGGGATGTTTTTGACCATTTTGGGAAAAACCTTGTAACATTTATTTTTCATGCCTAGGGAGTGATTCATTTAGTAATTATTAATGTGATTAAGTAACTTATGACTAGATTCGAGCGGATTGGTAGTGGAATCAAGAGGTAAAGCTATACTAGAAGCGTGAGTTGAGTTTGGAGCATTCGAGGTAAGTGTTTGTTCTAACTTTGGCTTGAGGGAATAGGATTATGATGTTATTTGCTACTTGCTAATGTGGAGTACGGTGTATAGGCATGGTGACGATTATCTATGCACCGGAGTCTAGCATGACCGTGAGTCTTAATTGCTTTTAATTCGAATAACGTGACACAATCTCCTTGTTTATTTGATGAGTTTCATATAATGTGAACGGTTGAGGTAAAATTGTGATTGGTGTACTTTTGGAGCGTTAGCTCGAACATGAATGTGTTAGTTGAGGAAGAAGGGATTTAAAAAGAGAATGTGTTGTGATTACTCCCTTACCGGGATGTGTATACCGATATATATACTCTCCCTTGTCGGGATATTTTTGGGCTGTTAGTTGTACCCTTGCCGGGTTAGAGTGATATGTTGTTGATTTCCCCTAATGGGACTCTCCTTACAAAATTATATGTTTCGAATTATATTATGGGATCGTGTGGCACGCCATCCACTTTTATCTGATATTATGGGATCGTGTGGCACGCCGTCCACTTATATATGATATTATGGGATCGTGTGGCACGCCGTCCACTTTTATATGATATTATGGGATCGTGTGGCACGCCGTCCACTTATATATGATATTATGGGATCGTGTGGCACACCGTCCACTTTTATATGATATTATGGGATCGTGTGGCATACCGGCCACTTATATATGATATTATGGGATCGTGTGGCACGTCGTCCACTTATATATGATATTATGGGATCGTGTGGCATGTCGTCCACTTATATATGATATTATGGGATCGTGTGGCACACCGTCCACTATATATATATATATATTATGGGAACCGGAGTTTCTTCTGTTTATTTCCGATATTTCATTTTTATCTGTTACTCCCCGATAACATGTCCCCTCCTAGCTTTACTTTGTATTATCTTGGTATTGTTTTCTTGCACTTGTATATATATCTGTACAGGTTAATTGTGGTAGGTCTTGTCTAGCCTCGTCACTACTTCGCCGGGGTTAGGCCAGGCACTCACCAGCACATGGGGTCGGTTGTGTTGATGCTACACTCTGTGCATTTTTGTGCACAGATCAGGGAGCAGCTTACGGACCACAGCAATAGGACTTCTGGGAGCTATCTTCAGTCCAGGGACTCTCGAGGTAGCCTAGCTGGCGTTCGCAGGCCGAAGTCACTTTCCATGTTTTTCGTTTGTTCATCCTGTATCAGACAAACATGATGTATTTCCTTTCAGACATTGTTTATAGTATTCTGTAGTAGTCCGTGAGCTAGTGACACCAGACCTTGGGTAGTGATGTGTACTAAACTTCCGCACTTTTGATTTTCAGTTGCTTTAGATTTAAAGTCTTCCGCTTAAATTTTGTCTCGTTTATTATATTATTTGAAAGAAAGCAGGAAAGGTGTTTTAAATATTTGGCTTGCCTAGCTCCGATAGTAGGCGCCATCACGACACCCGATGGTGGGAAATCCGGGTCGTGACAGTTTCTTAACTTTCTATCTGGAAATTTAGGAATTAAGTGTTGAAACATGTTGCACGTTATTAATTTACAACTGCGTGTTTTCAGTAATGTTTCCCTTTTGCAATTCCTCGCAATATTCGGTTCTTTATTAGCTTCTCTGATTTCGCTACTTTCTCTGTTTTTACTGATAAATGGTCATATTTGTTTTATTATGGTCTGAAGGAAACTAGTGGCGTGATAACGAGTATGGACATGGCGCTAGCACGATAGAACTTGGTCGGACATACAAAGCTGCTTCTCCCATTACGGACACCAATTTGTGAAAGATAAATATCATCTAATGGTATGTACTATCCATAAAATGACTGCAAACTGATCAAATAAAAAGTAGTCCAAATTGGTAAAATGGTGTTGTTGGACCATTGTAGTCGGGTTCGATGTAATTTATTTCCTTTCCCCCGAAGAAAAGGTATCCATATTGAGTATTTTTTAGATTTCAGAGGTGTTCATTGTTTTGGGTATTACAGAAGTTAGCAAGAAACTAAGCTAAAATGTAGTAGGTCATGTACTTTTGCTTCTTTTCTTATTTTTTAATGGTGATTTATAGTTTTATACTCTCTCTCTTTTGGACATAAGATGGCTTAGAGAAGTTATGCCAGTTATTTTTTGTTGCATCTTGCATTTTGCCTCACTATGATGCAATGTTTTCATTAACCTGTTAATAAGACTGTCAGTCTCCGGTTTTTTAGGTAAAATACTTTTAAGGTGAAAAATGAGCCTTCATTTAATTGTGGCTGCGTTGCAATATTTTTGCTCGCTCTCGACATCAAATTCTCCATTTAACTTATGTACTTGAATAATAATCTGGTGTAGCATAGTGACAAAATTTGCCTTCTCAGATTTACTATCCAAGAGATGAATTTGTGCACGTTTGTATGCTTTTAACCTGAAATGTGTCAAATTCTTGGACAATAGAATTGTTGACTCTTACTCTTCAAAAGTTTTATTCAGGTAGACTGTAAGCACGTTGTAGATCTTTTAAAGCTTATGGTACATTTCCTATATTCGTGTCATTCTTAAGTCATTCATAAAGATAGATGTCAAGGTGTTGAAATAGCTTCTCTGATAGTCATGATTTAGATGTTTATCCTTTTTGAACGCCTATAAGGATTGACATATTTCTGCTTGCTTGGGATGTCTATACCTATCTAAACTATAATCTTGTAGTGGTAGTTGCGGCCACATTTATTGTCGAAGAGGTACTCTCCCAGGCATCCTAAATCTCTTTGGTATTCTCGAACTCTGCTTTTTTGTAGTTCTGGTTATTGATTTCAGCCTAAGAGAAGGCCGTACTTGAGGTGTACTAAGTTTTCGATACTCATCCCACATGTATGTGATTAAATTGAAATTTCCTGGTGATTTGAAAATAAACTTTGTTTGTTTTAGATTATTGTAAATCCTCTCTTTAGGAATTACGAATTTTGGTTTGTGAGTAATCACAGATATCCTAATTCACTTCCCTGAAGAATATGTGTGTTTGACTAGGATATTGATCTGGTAGCTAAACATATCAAGCTGAGAAGAAAATAAGAAGCTTCACCATTTCCGTGTTGACTCAAACATCAATATCCTGTCCAAATTAATTTGCCAGCAGTGTGAGTTGCGTGAAAAATAACTTTGAATCTTGAGAATAAGAATGTCAAAAGTATTGTATTTTAAAGTGATACCTGCTTCATTGAGATCTTATTTGAGTGAATCTCCCTTAATCCTTTTACATGTGGTTTTAGAGAAGAATGTTGTTTCGTTTTGTCTGTGTAAATGAACTGCAATATTTTTTACTGCAAGCTACATCTTGAGACCAATTTAATAGTAATCATTTTAATCATAAAAAAAATGGGAATGAAAAAAGAACTTATAAAGATATAAATGTTTATTCTCCAAAGCCTCACTCTGATAAAACAGATAGATCAATTTCTGGTGAGTCAAAAATGGTGGTGGGGGTTGGTTTTGGGCAATCACAACATATTCATAAATTATTGCAGTTTGCTCCTTCATTAGATGTGAACATGTAGTGGTCAAATAAGATGATAACCTTCTCATTAACTACCCCTAATTATTTTAGCTTTATTTTATCTTTCAAAACATGATTATGAAATCTAATATGTTACACAGAGTAATATAAATCTTTCCCTATTTACACAACTCAAAGGCCGCAGTGACTTTTGTTATCTTTCTTTAAAAAAAAAAAGGCCAAGGCAGTATGACTTTTAAACAAAAAAGCAATTTCAGGATGAAATAAGATATATTTGCTTCCAGCAAGAAGGGATTAATTAGGTTTTTCATTATCAGAAAGGGTAAGCTACTCAATCTATAATCTTTAAGTACAAGTTTCCTCATAACAGGGAATCGATACATCATGTTGCACAGAAAAATGAGAAATCAATTTGTCAAGCTAAAACCAAGTACCTATATTAACCATTTACATTGAAGAACAATCTAGCCTGAAGAGTAACTATAAATTCTGCAAAAAATCAGCTTGGAGTGAATAGAATAAAACATTCAAGGATTGACAAAAGCAATTGGAAGAGCCAAAAGGTTATCATCCACTTTTGTGATACTCTTGGATATTTTTCAGAAATCAAAGGGTTATATTGCCAGTTTCTCTATCCTCCTCCGTGCTTTCATCACACTGCTAATATTTTGTTGTAGTTTTTACATGTATTTTAGAATCTTTTTCTTCCTGCCAACTTTAGTCAAAGAAGAAGGCACTGATGAGGAGATAACGGGGATGATAACTTATGAAATTCAATCCATGATAAAAATGAATCAAAGAGTTAGAGGAGAAGTTTAAGGTTATTAAAATTCTACCTCTAACCATACTTAGTTTTCTTGTTTTGGTAGTTATATTTTGCTTCTATTTTGATATCTTCTGAGCCATTTTTATGGTGATAATATGAATAGTAGGTATTTCCGCTTTTAAGAGATCCTCTTGATTCAAGAAATATAATCTTGAAGATATATAGTGGTAAATTCGGCTCTGCATCTTAGTTTCAGATTCATCAACTGTGAAAAACAATTAATGATATGTTGACTTCATGAGATCTGTGATCCAGATGATAAGAAGGTAGAATATATTTAAGGAAATATAACTAAAGGAGTAAATGCAAAGAATTCATGAGGTTTTTCTTGAATATTGAGAAGCGACCAAAACTAGCTAGGGGTCCGAACACAAGTTAAAGTTACAGGTTTTTCCGTGATTGAGTTCTAGATAACTAATAGCGTTAAATATTGAAATTAAAGGGTTAGATGATATATGAAATACTTGTGGGGCATACACTGTTTGTTCTAAATTTGTTCGCTCCTAATTATTGAGTTAATCTATGTTTTCTCAGAAAGTTTTGCTTTTGGTACAGGAGCTCAGGTTTTTTTTGCTCTTATTCAGCGTGACTGACTCAATAAACATTAGAATCTAGGACTGTCCTGTTGTATATGTTGCATGCTATATTGGAAAAACGTCAATTGTGTTTTATACTTCTATTAGATGTCAAAATTTAACGCAAGAGTGCTTTTAGAAGTGATGGATGTTTTTGTAAGCTTGTTAGAGTATTCTTCCCCAAATGTTAAGAGTATGTTCGACTATCTATTAGAGTATTTATTTTGCTTGTTTATGAACAATTGGCTGGAAGAAGTGACAAATTTTTATTTCATGTAAAGATCCTTCACTCAAATGCTCAAGATGAGCACCACTAATAGAAAAACAAAAAAATTGAGTGATCAAGTTAGGTTTGTAGCAAACAGTAAATCAATATAGACTAGGCGTGCTTGACGAAGGGAGGCTATGAAGCTCAGGCCTTAGGATGAATTCTTCTTGTCTCATTATTGAATTCAAGACCAGCGTATTAATGAAGACCGACAGTGGAGGGAACCATCCATGAATCGCCTCTATTTGGTTATAAGCTCAAAAGTAGATAGACTATAGTAGGTTCATCACTGTGTTAATTAGGCTGCTACTAAAGGTTCTTATGATTTGCTTGAAGGCAATTATTTTTACTATTAATTGGTCGTGCTGATAGGTTCTATTATAATACGTAACTCTATGTTAGTTTCTCAAAATTGTAGGATACATGATTAGATCTTTTAGAACACCAAATATTTTCTGTTAGATCTCTTTTTTCTTTTGCCCTTTTATTTCGTGATAAGGGGGAGGAAGAACATATCCATTACTGGGGTTGATTATCTTTTTCTGTTGAGCATCTTGCTGCCACTATGAGTTTGCTTCGTGTTGCTCCGAAAAATAGGAAATTGAAGATGATATCTTTTACTTTTGGTCTTCCCTTCCCCTCTCAATTATGCTTTGTCAGTTCATCTTAGCACATAATGTAAGGACTTCTGGATAGTACAAGACATGGACAAACTTGTTTGTGAAGCTTAAATATACTTTCTTGGCACTGTGGTAGGAGAGAGACTCAAATTTTTGTTTATACTTAGGCCTAGGTAAATTGCACCATTGATACAAGGGGGTGTAAATCTTAGAGGTGTCAGGAGTATAGAGATATGCGAAAAAAGTTTGAAATGTATCGATTAAACAATTATTATCTGATACCTGTTAGGAAAGAAAATTTCATTAATGAATGGGAGATGAAAAGTCTTCATTTTCTACTATTCAAGACATATTTGTTAAGCATGATTCATGTATAATATTAGTTTATAAGGTTTGTTGATCATTTCAAAAAATTATCAGCTTTAAAAAAATTATCATTTCAAATGTGCAGCTAACTCTTAACATATTGGATATACGTGCACCATTTCTCCAAATGATCCAATACTTCCTCTTTCTGACATTCCACCATATATAAGTCAATTACAACATAGTCAGATATCATTTCTACAAGCATATATGTTTAGCAACGACATACATAATTGGATATCAAATTATTTTTTTGATTCTTAGAGTTTGGGCTTGTGCATAGCATGATCATCAAAATGAGTACCTGTAACTCATGTATCTCATTTCAACTCCACAAACTAATCAGAGTACACTATGAAAAGTTTATTCACTCCTTTCATAAAATTACTAACTTATTAGGTTTGGGCCGGGCTCAGCACGGGCCATTCCACACTAGTGGTACTTATACATGACTGTTTTACCTATGAAGTTTGATTTAACATTATGTATAAGATTCTAAAATTTTCAAATCTAAAGATCAAAAAACATGATATAGTTTTTTCCTTACGTAAATAATTTGTAATTTGTATTTCTTTGACGATATTGATTACTTAAGGTAATATTTCATATTTCTGGCCATTATTTTATATGTCAATTCTAATCTAATGTTTTTTTAACTTCTAACTTCAAATACTTTGTTTTTGGTCAAAAACTTCAAATACTTTTTTTTTCAATACTCAATCAAATTATGTCCAAATGTGACTCACTATTGTGTTTTCATTTTCTTGATTCGATTTAAGATTAAAGAGAAGAAAAATGAAAATAATTCCTTGCACGTTAGGATTTACAAATTGGTATTTTGTGACAATTCTTGTGTATCTCCCCTCAAAATAAAGAGATCTCTGCAGGCAGATCTTCTCATGAGCTCGCAAGTTACAGGCTTTAAACGAAATACACTCTGACCCTGTCCCCTATTTCTAGTACTTGCTACACTATTTAGCTAGAGGGTGTTTGGCTAAATTTATAAGCCGGACAAACTAGCTTATAAATACTTTCCGGCTTATTTGCGTGTTTGGTAAACATCAGAAGTGGTTATAAGCTAAATGCTTACAAGTCAAAAATAAGTCAAAAGTCATAAGCCAGCTTATAAATTTTTAGCTTATAAGCACTTTAAGTTTGACCAAAATTTTTATTATTTTATCCTTAAAATATTCTTTTTTAGAACAAAACTCTTACATCAATACTCATTGACTCAAGTATTGTTTCAACCTAATCCCCCGCCCCGCCCCCACCTCTTCAAGTCTGCAATTCTTATTAACTATTTAAGATAAGCAAATTCTCTATTCTTTTGCATATTTATATCTATGTGATTGTATATTAATGTTTGAACGGTATGTAATAAACGAGGACATATCAATTTTTTGGCGTATTGCTTTCTAGGTGTTGTAGTGATGAAGATAGTGTTTGTTTCTCTTCAAATATTTTGTCCTATTCAAGTTTATTTTTTACTGAGAAACTTTTGTCAGTTTATTAATTATTATAACTTATGATTATATGCTTATCATAAAATAAATTATATTTATTATAAAAGTTATCTTATCTAAGCACAGTTGTATTTAAATTAAATGACAAGTATAATATTTTATATTTGAATCAACTTGGAATCTAAAAATTTGAAGAAATTACGCTCTTATAAGTGCAAACAGTTCTAACGTTACATAAGTCATTTTATTAGAAAAAGAGCTTATCAACACTTTGTATCAAATATTGCAGCAGCTTATTATTAATTTCAATATTTGTATCCAAACACGTATCTGCTTATTTATTGAATCAGTTTCAGCACTTAAAATGTAACGATCCGACCAGTCGTTTTTGAGCTTTTTCACTTTGCTCGCCAGTTCTCGGGCATGACAAGCCCCGCGTGATGTATTATGACTTATGCAAATCGTTGGTTTTGGTTTTCAGGGTAATCGGAATGAATTTGGAAGAACAGTTCCCAATTTGAAACTTAAAATTTGAAAAGTTTGACCAAGATTTGACTTGTTGGTATATGATCTCGGATCAAAATTTTTATGATTTGGTTAGCTCCGTTAGGTGATTTGGGACTTAGGAGCGTGATCGGAATGCATTTTGAAAGTCCGTGGAAGGTTTAGGCTTGAATTGACGAAATTGAGATTTTGACGTTTTCTGGTTGATATGTGAGATTTTGATATAAGGGTCGGAATGAAATTTTGGAAGTTGCAGTAGCTTCGTTGTGTCATTTGTGACGTGTGTGCAAAATTTCAGGTCATTCGGACGTGATTTGGTTGGGTTTTTGATCAAAAGCGTAATTCGGGAGATTTTGGAATTCTTAGGCTTGAATTCATGCAAGTTTGGTGTTTTAATGCTGTTTTGAGCATTCCGAAGATTGAAACAAGTTTGAATGATGTTATGGGATATGTTGGCATGTTTGGTTGAGATCCCAAGGGCCTCAGGTGAGTTTCGGGTGGTCCATCAGACCATTTCATGTTTTGAAAAGTTGAAGAAATTGCTTATCAGTGTTGCAGGGAAAATGGCCTTCGCGTTCGCGAAGGGTTATCTGGTGAAGGCTGGAATTTTAGCCTTCGCATTTGCGAGGCAGGCTCCGCGTTCGCGAAGGGGTTGTGTGATTGGTCATCGCGTTCGCGTAAAGTGGACCGTGTTTGCGTAAGAGGAATTGGGCACCTGAGCTTCAGGGGTTCGCGTTAGAGGTTACGCGATCGCGAAGGGTTAGTCTGTGGAAGCATCGCATTCGCGAGTGGCAAGACACGATCGTGAATAAGGATTTTTGGTCAAAGTTGGATTGTGTTTCGCGAACACGAGGCTTTGACCGCGTTCGAGAAGAAGGGTTTTGATGCATGTGCAGAATGTTTAAATAGCCATTGTCCGCGATTTTGGGGCTAACTTTCACCATTTTTGGGCGATTTTGTAGCCTTTTAAGAGGATTTGAAGAGGGATTCAAGAGATAACACCTGGATGTAAGATTTTTGAACTCAGTACTCGATTCTTGTGTGAATTCTACCTAATTAATCATGGAAATTAAGCCTAAAATTGAGGAATTAGGGTTTGAATTTGGAGAGTGTAAATTGGGGATTTAAAGGGGCAATTGAGGTCCGATTTTGATGTTCTTGGTATGTATAGACTCGTGAGAGGATGAGGATTCTATTGATGTGACTTTTATCGGATTCCGAGACATAGGCTCGGGGCCGGGTTTGAGCAATTTCGGGATTTTTGATGTAAATTGGATATTTTCGAGTGGGCTTTATTCCCTTAGCATATTTTAATAGTTATATACTGATTGTGGCTAGATTTGGAGCATCCGAAGGTCGATTCGTGGGGGCAAAGGCATCGCGGGCTAGAGTTTGAACCGGATCGAGGTAAGTAGTGATTGTAAATGTTGTCCTAAGGGTTTGAAACCCCGAATTTTACATCGTTGTGCTATTTTGAGGTGACACACACGCTAGATGACGAGCGTGGAGTCATGCACCATTGGGGATTGTGACTTGGTCCGTCCTGTACGACTGTTAAGTTTTGTATTTGATTTGAAATCTTATGATATTCCATATTTTAGAGATTGATATTACAACTTGGGCTGTATGCCATGTTTGGGGCCTTGTGCCGACCTGTTGAGACCCTTAGAGGCATTTTTACTATTTTTCCTCACTCTATTTATTTTGAAAGCATATCCTCAGTCATGTTTTACCTGTTATTGTTTAAATATGGTTTTATCGCTTTACTTCTTAAAATGCAAAAACCGTTTGGGCTGAGTTCCCTATTTTACTGTTGGTCCGAGTGATTGTGAGGTTGATGACTGAGATAGACCGATGGTCTGATTGTGAGGGTATTGACTGAGATAGACCGAAGGTCTAATTGTGAGGTTAATGACTGAGATAAACCAAGGGTCTGATAGTGAGGTTAATGACTGAGAGAGGCCTAGGGCCTGGTTGTGAGGATTATATATTTATGGATCGGGCTGCATGCCGCAACAATATATATATATATGGATCGGGTTGCACGCCGCAACGATATGTTGAATCGGGCTGCACGCCGCAGTGATATAGCATTTGGGCTATAAGAGCCCCTCCGGAGTCTGCACACCCCAGTGAGCGCAGTCGACTATATATATGGATCGGGCTGCATGCTGCAGTGATATACGGATCGGACTGTACGTCACAACAGTTACTATATGGTACTTATTGAGTGTGAGTGCTGAGTGTGAGCGTGGACTGATGAGAGTTGAGTCTCGAGTGACTGAGAGGCTTGCCCGAGGGGCTGTATACATGTATGAGTGATGCTTTACCCGATGGGCTTGTTTTGATGTAATTGCTGTTTTTACTCCTCTTTATACTGAGCCTTTTTTGAAAATGCTGACCAAATATTTTTAAACAACTTTCATTTAAGATGGATTTTTATGAGATATTCGGTATTTAATCACTGAGTTGGCTTTGTTATTTCCATTAAGATTTTTATGTTATGAGGTGTTTATGATTCATGTTTTGCCCGAGGGGCTATTTACGAACTATGTTTTGTGCGAGGGGCCGATTATAATTTTCATCTCTTTTATTATAAATGATATTGAACCCCTACTGAAACTGTTGGAAAGCATTTTAAATGATTTTTTACCAAAGGCTGGATTTTAAATGAGACGATTGACTCGTATTTTGATTTGAAAGCCTGTTGTGCTTATTGAGTTTATCATAAATGTGGATTCATCGTTTTCTACTTCCAGTCTTTATTTACTCTTGTTACTTACTGGGTTGGAGTACTCACATTACTCCCTGCAACTCGTGTGCAGATTCAGGTATTTCGGAACCTGGTAGCGGATGTTGATTGCCCAGACGCGGAGTCATCAGAGTTAGCGAGGTGGCTGCACGACGTTCGCAGCACTACTTCCTTCCTCTTATTTTTATTACTGTACTTAGTACATTTTTGACAGTTTTGTTGTATTCAGACCTTGGTAGATGCTCATGACTAGTGACACCCCGATGTCGAGCTTGTGTAACTATTCCGCACGTTTTTTTTAAAAATTTTCATTATGAGATTATTGTTTATAAATGGTATAAAAATAACTTTTATTGGAAAATGGTTGATTCGAGAGTTGTGTCGGCTGACCTAGTTTCACGATAGGCGCCATCACAACCGGGTCGGTTTTGGATCGTGACATAAAAGTACTTTTCAGCATCTAATGCATATCAACTGCTTCAAATTAGTTAATCCAACGGGTTCCTAGTCTTCTAGTTGGGAGTTAAAATGTTCAATCGACCGAGTAATTTTAATTCAAATCATTATTTTTAGAAATTTATTAAATATATATTAATTTATTAATTTAAAATTCAATAACTTAAATAGATTAGAATTTCAAACGTATAAACTTCTGATTACGCTTCTAAATATAGTTACAAATTCATAACGACTCTAATATATCCAATCTCTTTAATAGTCCACTTAATTTTAAACACACTTTTTGAACTAATTTTTTTTCCACGTGTGTTAGTAGAAAATATGCAATTATTTTCTGGAATGTTTCACAAAGATACATTTCAAACTAATAGTCCGTTTGACCAAATATCTTTTCGGCCAAAAGTGTTTTTTTTTGTCAAAAATTCTTTTGGCCAAAAATGAGGTGTTTGGCCAAGCTTTTGGAAGGAAAAAACGCGCTTTTGAGGAGAAGCAGAAACAGTTTTGAAGAAACAGAAAAAAGTAGTTTCTCTCCGAAAGCACTTTTTTGAGAAGTACTTTTAAGAAAAATACACTTAGAAGAAGTTTTTTAAAGCTTGGCCAAACACTAATTGCTGCTCAGAAGTGCTTTTCAAACTAATTAGTCAAACAGAAACTACTTCTTACTAAAAATACTTTTGAGAAAAACACTTTAAAAGAAAAAGCACTTATCAAAATAAGCTAATTTTTACCTCTTGGCCAAACGGGCTATAATTGTCTGTAAAAGTAAGCCAGAACTATATTCCATTTAAAGCTTACTCTTGCCTCAATTTGTACTATGAGATAAAATACTTTTGCTGTAATTAAAAAATAAATAAAAGAAGATCAAAGTAAATAGTGATCTAGTGATTGATATCTTCAATAGGTTGAATAAAAAAAACCAAAAAAAGAATAAAAAGAACATTGATGGTCTTGTGGAACAGATAGGATCATTTCAATCATAATTAGAGATTTTGAGTTAGAATTCTAGGAATTTTTTTAGTAGAAAGTGTTTGTCGCTCTAATATCTTTTTTGTTCATTTTTACCTGCCTAATTTAGCAGATAAAGGGAAAATTAATTTTTATTTTTATTTTTATCAGTAACTACTTATTCTTTAAATTATTTTACGAGATTTTTTGAATTACTATAATTATTATAAATATTATGGTAAAATATGTATTTTATTTATGATATGCATCTCGATCCGATTAAAAGGGTGAGACGAAAAAGAACCCACACTTTACTTTTACATGCAAAGCACGAATTGCTAGGAGTGGGAGAGCTTAGTTGTGTGCTGCCACTACCACCACCCATAATGACCAATCACAAAGGCGCCAACACGTTGTCATTAACGACATGCTTTCATGTTTCCTTCAACTAAGCATTAATTAAGAACTTAATTATTTTAATTAACTACTACAATAAGTGTAATTGTATAAGTGGGGTATGTGACAGTAGTAGTATGTACTTTACATCTAAAAGAAAGGGCAGCAACAAGAAGTTATTTCGCAAAGACGACATTTAAGAAAAATAAAAGAAACGGCAGTAACAAGCATACTAATTATAAAACTGAAGTAAAAATACAAAAACATAAAACTAAAATTGAGGATTATAATTAGAAGACCAAAACGGAAGTAACAACATCAAAAAGTAATCACAGATTTTTTTTTTTTAATTATCTAGTTCCATTATACCTCAAAATATGGAGCTGTATTCTTCCACTTCCATACGTGGGCCCATCCACCACTCACGTGACAGACGTGCAGCAGATACAGAGAGCCCAAATCGGTGAAATCTTATCTCTCATCTAACCTGCCATCCGCGTGGACTACAGTCGCCAACACCGCAAGTGAGCATCAAGCATCAAAAGACCAACACACCTAGGATTTACAATTTACAAGCCCACACATTATCTGTCTCACTATTTTTTTCTTACTTATATAATCATCAACTGTCTCCTCCTCCTCTTCCCACTATTTTAAAGAAACTGCAAATTTTCATATTCAAAGTTTTCTGTGATGGAGGAATACTCAAAAGAGTGTGAGTTTTGGCTTCCGCCGCAGTTTCTAACTGATGATGACATTCTTTTAGGGTTTAAGACTAACAGTAAAGGGGAGGAAAATGAAATGAAGAGTTACTTTGGGTGTGGTTTTAAGAACGAGTTCTCATTTATGTTGGGTCCGAAATCGGATCTGAGTTCTCCGGTGGAGTCAGTTGTCGGCTCAACGGAGACAGAGAGTAGTGATGAGGAAGATTATATCACTGAGTTAACTCGCCAAATGGCTCACTCCACTCTTGAAAACCACAAGGTATCTATATATTAACCTTTTTTTCTTTTTTTCTGTTGCTTCTTTAAGGATGCTTTACTTAACTTAGGTTTTAATTTTTTCCCTTGTTTTTGCTTTGTGTAGGTTCAGAGTTTGTCAAGTTCTCCTCAGTCAACGTTATATGGTGTTCTCGGGTACTCAAAACATCAGGGTTCAAATATTGTAAGCCCAAATTGCTCTTCTCAGAGTAGAAATGGGGTTGTGGATTTGCTTTATGAAGCAGTGGGCGAAGTTGCAAGAATGAAGATGATGGAGAAAGAGGCTGGAATCTGTCGTCATAAAAGTGGAATATGGGCGCCGCCCAGAAAGGCAAGTCCAGCTCCTGTAGACCCAAGAAACTCTAAACCGAATCTTGCTTCGTTTTACTCTAATCAGCCACCACAGTCTTACCAGCAGTTACAAATGGCTCAAGTAAGTTTCAGTACTTCATTATTTGGTGCTGAAAATACTATTTCTTGTTGTCGTTTTGATTTTTACAGTGTATTGATTTTTATGACTGGTTTTGCAGTTTCAGCGGTTGAAGCAACAACAGATAATGAAGCAAGGACAAGGAGTATTGTGCCCCGAAAAAGAGAGATTTTGGAACCAGCAGCAGTTGAATCAGCGGAGAGGCCAAAATGGAGCTGATAGGTCAGTTTCTGCTTGGCCGACTCTGCAACAATCTCACCAGCAGCAGCAGCAGACTCAGCCTGGCTCAGGCATGCGAGCTGTTTTTCTAGGAAATACTGGACCCAAAAGGGAGTGTGCTGGAACTGGGGTTTTTATTCCCAAAAGACCTGGAATACAAACTGAACCAAGAAAGAAGACAGGTACTACCTTTTATTTTCCCCTGTTTTATGAACTTAATTCCAAATTCAAATATAGAAATTCTTGTTTATAATTTTACTATATGCATTTTAGCAGTAATTTAACAGTGGGTCGAACTCCTTTTGCGTATCTTATTTTATTAATTTGCTGATAGTGGGAATGTGAGACTGGACTTTTGGACAATTGTGGCTCTGTTTTTTCAGTTATATGTATTTTTGTGTTGTGTGTGTTTTTGGTGTGTATGAACTGTAAAGATAAATTCAGAGTATAATCATATCTGTTTGACGCACATCACCTATGTATTTTTCTTGTATTCTCATTGTCTCATGTTATTTATTTCTCTATTTTAGGGGATACAGTTTGTTCTGTTATGCTTATGTGTTTGGTCAAAATTTTGTTTGTCGATTACCAGGTTGTTCGACAGTTTTAATGCCAGAAAGAGTGGTCCAAGCCCTGAATCTGAATTTGGATGTAACGGACTCTCGGCTGCAGTCTATGGTTCAACCCAGTTGTAATAATGGTATAAACTATTTACCTCTACCAAATTAACTTTTTAGTATTGTTTATTACTATTCATTGGAATGTTTTCTAATTTAAAATCTTTTTTGTTTAGGTGGTGTTTTGAAGTACCAGAATAATTTGGTGGATCAACAAAGACGCAGTTTGAGAACTCATCCGGCGGTTAAATCCCAAGAGATCATACTTCCTCAGGAGTGGACTTATTGACCCAGAAATTGTTTTTGTGATAGGGATTCTTTACAGTATTTTGAAGATAGTTTAGCCGCAAATGGGATGTGGGCTTTTTTGGGTAGTAATAGTAGGGTTTAAGGGAGAGAGGAAGTAATTTTCATAGTCCTCAAGGAGTAGAATTAGGCAGCAGACAGACTCTAGAATCAAGAAAATTGCTGGATTTTGAGGTGTTCTCTTTTGTTTGGTTTAGATTAGATTATACTAGTAATGACAAAAATAAATGTCCAAAGTCAAAGAAATCAAGAAAGATGATTGGGTCGTGTTTTGGTGGAAAACTGGAAATGCAGTTCCCTTTGTTCTTCATGTTTTATCAGCAGCTGTATGTTTAATTTGCGATAGAATGATGGGGGCAGTTTTCAGGAACTAATATAGTAGTTTAGAGGCTATTTATCGACGCAGCTACTGTTTTCTTATTTACTATTCGTGACAAAACAGTATTGCTAGTAGCTTGTATTTTCTGTATCGAGCGCGCATCTAAGGGTTTATTCGTTTGCACAAGGAATACTGCGAAATACAGAAATATTAGACCGGATACTATCAATATAGCCTTTGGGAGATTGGATACAGACTAGAAAAAGCGAAAATTAGTATACAATTATCAAATAGCTCAATTATATATTATACCGAAAAGCAACATCGATAAATAAACTAAAATATAGTCAAATACAGCTACTTTCTCAAACATATACTGTTTGAAAAAACATCAAAAATAAAATTGTGAAGTCATCACTGCTGCAACTTCATCAAAAAATACATTGTATCAGATTGTATTCAAAAATTAAAATTTTCATGCCAGAAGTCAACAAGTCATGTAGAGAAGTCACAGACATTCAAATCTCAAATGAAGAAGACGACTCAAATCACTAGGAACAAGACGACTCAAATCGCCGGGGGGAAATTCCAAAGCAAGAGAATCTGGTTGAACATAAAATGATTTGTGATGCCGAAGTATTTGACAGCGATTTGTGAGAGTTGTTGGAGAATAACAGAAATATTTAGTCGGGTAATTCAAGTGATTTTATCGCCGTCTGTTCCATTTCCGATTGTAGCTCCACTACAGAATTGGTCAATTTGATGTCCCATTAACTTCTTAAGATAAACTGAAGAATTATATGGATCACGGATATGGATCAACTGTATAGAGTTAGTAAAAATTGTAGAATCGTAGGCGGCGGCGACTGTGGCATCATTGACGGACTCAGAAGTTAGGACTCAGAAGTTTAGAGAATGAGTCAAATCTGTTGGAAGAGAGTGTTGGGCTTTAAGCTTGTTAGAGCTTAAAAATGGAGTGAATGGGAAATTGAGGGAAAAATGAATTTTTTTGAATTTCCCTCTTTGACAAAGGGACATTCTCCCATATATATAATTGCACTTCTTCTTGCTCTTAAAGAGTTGAGAAGAAGGTAAGCCTCGCGCCGTCGTCGTCGCTCACTCGGCTCGGCTTCGATTTTGGCTTTGGATTTAGATTTGATCAAATGATCTGATTGATTGATTAACTTTTTGAACCAAATTTATTTGATAATATTAAAATTAACGCAATATTATTTAATCCAAATTCGGCGTTTCTGATTTCTCCTTCTTTCTTTTGCATTGTTTTAATAGAAAGAAAGCAGTAAGTGTGACTTGCTACTGATCTTTGAGTTCGTCGGTCACTGGGGTTTGAAGTACCTCTACACCAATGAGGGTAATCCGTTCTATCCTGGGAGGAAATAATCCTAAATCTCGAGTATTGTGAGGGGATTAAATTCCTTAAGGAAATACCGTGACTAATGGGCTCGGATTCATTTTTGTTCTTCTACATTTCTGATTTATCATTGCTACTGTTTTTGAATATATTTTTCGAATACAGAATACTAACAGAGAAATGAGGGTTGTATCCAAGATAGGGTTCTTCGAGAGGATATTTTCTATAAACCCAAAAAGTAGCTAGGAATTATAATTATTTTAAATTATATTTATCTATAGTACATATGGTATTTAGTTAGTTATGGGGTGTAAATTTTCCTAAATGATAGTTAACCGACGCACGCCCATATGACCAGGCAAATTAATATACCATTAATTATACTAATTTTTTTGGTAAATAAATTTTTATTACCAATCGAAAATATGTACACAAGAAAAAAGAAACAAACTAGCTGTTGGACATGATGCCCCAACATTAGGATCTACAAAGCCATCTATATCATCTCACAATTACACCATGGCTAACTACTGCATCCATAAAGTTAAGGATAGAAATTTAATTGATCAAGTTTCCTAGCTAATCTTGCATGCATTGCTCCTCTACAACATACCTCTTAGATAATTTGTTTCATAATATGCTTCGAATCTGACTGCGTACCTTGGAATACCCGTTGGTTTCTTTCTTTCCAAATGTAGTACACACTCGCTGCTGCAAGTTCCATTTTGTATATCTATGCCTCGACTCTTCTTCCTCTTGAATAAACTTCAGCTCACTTTAGTTCCTCTTGCTAATCCATTACCATTTTGCTTATCACTTTAGGAAGACATATCACATTGAAAGAACAAGTGTGAAATACTCGTTCCCAATTTTACAGAGTGGACAAGCCAATGGAACCTCCATTCCCCATTGTATTAGTCTATCTGTAGTAAGCAATTTTCTATTGGGCCACAAGTCTTAATATGAATATCTAATTGGGAGCTCCTAGGTTATTACACACTAACTTCCTCCATGAAACCTTAGTAAAAACGCCTCTCATTTTAGTGTGCAACTTCCTAATAGAGAAGGCTCATTAGCATTTATTCCTGCTCGTTCAACATAGTTGTTGGCTTTTAAGATTTTTTGCACTATCCAGGATGCTTGTTTTGGTGCAACCTTCAATACGTGTCTTTCCTTTATATAATAGTTATGTACCCACTTGACCCATAGGCTATCCTTCTTGCTACACAAATTCCATAATAGTTCGCATATGGAAGCTTTGTTCCAGTTGCAAATATCAAGGATATTCGTACATCCTGCTACCTCCTGAGGATAGCAAACTCTATCCCATGCATGCAAAGTCCTCTTTGATAGTTCAACTCCTCCGCTTTGTAAGAATTTTCTACATGTTGCCTCAATTAGCTTAACTACCTTTGTAGGTAATACAAATATCTTTGACCAAAATACTTGAACCGAAAAGAGAACATTCTTTATCAGTTGGACTCTTCCTCCATAAGAGAGGAATTTCACTGTCCAACTTTGAATTCTTCCCATCATCTTTTCCAGCAAAGGTTGGCATTGAAACACTGAGAGTCTCTTGGTGTTCGTATTCACGGGAACACCAAGATATCTTATTGGTAACTCTCCTTTAGTAAACCCAGTTAACTCTATGATTTGCCGTTGAACTGTTGCATCTACACCTCCAAAATAAATGGAGCTTTTGTCTCTATTAGCACTCAGTCCAGAAGTTATTGAGAACTCCTGGAAACAATCAAATAGCATTTGGACAAACTTCACATCACCCCTGCAAAATAATAGTAAGTCATCAGCAAATCCCAGTTGCATAACATTCATCTTCTCACACTTCGGATGATAGTTAAAGTCAGGCTCATTCCCCAGACTCTTTAGCACTCTACTGAAATATTTCATCACTAGAACAAATAGAAATGGGGACATTGGGTCCCCCTGCCTTAATCCTTTCTTTGCGGTAAAAGGCTCTGTTGGTTGCCCGTTGATAAGAATAGAGTAGGATACAATTTTCAAGCATTCCATGATCTACTGAATGAATTGAGTAGGAAAGTTCAGTCCAACCAAAACTTGTTCTATGAATATCTACTCTACAGACTACAGATTCATATGCCTTTTGCATGTTTACTTTCAGCATACATCTTAGAGATATACCTCAACAATTTAGTTTTTGTTTCATATTTTTGTTGATTAATTTGTACTCTCATGCCTCGAAACGCTGGCACTATGACAATATGTGATTGTTCATAGAATACATTTTTCCCGTTTTAGTATTTAATTCTATAGTTTCGCCTTTGTTTTTTTTTTATTTTTTTGAAAAAACTTGAGAGACGAAAGAATCAAGCAGTGAACAGCAGTGACTGAACAGGGAAATGTGCAACAAGAGTTCTTTACTACCCTCCTTGACTAATGGATGCAATTTTTGAATTTTTTTCCGACAAGTATTTTTTTAAAAGGTCCGTTAATGAAAAAGGGTAGTAATGATTCCTTTATGTTAGGGAGGGGCGTAAATAAGGGTGTTTAACGGGTGGGTCGGGCCGGACTGAGTTGGGATTTTTGTACCCGTACGGGTTATGGTCCGGATCGGTTACGGGTTGGGGCTTACCAGGTTTAACGGGTTCAGATTCATTCGGGTAAAAATTAAACCGTACGGGTTACAGGTTGAGGGAGCCAGGTCGGGCCGGGTTTAGTGTATTTTTTTTTTTTTTTGTATTTTATATAACTATTATAAGTTATATTAATATAAAGAATACAAGTAAGATGGAAAAAAATTACACTTATAAATTTCAAGTGCTACATTTATTTCAAAATTCAAACTTACAAATTGAAAGGTTTACATTTAACAACAAGTAAATTAACCAAAAAGAGTAAATTCAAAGGTTTTGCATTGCCTTAGTAAGTTCTTCATAATCAATATGAACTGAGTGACCTTCTTCTGGAGTGTTAAATTCGGATGGGTTACCATGTGTTAGTATATCTCCAAGTTCCTCGTCTTCTGGGCTATCAACATCTTCACGTCCTTGATTTCTTCGTTCCGATCTAATCCAATCTTTGAAACATACTAAAACTTCCAAAGAATTACTTCCCAATGAGTGACGAGTGTCTCCAAGTTGTTGTCTTGCTTGGCTAAATGCACTCTCTGATGCAACAGTTGAAACTGGCACATTCAGCACGTCCCGAGCCATAGTGAAAAGAATAGGAAATTTCTTTCCATTCTCATGCCACCATCCCAACGGTGAAAATTCCTTTGTGCGAGGCTCTTTTTGCTTTTGCAAGTAGAATTGAAGTTCATCAATGTTCCTGCTACTGGTTTGAGTGTTAGAAAATGTAGAAAAAATATTAAAACTATCAAGGCCTTCTTCATCATCCACAGTAGCAGAAGTGGTACAGTGCATAGTGGGATTAACATTGCCTACGCTACGAACAACATCATCAGTTACATTTGCATAATAATTATATAATTGTTGTAAATATTAATTTAGCTTGTTCATACAAGTATATAAATCTAGGGTTTCAATTGGTCCAATCTCCATATAAATATATAAAGCATTCATTAATTGGTGATAATCGGACATCTTAATAGAAAGATTTAAAACAACACCAATTAAGTAAATCAAAGGAATTGGAAAGAAATGTTTTTTGAATTTTGCTTGCATTTTTTCAACATCCCTATAGTTTTCTTTCTTCTTAAATTCAAAGAGTAGAAAAGAAATTTCAGCTATATGTACTAAAGCCATAGTAACAGTAGGGTAATATGCTCCAGAAAACTCAACAGTAGCTGTATAAAATTTATGTAAAAATTTAACAACATCATTAATGACCTCCCAAGTAGTAGTTGTTAACATATGGTTTGGATCAGTACAATGCGCATTAGCAACTTCAGTTATTGGGAATCTATATTTGTAGCAACATTTTAAAAATATATATGTATAATTCCATCTAGTAATAATTTCGTCTGGCATGAATCTGGGTTTAAGATTATACTGGACACACTTATTCTTAAATTCCTTTATTCTAGATTGTCTATTATTTCCTTGAATAACACCAACTGCTCTTCTAACATGAGTAATCTCAGTTGAAAATAAATCAAGGCCACTTTTAACAATTAAATTATAAATATGACATGCACACCTAACATGAAAAATTTCATCAAGAGATGGTTGCAAATGCAGTTTTAATATTGAAATTGCGACATTATTGTTAGAAGCATTATCAAAAGACATACACAATACTTTTTGCTTGAGATTATAAAATTCAACACATCCACAAATAGTACTACTTATAAACGCAGCAGTATGACTCTGATTTTCATCATATTTAAAAGCGATAATACGTTTTTGCATACAAGTAGTATCATCTATCCAATGACATGTAATTGTCAAATAATCATTTCCATTAACAGCATGGCCAATATCAGAAGTTAGACAAACTCTAGAAGGAAGGTGACTAAACAAATAACGTATGTATGTTTGATATTGTCCATGAAGTCTAAAGATATAAGCTCTACAAGTACTTCTAGGGATACCTTTAAATAAAGGATTGTAAATCCTTTGAATATACATAATAAGATATGATGAAGAAGTAAAAGAAAAAGGAAGACAACCTAAAGCAATCATTTTTGCTAACTCCTCACGATCTTTCATTTTATCATATTTCACAAGACCATCAGTAGTAGGGTTTAAAGTTGATTGATTTCCATCTCCATCAAATCCCCATTCTATAGGATGCTCAGTTCTCATATGTCTACTAAATGTCCCAATCCCCATAATTGTCCCCCAGTCTTATGTTTAAAAGTATCATTACAAAGTTTACATTTAACTCTATCAGTACCTTCTATTTCCTCAAAGAATTTCCAAACCTTACTTCTTTTTCTACGATTACTAGTCGGGGCCACAAGTGGTCTACTACTAGCAACACGACCACCACCCCTGCTAGCAGCTCCAACACTACTAGGTGTAAGTGGTATCTCATCTTCCATTTCTAATTCATTATCATCTATACCAAAATCTTCCTGCAATTGTTCATAATCTATATTATTATCAGGTAATGTTTCAGGAATATTTGGAGAGGTATTTAAATTACTACCAGATGCTGAAGCTGAAGTACTACCTCTTTTTTTATTTTCCCGATTAGTAACCTTGTTAGAAACTCTTTTTGCAGCATTAAACATATTGTAAAAATTTAACTACTAGCAACAAAATAAATAAAAATGCAAATAAAATAGTAAATAAGAGAAAGAGTTGGAGGGAGTGCACCGAATTCGGCAATAAATTGAGCACTTGATGATTTCACAACTCCAATATTACCACGAAGAAACGTCAATTGTTCCAATTTTGAAGTTCAATTGTTCAAACTTCAAAAAATAAATACTACGATAAATTAAATTCCAAAAAAAATAGCCAAATAGTTGATTGCACTTTAATAGGTGAAGAATGAAGATTGAAGAATGAGAGAATATGAGAATTGAGAGATGAGTGAAAAAATGAGGAAGAGGGAGGGGGGTATTTATAGATTTTGAAAGGGGGGTTAATTTAAAAAAAAAAATCCCAAAATTGGGCTAATTGTGCAATTCACTCGTTGGGCAACGACCATTTTCTGAAATGGACCGTTGCCAACGGTCAGATCTGGCCCAAATTTAAAAAAAAATTTAATTTTTTTTAGCGTTAAACCGGGCCGGACCGAGCTGGTTAATCGGTTTAACGGTACTATTCATCCAACGGGTTGTACCGGTCCGGGTAACCGGTATTTCAAATGTGAACGGTGCAACCCGCATGACCCCCTTAACCCAGCCCAACCCAACCCCGTTATACCGGTCCAGGCCGATTTCGGTTTTAACCGGTCGGGGCCGGTCTGGAACCGGGTTGACTCGACCCATTTAACACCTTTAGGCATAAATAATGCCAAGTTTTAATGGAGAGTAAACCTATTCTATTTCCAATTGTCAAGGGGCAGTTTTGAACCTTTTCTGTTATTTCTTTCAATTTTCTTTTTATTCCTTAGGATAATAGGATTAGTTTGTAGTAATATGGTCAAAGTTGAGCATGCCCTAAAGACATTTTCTCATATCTTCAGCACATACACTAGGTACGCTAACACTTTGGATATATGAGTTGTTCATGAACCTACCTTTGGTTCTTGATTTTAGATGTGCCGTTTGATGATAAAGCTTATTAGCTGTTCCTTTGGATTCTCATTTAATTAATTAGTCTTAGGGTACGCGCAATGCGCGTAAATCCTATCTCAATGAATATTTATTTACTATAAAAATAGTATTAAGTTATAAAATAAAGTGTAAGTTCTTAAAGATGATCATGAATATTAATTGTATATAACCAACTCAATAATTAAAGAATCTTGTCTTTGAAGTCCTCAACGTCAATAATTCAACTTAAAATTTGTTCCAAGTTTATAATTTTAGAACTTCAATTTCACGGGAAAGAACCTTGGAAATCTAAATAATTTTGAAGGATACAACTTACAACATATAAGCATGTAACTAATAATTTACGAACTTTAAATAAACACAAAATCAAATTGCAATAATAATAAGAAAAAGACATTAAAAAAGAAAAAATAAATAAATCAAGCTAGTAAGAGCATCAACAATTGAAGGCTATCTAATAAACTCACTTATATTTAGCTAACTGTATCACGGATTAAAATTAAAGAATCTTACAAATTATCTTGTTAATTTTGTGCCTTTTTCTGATTTCTGGTCAACATTGCTCATAATTATAATAGTGTATTTAAAACTTTTGAAAATTAAAAATATAATATTGAATAATATTATTAGTGCAATAGTCTTGTATATTTTTTAAAATTGAATTATCTACGCCGTTTTCCAAGAACTCGTACCTCTTCTTTCTTAAATATTTTTATTTTTCCTTTATTTTATTTTTTTATCCTTTATATATAGTTTACGTGTAAGACATATACAAAGTTCGAAATGAAAGAAAAATTAAATTTTAACTTTCTCAATGATTCAAATAAGAAACAAATTAATAAGTAAATAATTAATTTTAAGCTCTAAAATTTTCAAAATAGTAATTAAATAACTATTAATTGAAGTGTTTCTTATAATATATTTAACATAAAATTGAGGGACTTTACAGTATATTCGTTTGTGTAATAAAGTAATGAACAGAAAAAATATAGTTTTAAATTTTAGTCCTTTATTGTAGGTTAATACCAATTCATAAATGGTATTCTATTAGGTGAAAGAAACTCACGTTTTATTTTTAGTTAATATCTTATGTTATGATAGGCAAAGGGTAAAAATTAGGATTTCTTACTTAGTTCAATAAGGAAATATTGAATTACCAAATTTTTAGGTGATTTAAATATCTTAAATATTAGGAAAGTAACTTAAATTATAATTATAATTAATTTAATTTTTTTAGAGGGTAAAAAAATGAACGATGTTTAGCTAATAACCTTCGTGCTTTTAATGTAACTAGTCTTAGTGTACGCGCGTTGCGCGTGTTTCTCATTTCAATAAGTATTTTTTCGTAAGAAACTTACATATTTAAGAACACAATCGTGTTTGAGTAATAAAATAAAGTGTAAGCTTCTAAAATTGTTGAATATTGATCCTATATAACTAACCCAATAAAAGAAAAAAAATTATTCATGAAAGTCCTCAATCATTATTCAATATGTTCATCTTAAATTATGTTCTAATTTATAATTTTATCAGTTCAATTTGACAAGTTATCTTGCTTCCTTTTTAGTTTCGGTAAAAACACATATCCTTTGAAGATTTAGAAATTTTCTGATCCTTTTTTTTTTCCACAAGCTATTTTCAAGTTCATTCGAGAAGGCATAAACATGGTATAGACTTAAGACTTTTATTACGATAAAATCTTTCAAAATTTGTCAAATAATATAATTTAAAAAATTAAGTCATATGTCTTCTCAATTTATTTCACTTCGATTTCAATGTTGCCCATGCAGTGAAGTTTAAGTTATTGAAACAAAGAAAATATAATACATAACTTTGTCTAACGGATAAAAGATCAATTAACATTGTAAGCACGTGATTTTTGACCCTCCCCGAAGATTTTCACACTTTTTTTTAGCATAAATATGTAATTAGGTCTAATATAGCCATTTTAACTATTTTTACTTTATTTCGTTGCAAAAAGAAAAAATCACAAAAATACATATATAAATTTTAGTTTATGTATTTCTCATAAACTTGTAAAAAATACAAAAATTGTACTTTATTTTGGTACTTTATATAAATTCGAAAATTACAAAAAATATAATGCTATTAATGTTTTGTTGTCATTTTAATTTTGGAAAAATACAAAAAAAATATTACTTTATATTTTGTCTTTATTAAAAAAACGAAAATTACAAAAAATAATTTTATTAATATTTTTGTAGCTATTTTAAATCTTGAAAAATATTTAAAAAAGATATAGTTTGGTTTTAAATACTAGTCTTAATTTTGGTAGTTATTTTGCTTACATAGGACTAGTTAAACAACGTTTTCTATTTCTTGGCTCCGGGCAAAAGAATAATATTCGGGTTCAAACTACCCGGTTTTAGGCCTAATTTTCGGACCTAACCCATAATAAACCGAGTCCACCGTACACGGGGAACCCCACCACGCGTGGGGGACATAAACCTTGAACCCCACCGCGCGTGGGGCTCATTTTTCTTGGCCAAAGCTACAAATGCACGGACTTGGACATTTTCGAAAAAGACGAACAGATTTTTGGGGATTTTCTTGGACTGTAGATCTTCTTCTTCAAAAGAAGAAGAAGAAAGAAACCCTACGGGGGCCAGCCCCAAAACCGGTCGCAGCCCCACTCCCCCGACACCATAAACAACACCTCCATCACCACCCGTCACCTTCCCCGACACCCCTACGGTCGCAAACCCTCCCCGACACCGGAACAGCAGCCTCCCTCCCGTCACAGCCTCACCAGTCGACAAACCAGTCCCAAAACCATCGTCAAACTCACCCAAAATCCCAGCTCCCTCCCGTTCGTCACTGCCCCTTGACACCGTCCAAACACCAGCTCACGACCATTCCTCCTCCTCCTAGTTTCATCGTCGACCCCATTGCTGCGTCGGTCGAGCAACAGCCATTGTTGCTGCTGTTCGTTTTCAGCACGTCCGTCAAACAGCAGCCCACGACCACCTGCTACCCAGCATCGTCAAACCACCCAAACTGCCTACGACCATTCCTCCTCCTCCTAGCTCCATCGTCGACAGCCCGTCGCAACCAACTCCCACCTCCATCACCACCTGCTGAACCAAGCAGCCCCACGACCATTTTTCTCCTTCACCGTAGCCAAGAACCAGTCCGCCATTTTCAGTCCAACGAGCAGCTATTGCTGCATGCCAAGCAGTCGTAGCTGCGTTTCCTAGCAACGGTGGGTTGCTTCGATCCTGCTTGGTCGAGTTTTCTGTTTTCCGTCGAGGTCGACTTTGGTTCGTCGAGGTCCGGTACGTCGAGGTGTTCGTCCAAGGTTTCATCATTGTTCCTCGTCGAGTGAGGTCCGGTTCGAGTTCCATAGGAGGCACTGTTTGTCGCTCTAGGATTGTCGAGGTTCGAAGGTTGGTGTTCTTCGTCCTTTGTTTCATTTCATTCGTTTTGCATCTTATGGTTCAAGGCAAAAAATGAGAATATTCGATATTTATGAATGTCAACAATGCAATTTTTGTTGTTGTGTTAAAAATGTTTATTCTATGTTTAGTTACTGCATGCCTAAAGTAAATGTGAGCATATGAACGAGGTTATTCTATGTTTCATTTTTACCATGGATGTTATTACCTGTTAGAATCGTTGTTTTTTTTTTGTTTAACCTCGGATGATTTCATTGGTAGAAAATCGTAGCTGCCTTAAGTTTGCCCTCAAATAATAAAAACGAGACGAGCTTCACCAAATAAAAATGTACAGATTGCGGAGCCCTCACAAAATATATGTATTAAACACTTAGATTCCGGGACGGGCCGTTTAGCAAATTTCACGGCCCTACCCCAAAAATAATAATGCGCTAGTTGCTTTAGGCGCGACTTTAATAATGATATCTCCCTAAATTCGGGTGCACATTTATGTGACCCAAATCCAAATCTCAACCGAGTCGAGATATGTCAATAACCACGGGTGCATTGATGTAACGTGGTTCGAGATATGTTTTCACGACGTTGCAAGTCCTATAAAAATAACAGTGAATGATAAAAGCGGTTAAAAGATAAAATTGGCACATAAGTTCACATTTGTATAAAATCAGATAATCAAGCCAAATATAACAGTTGAAGCGACCGTGCTAGAACCACGGAACTCGGGAATGCCTAACACCTTCTCCCGGGTTAACAGAATTCCTTATCCGGATTTCTGGTACGCAGACTATAATATGGAGTCATTATTTTCCTCGATTCGGGATTAAAATTGGTGACTTGGGACACCCTAAATCTCTCAAGTGGCGACTCTGAAATAAATAAACCAATCCCGTTTCGATTGTCCTTTAATTGGAAAAAACTCCCCTGCGCCCCTCGCGGGTGCGGAAAAAGGAGATGTGACAAACATTTTGTGTAGAAGTTTCGTACTTTTATAATATAAATTTAGGCTTGTACGGTTTAGTATGATTGAATATGATATGAAATAATTATTTTGGATGCTTAATTGAATATGAGTTAATTATTTTGTATGATTAAAATAAATATTATTAAATACATATTCAATTGTTCTACGTTGAAATAATTTTAATTTAAACATGTATTTTAATTTAATTTAATATGTGACTTTATGTCCCAATATTTCAATTTCTTAATTAGAAATCAATTGGATTCACCATATAACAGTCTTCTCATATTGATTCTACGTACACAAAGGATTTATTTTCAAATAGTACAATATATGTAAGGTAACATATTTATTACTTTTAAATTCTTAAATATTAGGACTTCTTGCATTTAAAGATAAAATTTTCATTGATTTAAATTTAAAAGTCCTAAATATTAGGAGAATAACTTAAATTAGAATTTTGTCCATTGTAAAAGCTATTATAAAAGAGTAAGAAAGACGAACAATATTTTGCTCGAGGTGTTCATGTTTTAATATAGTATAGATAGATATAGATTTGTGTTAGTCAAGTACTTCTTCCTATTCATCCCGTGATAGAATATGTTCTTGCTTCTATGTATTTTGTTAGAATTAGTTTAATATAAACAGTTATTTTAAATTACATTAATAAAAAGAAGAAGTGCACAATGAGAATTAAGTGAAATATTTCTCATAGCAATTAACACGTTATTTAAGGACTTTAGAAAATATATTTTTTATAATGATCAATTTGGAAACGGCAAAAGAAAGTGTTAGTGTTACATTATGGTCTGTTAGCTTACTATAAGTATTTTATTGGATGCAGAAGTTTAGAGAATTAATCCAACGTTATGTTACATTATTCGAATAAGAAAGTGATTATATAAGATAAAATTTTAATTGATTTTGACTTCCTAAATTTTAGGATTTTATATTAATTTCAAAGTCCTAAATATTAGGGAATTGTCTTAAATGACAACTTTGTTCAGTGTGAAATCTATTTTAAAAGGGTTAAAAAGGCGAACGACATTTTGCTAAGGGCCTTCGTGCTTTTAATATAGTACTAGTCTTACTGTACGCGCGTTGCGCGTGTACCCCATACTAATGAGAACAAATTCATGAAAAATAACATAAATATTCAAAAGATGCATTTGTGTTATAAAATAAAAATTTGTAAAATAATTATAATTCAAAAATGATAAATATTAATCATATTTAAGAGTTTGGATAAATTCTAATGGTTCTCTCTTCTTTTTTCACAGTCTTGATTCGATTCTAAAGTCAAAGAAATTGATGGCTCACAATCTTAATTCGATTCTAAAGTCAAAGAAATTGATGGCTCACAATCTTGATTAACGAGGACAACTAACGTTGGATAACTCATACAAGAAGTTAAAACAATTCCTATAAGTAAATGGAATTCTACTTTGGTAATTAAATTTACAATAAGTTTAATTCTGTAGTCAATTAAATCTAATTAGGTTACTTTGATAGCTTTCTAGCTAGCTAATTCATGATGTAAGTTAGGTATACAAATTTATATTCTCAGAGCGCAATCTGTTTATGTAGCCAATATGCTTCGTAGTCCGTAAAATAATATTAATATTTATAATAAATTCTAACTTCGCACAAATATTTGTAAATATTCGTATGATCAAATATGCTTGAATATATATAATTTAATTTTTATTCGTATGATCAAATATGCTTGAATATTCTTGGTCTATTAATTTACATGATGGATTAGTGCTTTTGCTGGACACATTATTGGTGATTTTTGTACTAATTTTATCTAAGTTCAAATAACTTGAAGCTCACATATTACACGAGAAAAAATAATATAGAAAAACATTACTTCCTCCAAATATGAAATTGAAATATTGTTTCTAGCGGATTCATACTAATTATTCTTACATATGTTGTGTAAAATAATGATTCATGGTTAAATAGTGAGGGAAACTTACAGGTGCAATTAAATGTTGCATTCACACTCACCTTTCAAAATCCTTTATAGGAAAAGTATTATAAAATGAATTAGAGTTATAGAGTTTAATAAAGAAAGAGTTTATATAATGCAATATTTTATTTAATTTTTAATGTCTTAGATTTTATGATTTATGAAATAATTTAAATAAGAAAAGATTTATATTAGCTTTAATTATTCAAATTTATAGGTATTCAGAGGAAAGTGGGTTCTTATTAGTTATGCATGATTATGGTTAATATATTTAATTTAAACTTATTTCTATATAAAAAGAGTTTAAGAAAGGTTATATATATATAAAATTAATAAAAGATAGAGGCTTTGAACACATGAAAGGATCAAATTAAAGGAAAAAAACTTTAAATAAGAAAAAGATTTATATAAGGTAATTTTTAATTAATTTTAAAGTCTTAAACAAGATTTCTTACATAATTTTAATAAGGAAAGATATGTAAAACACAATTTTAATTGATTTTAAATTCTAAATATTAGAAAAATAATTAAATGGTTATTTTGTTCAGTATTAAATCAGTTTTTAAAGGGTAAAAAGACGAACGACATTTCACTTAGAGCCTTCGTGCTTTTAATATAGTATAAATATAGATTAAATAATACCTGAGGAAAAGTATGTTAAGCACAAAGCATGGGTCACTTTTGGAGAAATGTGAAATGCTTCGTAGAATGTTGCGCGTCTGGAAGTGGATATAACCAAAGACTCATTTTGGAATTGGAGATGCTCATCTTTGACTCTTCCTTTCCCCAATGATATCTGTTTGACGTTAACTCGGAAAACTGTCTTATTTAGCTCTTGTCTAGCCATACAATTTGGGATCTATTTTTTTAAAATTTATTTTTCAATTATTTGTTTGTTTATAGATTTTAATAATTTTTTGGTAGATTTCAATTATTATTATTATTATTATTATTATTATTATTATTATTATTATTATTATAGGTTGTTGTAAGCGACCCCTTTAGCCTCGTCACTACCTCGTCGAGGTTAGGCTAGGTGCTTACAGAGTACATGAAGTCAGTTGTATTCATACTACACTCTGTACTTCTTGTGCAGATTTGGAGCCGATCCTAGCGGCAGTCAGAAGATTGCTTGGATCTGGTGCTTGACGGAGACTTGAAGTACAGTTGCACGGCATTCGCAGCCCTTAAGTCCCCTTCTACATTACTTTAGCTGTTTATTTCATTTCAGACAATTATTTTCATTCAAACTATTAATTGTAGTACTCTAGTCGCTCGTGTACTTGTGACATCAGTTCTGGGATTGTATCTGGATAGTGCCATTATTTTAGTTTAAACACTCTATTTCGATTTATTCAGTTTTATTGGTTTTCATTTAAATTGAATTGTTAAAAATGGCTAATAACTATATCTAACGTTGGCTTGCATAGCAAGTGAAATGTTAGACGCCGTTATGGTTCCGAGGGTGAAAACTTCGGGTCGTGACACGTGGTAAAGTTAAAAAACAAATAAAGTATATAAATTGTATATATCCAATAATAAAGTATATAAATAGTAAGAGTATACAACTAAGTGTAGAGCTGAACTTCACCAATGTACCAATCACACTTTGATTACTAAATCGGATGGTGGTTCAATGCTCATTGCTTGATCATTATGATATTGGTATACCTTACACACAAATCTTCCTGTTGCGTGACCTGAAACAGCGACCAGGAAAAACCTGAAATCTGTGGTAATAATGAAGACGATGACCAAGTAAGTCGTAAACATTGTAAGTCCATGAAATCCAGCCTCTTGTAATAAGACTTTAAGGCCTGATCTCTCTTCTTTCTTCTCAGTAAAAGGGTACAAAGAACAGAATTCAGACATTGATGCAAGCAAGAAAATCAGAGAAACAAGAAAGCAGAAGCACCATTTAGTTTCAGAATCAGGCAATCCTGGGAATTGTCTCTTTACATATGAAATCCAGTAGCTTGAGCTTAATGAGTAATTGGTCGAGGACATGATAACTTTGTTTCTTGATTTCTTTTATCTTTTTGTGGAAGACTATATATTGATGTGGGAACTTACTAAGAAATACTTGCCTTATGAAAAGTATAGTTAAGTAGAGCTTTATAATGTGAGTGGAGTAGTAATTTAAAAGCAAAGCAAGAACTTCTCTGACAAACTACATGCATGATTGGCAATTATGGCCATCACACTCATGAAGAGTAACTTCTACTTCTGTAATCGTCCTAATTAAAGGGCTTATTGCCATCATACTCTCCAATCTTTTTCATTACAAATTCATGAGTTAAACTTCAGCTAGTTCCTCACCGGTTAAAGATTAAAGTTACCGGTTTGCACCTTTTATGTACATATAATTTTTCTTACTTCAACAATGAAAAAACATCATATGATCTCATAACAACGCAAATTTTGGCGACGGAAAATCAGACAAAAAGAGATACTATATCAAAAGATATTAACTGTCAAGTTAGTATGTAAAGGCTACGAACAGAAATGTAGTGCTGTGGAGGACTACCCATGACAAGCCTATTGGGTTCAACCAGCAAATACGCTTAATGTGGTGTGATATTGTCTACTTTAGGTCAAATGCATGCGTTCAGTTTTTCCCAAAAGGTCTCACACCATTATTTAGATACCTATACCTTATATGTATCCTCTCAATCTTTTCAGCTACCAATATAAAAATTTGTTCGCACACCTAACAATCTCCCCCTATGTTCCTCGTGGCCTATTATCACGATCCATAGGTCAGTTTTCGAGATTCACTGTGTGCCACCCACATTGTTAGAATATTATGGCAAACAAAGCCCCCAACTAGCTTCTTCTGGTACGCGCGTCGCCAAGCTCGTAATGGTAAGCAAACCGAGCCCCGCACAATCACTCAGCCTCGTCATACTCGTCCTGTTGAATCTGAGCTCTGATACCAGTTATTGGGCTCAATCAGCCCGAAGATATTCTTAAGAAAATTTTACCTCCTATAGCAAAGCTTTACACCCTATTTATTATAAATAAATACCCTTTTAAAAAATTATTTTCTATAGCTACCTTTTAATTTTTATAGCAAAATATGTATTTATGGTCACTTCCTACCGTTAAGCCATTAAATATGCTGGGTAGTATTTTTCTCTCTCCTTTTTCTTTTCTCTCACAAAATCACCGTATAGTATCAAACTTCTCTCTCCACTATATCTCTCTCACATCGCCATTCTCTTCCCCATTCTAGGAGCCACGAGTCTCCTTTTATCATCTACATTGTCTCTCTCAATTTTCAATATTTTTTGCTCCAAAAAGTTGTGGTAAGTGTTAAAGTTGTTAGATTTTCGCTGGTACTGTGCTTCTTCTGTTTCTCTTTACTATTTTTTATAAATAATCACCATTGTTATGCTTTCACCAGAAAACTTGAAATTTCCTCTATGATAGCTGATTCAACAACTCAGAAGAGGGTTACCCGAGTATACCCACCAAAATACTCAATTTCAATGGGCCATCTTTCGATTTGCAAATCATTCACGCGGAACATGTATTTGCAGGTTCAACAGCAATAACTGTTGCAGAAAGGAGAACAAAAATACGCAATAACACATCGAAATAAGCCCAATTGAGAAATATTAACACATCCTGATGTGGAAAAGAGAAGAAAACTTATGGATGATACTTCAAGGGGTAAGGGAAAAGAGGTCGATACAGAAACTAGCTCGAAAACACCTAACGAAAAGGTAATTATAGATGTATTTTTATGTATTTGAGTCCGCATTCATTGATTATTACCTTCTACAATGGTTTTTTCTTCTTGTATGTTGATGTATTTATATCTATTCAATAGTGCCTACACTGATTTGTACTTATTACAGTGACTTTTAACTATTGTATTTAGATGTATTTAGATGTATTTTAGTTCATTCAACAACTTTTTTAAATACACCAGTTATTCTAGTTTTTGGTTATGTATTCCAACTACGTGTTTTCATCTGTATTCTCAAGCCAATTGTATTTAGCTATATTTAGAACAACCGTCATTGTCACAACTCTCATTTTTTGTTGTAATTATCAATACATTATGTTTGTAAATCATGAATGAGTTATGTATTCCAAATAACTGTATTCATTTATATTTTCTCTTCTTTAATTTAACTTTTTAATTTTTGTTATATGCATGAAATAAAACTCTTTGTTAAACACCCACCTATTTTATCACCGCATATCAGTTCCTACACTAACAAAGATATAGTCCCCGACCTCAAAAAAAAGTTTACTCCAAAGCAGTACAAAATATTTGGTACTACTTGTTTTGGAAGTTTCCTCAATATGAAGCATTATGAGGTTCAACATCAATTGTTCAGGTGCTTCATGGTTCTGCAACTGGAAGAAAGTCATGATAATTCATTCACTACAAAAAAAAAAACAGCGTTTAGCGACGGAATTTAGCGACAAGCGATATTCCGTAGCTAAATAACGATGGATTAGCGACGCATTTTGTACTTTGTCACCAAATAAGCTAAAAAAAGAATCCGTATAAAATATAGCGACGGAATAGCGACAAAAACTTAAATTCGTCGCTAAAATTGGCGCTAAATATTAGCGCCTTTATTTTACCTACAAAATTAGCGATGAAAGTGAGGCGACAAAAATTACTAAAACCTAGCGACGGATGTAACGTCAAAAAATCCGTTGCTGCAGTGATTTTACTTATCAAGACATTCCACAGTTGATTGCGACGAAATATTCCGTCGCTAGTTTCCTTAAAATATTAGATATTATTAGCAACAGAAATTAGGTCCGTCGCTATTTCCGTTGCTAAAAATCTAGTTCCATTAAAATAAAATTTCATTAGCTATTATAAGCGACAAAAATTCGATTCGTCGCCAATTCCGTTGCTAAATATTTGTCCTAAAAATGAAATTAGGAAAACACGCCCACTCCTCTCTATCAGACTCCCACACTCAATACAATTAGGGCAACACGCCCACTTTCTTTCCTCTCTATCAGACAAACTCCCACTCTCAATATTCTTCAATAATGTGAGTTTTTTTACTTCAAATACAAAAAATTGGGCGTGAATCTAGGGTTAATGTCTGAAAAATAGAAGAAAACTTTTGAAATTGCAAGATTTTTGTTGCGGAACTCTGAAATTCTTCAATTTCGGAGCCTCGATCTTGTTGGTGTCAGTAGTGCTTAGTGTATTATTTTCTTGTGTGGCACAGGCTATTAGGTCAAGCCTTACATGGGAGCTTTGTAGAGTTCTGAATATTACTCACGCCATATCACTCAATTTTTTATTTTTTTTATCTGAATCTTGGGCTTGTTTAGATTCCTCTCCCATATAAGTTTAGGGTTTCAGCAAATTGGCCTTTAAATTCATTAACTTGTTATGCATAAAATTAATCTGCAATTGAAAAATTTACCACTTAGGATCTCTTTTCGTAATATCTTAGTTTACATCATCCCAATACATATGGCCTTGTTGCACTGGAATCTAACATTCTTAGTGATGGGTTGATTCCTGTTGACATATTCATCAATTTGGTCAATAGGGATGATGAATGGGTAAACTAATTAGATACTTTGAAGTGCAAGTTTGATATTGTCTTTGAATTGCACCTTTCCTTGTCTTCGCTGCTTGAATTTTGCTTTGACTTTGTCTGTCAATTAGCTGGTCTTACATTTCTTGTATTGTCAACTTTCAGGGCTTTTCCTTCCTGCAGTTGTAAGGCCAATGCTAGATTCTTTTAAATCATCAAAGCAAGTCCCCCAACCTGCTCTAAGTGATGTGAGTTAATCGTCACTTTGATACCAATTTCGCTGCACCTTTTTATTTATCCTTTAATCAAAAATATATGTACTTTACCTTCTCCTTCAAAGTTGGTTTTTATGGATCTCGGTGGTATTTTTTTGGGGCTGCCCATGGTTATCATTATCTAAGTATTTGCTTAAATGACTTCTTCATACTTGGTTGGTAAATGTTGCGCATCCCATGCATCTGTAATTGAGGGTTTTGTTTTTTAAATTTTTCAATTTTTGTTCCAAGTTATATGTGGTGTGCGCTTTATTTTGTTCAGTTTTGGTGATTTTTTCTCTATTCTTGCTTTCATTCAATATAATTTGTTATTGCTACCGTAGTTTTGGTGTTGGTGGGTATCAGGTACTAGCTATGTTCTTTTGGATAGTGTGCTATTGGATTTTCAAAACTTGGTGTTGCTCCGTTTTGGATCCACAATATCACTATCCACAATATCACTATTTAATCATTCAACGAAACTAGTTACCACATATAAACTCCTTTTTTATAAGTGTAACAATCATAAATATTCAAAAGATGCATTTGTGTTATAAAATAAAAATTTGTAAAATAATTATAATTCAAAAATGATAAATATTAATCATATTTAAGAGTTTGGATAAATTCTAATGGTTCTCTCTTCTTTTTTCACAGTCTTGATTCGATTCAAAAGTCAAAGAAATTGATGGCTCACAATCTTGATTCGATTCTAAAGTCAAAGAAATTGATGGCTCACAATCTTGATTAACGAGGACAACTAACGTTGGATAACTCATACAAGAAGTTAAAACAATTCCTATAAGTAAATGGAATTCTACTTTGGTAATTAAATTTACAATAAGTTTAATTCTGTAGTCAATTAAATCTAATTAGGTTACTTTGATAGCTTTCTAGCTAGCTAATTCATGATGTAAGTTAGGTATACAAATTTATATTCTCAGAGCGCAATCTGTTTATGTAGCCAATATGCTTCGTAGTCCGTAAAATAATATTAATATTTATAATAAATTCTAACTTCGCACAAATATTTGTAAATATTCGTATGATCAAATATGCTTGAATATATATAATTTAATTTTTATTCGTATGATCAAATATGCTTGAATATTCTTGGTCTATTAATTTACATGATGGATTAGTGCTTTTGCTGGACACATTATTGGTGATTTTTGTACTAATTTTATCTAAGTTCAAATAACTTGAAGCTCGCATATTACACGAGAAAAAATAATATAGAAAAACATTACTTCCTCCAAATATGAAATTGAAATATTGTTTCTAGCGGATTCATACTAATTATTCTTACATATATTGTGTAAAATAATGATTCATGGTTAAATAGTGAGGGAAACTTACAGGTGCAATTAAATGTTGCATTCACACTCACCTTTCAAAATCCTTTATAGGAAAAGTATTATAAAATGAATTAGAGTTATAGAGTTTAATAAAGAAAGAGTTTATATAATGCAATATTTTATTTAATTTTTAATGTCTTAGATTTTATGATTTATGAAATAATTTAAATAAGAAAAGATTTATATTAGCTTTAATTATTCAAATTTATAGGTATTCAGAGGAAAGTGGGTTCTTATTAGTTATGCATGATTATGGTTAATATATTTAATTTAAACTTATTTCTATATAAAAAGAGTTTAAGAAAGGTTATATATATATAAAATTAATAAAAGATAGAGGCTTTGAACACATGAAAGGATCAAATTAAAGGAAAAAAACTTTAAATAAGAAAAAGATTTATATAAGGTAATTTTTAATTAATTTTAAAGTCTTAAACAAGATTTCTTACATAATTTTAATAAGGAAAGATATGTAAAACACAATTTTAATTGATTTTAAATTCTAAATATTAGAAAAATAATTAAATGGTTATTTTGTTCAGTATTAAATCAGTTTTTAAAGGGTAAAAAGACGAACGACATTTCACTTAGAGCCTTCGTGCTTTTAATATAGTATAAATATAGATTAAATAATACCTGAGGAAAAGTATGTTAAGCACAAAGCATGGGTCACTTTTGGAGAAATGTGAAATGCTTCGTAGAATGTTGCGCGTCTGGAAGTGGATATAACCAAAGACTCATTTTGGAATTGGAGATGCTCATCTTTGACTCTTCCTTTCCCCAATGATATCTGTTTGACGTTAACTCGGAAAACTGTCTTATTTAGCTCTTGTCTAGCCATACAATTTGGGATCTATTTTTTTAAAATTTATTTTTCAATTATTTGTTTGTTTATAGATTTTAATAATTTTTTGGTAGATTTCAATTATTATTATTATTATTATTATTATTATTATTATTATTATTATTATTATTATAGGTTGTTGTAAGCGACCCCTTTAGCCTCGTCACTACCTCGTCGAGGTTAGGCTAGGTGCTTACAGAGTACATGAAGTCAGTTGTATTCATACTACACTCTGTACTTCTTGTGCAGATTTGGAGCCGATCCTAGCGGCAGTCAGAAGATTGCTTGGATCTGGTGCTTGACGGAGACTTGAAGTACAGTTGCACGGCATTCGCAGCCCTTAAGTCCCCTTCTACATTACTTTAGCTGTTTATTTCATTTCAGACAATTATTTTCATTCAAACTATTAATTGTAGTACTCTAGTCGCTCGTGTACTTGTGACATCAGTTCTGGGATTGTATCTGGATAGTGCCATTATTTTAGTTTAAACACTCTATTTCGATTTATTCAGTTTTATTGGTTTTCATTTAAATTGAATTGTTAAAAATGGCTAATAACTATATCTAACGTTGGCTTGCATAGCAAGTGAAATGTTAGACGCCGTTATGGTTCCGAGGGTGAAAACTTCGGGTCGTGACACGTGGTAAAGTTAAAAAACAAATAAAGTATATAAATTGTATATATCCAATAATAAAGTATATAAATAGTAAGAGTATACAACTAAGTGTAGAGCTGAACTTCACCAATGTACCAATCACACTTTGATTACTAAATCGGATGGTGGTTCAATGCTCATTGCTTGATCATTATGATATTGGTATACCTTACACACAAATCTTCCTGTTGCGTGACCTGAAACAGCGACCAGGAAAAACCTGAAATCTGTGGTAATAATGAAGACGATGACCAAGTAAGTCGTAAACATTGTAAGTCCATGAAATCCAGCCTCTTGTAATAAGACTTTAAGGCCTGATCTCTCTTCTTTCTTCTCAGTAAAAGGGTACAAAGAACAGAATTCAGACATTGATGCAAGCAAGAAAATCAGAGAAACAAGAAAGCAGAAGCACCATTTAGTTTCAGAATCAGGCAATCCTGGGAATTGTCTCTTTACATATGAAATCCAGTAGCTTGAGCTTAATGAGTAATTGGTCGAGGACATGATAACTTTGTTTCTTGATTTCTTTTATCTTTTTGTGGAAGACTATATATTGATGTGGGAACTTACTAAGAAATACTTGCCTTATGAAAAGTATAGTTAAGTAGAGCTTTATAATGTGAGTGGAGTAGTAATTTAAAAGCAAAGCAAGAACTTCTCTGACAAACTACATGCATGATTGGCAATTATGGCCATCACACTCATGAAGAGTAACTTCTACTTCTGTAATCGTCCTAATTAAAGGGCTTATTGCCATCATACTCTCCAATCTTTTTCATTACAAATTCATGAGTTAAACTTCAGCTAGTTCCTCACCGGTTAAAGATTAAAGTTACCGGTTTGCACCTTTTATGTACATATAATTTTTCTTACTTCAACAATGAAAAAACATCATATGATCTCATAACAACGCAAATTTTGGCGACGGAAAATCAGACAAAAAGAGATACTATATCAAAAGATATTAACTGTCAAGTTAGTATGTAAAGGCTACGAACAGAAATGTAGTGCTGTGGAGGACTACCCATGACAAGCCTATTGGGTTCAACCAGCAAATACGCTTAATGTGGTGTGATATTGTCTACTTTAGGTCAAATGCATGCGTTCAGTTTTTCCCAAAAGGTCTCACACCATTATTTAGATACCTATACCTTATATGTATCCTCTCAATCTTTTCAGCTACCAATATAAAAATTTGTTCGCACACCTAACAATCTCCCCCTATGTTCCTCGTGGCCTATTATCACGATCCATAGGTCAGTTTTCGAGATTCACTGTGTGCCACCCACATTGTTAGAATATTATGGCAAACAAAGCCCCCAACTAGCTTCTTCTGGTACGCGCGTCGCCAAGCTCGTAATGGTAAGCAAACCGAGCCCCGCACAATCACTCAGCCTCGTCATACTCGTCCTGTTGAATCTGAGCTCTGATACCAGTTATTGGGCTCAATCAGCCCGAAGATATTCTTAAGAAAATTTTACCTCCTATAGCAAAGCTTTACACCCTATTTATTATAAATAAATACCCTTTTAAAAAATTATTTTCTATAGCTACCTTTTAATTTTTATAGCAAAATATGTATTTATGGTCACTTCCTACCGTTAAGCCATTAAATATGCTGGGTAGTATTTTTCTCTCTCCTTTTTCTTTTCTCTCACAAAATCACCGTATAGTATCAAACTTCTCTCTCCACTATATCTCTCTCACATCGCCATTCTCTTCCCCATTCTAGGAGCCACGAGTCTCCTTTTATCATCTACATTGTCTCTCTCAATTTTCAATATTTTTTGCTCCAAAAAGTTGTGGTAAGTGTTAAAGTTGTTAGATTTTCGCTGGTACTGTGCTTCTTCTGTTTCTCTTTACTATTTTTTATAAATAATCACCATTGTTATGCTTTCACCAGAAAACTTGAAATTTCCTCTATGATAGCTGATTCAACAACTCAGAAGAGGGTTACCCGAGTATACCCACCAAAATACTCAATTTCAATGGGCCATCTTTCGATTTGCAAATCATTCACGCGGAACATGTATTTGCAGGTTCAACAGCAATAACTGTTGCAGAAAGGAGAACAAAAATACGCAATAACACATCGAAATAAGCCCAATTGAGAAATATTAACACATCCTGATGTGGAAAAGAGAAGAAAACTTATGGATGATACTTCAAGGGGTAAGGGAAAAGAGGTCGATACAGAAACTAGCTCGAAAACACCTAACGAAAAGGTAATTATAGATGTATTTTTATGTATTTGAGTCCGCATTCATTGATTATTACCTTCTACAATGGTTTTTTCTTCTTGTATGTTGATGTATTTATATCTATTCAATAGTGCCTACACTGATTTGTACTTATTACAGTGACTTTTAACTATTGTATTTAGATGTATTTAGATGTATTTTAGTTCATTCAACAACTTTTTTAAATACACCAGTTATTCTAGTTTTTGGTTATGTATTCCAACTACGTGTTTTCATCTGTATTCTCAAGCCAATTGTATTTAGCTATATTTAGAACAACCGTCATTGTCACAACTCTCATTTTTTGTTGTAATTATCAATACATTATGTTTGTAAATCATGAATGAGTTATGTATTCCAAATAACTGTATTCATTTATATTTTCTCTTCTTTAATTTAACTTTTTAATTTTTGTTATATGCATGAAATAAAACTCTTTGTTAAACACCCACCTATTTTATCACCGCATATCAGTTCCTACACTAACAAAGATATAGTCCCCGACCTCAAAGAAAAGTTTACTCCAAAGCAGTACAAAATATTTGGTACTACTTGTTTTGGAAGTTTCCTCAATATGAAGCACTATGAGGTTCAACATCAATTGTTCAGGTGCTTCATGGTTCTGCAACTGAAAGAAAGTCATGATAATTCTTTCACTACAAAAAAAAAACAGCGTTTAGCGACGGAATTTAGCGACAAGCGATATTCCGTAGCTAAATAACGATGGATTAGCGACGCATTTTGTACTTTGTCACCAAATAAGCTAAAAAAAGAATCCGTATAAAATATAGCGACGGAATAGCGACAAAAACTTAAATTCGTCGCTAAAATTGGCGCTAAATATTAGCGCATTTATTTTACCTACAAAATTAGCGATGAAAGTGAGGCGACAAAAATTACTAAAACCTAGCGACGGATGTAACGTCAAAAAATCCGTTGCTGCAGTGATTTTACTTATCAAGACATTCCACAGTTGATTGCGACGAAATATTCCGTCGCTAGTTTCCTTAAAATATTAGATATTATTAGCAACAGAAATTAGGTTCGTCGCTATTTCCGTTGCTAAAAATCTAGTTCCATTAAAATAAAATTTCATTAGCTATTATAAGCGACAGAAATTCGATTCGTCGCCAATTCCGTTGCTAAATATTTGTCCTAAAAATGAAATTAGGAAAACACGCCCACTCCTCTCTATCAGACTCCCACACTCAATACAATTAGGGCAACACGCCCACTTTCTTTCCTCTCTATCAGACAAACTCCCACTCTCAATATTCTTCAATAATGTGAGTTTTGTTACTTCAAATACAAAAAATTGGGCGTGAATCTAGGGTTAATGTCTGAAAAATAGAAGAAAACTTTTGAAATTGCAAGATTTTTATTGCGGAACTCTGAAATTCTTCAATTTCGGAGCCTCGATCTTGTTGGTGTCAGTAGTGCTTAGTGTATTATTTTCTTGTGTGGCACAGGCTATTAGGTCAAGCCTTACATGGGAGCTTTGTAGAGTTCTGAATATTACTCACGCCGTATCACTCAATTTTTTATTTTTTTTATCTGAATCTTGGGCTTGTTTAGATTCCTCTCCCATATAAGTTTAGGGTTTCAGCAAATTGGCCTTTAAATTCATTAACTTGTTATGCATAAAATTAATCTGCAATTGAAAAATTTACCACTTAGGATCTCTTTTCGTAATATCTTAGTTTACATCATCCCAATACATATGGCCTTGTTGCACTGGAATCTAACATTCTTAGTGATGGGTTGATTCCTGTTGACATATTCATCAATTTGGTCAATAGGGATGATGAATGGGTAAACTAATTAGATACTTTGAAGTGCAAGTTTGATATTGTCTTTGAATTGCACCTTTCCTTGTCTTCGCTGCTTGAATTTTGCTTTGACTTTGTCTGTCAATTAGCTGGTCTTACATTTCTTGTATTGTCAACTTTCAGGGCTTTTCCTTCCTGCAGTTGTAAGGCCAATGCTAGATTCTTTTAAATCATCAAAGCAAGTCCCCCAACCTGCTCTAAGTGATGTGAGTTACTCGTCACTTTGATACCAATTTCGTTGCACCTTTTTATTTATCCTTTAATCAAAAATATATGTACTTTACCTTCTCCTTCAAAGTTGGTTTTTATGGATCTCGGTGGTATTTTTTTGGGGCTGCCCATGGTTATCATTATCTAAGTATTTGCTTAAATGACTTCTTCGTACTTGGTTGGTAAATGTTGCGCATCCCATGCATCTGTAATTGAGGGTTTTGTTTTTTAAATTTCTCAATTTTTGTTCCAAGTTATCTGTGGTGTGCGCTTTATTTTGTTCAGTTTTGGTGATTTTTTCTCTATTCTTGCTTTCATTCAATATAATTTGTTATTGCTACCGTAGTTTTGGTGTTGGTGGGTATCGGGTACTAGCTATGTTCTTTTGGATAGTGTGCTATTGGATTTTCAAAACTTGGTGTTGCTCCGTTTTGGATCCACAATATCACTGTTTAATCATTCAACGAAACTAGTTACCACATATAAACTCCTTTTTTATAAGTGTAACAATCATTAATATTCCAATTACCACAAAAGTAAAAGGAAAAAGATCATCATAACTAGCACATAAACACCATTGAACTCAGTTCTATACTCTGTTTCCTTTTGTTTGTTGTAGTATTTCAGAAATGGAAGGTAAAAGAGGGATACCAAAATGGTTCAGATTAACATATCAATGGCCATTATTTAAACCCCACAAGTAAATATTTTATTTTTTTTTAGACAAATGAACTAAGAAGATTATGTTTATGTGAATTTGAAAGAAATAATTCTAACTAAATGAAGAAGAATACTGATAGTAAAATGATAAAGCATGACCAACATTCTTTTAGCTAGTTTATTAGACAATAGTAAGAGTCTGCTTCCAGATTACAAATAATAGTAATACAAAAACTTAGATGATTTCTCTTCAATTCTCCATTCAAATATTCACCATATGCTTCAAAATTCAATTAACCCAACAGTACTTATTGCTAAAACTACAGGACCAAAGTGCGACAGATACTACTTTTAACTTTATTATCTTCTGAATGATTACACTGGCGGCGCTAAGAAATTGTTTCTCTTACTACTCCTATCTTCTTTTATTCTCATTCTAATTTTACTGGTTTATTATCAGGAAAAAATTATTTTCCTTTCTGTTCATTATTTTCCTTTCATACAGATTATGTTCCTCAATATATAGCATTTCATTTGTCTTTAAGTTTCTTATTTTGGACAAAGAAAGGAACTGAGCATTCCAAGATTTGTTTTCATTCCAAGATTGGAGTGTTAGTAATTCTCAGCTTATTTTGATGTCAACTTGTTATTTATTTTAGAAAGCATTCTGATGTCTTATTAAATAAAGAACTCTAAGGTCTTGTTTATCTTAATATTAAATAGGAACATGGATAATCTAGAGCGTGATTGGATGTATAAAAGGTTGGATGGCCGAGGGGGTATTAATTCAAGTTTCATAACTGGTGTGAACACGTTTCTCCAGTTTGCTTGTTCTCAACGCAATCGCATGAGTGGTGACAATGTTAGATGTCCTTGTAAAAAATGTCACAACATTAAATACATGGATATTGAAACTGTTAAATTGCACCTTTATCAGTATGGATTTGTTGAGAACTATTTTCTTTGGAAGTATCAAGGAGAAAAAAATATGACCGGTGAGATGTCTTCTAGTGGTGATTTGCATGGTGGCGCTCAACTTGAATCGGGATATGTGAATCCATATCGACAAATGGTCTTGGATGCAGCTGGACCCAATTTTGACCATGGTTTGAATGGGCAGTCTTATAATAATACTGAACCTGAGTCATCTCATTCTTATGAACCTTCAATGGAGGCGGAGCCTAATCCTTCAACGGAGAAGGAGCCTAATCCTTCAGTGGAGGAGGATCCAAATCTTGAGTGCCAAAGGTTTTATGATTTGCTACAGGCCGCAGACGCAAAATTATACCCTGGTTCTTCCCTCTCTCAACTCGCAGTAGTTTCCAGGATGCTAAATATTAAAATGGAGAATACTTTATCACAAAGAGGTTATAATCAAATGATGCAATTGTTGAAAGAGGCTTTACCAGAAGATAACACAATGCTTGATAACTAATATGAGACCAAGAAGCTAGTGCGTAGCTTGGGTTTGCCAGTTGAAAAGATTGATTGTTGTAATTCTGGATGTATGTTGTATTGGGGTGAAGATGAGGACCTCACATCTTGCAAGTTTTGTGGCCACCAGAGGTACAAACGTCGTGTCGGTTCTCGTAAGAGGAAATTAATCCCTTACAAAAAAATGTATTATTTTCCTTTGATTCCTAGATTGCGGAGATTATATGCATCTCATGCTACAACCGCTGGTATGAGATGGCATCATGAGCACATACAAGAGGAGGGCATCATGCGTCATCCATCAGACTCTGAGGCTTGGAAGCACTTCAATAAAACTCATCCCTTTTTTGCTGCTGAACCAAGAAATGTGAGGTTAGGATTATGTACTGATGGTTTTCAGCCCTTTGGTCATTCAGCGAAGAAATACTCTTCATGGTTTTCTTGTGACTTATCAAAAAGATGTTTTCTTTTGTAGAGGAAAGTGTTGGATGATAAAATAAAGCACAAGGAAGGTCAAGAGGAACTTAAGGTATGTTCTTTGTGTCCCATGTGGTATGAAGATAACTCAAAGCTCTCTTGTTTGTTAATCTGTTAATGAAAGATTTGGTTCTGTAGGCAAATTTATTTATTTTTTAGATATGCCTCAAGGTAGAGGTCGAGGTAGCACAGGCCATGTAGGTAAATCTTCAGTTAGGGGTAATTTTGCTACTCGTGAAAATATGCCTACTATTCCCATTCCCACAATCATTCCTCAATAAGGTGGTACGAGTTCCTCAGGTGGACCAGATCACATCAATCAAGTTCAAACATTAGGTCCTAGTAGTACGCAACCTATTCAAACATCAGGCCATGGTAGTACCCCAGCTATTAATTTGGAACCATCTCCAAATACCCCTAATCAGAGCAACACAATAGGCGAGGGTACATCTTCTCAAAGAAACATAATAGGCGAAATTGAGTGTAGCAGTACCCGCGGGCCGCAGACGCTTCTTACTATTTCTCCTGCAGGGTTAGTCCATTCTTGTACTATTACTTTTGGTATATTTTTATTGATATATGGTATGCTTTTAAATAATGTCTTCTAATTTGTTCAGGTTAGAGCCTTCATTTGAATGCTCCGAGTGTATAACTAAGTCTTTCAAGCATGAACTTGATCCTAATGGAGTCAACTAGAAAAGCGTCTCAAATGAGATAAAAAACTTTTATTTTGGAGAATTCAAGGTATAATCCATCACAATTGGATTTAGAAAGTATATTAACTTTTATATGTAACTTATTAATGTTATTACTTTATAAAATTATTTCAGAAGGTATTCTACTGGGATTCTTCAATTGATAGTGCGGTGCGGATCCAATGGGAGCGTAGGGCAGCAAAAAGATACAGTGATTTTGTTAGCAAACTAAAATCAAATGGAGTGCAACTGGGCACTATTCCAAATAATGTGTGGGAAAGTTGGTTGAGACTTTGGAAAGATCCTAAGTGTGTTGAAAAGTCAGAAATAAATTCAAAAAAATTGTGCTGGGAGCGGAGTTGCCACTGGGACTCACACAGGTGGCTCTATCAATGTTGGGGAGCATCGCAAGAGACTTGTAAGTGGATAGGACTTGTGCTTTTTGCAGTCAGTCACATGAGTTTTTTTTAAGTATGGAGTCTAATGATCTTTTAGTAATTTTTTATCTCGGCTTGTTCATTAATTGGTAAACATACTTCCCATTCCTTCACTTGTCAGATTTAAGAGTATCATCCTTTATTATACTTCTTGTTTTCTTGATATGTTATTATGCAGTTACATATTTGATCTCTCTAGGATCAGTAAAAACATGTCCCGTTCTTTCTTGTTTTATTCTTTCACCTTCTTGGAATTCTTGTCTGCCTTTGCTTCTGATAAAAATAAGTTGTTTTTTCTCAATGGAGTTATGTTGGTCTCTTCCCTTCTTGTAAGTCATTCGACTCTCTCTCTCTCTCTATATGTGTGTGTGTGTATTTGAGAGCGTGTGTGTGAGAGATCTCCTTGTCAAAATGGGGTTCTTGAGATTCTGTTTATGTGTTTTGTTTCCATACAGTTCCTTAATGGTGTGTTGGTCAAAAGCAAAAAAAGAAAAAACTTTACATGTATAATAAACATTAAGCTCCAGTATAGTGTAGTTTTCATGGGTTCTGTTGCAAATTTTCTTCTAAAAGAAAAATAAAAAGACAATCTTTTTGTGGTCTTAAATCTTAGCCATTTCAGTTGTTTAGCCTGGGACTGTTTATTTGTCTCATAAATTAGTTTTCTTTGTGTACTTTTATGCCTTTAAATTCCAATCTTATACTATGTATATGAGGCATAAAAATGCACTTACCTCTGTTAGTTTATATAAGTGTCCTCAATTTTGCAATGAAGGATTGAACTAAAAAGAGAAGATATTTTGGTTTTATCTGTAAACTTTGTGTGAAGATTCTTTCTCTAATGTTTATTATTCTAATATTCTCCATGTCATTGCACATTTCTATCTCTTTATTTGTTTTTGTTGGATACAAGTAAGTTGGCTGCTCGGGATTGAGGTTTCTTATGAAATGAGACGTGGTTGAAGTATAACATCACTGTTGATCTTTCATAAAAGTAGGTGCATTGAATTTATTCATGCTGCTGTATTGAGCAATAGTATTTTGTAATAGCACAACCTGACATAGGTCTTGTGATACATGGTCTTGTGATACATCTCTTACTTAGAGAGAATGCACCAGAGTGAAAATTCTGGCACAATTATTGAGAAGCTGCTTAATTGAATAACTTTTATATAGGCTGTTAAAAATGGTCGAGATCCAACACCAAGTGAGTTGAATTTGCACGTCCATACACATGGTAATGATGGAACATCTTTTGTTGCTGAGAAATCTCGAATCGTACATGTAAGATAACTTTTTAAATAATTTTATTGACTTTACTTTCATATATATTTTTTCATTTGGTAAATTGAATGCTCAATATTATTTAGTTTTTTATTTCACTAATTATTTACTTTTCTATAGGAAAAATATCAGGAGATATTACAACAACAAACACAAACTCAATCTGATATTAATCAGTGTAAAGCATTTTATCAAGCCGCGGGAGGAGAAAAGAAAAGAAGAGTATATGGTCTTGGATCTCAAACAAAATGCTACTACGGGCCAGATCTTCATGGCTCTTTTGGATCTGATGCTACATCGTCAGCAACACCTACAAATGCTCAATCAACACCGATGGGGAATCTGGATGAGTTAGTGATGCGATTGATTCCTGCACTAACAGATCATATAGTTCCTGTAATCATTGAGCGGGTACGCGAATTAGTTTCCTTACCCTCGCATCAGCCAAATACTAATGTGGCACCTACAGTTCCTACATCCTCTACTGCTGCTAACATTGATGAGGTTCATCCATTGGGTTCTGATGATGACCGTAACTCTCTAGCCTCACATAGTTAGCCTACTTTATTTGGACTTTATTGTTGGTCCTTATGAATTTTTGTACTTAATGATACGATTATATGCATTATGCTATATATTTTGGACCTTGTTAAATATATTGTTAATTTATATTAATATCAATGACTTTTTATTAAATGTATTTAATTAATAGCTTTTATATAATATGCTTGAACAAATTACATTTAAAATAATAAATAAAAAGAATTTTTTAAAACAACAATATATTAAAAATAAATTAGCGACGGATGCTTTTCGTAGCTACAATTATCGCGTAAAATTAAATCTTGCGACGAATTGGCTACGAAAGATTTTTGTTGCAAAATGCCGGGAGAATTAGCTATAACACGTCTAGCGACAGACGATTTCATTGCTATAGGAACAAACGAAGAATTTTGTTATGTATTGCAGCGACGAAAGGCGTCAAAATTGTGACATAAACAAGCAATACAGCGACGCTTATTTCCCTCGCAAAACTTTGCTACAGATATATTCCGTCGCTAATCCGTCACCAATTCTGCGACGGTTTGGTTTTTTTCGTCACTATGAGCTTAGCTAAGAGCATTTTAGGGACAAACTTGAATCCGTCGCTAAACAACTGTAGCGACGGAAAATATTGATTTAGCGACGAAATATGGCCGTCGCTAAACGTTGTTTTTTTTGTAGTGATTTTCAATATATGTGAATGGTACAATATTATGCTTTTCAATCAGGGAGTTTGCAATAGTTACTCGTCTCAGTTATGTTGGTGACGCTGAAGATGTTCAGTTTAACACAAAGATGCCTAACAGGATTGTGGATACACACTTTGGCGGTGCAAAGAATGTCAAGAAAAAGGATTTGTTTAAATGCTTTTATGACAAGAATTGGGGTTATGAAAACGATGGGGATGCCATTAAAATAGTTGTGCTGTATTTCATACATACTTTCATATTATCCACCGAGAAGAACTGCATAACCATCCCAAGACTACATTTTGACTTGGTCGAGAGCGGGAGATATTCTGATTATCCATGGGATAAGGATGCATTCCAGGCCCTTATTAGATTTATTAGCAAGAAGATAGATTCTCAGAAGAAGTACTACAAGATAGCTGGGATGCCTCTCGCTATGCAAGTATGGTTTTACGAGTGATGTTCAAAGGTTGACCCCAAAATTACACTCCGAACCGGATTTCCAGAATACTCAATTGTAAATCCACCGTCAACCAGCCAACTTATGCTTACTTGATGAATGACATGTTCAACGACTAGGGAAACATGGTAATTTACTATTATTTAATTGACTGATATTTTAGTCAACATATACTTTTGTTAGTAAAAACTGTATTGAAATTAAAAATGAAATACAATTCAATACATCATACGTCAATGCCCTTGTTTTCATAATTAGCTCAAATACAGTAGAATACATAATACATTGTTAAAATTAAAAATTAAATATAGTTGCATACATCATACATCAATGTCATTATTTTTCAAATTAATTGGAATACAGTAGAATACATAATACAATTTACAGCTACATATTTAATTCAATGTTATTAATTTTGTATACAATACAACTGAATATATGTATATAGAAAATTTCCCATATATATAAAACATATTACATTGGTAATCATACAGCAAGTGTCATTTTATATTGAATGTATTTATATTTTCAGATGAAATATGGCAACATTCAACCAAATGCAAGAGAGTTTGCTGTTATTCAGGTTCCTCCTGATGGCGTTGATGTAGACAAAAGTCCTATTCATTCAGACAACAATGAAGATGATTCTGATGACTTTGGTCCTACATGTCTCTTCAGCCTAAGAAGAAATATGATGCAAGCGTTTGTCCATTTTCATCATCGCCTCACAAAAAGCGCAAACAACACCTAATTGATCCCTCAAATGCAGAGAGTCCAATTCCACATGTGTCCGCAATACCTCAAACCAAGTTTCCTCCTACTGCTAAGATTGAAATCAAGAAAACTGTATTGAGTGTTAATGTAACGACCCGACTGGTTATTTTGCTTTGTAGAATTTTATTCCCCTAAATGAGACTTCCCGTACTTTCTTTTATTGATTTATAACTTGCGGGGAAGTTTAGTTCGGGATTTGGAAGAGTTTGGGTTGAAATCGGAACACTTGGTTCCTTAAGGTTGGCTTAAAAGGCCAAGTTTGACTTTGGTCAATATTTTGAGTAAACGACCTCGAAATCGATATTTGACGATTCCAGTAGGTTCGTATGATGATTTTGGACTTGGACATATGTTCGGATCGGGTTTTGGACGACCCCGGGAGTATTTTGGCGCCTAATAGCGAAAGTTGGTTCTTGAAGATTTTAGAAGTTCTTTAAATTTGGTTTGGAGCGAGTTTTGGTGATATCTCCAAATGGGATTTGGAGATCGGGAATAGTTCTGTAATGTCATTTAAGACTTGCACACAACATTTGGTGTCAGTCCTAGTAGTATAAGTACGTTTCGGCGCATTGGAAGTAAATTGAAGAACTTGAAGTTCTTAAGTTTGATTCAATTTGTTTTAGGGTGTGATTTTTAGTTTTAATTTTGTTTCGAGCATTACGAGAGTTCAGAAGAGTCCGTTTTATGATTCCAAACGTGTTGGTATGTTCGGGCGGGGCCCCGGGGGCCTCAAGTGTCAATCAGACGAGGGTCGGACCAAGTTCGAAACTTGGAGCAGGAGATGAAGCTCCCCAAATCTGTCATAACCGCACTTGCCCTTGGCCAGTCGTAGGTGCGAGCTCGCAGGTGCAAGCCAAGACTCGCAGAAGCGGTCGAGGAAGGGCAGCCCATTTTCCGGAGATGCAGCCCATCCTGCGCAAAAACGGATACCCATCCGCAGGTGCGACGCCAGCCGACCCAGGCTATTTCCACAGAAGCGGACTCATGTCCGCAGAAGCGAGGGTGTAGGTGCGGCCCTTTGACTGCATGTGCGGAAATAGCTGAGGCAGTGAGCCTCATTTAATATGGGCTTAGGCTAATTTCTATCACATTTTCTTCCATACTTGGGCGATTGGAGAGCTTTTAAGGAGGGGATTTAGCTTTGTGAGGTAAGTAATCTCTATCTAATGTGAGTTTAATACATAGATTTTGGGTAGATTTTAACATGAAAATTGGTAGAAATCATGGGTTTAGATGAAAAACCTAGAGTTTAATAAAAAAGGGATTTTACCACGAAAATTATTATGGAACTTAGTAAAAATCATATAATTATGTTCCTTAGGGTATGGGTAACAAATTTCTTCGAACATTTCTAGAATCCGAGCACGTTGGCCCGGGGGTAAATTTTAGGAACCTTGCATTTTGTGATGGGTAATCACTTAGATAGTTAGAATATAAACTTTTGAACACATATTGATTATTTTACACTATTTGAATAGTTTTGGATTTGTTCGGATCCGATTTGAGGGTTTGAGCGCATTCATGAATTTGGAAGTAGGTCTTGAGACGAGGTAAGTCTCCTTTCTAGCCCTGTAAAAGGGAATTAATCCCATAGGTGAATCAAATAAATGTGTATACCTATTTGTGGGGGCTACGTACGTACGAAGTGAGGAGAGTCCGCCCGTAGCTACAAATATGCTATTGTCCGGGTAGTTTAGGACCCATATCATGCTTTATTTGAAATGTTTGCACCCTTACTTGCTAATTTACTTACTTCAGTCAAGTCGAAAATTTCATAAAAGAAGTATAAAAAGTTAAATTCACTTACATGAAGATTTAATGGAATACTTGAATGTAAATGTGAAATTTTGTTTTCTTTGAAAATAATTTCTATTTGTGGATTGAGCCGAACGCTTCGGTAGTAAATTGATACATCTATGGTTCATACCGTTCGAGCCTCCGACAGTGCACAATTTATATATATTATTGGATCAGACCGTACGACCTTGGCATAATTTGCGCATGATAATTATTTGGAATTCTCCATGATTGATACTACTTAAATGTCTTGAAATGTAAGCTGTTAAATGATATAAATGAATTTGAAATTATATTTGTGAAAGAAGAATTTATCATTTTCTGTTAATGAACTTTCAATATTATTCATGAAATCCATACTTAGTATAACACTTCAATTATATTATTGTTAGCCCATAGTAAGTGTCAAAGTCGACCCCTCGTCACAACTTCATCGAGGTTAGACTGGATACTTACTGGGTATATGTTGTTTATGTACTCATACTACACTTCTGTACTTAATTGTACATGATCTGAGGCAGGTGCATCTAGTTACCCGTCCGGCACGCATAGTTGATCCCCACCTTGAGACTTCACGGTGAGCTGTTTTTCGAGTCGTTCTGCAGCAGCTGGAGTCTCCCTTATGTTTTACTTTTCTATCTATTTTGTTTCAGACAATAGGCTAGTATTCTTTTGTATCTTCTAATAGATTCCCACACAATTGTGACACCAGGTCTTGGCACACACACTAGTAGACTTATTATTTTGGGTTTGCTTACATGATTTCGATTTGTACTTATTGCTTCCGTTTATTTATGTTACACTTGCAAATTTCTAAATCTTTTAACAAATAAGGAAATATTACTACTTAATAATTTATTTAAATGGGACACCACTAGTTGATCAGTGTTGTCTTGCCTAACGGCAGTGTTGGATGCCATCACGACCTATAATGGAATCGGGTCGTGACAATGTGATATCAGATCACTAGGTTTACATAGGTCTCATAAGTCATGGACAAACCTAATAGAGTCTTGCGGATCGGTACGAAGACATCTATACTTATCTTCGAGAGGCTATGGGGTGTTAGGAATCTACTCTTTATTCATCTTATATAATGCAGTTGATGGTACACTAAATTCTCTATCTTATTCTCTCACAGATGGTGAGAACACGCGCAACAGACATTCCAGACCCGGCAGGAGCTACTCCCCCAATTGCAAGAGGCCGAGGAGAGGCCAAGGGAGGGAACTAGCCCGAGGTAGGGGACGAGGACGTCCCAAAGTTGCCCTAGTTGCACCACCAACGGATCCCATTATTGAGAAACATGGCAAGGTGCCCGCAGCAGAGCCTACCCCGATAGATTTCATGACAGCACCAGGATTTTAGGAGGTCATGGGCCGTATGTTGCGGTTCATGGATTCTATAACCCAGGCTGGTTTATTTCCAGCAGACCCAGCCATATCCCAAGCGGGAGGGGGAGCACAGACCCCTACTGCTCAGGCTCCTGGGCATGAAGCTGCAGTGTATCAGACTTTGGGTACACTACCCGCGGACGGGGCCCAGCCAGTTATAGTGGTTGTACCTGAGCCTAATCCAGCTACGGATGGCGAGCCGCAAAAGTTGTTGGACAGATGGACTAAGCTACACCCTCATATCTTCGGAAGTGAGAGACATGAGGATCCCCAAGACTTTATTTATCGGTATAGGGACAGACTGCACAACATAAGGATATTGGAGTCTCATGGAGTGGATTTTACTACTTTCCAGTTGGAGGGTAGGGCCCGTAGATGGTGGCAGTCTTATCTTCTTGGCAGACCAGCGGGTTGTCCTCCCTTGGCTTGGGGCTAGTTCACACAACTTTTCTTGGATAGGTATATTCTACCCTCTAAGAGGGAAGAGTTTCAGTATCTGTTTGAGCAGCACGAGAAGGGTCAGATGTCAGTGACCGACTATGAGGCGAGGTTTTCTGAGTTGTCTCGTCATGCACTTATGATACTTTCTATTGACTTAGAGAAAGTGTGGAGGTTTGTTATGGGGTTGCACTCCGGTATTATGGCTAATATGACCCGGGAGGTTGAGATGGGGACTTATTATCACCTGGTAGTGGAGATTGCTCAAAGAATTGAGGGCTACCGTCAGGGAGGTAGAGAGCAGATGCAGTAGGAGAAGATGACCCGTTTCTCTTGAGAGTTTAGAGGTGCCCCACCTAGGGGCAGAGGTTAGTTTGGGAGGGGTCTGCCTAGCAGGCATATTCAGCACCACCACCTCCTCGGAATGCTCCAAGGCGACCCTATTTCAGTGCCATACCAGAGTGTTCTTACCGCCTACCATCCATCCAGAGTTCATGTAATGGGTACTCAGGCCACCAGGGTTCTTCCAGCTCCTATTTTAGTGCCATGCGGGAGAGTTCATACCGCCCACTAGCGATTCAGGTTTCTTCCAGTGGGTCTTCAGGCCATCAGGGTCAGACTTCATGGTAGCAGATCACCGCACCGAGGGGTTGTTTCTAGTGTAGATATCTCAGTCACATGAGGAGGTTCTTCCCCAGGTTTTGGGGCAAGGTAATGCAGCAAGGCCAGCAACCTATGATTATAGCACCAGCTGTCCAGCTGCCCAAAGGCGAAGGGCAAGCTGGTAGGAGCCATCCTAGAGGTGGAGGCCAGGTAGGGGGAGGACAACCAGCTATTGCTCAGTTAGGTGGAGGTCAGCAAGCCGGTGCTCCAGTGAGATTCTATGCTTTTCAGGCCAGACCAGATGCATTGGCCTCAGATGCCATGTCCGCAGGTATCATTTCCATCTACGGTAGGGATGCTTCAGTATTATTTGTTCCAGGGTCTACCTATTCATATGTATCATCTTTGTTTGCTCATTTCCTGGATATTCCTCGTGAGTTCTTGGGTACTCCTATTTTGTGTCCACTCTTGTGGGCTATTCTGTAGTTGTGGATCGGATCTATCGGTCCTGTGTGGTCACATTCTGTGGTTACGATACTATAGTGGACCTTCTGTTGTTTGATATGATCGACTTTGAGGTCATCCTAGGCATGGACTGGTTATCCCCATATCCCGCCATCCTCAATACCCAGATCACGCCATCCTCAATTTCCATGCCAGAGTTTCTGAGATTGGAGTGCAAGTTCCTCTGTTAGTACAACGAGTCGGGTCATCTCTTTTCTAAAGGCTCGACATATGGTCAAGAAGGGTTGTTGGCTTATCTAGCTTATGTTTGGGACACTACCACAGAGTCTCCGACGATTGATTCAGTGCTAGTTGTCCGGGAATTTGCCGATGTGTTTCCTTCTAACCTTCCAGGCATGCCACCAGATCATGATATTGATTTCTGTATTGATTTAGCTCCAGGTACCCAGCCTATATCTATCCCGCTGTACCGTATGGTTCCGAAAGACTTGAAGGAGTTCAAGGAGCAGCTTGAGAAGTTGCTAGCAAAAAGGTTTGTCAGACCAAGTGTATCGCCTTAGGGTGCACTAGTGTTATTTGTGAAGAAGAAATATGGGACTATGAGGATGTGCATTGATCACCGCTAGTTGAACAAAGTTACCATCAAGAACAAGTACCCGTTGCTGCGCATTGATGATTTGTTTGAATAATTGTAGGGTTCTAGGGTATTTTCTAAGATTTACTTGAGATCGGGGTACCATCAGTTGAAGATTCAAGACTCAGATGTTCCGAAGACTACTTTCCGTACTAGATATGGCCATTATGAGTTCCTAGTGATGTCTTTCGGCTTGACTAATGCCCCAGCGGCATTTATGGATTTGATGAATCGGGTGTTCAGGCCTTATATTGATTCCTTTGTTGTCGTCTTCATTGATGACATCTTGATTTACTCACGTATCTTAGGGGAGCACGAGAAACATTTGAGAGTGGTGCTTCAGACATTGTGAGAATAGAAGTTGTATGCTAAGTTCTTCAAGTGTGAGTTTTGGCTAGAGTCTGTGGCATTCTTGGGACATGTTGTATCAGGTGAGGGAATTAAGGTGGATGCCAAGAAGATTGAGGCAGTTTAGAGTTGGACTCGTCCCACTTTGGTGACTGAGATTAGGAGTTTCCTGCTATTAGCAGGTTATTATTGCTGGTTTGTGCAGGGATTTTCATCCATAGCAACACCTCTGACTAGATTGACCCAAAAGGGTGCCCCGTTTTGTTGGTCCGATGATTGTGAGGCAAGCTTTTAGAAGCTCAAGACAGCTTTGACTACAACACCGATTCTAGTGTTGCCTTCCGGTTCGGGGATGTATACGATGTATTGCAATGCTTCACGTGGTTGCTTGGGTTGTGTATTTGTGAAGGAGGGGCGAGTTATTAACTATGCTTCGTGTCAGCTGAAGATTCATGAGAAGAATTACCCTATGCACGACCTAGAGTTAGCCGCGATTGTTCATGCTCTTAAGATCTGGAGGCATTATCTGTATGGGGTGTCATGTGAGGTTTACATTGATCATCACAGCTTATAGAATTTGTTCATGCAAAGGGATATCAATTTGAGGCAGTGTAGATGGTTTGAGTTACTAAAGTATTATGACATCACCATTTCTTATCATTCGGACAAGGCAAATGTGGCCGTGCATGCCTTAAGCAAGAAGGCAAAAAGTATGGGTAGTTTGGCATTCATTTCAGCAGAAGAGAGGCCACTAGCTTTGGAGGTTGGACATTTCAGAGCCCAACCAAGTTTTTGCATGGGTTGTTACCCAGTCTTCACTATTGGAGCAGATCAGGGCTCGACAGTTTGATGATCCGCATTTGGTAGTCCTTAGAGAGACGGTACTACAGGGTGGTGCCAAGGAGGTTTCTTTGGACGAGGATGGTGTTTTGCAACTTCAGGGTCGTCTATATGTTCCTAATGTTGATGGATTGAGGAGGATTCTTGAGTAGGCATACAGTTCTCGGTATTCCATTCATCTAGGTGCTACGAAGATGTATTGTTACCTGAGGCAATATTATTAGTGGTGGCAGATGAAGAAAGACATAGTTGAGTATGTTAGGTGCCTAAATTGCCAGCAGGTTAAGTATGAGCACCTGAAGCCGGGTGGCTTACTCCAGCAGATGACTATACCTGAGTGGAAATGGGAGTGCATCACTATAGACTTTGTAGTTGGGTTGTCGCGAACATTGCGGAAGTTTGATGTGGTTTGGGTCATTGTCGACAGGTTGACCAAGTCGGCACACTTCATTCCGATTGTGACTACATATACTTCAGAGAGGTTGGCCCAGATTTATATTCAGGAGATAGTTTGTTACATGGTGTGCCTGTTTCCATCATATTAGATAGAGGCCTCAGTTTAGTTTATATTTATGAAGAGCCGTACATAGTGATTTGGGGACCCGTGTAGAGCTCAGTACAACATTTCATCCATAGACCGACAGGCAGTCGGAGCGGACAGTTCATATCTTGGAGGACATGCTCAGAGCATGTGTGATTGGCTTTGGAGGGTAGTGGGATTGATTCTACCCTTGACCGAGTTTGCTTACAACAACAGTTATAAATCCAGCATCGAGATGGTTCCATTTGAGGCTTTATATGGTCGGCGATGTCGTTCTTCCATTAGGTGGTTTGAGCTCGGCGAGGCTAAGTTATATGGTACTAATTTGGTAAAGGATGCTTTGGAAAAGGTAAAGTTGATCCAGGAGCAACTTTGCACTGCACAGTCCATGCAGAAGAGTTACGCGGATTAGTAGGCGTGTGATGTATCATTTATGGTCGGCAAGAAGGTTCTCTTGAAAGTCTTGCCAATGAAGGGTATTATGAGATTCGGGAAGAAGGGCAAACTAAGCCCTAAGTTTATAGGCCCATTTAAGGTGTTGAGGCGAGTTGGGGAGGTTGCTTATGAGCTTGCTTTACCTCTTAGCCTATCAGGAGTTCATCCGGTTTTTCATGTGTCTATACTCCAGAAGTATCATGCCGACTTGTCACATATGTTAGACTTCAGCACTATTCAGCTAGATGAGAGCTTGGGTTATGAGGATGAGCTAGTTTCCATTTTTGCTAGATAGGATCGCCAGTTGAGGTCCAAGAGGATTTTCGACGTAAAGGTTTGGTGGTGTAATGACCAGAACGGTCATTTTGCTTTCTAGAACCCTGTTCCCCTAAATGAGACTCCCTGTACTTGGTTTTACTAATTTATGACTTGCGGGGATGGTTAGTTCGGGATTTAGAAGAGTTTGGGTTGAAATTGGAACACTTGGTTTCTTAAGGTTGGCTTAAAAGGCCAAGTTTGACTTTGGTCAACATTTTGAGTAAACGACCTTAGAATCGGGATTTGACAGTTCCAATAGGTTCGTATGATGATTTTGAACTTGGACGTGTGTTCGGATCGGGTTTCGGATGAAGAGCATTTTTGCACCTAATAGTAAAAGTTGATTCTTAAAGGTTTTGAAAGTTCTTTAAATTTGGTTTGGAGCGGGTTTTGGTGATATCGAGGTCCAAACGCAATTTCGAGACTAGGCATAGTTCCGTAATGTCATTTAGGTCTTGAACGCAAAATTTGGCATCATTCCAATTAGTATAAGTATGTTTCGGCGCATTGGAAGTAAATTGAGGAACTTGAAGTTCTTAAGTTTGATTCAATTGGTTTTAGGGTGTGATTCTTATTTTTAATGTTGTTTGGGGTGTTCCGAGAATTCGAGCAAGTCTGTTTTATGATTCCAAACTTATTGGTATGTTCGAGCGGGGCCCCAAGGGCCCCGAGTGCCAATCGGATGAGGCTCCAACCAAGTTGAGAATTTGGAACCACAACTGAATACACCAGATCTGTCACAACCGCACCTGCGGTTGGTCAGCCGTAGGTGCGAGCCAAGCTACGGAGAAACAGTCCAATAGGGACAGGACAAGCTTCGTAGGTGCAACCCTCCTTCCGTAGAAGTGAAACCGCAGATTCAGTCCTCTGACCGCAGGTGCGACCCCAGCCAACCCAGCCCATTTCTGCAGAAGCGGACACTTGTCCGCAGAAGCGAGGGCACAGATGCGGCCCACTGACCGTACGTGCGGAAAAGTTGGAGGCAGTTAGGTTTATTTAATATAGGAGTTAGGCATTTTTCCCCCATTCATTACACAATTGGGCGATTGGGAAGCTCTCAAAGAGGGGATTTCGACTTAGAATTTTGAGGTAAGTAATTTCTACACCATGTGAGTTAAATACATAGCTTATGGTAGATTATAACATGTAAATTAGTGGAAATCATAGATTTAGGTGGAAACCTAAGGTTTTAACAAAAAACAAAATTTAATCACGAAATTTGTTATGGAATTTTGTAGAAATCATATATTTGTGTTCCTAAGGTTATGGGTAACAACTTCCTTTAACAATTTCTGGAATCCGAGTATGTGGGCCCGAGGGTGACTTTTAAGAATCTTGCAATTTAGGTTGGGTAATCACTTAAATGGTAGATTTATGAACTTTTGAGTATAGATTGATTAGTTTATGTAATGTTTGACTAGTTTTGAGTCGTTTGGCGTCAAATTTGGAGATTTGAGCGCGTTCTTGAATTAGGAAGTAGGCTTTGAGTTGAGGTAAGTCTCCTTTCTAACCTTGTAAGAGGGAATTAACCCCATAAGTGAATTAAATAAATGTTTGTACCTATTTGTGGGGGCTACGTACGTACGTGGTGACGAGAGTCCGTACATAGCTACTATTATGTTATTGTCCGGGTAGTTTAGGACCCGTATCATGCTATATTTGAAATGTTTGCGTACTTACTTGCTATTGTAATCACTTAAGTCATGCTGGAAATTGATAAAATAATTATAGAAGGTTATACTCACTTACTTAAGGATTTGTATGAAATACTTGACTGTAAACAGGAAATGAGTGCTTTCTTGAAAATAAATTGTTATTTGTGGATCGGCAAAGCGCCTCGGTTGTAAATAGATGCATCTAAGGTTCGCGCCGTTCGACCCTACGGCAATGCACATTTTATATGATATTGGACTGGGCCGTACGACCTCGACATAATTGCGCATTGTAATTACTTGGAATTCTCTGTGATTTATACTGCTTAAGTGCCTTGGAATGGTAAGTAGTAAATGATATGACTGATATTTGAAATTTTATTAATGAAAGAAGAACTTATCACTTCCTATTATTAAGCTATCAATATTATTCATATTATTCATGCTTAGCATAACACTTTAATTATATTATTGTTGGCCCTAGTAAGTGTCAAGTCGATCCCTCATCACTACCTCTTCGAGGCTAGACTAGATACTTATTGGGTACATATTGTTTATGTACTCATACTACGCTTAGGATCTGAAGACGGTGCATCTAGTTACCCACCCAGCACACATACTTGATTTGGACTGAGACTTCACGGTGAGCTGCCCCTTTCCAAGCCGTTCAACAACATGCCGGAGTTTCTCTTTTGTTGTATCTGTCTATTCTATTTCAGACGGTAGGATAGTCATCTTTTGTATATTTTTCTAGTTGCACACACACTTGTGACACTAGATCTTGGCACATATTATTAGACTTGATTTTTGGGTTGTATTTCTATAATTATGACTTCTTCTATTTGTTACCGTTTGCATGCCTTAAAAATCTGTTATTTATCAAATGTGTTAACTTTAAGTAAAGTTAAATATTGGGACTGCATAAATAAAAATGGGAATTCACTAGTTGATTAGTGTTGGCTTGCCTAACAATGGTGTTGGGCGCCATCACGACCTATAATGGAATTTGGGTCGTGACAACATGGTATCAGAGCACTAGGTTCACGTAGGTCTCACAAGTCATGGGCAGACCTAATAGAGTTTTATGGATCGGTACAGAGACATCTGTACATATCTTTGAGAGGCTATGAGGTGCTAGGAAACTACTATTTATTCATCTTCTATCGTGCGGTTGACGGTATACTAAATTCTCTCTCTTATTCTCTCACAGATGGTAAGAAAGCGCACAACATACGTTCTAGACACGGGAGGAGCTGCTCCTCCCGTTGCTAGAGGACGAGGTAGAGGTCGGGGGAGGGCACCAGCCTGAGGTAGGGGACGAGGACGTCCCAGATTTGTTCCAGTTTCACCACCGGCGGATCCAGTAGATGATCCCATTATCAAGGAGCAGGGTGAGGTGCCCGCAGCAGAGATTGCCCTGGCGGATTTCATGACAGCACCGGAATTTTAGGAGGCATGGGCTGTATGCTACGGTTCATAGACTCTATGACCCAAGCTGGTTTATTTCCAGCAGACCCAGCCATATGTCAGACGGAATGGGGAGCACAGACCCCTACTGACCAGGCTCCTGGGCATGCAGTTGTAGTGTATCAGACTCCGAGTGCACTACCCGCGTATGGGGCCCAACCAGTTATTGGTTAGATGGAATAGGCTACACCCTCCTATCTTCAGAGGTGAGCGTCATGAGGATGCCCAGTATTTCATTGATAGGTGCAGGGACAGACTGCACAACATGAGGATATTGAAGTCTCATGGGGTTGACTTCACTACTTTCCAGCTGGAGGGAAGGGCCCATAGATGGTGGCAGTCTTATCTTCTTGGCAGACTAGCGGGTTCCCCTCCCATGTCTTGGGGCTAGTTCACACGGCTTTTCTTGGATAGGTATATTCCACCATCCGAGAGGGAAGAGTTGCGGTATCAATTTGAATAGCTTGAGCAGGATCAGATGTCAGTGACCGACTATGAGGCGAGGTTTTCTGAGTTGTCTTGCCATGCACTTATGATACTTCCTATAGATGCAGAGAGAGTGCAGAGGTTTGTTACGGTGCTGCACTCCGGTATTAGGGACAATATGGTCCGAGAGGTTGAGATGGCGACTTTTTATCAACTTGTAGTAGAGATTGCTCGGAGGATTGAGGGCTACCATTAGAGAGGTAGAGAGCAGATGCAGCAAAACAAGAGGGCCCATTTCTCTAGAGAGTTTAGAGGTGCCCTGACTAGGGGCAGAGGTCAGTTTGGGAGGGGTCAGCCTAGCAGGGCCCCATATTCAGCACCACTACCTCCTCGCGGTGCTCTGGCGCCCCCCTATTTCAGCACCATACCAGAGAGCTCTTACCGTCCACTATTCATCCAGGGTTCTTCCAACTCCTCTTTTAGTGCCATGCTAGAGAGTTCATACTGCCCACCGGCTATTTAGGCTTCTTCCAGTGGGTCTACAAGCAATCAGGGTCAAACATCAGGGGAGTAGGTCGCTGCACCAAGGGGCTATTTCGAGTGCGGAGATCTCGGACACATGAGGAGATACTGCCCCAGGCTTCAGGGCAAAGTAGTGTAGCAGGGTCAGCATCCTATGATTACAGCACCGGTTGTCCGGCCACCCAAAGGTGGAAGGCAGACTTGTAAGGGTCGTCCCAGAGGTGGAGGCCAGGCGGGGGGAGGTCAGTCAGCTACTATTCAGTAAGGCAGAGGCTAGCCAGCCAGCGCTCCAGCCAGATTCTATGCTTTTCCGTCCAGACCAGATGAATTGGCCTCAGATGCCGTGATCAGAGGTATTATTTTTATCTGTAGTAGGGATGCTTCAGTACTATTTGATCCAGGGTCTACCTATTCATATGTATCATCTCTGTTTGCTTATTTCCTGGATATTCCTCATGAGTCTTAGGGTACTCCTATTTATGTGTCCACTCCTGTAGGCGATTCTGTGGTTATGGATCGGATCTATCGGTCCTGTGTGGTCACATTCTATGGTTACGAAACTAGAGCGGACCTCCTGTTGCTTGATATAACCAACTTTAAGGTCATCCTGGGCGTAATATCCCCATATCATGCCCTCCTAGATGGCCATGCCAAGACTATTACTTTAGCTATGCTAGAGTTACCCAGGTTGGAGTGGAAGGGTTCCTCCGTTAGTACATCTAGTCGAGTTATCATTTTTCTGAAGGCTCGACATATGGTCGAGAAGGGTTGTTTGGATTATCTAGATTATGTTCGGGACACCACCACAGAGTCTCCAATGATTGATTCAGTGCCAGTAGTCTGGGAATTTGCCGATGTGTTTCCTTCTGACCTTCTAGGCATGCTATCAGATTGTGATATTGATTTCTGTATTGATTTGGTTTTAGGTACCCAGCCTATATCTATCCCGCCGTACCGTATGACTCCGAAAGAGTTGAAGGAGTAGCTTGAGGAGTTGTTAGCAAAGGGGTTTGTAAGACCAAGTGTATCACTTTGGGGTACGCCAGTGTTATTTGAGAAGACGAAGGATGGGACTATGCAGATGTTCATTGATTACCGCCAGTTGAACAAAGTCATCATCAAGAAAAAGTACCTATTGCCGCGTATCGATGATTTGTTTGACCACTTGTAGGGGGCTAAGGTGTTTTCTAAGATCGACTTGAGATCGGGGTACCATCAGTTGAAGATTTAGGACTCAGATGTTCCGAAGACTGCTTTTCGTACTAGATATGGCCATTATGAGTTCCTAGTGATGTTCTTCGGCTTGACTGATGCCCTAACAACGTTTATGGATTTGATGAACCAGATGTTCAGGCCTTATATTGATTCATTTTCTATCGTCTTCATTGATGACATATTGATTTACTCACGTAGCCTGGGGGAGCACGAGTAGCAGTTGAGAGTGGTGCTACAGACATTGCAAGAATAGAAGCTATATGCTAAGTTCTCCAAGTGTGAGTTTTGGTTAGAGTCTGTGGCATTCTTGGGACATTTTGTGTCAGGAGAGGGTATTAAGGTGGATCCCAAGAATATTGAGGCATTTCAGAGTTGGCCACGTCCCACTTCGGTGACTAAGATAAGGAACTTCCTAGGATTAGCAGGTCATTATTGCTGGTTCATGCAGGGCTTTTCATCCATAGCAGCAACCTTGACTAGATTGACTTAGAAGGGTGCTCCGTTCCGTTTGTCGGATGAGTGTGAGGCGAGCTTTCAGAAGCTCAAGACATCTTTGACTACAATACCGGTTCTAATGTTGCCTTCTGGTTCGGGGATTATATGGTATTTTGCGATGTATTGTGAGTCGGCTTAGGTTGTGTATTGATGCAGGAGGGGCAAGTTATTGCATATGCTTCACGCCAGCTGAAGATTCATGAGAAGAATTACCCTGTGCACGACCTAGAGTTAGCCGCGATTGTTGATGCTCTTAAGATATGGAGGCATTATCTGTATGGGGTGTCATATGAGGTATGTTCTGATCATCGCAGCCTACAACATTTGTTCAAGCAGATGAATCTCAATTTGAAGCAGCGTAGGTGGCTTGAGCTACTAAAGGATTATGACATCACCATCATTTATCATCCAAGCAAGGCAAATATGGTGACGGATGCCTTAAGGAGGAAGTCAGAAAGTATGGGTAGCTTGGCATTCATTTCAGCAGAGGAGAGGCCACTAGCTTTAGACATTCAATCATTGGCTAACAGACTTGTGAGAATGGACATTTCAGAGCCCAGCGGAGTTCTTGCATGTATTGTTGCCCAGTCTTTATTATTGGGGCATATCAAGTCTAGGTAGTTTTATGATTCGCATTTGGCAGTTCTCAGAGAGACGATACTACAGGGTGGTGCCAAGAAGGTTTCTATTGGTAAGGATGGTGTTCTGCGACTCTAGGGTCGCCTATGTGTTCCTAATGTTGATGGATTGAGGGAGAGGATTCTAGAATAGGTACACAGTTCTCGGTATTCTATTCATTTAGGTGTTACGAAGATGTATCATGATCTGAGATAGCATTATTGGTGGCGGCGGACGAAGAAAGACATAGTTGTGTATGTAGCTAGGTGCCTAAATTGCCAGCAGGCCAAGTATGAGCACCAAAGGCCTAGTGGCCTTCTTCAGCAGATGACTATACCTGAGTAGACCAAAGGCCTAGTGGCCTTCTTCAGCAGATGACTATACCTGAGTAGAAATGTGAGTGCATCACTATGGACTTTGTAGTTGGAATGTCGTGGACCTTGCGGAAGTTTGATGCGGTTTGGGTCATTGTCGACAGGTTGACCAAGTAGGCACACTTCATTCCGATTGTGACTACATATACTTTAGAAAGGGTTGCCCAAATTTATATTCGGGAGATAGTTCGGTTGCACGGTGTACCTGTTTCCATCATATCAGATAGAGGCCCTTAGTTCACTTCCTATTTTTGGAGAGCTGTACAGAGTGAGTTGGGGACCCGTGTAGAGCTCAGCACAGCATTTCATCCACAGACCAACGGGCAGTTAGAGCAGATAGTTTAGATCCTGGAGGACATGCTCAGGGCATGTGTGATTGACTTTGGAGGGCAGTGGGATCAGTTCTTGCCCTTGGCCAAGTTTTCTTACAACAACAACTATCAGACTAACATCAAGATGGCTCCATTTGAGGCTTTATACGATCGGCGATGTCGTTGTCCCGTCGAGTGGTTCGAGCCCTGCGAGGCGAGGTTATATGGTACTGATCTGGTGAAGGATGCCTTAGAAAAGGTAAAGTTGATTCAGGAGCGACTCCGCACAACTCAGTCCAGGCAGAAGAGTTATGCAGATCAGAAGGCGCGTGATGTATCATTTATGGTAGGCGAGAAGGTTCTCTTGAAAGTATCGCCGATGAAGGGAATTATGAGATTCGAAAAGAAGGGAAAGTTGAGACTAAGGTTTATAGGCACATTTGAGATCTTGAGAAGAGTTGGGGAGGTTACTTATGAGGTTCCCTTAACTCCCAACCTATCAGGGGTTCATCCGATTTTTCATGTGTATATGCTTCAGAGGTATCACACCGACTTGTCACATAAGTTATATTTCAGCACTATTCAACTAGATGAGAGATTAGGTTATGAGGAGGAGCCAATTACCATTGTTGATAGGCAGGATCACCAGTTGATATCTAAGAGGATTTCCACGTTAAAAGTACAGTGAATGGGACAACCAGTCGAAGAGGTGACTTGGGAGTCCGAGGAGGACATCTGAGCAGATATCCACACTTATTCAGCACTTCAGGTACGAATCTAAACTCATTCGAGGATGAACGTTTGTTTAAGAGGTGGATAATGTAACAACCCGACGGGTCGTTTTGCTTTGTAGAACCACATTCCCCTAAATGAGACTCCCCGTACATGATTTTACTGATTTATGACATGCGGGGATGGTTAGTTCGAGATTTAGAGGAGTTTTGGTTGAAATTGGAACACTTGGTTCCTTAAGGTATGCTTAAATGACCAAGTTTTAATTCGGTCAACATGTTGAGTAAACGACCTTGGAATCGGGATTTGATGGCTCCAATAGGTTTGTATGATGTTTTTGGACTTGGGCATGTTCAGATCAGGTTTTGGATGACCCATGAGCATTTTTGCGCCTAATAGTGAAAGTTGGTTCTTGAAGGTTTTGAAAGTTCTTTAAATTTGGTTTGGAGCGGGTTTCGGCAATATCGAGGTCCAAACAAAATTCCGAGACTGGGCATAGTTCCGTATTGTCATTTCAGACTTGAACGCTAAATTTTGTCTCATTTCGATTAGTATAAGTGTGTTTCGGCGCATTGGAACTAAATTGAGGAACTTGAAGTTCTTAAGTTTGATTCAATTGATTTTAGGGTGTGATTCTTAGTTTTTATGTTGTTTCGGGCGTTCTGAGAATTCAAGCAAGTCCGTTTTATGATTCCAAACTTATTGGTATGTTCGAGCAGGCCCTGGGGGTGAATGCCAATCAGACGAGGCTCAGACCAAGTTGAGAATTTGGAACCACAGCTGAATGCACCAGATCTATCATAACCGCACCTGCGGTTGGTCAGCCGTAGGCGCGAGCTCACAGGTGCGAGCCAAACTATACAGAAGCGGTCCAGGAGGGGCAGGCCAGGCTTCGCAGGTGCGACCCCCCTTCCGCAAAAGCGAGACCACAAATGCGGCTCTCTGACCCTAGGTGCGACGCCAACCAACCCAACCCATTTTTGCAGAAGCGGACACTTGTCTGCAGAAGTGAGGGCACAGATGTGGCCCACTAACTGCAAGTGCAGAAAAGCTAGAGGCAGTGAGGTTCATTAATACGGGAGTTAGGCATTTGTTTCCCTCATAAATTATGTAATTGGGCGATTGGGGAGATCTCAAAGAAGGGATTTCGACTTAGCACTTTGAGGTAAGTAATTTCTACACCATGTGAGTTAAATACTTAGTTTATGGGTAGATTATAACATGTAAATTAGTGAAAATCATGGATTTAGGTGGAAACCTAGGGTTTTGATAAAAAACGAGATTTAACCACGAAATTTGTTATGGAATTTAATAGAAATCATATATTTGTGTTCCTAAGGTTATGGGTAACAACTTCCTTTAAAAATTTCCGAAATCCGAGCATGTGAGCCCGGGGGTGAATTTTAGGAATCTTGCAATTTAGTTTGGGTAATCATTTAAATGGTTGAATTATGAACTTTTGAGCATAGATTGATTAGTTTATTTAATGGTTGACTAGTTTCAAGTCATTTGGCATCAAATTTGGAGATTTGAGTGTGTTCTTGAATTGGGAAGTAGGCTTTGAGATGAGGTAAGTCTCTTTTCTAACCTTGTAAGAGGGAATTAAGTCCATAGGTGAATTAAATAAATGTTTGTACCTATCTGTGGGAGCTATATACGTACGTGGTGACGAGAGTCCGTATGTAGCTACTATTATGTTATTGTCCGAGTAGTTTAGGACCCGTATCATGCTATATTTGAAATGCTTGCGTCCTTACTTGCTATTATTATCACTTAAGTCATGCTAAAAATTGATAAAATAATTATAGAAGGTTATATTCACTTAAGGATTTGTATGAAATACTTGACTGTAAACGGAAAATGTGTGCTTTCTTGAAAATAAATTATTATTTGTGGATTGGGCCGAGCACCTTGATAGTAAATAGATGCATCTATGGTTCGCGCCGTTCAATCCTCCGGCAGTGCACATTTTTATAGGATATTGGACCAGGCCATACGACTTCGGCATAATTGCGCATGTTAATTACTTGGAATTTTTTTTGATTTATACTGCTTAAATGCCTTGGAATATTAGTGGTTAAATGATATGACTGAAATTTGAAATCTTATTTATGAAAGAAGAACTTATCATATCCTATTATTAAACTGTCAATATTATTCATGCAATTCATGCTTAGCATAACACTTTAATTATATTATTGTTGGCCCTAGTAAGTGTCATGTCGGTCCCTCGTCACTACTTCTTCAAGGTTAGACTGGATACTTACTGGGTACATATTGTTTATGTACTCATACTAAGCTTTTGTACTTAACTGTACAAGATCTGAGGCAGGTGCATCTAGTTACCCACCCGACGCGCATACTTGATCTTGGACTGAGACTTCATGGTGAATTGCCCCTTCTGAACCATTCAGCAGCATGCCAGAGTTTCTCTTTTGTTGTATCTGTCTATTCTATTTTAGACAGTAGGATATTCATCTTTTGTATATTCTGCTAGTTGCCCACACACTTGTGACACTAGATCTTGGCACATATTAGTAGACTTGATTTTTGGGTTGTATTTCTATAATTACGACTTCTTCTAGTTGTTACTGTTTGCATGCCTTAAAAATCCATTATTTATCAAATGCATTAACAAGAAAAGTTAAATATTGGGATTGCTTAAATAAAAATGGGAATTCACTAGTTGATTAGTGTTGGCTTGCCTAACAATGGTGTTGGGCGCCATCACGACCTATAATGGAATTTGGGTTGTGACAACATTGTATCAGAGCACTAGGTTCACATAGGTCTCACAAGTCATGAGAAAACCTAATAGAGTCTTGCGGATCGGTACAGAGACGTCTGTACTTATCTTCGAGAGGTTATGGGGTGTTAAGAAACTAGTCTTTATTCATCTTCTATTGTGTAGCTGATGATATACTAAATTTTCTCTCTTATTCTCTCACGGATGGTGAGAACGCACACAACAGACATTCCGGACCCAGGAAGAGCTGCTCCCCGCGTTGCTAGGGGTTGAGGAAGTGGTCGGGGGAGGGCACTGGCCCAAGGTAGGGAGCGAGGACGTCCCAGAATTGTCCTAGTTGCACCACTGGTAGATCCAGTAGAGGATCCTATTATTGAGGAGCATAGCAAGGTGCCCGCAGCAGAGCCTGCCCCGGCAGATTCAATGACAGCACCAGGCTTTCAGTAGGTCATGGGCCGTATGTTGCGGTTCATAGACTCTATGACCCAGGCTAGTTTATTTCTAGCAGACCCAACCACATCTTAGGTGGGAAGGGGAGCACAGACCCCTACTGCACAGGCTCCTGGGCATGTAGCTACAATGTATCAGACTCCGAGTGCACTAACCACGGATGGGGCCCAGCTAGTTACAGTAGTGGCTCCTAAGCCCAGATCAGCTGCGGACGGCGATCCGCAGAAGTAATTGGATAGATGGACTAGGCTACACCCTCTTGTCTTCGGAGGTGAGCGTCATGAGGATGCCCAGGATTTTCATTGATATGTGCTGGGACAGACTACACAACATGAGGATATTGGAGTCTCATGGGGTTGACTTCACTACTTTCCAGCTGGAGGGCAGGGCCCATAGATAGTGACAGTCTTATCTTCTTGGTTTATCCATTGTTGTTATAATGGATACATCCCGAATTCTCTCTTCTCCTTTTTCAACTCTACATAAACCCTCTAACCCATGTTGTTGTGTATTTTCATTAACGTGCAATTTCCTTTCACTTTGTACTCAATTTTAGTTGACTTTAAGCTCAAATCTATGGCAAGTTAATTCAAAATTGAAGCAACCAAATCATTGTACGACGCATACTCCTTTATCAGTATCCCATCGATCGAATAATCGACATAGCTATTCTCAATGTTCCACTTGCCAGAATGACGCAATAGCACAGTTAAACTTGCCATCTATAAAATTGAATTTCAGTCTATTTCTATAGATACTTGTATGAATTTCGAGCAGAATATCGAACAATATTAGTGGGATAAAAATTCCATAAACGATACTGTCACACCTCCTTTTTTACCACCCTCGAAAGGGGTATAAGGGAGTTTTTTCCAATTTAAGTGACAATCGAAATAGAATTATTATTTAAAAATTAGAGTCGCCAATTGGGATAATTTATGGTGTCCCAAGTCACCGGTTAAAATTCCGAATCGAGGAAAGTTGACTCTTATTTATGGTCTGCGAATACAAAAATCTGGGTAAGGAATTCTGTTAACCCGGGAGAAGGTGTTAGGTATTCCCGAGTTCTGTGATTCTAGCATGGCTACTTTGATTATACTTGGCTTATTAAGTTGTGTAATTACTTATTTTAGAATCTATGTGCATTTACCTTTTTCGCTTTTAGAAAGTTTGGCCGAAGTTACGTGAACGCATACTCTGGTTTTGTTTTTAGAATCGTAATCATGTCACGCGAATGTGTACGCAATCACGATAGTATATTAACGTGCCTAAAGCAAACTACAAACATTTGTCATTTTTATATCTAAGTTATTAATATGAGGGCCATGAATAGTTAAATTGTAAATAGCACATCTCAAAACTATATAAACTAAAATTAAATTAACGGCCTGTTAGCACCCATTTTATTATTACGAAAGTTTGTTCGAAGTTGCGCGAACGCATACCCCAAATTGGTTTTTAGAATCGTAATTATGTTACGCGAATGTATACATAATCACAATAGTAAGTTTTCCGCGCCTAGAGCAAACTAGGATGTTCATAGATTATTCTTTCTAAGTTTGAGATTATTGCCGGGTCATCAATTTATGGAGATAGAGTTGTGAATCATCCTGCTGCCCCGTTATATTTTCTAAAAAAGTTCATCCAATTTAGTATCCGATAAGAAAATCAACTAAACAAAAGGTAAAAACTTAGACAAATGAAATTCAAATATGGACTGATTCTCTAAAACAGAGTAAATGACTAAGAGATTCAAAATACCACATCAATAACGTCAACAAGGGAATATCAACTAAAGAAATATTTAACTCAAATGCACGCTCTCCTTCCTTAATACTTTGATGAGACTACTCCAATTGTAAACTCAAATGCCAACCGAACGAGCAAACGAAAACAAGCCTTCAGAGGCATTGATCTCCTTAAATCAAAACCTTTACCATAGCCAGATGTTTTCAGCAAATTTTAATTAGTAGTTCATTTCAAAGACAAACAACCAATTCCTACATCCCAATCTGAAGTGAAGTACTTATGTATCTGTGAATTTTTTTTAATCATTCCCTATAATTACTAATATTTTAGTCAATCTATAATCACCAAGAGATCAGTGCCAGTTACATTCACCCACCGTGTTAGGCTAATCGAGAAGACCAAATCAGATCCTTTGCCCAATTTGTGACAACTTCACATACATAACCAACCTGAATGACAAATTAATCTAACCAACAACAAAAAGAAAATAGGCCCTTCCGATTAGCATTTACCATGACCAAGTCCCAGACCATACTGAAATTAAACGAAAGAAACCAAAGTAAGTATTATTCTATTCTTAACAAAGGTCTCAAACAGTGAAGACCCACCATAATAATGCAACAATAATAAGAAAATCAAATTTAACTTTGAAGCTCACTTGAACATTACCTAGAAACTAACAAAAAGAACTGAAAAAGAAAACAACACAAAGTCACACTTATATGAACTAAATTGGAAAAATATCAAACCCCCAAAAGACATCATTGATTAAACCCATCTTAATAGCTCCTTTAAAAGCAAAATGAAAACTCGATTCACGGTAAATAAACGAAAATAGAGAGGATTCAACAAAAATGAACCTGAAATGAGCTTTAAATTAATCCTCTGTATGAAAATCGATACACTTCGAAGGCAGCGACAGAAGCTCTTAAGCAAACAAGCAGTAGAGCTCAGCTAGTAATTCTAGTACAAAACAACAACAATTTTGAGTAGAAATCGTGAAGATCAGACAGAAATTTGAAACATGCACCAGGACTCAGCACTTAAACGTGAACAACAACTCAAACTTCAATCAAGCTCCAATTTTTAGAACAAGAAATCAAGAGAAATCTGTTTTTTTTGTTTTTTTTCTCGAGATGAATTAAAACTGAAAAATGAGACTTGGACTCTTTTCTTTCTGCTTTTTTTTCTTTTCTTTATCCTGTCTTCTCAACCAATATCAACAAAGAAAGAAAAAAATTGAAGAAAACTAAAGAAGAAAGGAACTCTCAGATCCCCTAAAATTTTTACTCGAATTTTTTTTTCATAAACAAAAAACTTAGATATATATAGCTCCCCCTCGAAGCTTCTATTCCCTTCTTCAAGAAAAATCCCAAAATATTCTTTTTGAACGAACCCGAACAGATGGAGAGAGAGGATCGATTTAAAATCAATCCACGGTCCCCATCTTTTCGGACTTCATTCACAAGAACACACATGGGAGATGAAAATCTGTCAGATGCCATTAGAATCTTGATGACTTGGTGAGATAAGGGCGCGTGTGAGTGAACTCACCTGAGTTTTAGGTGAGTTGGGGTTGAATCGGAAGAGGGAGACGATGAACAGTACTCTTGCACCGTTTTGGGTCTCTATGCTTTAGGGTTAGGTCTTTTGTTTCTAATGTTAAGGTTATATTTGGGGAAGTGGGGCGGGTCAAACTCGATTGGGCCGGGCGGTTTTATGTTAGGGATTGGGCTAATAGTGGTTTGGGTTGAGAATTGGGCTTCAGAACTTCCCTTTGGCCCAATTTCAGGTTTTTTAAGAATAGGCTTCCTTTCTTCCTCATTTTCTTTTCCTTATTTCTTTTCTTTGTTTTTCTTTTCTTTTTCATTAATTAAAAATCCTAAATTAAATCCTAACTTGATCTAATTTGTAAAATTAAACTAATTATCTATTATAAAAAGTATGAAAAATTATTTAATCCTAAATCAAAAAAGAAAAACTACTATTCTAAAATTAAAAGCTAAAAATGTAAAAGTAAGCCAATTTTTGTGATTTTCAATTTTAACAAAACGAATAACTAACTAATTAATCCTGCAACTGTAAAATAAAACCTAAATGCAATGCATGATATTTTTATACTTTTTCATGATTTTAATAAAATAAATATGCACAGCAAAATGCAAACAATTAACAAAAAATTGTACGAAAAAATCTATCAAATTGCAAATAATGGAAAAAATTTATTTTCTTAGATTTTATGGGAGTAATTCCTATAGGGAAAAAATGACATGCTCACAGCTGCCCGTCTTTGCTCGAGAACATGAAGAGTTTTCGTGCAAACATAAAATGAGCCGATACGAGCGATTTTTGCCCGTTTGAATACTCCGTGAGAAGCATTTTTGAAAGATTTGACTACACCTTGCTTTCGAGGTTACCTACATATCCTTGGCTATAAAGGAATCAGGTCAGTGTAGTTCGGGAAGTTTCGGTATCTGGGACTACCAGGAAGCTGTGATTTCACTGTTGCTGCTGCTGCTACTGCTTGCTGAATTCCTTATTACACCAAGACAAAATAAATGAAGCTAGACTAAACTATGATCTATGAGTTACAAGAATCCTATCTATATCTTCAAACTTGATCTCATAGTTTCTGCTGCCCTGCTGACTTGTACTTTCCAGGTGAGCTTCCTTTGTTGCTGATTTAAGCTGCATTCTGAAGTGAATTCCCTTATTCTCCAGGTGGCGTCTGATTGCCAACATTTGAAATGTGTTCCCTTGCTCTCCAGGTGGGCGCCTGATTGCCAAAACTTTAACTGTATTCCCTTGCTCTCCAAGTGGGCGCCTGATTGCCGAAACTTCAACTGTATTCCCTTGCTCTCTAGGTGGGTGCCTGATTGCCGAAACTTCAACTATATTCCCTTGCTCTCCTGGTGGGTGCCTGATTGCCAAAACTTCAACTGTATTTCCTTACTCTCCAGGTGGGCGCCTGATTGCCGAAACTTCAACTATACTCCCTTGCTCTCCAGGTGGGCGCCTGATTGCCGAAACTTCAACTGTATTCCCTTGCTCTCCTGGTGGGTGCCTGATTGCCAAAACTTTAACTGTATTTCCTTGCTCTCCTGGTGGGCGCTTGATTGCCAAAACTTAACTGTATTCCCTTGCTCTCCAGGTGGGCGCCTAATTGCCGAAACTTCAACTGTACTCCCTTGCTCTCCAGGTGGGTGCCTGATTGCCGAAACATCAACTGTATTCCCTTGCTCTCCTGGTGGGTGCCTGATTTCCAAAAACTTCAACTGTATTTCCTTGCTCTCCAGGTGGGCGCCTGATTGCCGAAACTTCAACTGTATTCCCTTTCTCTCCAGGTGGGCGCCTGATTGCCAAAACTTTAAACTGTCTTTCCTTGAAACTTGAGTTGTTTTCCCTCGTTCTTCCAGGTGGGTGCCTGATTTCCAACACCCACACTGCTTTTTCCCCGAAACTTGCACTGCTTTTCCTCGTAACTTGAATTGCTTCTCCTTGTTCTCCAGGTGAGTGCGTGATTTTCAACACTTCTGTTACTTTTCCCTCGAAACTTGACTTGTTTTCCCTTTTTCTCTAGGTGGGCTCATAATTGTTGAACTTGAACCGTCTTCCTTTGAACATCACTACTTTCCCTTTGTTCTCCAGGTGGGTACCTGATTACCAACATTTGAATTGTATTCCTTTCCTCTTAACTTGAATTATTTTTCCTTGTTCTCTAGGTAGGCGCCTGATTGCGGACACTCGAACCATCTTCTCTTGGTACTTGGAACTGTTTTCTCTAGAAACTTGTACCATTTTCCCTTGCTCTCCAGGTGAGTGCCTGATTACTGAACTTGAACTGCTTTTCCCTGAAATGCTTTCCCTTGAAACTTGAGCTATTTTCCCTTGTTCTCCAAGTAGGTGCTTGATTACTGAACTTGACCCGCTTTCCTTTGAACTTGCGCCGTCTTCCCTTGTTCTCCAGGTGGGTGCCTGATTGCTGAACCTGAATTGTCCTCTTTTTGCAATTGCTTTTCTTTTGAACTGTCTCTCTTTGTTCTTCAGGTGGGTGCCTGATTGCTGAACCTGAACTGCTTTCTATTCTTGAAACTCATGTTGTCTTCCCTTGTTCTCCAGGTGGGGCCTGATTGCTTGAACCTGAACTGCTTCCTATTCTTGAAACTCATGTTGTCTTTTGAACTGTCTTCCCTTGTTTCTCCAGGTGGGTGCCTGATTGCTTGAGCATGAACTGCTTTCTATTCTTGAAACTCGTGTTATCTTCTCTTGTTCTCCAGGTAGGCGCCTAATTTCAACAAAACAGACAAAACAAAAGAAATTTTTCTGCCCCAGTTTGATATTGGGAACATCTGTGAGTGTTAACTGATTCTTTTTATCAAAATAAATTCTAAACTAAATTCCTTTATCCTGCCAGTTTCACACCAAGTCTTATCTCAAAAGTGAAAAACTCAAATGCCAAATTATTCTTCCCAAAGTAGAACTCTCATCAGACCTTGTCATTTGCGAGGGTCTCAAAAATTTACTAAATCCTATTATCCTAGAGGGTACTGGAACTTACTACCAAGCCTGTCTAGCACCTGCTTTCCTCACGGAGGGTTTCTCCGAAACAAACGAAATTTCCTGCCCCTGTTTCAATCGAAGAAAAATCTTGTCAGTTTGAAAATGTGGTGGTTAATTTGCGGCATTATTGCTGAAGGTGGCCTTTCCACTATTGTGCTTTGTTCTGCTCAGCTGCATCTGATTGGCAATGAGTTATTTCACCTTCTGATTAAACCTTAACCACGAAACCTTAAATGACCTGAGTGCTTTGTAGTCAACCTGTTATTTTAACATTTCTGTCTTTCCCATCTGAACCTCTGTGTTTCTCTCCACTTGATCACTTGAATCCCGGCTAACACCTTATTTTTCCTTTTTGCATCATGCCATTTTTGGCATGTTATGGTCTGCACTTTGCTTTGTGCAATTTGGAAGTTGGTAATAAATTTTGCAATCCCTTATTTTGCTTGGCAAGTCTAACATTGAAAAAGCTTTAGAGGAGTAGACCCAAAAGGAAATGAAATGCAATGACTTCGAGAGTTATGAATAGAGAAGAGAATCAAAACAGAGAGACTATTTGAGGAAGAAAAGGAAAAGGGACTTATTTGAGTGAGGCTGCTAGCATCAATGACTATGACATGCACTTCGGATTAATCAGCCTAGTCCATCCAGTCAATCCTCTTTCAGTCTTCACACTTCATGCCTGGGGTTCCTACCATCCGATTCCTTTACGAAGTCAACAACCTTATTCGGCTTGCAGTGCCCTGAAGGGTTTTGACCAGTAAACCTCTCTCATTTATTCATCTCTCAACTCACTATCGTCTTACGGTGCCCATGAGAGTTTTCACCAATAAGACTCTCTCTTTTTTAATTCCTCTCAACTTTCTGTCGCCTTATGGTGCCCGTGAGTGTTTTCACCAATAAGACTCTTTCTGTCGCCTTATGGTGCCCGTGAGTGTTTTCACCAATAAGACTCTCTCATTTTTCAATTTCTCTCAGCTTTTTGTCACCTTACGGTGCCCGTGAGGGTTTTCACCAATAAGACTCTCTCATTTTTCATTTTTCCTGCTTAGGCCAGAGTGTTGACCCTGATACGAATCACACCTCTACTTGCTCGACTTGGCATCTCTCAAAGACTGATCGGAAGGTCTTTCTTTAGACCTAATGTGGGATTTTGGATAGAGTTAGAAAGAAAGGATATCACAAAGGCTCAAAACAGCTTGAATGGGTTCAAAATTACAACTTTTGGAATCAAATCTCTTACAATAACAACAACTTTCTGCCCCAGTTTCTTTGCTTGGGGACTTTTGAATTCTTATTTTGATGGGACCGAACCGTGAGGCTGCCTATGTATCCTTAAAAGGAATCAGGTCGAACATAGTTCATGTCATAGGAATTGCTTTATTTTTGTTACTTTTCTCCTTTTCTTTTTCTTTCTCTATTTTCTTCTTTTTTCACTTTTTTATTTCTTTTCTTTCTCCATATTTCTTTCTCCATATTTCTAAGATTTGCTTCTGATTCCAAAAGAGGGATATGAAAGAAAATAAATAAGGCTCAAAGGGGTTGTACGCGGAAAAATCAAAAGACTTGATTTCTCGCTGTCAAGTCATTTCGGAAGCATGCCTCAGGACCCCGAGGACGGGAGGCCATGACCGAGTTCCCATCCTCAAGGCTTGTCGAAGCCCGACTCAGAGAAAACGAAGATCGAAGCCAGGACAAAAGGGGGAGCTCCCAAGGTACACGACTAAGCCTGACAGGGCCGGCCTATCCAGAGCCTATGCTGAGGCATCACGTCAAGCCATCCCATATCCATACTTTGTAATTAATCTCCACATACTTGTATCCGAGTCCACCCTCCTATATAAAGGGGACTCACCCTACCTTTGTAAGGGACTGATGTTGCTCCATTTTCTCCACAAGTGCAATAATATCTCTCTCTCTCTCTTTTCTTTCTAGCTTGCTCGTTCTCACTGGCCCGAGGCCGCCTTAATATCTATCGTCCTCTTACTTGTTCTTCACTATATTGCTTAATATTGGCCGTAAAGAGCCTTGCTTAATCGTACCCTTAAATGTTATCCCATTCCCAGCTGACCCTAATAGCTCGAGCTCGACCCGAACCTGGACCTCGAGGTCCCCATCTATCAGCCCTACATCCGGGCAACAGGCCCCTCGGTTTGACTACTACCTCGTTTTAGCCTGCGTTTCATCGTTAAACTTAAAATTATTAGCATTAACTGCTCTAACAACTAGCTCGGGAATATATCACATATTTTTAGAATCCCATTTACAAATTTAATTGTTGTTACCATTTTCACGGTAAACAGTTTAGCGCCCACCGTGGGGCTAAAAATAATAGTGATTATTTTCTTGTTGGTTTCATTGCGCAAATACATATTATCTTTCACACTTTTTCTTGTCCAAGATCCTTTGATTTTAGGTTAAAATGTCTGTCTTGGTAAGCAAAGTCGAGAACAACTACCCCAAAAATCACGACGAAAACGGTGTGGCTGTTCCAGCGGCTGGCGCGATGCTGCAGGACCCCGATAACGCATCTGGATTGATTCAAGCGGACGCAGGCTTGCAAGGCGCACAACAGGTCGACAAAGACTCACACACCGATGGTAGCATAAAACATATTGACCAACAGGAAGCTCAAAAAACTCTGACCCGAGAAGAAAAGGAAGTTAGTCTTCATGTTATTTTTGAAATGTTGCAGGCACAACAGTTGGCTATCGATCAGTTGAAAAGTCACCCGGAGACTCCCAGCACAGTAGCACCGGAAATATCTCCCTACGCCGAGCGAGTATCCGAGAGATCAAGCCATAACGGATCGGTAACTGACCCCACCGCAGTAAGGATGCTTGGGGATCTCTTCGAAAGGATCAAGCCAGGTTCGTGGAAGTTCATACAGTAATCGTCTCCCAAGGAAGCGGTCCCGGAACTCGTTGCACGGAAATCCAGAATGCCGAAACTCCCCAGGTGCGACAGGACTTTGGATCCCTATGAGCGCACCACCGCTTACGCGTGCTCGTTCAAATGCAGCGACCTCCAAGATGATGAGTGCGAGTCCGTCTCGTTTAGGAAGTTCGAGGAAACACTCTCGAAAGAGACCATGACGCGGTGCCGCAGCCTAGCACTTGGCCTCGCAAACCCGCTTACCATATCAGTAGACCCCTCCGCAGGAGCACACACCGATGTCATTGAAGCAGTGACGAAAGAGCTTGACACACCTGGGGCCAGACAAAGAGAGAGTGAAGCACCACAGGAATTCGTGTCCCATTCCCTAATAGGACGAATGAGATTGCTCCCGATTTCGGAGGATTGGACAACTCGGGCCTTCGCCCGAAGGTTAAACAAAACATGCCCGACGACTCCAGGACATTTCAAACAAAGTTTGATCAGATACCCAGCCGAGATCTGGTCGGATACCCGCACCCGACACCAACCACAGAGCAGGGCCGCGGACGACCGCCAGGGAACCTCCTCGGGCTCGGTATATCCAAGTAGACTCCTAACAAAGAAACTAATGCCAAACAGGTGGAGGTACCATCCATGCACCACTTATGGGAGGAACGGCACAAGATGCAACCTACCTCGCAATAATAGGGAAATAGCCCAAAGACAACATTCTCGAGGAATCTCTAGTGGAACCAGATTCGACAAGGCACGACCGGCTGTGAGCACGTGATTTTTGTTTCTCGTGACAATCGCTCCAAAAGAAATAAAAAATAATAACAATTGGTCCTACTGTACAATTTTTGGATTTTTACATGGCACTTTGTTAATTATTTATGATTTTTGCCCATTTTATTTTTATTAAAACAAAATACAAAAAGAATGTAGTGTCATGCGTGACTTGAACCGTAATCCGGTTGTTAAATAGAAAATCATAAAATACGCATTTTTGTCCTGATTTGTTGCTTTGTTTAAATTTACCTACTTTTAACATCTTTTTGTTTATATATGCATGTAATAAATACATTAAGTGCTAATTAATGGTGTTTAGTTTTTATTTAATTAGGTTGTGTGTTTAAGAAAATTAGAAATAAAAAAGGGGGGGGAATTTGTTTTAATTTGGGCCGATTCCGATTTCAAAATCTGAGACCCAAACAAACAACCCAACCCAAAACCAGAATTACCCGGTCCAGTCCAGTTGATACCCAGGGTGTCCAAACGACGCCGTTTTAATCCAATCTGATCTGGGCCGTTGATCTCAGATTGATCAACGGCCAAGATCACCTCCCCATAACCCACTGATGACCCCGACCCGTTTCCACCCGGACCGACCCAAACCCTCTAAAGATGAAACGACACCGTCCCCTATCAGCCAAGAGATCCTGACCCTTCATCGCACCCCATCCAACGGTTAGAAATCAACCCCTCACTAACTATATAAACCCATAACCTTACCCTGCCCCCCTATCCGAACCCCGGCTTTAGGTCACCTTCATCCTCATCCCATTCCCCCTCCAAAAAACCCTAGCCGCCCCTGTATCCTTCACCATGAAAACCGGCGGCACGGACGCCGATGACCCCACCCTTAACACCATAGAACCCCCTTGCCATCCGGAACACGGATCTGTTAACCACGTAACTCGAATCCCTTCCCACCTTCTCGAATCTTCGTTTGAAGATTCGAGTCGGAACTTGACTTACACCGTTTAACCCCAGTTTCACACCAGACACTCCCCAGACCCCTCGTGACCAAACCATGCTTGGTTTGGTCCGAATCTGATCAGGGAAGCATGAATCCCAGATCTGATTTTTGGAACCTTAGGGTTCCTCGTCACTGGTCCATATCCGTTCAAGCCGAAGAGATTAAGGTCTAATGGACCTTAATCGAAGTGTTTCTCATCTGAGAAACACTTCGATTAAAGTCCGTTCAGCCTTAAGAAAGGTCTGTTCGAATCCAAGTAAGATTTTGATTTTTCGGGGTTTGAGGTAAGTTTTGCTTTCTTTTCTTTATTTGTTTTGGTTCATCTGATTATTTTAAAGGTCTGTTCATGTTTTGTTTGTGTCCCTGAATTTTATCAACTGTGCTGTGTCCACTTTGCTTGAACCTCTGTTGTTTGATTGAGTCTTTCTATTTGTTCTGATAATGTGTATGTAAGTGTTGTGCAATTAGCTGATTTTCAAATTTGAACTAACTGATTGATTCCTCGAATACCACTTTGTTTAGTCAGTATAATTCAAATCATGTGTCGATACTGTTAAATGTCTGATTTTTGGCTACGATTGTGCATGTTATGATTAATATAGTCGAGTCGACATGTGTCGTCAATTAGTTTCAGCTGCCTGAACAATAACAAATCGATTTACTTTTGATAAGCATGGCTTGAATCACTTAGGAACTGAGTTTAGTGCTTATAATTAGTAATTTGAATCAGAAATGTAAAAATCAATGTTCTGTTTAGTCACAGTTCTGAAATTGGAGAGCATGTGCACTTATGCACAACATGTGCATTTTGTGCACAGCCTGTGCCCTGCCTAAGTGCTTTTGAATTAAATAGTTTGACAGCATGTGCTGTCAGACTACATCCTGCTGCCCATATTCTGCTTTAAGTTTCAGAAATAATAAAACATTACTAAAAAGTTAAGCCTGCCAAGGGAATGTCATGGGGTTAATACTTAAATAGCTGAGTGGAAACTGAAAAGAAGATGGCACATGGGAGGGGTGTTCTTTTGGTCTAACAGGCTGTTAAAGGGCTGAGGTTAGGGCCTATAAGAGGAGAAGACATCTGATATTAAAGGATCAGACATAAGAGGGAGAGGGAAGAGCTGAAATACATACATATAGAACATACATAGAGACAGAGGGAATTGTTAAGAAAAAAAAGATAGAGGAGATCAAAAGATAGGTCCGAGAAGAGAAAGCAAAATACATACACATACATACATAGACAGGCACACAGACCTTAAGGGGATTTTTGGATAGACACACACAGAGACAGACATTGATAAGAACAGAGTGAATTGAGAGGGAACACTTTTAGAAGAGTGAAGTTCTGAAAACAGAAAACTGGAAAAGAATTTTGTTTGATAACTCAGACAGACAAAACTAGAAATTGCATTCTTCCCTGTTGTCTTGATTTCACTAGTCTTGACCTGTTTGTCCAATACTAATTTCTTCTAAATCCAATTGAGTCTGCTGGTTGTCTGTTGGTTTATTCTGGAAACTTGGTCTAGTTGGTTTCTTAATTCTACTTGCCTCGTTTGTTGCTGCTGCTGCTATTCTGCTTTCTGCTGCTGCTGACCCTTTGCTTCCACTTCTTCTTTGCATTTCAGTATTCAGTATTCAGGTACACATTTCGAGTCCCATGTTGGTGTTAACTGTAACAGTTCGAAAGCATGAAATGAAAGGAGTTTGAAGAAGTTTAAATGTCTGTTTGTAATGCTCATGGTCTATTGATTTCTTTTGTATAAATTGATTAGTCTGTAATAAAAAAATTAGTTAGTTAATACTTAACTGAGTTTTAGCCTCTTGCATCTTAGCTTATAGTTGTTTGTTGATATGAGTTGAGTAATGATACAGTACGTAGAATGTACAAATATTTGACATAGTGACTGACCGGATTCCTGTTTAGCTATAATGATATGCATAGGATAGAATACTTCCACCTTACACAATGATGTTCTGTTTTATTTTAGTTTCTTTCATCAGGACCCGCTAGGCAGTATATAGTAGCACGTTTGAACCCCCATTGGTAATAATGCCTAGTGGGTTAATTCCCTTAATCTAGCCTAAATGAGTCTAGTTTAAATTCAATTCAAGAGATGTTTTGAATAATAGAATATAGAATGAAAGCAGTTTTTCTTTGTACAAACTCGGTCGCAATTTTCCATTCGCATTAGCCGTAAACTAATAATTAATAAGTTACGTTTTTAGCATGTAATTAATTAAGAGATTTTCTTTTATTTTAGAGACGAACTTAATAGGAAAATATAGTCACTGTAGGTTTATCCTTTTAAATAAAAATGAGACGAGCCTCGACAAACAAAAATGCACAAGCTGCGGGGCCCTCTAAATGTATATATTAAAATACTTAGAATTCGGGACAGGCCGTTTAGCGAATTTTACGGCCTTCCCAAAATAACAATACGCTAGTTGCTTTAGGCGCACCTTTAATAATTTAACCTTCTTAAACACGGGTGCACATTGATGTGACCCAAATCCAAATCTCAACGGAGTCAAAATGTGTCGACGACCACGGGTGCATTGATTGTGACGTGGTTCGAGATGCATTTTCACGACGTTGCAATTCTATAAAAATAAATGATAATAATAAAAGCGGTTTAAACTTAATAAAAGCACATAAGTCACAACATGTATTTAAATCAGATATTTAGCCATTATAACAATTTAAGCGACCGTGCTAGAACCACGGGATTCGAGGGTGCCTAACACCTTCCCTCGGGTCAACAGAATTCCTTACTTAGAATTTCTGGTTCGCAGACTTCATTTGGAAAAGTCGAAAATTTCCTCGATTTGGGATTCAAGATAAACCGGTGACTTGGGACACCAAAAACCAAACCTTTCCCAAGTGGCGACTCTGAATTAAATAAATAATCCCATTTCGAATATTGTCACTTAAATTGGAAAAACTCCCCGCGCGTATTTTAACCCTTCGGGGCGGGCGCGCAAAAAAGAGGTGTGACAGCTCTGGCGACTCCGCTGGGGATGTTAACCCAGAACCACTGGTTCAGGGTTCAAGAATTCGAGCTTAGAATAATTGTTATATTTGGATTTATTATCTGATCTTTATTACATGTTTTTGCATAACGTGCTAAATGTTGTCTTTTACCGCTTTGATATTATCTGAACTGTATATAAACTGTGCCGAAACCCTTCTCTTCTTACCTCCGGGGAGAAGCTCGCTGGTCGAGACTCCCTATTCTGTTAGTGTCAATACCTGAAATAAGAAAGAGGTCGGACAAGTTACAAAGCCGGACGATCTCGCGGGTCCCCGGTACGTAGCCCCCTCCTCGACTCGAGTTGTCCGCTCGGGTACACAGTCTAGAACAAATACCCAGGTTACGAACCTAGAATAACTTGACTTCATGCCGGATCCCTAGTAGGAACGCTTATTTGCATCATGTTGCATTTGACTTAGGGGACTCAACACAGGGGTTGGGTCCGTCTAGGACTAGCAACCTGAAATGAAAAGACCATCCTGTTGCATCCTATTTGTTTCCGCGCATTTATTTGTCTCGGACATGCATGCTGCCTGACTTTGGAGTATTTGAAAAATATAAACAAAAAAAAAAAAATAACAGTGTATAGGACTAATTTTCTACTTTGAAAAATAGCAATGCCCAATTACTGTCAAAACTCTGCCGAAATTTTGCGATAATAAAAGGGAAAATGTTTTGTCTTCAATAATTTGCTTTACTAAGAAAAAGAAAAAACAAAAAGATAGAAAAATAGTCTTTTATTTTTGGAAAGTTGTTTGTTGAAAAGGAAAGAATTTTGTTCTAAAATAATTCGGTTAATTTGACCGAACTACGCGGGTCTGATTCTCACCGGATGTGAGATACGTAGGCAAACCTCATCGGTTCCGGCCCCAATTTTCAAAAATCCAAAAAAAAATACATTTCCCTTTAGTTCTTTATTTATAAATTCTTCCTTAGAAAATATGAAAAAAAAGAAACAAAAAAAATAATATAGAAGTTTTCTTAAACTCAAATAAAAATAGTCTCCTTCTTTCTGAAGTCTTTCATGTGAAATAATGTAATAAGGATTAAAAATCAGCAATAAAAAATCCAAAAAAAAAATACTCTTTGCTTTTTAGTCTCTCTTTTATAAAATGTTTTTAAAAAAAAATATTTGAAAAATCGAATTTCAAAATATTAGGATTTTTCTTTGGAAGTGCTTTTGTAAATAAATAAAACTCAGAATTTCACATCATTTTCTTAAAAGTCCCTCTTTCAAAATTTAAGGGGCAACATCATATACATTCTTTTTTCCGTAGAAAAGGTAAAACAAACGGAAAAAAAAACAACCAAACATATTTTCTTTTTTAATAAATTTCCAGAATTCAAGTCAAAAGCAAATAAATTTTTTAGAAGTCTTTCTTTAAAAAAATAAAACAAAAATCAAAATAAACAAAATTTTCTTTCTTCTTTTAAAGTATTTCTTTCAAAAAATTCCAAAAAAAATTTGAATAAGTAAATAAACAAAGAATAGTCAAATCTTTTGAGCCCTATGCTAAATGAGCACTTGCTTCTTTATTTTTATACTTGTTAGTTTCGAACTACGTAATGATCTGATTCACGTAGGCATCGTGATACGTAGGCAATCCTCATCGGATCCGGTCGCATTTCTTTTACTGCAAAATAAAAAAAAACATAAAAGAAAAACAAAAAAGAAAAGAAGGGGAAAAACTGATAAAAGGAAGAATGCCGGAATAACGCATGCTCTCGTAGCAAACATGTAGTAATCCACTTAACTGTGTAGGTGTATCATGCCCAACGTGAGATTGACTATCTGTTATTTGCTGCAAATTAACCATGCGTTTGTCGTTGAGTACTTCAGGATTTTTGAAAAGACGGTTGGTTTGGTGAAAGTCTGGCCTCGCACTCATACTTCACAAGGTCAAGGGGAAGTGTTCAACTACCTGTTGTTAGGACCAGAAGCAGTACTCACACTCACTTCACCAGGTCAAAAGGAAGTGTGGAAATGTCTTCAGAAATTCCATTGCAAACAATCCCTGTTTCCGAGGAGAGCACGATCTCAGCCGTCCTCACACCTGAGTCCGCAACTGCGGAGGAAAATAGAATCCTACGGCTCCGCATGTTGGAAATGCTGGACGACTGGAATAATGGGAAAGAGCCGCCAAGTGTCGTCCCCGGATTCCCTGAATTATTCTCCAGGTCAAGTGGGACTTCTAATGTCCCCATAAATTATCCTGCTACCCCATTCGGGTACCCAGCCACCTCAGCCTTCTCTGCTGGATCGCCTTCTGAGCCTCATCCCCAAATGTCATCCACTGATGCAAGCATCTTTACTGCATCGCCTTGCCCGATTACGGCACAGCCTGCCACGTACAAGCCAAGCTTTGACTCATCCTCTTTTACATTCCAAGCACCATCGTTCTCAATGGAACCAACTAGGTTCGCTACCAGCACTAATCCTCTACCGCCTCAGTGCGAGCTTGCACCCGGGCAGGATCAGAACCCCAGAATTGCAGAACAAAATGAGATTGCCAAGAGAATGAGAAGCCTTGAACAAAGTTTGAAAAATATGCAAGGATTGAGCGGACAGAAGAGCGTCTCTTACGCCGACCTATGCATGTTCCCTCACGTGCACCTGCCAGCGGGTTTCAAGACCCCAAAGTTCGAAAAATATGATGGGCACGGTGACCCCATTGCACATCTTAAAGCGTCAATCTACTCGACCTATGAGCTATGAACCTTCCGAGGTGCTCAAAACATCGCTCACAATGACTTGAAATCGAGGTTCTTCTAGAACCGACAAAGGTAAGGCAAAACTATTTCAAAAGACCTTAACGAGCGAAAAACCAAGCCTACAAAAAAGCACACAGGAAAAAATAGCGTAAGAGCCATTGTCGCCAGCTAATCAAGCTTCCGGGCCACATATTAAAAGGTCTCTATGACCAAACAGCGTAAGAGCCCTTGTCGCCAGCTAAGAAATTGACAACTTGAAGATTAAAATGAGCTCGAATTGTAACCCGATTCGGAGACTGGATCCAAAATAGTTAACTATGCAAGCCTCGGGGCCATATATTGAAAGGTCTCAACGACCAAAATAGCGTAAGAGGCACTATCACCAGTCTGAAAACCAAAGGTACTTGAGGGTCAATTAAAGCTCAAGTCACAACGCGACTCGGAGACTAGGCCCGAGATAGGTAAACTGCAGTATGCCTAAGGGCACTACATAAATGCCACCATCGCCAGCCGAGCGAGTCTCCAGGCTGCGCGCCCGTAAGGTCACTTCAACCCAAAGCACAAAAAACCATCATCGTCCGCCCATGCAGGCAGGAAAGATCTTGAGGGTCAATTGAAGCTCGAGTCGCAATGCGACTCAGAGACTGGACCCAACATAGTTGAAATGACAAATGCCCAAGGGCAAAAAATAAGAACAATTACTACCTGCCCGCATGGGCTTAGAAGATTCAAGGGCAAGAAGGCTCGAGTCAAAACCCGACTCGGAGACTAAGCATACACAGCCGGGCCAAGCGCGGAGGCCCCAGCACCTTCTCACGCCAAGGATCGCATTTAAGAGCTCTTAGGTCTGTCCGATCAGTTCCGGACCTACGGGGATCCCGCCAAACACCAGCCTGCCCGGTCGAATGCAATAACAAAAAAGAGGTACAGAAGAAATAAAATTTCAAGTGTTTTCCTATATATTACACGCACGAAAAGGGCACATCCTCTATCTACAGGCATGCCCTACATATATCAAAAACAAAGTGACAAAATGGCAAAATCTGCACTCCGCACTAAAGGGCTATAGCTTGTCAAAATTTGCCTTCTGCGACGTCAACGAGAAGTGACCGAGCGTCAGCTCGTCCGCCCTTGCTCGAGCCAACTCCTCTGAGAGAATGAATCCCCTCGCACCGACCTCCTTGAGTACCTCTCTTCGAGATCTACAACGAACATATTCCTCGATCCTCTTCTCCCGGTCGAGGACTCGCTTTACATCTGCTTGGGCATCAACAACATCCTTCATATGAATCGCCATCTCCCGATCAGCCTTGGTCTAACTTAGCATCGCTTCAGCTCGGGCATCAATTATTTCAGCTCTGACCTTCGAGAGATTAGATTTGAGTGTCCCAATCATGTCTGCTTGAACTTTGGCGTTATTACGAGTCAAGCGGAGTTGGCCTCGAGAGCAGGGACCTTGGCCGTGGCACTTATCTCCTCCAAAGTTCGAGTATGCACTTGAGCCATTAGCTCTCCACAAGTAACTCTAACACGGTTGACGTCGCCTTTGAGGTACTCCAAGGCCTCCGCCCTTTTCTACAGCTGATATAATAAAAGGAGTTAGCCTTAAGGATAGAGAGGAGCGAAGCGCGTACTACAGGAAGTTACCTGCTCCATCAAATAGCTCTCATAGTTTGAGCTCTGATACGCCTCATATCGCCAATGCGCCAACTCAGCCTCCTTCTCCTCGCTAAGGATCCTAAGGGACTTGCCCTCGTTCAGGACTTTCTGGAGCCTGGCCCCTTAATGGAGCAGCTCAGACATAAGCCTATCACAGGCCTGCACAAGGAAAACTCAATAAAGGAAGGAGGGCGCGACATACAGGAAAAAACGCGCCCAAACTCACCTCGAAGAGAAGCCAACAGACTTCTTCTAAGTCAGAACACACTCCTGTTGATCCCGCCTCTCCTGCCCCAAGAGAACCAACCTCGGGCAGGGCATATTCACTCGGAGGAATCGCCGCCCGGGAATCTGATACTCCAGGAACATCAGGCTCGGACGATGCCCTCTCCTTAAAGATATGGGCCCACCCAATGCCACTAAAAGCTCCATCACACCACATGTGTCGATCCCCCTTATCGCCATCATCCCTCGGCTCGGAGGCCGACGACTCCTTCCCATCTTCGGAAGAGCACTGCCTCATCCCAAGGAACCACCCGATATCTGCAAACGGTGAATCCAGTACAAATAAAAGGGGAAAATATTACCTCAAATATATGAAGGCCAAAGCAAAGGCAACATACCTTGGTATTTCACTCCCCATCTGGTACGAAATACAGCTCGCCACCTGCGCTCGTCGCAGGTTGAATGGGTCACCAGCTTCCGAACCCAACCGGGCAGGTCAAGGACTTTGCTTGGCATCCATAAAGTTGCTGCAACAAAGGAGACAACATTATTACCCAACTAATTTTCGCTATAGGCAAAATCTGAAAAAGCGCCAGATGCCCCACTCACGTGCATGGTTCCACCCTTCGGGAAATGGCAAAAGCCCCGCTGGGATAATGTCAGTCGTCCGGACCTAGATAAGCCAACTGGACCACTCTTGGTCCCCGTCTTCTTCGTCATCAACAACAAAGGGAGTGGACGAACGGCACCTCAGAGTTAGCAGGCCTCGATGTTGAAAGGGCCAGTATAACCTAATGAGGTGATTAAACGTGAATTCGAGCCCAGCCTTCTCCACGAAGAACCTCATCATCAATACCATTCGCCAAAACGACGGATGAATCTGCGCCAGAGTAACCCGATACTTCAAGCAAAAATCAAGTACAACCCTATCAGGGGGGGAAAATGCAAAAAGGTATAGGTATACGCTCAAGAATCCATTAGTGGAGTCATAATACCCTCATCTGTGGAAAGCACCTGTAGTGTTACCCCCTCACTCCACCCGCAGTATCTCCTCACCATTTCTAGGTGTTCCTCTTTTATCAAGGATGTCGTCTTCAAAGCAAACTCCCTCGGTTCCTGAGCACTGGGAGAAACACCCCCCGTTCTTTGCCGGACCGGCCCCCGAAGTGGTTTCTATGACTATGGTAAAACTAACAGGTCAAAGCAAGGGCGTGCACCAACACTTTTTGTGCCTGAAGAGATTAAGTACCCTGCGCCAAAGCAGAAAAGAAGCTATCTAAAAATAGCGAGGTATTGCTAAGAAGCCGAAGCCGCCAACATATATGCGAGAAGCAGCGACGACTCGCCTACCCGAGGCGAGCACCGGGAAGCCGATAGCCTCGATACAGATCGGTGGATCGATACCCAATCCAGATAGCATCATTCAACGAGAAGTAAAGACCCGAAGGGCCCTCTGTATTATCTCCAAGCTCGAGACAGCTTCCTACCTCGAGGATCCCTGACCCAAAGAAGTCGGACTTCGGGAAGTCTTTTAACACAGACACTCGACGCAAGGCAAGTACCTGGTCTCATGATTCCCTCTTTCTACAAAGAGGAATAAATGCAGGAAGCTTCGATCGCGAAAGTTCCACGAAGGTCCGAGGCAGCATGCAACTCCTCAGCAGAAGTCTATCCTATACGCTTTAAAAAGGGGGGGGGGTATCTACATCAAGATCAAAAGGGACCCCCGGGTACCTAAAGTTGACCTTCATTCAGGATAACATTTGCAAAGGCTCCGAAATTCGACGCATTATATCCATATAACTCAAAGGGCCTCGGTTAGGGGTGTACATGGATTGGGTTGATTCGGTTTTTATCAAAATCAAACCAAACCAACTATATCGGTTTGGATTGGTTCGATTTTGTCGGGTTTTCGGGTTTTTTTTGTTACATGAATATTATTTCAATCATACTTTGTTAAAATTATAGATAAAGCTTTGATAAGTGAATATATGTTTAGTAAATATGGAATTTTTTTTACAAACATATGATCTATTAAAATATTCTAATGGGTGAATTTTTTAGTAACACATGATAGTTATTTTCTTAGTCGTCTAACAATAATTTTTCGTTAATTTACGGTTTCAAGGTTAATACATGAGAGTATCCCAAATATTTCAACATTTTCTAAAAATATTCACTATAAAGTCTTAAAAATATAAATAAAATTTATATATTTATGTCGGTTTGGTTCGGATTTTTTTACTCAATATCAAACCAAGTCAAACCAAACCTAGTCGGGTTTTTTAATCGGTTTGGTTTTTCAGTTTGGTGCGGTTTTCCGGTTCGGTTTGAACGCCCCTAGCCTCGGTAGCCCGAGCCTATCATATCAATCCAGGATTGGTCCGAAGTATGACGATAGGTTCTAAAGAGAGCCATGTCGATCGACAGAGGATTGGAAAGAACGCCCGCACCCAAGTCAGATATCAGCAGTCAACGAATAAAAGAAGGCATTCAAAGGGCCTCGAAGGGCATGAAATCATATAGAAACAAAGCAAAGATCAAAAGTTGAAGTCAATGGAGTATATTCATACTCATAAAAGATCCATGTACAACAACCCTCGAGGGAACATTACATATAGTTACAAAAGCCTACAGGAGTCTACATCTAAAGCGGAGGAGCGGAAGGATGTACATATGATGAAACCCGGGCGCCCGGTCCGCCCTCGAAGATCCATCTCTGATATCAGCATCCTCGAGCGCCGCACCCTCGAGCACATTTCCTCGAGGGCAATTCCTTCGACCTCCACCTCCCATAGGTTCCCAGCTCAATCCGTCGAGGGATTCCCACCAGAGAAGATAAAGAAAAGGAAAAGGAGGGGACACAGAGGAGAGAAAGGAGACATGGCCCGCCGAAGCCAAAGGTTGAAGATTCGGCGGGCCCCAGCCTCAACGGCCGGTAGTGCCACTTTATCACTTGGGAAAGAAAAAACCCTAGGGATGAAGTGCCACACCAGGCCCGGGTAGGAGAGTGAGCAGCGGTAAATAATCCGAACAACTGTCTACATGAGGGGGAAACCGACTCCCCATCCATCATCACCTCGGGACAACAACAGCCACCACAATGAATATGTTAATGGTTACAGCAGTAACGAGATAACATGGTTATGCTCGACGAAGGGAAGCCCCGGCAGAAGGCCACCATACAGTCTAAGGAAACTCCTCAAGACGGCCTTAAGGTCATGAGCCCCTAGCATGATGTTCAAGGGTGAAAGAAGATGATAATAGGAAATAGGCAAGCAAGCCAATGGAGGCACTGGGATAGTAAAAGCAAAGCCAAGGCACCCCCATTTATAGGGGGTTATGACACGGTCATCTAGGCTTTGGAAGATTGACCGACGGGCGCAGTCAATGCATCCATGAAAAACCAAACTGACGGCGGTACATTCACCTTGAGAAGCAAGAATCAGGAGTGCAATGAATGAGGTCAAAAAGCACGAGCCCATGGATATCCGGTTACCACAAAGCTCACGCCAGGATTCGTATCATCGATATGGTGTCGCCGAAAGAAGCTCGAGGAGTCAAGTGTCAGAATCATCATTTCCCATCACTTCATTATGGGAAACATGGAGACTATCTGTATGCGGCAAAATCAGAAGACTTGATTTCTCGTAGTCAAGTCATTTTGGAAGCATGCCTCGGGACCCCGAGAAAGGGAGGCCACGACTGACTTCCCAACCTCGGGGCTTGTCGAAGCCCAACTCAAAGAAAATGCAGATCGAAACCAGGACAAAGGGGGAAGCTCCCAAGGTACACGGCTAAGCCTGACAGGGCCGGCCTATCCAGAGCCTATGTTGAGGCATCACGTCAAGCCATCCCATATCCATACTTTGTAATTACTCTCCACATACTTGTAGCCGAGCCCCCCCTCCTATATAAAGGGGATTCACCCTACCTTGTAAGGGACCGATGTTGCTCCATTTTCTCCACAAGTGCAATAATATCTCTCTCTCTCTCTCTTTTCTTTCTAGCTTGCTCACTCTCACTAGCCCGAGGACACTTTAATATCTATCGTCCTCTTACTTGTTCTTCAATATATTGCTCAATATTGGTCGTAAAGAGCCTTGCTTAATCATACCCTTAATTGTTATCCCATTCCCGGCTGACCCCAATAACTCGAGCTCGACCCGAACCTGGACCCCGAGGTCCCCATCGATCAGCCCTACATCCGAGCAACATGCCCCTCGGTTTGACTACTAACTCATTTTAGCCTGTGTTTCATCGTTAAACTTAAAATTATTAGCATCAACTTCTCTAACAACTAGCTCGGGAATAGATCACGTATTTTTAGAATCCTATTTACAAATTTAATTATGGTTACCATTTTCACGGTAAACATGGGTAACAAAGGATAAAGTGTTTAGATAGCAGAATAAAATGCCTTCGTCATTCCAATCTTCAAAACATGCCAAGTACAAACACACACAATTTAAACCAAAGAAATCGTACATAATATCTTTTGACTGCATCGGAATTGATAGTCATATCTACACATTTACCTTCTATATCTGTTAAATACAAAGCACCATTGAACAACACTCTTGTTACGATGAACGACCCCTGCCAATTTGGGGCGAACTTGCCTTTTGCTTCAGCCTGGTGTGGAAGGATGTGTTTCAATACTTGTTGACCCACTTCACATTTTTAGGGTCGCACCTTCTTGTTGTATGCTCTTACCATTCTCTTTTGATACAGCTGGCCATGACACACTACTGCCAGTCTTTTCTCATCAATCAGACTTAATTGCTCCAAACAGGCTTTGACCCACTCATCATCATCAATTTCGGCTTCAGCAACAATCCGAAGAGATGGAATTTCAACTTCCACGGGTATCACTGCTTCAGTACCATACACCAACAAATAAGGAGTTGCACCTACTAACATGCGAACAGTAGTACGATAACCCAGCAAAGCGAAGGGCAACTTTTCATGCCATTGCCTGAAATCTTGCACCATTTTCCGAAGTATCTTCTTTATGTTCTTGTTGGCTGCCTCGACTGCTCCGTTCGCCTTGGGGCGGTACGGGGTAGAATTTCGATGCGTAATCTTGAACTGTTGGCATACTTCTTTCATTAAATGACTGTTGAGATTAGCACCATTGTCTATGATGATTGCCTTTGGGATTCCGAACCGACAAATGATATTTGCATGAACAAAATCGACCACTGCCTTCTTGGTCACAGATTTGAAAGTTTTAGCTTTACCTACTTAGTGAAATAGTCAATGGCTACCAGAATGAATCTGTGTCCATTGGATGCTGCTGGCTCAATTGGTCCGATGACATCCATACCCCAAGCAACAAATGGCCATGGTGCGGACATTGTGTGCAATTCAGATGGCGGAGAATGAATCAAATCTCCGTGTACTTGGCATTGATGACACTTGCACACAAAGCTGATGCAATCTCGTTCCATGGTGATCCAATAATACCCCGCTCGAAGAATTTTCCTTGCCAGAACATACCTACTCATATGCGACCCACAAACCCCGGAATGCACTTCGGGCATGATAGTCGTGGCTTGTTTAGCATCTATGCATCTTAACAATCCCAGGTCTGGAGTTCTTTTGTACAAAATGCCTCCATTGAAGAAAAATCCACTTGTCAAATTTCGAATTGTTCTCTTTTGATCCCCCGTGGCTTGCACCGGATATACCCCTAACCTGATGTACTCCTTGATATCGTGGAACCAAGGTTCACCGTCAAGTTCTTCTTCCACCATGTTACAGTAAGCATGCTGATCGCGGACCTGAATATGCAAAGGGTCAACATAAGCCTTATCTAGATGATGTAGCATTGACGCCAGAGTAGCCAAAGCGTTAGCAACCTCATTGTGGATCCTCAGGATATGCCTGAACTCCACTAATCTGAACCGCTGAAAAAGATCCTGCAGACATTGCCGATACGGTATGAGTTTCAAATTTCGAGTCTCCCATTCTTCTTGAATTTGGTGCACTAACAGATCTGAATCTCCCAAAACCAACACTTCTTGGACTCTCATGTCCACGACTAACCTTAATCCCAGAATGCACGCTTCGTACTTGGCCATGTTGTTGGTACAATAGAAACAAAGCTGAGCAGTGACAGGGTAGTGATGCCTTGTTTCATAAATGAGTACAACTCCTATCCCAACACCTTTCATGTTAGCAGCCCCATCAATGAAGAGTTTCCAACCGGGCTTTTCATCTTTCTCGACCTCATCAATATGCATTACATCTTCATTAGGAAAGTAAGTCCTCAAATGTTCTTATTTTTCATCCACCGGATTCTCGGCTAAGTGATCGACCAAAGCTTGGGCTTTTATCGCCGCCCGAGTCACATATACGATGTCATACTCTGTGAGCAAGATTTGCCACTTTGTGAGCCTTCCTGTGGGCATGGGCTTCTGGAAGATATACTTTAAAGGATCCAAGTGAGAAATAAGGTAAGTAGTGTAGGATGACAAATAATACTTCAACTTCTGTGCTACCCAAGTCATGGCACAACATGTCCTCTCAAGGGGAGTATACTTAACCTCAAAAGATGTGAACTCCTTGCTAAGATAATAGATGGCTTGATCTTTCCTGCCGGTGATGTCATGCTAATCCAATACACATCCAAATGAATTATCGAGGACTGTCAAATAAAGAATCAAAGGTCTCCCTAGTTTCGGCGGGACTAACACAGGTGGATTCGACAAATACTCTTTGATATTATCGAACACTTCCTAGCACTCATCAGTCCATTTGACCGCAACATCCTTCTTTAGCAACTTAAATATGGGCTCACAAGTTGTCGTGAGCTGAGCAATAAACCTAATGATGTAGTTCAACCTCCCTAGCAGACTCATCACCTCAGTCTTGTTCTTTAGCGGTGGTAACTCTTGGATAGCTTTGATCTTTGACGGATCCAACTCAATGCCCCGCCGACTGACTATGAACCCCAATAGTTTTCTAGATAGAACACCAAATGCACACTTTTCAGGGTTGAGCTTGATATTGTACCTGCGGAGCCTCTGGAAAAACTTTCTCAAATGTTTGACGTGGTCAGACTGCTTCCTGGACTTTATGATCACATCATCCACGTAAACCTCAATCTCCTTGTGTATCATGTCATGGAATATGGTGGTCATTGTCCTCATGTAAGTTGCCCCAGTGTAGCAATATGTTCCCCACGGCGTGATGAATGCCATCTTTTTCGCATCTTCCTCATCCATTAAAATCTAATGATGCCCCGCATAGCAGTCTACAAAAGACCCAATCTCATGCTTGGCACAATTATCAATCAATATATGGATATTTGGCAGTGGGAAATTGTCCTTTGGACTAGCTTTGTTGAGGTCACGGTAATCAACACACACTCTAGTCTTACCATCTTTCTTTGGTACATGCGCAACATTGGCTAACCACGTAGGATACCGCGTGACTTGAATGACCTTTGCATTAAGCTGCTTTGTGACTTCTTCTTTAATCTTCACACTCATGTCAGTTTTGAACTTTCTCAACTTCTGCTTGACGGGAGAGAATACTGGATCAATTGGCAATTTGTGGACCACCAAATTGGTACTCAAGCCTAGCATGTCATCATATAACCATGCAAAAATATCCTTATATTCAAACAATGATTTTATTATTTCTTCCCTGATTTGTGATTCAAGATAGACACTTATATTGGTTTCTCTGACATTATCTGGATCTCCTAGATTGATTGCTTCCATTTCATTCAGATTAGGCTTGAGTTTTTCTTCAAAATGATTTAGTTCCTTACTAATCTCCTCAAAGGCCTCATCCTCATCATATTCTGATTCATCATCACACTCTATTTCTTGGATTCTTATTTCATAATTAGATTGACTTTTAAGACTTGGATGAAGATTCCTCATGAATGTCATGTCATTAAAACCAGCATAAAGAAAAGAAAATAAAAATAAAACTATCAGGAATAATGGAAAAGGGAAATTGCATTTCACTAAAAATAAAGGATAACTGGGTTTGTACATTAACAAACGAAAAATAAAAATCTGGGTCACAACCCTGGAATGACCATGATAGAAAGGAAAACAAAACAAACTACCAAGACTCCTTCCGAGTAGGGAGAGGAGTAGCCTTCCAATTTTTAAGCTTTACATTCGACCCGACGAACTGCACGTCCACTTTTCTAGAACCTTCTCCAACTTCTACCATGTTCACATCATCAAACAACCTCTGGAACCTTTCAATTAACTCCTCGTCAATATCAACCACAGAACTTGGAACTGTTGTCACTGGGCGTTTCCTGGCACCGGGCTTGACAAAAGACCTGGAGAGACGTGGGATGGGCTTTGGAAGTTCCCACACCTTCTATTTCAACATTCTAGTCTTTTTCACATCTGCCGCTGTGGGTTTGAATCCAAGACCAAACATACCCAAGTTTTTAGGGAGGGACACTGGCTGTATGATACCCTACAAAGATGCACCCAGACCTTTATCTAGCACAAAGCCATTTTTCAGCATTTCAGAGGCCATCATGACGGATGCAGAGGTTATCTTTGGAGTTGGAACACATTTACCTTCTGGAACCTTCTCGACCGGCACTGTTTCAAAACTTGATAGACCCATGGCCCTTTGTCATCTTCGGCCTCAATTAATAAGACAGAGGCATCACTGTGAGCACACAAATTCTCCTCACCATGCATGACAATCTCCTGTCTATCCCACTCGAACTTGACCATTTGGTGTAAAGTGGACGGGACTGCTTTGGCGGCATAAATCTGAGGTCAACCTAATAGCAAATTGTAAGAGATGGCTACGTCCAGTACTTGGAACTCCATGGTGAATTCCACTGGTCCTATTGTCAATTCAATCACTATATCACCAACCGAGTCTTTCCCTCCACCGTCAAAACCTCGGATGCATATGTTGTTCTTGTGAATCCTCTCATCATCAACTTTCAACTTGTTCAGAGTAGAGAGAGGGTAGATGTTTTCACTGGAACCATTGTCGACTAATACCCTGATGACCACAGAATCTTCATATTTTATCGTAAGATAAAGAGCTTTGTTGTGTTCAGTACCTTCTACAGGCAATTCGTCATCAAAGAAGGTGACCCTGTTCACCTCAAATATTTTGTTGGAGATATTTTCCATATGGTTCACTGAGATTTTGTCGGGAACATGAGCCTCTTTCAAAATTTTCATTAGGGCCTGACGATGCTCGTCTGAATGGATTAGCAATAATAGCAAGGAAATCTGAGCAGGAGTCTTTCTTAGCTGCTCCACGTTCGAGTAATCTTGTACCTTAATTTTTCTCAAAAACTCCTCCGTTTCTTCTTCAGTGACTGCTTTCTTTAGAACTGGGTTATCTCTGTATGTTTTAGCTTTCCTTAACTCTTCCGGGGCAAAGCATCTCCCTGAATGAGTTAATCCTTGGGCCTCATTGACTTCTTCTTTCACTTCCTTTCCCTTATAGGTCACTATCACCCGTTCATAGTTCCATGGGATAGCTTTGGTGTTGATTACCAGCAACTGGGTTACAAGCTAGATAATGACAGGATCCGTACGGGCACCTTATACAATTATGATAGGCTTATTTGCCAATCTTGGCACGACCACTTTTGACTTTTCTTGCTTTGATATAACATCGCTTGGGGATCTTTTCTTAACTACCACAGATGGTTCACCGTTTGTCCTGCTTAACTTATTCACTGATCCTTCAACCGTTGTTTTTTTGACTGGCTTGACCTTACTGGACTGAATCATCATGATGGTCTGTGAAGGCTTCTTGGGCTCCCCCCTTGTGTACTCTCTCGATTATGATTGTTTCCTCATGGGTTGGAAATGGGTTCTGATTGATGTTGGGTGCGTCTGGAGTTTGGACTTCAATCTGGTCGGTGTCGATGAGCTCCTGGATGGCATTTTTCAAGCGCCAACACTTCTCCATATCATGCCCCGGAGTACCAGAACAATATGCACAGCTCAAGGAGTAATAAAGATTCTTTGGAGGAGGGTTTGGCAATTTCGACTCAATTGGCCTCAGCATATCCAACTACCTCAATCTCTGGAATAAACTGGTATAAGACTCCCCCAACAGGGTGAAAGTTTTCTTCCGCTATAACCTCTTATTTTTGAACGCTTGATTGGGTCGGAAACTTGGGCTGGTAGGGTTTTGGTAGGCTCGTGGGGGTGGGTAAGCATTTTGTGGGGCTAGGTAGATATTTTGTAGGGCTGGGGCACGCCATTGTGAGTAGGCAGGAGGTTGAGTATATGTTTGGGCGTGGTGGACAGAAATATGAGGGTTTGGTAATGGGAAGTAATGCTGGGGTGGTTTATACAGGGTTTGGGTGTAGGTTTGATGATAGGGTCGAGGCTTGGTATAATGGTGTGATGGGCTCCTCGGTCCAAACTATGATCCTGAATCAACTGTTGCCACATCTTCTTTCTTCTTCTTTCCGATCACTCCTCTAGTACCATTATGAATGGCTTGGGTAGTTGCTTTGATGGCCGAGTAGCTCATGATTTTGCTTGATTTAAGCACTTCTTCCACCATGCCACCCATCTTCACTACCTCATTGAAAGACTTGCCTATGGCTGATATCAGATGGCCAAAGTAAGTAGGCTCCAGAGCCTACAGAAAGTACTCCACCATTTCATTCTCCTCCATTGGGGGGTTAACTCTTGCCGCTTGTTCTCTCCAGCGAAAACTGTATTCTCTGAAACTTTCACTAAGCTTCTTCTCAATCTTAGTTAGAGACAAACGATTTGGAGTTGTATTGGAAATGATGAGCGAATGCTTGGGCCAAATCATCCCAGGTATACCATCTACTGTGATCCTGACGAGTGTACCGCTCCAATGTCGCGCCGCTCAGATTTTGGCTAAAGTATGCCATCAACAGCTCATCTTTCCCACTGGCTCTTCTTATTTTACTGTAGAATCCCCTATATGGGCCACCGGGTCTCCGTGCCTACCATACAAATCAAACTTCAGCATCTTAAACCCCACAAACAACTGAACATCGGTAAATAGACACAAATCTTTGTAGGCTACGCTCACCTAGACTCCCAATCCCTGCATATTTCTGAATGACTGTTCTAGTCTTCTTACCTTCCTGAACATCTCCTCCTTCTCTGGGTTTTTAGGTGGTTTTTCAATTTCGACAAGGAGGTCGAAACGGGGAGATAGGAGTAATGATTTGGGGCCTTGAAAGTAGGCTCTAGGGGATAGTATTGGTTATCTAGGGTCTGGAATAATGGCTCATTGGAGGATCGATGGAGTGTAGCAGGTAGGGGTGCTACAAAAATAGGGGTAGTTGGTGGAGGGGGGTATATGATTGGTTTGGGTGGTGATGCTTGTGGAGTTTGGGAAGTGGTGCCTTGGTAGTGATGGTAATAGGGAAAGCTGGAGATGAATCAACAGTGGGAGGTTCTTGGGATTGAGCTAGTGGCAGGACGAAAGCAAGGTTGGCGGGGTATGAAGGTGGTGGATGCCCTTTCATCCATGCCTGGTACATCTCTACCATTTGGTGTTTCAACTTATGTAACTCCTCTTTCAGATTAACATCAGACTCTTCCCCCTCTCTTGACAGATCAATAATACTTGCATCTAGTTCTTGGCCAGCCATGATCAACTTGTCTTTGGACCTGGTGTTGTACGGGTGAGTTTCCAGAATGCCAAACAAACTAACCACCTGCCTGTACTTGATGACAACAAGCAAACTTGTTAGCGATTAAGAGCTTAGCAGATAGGGAACCACACGGTAGGAATGTAATGCACCTAAGCAGTTAACCATTTCTATTATGCATTTGAACAACTGCTTGCGTCATCCCGGCTTTCACTAATTCCATTTTGCAATTTCTTTCTCTTTTTTTTTCATTCTTGCTTTTCTTTGCTGGATTCTTGTTTTTATTCTTTTATTCTCTCATTTTTCCTCTCATGTTTTGCCACTATTTCTTTCCCACGGTTTTTCTTGTTTTCTTTTTTTTTTCTTTTTATTTCACGGTTATGATCGAATCTTATGGGGATTGCCTACGTATCATGATGTCGCATGAATCAGACCAAGCGTAGTTCTGGGAACATGTGCGAAATAAAATAAAAACATTTTTTGAGGTTTTCAAATTTCATAAAATAAAATAAAACATCTTGATTACGACACTTTCCCTACAAAGTTAAATATAAAGACTGACAGACTCGATGAGTGGACCCACAACTTCAAAAAAAATGAAGATACAGACTCGAAAATGAACTAACAAACTGACAATACAAACTCAAAAATAAACCAACAAAGTACAGACTCGAACAAACAAAGTCAAGAATACATAAGTGCCTCAACTGCTGCTCTAGTTGGCCTTGTTGTGTGCCTTTGCGCCATATCTTCTTGGAGGCGAAACAAATCATCCATGATCTGTCGGACAAAAATCATAACTGAAGCAAAGAACATGGATCTGGTCATGTCTTCACACTCGTTGCACTTCATCACAATGTGGTCCGCAATTCTCCTAACCCATTCCCTGATAATACCCTTCTCTTGTAGCAACCGTCCGATCTGCTGAGATCTGGTATCCAAAACTTGTTCAGCTGTATGATTCTGCTCTTGAAGCTGCTGCAGGTCTTTCTCTAACTGTGCCATCAAGGCATAGCAGTGCTCCCTTTCTGCTTTGAAGTCTCTCGCCTGCTTGGACATTTCATTCTCAAGGACGTTGAACTTTTTCTTTATACTCACCATTCCCTTGTCATACTTCTCCTTCAGCTGTCGAACGAAACTGGCCCGTCCCTCCGCATTCTTAGCTAACTTAGCTCGGGCGTTTGCTAGCTCCGCTTCAGTCTTTTGCAAATCATCCTCATAGTCACGTACTTTTTGCGTAAGGCTGTTAGATGAGCTTTTCATCTTTTCTGCTTCTGCCCGGGTTCTCACCTGCTATTCTTATTTTTCGGACTTGGGCTCGGAGAGTTTCATTCTCTTGGGCCAACCTTCTTCTTTCACATTCCGCTTCTTGTGCCTGGAGATCATTATTGAATTCCATGTTTCTCAGCTTCTCTTCCAAAGTGTGTATTGCGACTTGATATTTTTTCTCCTTTTCTCCCCATGCCAACCTTTCTGGGATTTTCTCATCAAAAGCTTGAACATGAGGTCTCTTGGCAGGCCTCTCGGGCTCGGGCTCAGGCTCAGGCTCTGGTTCATTGTTTACATAAGACCTTTCCTCAAAGCATGCGGCATAATTTGGATCCACTTCCCCCTTTGCAACATCTGGTACCTGGGTGCCATTTTTCAGATACCGGTATACTAGAGTTTCGGGCAATGTAGCTTCTGGATGTAGCTCAATGACCTGGGTGGTCAAATCTTCATCTTCGGGCACCACCTGATATCTTCCCAACTGCATTAAGACCCTCTGCGGTACATATGGCTAGATACTCTCCACACCCATCAACCTCAAGTAACCCTTTGGTAGCCGTCATGTATATGGCCTCTGTCATCGAGAGCCATCCTATAGTCCACTCGACCTGACTTGCTTTGAGAGCTTTCAAGTGGGAGACCCAAGCTTCAAACCTTTCTGGCACGTTGTAGTCTTTCACCCTTTCCTCATAACTCTTAATGAAGTCATCCGGGCTCGAATCATAACTCATGAATTTGGGGTGACGGCGGAGATGCTCGATCAACCACATTTGTAGAAGGATATTGCAACCTTCAAAGAATTAAGCCCCGACTTTGCATAATGTCAATGCTCGATAAACGTATGCCAGTACTAACGGAACAAGTGTATGATCTTCCTTGGTAGTGAGGATTTGTGCGATTCTGACCATACGAATATCCATTATCCCTTCTGCATTTGGAAAAACCATGATCCCCAAAAATGCCACAATAAAAGCGAACCGACGTCGAATTTGCCAAAGGCCCTTATCTTGCTTGTTTCTCAAACCCTTTTCATGAGTTTCGAACCTGGCTGAGTGTCCGAACCTGAAGTACAAGAAGTGAAAAGAACAACACCCTTTGCTTACATGGGCCTTCTTCATCTGTTTACTGATATTCAAGAGGTCGAAGAACTTGTGTACCAAAGGAGCCCTTGGAAATATAAGTTGATGTTTCCTTAAATCCCGGCCAAACTCAATATACCCGGCCATTTCCTAGGGGTGATCTTAAAGTTTGAGAAACAAAAAACATTGTGGACAGTGTCCCAAAAAGTGACCTAAGCCTTGATTAAATCTTCCCGTGGTTTGATTTCCAAAATGTCTATAAAGGCACCCAACTGTTTTTTCACCCACTTCTGACCATCTTCATCTAGATCATTCCACCACATACACAACTGCAACTGAGCCTGTTCTATGACCACTTCTGACGGGTTCTGGGCAGTGTTCATTTGTACCTGTGGGAGATTAAGGTTAGGTTTGACTCTGGTGGACCCTTTTTGTAAAATAGGTTTTTCAGTTTCTAAAAGATAAATCAATGGACCATGACTCCTTCCCCTATATGCTAATTTTAATAAAATGGTCATTTTTGCAAACGTGACCCCTTTCCAATTCCAAATAAATTTTGAGGCCGGAGGAAACTACTTTATGGAAAAAATGACACTTTACTGACAGACTTGTCCGTTCTTTAACGAAAATAACCCTTCAACAACTGAAGATACTCTAAGGCTATCTCGGCAAGAACGGCTTAAAACATTATCGAAGCTGGATCACCTTATTTTTTACCAAAACCCCAAACTACAATTATTTGACCAATTACTCTCTTTTTTCCTTTTTTTTCGAAAAATAAGGCCGAACCTTATGTAGGTTGCCTACGTATCCCACATCCGGTGAGAATCAAACATACGTAGTTCGGCCAGTTTTGACACACTTGAAAAAGACACAGTAATGACTCTTTTGAAATGACTCTTTTATTTTCCTCTTTTTTTTGAATTTTTTTTGCAGAGTTTCGGGTTATTTCCAAATACCGGGGATTTTTTTAGAATCGGGCTTTATTTCCTTCCATACATCACTCTTGGTTTTTCTCTTAATTTATTTCTCCCTAGCCAGTCAGCATGCAGGCCGAAATAAATAAATATTCACATAGCACAGAGGATGCATTAGGATGGTCTGTTATTTTGGGTACGCCTATCTTAGACGGACCCAACCCCTGTGTTGAGTCTCCTAAGTCAAATGCACATGATGCAAACAAACGTTCCTACTAGGGATTCGGCATGAGGCTGTGTTTTTCTAGGTTTAAATCCTGAGGTTGTATTCTAGACCTGGCTTACCCGAGCGGACAACTCGAGCCAAAGAGGGGGAAACGTACTGGGAGCACTGAAGTCTACCTGCCCTTGTTGCTGGCCCAGCCCTGTTTTTATTTGGTATAACTTTTACAGAAAAAGCAGGCCACGCGAACGTGTGCACCATTTTAAGAAGACTCAGAGTGGTGGTGTAAGAAGACAGTTATATACAATTCAAATAATAAAGCGGTAAAAATATAGCATTTGGCACAAAGGTTCACAAAATACAGTAATATTAACAATAAATAAAACCAAGTAAAATCATATAACAAGCTCGAATTCATGAACCCTGAACCAGAAGTTCTGGGTTCTTGTCCCCAGCAGAGTCGCTAGAGCTGTCACACCTCCTTTTAACCACCCCCGAAAGGGGTATAAGGGAGTTTTTTCCAATTTAAGTGACAATCGAAACTGTATTATTATATAAAAATCAGAGTTGCCACTTGGGATAATTTATGGTGTCCCAAGTAGCCGGTTAAATTCCCGACTCGAGGAAAATTGACTCTTATTTATGGTATGCAAACACAGAAATTCGGGTAAGGAATTCTGTTAACCCGGAAAAAGGTGTTAGGCATTCCCGAGTTCCATGGTTCTAGCATGATCGCTTTGATCATACTTGGCTTATTAAATTGTCTAATTACTCATTTTAGAATCTATGTGCATTTGCCTTTTTCTGCTTTTAGAAAGTTTGGCAGAAGTTGCGCGAACACATACTCCGACTTTGTTTTTAGAATCGTAATCATGTCACGCGAACGTGTACGCAATCACGATAGTATATTAACGTGCCTAAAGCAAACTACGAACATTTGTCATTTTTATATCTATGTTATTAATATGAGGGCCATGAATAGTTAAATTGTAGATGGCACACCTCAAAACTATATAAACTAAAATTAAATTAACGGCCTATTAGCACCTATTTTATTATTAAGAAAGTTTGTTCGAAGTTGCGCAAACGCATACCCCGAATTGGTTTTTAGAATTGTAATTATATTACGCGAACGTATACATAATCATAATAGTAAGTTATTCGCGCCTAGAGCAAACTAGGATGTTCATAAATTATTCTTTCTAAGTTTGAGATTCTTGCCGGGTCATGAATTTATGGAGATAGAGTTGTGAATCGTACTGCTGCCCTGTTATCTTTTCTAAAAAAGTTCATCCAATTTAGTATCCGATAAGAAAACCAACTAGACAAGAGGTAAACTTAGACAAATGAAATTCGAATATGGACTGATTCTCTAAAATAGAGTAAATGACCAAGAAATTCAAAATACCACATCAATAACGTCAACAAGGGAATATCAACTAAAGAAAAATTTGACTCAAATGCATGCTCTCCTTCCTTAATACTTTGATGAGATACTCCAATTGTAAACTCAAATGCCAACCGAACGAGCAACCGAAAACAAGCCTTCAGAGGCATTGATCTCCTTAAATCAAAACTTTTACCATAGCTAGATGCTTTCAGCAAATTTTAATTAGTAGTTCATTTCAAAGAACAAGCAACCAATTCCTATATCCCAATATGAAGTGAAGTACATATGTATCTGTGAATTTTTTTAATCACTCCCTATAATTACTAATATATTCGTCAATCTATAATCACCAAGAAACCAGTGCCAGTTACATTCAACCACCGTGTTAGACTAATCGAGAAGATCAAATCAGATCCCTCGCCCAATTTGTGACAACTTCATATACACAACCAACCTGAACGACAAATTAATCTAACCAACAACAAAAAGAAAATAGGCCCTGCCGATTAGCATTTACCATGGCCAAGTCCCAGATCATACTGAAATTAAACGAAAGAAACCAAACTAAGTATTATTCTATTCTTAACAAAGGTCTCAAACAGTGAAGATCCACCATAATAATGCAACAACAATAAGAAAATCAAATTTAACTTTGAAGCTCACTTGAACATTACCCAGAAACTAACAAAAAGAACTGAAAAAGAAAACAACACAAAGCCACACTTATATGAACTAAACAGGGAAAATATCAAACCCCCAAAAGACATCATTGATTAAACCCATCTTAATAGCTCCTTTAAAAATATAAAGAAAACTCGATTCATAATAAATAAACCAAAATAGAGAGGATTTAACAAAAATGAACCTGAAATGAGCTTTAAATTAATCCTCTGTATGAAAATCGATACACTTCGAAGGCAGCGACAGAAGCTCTTAAGCAAACAAGCAGTAGAGCTCAGCTAATAATTCCAGTACAAAATAGCAACAGTTTTGAGTAGAAATCGTGAAACTCAGACAGAAATTTGAAACATGCGCCGGGACTCAGCACTCAAACGCGAACAACAACTCAAACTTCAATCAAGCTCCAATTTTTAGAACAAGAAATCAAGAGAAATCTGTTTTTTTGGTCATTTTTTATTTTTCTCGAGATGAATTAAAATTGAAAAATGAGACTTAGACTCTTTTCTTTCTGCTTTTTTTTTCTTTTCTTTATTCTGTCTTTTCAACCAAAATCGACAAAGAAAGAAAAAAAAATTGAAGAAAACTAAAGAAGAAAGGAACTCTCAAAACCCCTAAAATTTTTACACGATTTTTTTTTCATAAACCAAAAGCTTTGATATATATAGTTCTCCCTCGAAGCTTATATTCCCTTCTTCAAGAAAAATCCCATAATATTCTTCTTGAACGAACCCGGGCAGATGGAGAGAGAGGATCGATTTAAAATCAATCCACGGTCCCCATTTTTCGGAATTCATTCACAAGAACGCACATAGGAGATGAAAATCTGTCAGAGGCTGTTAGAATCTTGATGACGTGGTGCGATAAGGGCGCATGTGAGTTGGGGTTGAATCAGATGAGGGAGATGATGAACAGAACTCTTGCGCCATTTTGGGTCTCTATGCTTTAGGGTTAGGTCTTTTGTTTCTAATGTTAAGGTTATATTTGGGGAAGTGGAGCGGGTCAAACTCGATTGGGCCGGGCGGTTTTATGTTAGGGATTGGGCTAATAGTGGTTTGGGTTGAGAATTGGGCTTCAGAACTTCCCTTTGGCCCAATTTCAGGTTTTTTAAGAATAGGCTTCCTTTCTTCCTCATTTTCTTTTCCTTATTTCTTTTCTTTGTTTTTCTTTTCTTTTTCATTAATTAAAAATCCTAAATTAAATCCTAACTTGATCTAATTTATAAAATTAACTAATTATCTATTATAAAAATTATGAAAAACTATTTAATCCTAAATCAAAAAAGAAAAACTACTATTCTAAAATTAAAAGCTAAAAATGTAAAAGTAAGCCAATTTTTGTGATTTTCAATTTTAACAAAACGAATAACTAACTAATTAATCCTGCAACTGTAAAATAAAACCTAAATGCAATGCATGATATTTTTGTACTTTTTCATGATTTTAATAAAATAAACATGCACAGAAAAATGCAAACAATTAACAAAAAATTCTACGAAAAAATCTATAAAATTGCAAATAATGGGAAAATTTTATTTTCTTAGATTTTATGGGAGTAATTCCTATAGGGCAAAAATCACGTGCTCACAGATACCACAAGAAAAAAGGATGGACTGAATCTCTGAAGATTGCTCTATTTTGGGGTCGTCTGAGAAATCTTTTCAATAATTGGAAATACAAATTTGCTTGTTATAATTGAGTTTATTGATTTATATTAGGAGTCTATCACATTATTTGATTCACTTACCGTTTTTAAACAGCTGAAGAGAGCTATTTTTTCGTAGATTTTCGTAACTGTATTCACGAATACAGCTCGTGAATACAGTCTATGTTAGCTAGACTGCCCTATTTTTCCATCGAGTTTTGCTACTGTATTCATGAATACAATAGCTTGAATACATCGAATACATTCAATAACAACTGAAAAGATAGCTATAGGAAGTAATTAAGTAAATGGTAGCTATAGCAAGTTAATAGCCACTAAACAATAGTGGTTTCTAAAAATTTCTCTATTCTTAACATAGTGTGATATTGTCCGCTTTGGTCGAAACCTGTACAGTTTTTTTCAAAAGGCCTCACATCATTAAGAAATCTCTCTATACCTTATATGTAAGCTTTCAGTTTTTTCAGCTACCAATGTGAGGCTTTGTTTGCACGCCCAAAAAAGGCCTATAATATCCGGGGTCATATTACACGATGAACACACATGAATTTCACAAATACCAGGTTTTTCTTCAAGTCATCATCAATCAGTAGTGAAAATAGCAAGTGAAAGGAAAACACATAAGTTCTAAAAAGTTACCGCGGTCCAAAAGCCAGCCTTTGCTAGAAACTCAATGTCATATAGTTATTTTTAAGGAAATACGGTAGTACTAACTTGCTTTCATTGTATTAAATGGTCTATCTAATTAGAAAATGTTCAACTCACGTTCCTGTCCATCCATTTCCTGATGAATTCATCCATACAAAATTGCCACTTTTATTCATACTTGGCACATAAACATTTATTCGATATGCAAGCTTCAAATTTCTCTTGAATGGCCAAAAACCAATCAAAAAACTGGAAATAATAACAGAACAAACACTAATCTCTGTGTTGATCCCTCATTCTTTCTTTATATTGTTTTCTTTTTTTTTTTAATAAAAAAAACCAATGCTTAAAAAGTTAAATTATTACATTCTTTCCAAAAATTACACAATTATCTATCCATATCCTTTTTGAAAATCGGGCTTCCAAAAATCACGTAACCAACTGCATGGCCCAAAATGGCTGCAATGAAAACTCCTCCATTATAGGACATAACAGCCAGCATTACCATATAAGCAAACCCGGCTCGAATTGCTTGGACCCCAGCCTGGAAGAAAACCGCTGCCGCCCGGTTCGATCCTGGTTTTACTAACTTGAGGTTTGCGAAAAACTCAACCAGAATAGCCAAAACAAAGACAAATATCAAACCCAAAGCATACATTCCTCGGCTATTTCCAGGCCAACCTGGGAAGAGAAAAACAGTGTCTCTGCCCCAGTAAAATGACAAGTGCAAAAGAGGGGATTTTGTACTGTGGATGTGACTTGAGTTGTCGTTTGTCCAGGCCATAAGAAGTGCATTTGGGTTCATTATTTGATTTACAGGTTTCTGTTTGAGGGAAATGAGGACCACAATATTGGGGTTTTAAAAGGTGGAAATCAAAGAGGAAAACAAATGGAGTATAGAAAGAAGAAAGACAAAGTGAGATATCATTTGTCCTTGTTGACTGAAAGGATACCACGCTTCCACTTCGAGAATGTATTGCACGTCCTACCCTTTGTTTTATCAGTTGAAATTACGTAGTAATAATTAATTCGCTTTCTGCATTATTTTATTCTAAGAAAGAGTATATTATAATATATCGTTGTTAAGTATGCTTATGAAGAAAACGGAAAAAGAGTTTGAACTTTGGTTGTGTGTCCTACAAAACTGGTGAAAAGAATACTCCCATCCATCTAAACTTTATTAGTTTCATTTGAAGTATATGATATGATAAGGTAAATTTATTTTCTGAAATTTACAGACTCCTCAAATTTAATCTCGTCTACTAAATAATATAATTGTTTCATGTTATTTACCTTCAGAGTTTTGGGGCGTGCGAATAACACACACAAAAAAAAAAAAAAAAAAACAATGTGCTAAAAAGTAGTAGGTGGATTTGCATTTTCCTTTTAAGGAGAGAATCGAATGTGCAATTACTTGTTTTGAAGCAATCCTATTTCGCCCGCTTTCGGTCTGGCAGTTGGTGGGCCACCCAGTACCTCTTTTGTGGTTAAAAAAACTTACCTGTTCTGTTCATGTCTTCACAAAACATGGTTACTCTTTTGTGGTAAAAGAAACTTATTACTAGTAGTTAATTCAGACATGTTTTTCACCTTAATTTAATAGTACAATTTATCATGGTAAATCAATATAGTTTCATGTACTCATTCAGCATGGCTAAGTTTTTACCACTCTTTGGTTCTTCTTTTCCATTATTAAAATAAAGTTCTGGTCTTCTAAATGGTATAATAGTTTTGTTCTTTTTCCCATAACCAAATTCGTTTGATGCAACTTCCTGAAGTACAAAGAAAACATGATTTAGTTTTTCCTTTTCTCACATAATTAGCAAGAGACTTAACTAGTTTAGGATTCAGACGCAATGGATTGGTTGGTTGAATCATTCAAATAAACAAGATAGTAGGGAAACCTTAATTGGATAGCAATGGACATAAGTTACAGCAATTCGAACTAGTGAGACTAATGTTACTACAAAAATTAGTTGCACCGGTCACTTTTTGGGCTGACTATTGGTGTTTAGCCATTTTTACATTCATATGTTATATAGTAAATTATATTAACCTGCATACTTAACTTTTAATATAATTACCTTCTATATACCTAATTACCATTTATGTACCATTTTAGAATTTTAATAGTATTAATTAGTCTCCTAATTTTACTCAACCGTATATTCCCACTACCCCAAGTTTCTCTCTCCAAATTTCCACGATTTCCTCTTCAATCACCTATCATTTCCTCTTCTAAAACTAGCGAAAATCTATAACTCCTCCACCATTGACAACCATTAAAAAGCTTTGAAGTTTTGAATTCGAATTTGGGTTTTCAAAAGACATTGTTTGTTTGGATTGGATGTTGTTGCAAAGAATTGAGAATTCTCTCTACGTCTCTCTCTATCTCTCAATCCCAAATTTCAATAATATAAGAGGAAAGGAAAATAGAGCAGCAATTCCACCATTGACAGCCATTAAAAAGCTTTGAAGCTTTGATTTCGAATTTGGATTTTCAAAAATCATTATTTGTTTGGATTGGATGTTGTTGCAAATAATTGGGAATATGGTTTGGAGTTTATATCTCAATTTTGAGGGGTTTTGGTGAAGATTAGACTTGGTTTTGGCTGAATTTCAGATTGAAATTCGAAGAAGAAGAAGAAGACGTGACATACATTATATTGCAAAAATTGTAGAAATATTTTAGAAAAAATGTATTCTGTTGTTTATTTATTTTTGAGCTTTGTGCTTTTGTATTAAAAGTTTTGATGGGAGCTTGTTATTCCACTTCATCTGTTTTGGAGCTAACTTGTACTGAGGAGAGATGTTTTTTAAGTTATATATATTGCTATACCTTTAAATTCAAGAAAGTATGGTTGTATTGTATTTAAAGAGGCGTGAATTTGTAGAATAGGTTGAATGTGAGGAATGCGTCAAATAAGACTCACAATGTCTTGTTTTCGGGGACACAGAATTGAGGAATTGAAATTAGGTTGTGCTTCATCTATTGATCAAGTTGCTATAGTCAAAAACCAGACACATGACCATTTATTTAGTTGCTTGAGGATTGTAAAGTAAAGTGAGGCACATGACCAATTTTTTAGTTGTTTGTGGATTTGTAAAGTTACGTGAGTTGAGTGCGGATGCACAAAATGTCTTCTTGACTTTGCAGAACTAAGCATGAGGTGCGGATGCATAATTTACTACCATAAAATTGTATTCTTTTATTCATTTAACTATGGCGTATATCAGTATGGATTTTCACAATATCTACAAAATTTCTACATTTATTCTATAATAAAACTACATATCATTTGAAAAATTAATATGAAAATACAGAATTTTAATGTTTCTACAAATTATCTACAAAATTTCTACAAACTGTTTATGATAGAATTTATCTTTATTTTCATGCATGTTCATCTGGAACACTAAAGTTACTTGATATGCCAACATCTCCCGTTATAGAGGAATACATGTGACGATCCAAAGGGGTCATCACCTGTTTTCTTATCCATTTTGTGCTTCCGAGGCCTTGAAAACCTCATTTAGAGTTGCCTCAATTTGCGTGCGCAGTCCGGGCACGTAGCCGAAAAACTTAAATATGAGATTTTGTGAAAAATGCTAAATTTTGATGTTAAAATAAATAAGTTTGACTTTGGTCAATATTTTGGGCAAACGGACCCGGACCCGTGATTTGACGGTCCCGGAGGGTCCGTAGGAAAATATGAGACGTGGGCATATGTCTGGAATCGAATTCCGAGGTCCCAAGCCCGAGAAATGAATTTTTAAGTAAAATTGTTTTCTGAAAATGTTTAAGGAAATTGGAAATGAGATCTGATTAGAAAGCGATGGTATTGGGCTCGTATTTTGGTTTCGGTGCCCGGTACAGGTCTTATATATGTTTTAAGTTCTTCCTGTAAAATTTGGTTGAAATTGGACGTCGTTTGACGTGTTTCGGACTTAAATTTCTAAATTGGAAACTTGATGAAGTTTGAGGATTTTTTTTTATTTTGAGGTTTGATTCATTGATTTTGAGGTTATTTAGGCGACTTGATCGCACAGATAAGTTCGTATGATGTTGTTGAGTTAGTGCTTGTGTTTAGTTAGGAGCCCCGAGGGCTCGGGAGTGTTTCGGAGGTGTTTCGGAATGGTTTTTGGCTTTAGAAGTGTTGCAGATTTTCTGATGTTGTGCCCAGGGATTTGTTCTTCGCGTTCGCGTGGTCTCACTCGTGAACGCGTAAGGCAAAGATCCCAGGTGCTCAGTTTCTTCTTCGCGAACGCGGAGGTTGAGACGCGAACGCGAAGCTCAGAGGGGAAACCCTTCGCGAACGCGTAAGGTTCAGGGGAGGGCCACCAGTTTGTTCTACGCGAACGCGGCCACTAGCTCGCGAACGCGAGGGCTCGAGGTGCTAAGGCATCGCGAACGCGAAGGTCTTCAGACGCGTTGAGCTTATCGCGAACGCGAAGAAGGATTCTGCCCAGTTATTTTAAAGTCCCAAAACATAACCCATTACGGGATTTCACCAAAATTTCACAAACTCTTTCTTCTCCAAAGTTCTAGGGAGACTTTTGAAGCATCCTTTCACCATAAACTCTTGGGTTAGTAATCTTTAACTTATTTCCTTCCATTTTCATCAACATCTATTGAATTTCTAGGCCTAAAACACTTAATTAAGGGTAGAAATTAGGGAATTGGGTAGAATTAAGGCTTTTTAATTAATTATGATTTAGACCTCGTTTTGGGGTCGAATTTTGGAAATAATTATCGGATTTTGGTTAGAACCTAGTATTTTGACCAAGCGGGCCCAGGGTCGTTTTTTGGGTTTTTGGGAAGAATACTTGGGAGGCTATAATTAGGCATTGGATTCGAATTGTTTAGCATTTATTGATGTTATGAAGTCATTTATGTATAGATACCATCGATTTGGAGCCGAATTCGAGAGGAAAAGCAGTAATTGAGGATTGAATTAGCCGTGGAAGTTTGAGGTAAGTGTTTGGTCTAACCTTAGCTTGAGGGATTAGGAGTTGAGTCATATTTGCTATGTGATAATTGTTGAGTACAACGTATAGGCATGGTGACGAGTATCTATACGTTGGTGTCTAGCATGACCGTGAGTCTTTACATTGTGAATATCCTGATTTTGTTGTGTTTTTCATGCCTTAGTGACGATTTCTATATGTTGTGAAAAGCTTGTGAAAGAAATTGTGACCTTTGAACTTCGAGGAGCATTGGCTCGAGTTATATAACCAAGTGTGAAAGTATATGAAATAATTGAACCCTTTGGAGCGTTGGCTTAAGTGGTAAAGCGAGTTAAGAAGTAAAAGTGAAAGAAAGAGAAAAAGTTCTTAAATTGCTCCCTTGCAGGGATGTTTGTTGCTTTGTTGATTATCTCCCTTGCCGGGATGCTGGGATTATTGATATTGTTCCCTTGACGGGATTTAACTATTTAATTGTGTTCCCTTTCCGGGATTTCTATTATTATTTGTTTACTCCCTTTCCCCTTTGTTTGTGATTGTTGTTTGGTGAGGAAGAGCGTTAAAAGTACGAAGGGTGATGCCGTGCATTACTTGCTATGGTGAGGAAAGAGTGTAAAGCACAAAGGGTGATGTCGTGCCGTACGATGTACCATTCCGTACCGATTATCATTGACTATATGGTGAGGAAAGAGAGTAAAAGCACGAAGGGTAATGTCATGCATTGTTTGCTATTGTGAGGAAAGAGTGTAAAGCACAAAGGGTGATGCCGTGCACATTGTTATTATATGACTGATTCGGTGAGGACGAGAGTAAAAGCATGAAGGGTGATGCCGTGCAATATGTTGATTTCTGATTCTTGATGATATTCTAGTTATGTTGTTACTTTCCTTACTTGATGCTTTCTATTCGGAACTGTTATTTCCCCCACAGCATGTTTCCACTTCCCACATTTACTGGTTATTTATGTATTTTCCTCTCCGTTGTATATAAATAAATTGCACATGTTTATTTGGTAGTCTGGTCCTAGCCTAGTCACTACTTCGCCGAGGTTAGGCTAGACACTTACCAGCACATAGGGTCGGTTGTGTTGATACTACACTCTGCACTGTGTGTAGATCCCAGAGCAGCTTACGAACAGTAGTTGGATGGCTTCCTTCAGTCCACCCGGAGACCCAAGGTAGACCTGCAGGCGTTCGCGGGCCCTGGCATATCCCTTTATCTCTATTCCATGTTTTATTTTCTTTCGTTCAGAAATAGTTTATTGTATCTCTTCAGGCGTTGTTTGTAGTGACTCTTAGACAGTCTGTGACACTGTAACACCAGGTTTTGGGTATTTAGGTTTTGAAAGTTGTGATAGACGTAGTATTGAGTTATAAAAATTGTTGACTTTTGCTTATTTATTTAATTCCACTGTTTTCATGTTATCGCTGGAAATTGGAAAAATAAATAAATAAAAATAGTTAATGGAAAGGTAGTTAAGGGTTGGCTTGCCTAGCTCTCATTAGTAGGCGCCATCACGACTCCCGGATGTGGGAAATTCGGGTCGTGACAAGTTGGTATCAGAGCTCTAGGTTACATAGGTCTCACAGTTCAAAGACAAGCTTAGTAGAGTCTGAGGGATCAGTATAGAGACGTCTGTATTTATCCCCAGAGGCTACAAAGTTAGGAAAAATTTCACATTTGTTCTTTCTTATCTTGCGGATTTGTTTCTCAATGCTAATTGGATTTCTACTTTATCCTTTCGCAGATGGCCAGAACACGCGCTTCCTCATCTACCGCTCATCAGCCCGAGCCCCCAGCAATAGCTTCCATTAGGGGCAGAGGGCGAGGCCGAGGCCATGCGAGAGACCGAGGTAGGGGCAGAGCTCAGCCCCGAGCAGCAGCACTAGTGGCAGAGCCTCAGGTTGATTTTGAGGAGGAGGTTCCGGCCCCAGCAGTTCCGGTGGGCCCAGATCAGGTCCTAGAGGGGTTCATTGCCACCCCAGTTCTTCAAGATGCTCTAGTCCGATTGGTGGGCCTCATGGAGAGTGTCACCGAGCAGGTTTGCTTCTTGTAGCACCAGCCACTTCTCAGGCTGGAGGAGGGGCTCAGACTCCTACTACTCGCACTCCGGAGCAGGTGGCTCGCCAGATTCAGATTTTAGCGGTTCAGCCAGCTGGAGCAGTTCAGCCGAGTGTAGTAGCTCAAACCGGCGATGGAGCGGCTATGTCTGCTGATGCTTTGTGGAGGCTGGATAGGTTCACCAAGCTATTCACTTCAACATTCAGCGGTGCATCTACCGAGGATCCCCAGGATTATCTGGATAGTTGTCACGAGGTTCTTCGGAACATGGGGATCGTTGAGACCAATAGAGTTGATTTTGCTACCTTTCGTCTGTCGGGATCTGCCAAGACTTGGTGGAGGGATTAATGCCTAGCCAGGCCAGCTGGGTCGCCATCTTTGACATGGGAGCAGTTTACAGTGTTGTTTCTGGAGAAGTTTCTCCCCGTTATTCAGAGAGAGGCCTATCAGAGGCAGTTTGAGCGCCTCCAGCAGGGTCCCATGACGGTCACCCAGTATGAGACCAGGTTCATCGATCTAGCTTGCCATGCTCTTGTCATACTTCCCACCGAGAGAGAGAGAGGGTGAGGAGGTTTATTGATGGTCTTATTCAGCCGATTCGTCTTCAGATGGCCAAGGAGGCTGGGAGTGAGATCACTTTTCAGGAGGTGGCCAATATGGCTCGCAGAGTTGAGATGGTTCTATCATAGGAAGGTGGTCGTGGGTCGGATTAAAGCCCCCGTCATTCAGGCAAATTCAGTGGTATCTCGTCTGGAGGTAGAGATTCATATTGTAGAGGCCATCCTCCTAGGCCCTTTCAGTCACCTCTCCAGGTCTCACATGGTACTTCAGGTGGTCGTGGTTCTCAAACGCATTATTCTGATCAGCAGCCTTATAGTGCACCACCAGCTCCCATCAGTGCACCGCCGCTTCAGAGTTTCTGAGGTGGTCATTCAGGTTGACAGGGCCAGCAGTCTCAGCAACCGAGGGCTTGTTACACTTGTTGTGATCCGAGTCACATTGCCAGGTTTTGCCCTCGAGCACCGGGTAGCTCTTAGTATCAGCGTTCTCGTGTTATAGTAAAGGCACTAGGTGTTCCACAGCCCGCCCAGCCAGTTAAAGGTGGGGGTAAAGGTGCTAGAGGTGGAGGTAGAGGTCCTAGAGGTGGAGCTCAGGCCGCCAGAGGTGGAGGCCAGCCAGCAACAAGCCATCCCAGAGAGGTAGTTCAAGGTGGTGGGGCCTAGCCCCGATGTTACGCCCTTCTAGCTAGGCCTGAGGATAAGGCTTCAGATGTAGTCATTACAGGTACCATTCTGGTTTGTGATAGAGATGCTTTAGTACTATTTGATCCAGAGTCTACGTATTCGTATATGTCATCTTATTTTGCACCGTACCTGGTCATGCCTAGTGATTCATTGAGTATTACTATTTATATGTATACACCGGTGGGTGATTCTATTATGGTCAATCGAGTCTGATTGGGGGTCTTGAGACTCACGTGGATTTGTTGCTTCTAGACATAGTCAATTTTGATGTTATATTAGGGATGGACTGGTTATCACCTTACCACGCTATCTTGGATTGTCATGCCAAGACTGTGACCTTAGCCTTACCGGATTTTCCCCGTTTAGAGTGGAGAGGGACTCCTGGTCATTCAACCTGCAGTGTTATTTCGTATGTGAAGGCTCGTCGTATGGTTGAGAAGGGGTGTTTGGCCTATTTGGCATATGTTCGTGATTCTAGTGCTGAGGTCCCTTCTATTGATTTTGTGCCCTCGTTCGTGAGTTTCTTGATGTTTTCCCTTCAGACCTGCCGGGTATGCCACCCGACAAGGATATTGACTTTTGCATTGATTTGGCCCCGGGCACCCAGCCCATTTCTATCCTGCCATACCGTATAGCCCCACTGAGTTGAAAGAGTTGAAGGAGTAGTTGTAGGACTTGCTTGAGAAGGGTTTCATTAGGCCCAGTGTTTCGCCTTGGGGTGTGCCGGTGTTGTTCGTTAAGAAAAAGGATGGTTTGATGAGAATGTGCATTGATTACCGGCAGTTGAACAAGGTTACAATCAAGAATAAGTATCCACTGCCGAGGATTGATGATTTGTTTGATCAGCTTTAGGGTGCCAAGGTATTTTCAAAGATTGACTTGAGATCTGGCTGACATCAGTTGAGGATTAGGGCATCCGATGTCCCTAAGACAGCATTCCGCACTCGGTACGGGCATTATGAGTTCTTGGTTATGTCATTCAGGTTGACAAATGCCCCAACAGTTTTTATGGATTTGATGAACCGAGTGTTTAGGCCTTATTTGGACTCGTTCATGATAGTCTTCATTGATGATATTATGATATATTCCTACAGCCAGGAAGAGCACGAGCATCATCTCAGAGTGGTTCTTAAGACTTTGAAGGATAGTCAGCTATATGCGAAGTTCTCGAAGTGTGAGTTCTGGTTGAGTTCAATTGCATTCCTGGGTCATGTCGTATCAGTAAAGGGTATTCAGGTTGACCCAAAGAAGATTGAGGCAGTCAAGAACTGGCCTAGACCGGCATCAGCTATAGAGATTCGGAGTTTCTTAGGATTGCCAGGCTACTATCATCGGTTCTTGGAGGGGTTCTCATCTATCGCAGCACCGATGACCAGGTTGACCCAGAAGGGTGCCCAGTTTGGATGGTCGGACGAGTGTGAGGCGAGCTTTTAGAGGCTCAAGACAGCTCTGACTACGGCACCGGTGGTAGTTTTGCCCACAGGTTCAGGGCCTTATACTGTTTATTGTGATGCATCTCGTATTGGGCTTGGTGCAGTGTAGATGCAGGATGGCAAGGTCATTGCCTATGCTTCACGGCAGTTAAAGATTCATGAGAAGAACTATCTGGTACATGATTTAGAGTTGGCAGCCATTGTTCACGCATTAAAGATTTGGAGGCATTATCTGTATGGCGCGGCATGTGAGGTGTTCACTGATCACAATAGTCTTCAGTATTTGTTCAAGCAAAAGGAGTTGAATTTGAGGCAGAGGAGGTGGTTGGAGTTATTGAAGGATTATGATATCACTATCTTATATCACCCGGGAAAGGCCAATGTGGTGGCCGATGCTTTGAGTAGGAAGTCAGCCAGTATGGGCAGTCTAGCTTATATTCTAGTCGGTGAGAGGCCGCTTGCTCTGGGTGTTCAGGATTTGACCAATCGATTTGTGAGGTTGGATATTTCTGAGCCTAGTCGAGTATTAGCTTGCACAGTTGCTCGTTCTTCATTATTGGAGCGTATCCATGATCAGCAGTTTGATGATCCCCATTTGTGTGTCCTTAGAGACACGGTGCAGCGTGGAGGTGCCAAGCATGTTACCTTAGATGCTAATGGAGTTTTGAAATTGCAGGGTCGAGTTTGTGTGCCTAATGTGGATGGGCTTCCGGAGTTGATTTTAGAGGAGGCCCAGAGTTTCCGGTACTCTATCCATCCGGGCGCCGCAAAGATATATCAGGATTTGCGGCAGCATTATTGGTGGTGTAGAATGAAGAAGGATATTGTTGCACATGTGGCCCAGTGTTTGAATTGTCAGTAGATTAAGTATAAGCATCAAAGGCCTGGTGGATTGTTTTGGAGGATTGAGCTTCTCGAGTGGAAGTGGGAGCGGATCACTATGGACTTTGTTACTAGACTTCCGCTGACTCGGAAGGAGTTCGACACAGTTTGGGTCATTGTTGATAGGCTGACCAAGTCAGTGCATTCCATTCTTGTGGCAGTCTCCTATTCATCCGAGAGGTTAGCTGAGATCTATATCCGGGAGATTGTTCTCCTTCATGGTGTGCCGGTATCTATCATTTCAGACCGAGGTACGCAATTTACTTCGCGTTTCTAGAGAGCAGTTCAACGAGAGTTGGGCACCCAGGTTGAGTTGAGTACAACATTTCATCCTCAGACGGACGGGCAGTCCGAGCGGACTATTCAGATATTGGAGGATATGCTCCGAGCTTGTGTTATTGACTTTGGAGGTTCGTGGGATCAGTTCTTGCCTTTAGCAGAGTTTGCCTACAACAACAGCTACCAGTCGAATATCCAGATGGCTCCTTATGAGGCTTTATATAGTAGGTGGTGTCGATCTCTGGTTAGATGGTTTGAGCCGGGAGATGCTCCATTGTTGGGTACGGATCTAGTTCAGGAGGCCTTGGACAAGGTCAGGATCATTCAGGATAGGCTTCGTACAGCTCAGTCCAGGCAAAAGAGCTATGCAGATCGTAAGGTTCGAGATGTGGCTTTTATGGTTGGTGAGCGGGTATTGCTTAGAGTGTCGCCTATGAAGGGCGTGATGAGATTTGGGAAGAAGGGCAAGCTTAGCCCTAGGTTCATTGGTCCATTTTAGATTCTTGATCGAGTGGGAGAGGTGACTTATAGACTTGCATTGCCGCCGAGCTTATCAGTCGTGCATCCAGTGTTCCATGTGTCCATGCTTCGAAAGTATCACGGTGATCTATCCCACGTGTTAGATTTCTGTACTGTCAAGTTGGACAAGGACTTGTCCTATGAGGAAGAGCCGGTAGTTATTCTAGACCGGCAGGTTCGTCAGTTGAGATCCAAGAGTTTCCCTTATGTTTGTTTTTAGTGGAGAGGTAAGCCTCCTGAGGCATCAACCTGGGAGTCCGAGTCCGATATGCGGAGCCGTTATCCTCATCTATTCCCCAACTCAGGTACTTCCTTCTTCTGTCCGTTCGAGGGCGAACAGTTGTTTTAGAGGTGGAGAATGTGACGACCCAAAGGGGTCATCACCGTTTTCTTATCCATTCAGTGCTTCAGAGGCTTTGAAAACCACATTTAGAGTTGCCTCGATTTGCGTGCGTAGTCCGGGCGCGTAGCCGAAAAACGTAAATGTGAAATTTTGTGAAAAATGCTAAGTAGTGATGTTAAAATAAATAAGTATGACTTTGGTCAACATTGTGGGCAAACGGACCCGGACCCGTAATTTGACGGTCTCGGAGGGTCCGTAGGAAAATATGGGACGTGGGCATATGTCCGAAATCGAATTCCGAGGTCCCAAGCCCGAGAAATGAATTTTTAAGTAAAATTGTTTTCTGAAAATGTTTAAGGAAATTAGAAATGAAATCTGATTAGAAAGCGATGGTATCGGGCCCGTATTTTGGTTCCAGCGCCCAGTACAGGTCTTATATATGTTTTAAGTTCTTCTTGTAAAATTTGGTTGAAATCGGACGTCGTTTGACGTGTTTCGGACTTAAATTTCTAAATTGGAAACTTGATGAAGTTTGAGGAATTTTTTTTTGATTTTGAGCTTTGATTCATTGATTTTGAGATTATTTAGGTGATTTGTTCACATGGATAAGTTCGTATGATGTTGTTGAGTTAGTGCCTGGTTTTGGTTAGGATCCCCGAGGGCTCGGGAGTGTTACGGAGGTGTTTCGGAATGGTTTTTGGCTTTAGAAGTGTTGCAGATTTTCTGTTGTTGTGCCCAGGGATTTGTTCTTCGCGTTCGTGTGGTCTCACTCGCGAACGCGTATGACAAAGATCCCAGGTGCCCAGTTTCTTCTTCGCCAACGCGGAGGTTGAGACGCGAACGTGAAGCTCAGGGGGGACACCCTTCGCGAACGCGTCCTTCCACTCACGAACGCGTAGGGTTCAGGGGAGGGGCCACCAGTTTGTTCTACGCGAAAGCGAGCCTAGTGTCGCGAACGCGAAGGTCTTCAGACCTGACTCATCGCGAACGCGTTGAGCTTATCGCAAACGTGAAGAATGATTCTGCCCAGTTATTATAAAGTCCCAAAACATAACCCATTACGAGATTTCACCAAAATTTCACAAACTCTTTCTTCTCCAAAGTTCTAGGGAGACTTTTGAAGCATCCTTTCACCATAAACTCTTGGATTAGTAATCTTTAACTTATTTCCTTCCATTTTCATCAACATCTATTGAATTTCTAGGCCTAAAACACGTAATTAAGGGTAGAAATTAGGGAATTGGGTAGATTTAGGGCTTTTTAATTAATTGTGACTTAGACCTCGTTTTGGGGTCGAATTCTGGAAATAATTATCGGATTTTGGTTCGAACCTAGTATTTTGACCAAGCGGGCCCGGGGCCGATTTTTGAATTTTTGGGAAGAATACTTGGGAGGCTATAATTTGGCATTGGATTCAAATTGTTTAGCATTTATTGATGTTATGAAGTCATTTGTGTATAGATACCATCGATTTGGAGTCGAATTCGAGAGGAAAAGAGGTAATTGAGGATTGAATTAGCCGTGGAAGTTTGAGGTAAGTGTTTGGTCTAACCTTAGCTTGAAGGATTAGGAGTTGAGTCCTATTTTCTATGTGATAATTGTTGAGTACGACGTATAAGCATGGTGACGAGTATCTATACATTGGTGTATAGCATGACCGTGAGTCTTTACATTGTGAATATCCTGATTTTGATGTGTTTTTCATGCCTTAGTGATGATTTCCATATGTTGTGAAAAGCTTGTGAAAGAAATTGTGACCTTTGAACTTCGAGGAGCATTCACTCGAGTTATATTACCAAGTGTGAAAGTATATGAAATGATTGAACCCTTTGGAGCATTGGCTCAAGTGGTAAAGCGAGTTAAGAAGTTAAAGTGAAAGAAAGAGAAAAAGTTCTTAAATTGCTCCCTTGCCGGGATGTTTGTTGCTTTGTTGATTATCTCCCTTGCCGGGATGCTGAGATTATTGATATTGTTCCCTTCATCAAAGTTTTGGTGACCATGGCTAGCCTGGTGTGGATCCTTGCTTTCTTTATTAGAAACACTATCATCCCCAAGAAACAGAACATGAAGACAAAGACCCTTCAGTGAATATGACCCAACGATGTAAGGGCGAACTCATCCGGATAAGTACGGTAGGATTTGCTGTGATCGTACCTCTCGTACAAATAATTAAAGGGAATGTAGGACTCCTTCAAACATGTCAAGTCTGGATTCTTCTTTAGGCCCATCATTTTTAGAAAACCTCTACCCTTGTGATTTTCCGGCATTAACAAACCCGGGGTCTCCCATCTTATAACAACCATTCCTTCTATTTCCTCTAGTAGGGGTGTCATCTCAATCTCTCCGAAGCAAAACACAAATCTATCATAATTCTAGAACAGAGTAGCAGTTTCTATGATTTTGTTGTTGGGTTGGACCTCCAGGAGGGAAGGTAGATTTCCTAGGTATTTCCGGACAAGAGTCTGATCACTGGAATGAAGATCCCCCCACCAGCTTAGCAATCTTGGGTGGATGTTTGTGACCATGCCAAATCTGGACACTTCGTGCCTCATGTTTCTGCAAGACAAAAGGTTTAGGCCCTTACCCCCACCAGACTCAACTATTAAATACCAATAATTGGCATAAAAGCGTTTAGTTCTCCAAATGAATGCACAAAACGTGATAGTGTCCGTTTGGGTTTTTGGGAAACCCAGTAGACTTTGGATAAGGCTATCTTAAAGAGTCATTATGCGGACAACATAACTGACTCGGCTATATTTGACCATGATGCATGCCCAATTAAACAGAGTAAAGTTTCTATAGGGGGTTTTAGACTGATACCCTTGAGCGGACAACTCAAGAGGGAAAGGCACGGAACGTCGACTACATCGTTGATCGACTGGTTTTACCGCAAATACGCCTTTGCCGAATTTAAAGGGTGATAATATCGGAAGAGCGCAACCACTCATTATAAGCGTTGCTATGGTATTTGTTTGGCACGAGTGGAATATGATGTTGAAAGCATGCTTATGCAATAATTAAAACAAGTTGTCACGTATTTGCACGTTCATAAAGTGATAATTACAATAATTTAAAACAGTAATAAATGAGTGCAGTAAAGGAAAGTAGTGAAAGAAACAAGGGAAAGAAACAAGAGACAAGTTAGTTTTTGCAGTAGAAGAGGGAATTAAATGCTTAAAGGTATTAAACAAATAAAGCGCAGAAGAAAGGTAAAGTCACAGTAATAGCTTGAAATGGTAAAAGCCTAAAAGTATATCCCCAGCAGAGTCGACATGCTGTCGCGCCCCCTTTTTCTCGCGAAATCGGTTTTATGATATTTGAGAGGACAACTCGTTCCCTTTTTGAGAATTGGGTTTGAATTGAAAAGTCGTCACCTAATGATTAAAGTACATTAGGACACTAGGAAGGAATTGATCTAGAAAACCAGAGTTTGGGTAAGGGCTAGAAATTATCTCGAGGGGAAGGTGTTAGGTACCCCTCAGGATCCACTAGTGTGGTTTCCGGCCATGCTACAATTGTGACTTTAAGTACAAGTAACAAGTAAGTAAATAAAAGTTTCAAATATGAGGGATTGTCACATTATGGCTGCAAATAAATTAAAGTTTGAAGAAACAAAGAAAGCTGAAATTTTGAGGAAATAATTTGAAAATTCTGAAAAGTAATAAAATACACAAGTAAAGGGAAGAGAGTCCTAGGTTTACAAATAATATGGATCACATCAATGCAATACCCGATAATCACTCCTCAGAAGAGGGGTTACACGTGGTATTAGCGCACCGGTCATCATATCCATATCTACCCTTTCCTACCCCATTAAGGTATTAAAATGCGGAATAGTTTTGTTACTTATTGAATGCTCTTACCCGTCCCAATCCTATCAGTCCCGGAGGCATTTGGATTACTAGTCCTAAAGGGAAGGGAGATTGTGCTTTTATGGTTTAAAGGACAAAATCTAGGGTGACAAACAAAACACATAGAGCAGATATGGGAAAACACATAACATTTAAAGGCTCAAACAGGCCTCCTCAACTTAAAGACAGATTGTTTAGCATGTCTTGCATGTACTGGTTATGATCTGAATTAAACTAAAAAAACGTTAAAGCAGGCTGATTTATCACATATTTTCAGATAAGAAGTCCGAATTAGGCCTGCCCGCTGGTTGTAATTATTAAAGACTGGTGCAGTTAAAACCTTTACCCTAAAGCTTGCCTAGGTGAAACCTATAGGCATGATATCTATGCATAACAGAAATATACTGATTTTCAAGAAAAGGACATATTAATTGCAGGAACATGAATTCTGCAAATATTAAGCAACATTACTACTATTTTTTTAGACTTATAAGCGAGATAGACGATTCAGATTCGATTGATTACTCATATAGGCATGCTTTCTAAGCGTTACTGATTTAAAAAATGTTTATAGTCGAAATAAAAATGCAGGAGTCCTATAGGCATGGTATCTAAAATGTTGTTTATTATTAAAAACTGTGAACACGTTTGCCTAGTGATACATGCATATGCAGAATTCAAGAAGTCCTATAGACAGCGTTATGAAATGTAGAACCTATAGACATGTTTTCTAGATAATACAAAAATGCAGAAATTTATAGACATGGTTTCTATATGAAAATGCAGGACCTGTAAACATGATTTCTATATGAAAATGCAGAACCTATAAACATGATTTCTATAAGAAAATGCAGAACCTATGAACAAGATTTCTATATGAAAATGCAGAACCTATAAACATGATTTCTATATGAAAACGCAAAATTGAAAGCAGGACATGATTACAAAAGTATAATAAATACCTATGAACATGATATCTACCCCTTTTGCATGCATGATTTACCCTCCCCTTCTAAAACCCCATAAGTTATTACAAATTATTACATCCCAGAATGAATAAGAAAAGCAAATTACATCAGAAATTAAAGTACAACCAAGGGGAGCCTAATTCAGACTCCAGGTCTGAAATATGAAATGAACCAACTCCAAAGATCAAATATCCAAAGCCTTTCTCTTACTTGGGATGTGTCAGAGCTCCCTAAGAGTCTCAAATGGACTCCGGGCAGTGCTCACACCCACGTATATTGCAGAATATGAGTCACAATACAGTGTGGAAGGGCCAGCCCTCAAATGTCCAAGTTCAGAGGGAACTCAAGGTCCCAAAGCAAGGCTCATACGAGGGGGGAAGAACTTAGAATCTAAGAGAGAGTGTAAGTGCATATAGGGGATTTCGGGTAAGCCAAGACAAGATAGTGGTCATACCTAGCAATTGGAGTGTCGGCACACCCCAACCAGCCTGTTAGCCACATTGTTTGGGAGTTAGGATCCCCTAAGGGATCAAGTCTAGACATGAGCAACAACTTGGATGTTGCCATATTCTGAACTTCAACTCAAACACATAGAAGGGGACAGGGGTACAAGGATTCACAGTAGAAACATATGCTAATTTACATTAAACATAGGCAGTAAAGCAGACAGGGGTGTGGAAGCTGTAAAATAAACACATTGGGATGAGGTTGAGAATCAAACTAGAACATACCAGTTTCAGGGAAACAAAAAAAGAAAGCAGTAGTCTTGTGAAGCCAAAGTGCAAGCAAATAGTCAGAATGCTATGATTAGAAAACTATGATACTTGAGTAGTATAAAAGTGTTAAATTGAGAGTGCATTAAGGTGCAGAAGGGTCGTGCCATTTTTATAGTGTAGAAAGCAAGCAGAAATAGGTAAGAAAATAGTTTGAAAATCAATTACACAAGGTTTCCCTCTAATTAAGGAATTCTGATTTCAAACGGGCAAAACTAATTAAGGAAATGGATTCATCAAACCTTTTTCAAACCAGCATAAAAGGGGTAAATACATAAAGGTTTATTTAAGGATAGGGTCTTGACAACACACGGTTTGTGCAAATAAGGAAAGAAAATCAGTTAACAGCCAGTAAATCACAAGGTTCGAGATTTGGTATGAATGAACCAAGTCAGAAGGATGGGAAAGATTTTAACTTAAGGAAAATCAGCAAAAAATCAATTAGACCTATTAAAAAGGAATTCTAAATCAATCATAAGTTTGAAAACCTTTTTGAAGAAAGATTCATCACATATAAAAGCATACAGACACGTTAAACCTGAAAGAAACTTGTTGTGCCTTTGTAAAATCAGTAGAAAGAAAAGGTTCAACATTGTATGAAAACAAAGATATCCAAACTTATTCAGAGGTTTAAAACCAGTCTAAAAGAGCTAAGGGGTCTTTGAAATAAAGCCCTAGTTCGAACAAACCAGAAAACATAAAGGAGAGGGCAAGCAAGTTAAGTCGAGACATGTGTAGAGGTTTCAGAAGAGAATTGAAGCTTCTAACATGCTTCTTTCAGAACTCATGAGAGAACATGATAGCAAAGTAACATGCAAACAGTAGCAGGATTCAGAGGATAGAATGGAAAATACTGATAAGAATAGCAGAGGAAACATGCTTAAGAGGCTCTTTTAGAAGAACTCAAACAAAGTTCAGTAGAAGAAAAGTAGTAAGCACACTTAAGAACGCGGTAGAAAATACAGTAGAGAGATTCACAGATCATAATAAAAATACTGGTAGGAATAGTAGAAGAAACATGCTTAAGGAGTTTTCTAAAAGGAACTTAAACAGGGCTCAGTAGAAGGCAAAAAAAGAACTTTAGGAACTTAGTAGGAAAATACAGTAGAAAAACACAAAAACATCAGAAAATTATAGCAGAAAAGCACATATAGAAGAACACAGTAAGATAGTCATACAGGAGCATGGTAAAAGGAAGAATACAAGAACACAATAGGAGCAAGTACACGTAAAGGAAAAGGAAAGTCAAAAATCACTTAAACATTTTAGAAAACCCTAGATTAGAAAAGAAAGACCTTAAAAAATAATTTCTGAAAGAAGAAATTGGGGAAATGGTTTGAAAACTCAAGTAGAGCATAGATATATAACAGATCTAAGAAAAATCGGAGAAAACCTCGAAGTGTTAGGGTTTCAGAAGAACCCTAGAATGAGAAAGGCTTTGAATAGGTCTCCAATCTGAGTCGGAGAAGTCAGAACAGGCTCATAAGACCAGGATACGTCGGAGCAAAGCCGGAGATGGCCGTGAAACCTCGAGCCGGCAAAGCTGAGTGAGAACCTTCGAGGTCAGACCCCGAATCTTCAAGTACCAAGTGTACAAGAGCAAAGGGAGGTGAGTTTAAGACTCTCATAGCCTGAGAAGCCATGGATTCCGGTGAGTTTAAGGTGGAAGACGGTGAGAGGGGGCTAGGGTTAGGGAAGGTTCAAGAGTGTTTGAGAGAGTTTGAGAGTTCAAAGGCGGCGGTTGGTGAGAAATGAAGTAGGGTTGAGGGTTTCTGTGAATTAAAAAGAAAAGGGGAAATCGTGGTCGTTGATCAAAATGATCAACGGCCAGGATCAAAAGGGAAGGCTGGGTGGGTTAAATTAGTTGCGTCAGGGCGGGTTAAATTGAAATTGGGTCGGTCAATTGGGGATTTGAAATTGGGTTAATTGGGGGGGGGGTGATTTGGGCTATAATTGAAATTAAATAGGGCTAATGTTTAAATAGCCGCTTTTCCCCTTTTTATTTTATAAAAATAAGTAAAATGATTTCTAAAACAAATTAAAGGTACTAAATTAATTAATAAATAAATATTAAATTAAAAATATTGGAATCAATTTTTGTAATTATAAACGTAATTAAATCTTAAAGTAGGCTAAAATTGCAATTATATGCAATTTAGTTTTAAAATGCTAAATAAATTTATAAAAATGTGAAAAAATTATATTAGCTATATTTTGGTATAAATGTGATAATAAAATAAATTATTCACCAAAATGATAATTTTGGGAATAATTATTAGTTTTTGTACTGCTAAAATGGGCAATAAATTGATTTAAAAATCTTTTAAAAATTAGGAAAAAATACTAAAACACTTGGGCATACTTATATATGCTATTTTGAAAGTATTTTACATATATAAAATGTATAGGAAAAAATTGGGTATCAACAGCTGCCCCTCTTTACCCGAGAAGGATGAAAAAGTTGTCGGGTAAAGATGTGATGGCCAATTTAACCGAACAAAATGGTTTGAAGAGGTTGACCGTGCTCTGGTTCCTAAGCTTCCCACATATCCCTGGTCTTACAGGAGTCAGGCCATAGGTAGTTCAGGATTCGTCGGCGGAATATGCCGATGGAGATTTTCAAAAAACGGACGAGATGTTCGGGTTGGGATGGATGGTTGAGCTGTAGGAACTGGAGCGGGGTTGCTCCTGCTGAGACGGTCGTTGCTCGCCGGTTTACCTGCAAATAAGCAATGTAAATGTATATTGTGCGTAAATTTAAACATGATGCAAGTTCCCGTTGGACCATGAATGCTGTCTTTGGACGGTTAGGATGACGTCCTTGGACCATGATGTCCTGGGCCATGAAGCGTATAATAAAGGATTCGCAGGCCATGAAATGATGCTCTCGGGCTATGAGGATGATGTCTCCGAACCATGATGCCTTTGAATAATGATATGCAAAAGGTTAAAAGGGATCCTCGGTCCATGGCATGGTGTTCTCGGGCTATGCAAATGGTGCCTCTAAACGATGATGCCCTGGGATAATTTGGCGATCTTTCTACACATGAGATGCAGTAGGGTGGCGATCTTTCAGCCATGCAAATGTAAATGAGGTGGCGATCTTTCAGCCATGCAAGAAGTAAATGAAGGTGCCGATCTTTTAGCCATGCAAGAAGTAAATGAGGGTGGAGATCTTTCAACCATGCAAGAAGTAAATGAAGGTGGCGATCTATCAGCCATGCAAGAAGTAAATGAAGGCGGCGATTTTTCAGCCATACAAGGAGTAAATGAAGGTGGCGATCTTTCAGCCATGCGAGATGGAGGTAAAGCTTAACCTTGGGAGGCAGAATGGTAGCCGTATGCAATGCAGAAAATGCAGATGGAGACAGAGCTTAGTCTTAGAAGGCAGAATGGTAGCCTTATGCAATGCAGAGAATGCAGATGGAGGCAGAGCTTAGTCTCGGAAGGCAGAATGGTAGCCTTATGCAATGCAAAGAATGCAAATGGAGGTAGAGCTTAACCTCGGAAGGCAGAATGGTAGCCGTATGCAATGTAGAGAATGCAGATTGAGGCAGAGCTTAACCTCGGAAAGCAGAATGGTAGCCTTATGCAATACAGAGAATGCAGATGGAGACAGAGCTTAGTCTTAGAAGGTAGAATGGTAGCCTTATGTAATGCAGAGAATGCATATGGAGGTAGAGCTTAACCTCGGAAGGCAGAATGGTAGCCTTATGCAATGCAAAGAATGCAGATGGAGGTAGAGGTTAACCTCGGAAGGTAGAATGGTAGCCTTATGCAATGCAGAGAATGCAGATGGAGGTAGAGCTTAACCTCGGAAGGCAGAATGGTAGCCTTATACAGGAAGTAAAAAAGGCAAATAATAATAGAATTTTCTTAGCTGATAGCGGATTGCGATATTGCGACTGCTGGGGATACTGTGTCTGCTGGGGACACTGCGTGCAGAAAGTAGCTATGAGCAAGTGCAACGGTTCTGAGAGTAGTATTTCCGAGTAATGTGAGTCTTGTGAGTGTATAGTATATTTGATGATTTTGTAACTCAAGTGCCTGCATCCAAAGAAAATCGTGAGTTTTGTAAAGGGGGAGATTAGTTCGTATTCCCGTTGGATCTGCTTGACCCGCTCGGCTCTGTTCCGGTGATACTGTGCGTATTATTGGGGTAGCATTGCTAAACGAAGCAACTTTAGAAACAGACATGCATGATTTAGTAAAAATATAACATACATACATAATCGAGAATAGTTTTCCTTAGATGAACCTACGACTGCGACGTGGTTCAAGACATTGCAACTTTTCTTGCTCCGGAATTTTTAGGGCCCTCCTCAAAATTCTGCCCCAGTTTACTGGGCTATTGCTTCTGACGGCTGCTTGCGTCGAATGGCTGAAATCACTTCGGAATTTTGAGGGTCCTCCTCAAAATTCTGCCCCAGGTTCCAATTGCGGGGGAAATGAAAATTTTATTGAATTGTGTCCGAACCCATAGGGTTGCCTACGTATCCCCTCTTAAATGGGAATCAGGTCAGGCGTAGTTCAAATTACATCATAAAGGAAAGCATAAAGGTTACATAATATCGCTTCACTACATCTGAATTGATCGGCTTCGGCCAAACTTCTCCGTACATTTCTACAAGTATGAGAGCTCCTCATGTTAGAACCTGGTGGACCATATACGGATCCTGCCAGTTGGGAGAGAAAATCCCTTTGGCCTCGTCCTGATGCGGGAAAATCTTCTTTATCACCAGCTGCCCCGGTGCGAATTGTCTTGACTTGACTCTTTTGTTGAAGGCTCTGGCCATTCTGTTCTGATAAAGTTGACCGTGGCAAACTGCATTCATTCTCTTTCTGTCTATAAGATCTAGCTGTTCGTAACGACTTTTCACCCATTCTGCTTTGTTGAGTTCAGCTTCCTGTATGATCCTTAGGAAAGGAATTTCTACCTCAGCGGGAATAACAGCCTCTGTACCGTAAACCAGCATATAGGGGGTTGCCCCGGTTGATGTGCGGACTGTGGTGCGATAACTCAATAAAGCAAGTGATAACTTCTCGTGCCATTGCTTATGCTTCTCTATCATTTTCCTTAGTATATTCTTGATATTTATTGGCGGCCTCTACGGCTCTATTCATCTGAGGTCTGTAGGCTATAGAATTCTTGTGTTTGATCCTGAAGGTTTCACACATGGCTTTCATCAAGTCACTGTTGAGATTGGAACCATTATCCGTAATGATTGATTCAGGAATTCCGAACTGACAAACGATACGGTCACGGATGAAGTCTGCTATGACTTTCTTAGTCACTGCCTTGTATGATGTTGCTTCAACCCATTTGGTGAAATAAACAATTGCCACTAGGATGAACCTGTGCCCATTTGATGCGGCAGGTTCGATTGGTCCGATAACATCCATTCCCCAAGCGGCAAACGGCCATGGTGAGCTTGTTGCATTAAGCTCGTTTGGAGGCACCTTTATCATATCTACATGTATCTGACAGCAGTGGCACTTCCGGACATACTGGATGCAGTCCGTTTCCATAGTCATCCAAAAATAACCAGCTCGGAGTATCTTCTTGGCTAAGACAAAGCCATTCATATGTGGCCCGCAGGTCCCAACATGGATTTCTTCTAGTAATTTAGATGCTTCATTTGCGTTGACACACCTTAGTAATCCCAAATCAAGAGTCCTCCTATACAAAATTCCTCAGCTATGAAAGAAATTGTTGGATAACCTCCGAAGCATGCACTTCTGTATTGCGTTGCGAGCTCTGGGTATTCTCCTTTCGCCAAGTATTCCTTGATATCATGAAACCAAGGTCTTCCATCCACATTTTTTTCGACGTGAGCACATTAAGTTGGCTAATCGTAGATCTTTACTGGAATAGGGTCAATAAAATTCTTATCTGGATGCTGTATCATGGATGATAGGGTAGCCAATGCATCGGCAAACTCATTTTGGACTCTGGGAATATGCTGGAACTCTGTCTTTGTGAACCTCTTTCTTAACTCCTATACGTGATACAGATTAGGGAGTATCTTGGAGTTCTTGGTCGCCCATTCTTCTCGGACCTGATGTATAAGCAAGTCTGAATCCCCGATCACTAGCAACTATTGAATGTTCATGTCAATGGCCATCTTGAGTCCCATGATGCAGGCCTCGTACTCAGTCATGTTGTTGGTGCAAGGGAATCTAAGTTTGGCAGACACCGGATAATGCTGACCGATTTCTGACACTAGGACTGCTCCTATGCAAACTCCTTTGAAATTTGCTTCTCCATCGAAAAACATTCTCCAACCGTCATAGGATTCTGCAATGTCTTCTCCTATGAATGATATCTCTTCATCAGGAAAATACGTCTTTAAGGATTCGTATTCTCCGTCCACGGGATTCTCGGTAAGATGATCTGCCAAAGCCTGTCCCTTGATTGTTTTCTGAGTTACGTAGAGAATGTCGAATTCACTCAACAGGATTTGCCACTTGGCTAGCTTGCCAAGGCATGGACTTCTGAAAGATGTACTTCAACGGGTCCATTCTTGATATGAGACATGTGGTATAAGCACAGAAATAGTGCCTCAACTTCTGAGCTACCCAAGTCAGAGCACAACAGGTGCGTTCTAACAGAGAATACTGGGCCTCGTAAGGGGTGAACTTCTTGCTAAGATAGTAGATGGCCTGCTCCTTTCTCCCCATTTCATCATGTTGCCCAAAAACATAACCGAACGCTCTATCTAGCACTGTAAGGTAGAGTAATAGGGGTCTACCCGGCTTGGGCGGGACTAAACTGGCGGTGTGGACAGATACTCCTTCATTCTGTCGAAGTCCCTCTGACAGTCATCGGTCCATTTGGTAGCGACATCCTTCTTCAACATCTTAAAGATTGGCTCACAGATGACAGTAGATTGAGCTATGAACTGGCTGATGTAGTTGAGTCTCCCCAAGAAACTCATTACCTTGTTCTTTGGCGGTGGCAATTCTTGAATAGCTTTGACTTTTGATGGATACAGTTCTATTCCTCGGCGACTCTCAATGAACCCAAGTAGTTTTCCGGCAGGAACCCCAAATGTACATTTCGCGGGATTCAGTTTCAAGTTGTACCTTCTCAGTCTATTGAAGAACCTCCTCAAATATTCCATGTGATCAGTGGCTTTCTTGGATTTGATGATGACATCATCTACATACACTTCGATCTCTTTATGTATCATATCATGGAAAATGGTAGTCATGGCCCTCATGTAGGTGGCCCCAACATTCTTTAACCTGAACGGCATCATCTTGTAATAGTACATTCACCACGGCGTAATGAAAGTCGTTTTCTCAGCGTCTTCTTCATCCATCTAGATCTGATGATACCCGGCAAAACAATCCACGAATGAATGCAACTCGTGCTTGGCGCAATTGTCAATCAGGATGTGTATGTTTGGTAAGGGGAAGTCGTCTTTTGGACTGGCCTGGTTGAGATCCCGGTAGTTGACACAGACTCTGACCTTCCCGTCCTTCTTCGGCACTGGCACGATGTTGGCTAACTATTTCGGATATTCTATTACCCTAAGAACCTTAGCTTTGACTTGCTTAGTGACTTCTTCCTTGATTTTCAAACTCATGTCAGGCTTGAACTTTCTGAGCTTCTGCTTTACCCGTGGACATGTTGGATCAGTTGGCAGAATGTGAGCCACAATAGATGTACTCAAACTAGTCATGTCATCATACGACCAAGCGAATATGTCTTCATATTCCCTTAGAAATTCTGTGTATTCCTTCTTTTCTGATAGCGATAAGTGGACACTGATTCTCGTTTCTTTGACGTTCTCTACATCTCCTAGGTTAACAATCTCGGTCTCATCCAGGTTGTACTTAGGTCTGTTCTCAAAATTTTCAACCTCTTTAATAATCTCTTCTGGTATGTCATCTTCCTCTGAATCCATATCCGTTTGTTGCGTTGTCTCGTTGCATTTTACAGCCATTGGTTCATCAAGATAGGTAATGGTAATGCTGTATAAATTAAGTAATGAGAGAAAATAATAAGAGTAAGATTTGTAAGGAAACCGAAATGCTTTGATAAATTTCATAACTGTTTTGAACATTGGAAGATCTTATTGCGAAAATTCAAAAATGCGAAAGGAAAATCAACTAGTAAAAATAAAAGATAGTGCATGATGCTTTGTTCAGCCTTGCTACCATGAGGCTTTCCGGGCCCTGGTGGTTCTGATGGTCCAATTGTTGAGGCATGCTCCTCGGCTTACGACTTGTATAGAAGGGCCTTCCTCCCCCTCCTCTTTGAAAATGACACAGCAATCCATATCATCATCTTCCACGAATAAATCCCTCATTGCTGCCAGTGCTTCCTCTTCTTCCAGCTGGCTGGAAAGTCTATTCTAAATGGGGTATCAGCTGCTCCAGTGGGTAGAAAGGGTCGCGCCATGGTGGCGACTAATTGTTGAATTCCTTCCAGGTATAGTCGTATCCCAGACCGAAAGTGGTGCCATGTTTCTTCAGTTTGATTGGCTTGGCGATTCTTTGGAGGTTCTTGCCAACTCCCTTGCCAGACTCATATCCACTCCAGTTCAATATGCTTTCAATTTTGTTGTCCCACCATTTGTTTTTGTTAACGGCATTGACTCGCTCGATGTGGTGATAGGTTTCCCCGCCTATCTTTCTCCTTCCTCCAATCGCTATGATGGTTTGGCGATTGTATATAGGATTGCTACCGTCGCTGTGAATGATCACCTCTTGGTGGTTCCACTCAAATTTCACCGCCTGATGCAGTGTTGACGCTACGTCCCCAGCGACATGAATCCACGGCCGTCCCAATAGCAAGTTGTAAGATACCGGCACATCTATTACTTGAAATTCAACATCAAACCAAGTAGGCCCCATCTGCAAACACAAGCTAATTTTCCCAATAGTGGATCTTTGGGAACCGTCGAAAGCTTTGACGTTGATGGCCCCGTCCTTGATCTCATGCAGACTCTTTCCCAATGTTCTGAGTGTTACCAACGGACAAATATTGAGGCTAGACCCACCGTCAATCAGGATTCTAGTGATGAAATAATCCTCACATTGCACAGTGATGTGTAGCGCGTTGTTGTGACTCAACCCTTCTGGTGGCAACTCATCTTTATGAAAAGTGATCTTGTGACTCTTCAATACCTGCCCTACCATGTTTTCCATTTCTCCTCCAGTGATGTTGCTCAAAACATATGCCTCACTCAGCACCTTCAACAAGGCGTTCCTGTGTGCATCAGAGCTTTGTAGTAAAGCTAGGATAGAGATCTGTTCCGGTGTTTTGTTCAACTGATCGATGACTGAGTACTCCTTTGCTTGTATTTTTCTCCAGAGATCATCGGGCCCAGCTTCAGCGATGGTTGGTCGTCCAGAGGCCTACTTGCTTGATTCAGCCAAATGTTCCGGGGTGTATACTCTGCCGGTTCTTGTCATACCCTATGTCGCGACTGCTTCCGAATTTGGCTTTCCCTTTCATTCTTGCCTCGGCTGTGTAGTCCCAAGGTATGGCATTTGTATGGAATGGCGTTATAGCCGACATTGCTACCGGAATGGGCACTTTTACTCCGAGTGGAACGTGTACTTTGGAAGGTAACACAACAACTTCAAATGGTGCAAGTGCGTTTGCCGGAGACTCAAATTCGACCTCAATTGGTGTTGGCGTCTTTGTGGGGGTGGTGCTTCAAACTCAAGTGGTATGGACATGTTCACCTCAGCGTCACCTGAAGGCTGAATCTGGACTACTATTGGATTAAGGGTGACTGTTGGTTTCTTTGGATCGTCGCCTTCTGTGATCAAACCTATTAATTCCTTGGGGTCCCATTCGTCCTCTACTTCAATCATGTGAACGCCTCCACCCGTGTGGTCTAGTAGAGGGTTATTGTGGAAATTTTGGGCGGGCTTCTTTGCCACAATAATCTTGTTATCAATCAGTGCTTGGATTTTATTTTTTAGAGAGCGGCATTCATCAATGGTATGCCCTTTCATGCCGGAATGGTATGCACAGGATTTATTAGGATTGACCCATTGGGAAGGGTTTTTAGGAGTTAAAGCAGGGATGAGGGTGACATAACTAGCAACTTTGAGCCTTTCATACAACTGGTCAATTGGTTTAGCAATGGCGGTATATTGTTTGGGAGGTCTGCGGTCAAAATTTGGTCGAGGTCTAGGAAAGTTTTGGTGAGTGGGAGGTGATTGATAGTGAGAGGGTTGAGTATTGTAGGCTTGGTAGACATGTACGTGTTGGGAATATCTGGGTGAAGAAGGCTGATATGTGGGAGGTGGAGGTGATTGGTAAGTAGGTGGTAGAGTTTGGTAAGAGGGTGAGGGTGCTTGGTAATTTGGGGTAGGTTGATATGGGAGTGGAGGTATCAGGTAGGTTTGGTATTTGATAGGGGACTTAGTTCTCTGCAACCATCATGGCGCTCACGTACCTTTTCTTGGTCGTGCCACCAGACTGCAGAGCCTTGTTGGTAGCTTGCAAAGCCTCAAAGTTTGTGACCATACCACTTTTGATGCCTTCCTCGATCCTCTCACCTAGCTTGATGATGTCGGAAAATTTCTGGCTTTCAATCAGCATCAACCTTTCATAGTACTGGGGGTTTTGAGCTCGGACAAAAAACCTGTTCATTTGTTCTTCCTCTAGAGCAGGCCTGACTTTGGCAGCTTCTGACCTCCAGCGAGTGGCATACTCGCGGAATGTTTCCGTGTTTCTTCTTTAGGTTTTGGATGTAGAACACATCTGGTGCATTTTCTGTGTTGAACCTAAACCTGTCCATGAAATCGGATGCCATGCTTACCTAGTTCGACCACTTCTTCGGATCTTGGCTAATGTACCAAGACAGAGCATCTCCCTTCAGACTCCTCATGAAGAGTTTCATGCGGATCCTTTCGTCCTTTCCTACTCCGACCAGCTTGTCGCAGTATGTTCTCAAATGAACTCTCGGATCTCCTGTACCCTCAAACATCTCGAACTTCGTAGGTTTGTACCCTTCGGACAGTTCAACATCGGGTTGTATGAAGAGATCTTCATAGCTTAGCCCCTCAATTCCTTTGCTTCCTTCGATGCCCTGAATTCAGCTAGTCAACTTCTTAAGCTCTTCAGCCAGACTCCTGATGAGTGAGCCTTTATCATCAGACTCGGGTGTGCTTGAAATGGGTTGGGCGGAGTGCGACATGGTTTCCACGTATATGGGGGTGTTATGAGTGTGGAAATGGTCATTTGTGGAGTTCACCGGTTCTAGGATGAGCAGTGCAATATTCTTGGAAGTATGATAGATGTTGCAGTGGTGGTGAGGAGCGGGATAATTTTGTGGTTTTAGGATATTTTGTGGAGGTGTAGGGTTCTGAGCGTTAGGAAAATTGACATCTGGGGTGGTGAGGGAAAATGATAAGCTCGCCAAGTTCCGGACCTGATCAAGTTCTTCTTGGAATTTCAGCAGCTTTTGTTCAAGATGGGATGAACTTTCCTTAGGAACCAGAGTACCATGAGTGACCTCTGCCCGTTCGGTTGAGTTTTCCTTTCTAGTGTTTTTCAAATCTTCCATCTCTCCTTTGTTCCTGTTTTTGACGGGGCTAGGAGGAGGAGTGGGTGGACGGCCCTTGGATCTTGTGGAATATGATGATGATGCCAGAGTGCACGAACTAACCTTGGAGAAGGGAATAAATAAAAAATAAAAACAAAAAGGCAACAAGTCAGTGAGGATTATGAAAAGAAACGTTGCAATATTTAAACACATAGTGCAAGAATGTAAGTCATGTCCTAATTTGGGAGCTTCGTTGGGCCCGAGGTAGGCCTAGCAACAAGTTGATTTAGAGAACTTATAATGCTAAATGCCTCATTTTTTTGATAAAAATAAGACGAATCCCGAAGCGACACTAAATAACAGAAGATAAAAATGTCACTAATAGTCATTGGCCTTATTACATTCATAAAACGAAAAGGTAAATTCCTATCTATTTGGTCCCAGAAGGACCTTCCTTAGACTCAGCATCTTTGGATCCATCGAACAGCTTCACCAGCTCGCGAAGTCCCAGCAACAGGTACGCTCTAGCCAAATGTCCACCCTCGTTTCCTTCAGCATTCTTGCAGTCCTCGATCCTCTTGAGAAACTTCCTTTCCAGCTCCACTAAACCTCGTTCCAGGTATCCTAATCGCTTGTTGGCACTGACAACCATGTCTTTCCATTCTTTAGTCAGTTTTTTGTGGGCTTCTTGAATCTCACGGTGCTCGCTTTCACACTCCCGAATCCTCTTGCGCAGTTGGTTGTAGTTTACCTGTGTTTCAGCCCTTTCATCGATGATTCTGTGACCTCGGACAAACCCTGGTTTGCCCAGACAATTGTGATTGTCCTCTAGCTATCCTGAATAGTATGGGGTGCAGCTAGCACGGTATCTGTCTAACTCGATAGTATCTCTCCCCATGATGATCTTGCAATGCCACATATGCTGAGCTTGGCATTTATAAGGACTATCATCAGCTTGGAAGTCGGCCCGGAAGTGACTCATCTTTTCGACCCTTAGTATAACCTATTTCCTACCAACTTGTCTCATAACCCGGAGAGGGACATAAGGGTAGGTTCCTCTCAAACCGATCAGTATCAGAAACGGCGTCCCTGGATCGGGCGATGAACTCTTCAGTAGGGAACCACTCGAACATCCATTGTATTTGATCCTCAGCCAGATTTTCAAACAACTCCACCCATCCCTTGGCATCTTCTGGCTGAGCAAACATGTTGGGCATGTAGTTCATTCGCCTTGGTTGATGGAAGGCTATATGATTGTCCCAGTCTTTACGATGAATCTCTTGCCGATATTCTCCCCTTTGGAGATGCTCCATGAGCCAGAGTTGGAGTAGAAAGTTGCATCCCTCGAAGTGTGGGGATCCTTATTGACACTTTTCCAGGGCTCGGTATATCTCTGCGATGATCATGGGCACTATGCTAAATGGTTGTCCCCCAATTCCCTCCATCAAAGTTTTGGTGACCATAGCTAGCCTGGTGTGGATCCTTGCTTTCTTCATTGGAAACACTATCATCCCCAAGAAACAGAACATGAAGACAAAGACCCTTCAGTGAATATGCCCCCAACAATGTAAGGGCGAACTCATCCGGATAAGTACGGCAGAATTTACTGTGACCGTACCTCTTGTACAAATAATCAAAGGGAATGTAGGACTCCTTCAAACATGTCAAGTCTGGATTCTTCTTTAGTCCCATCATTTTGAGAAAACCTTTACCCTTGCAATTTTCCGGCATTAACAAACTCAGGGTCTCCCATGGTATACCAGCCATTTCTCCTATTTCCTCTAGCAGGGGTGTCACCTCAATCTCTCCGAAGCGAAACACAGATCTATCACAATCCCAGAACAGAGTAGCAACTTCTATGATTTTGTTGTTGGGTTGGACCTCCAGGAGGGAAGGTAGATTTCCTAGGTATTTCCGGACAAGAGTCTGATCAGTGGAATGAAGATTCCCGCACCAGCTTAGCAACCTTGGGTGGATATTTGTGACCATGCCAAATCTGGGGACTTTGTGCCTCATGTTTCTGCAAGACAAAAGGGTTAGGCCCTTACCCCCACTAGACTCGACTATTAAATACCAATAATTGGCATAAAAGCATTTAGTTCTCCAAATAAATGCACAAAACGTGATAGTGTCCGTTTGGGTTTTTGGGAAACCTAGTGGACTTTGGATAAGGCTATCTTAAAAAGTCATTATGCGGACAACATAACTGACTCGGCTAGGTTTGACCATGATGCATGCACAATTAAACAGAGTAAGGTCTCTATGGGGTTTTTAGACCGGTACCCTTGAGCGGACAACTCAAGAGGGAAAGGCACAGAATCGTCGACTACACCGTTGATCGACTGGTTTTACCGCAAATACGCCTTTGCCAAATTTAAAGGGTAATAATATCGGAAGAGCGCAACCACTCATTATAAGCATTGCTATGGTATTTGTTTGGCACGAGTGGAATATGATGTTGAAAGCATGCTTATGCAATAATTAAAACAAGTTGTCACGTATTTGCACATTCATAAAGTGATAATTACAATAATTTAAAACAGTAATAAAGGAGTGCAGTAAAGGAAAGCAGTGAAAGAAACAAGAGACAAGTTAATTTTTGCAGTAGAAGAGGGAATTAAATGCTTAAAGGTATTAAACAAATAAAGCGCAGAAGAAAGGTAAAGTCACAGTAATAGCTTAAAATGGTAAAAGCCTAAAAGTATATCCCCAGCAGAGTCGCCATGCTGTCGCGCCCCCTTTTTCTCGCGAAATCGGGTTTATGACATTTTGGAGGACAACTCGTTCCCTTTTTGGGAATTGGGTTTGAATTGAAGAGTCGTCACCTAATGATTAAAGTGCATTAGGACACTAGGAAGGAATTGATCTAGAAAATCAAAGATTGGGTAAGGGCTAGAAATTATCCCGAGGGGAAGGTGTTAGGCACCCTCCAGGATCCACTAGTGTGGTTTCCGGCCATGTTACAATTGTGACTTTAAGTACAAGTAACAAGTAAGCAAATAAAGGTTTCAAATATGAGGGATTGTCATATTATGGCTGCAAATAAATTAAAGTTTGAAGAAACAAAGAAAGCTGAAATTTTTGAGGAAATAGTTTGAAAATTCTGAAAAGTAATAAAATACACAAGTAAAGGGAAGAGAGTCCTAGGTTTACAAATACTATGGATCACATCAATGCAATACCTGGTAATCACTCCTTAGAAGAGGGGTTACACGTGATATTAGCACACTGGTCATCATATCCATATCTACCCTTTCCCACCCCGTTAAGGAATTAAAACGCGGAATAGTTTCGTTACTTATTGCATGCTCTTACCCGTCCCAATCCTATCAGTCTCGGAGGCATTTGGGACTACTAGTCCTAAAGGGAAGGGAGATTGTGCTTTTATGGTTTAAAGGACAAAATCTAGGGCGACAAACAAAACACATAGAGCAGATATGGGAAAACACATAACATTTAAAGGCTCAAACAGACCTCCTCAACTTAAAGACAGATTGTTTAGCATGTCTTGCATGTACTAGTTATGGTCTGAATTAAACTAAAAAAACGTTAAAGCAGGCTAATTTATCACATATTTTCAGATAAGAAGTCCAAATTAAGCCTACCCGCTGGTCGTAATTATCAAAGGCAGGTGCAGTTAAAACCTTTACCCTAAAGCTTGCCTAGGTGAAACCTATAGGCATGATATCTATGCATAATAGAAATATACTGATTTTAAATAAAAGGACTTATTAATTATAGGAACATAAATTCTGTAAATATTAAGCAACGTTGCTACTGTTTTTTAGACTTATAAGCGAGATAAACTATTCGGATTCGATTGATTACTCCTATAGGCATGCTTTTTAAGCGTTATTGATTTTAAAAACGTTTATAGTCAAAATAAAAATGCAGGAGTCCTATAGTCAAGGTATCTAAAATGTTGTTTGTTATTAAAACCTCTGAACACGTTTGCCTAGTGATAGATACATATGCAAAATTCAAGTAGTCCTATAGACAGGTTATCATTATGATACGCAGCGTTATGAAATGTAGAACCTATAGACATGTTTTCTAGATAATACAGAAATGCAAAAATTTATAGACATGGTTTCTATATGAAAATGCAAAACCTATAAAAAGGATTTCTATGTGAAAATGCAGAACCTATAAACAGGATTTCTATATGAAAATGCAGAACCTATAAACATAATTTCTATATGAAAACGCAGAATTTAAAGCAGGACATAATTGCAGAAGTATAATATATACCTATGAACATGATATCTACCCCTTTTGCATGCATGATTTACCCTCCCCTTTTCACTAAAACCCCATAAGTTATTACAAATTATTACAGCCCAGAATGAATAAGAAAAGCAAATTACATCAGAAATTAAAGTACAACCAAGGGAGCCTAATTCAGACTCCAGGTCTGAAATATGAAATGAACCAACTCCAAAGATCAAATATCCAAAGCCTTTCTCTTACTTGAGATGTGTCAGAGCTCCCTAATAGTCTCAAATGGACTCCGGGCAGTGCTCACACCCAAGTATATTGCAAAATATGAGTCATAGTGCATTATGGAAGGGCCAGCCCTCAAATGTCCAAGTTCAGAGGGAACTCAAGGTCCCAAAGCAAGGCTTATAGGAGGGGGCAAAACTTAGAATCTAAGAGAGAGCGTAAGTGCAGAGAGGGGATTTTGGGGAAAGTCAAGACAAGCTAGTGGTCATACCTAGCAATTGGAGTGCTGGCACACCCCAACCATCCTGTTAGCCACATTGTTTTAGAGTTAGGATCCCCTAAGGGATCAAGTCCAGTCATGAGCAACAACTTGGATGTTGCCATATTCTGAACTTCAACTCAAACACATAGAAGGGGACAGGGGTACAGGGATTCACAGTTGAAACATATGCTAATTAACATTAAACATAGGCAGTAAAGCAGACAGGGGTGTAGAAACTGTAAAATAAACACATTGGGATGAGGTTGAGAATCAAACTAGAACATACCAGTTTCAGGGAAACAAAAAAAGAAAGCAGTAGTCTTGTGAAGCCAAAGTGCAAGCAAATAGTCAGAATGCTATGATTAAAAAATTATGATACTTGAGTAGTATAAAAGTGTTAAATTGAGAGTGCATTAAGGTGCAGAAGGGTCGTGCCATTTTTATAGTGTAGAAAGCAAGCAGAAATAGGTAAGAAAATAGTTTGAAAATTAATTACACAAGGTTTCCCTCTAATTAAGGAATTCTGATTTCAAACGGGCAAAACTAATTAAGGAAATGGATTCATCAAACCTTTTTCAAACCAGCATAAAAGGGGTAAATACATAAAGGTTTATTTAAGGACAGGGTCTTGACAACACACGGTTTGTGCAAATAAGGAAAGAAAATCAGTTAACAGCCAGTAAATCACAAGGTTCGAGATTTGGTATGAATGAACCAAGTCAGAAGGATGGGAAAGATTTTAACTTAAGGAAAATCAGCAAAAAATCAATTAGACCTATTAAAAAGGAATTCTAAATCAATCATAAGTTTGAAAACCTTTTTGAAGAAAGATTCATCACATATAAAAGCATACAGACACGTTAAACCTGAAAGAAACTTGTTGTGCCTTTGTAAAATCAGTAGAAAGAAAAGGTTCAACATTGTATGAAAACAAAGATATCCAAACTTATTCAGAGGTTTAAAACCAGTCTAAAAGAGCTAAGGGGTCTTTGAAATAAAGCCCTAGTTCGAACAAACCAGAAAACATAAAGGAGAGGGCAAGCAAGTTAAGTCGAGACATGTGTAGAGGTTTCAGAAGAGAATTGAAGCTTCTAACATGCTTCTTTCAGAACTCATGAGAGAACATGATAGCAAAGTAACATGCAAACAGTAGCAGGATTCAGAGGATAGAATGGAAAATACTGATAAGAATAGCAGAGGAAACATGCTTAAGAGGCTCTTTTAGAAGAACTCAAACAAAGTTCAGTAGAAGAAAAGTAGTAAGCACACTTAAGAACGCGGTAGAAAATACAGTAGAGAGATTCACAGATCATAATAAAAATACTGGTAGGAATAGTAGAAGAAACATGCTTAAGGAGTTTTCTAAAAGGAACTTAAATAGGGCTCAGTAGAAGGCAAAAAAAGAACTTTAGGAACTTAGTAGGAAAATACAGTAGAAGAACACAAAAACTTCAGAAAATTATAGCAGAAAAGCACATATAGAAGAACACAGTAAGATAGTCATACAGGAGCATGGTAAAAGGAAGAATACAAGAACACAGTAGGAGCAAGTACACGTAAAGGAAAAGGAAAGTCAGAAATCACTTAAACATTTTAGAAAACCCTAGATCGGAAAAGAAAGACCTTAAAAAATAATATTTGAAAGAAGAAATTGGGGAAATGGTTTGAAAACTCAAGTAGAGCATAGATATATAACAGATCTAAGAAAAATCGGAGAAAACCTCGAAGGGTTAGGGTTTCAGAAGAACCCTAGAATGAGAAAGGCTTTGAAAAGGTCTCCGATCTGAGTTGGAGAAGTCAAAAACAGGCTCATAAGACCAGGATACGCCGGAGCAAAGCCGGAGATGGCCGTGAAACCTCAAGCCGACAAAGATCTAAGTGAGAACCTTCGAGGTCAGAGCCCGAATCTTCAAGTACCAAGTGTACAAGAGCAAAGGGAGGTGAGTTTAAGACTCTCATGACTTGAGAAGCCATGGATTCCGGTGAGTTTAAGGTGGAAGACGGTGAGAGGGGGCTAGGGTTAGGGAAGGTTCGAGAGTGTTTGAGAGAGTTTGAGAGTTCAGAGGCGTCGGTTGGTGAGAAATGAAGTAGGGTTGGGAGTGTTTGTGAAATAAAAAGGAAAGGGGAAATCGTGGCCGTTGATCAAAATGATCAACGGCCTGGATCAAAAGGGAAGGCCGGGCGGGTTAAATTAATTGGGTTAGGGGCGGGTTAAATTGAAATTGGGCCGGTCAATAAAGGATTTGAAATTGGGTTAATTGGGGGGTTGATTTGGGCTATAATTTAAATGAAATAGGGCTAGTGTTTAAATGGCCGCTTTTTCCCTTTTTATTTTATAAAAATAAGTAAAATGATTTCTGAAATAAATTAAAGGTACTAAATTAATTAATAATATATAAATATTAAATTAAAAATATTTTAATCAATTTTTGTTATTATAAACACAATTAAATCTTAAAGTAGGCTAAAATTGCAATTATATGCAATTTAGTTTTAAAATGCTAAATAAATTTATACAAAAATTTGCAAAAAATTATCTTAGCTATATTTTGGCATAAATGTAAGAATAAAATAAATTATTCCCAAAATGATGTACTGATAAAATGGGCAATAAATTGATTTAAAAATCTTTTAAAAATTAGGAAAAAATACTAAAACACTTGGGCATACTTATATATGCATATATATGATATTTTGAAAGTATTTTGGATATATAAAATGCATAGGGAAAAATTGGGTATCAACACTTATTTCCTTCCATTTTCATCAACATCTATTGAATTTCTAGGCCTAAAACATGTAATTAAGGTTAGAAATTAGGGAATTGGGTAGAGTTAGGGCTTTTTAATTAATTGTGATTTAGACCTCGTTTTGGGGTCGAATTCTGGAAATAATTATATATTCGGGCTCGTTGATGAATGGGTTATCGGATTTTGGTTTGAACCTGGTGTTTTGACCAAGCGGGCCCGGGGTCGATTTTTGGGTTTTTGGGAAAAATACTTGGGAAGATATAATTAGGCATTGGATTTGAATTGTTTAGCATTTATTGATGTTATGAAGTCATTTATGTATAGATACCATCGATTTGGAGCCGAATTCGAGAGGAAAAGCGGTAATTGAGGATTGAATTAGCCGTGGAAGTTTGAGGTAAGTGTTTGGTATAACATTAACTTGAGGGATTAGTAGTTGAGTCCTATTTGCTATGTGATAATTGTTGAGTACGACGTATAGACATGGTGACGAGTATCTAAACGTTGGTGTCTAGCATGAACGTGAGCCTTTACATTGTGAATATCTTGATTTTGTTGTGTTTTTCATGCCTTAGTGATGATTTCTATATGTTGTGAAAAGCTTGTGAAAGAAATTGTGACCTTTGAACTTCGAGGAGCATTGGCTCGAGTTATATAACCAAGTGTGAAAGTATATGAAATAATTGAACCCTTTGGAGCATTGGCTCAAGTGGTAAAGCGAGTTAAGAAGTAAAAGTGAAAGAAAGAGAAAAAGTTCTTAAATTGCTCCCTTGCCGGGATGTTTGTTGCTTTGTTGATTATCTCCCTTGCCGGGATGCTGAGATTATTGATATTGTTCCCTTGCCGGGATTTAACTGTTTAATTGTGTTCCCTTTCCGGAATTTCTATTATTATTTGTTTACTCCATTGCCCCTTTATTTGTGATTGTTGTTTGGGTGAGGAAGAGCGTTTAAAGTACGAAGGATGATGTCGTGCATTGTTTGCTATGGTGAGGAAAGAGTGTAAAGCACGAAGGGTGATGTCGTGCCGTACGATGTACCATTCCGTATCGATTATCATTGACTATATGGTGAGGAAAGAGAGTAAAAGCACGAAGGTTGATGCCATGCATTGTTTGCTATTGTGAGGAAAGAGTGTAAAGCACGAAGGGTGATGCCGTGCACATTGTTATTATATGACTGATTCGGTGAGGACGAGAGTAAAAGCATGAAGGGTGATGCCGTCCAAATTGTTGATTTATGATTCTTAATGATATTCTAGTTATGTTGTTACTTTCCTTACTTGATGCTTTCTATTCGGAATCGTTATTTCCCCCACAGCATGTTTCCCATTCCCACATTTACTAGTTATTTCTGTATTTTCCTCTCCGCTGTATATAAATAAATTGCACATGTTTATTTGGTAGTCTGGTCCTTGCCTCGTCACTACTTCGCCGAGGTTAGGCTAGACACTTACCAGCACATGGGGTCTGTTGTGCTGATACTACACTCTGCACTGTGTGCAGATCCCGGAGTAGCTTACGGACAGTAGTTGGAAGGCTTCCTTCAGTCCACCCGGAGACCCAAGGTAGACCTGCAGGCGTTCGCAGGCCCTGGCGTCTCCCTCTATCTCTATTCCCTGTTTCATTTTCTTTCGTTCAGAAACAGTTTATTGTATTTTCTTCAGGCCTTGTTTGTAGTGACTCTTAGACAGTCTGTGACACTGTAACACCAGGTTTCGGGTATTGAGGTTTTGAAAGTTGTGATAGACGTAGTCTTGAGTTATAAAAATTGTTGACTTTCGCTTATATATTTAATTCCGCTGTTTTCATGTTATCGCTGGAAATTGAAAAAATATTAATATAAATTGTTAATGAAAAAGGTAGTTAAGGGTTGGCTTGCCTAGCTCTCATTAGTAGGCTCCATCACGACTCCCCAGTGTGAAAAATCTGGGTCGTGACAATACAACTTATCTACAATTTTCTACAACTTTCACATATTATTTTCACCCAGTTAAATACAACTACAATAACATAAAACTAACATACAAATTTTATACAATATGTCTTTTGTATATTTTGTATCTGATTTATACATAGTAAAAACAAATTACATACAACTAATTATATATTATACAACTTATCTACAAATTATCTACAATTTTCGTACATTATTTCTACTAAGTTATATACAACTACAATATAATATCACTTAAATATAATTTTTATACAATATTGTTCAACTTTCATACAATAGGTAAATGAATAAAAAATAAATAAATAAACAACAGTCTACAATTTTTCTACAATTTCTGCAATATAATGTATGTCATGTCTTCTTCTTCTTCTTCTTCTTCTTCTTCTTCTTCGTGTTTCAATATGAAATTTAGTCAAAACCAAGTCTAATCTTCACCAAAACCCCTCAAAATTGAGATATAAACTCCAAACCATATTCTCAATGATTTTCAATAACACCCAATCCAAACAAATAATGATTTTTAAAAATCCAAATTTGAATTCAAAGCTTCAAAGCTTTTTAATGGCTATCAATTGTGGAATTGCTGCTCTCTTTTCCTTTGCTTTGTATTACTGAAACTTGGGATTGAGAGATAGAGTGAGACGTAGAGAGAATTCTCAATTCTTTGCAACAACATCCAATCCAAACAAACAAATGTCTTTTGAAAACCCAAATTCGATTTTAAAGCTTCAAAGCTTTTTAATGGTTGTCAATGGTACAGATTTCGTTGGTTTTAGAAGAGGAAATCATGGGTGATTGAAGAGGAAATCGTGAGGTGTGATTTGATACGTGAGTGAGGTGGTTATAAAATAACTGGAAGAATATTTAATTCCTCAATATTAGCGCCCTTAAATAAGGAAGCCTACAGCTGCAATGATTCCTTATTTAATGAATTGTCTATATTTTGTAGAAATAATATTAGCATGGCGGGTAATATGCAAACTATGAACATATTTGGTAATACAGTTTCTTATATGGTATATGAACAAAAATTTCCCTATTTTTAAAGTTAATGACTAATGACAAAGTAACCACTAGTCCAATTAAATTGACGTTTTTCCAAGCAATCGATACTAAACTTCAAAGCCCCAAAAATGCTTCTTGATTTTTAAACCTTTATTAGTGTAAAATCCATGATTTTGTCATGGGCTTGACCCCCAGTGGTGTTTGAACCTATAAATTATTTCACACATGGTACCTTTTTTGAACCCCAAGCATAATATCCAATTTGGGGAAGTTAGAACTCCATGATTATGTTATGGAGTTCAAAATAAGCTATCTTGGGTAAACACAGTGTAAAAAAGATTAAAACTCCAGTAATCGTTGTTGGGGTTTGATTCGATAAAAGTTTGAACCCCAGTAGTCGTTGTTGGGGTTTGAACCTATAAAGGTTTGAATCTAAGTAATTATTGTTAAAGTTTGAACTCCGGCACAGTATGCTGCAAATTTACCTTTAAAACATCTGAAATCTAGTATCGAGTATTTGGAATTATACCTGTAGAGAGTTTTTGGAACTCTAAGATATTGTGTTGGAGTTTCACTTGTAAAATATTTAAAATTCACTACAGATTCCTAGAATTCTTCCGTGTTTTACATATGAATATTTTTTAGTGCTACTTTGCCAATATAATTAAAAAGATGACCAAACTCTACTAGCTGACTCAAGAAGTAGCTATTTACCAATATTTCATAGAAATGACGCCAGATAGCCACTCAAAAGGGCAGCTATTTGAGAATTAGCCAATACGTCCTGAATTTCGATTTTTCAATCCTAAAGTTAAGAATTTAAATTTTATTTTTCAGTATAAAATAAGTATTGACTAATCTCTAAATAACATTCATTAGATTTGCTATATATGTGCACTTTCCCCCAATATTTCCACAAAAATTTGAATTGGGCCCTGCTGAAGCCAATTTGGGCTACCAAAGGCCATTTACAGCTGCATAACCTAGGGAATTAACCATTCAACCTAATGTGACCAAACCCAAAAGATTTTAGTTTATGCGCTATAGATTACCATCTCAACCCTTAATGGCAATGAAATGGGTCAAGTCTGAAGATTGTTTCAGGTGTTTAGAGGAGCAACCGAGAACTTCAGCAAGTTGTTGTTTCGTATATTACTCCCTCCATTTCAATTTAGACGAGCCAGTTTGACTAGGCACGAAGTTTAAGAAAAAAAAAACTTTTAAAACTTGTGGTCTTAAAAGCTTAAAGGGTAAAAGCTTTGTGGGGTCTTGGCATTTATGTGGTTATAAAAGCTTCTCATTAAGGGTAAAATGAAGAGTTTAAAGTTGAATTATTTCCAATTGTAGAAATATATCATTCTTTTTGGAATGGACTAATAAGAAAAGTGTGTCATCTAAATTAAAATAGAGGGAATACTTTGTTCCTCAATTACCAGAAAAAATACTACTAATAATAAATGAAGTGTTGCATATGCGTATTTTTCAACTGTTACATCTACCCTTATGTGTCTTCTACTCCCTTTTTCATATTAGTATTAGTACGAGTGGTTTTCCTATGGCACACGTGTGTATACGGTAAAAATCAGTGGTCTGATTTTACGATCATTAAGGCGTCTTTTAGAGACTGCCCTCAGAAGGCTCAAAGCTCAGCTCGGGGTTTCGACCCCGAGGTTTCTCAATGATCGACCTCGAGGCAGTGTAAACCAGCGGCTATGGTGGATCGATGTGAGGTTCTCAAGGCACGTGACTAGAGCCGACAAAGTCTATTAGGCTAGTTCAAACCCGTATCATGGCATTAAATGGTTGTACCATCCCCATATCTTTGTAAAAAATGCATTTGTGCTATGTTGGGATTCCCCCTCATATATAAAGGGGATTCTTGTCATTTTGTAAGGATCATCTGATACATAATATTGAATACACAAGAACATTCTCTTTGCTCTCTAACTTAACATATTCTCTTGGTTTCACTGCTTACATTTATTGTGTTCTATTTATTGTTCTTCATTTATTGGTCATAAAGAACCGCCATCAAAGCTTTCAAGACTGTTAGCCATTCATCATCCATTCATAAGCTCAGCATCGCGCTCGACCTCGAGGCCACGTATAGATAGGCTCGAGGCTTCGATTCTCAGCCACTCGGTTAACTTGAATATATTATTCTCAAGCTTTTATCTCATTTCTCTAGTCTCACACTTAGCATCTATTGCCTAACAACTAGCATAAAAATAGATCACGTACTTTAAAAACAACAAAATCAAATCTAATTGTAAGTACTATTTTCAAGGTAAACAGTTTGGAGCCCACCATGGGGCTAAAAATAATTTGATTGTTTTCTTGCTGGTTTACTACATAACGCAAGTTATCTTTCATGCTTTTTATTGTCCAAGAATCTTTGATTTCATGTCAAAATATCTAATTCAGTGAATGCATATGCAAACAACAATCTTGAGGACCATGGAGAAAATAGTGTAGCTGTTCCAGGTGTTGGTGTACCACCACGAAACCCTGAGGATGCACTAGAGCTAATCCCCACGGATGAGGTCTCACGCGATGCCAAACACATTGATATAAGCTCCCACACTAAAACACTACAAAAAACGGGTAAATTCCGGAGGTTTATTTGCGGAGGGTATAAGTAACCTCCGCAAACGGGTAAATTCTAGAGGTTTATTTGCGTAAGGTATAAGTAACCTCCGCAATTTGCATAATTTCGCAACCCTAAGATAATAGCGGCTAATTTATTTTACACTCCCTCCAATTTTCCCCAATCTTTTTCACCCTAGAAACTTCCGCCTCAACAAAATACTCCCACCGCTTCTTCATTAATCAAGTTCTTCAACAAAATACTCCCACCTCTAATTTGAAGAATACATTGGTTCTTCCCCATCATATGGAAGTGTTTCACTTGATTCAATAGTCTAATTTGACTTTTATTTAGGATATCGATTACGAGTTTTCCAGCTGCGAAAGCGCAAAATACTGATTGATATTCAGGTATTTTAATTGATAAATCTTGCATTTTTCTACAAGCCTACTTGAATCTCTACTTGAAGGCAAAAAATCTATTGCATGAATGTGCCATTAACATCTAGTTGTGTCAAACTACATTATTACCTATTTGCTGATGACATAGTTCTAATCGATGAGACACGAGACAGCGTCAATGAGAGGCTAGAGGTTTGGAGACAGGCCCTGGAGTCTAAAGGCTTCAGGTTGAGCAGGACGAAGACGGAATACCTCGAGTGCAAATTTGGGGCCGAGCCGACGGAAGCGGGAGTGGAAGTGAGACTTGACTCTCAAGTCATTCCTAAGAGGAATAGTTTCAAGTACCTTGGGTCAGTTATTCAGGGGATCGGGGAGATCGACGAGGATGTCACACACCCTATAGAGGTGGGGTGGATGTAGTGGAAGTTAGCGTCGGGAGTCCTGTGTGACAAAAAAGTGCCAACGTTACTAAAAGGTAAGTTTTATAAAGCAGTGGTTAGGCCTGTCATGTTGTATGGGACCGAGTATTGGCCGATTAAGAACTCACACATCCAGAAGATGAAAGTAGCAGAGATGAGGATGTTGAGGTGGATGTGCAGACATACAAGGATGGATAATATTAGGAATGAAGATATTCGAGAGAAGGTAGGCATGACCCCCATGGAGGACAAGATGCGAGAAGCAAGACTCAGATGGTTCGGGCACATTCAGAGGAGGAGCACTGAGGCATCGGTAAGGAGGTGTGAACGACTGGCTGTGGTGGGCACGAGAAGAGGTAGAGAGAGACCTAAGAAGTATTGGCGAGAGGTGATCAGGCAGGACATGGCACGACTTAGGATTACTGAAGACATGGCCCTTGACAGGGAGTTCTGGAGGTCGAGCATTAAGGTTGTAGGCTAGAGGGAAGTTGTGAGTATTTCTACAGCGCAAGTGAGACTAGCCAGTTCGGAGTTAGTCTTAGGATGCTACTGGTCAGCTACTGATGCAGGGCTTTATCTGTTGGATATTATTATATCTTCCATCTTTTTCGTACTTCCTATATTTCTTATATTGTTGTTATTTTTATTTTATGTTATGGTATGTTATTTTATGTTATTTTATTATGAGTCTATTGATAGTACTAATATATCGTCTCTTGTCGCTTTCTTGAGCCGAGGGTCTCCTGAAAACAGCCTCTCTGCCCCTCGGGGTAGGGGTAAGGTCTGCGTACATACTACCCTCCCCAGACCCCACTAGTGGGATTATACTGGGTTGTTGTTGTTGTTGTTGTCAAACTGGAGACATTTTAGTGAATACGGTTTAGCTTCTTGAGCTTAAAACTGTAAAATTTATATTATATAGTTAAAAAGAATTAATTGAATTTTGGTGAACATTTCTTTGAGTCATTCCCAATGCTTTACGTTCTTCATTTTTAGTTCTATCTGGTCCTAAAGGTGAATGAGATCTTTGATTTTTGTATGGTTTTCATACCATACAGAAATCTTTCTTTTATGTATAGTGTACATTTCTCTCCAGAAATCTTTTGGTTTTAAGTCCAAAAGTTTATGCCATTTTCCAAGAATCACACACTTTTGGTAAACTGAGACTGCTGCATTGGCGTTGTGGAAAGCTGATGTGATATTCTACAGTGTCTAAGCTGATGTTACATTTGAGTATAGGGTCTGCCTCAATCTAAGGTGATGGGAATTTGATTTTTCTGTGCGATTTGAAGTTCTTTTGATTCTAGGGTGCTGTAAAGGTGATAGCGAAAGATCCTATAAGGACGAGGCATCAGATTGAAAACTTTTACAAGCTTAAATCCCAACTTCAAGGTGTCTCACTCAGAATTCATGTACTTATGAAATTTGTACTTTTTATTGGTTAGATCTTCAAAATTGTTGTTGTTCATGAGAATAAGCACCTTGTTATATGTGGATTGTTTGTACCAAAAGCTTACTACTTTATAAAACTGTATTCCTTGATTTCAATCCTGAACAGTCCCTTCAGTAACTTCTGCAATTTTGACAACTAGTTTTTGACTCTACTTCAGGGAAATTGTTGTAATATATTGGTGTTAAGTAAATAGTTGTATACTCACTCTATATTTTTGTTGGTTGAGTTGGTATATACATACATGGAAGTTGATATGACATCTGTTTGGTAGGGTGAAGGTTTTAGGAAACACAACTACTGCAAAAATTCTGTAGCAGAAAATTTATTGTATAAGTTAATTTTTTTTAATAATATTTACGTAGTTTATATGGTATTCTCTCATTATTAATCATAGAAACTGGCATTACCCTTAGTTGTTAAACAAATGTATTTGTTGAAACAATGCCAAAAAAAACAAAAGAAATGTTTAAAGCAAGCAACTAAAAACAAAGAGATATTTTTCATGTTTCTTGTTTTGCCAATTACTCCCCAACTAAAACAGGAAGCGAAATACCTAGTTCGACATGGACCTTAAAAGTCAGGACTCATGTTTAGAAAGATCAAGTGTTATGACTTGGCTATGAATTCAGACAGAAGAGTTTAAGTTTTACATTGTCATATTTCCACAATTTGACAGTGTAAATATTTAGATTATATACACAGACAATATGTACAATCTGTTATTATGGGATAAACACATAAAATACACTGATGAAAGGGTTAGAAATAGTATCATAGCCTTCTATTCCTGTTTAGCACATTCTAATGAAAGGGTTAAGCCATTTCGACAATTCAATAGCAAATGTGACTCCAAAACTGGGTGTAACTTGACTATGACTATGCAAATGCATTCTTTGTTATGGGATTTTCAAGTTTGGTAGTGTTTATGATTATAGATGACGTTTTTTGTATGTATTTATTGCTTCATAGTTAATATTCTCTATTCTAATAATAGAGAACTGATATTTTCTCTTTATATTTTGTAAGGTTCATCAGCTACACTTGAAAGTTAATACTTTTCTATGGATAAATCTTGGATTAGAAAGCCAAGGAACACGACGGAATATTTATTTGGTTTAAATCAGTTTTTAGATTTTGCATTTGCTAATGCTGTTGTTGGAGATAGAATAAAGTGTCCTTGTCCTAAATGTGGATTCGCAAAGTGGCAGACTAAAATTTATGACCATTGAGGAAGTTGCATGAGGATATGTTTATCGCTCTATTGCAAAGAAGTGGGCTGCAAGTAGGCAGAAGTTGTGGAATGAGTTTAAAGACCCATTTAAAACCAAAGATGAGACTATGGATAATGTTCCGGTAGGTATTACTCGGGATCAATGGACTTCCTTTGTGAACTACCGTTATAAAGAAGAAACTCAGGTATTTTTCGGAAACATCATATTAAAATGCATCAAAATATGATTATTCATTTATATAATTGACTGAAATGTATCTTATTGTTAGAACATGTGTAAAAGATATTAGAAAGCTTTTATCTGCTGTAGGCAGTCCTTCGCAGTTCTTATGTTGAATTGGTATTGATCATTTTATTTACTTCTTCATATATGTTTTTAAAATTTCCGCTAGTTAAGCTGCTCCATACCTTTATTTCCTTAAAATACGTTCTGGAGAAACAATCTTTAGATGCTTCTCAAAAGAAACAATCTTCAGATAGAAAACTATAGTATTATATCCTCCTTAGAACTATAGTACTATTGTTGAGTAATTTGTCCCCTCCTTCGTCCTCCAAAAGATAATGCCCTTTTTCTGTTGTTGTTACCGTTTCAGCATCTAAATTTAGGATCATATAGCTAAGAAGATGTTTTCCGGTTACTTAACAAGTTCACATAGACTGCGCCCTTGATATACTCTATAAGTAGTTCTGGACAGATTTATAATTTTAGCTTCTTATCTAGCTTTACAGCATACTTTCATGGATGGGCGTTATAGTGAAAAGTCAAACACTAAGTGGACTTTCATCGATCGATCAACTATGCCTCAAAAGGCAAGCTCAACAAGCCACTGCTTTCTTCCCCTATTTCTTACATTCCTTGAAAATGCTTGGTCTAAGGAATGATGGATTAGCTGATTTCCTTTGATTGAAGTCTTCTGTAAATATTACATGTATAATAGGGGAATAGGATTGTGTTTTAAATAACAGCTCCTCAGTACCATAAATCTCCAGGCTAAGAACAATTAATACATTATTCTTTGTTATTTTAAGCTTCATACTTCTACGTTCATATTATTTTCACCCTTCCATTCTAAGAGAAATTCTGAACTTCTTTATCTGCATTTTCTCGTCAGAATAGCTTGCTGCTAGCTTTATTTTTTGCAATTTTCTGTACGTACGTGCTTGTTGTTTCTCGCCTCTCTAAACTTATTGTCCATTTAGAATTGTACAAAGGTCTATGCTGCCACTAATTTGGCCAACTGAATTGGGTAACACAGTGAGTGTATTTGCTTTAGGCAGAAAGAAGAAAGCATTATAGTGTTGATATGTCCTATGGGTAATAGAAAAAGGACTCTAACTTGTTAAGACTATATGGTGTCATCAACAATGTTGATTTTTTTTTCCAATTGTGCACTTATGTTTTCCTTTCAAGAGTTTATGTGTATTAGTTTCAATACTCACTGCAACTGCTTGATGCAGACAACATATATTTTATCTCAATGACTTGTATACTCCTTTTAATACTTGTACTTTTTTAATACTTTTTGCTGCAGCCAAGTGATGCAGCTAGTGGACCCATTTCACCGACGGATGCAAGAAGATTTTCTGGCGCCAGTAATCCCAGTGACCATTGAGATTCATTTTAATTGAAGTGGATGTATTAAGACAATGTAATAGCTTACTAATATAGACGGTTAACTATGTTCTAATTTAGCTTGATGACATATGATACTACTTTGTCATAGTATTTTTCACTGTTAATGAAATATTGATGTTTCTTAATTTTAATGTTTTGGTTTAAGCATAAATATTTCAATTGATATTGGGGAAAGGGTATGACAAATTGATGATAAAAATCAATTCTATAATATATTTAGAAATAGATGTAGATAATTAAAAAACCCAAAGAGAAATTGATCAGATCCTAGGGTGTACCCATAAGAAATTGTGGGGTTTCCACAACCCCTACTCTCAAAAAAATATTAAATTTTAAAAATAATAATCTACTTTCGCGCATGAAATTTCAGAGGTTAAAATTGCAATTTGTGAAGGTTAGAAACCTCCGCTATTTGCTGTCATGGCGGTTCAGGAAACCACTGCATTTATCTGCCGCAAATAATAGTGGTGATGCTTACTGCGGGGGGGTGCTCAACCGTTGTGATAGTAAATATCAGAGGTTTATAACCTCTGCAAACTACAATTTTAACCTCCGCTATTTACCCATTTTTTGTAGTGACAGGAGCGTGCGCCAAGGAGACCAACAAGAAGCTCAGAAAACCCCAGCTAGGGAAGAACAAGAGGTTAGCCTTCACGTTATTTTTGAAATGTTACAAGCACAACAGCTGGAAATTGCTCAACTGTAAAGCTACAAAAAACTCCAAACACACAGCATCGGAAACGGCTTCTCGAGCCGAACAGATACTGGAAAGATCAAGTAACAACGGGTTGGCAGCCGACCCCGCCATCATAAAGATGCTCGAGGACCTCACAAAGAGGATCGAGTCGGGCGAGAAGAAGATAGAAGCAAACGACAAGAAGGTAGAGACCTACAATTCTAGGGTCGATCAAATTCTGGGCGCACCCCCGATCCTGAAGGGTGTAGATTGAAAGAAGTTCGTACAAAAGTCGTTCCCACAGGAAGCGGCTCCAAAACCCATTCCAAAGAAGTTCAGAATGCCCAACATTCCGAAGTACAATGGAACCTCAGACCCCAACGAGCACGTCATTGCTTATACTTGTGTAGTGAAAGGCAACGACCTAAAGGACGACGAGATCGAATCTGTCCTACTAAAAAGTTTGAAGAGACGCTTTCAAAAAGGGCGATGAAGTGGTATCACAACCTAGCCCCGAACTCGATAGATTCATTTTCCATGTTGGCAGACTCCTTCATAAAGGCACATGTTGGTGCCATCAAGGTAGCTACAAGGAAATCCGACGTCTTCAAAATCAAGAAAAGAGAGAACTAGATGTTGCGAGAGTTCGTATTTTGCTTTCAAATGGAATGAATGGAACTACCACCAGTCTCCGACGACTGGGCAGTACAGGCCTTCACTCAAGGTTTGAACGAGCGAAGCTCGGTAGCTTTGAAGCAGCTGAAGCAGAACCTAGTCGAATATCCCGTCGTGACTTGGTCGGACGTCCACAATCGATACCAATCAAAGATCAGGGTCGAAGATGACCAACTAGGAGTCCCCTCAGGCTCGGTATATCCTAGAAGGCTTCCGACAAAGGAGCCAAAGCCAAACAAAGAAAGATATCAACCATACACTGAAGATAGAAGAAATGCCCCAAGGCGTAACATACCCCGCAATGACCGAAGGATAGATCGAGGCCAGAATCCCCGGGGGCTCATTAGCAGAGCTGGATTCGATAGGCATACAGGGCCGACGGAGGCACCCTGCTTTATGGAGTACAACTTTAACGTCGACATTTCAAACGTCGTATTTGCCATCAGTAAAATCAGAGACACCAGGTGGCCAAGGCTTGTACAATCAGATCTCTTGCAAAGGAACCATAACTTAGTGTGTAAATTTCACGACACACACAGTCACAGGATTGCCGACAACTCTAGGAAGAAGTAGCTTGACTACTCAGCAAAGGTCACCTTTGAGAATTCCTTAGCGACCGAGCCAAAAATCAGTTTTGGGAAAGAGAGGCGACCAAAAAGAATGAAATAGATGAGCCACAATATGTCATCCACATGATCTTTGGAGGCATCGATGCTCTACAAGAACCCATGGTCAGGAGAACAAAAATATCCATCACTATGGAAAAGCGAACTCGAGGTTACATACCCGAGGACACCCTCACATTCAGTGACGACAACATTGAGGCTCTATCTCATCCTCATAACGATGCATTGGTAATTTCTTTTCTTCTAAATAAATTTCAAATTAAGCGTGTGCTTGTGGATCCAGGTAGCTCGGCCAACATTATCATGTCGAGGGTGGTGTAGCGGCTCGGACTGCTCGGCCAGATTGTGCCTGCCTCTCGAGTCATCAACGGATTCAACATGGCAAGCGAAATAACAAAAGGAGAAATTACCATCCCGGTCAATGTAGCTGGCACAACCCAAAATGTCAAGTTTCATGTCATCGAGGGAGACATAAGGTACAACGCATTGATCGGAAGGCCGTGGATACACTACATGAGAGCAATACCATCCCTCTTCCATCAAATGATGAAATTTCCGATAAAAGATGGGATAAAAACCGTTTACGGGGAATAGCATGCAGCAAAAGAGATGTTTGTGGTGCACGATGTGGCACCGACGCCAATACCTCTGCCATCAAAGGAGCCAAAGGATGAGCAAACAGTAAATAGCAATAACAAGCTATATTCTCGGCTACACCCGACTAAACAAAGCAAAGGACCGTACCGCGTCCTCAGAGCAAACAATTGAAACATATCGAGGCTCAAGGTGCCATGGGCACTAAGGTATAATCATCTCCCCTTTTAGTTACATTTTACACTAACCTGTGTGCAGGTATCCGATCGAAACAGCCGAAGTGTTTTCCAACTTGAAGGCCTTAGGTTCCAAAAGCATATGTTTCACTCTTTTCCTTTGACTGAGTTTTTAATCCTAAGAAGGGTTTTACCGGCAAGGTTTTTAACGAGGTAACATCCATATGCTACCTAAGGAAGACTCAACAAGTATTCAAGGCTTCTCTTCAATCAACCTCGAATACTAGAGGGCATCCCCCGGAAGGTTACCTCCTTGGAAAAGCCGAGATGTGCTAAATGGGGTCTCGATAGAAAAATAATGTACCGGACCAAACGGTCGAACGAATTGTATCCGTATAGAATAATTGAGCCCCTAACAATAAAAACATGTATACTTGTACCAAGTAATCAAAGAATATTCCCCTTCATCAAAGCATTTCGCGTTTCAAAGAAGTTTGGTATTTTTTACAAAAATGGCTCCAAAGCCAAAAATGTCCCGAACACTCAGGGACTGACGTGTCAAACTTCAAGCCATATGACCTTCGGGTCGGAAGCTAAGAACTTGTAAGCCCTCAATGAGGCAACATCAAGGTTACAAAAATGGCTCCAGAATCCAAAAACATCCCGAACACTCAGGGACTGGCGTCAAAAAATCAAAACCATATGACCCCCAGGTTGGAAGCTTCAAACTCGTAAGCCCTCAATGAGGCAACATCAAGTCTACAAAAATAGTTCCAGATCCAAGAAAACTTTCAATGTCTCGGGTGGCGCGCCCCCTTTTTCTAAAAAGCGAAATCGGGTTCATGACATTTGGGTGGACAACTCGTTCCCTCTTGGGAATAATGTTTTTTGAAGAGTCGCCACCTAATGATTAAAGTGAATTAGGACACTAAAGAAGAGTTCGAGTTGGAAAACTAGAGTTCGGGTAAGGGGTAGAAATTATCTCGAGGGGAAGGTGTTAGGCACCCCCCAAGATCCACTAGTGTGGTTCCCGACCATGCTACCATTGTGACTTTGAATAGCAAATAAAAGTCTCAAATAAAAGGGGGGTTTTGCATAATATTGCAAGCAAGTTGAGAGTTTGACGAAAGTAAAGAAAACAGAAATTTTAAAGAAATAGTTTGAGAATAAAATAAACAAATAAAGGAAAGGGGGTCCTAGGTTTACAAATAATATGGATCACATCAATGCAATACCCGGTAATCACACCTCAGAAGAGGGGTTACACGTGGTATTGGCGCACCGGTCATCATATCCATATCTACCCTTTCCCACCCCATTAAGGTATTAAGCGCGGAATATTATCGTTACTTATTGCATGCTAGTACCCGCCCCAATCCTATCAGTCCCGGAGGCATTTGAGACTACTAGTCCTAAAGGGAAGGGAGATTTGGCTTTTCAGAGTTTTAAAAGGATAAAATTCTAGGGCGTCAATCAAAATATATAAGGCAGGTATGGGAGAACACATAACAGTTTAAAGGGCTCAAAAAGGCCTCCTCATTTAAAGAAACAAATTATTTTGCATGACTTACAAATACTGGTTATGGTCTGAATTAAATTTAAAGCGTTAAGGAAGGCTGATTTATCACATATTTCTCAGATGAGAAGTCCGAATTAGGCCTCTACTGGTTGTAATTATCAAAGACTGATGCAGTTAATTAATTACCTAATGGCTTGCCTAGGTGAAACCTATAGACATGATATCTAACGATGCTTACTCTGATTTTAAAGAAGGCTTACTGATTATATATATATAAAAAAGATCTGCAGATATTAAACGACATTACTACAGATTTTAGACTTGCAAACGATTCAGATTTTGTTAATTACTCCTATAAGCATACTTTCTGAGCGTCGTTGGTTTAAAACAATTATGAAAGTGCGGGACTCCTATAGGAATGGTATCTAGGATGCATTTTGTTATTTTTAACCAATAACTGTTTGCCTAATGATGAAGGTATATGCGGAAGTGCAAAAAACCTATAGTCATGATTTCTATATGCAGAAGTGCAGAAAAAACCTACAGACAGGATTTCTATATGATATGCAAAAGTGCAGAAACTTATAGGCAGGATTTCTATATGATATGCAAAAGTGGAGAAACTTATAGGCAGGATTTCTATATGATATGCAGAACTGAAGAAACTTATAGGCAGGATTTCTATATCATATGTAGAAGTGCAGAAACTTATAGGCAGGATTTCTATATGATATGCAGAAGTGCAGAAACTTATAGGCAGGATTTCTATATGAAATGCATAAGTGCAGAACTTGTAAATAGTAACACCTATGAGCATGTTGTCTACCATTTGCATACATAAATGAACCTCTCCTTTCTTACTTAGAACCCCATAAGATTACAGACCAGAATGAATCAAGAAAAGTAAAATTACATCAGAAATTTAAGTTATAACCAAGGAGCCTAATTCAGACTCAAGTTCTAACAATATGAGATGAACCAACTTCCAGGATCAGATTTCCAAAGCCTTTCTCCCATTTGGGATGTGTCAAAGTTCCCTAAGAGCCTCAAGTAGACTCCGGGCAGTGCTTACACCCCAAATATATTGCAGACTTAAGCAAGTGCGGTGTGGAAGAGCCAGCCCTCAAATGTCCAAGTTTAGAGGGAACTCAAGATCCCAAAGCAAGGTTCATAGGAGGGGGGCAGAACTTAGAATCTAAGAGAGAGTGTAAGTGCATAGAGGGGATTTAGGCGAAGGCCATGACAGGCTGGTGGTCATGCCCAGCAATTAGGAGTGCTGGTACACCCCTGACCAGCCTGTTAGCCAAAGTTGGGAGTTAGGATCCATTGAGGATCAAGTTTAGACCTAAGCAACAACTTGGATGTTGTCAGGCCATGAACCTTAACTCAAACACATAGAAGGGAGTGGAGGTATAGGTAATTCATAACAAACAGCAGATGCAAAGAAAAAAAACAGCTTACATAGTTAACATTAATCACTGAACATGAACAGCAAAGTAAACATGCTTGCAGAAACTGTAAATAAACACATAGGGGAGTGAGGCAGAAAAGTTAAATTAGAACATACTAGTTTCAGGGAAAACAAACAAGTAAAAGCAGTCTTGAGAAAGCCAAGTTGCAAGCAAACAGTTCCAAAAGATCTCAGAAAGCGTAGAATGTTGTAAGAGTATTGAACTCAAAGCAGTATTGTAAGTATGTAAGTAAGTCAAAAGTATTGAACTAAAGGCTCGAGGTATTCAACTCGAAGTGGTGGTGTAAAAGTATTGAATTGGAAGTGTGTTAAAAGTGCGGAAGGGTAGTCCCTTTATAGTACAGAGAAGCAAGTAACAAAGGTAAGAAAATAACTTGCAATCAATCACATAGAATTTTCCTTCAGTTAAGGGATTTAATTTCAAACGGGTAGAAGACATTTAAGGAAAGAAATTTTGATTAAAACCTTTTCAAAGTAGCACAAAAGGGGTAAATACATAGAAGTTTATTTAAGGAAAAGCTCAGTGGTACACGACTTGGAGAATCAGTGGTACACGACTTGAACCAAGTCAGGAAAGGTAGAGAACGTTCAATTAGAGAGAATCAGTAACAATCAGTCAGGACTCATTAAAAGGAATTTAAAATCAATCAATTAGTCAGTAAAGACCTTTTGAAAGAAGAGTTCCCATATATAAAGCACACAAACATATGAATCAAGAAGTTATATAGAAGAGAGTTTACTCAAAGAGAGGTTCAGAATCATGAGCAAGAAAGGGTACAAATACAGTTTGTAGACTCACAATGAGTTTGAGAGTTCAGGGTCCCAAAGTGGAACCCTAACTCGCACAAATTCAAAATTGCCAAGAAACCCCCAAATCCTAGGGTTTCATAGAGATGAGAAAGCAAGTCATTGAAACAGGCTCAGAAGCCTCTTTCAAAGACTTATGAGAAACAAACAGACATGATACAAAGAAAGAAAGCTAATTTGAGGTCATAGAGAACATATTTGAGAAACTCGGAACTTAAACAAGTTCAGAAAAGAAGAGGTGATACAGACTTAAATTAAAACAGAGGAAACATGTTCAGCAAGAATGCAAATAGAGTCTAATAGAGCAAACAAAAATTAAAAAAAAAAACTCAACAGTAAGCACATATAGTAGAAGAGTAAGGGAAACATAACAAGGAGTAATAGGAGTAACAGGTATAGTAGAAAAAAAAAGAGTAGGAGAATAGTACACGCGTAGTAAAAGAAGCCATATGAGCATAGCACAGACAAACACACATAAAGAAAGAATCAGAAAGATCTTTTTTGAAAACTTTTTCAGAAACGATTTTTGAAAAGAAAATTTGGGGTAAACACTTCAGAAGCCCAGTAGGACACGAACATACCATAGATCTAAGAAAATAAACAGAGAAGAGCCTCGAACAACTTAGGGTTTCGGAGAAACCCTAGAAATGAGAAAGGCTTGGAAGAACAATCAGATCATGAGTCGAAGAGGTGAGGAATCAGGCTCCTGAGGCCTGAATGTGTCGGAGCATGGCCGGAGAAGCTATAGAAATAAAGATCTGAGAGATATGGAAAAACCATCGAAGTCAGCCTTCAAAACCTCGAACACCCAAGGTATAATGATGGAGAGGGGTGAATACAGACTGTCCATGGCCTAAGAAGCCATGGATTCCGGTGAAAACATGGTGAAATAAGGTAGGAGGAGGCTAGGGTTTCGAAGAGCTGATGAGAGGATTTGAGAGCGTTTGGGATTCAAAGGCGGTGGGTCAGGTGAGAATGAGGGAGATTAGGGTAGGTCGTTTGGTTTAATTATGAAAGGGTGAGTTATGATTGTTGATATTGTGTAATCAACGGCCTGGATTTAGGAGGGTAGGTGGGAACCGGGTAAGGGTCATTTGGATCGGGTTGTGGGTTTGGTCAAATTAAAAATTGGGCCGGTCCAAATGGGTTAAGATTGGGTCAAATAATGGTTAAAATTGAAAGGTAAAAAGGTTGTATTTGAAATGGAATGGGGCTAGATGTTAAATAGTTAGTATCTTTTATTTTATAAAAATAGTAAAAAATAATTTTAAAAACAAACTAAAAGTACTGAGCCAATTAATAATACATAAATATTAATCTAAAAATACTGGAAATAATTTTACAATTGTAAAATGCTATTAATCTTAAAGTAGGCTAGAATTGCAATTATATGCAATTTAGCTTTAAAAATACCAAATAAAATTTGTAAAAATATACAAAAATCACCTTAACTATATTTTGGTATAAATATGAGAATAAGATAAGTTATTCACCAAAATGATAATCTTGGGATTAATTATTGGTTTTGTTACTGCTAAAGTGGACAATAAATTGATTTTAAAATCTTAAAAATTAGGAAAAAAATACCAAAACTCTTGGGCATGATTATATATGTATGTACATGCAATTTTGAAAGTATTTTGTATATAAAAATACATAGGGGAAAAATTGGGTATCAACAGCTGCCCCTTTTTACCCGGGAAGGATGGAATAGTTGTCGGGTAAAGATATGATGGCCAATTTTGACCGAATGACACGATTTTGAAGAGTTTTGACCGAGATCTGGTTTTTGAGCTGCTTACATATCCCTGGTATTACAGGAATCAGGCCATATGTAGTTTGGGATCCATCGGCAGAGTATGCCGATGGACATTTTCGAAAAGCAGACGCGATGTTCAGGTTGAGAAAGGATGGTCAGAGTCTGATAGGCTGCAGGAACTGGAGTGGGATCGCTCTTGTTGAGACGGTCGTTGCTAGCCGGTGTACCTGCGAATTAACAATACCAGCATATATATATTGTGCATAAATTTAAACGTGATGCAAGTTCCCGTTGGACCGTGAATGTTGCCTTTGGACGGTTAGGATGACGTCCTCGGACCATGATGTCCTGGGCCATGAAGCGTATGATAAAGGATTCGCAGGCTATGAAATGATGTTCTCGGGCTATGAGGATGATGCCTCCGAACCATGATGCCTTTGAATAATGATATGCAAAAGATAAAATGGGGTCCTCAGGTCATGGCATGGCGTTCTCGGGCTATGAAAATGGTGCCTCTGAACAATGACGCCTTTGGACAAATTGGTGATCTTTCAGCCCATGAAAATGCAGAAGGTGGCGATCTTTCAGCCAATGCAAGACGTAAATAAAGGGTGGTGGTATTTCAGCCATGCAAGAGAAATAAGATGGCGGTATTTCAGCCGTACATGAGGAATAGAGTGGCGATATTTCAGTCGTGCAAGAGAAATAAGGTGGAACTTAACCTCAGAAGGTAGAAAGGTAGCCTTATGCAATTCAGGAGATGCAGATGGAGGTAGAGCTTAACCTCGGAAGGCAGAAAGGTAGCCTTATGCAATGCAGAAAATGCAGATGGAGACAGAGCTTAGTCTCGAAAGGCAGAAAGGTAGCCTTATGCAATGCAGAAAATGCAGATGGAGATAGAGCTTAGTCTCGGAAGGCATAAAGGTAGCCTTATGCAATGTAGAAGATACAGATGGAGGTAGAGCTTAACCTCGGAAGGCAGAAAGGTAGCCTTATGCAATGTAGAAAATGCAGATGGAGATAGAGCTTAGTTTCGCAAGGCAGAAAGATAGCCTTATGCAATAGAGAAAATGCAGATGGAGACAGCTTAGTCTCGGAAGGCAAAAAGGTAGCCTTATGCAATGTAGAAAATGCAGATGGAGACAGAGCTTAGTCTCGGAAGGCAGAAAGGTAGCCTTATGCAATGTAGAAAATGCAGATGGAGACAGAGCTTGGTCTCGGAAGGCAGAAAGGTAGCCTCATGCAATGTATAAAATGCAGATGGAGACAGAGCTTATTCTCGGAAGGCAGATAGGTAGCCTTATGCAATGCAGAAAATGCAAATAGAGATAGAGCTTAGTCTCAGAAGGCAGAAAGGTAGACTTATGTAGAAAATAAAAGGCGAATAGTAATGAAATCTCTTAGCTGATAGATGATAGATGATAACTGATTGCTATATTGTGGTTGTTGTGGATGTCGTATATGGATAACAACTGTAAATAGGTGATGATTCCGAGAGTTGTATTCTCGGGAAGTATAAGTATATAGATATATCTGATGATTTTACGACTTGAGTGCCTGCATCCAAAGAAAAATCATGAGTTTTGTAAAGGGGGGGAGGGTTAGTTCGTTTCCCCATGAGCTTCGCTTGACCTGCTTGCCATTGTGTATCATAGAGGTAGCATTGCTAAACAAAGCAATTTTGATACCAAAGATAATGATTTAGAAAAAATGTAACATAAATACATAATTTTAAATAGTTTTCTTTAGATGAACTGACGAATGCGACGCGGTTCAAGACATTGAAACCTCTCTCGCTCCGAAATTTTGAGAGTCCTCCTTAATTCTGCCCCAGTTTACTAGGCTGGTGCTTCTGACGGCTGCGTGCGATAAATGGCTAAAATCATCTTCGGAATTTTGAGGGTCCTCCTCAAAATTCTACCCAGTTTCCAATAGCGGGGGGGGGGGATGAAAATTTTATTGAATTATGACCGAACCCATAGGACTGCCTACGTATCTCCTCTTAAATGAGAATTAGGTCAGGCGTAGTTCAAATACATTATACAGGAAATCGTAAGAGTTACACATAGTATCGCTTCACTGCATCTGAATTGATCGGCTTTGGCCAAACTTCACCGTCCATTTCTACAAGTATGAGGGCTCCTTCGGTTAGAACCCGGTGAACCATGTATGGACCCTGCCAGTTGGGAGAGAACTTCCCATTGGCTTCATCTTGATGCGGGAAAATCTTCTTTAACACCAGCTGCCCCGGTGTAAAGTGTCTCGGCTTGACTCTTTTGTTGAAGGCTTTGGCCATTCTGTTCTGATAAAGTTGACCATGGAAAACTGCATTCATTCTCTTTCTGTCTATAAGAGCTAGTTGTTCGTAACGACTTTTCACCCATTCTGCATTGTTGAGTTCAGCTTCCTGTATGATCCTTAGGAAAGGAATTTCTACCTCAGCGGGAATAACAGCCTCTGTACCGTAAACCAGCATATAGGGGGTTGCCCCGGTTGATGTGCGGACTGTGGTGCGGTATCCCAATAAAGTAAATGATAACTTCTCATGCCACTGCTTATGTTTCTCTATCATCTTCCTTAGTATCTTCTTAATATTCTTATTGGCGGCTTCTACAACTCCGTTCATCTGAGGTCTGTAAGCCGTAGAATTCTTGTGTTTGATCTTGAAGGTTTCACACATGGCTTTCATCATGTCGTTGTTGAGATTGGAACCATTATTAGTGATGATTGACTCTGGAATTCCGAACCGACAAACAATACGGTCACGGACAATATCTGCTACAACTTTCTTAGTCACTGCTTTGTACGATGCTGCTTCAACCCATTTGGTGAAATAATCAATTGCCAGTAGAATGAACCTATGGCCGTTTGATGCCGCAAGCTCGATAGGTCCGATAACATCCATTCCCCAAGCAGTGAACGGCCATGGCATGCTTGTTTCAGTAAGCTCGCTTGGAGGCACCTTTATCATGTCTGCATGTATCTGATAGCGATGGCATTTTCGGACATACTAGATGCAGTCCGTTTCCATAGTCATCCAAAAATAACCAGCTCAGAGTATTTTCTTGGCTAAGACAAAGCCGTTCATATGTGGTCCGGAGGTCCCCGCATGAATTTCCTCCAATAATCTGGATGCTTCCTTTGCATCGACACACCTTAGTAATCCCAAATCAGAAGTCCTCCTATACAGGATTCCTCCGCTATGAAAGAGGTTGTTAGATAGTCTCCGAAGTGTGCGCTTTTGAGTAGGATTTGCGAGTTTTGGATATTCACCCTTCATCAAATATTCCTTGATATCATGAAACCAAGGTTTTCCATCTGCTTCTTCTTCTACATGAGCACAGTAAGCTGGCTGATCATAGATCATTACCAGAATAGGATCAATGAAGTTCTTGTCTGGGTGATGTATCATGGACGATAGGGTAGCCAATGCATCGGCAAACTCATTCTGAACTCTGGGAACATATTGGAACTCTATCTTTGTGAACTTCTTCCTCAACTCCTGTACATGATGCAGAAAAGGGAGTATCTTGGAGTTCTTGGTTTCCCATTCTTCTCAGACCTGATGTATAAGCAGGTCTAAATCTCCGATCACTAGTAATTCCTGAATGTTCATGTCAATGGCCAGCTTGAGCCCTAAGATGCAGGCTTCGTACTCGGCCATGTTGTTGGTGCATGGGAACCTGAGCTTGGCAGATACCGGATAATGCTGACCGGTTCTGATACTAGGACTGCTCCTATGCTAACTCCTTTGAAATTTGTTGCTCCGTCGAAAAACATTCTCAAACCATCATAGGATTCTGCAATATCTTCCCCTATGAAAGATACCTCTTCATCAGGAAAATACGTCTTTAGAGGCTCGTATTCTCCATCCACAGGATTTTCAGCAAGATGATCTGCCAGTGCTTGTCCTTTGATTGCCTCCTGAGTCACGTAAACAATGTCGAATTCACTCAGCAGGATTTGCCACTTGGCTAGCTTGCTAGTGGGCATGGGCTTCTGAAAGATGTACTTCAAAGGATCCATTCTTGATATGAGATAAGTAGTATAGGCACAGAAATAGTGCCTCAACTTCTGAGCTACCCAAGTCAGAGCACAACAGGTGCATTCCAATAGAGAATACTGGGCCTCGTACGGGGTGAACTTCTTATTGATATAATAGATGGCCTGCTCCTTTCTTCCCATTTCATTAAGCTGCCCTAGAACACAACCGAAAGCTCCATCCAATACTGCAAGGTAGAGTAATAGATGTCTACCCGGCTCGGGCGGGACCAAAACTGGTGGCGTTGACAGGTATTCCTTGATTCTGTCAAAGGCTTTCTGACAATCATCAGTCCATTTGGTAGCGGCGTCCTTCTTCAACATCATAAGGATTGGCTCACAAATGACAGTGGATTGAGTTATGAACCGGCTGATGTAGTTAAGTCTTCCCAAGAAAATCATAACCTCTTTCTTGTTCTTTGGTAGTGGCAATTCTTAAATGACTTTGACCTTTGACGGATCTAGTTCTATTCCTCGGCGACTCACAATGAACCCAAGTAGTTTTCTGGCAGGAACCCCGAATGCACACTTGGCGAGATTCAGCTTCAAGTTGTACCTTCTTAGTCTGTTGAAGAACTTCCTCAGATCTTCCATGTGGTCAGTGGCTCTCTTGGATTTGATGATGGCGTCTTCTACATACACCTCGATCTCTTTGTGTATCATGTCATGGAAAATAGTGGTCATGACCCTCATGTAGGTGGCCCCAGCATTCTTTAACCCAAACGACATCATCTTGTAACAATACATCTCCCACGATGTAATGAAAGCCGTTTTTTCCGCGTCTTCCTCATCCATCCATATCTGATGATACCTAGCAAAACAATCAACGAACGACTGTAGTTCATGTTTGGCGCAGTTGTCAATTAGAATATGTATGTTCGGTAAGGGGAAGTCGCCTTTCAGACTGGCTCGGTTGAGATCCTGGTAGTCGACACAGACTCTAACCTTCCCGTCTTTCTTCGGCACTGGCACAATATTGTCTAACCATGTTGGATACTCTACTACCCTGAGAACCTTGGCTTTGACTTGCTTGGTGACTTCTTCCTTGATTTTCAAACTTATGTCGGGTTTGAAATTCCTGAGCTTCTATTTTACTGGTGGACATGTCGAATCGGTTGGCAGTTTGTGAGCTACAATAGATATACTGAGACCAGTCATGTCATCATAAGACCAGGCGAATATGTCCTCATATTCCCTTAGAAATTCCGTGTACTCTTTATTTTCTGATGGTGACAGATGAACACTGATGTGCGTTTCTTTGACATTTTCTGCATCTCCCAGGTTGAAAACCTCGGTTTCGTCCAGGTTAGACTTAGGTCTGTTCTCAAAATCCTTAACCTCTTTAACAATCTCTTCTGGTATATCATCTTTTTCTTAGTCTATATCCGTTTGTTGCGTTGTCTCGTTGCATGTCACAATCGCCGGTTCATCAAGATAAGTAATAGTAATGCTGTGTAAATAAAGTAAACGATAAGAAGTAATAAGAGCAAGATTTATAAGAAACAGAAATGCTTTGATAAATTTCGTAATTGTTTTGAACATTGGAGCTCTTATTTCAATATTAAAAATGCGGAAAGAAAGACAACTAGCGAAAAATAAAGATAATGCATGGTGCTTTGTTCAGCCTTGCTACCCCGAAGCTTTCCGGCCCATGGTAGTTCTAATGGACCAATTGTTGAGGCGTGCTCCTCGGCTTATGGCCTGTATGGAAGGGCCTTGTGAAGTAAAATGATGATGCGAGAGTGCATGAACTAACCTCTTGGGGAGGGGAATAAAAATGAAAAATAAATCACAAGGTAACAAGTTAGTGAGGATTATAAGGAAAAGATGGTGCGATATTTAAACACATAGTGCGAGAATATAATTCGTGTCCTAATTTGGGAGCCTCATTGTGCCCGAGTTAGGCCTAGCGACAAGTTGATTGGGAGAACTTATAATGCTAAATGCCTCATTTTATTGATAAAATAAGATGAATCCCAAAACGACACTAAAAATAGCAGAAAATAAAATGTCATTGATGGCCATTAGCCTTATGAAAAGATCCTAACTACTTGGTCCCAGAAGGACCTTCCCCAGACTCGACATCTTTAGCTCCATTGAATAGCTTCACCAGCTTACGCAGTCCCAGCAGCAAGTAGGCTCTAGCCATGTGTCCTCCTTCATTTCCCTCAGCATTCTGGCAGTTTTCGATCCTCTGGATGAACTTCCTTTCTAGCTCCACTAAAACCTGCTCCAAATATCCCAGCTGCTTGTTGGCGCTGACAGCCATGTCTTTCCATTCTTCAATCAGCTTTTGATGGGCTTCCTGAATTCCCCGGTGCTCACTTTTGCATTCCCGAATCCTCTTGCGCAATTAGTTGTACTTAACCTGTACTTCAGCCTTTTCGTCGATAATTCTATGACCTCGAACAAGCCCGGGTTGTCCTAACCCACTATGATCGTCTTCCAACCAACTTGGATAGTATGGAGTATAATCAGCATGGTACCTGTCTGGTTCTATGGAATTCTTTCCCAGGATGATTTTGCAGTGCCACATATATTGAGCTTGACACTTGTATGGACTATCGTCATCTTGAAAGTCGGCCCTGAAGTGACTTATTTGTCGACCCTTGGTATAACCCGCTTCCTTCCTGCCTTCCTCATGAATCAGAGAGGGACATAAGGATAAGTTCCTCTCAGACCAATGAGTATAAGAAATGGTGCATCCAGAGATCGGACAACGAACTCTTCAGTAGGGAACCATTCAAACATCCATTGCACTTGGTCCTCTTTCAGATTTCCGAACAACTCTACCCACCCTTTCGCATCTTCTGGTTGGGCAAACATGTTAGGCATATAGTTCATTCGCCTTAGCTGATGGAAGGCGATATGATCATCCCAGTCTCTGCGTAGAATCTCTTGCCGATATTCACCCTTTTAGAGGTTCTCCATAAGCCAGAGTTGGAGCAGTAAGTTACAACCCTTAAAGTGTTTGGCCCCTCATTGACAGTTTTCCAGGGCTCGGCATATCTCCGCAATGATTATAGGTACTATGCTAAAAGGCCGCCCACCAATTCCTTCCATCAAAGTCTTGGTGACCATGGCCGGTCTGGTATGGATCCTAGCCTTCTTCATAGGAAATACTATCATCCCCAAAAATCAGAACATAAAGACGAAGACTCTTCTGTGGATATGCCCTAATGATGTGAGGGCGAATTCATCTGGGTAAGTGCGGTAGGACTTGCTATGGCCGTACCTCTCGTACAGATAGTCGAAAGGAATGTAGGAATCCTTCAAGTAGGTCAAGTTTGTGTTCTTCTTTAGTCCCATCATTTTGAGAAAGCCCCTACCCTTGCAATTTTCCGACATAAGTAAAACCGGAGTCTCCCATGGAATACTAGCTAATCCTCATATTTCCTCGAGCAAAGGTGTCATTTCAAGGTCCCCGAAGCGAAACACCGATCTATCGCCATCCCAGAATATAGTTGCAGCCGCTATGATTTTGTTGTCGGGTTGGATCTCCAAAAGAGAAGGCAAATTTCCCAAATATTTGCGGACGAGGGTCTGATCACTGGAGTGAAGGTCTTCCCACCAACTTAGCAACCTTGGGTGAATGTTGGTTACCATGCCGAATCTGGGGACTTCGTGCCTCATTTTCTACAAAATAAAGTGTTAGACCCTTACCCTCACCAGACTCAACTATTTAAATATCAATAATTGGCATAAGCAGCATTTAGTTCTCCAAATAAATGCACAGACATGGCAATGTCCGTTTGGGTTCCAAGGGAACCCAGTGGACTTTGGACAAGGCTATCTTAAAGAGTCATTATGCGGACAGCATAACTGACTCGGCTAGGTTTGACAATGATGCATGCACAATTGAACAGAGTAAGGTTTCTATGGGTATTAGACCGGTACCCTTGAGCGGACAACTCAAGAGGTAAAGGCACGGAACCGTCGACTGCACTGCTGATCGACTGGTTTTACCGCAAATACGCCTTTGCCAAATTTAGGGGGTGATAATATTGGAAGGGCGCAACCACTCATTATAAGCGTTGCTATGGTATTTTGTTTTGCACGAGTGGAATATAATGTTGAATACGCAATTACAAGAATGAATCAAGTTGTCACGTATTTGCACGTTCATAAAGTAATGATTACAATAATTGCTCATAGTTACAACGGCATTGAAGGAAAGCGGTAAAACAAACCATTAAAGAAAAGAAACAAAGAGCCAAGTCAGTTTCATAGAAGAAAAGAGGTAAAGACATTAAATAAAGGTAATAAATAAGCAGTGAAGTCACAAGTAACATAAAATGGTAAAAGCCTAAAGAACTCCCCAGTAGAGTCGCCATGCTGTCGCGCCCTCTTTTTCTAAAAAGCGAAATCGGGTTCATGACATTTGGGAGGACAACTCGTTCCCTCTTGGGAGTTGGGTTTTTTGAAAAGTTGCCACCTAATGATTAAAGTGCACTAGGACACTAAAGAAGAGTTCGAGTTGGAAAACCAGAGTTCGGGTAAGGGCTAGAAATTATCTCGAGGAGAAGGTGTTAGGCACCCCCCAAGATCCACTAGTGTGGTTCCCGACCATGCTACCATTGTGACTTTGAATAGAAAATAGAAGTCTCAAATAAAAGGGGGTTTTCACATAATATTGCAAGCAAGTTGAGAGTTTGACGAAAGTAAAGAAAGCAGAAATTTTAAAGAAATAGTTTGAGAATAAAATAAACAAATAAAGGAAAGGGGGTCCTAGGTTTACAAATAATATGGATCACATCAATGCAATACCCGGTAATCACTCCTCAGAAGAGGGGTTACACGTGGTATTGGCGCACCGGTCATCATATCCATATCTACCATTTCCCACCCCATTAAGGTATTAAGCGCATAATAGTATCGTTATTTATTGCATGCTAGTACCCGCCCCAATCCTATCAGTACCGAAGGCATTTGGGACTACTAGTCCTAAAGGGAAGGGAGATTTGGCTTTTCAAAGTTTTAAAAGGATAAAATTCTAGGGCGACAATCAAAACATATAAGGCAGGTATGGGAGAACACATAACAGTTTAAAGGGCTCAAAAGGGCCTCCTCATTTAAAGAAACAAATTGTTTAGCATGACTTACAAATACTGGTTATGGTCTGAATTAAATTTAAAGCGTTAGGGAAGGCTAATTTATCACATATTTCTCAGATGAGAAGTCCGAATTAGGCCTCCACCGGTTGTAATTATCAAAGACTGATGCAGTTAATTAATTACCTAATGGCTTGCCTAGGTGAAACCTATAGGCATGATATCTAAGGATGCTTAATCTGATTTTAAAGAAGGCTTACTGATTATATATTAAAAAAAAAGATCTGCAGATATTAAACGACATTACTACTGATTTTAGACTTGCAAACGATTCAGATTTGGTTAATTACTCCTATAGGCATGCTTTCTGAGCGTCGTTGCTTTAAAACAATTATGAAAGTGCAGGAGTCCTATAAATATGGTATCTAGGATGCATTTTGTTATTTTTAACCTATAATTGTTTGCCTAAAGATGGAGGTATATGCGAAAGTGCAGAAAACCTATAATCATGATTTCTATATGCAGAAGTGCAGAAAAAACCTACAGACAGGATTTCTATATGATATGCAAAAGTGCAGAAACTTATAGGCAGAATTTCTATATGATATGCAAAAGTGGAGAAACTTAAAGGCAGGATTTCTATATGATATGCAAAACTGAAGAAACTTATAGGGAGGATTTCTATATGATATGTAGAAGTGCAGAAACTATAGGCAGGATTTCTATATGAAATGGATAAGTGCAGAACTTGTAAATAGTAACACTTATGAGCATGTTGTCTACCATTTGCATGCATAAATGACCCTCTCCTTTCTTACTTAGAACCCCATAAGATTACAGACCAGAATGAATCAAGAAAAGTAAAATTGCACCAGAAATTTAAGCTATAACCAAGGAGCCTAATTCAGACTCAAGGTCTAACAATATGAGATGAACCAACTTCCAGGATCAGATTTCCAAAGCCTTTCTCCCATTTGGGATGTGTCAAAGTTCCCTAAGAGCCTCAAGTTGAACCTGGGCAGTGCTTACACCCCAAATATATTGCAGACTTAAGCAAGTGTAGTGTGGAAGAGCCAGCCCTCAAATGTCCAAGTTCAGAGGGAACTCAAGGTCCCAAAGCAAGGCTCTGGTGGTCATGCTCAGCAATTAGGAGTGCTGGTACACCCCTAACCAGCCTATTAGCCAAAGTTGGGAGTTAGGATCCATTGAGGATCAGGTTCAGACCTACGCAAGAACTTGGATGTTGTCAGGCCATGAACCTTAACTCAAACACATAGAAGGGAGTGGGGGTATATGGAATTCATAACAAACAGCAGATGCAAAGAAAAAAAACAGTTTGCATAGTTAACATTAATCACTGAACATGAACAACAAAAGAAACAAGCTTGCAGAAACTGTAAATAAGCATATAGGGGAGTGAGGCAGAAAAGTTAAATTAGAACATACCAGTTTCAGGGAAAACAAACAAGTAAAAGCAGTCTTGAGAAAGCCAAGTTGCAAGCAAACAGTTCCAAAAGATCTCAGAAAGAGTAGAATGTTGTAAGAGTATTGAACTCAATTAGTCGGTAAAGACCTTTTGAAAAAAGAGTTCCCATATATAAAGCACACAAACATGTGAATCAAGAAGTTATATAGAAGAGAGTTTACTCAAAGAAAGGTTCAGAATCATGAGCAAGAAAGGGTACAAATCCAGTTTGTAAACTCACAATGAGTTTGAGAGTTCAGGGTCCCAAAGAGGAACCCTAACTCGCACAAATTCAAAATTACCAAGAAACCCCCAAATCCTAGGGTTTCATGGAGATGAGAAAGCAAGTCATTGAAACAGGCTCAGAAGCCTCTTTCAAAGACTTATGAGAAACAAACAGACATGATACAAAGAAAGAAAGCTAATTTGAGGTCATAGAGAACATATTTGAGAAACTCGGAACTTAAACAAGTTCAGAAAAGAATAGGTGATACAGACTTAAATTAAAACAGAGGAAACATGTTCAGCAAGAACGCAAACATAGTCTAATAGAGCAAACAAAAATAAAAAAAACTCAACATTAAGCACATATAGTAGAAGAGTAAGGGAAACATAACAAGGATTAACAGGAGTAACAAGTATAGTAGAAAAAGAAGAGTAGGAGAATAGTACACGCGTACTAAAAGAAGCCATACGAGCATAGCACAGACAAACACACATAAAGAAAGAATCAGAAAGATCTTTTTTGAAAACTTTTTCAGAAACGATTTTTGAAAAGAAAATTTGGGGTAAACACTTCAGAAGCCCAGTAGGACATGAACATACCATAGATCTAAGAAAATAAACAGAGAAGAACCTCGAACAACTTAGGGTTTCGGAGAAATCCTAGAAATGAGAAAGGCTTGGAAGAACAATCATATCCTGAGTCGAAGAGGTGAGGAATCAGGCTCATAAGGCCTGAATGTGCCGGAGCATGGCCGGAGAAGCTATAGAAATGAAGATCTGAGAAGATCTGGAAGAACCATCGAAGTCAGCCTTCAAAATCTCGAACACCCAAGGTATAATGATGGACAGGGGTGAATACAGACCATCCATGGCCTGAGAAGCCATGGATTCCGGTGAAAACATGGTGAAATAAGGTAGGAGGAGGCTAGGGTTTCAAAGAGCTGATGAGAGGATTTGAGAGCGTTTGGGATTCAAAGGCGGCGGGTCAGGTGAGAATGAGGGAGATTAGGGTAGGTCGTTTGGTTTAATTATGGAAGGGTTAGTTATGGTCGTTGATCTTGTGTGATCAACTGCCCAGATTTAGGAGGGTAGGTGGGAACCGGGTACGGGTCATTTGGATCGGGTTGTGGGTTTCGTCAAATTAAAAATTGGTCAGGTCCAAATGGGTTAAGATTGGGTCAAATAATGGTTAAAATTAAAAGGTAAAAAGATTGTATTTGAAATGGAATAAGGCTAGATGTTAAATAGCTAGTTTTCCCTTTTATTTTATAAAAATAGTAAAATATAATTTTAAAAGTAAACTAAAAGTACTGAGCCAATTAATAATATATAAATATTAATCTAAAAATACTGGAAATAATTTTACAATTGTAAAATGCTATTAATCTTAAAGTAGGCTAGAATTGCAATTATATGCAATTTAGCTCTAAAAATACCAAATAAAATTTGTAAAAATATACAAAAATTACCTTAACTATATTTTGGTATAAATATGATAATAAGATAAGTTATTCGCCAAAATAATAATCTTGGGAATAATTATTGGTTTTTGTATTGCTAAAGTGGACAATAAATTGATTTTAAAATCTTAAAAATTAGGAAAAAATACCAAAACTCTTGGGCATGCTTATATATGTATGTACATGCTATTTGAAAGTATTTTGTATATAAAAATACATAGGGAAAAAATTGGGTATCAACATCGGGGACTGCCGCCAATTGCCATCCCATCGACTCATCCAAACCTGAGGCCATAAGACCCCATATGGGCAGCCTCGACCTCGTAAGACCTTTTATAAGGAAACACCAAAAACTGTAAGACCTCCAGCAAGGCATGAACCATACTTGTACCAAATAACAAAAACTGTAAGACCTCAAGCAAGGCATGAACTGTACTCGTACCATGTAACCAAAGCTGTAAGACCTCAAGTAAGGCATGTAAATGACTACGGTCATAAAGCTACGGCCAAACATAAATAGCTATGGTCATAAGGCTCCGGCAAAACTAATGCGACTCTAGGACGCCTGACCGTCGCTATAATATTATAGACCTTCAATTACTTGAAAATTTACTTCGAAAAAAACCTGTTAAACAGGCTACCCTTGACACAGGCAAAAGAGCTTCGACCATGTCAGCTCCAAACTATAGACTTCGAAACACTCAGCCACCTAGTAAAACCTCCCGAGGTACTCGTTCATCACCACATAACGACTCACAATCGAGGTTTTTATCAAACCGTCAAAGAGTCAGGCAAACACAATTTCAAAAAGTCCTTAACATGGGAAAAATAAAGCTAATTAGAGGTCGTACCGACCCAATGTGTAAGAGCCACTACCGCCAGCCCATATAAAAGGTCGTACTAACCTAATGCGTGGGAGCCACTACCTCCAGCCCATATGAGAGGTCGTATCAACCTAATGTGTCAGAGTATAAGGGCCAGCTTTAAATTCAAAAATTTAAGGGTCAATGAGCTCGAGCTGAAACTTGACTCGGAGACTGAACCTGAAACAGTTAACTGAATATGCCTAAGAGAAAAAGCATAAGAGCTTAAACGCAGACTTATACTAAAAGGTCGTACCGACCAAACGCGTAAGAGCCTACGGGCCAGCCCAACGAGCCCTAGGGCCATACTATAAACCTAAGGGTTCTTTTAACTCGAAGACTAGTTCATTTGGCTAATGACTGACAAACATCGAAGCAAAGGGAAATGCATGAAAAATGAAACCACAGGGCTTCCTCTTATACGTATATGTGAAAAAATACAAAGCTCCATTTATAATGTTCTTTAAAGCACTATACACAAAATCAGAAAGAAAGGCATGATCTACATCCCCCTCGGGGACTATGGCCCGTCGGCCTCTTTCTCGCTATCTTCAGCATCGGACAGAAAGAACTTAGCGTCATATTCATCCGCCTTTGCCTGCTTTATCTCTTCCGAGAGATCGAAGACCCTGGCATGGATCTCCTCGAGGGTTTCCCTCTGAAATATACACCTAACATACTCTTTGCTCCTACTCTCCCAGTCGAGAGCCCCTCTCAGCTCAGCTCGAGCGTCAGCAGCATCTTGCAAATAGGCGGCCACTTTCTTATCAGCCTTGGTTTAGACCTCTTCGGCTTCAGCCCAAACATATACAACCTCGACCTTCATCTTTAGAAGTTCAGACTTGAGTCTCGCAATCATGCTCGTTCGGACCGAGCTGTTTGCACGAGCATTCCGGAGTTGCACTTCGAGGGCAAAAGCCTTGGCCAAAGCATCCCTCTTGGCCACTACTTGGGTATCTTCCTGAGCCTTTATCTCATTACACTCATACTTAACCCGACCAACATCGACCCAAAGTCGTGTAAGCACGTGATTTTTGCCCTATATGAGAATTACTCCCAAAAATTCAAAATAAAACAATTTTCCTTTGTGTGCAATGTTTGAATTTTCGTGACACTTTTGGATAATTATTTATATTTTGTCTGGGCATGTTTATTTGTTAAATTAATAAAAATATAAAAAATATGTCAAATTTGCATTTAATATGTAATTCTACAATTAGGAGTAATTAAGTTTATTTTACAAAATGAAAAAATTACAAAAATAGGCATCTTTTGCATTTTTAGCATTTAATGTCCAAATTGTGTGATTTTATTTCATTGATGTTTAATTTTGGGTGATAATTATTATTAGAAGTTAATTAGTATTTTAAGATAATTTTGGTTTTTATAATTTAATTTCATACATTTTAGTTTTATAAATAAGTGAAATAAAAGAGAACAAAAAATAAACGAAAATCGGATTGGGCCTCTTCTTTAATTTTAAATCACAAGCCCAATGATACCCAACCTTCCCCAACGATCCAGTCCATTTCGAACTGGGTCGACCCAGTTCATAACCCAAAAGACCCAAACCCCCTTTTCATTTTTCTTTCATTTTCACAAAAAAAAAACCAAAACCTAGAGACACACTACCCCCCCCCCTCTCTTCTTCTCCACCTCTCTTCTCTCCAAAACACACACACACACGCAGCAGCCCATCCATGGCTGCTGCTTCTTCTTCGTCTTCTCCCTCGTCTTCTCCACGTACAAACCGTCATGGACAAGATCTTCGTTGCTTCTTCTTCGTCGCTCCTCGCTGCCATGGCTGCTACGTCCACTGCTTTTGCTTCTTCTTCCTCGTTGCCTGCTGCCTGATGATTCTTCTTCTCCGTTCACTGCTTCTACTGCCAGCTTTACGTCGTCCATGGTTGCTGCGTCCGTCGGATCACGTTGCTTCCCGATGACTCTTCTTCTTCGATTCACAGCTGCTGGCTGCTTCTTCTTCAGATTACGTTGTTGTTGCTTCTTCTTCTCCGTTCATTCGTTGTTGCTGCGTTCTTCACGTCCAACGCCGAGCTGTTGTCGCTGCTGGTCGCTTCTTCTTCGTCTGTTCGTTGTTGCTTCTTCTCCTTCACGTCGCCATGGCTGAGGCTGCTCGACTGTTGCCACTGGTGTTGCTTCTTCTTCGCCATGGCTGCCTTGTTGCTACTTCTTCCTCTTCATCCAAATGACCAAACTACTTTTCGTTGATGCTGCTGCTCCATCCAGCAGTGTCGCCACTGCATCGCAGCTGCTTCTTCTTCGTCTTCATCGTCGAATTAATTTGGGGCGATAATTGTTTCTGGGCAGATTTGTTTCATTCAAGGTCTTCGTCGTTTCGATCCGGTTAGTGGGTTTGAGTTTCATTTTGTCCGTATTTTGTTTTGATGTTCTCGGATCTCAAATCGGTAAATGTTTGATTCTTGTTTTGTTCGTGTTTATCGTTTTGTTAATTGGTTTCAGTTTGTTTCATGTGTTTTTATTTATTTTTTAAAAGAAATTGTTAGTTTAATTTTAATATTATTAGATTCAAATTTAAATTTAATTAATTAGTTTTTCAGTTTGTTCATGTGTTTTTATTTATTAAAAGAAATTGTTAGTTTAATTTTAACGTTATTAGATTCAAATTGAAATTTAATTAATTAGTTTTTCAGTTTGTTCATGTGTTTTTATTTATTAAAAGAAATTTTTAGTTTAATTTTAATGTTATTAGATTCAAATTGAAATTTAATTAATTAGTTTTTTCAGTTTGTTCAGGTGTTTTTATTTATTAAAAGAAATTGTTAGTTTAATTTTAATGTTGTTAGATTCAAATTGAAATTTAACTAATTAGTTTTTCAGTTTGTTTCATGTATTTTTATTTATTTATTTTTAAAAAGAAATTGTTAGTTTAATTTTAATGTTGTTAGATTCAAATTGAAATTTAATTAATTATTTCTTCAGTTTGTTTCATGTGTTTTTATGTATTTTTTAGAAATTGTTAATGTTGTTAGATTCAAGTTGAAATTCAATTAATTATTTCTTCTTCGGTTTGTTTTTATTCGTTTAAAAGAATTTAGTTGTAATATAGAAATATGTTAGTTTAATCGCTTGAATCATCCATCTTTGTTGATTAGTTTAGATTTAATTCGTGTTCATCTTTTGTTTGAAGTTCGTTCTTAATCCGGTGATATAATGTGAGTTTATGTTTTAATTCTTGATTTAATTTGAATATTCATCTTGGTTGTAATGTTGTTGGATTTAGTTTAAATTTCAAATGATTATTGAATTTAGAAATTCAAATCTACTTGTTTGTTATGTTCAATTTGTTAATAATATTGAATCTGAAAATATATGTGTTGTTAAAAATATTGTTCAGTCAAAATAATTCTGATTGTTGCTTTGTTGTTCATCGTTTAAGTTTGAATTTGTTAATTAAACTGGATTAAGGATTGGTTATAGCTGATAATTTAATTTTAAGTTCTTAGATAATTTTAAATTTTGAACAGATTTTGAATCAGGGCAGTAACAGTAGTTTTAGGGGTAAAATGGAAATTAACCAATTGCATATTATTTAATTATGGTGGGGGACAAGACATAATGATAAAAGCAAAAAGAAAAGGGTAATAATGATGTCTTCTTTTGACCATTCAAAAAGAGGGAACATGGGGGGCCCATGTTGACTACTTTTACTAAAGTAAAAATTAGAAATAGTGTAGGTAATAATAAAAGTTAAAAGATGCACATAGTAAAAGAATATTGGGTTAAAAAGTAAAAGAGATAAAAGGGGTAGTAATAATAGTTTAAAAAGTAAAAAGAATTAGGAAAAAAGAAAAAGGGAGGAGTCTTGCTTTGGATATAAAAGAAGACTCATTTGACACTTAGGGGACGAAGAATTTTGGGGAGATAAAAATTTCAGAACTAAAGAGGAGATAAGAACAGACTTTTAATCTTGAGGAAGAGGATTCCTAAAATATCCGAATACTATTTCCGTGTATTCCTGAGTGTGATATCTGCCTCTTGTTTGCTTCCGGGATTTTCAATTGGCTTCTTGAGTTAACTGTTGGTCCTTTGTTATTGCTTTATTGAGTGGTTGCTGGAATTTCTGTTTGGTTTTCAAGTCCACTGCTGGGTTTTCTGACTGCTGGTTGTTTGTTGTTGCTGCGCTGTTTCTACTGCTGCTGATCCTATTCTTCCTTTCCTTGTATTCAAATACCAGGTACACTAATCTGAATCATTTCGACATATGCATTGAAGCTGAAATAAAATGGCCAGAAGATTTATGCTTCTAATTATAGAATATTCGTATTTTTTTTGTTAGATATTCATTATGTGTTTCATATTATATAAAATGGTGGAAGTTTGTATAATGTGAAGCGTTAAATTGCGGAACTAGTGGATGAGTGTCGGTATGAACACCATAAGTATTAGTTTCGGCTTTGTTAATTTTTAGTTTAAAATCGCATTCAAATCGTTAGTAAATAGTCAATATAGGAAATCGATTTAATTTGGGGGGGGGGGAAGGTTAGTAAAATCTAGATTTGAATTTGCAATTTTGGAATAGAAGCAATTTGAGTTTTTTTTTCTTCTTTAAATCTTGATAGTAACGAAGATACGTAAATATCAGGAAAATATAATAGGCCAATAATTTCGTAGAATTAGCAGGCTTGATTTTTTTTATGTGTGATTCAACGTTACGAGGCTAAGAACATTAATCCATTAGGTGCTAGTTTGAGCAGGATGAGTCAACGTTTAAGTTTAATAAACTTTCTAATAAGCTTTAGTAATTATGGTTAAATCTAATTTTAAATGGTCGTGAATAATTAATTCCAATAGTTTTTTTTCTATAACAATGTGAGCTTTAAGCTAGCTATAATTGATTTCTTTTGAATTTTAGTTGTCGAATTTCGTATTTTATTTACAATTTCGAATTTTTTTTTAAATAAAATTCCTTTCCATTAATATTTGTCTTAATCTAGCAATTAGTATGTTATGTTTTATTATTATTTATTTTTTTAGCTCGTAATTAATCAGGAAGTTTTTATTTTATTTTAGAGACTCATTTAAATAGAAATGTAGTTACTTTAGGATATCCTTAAAATAAAGGAGGCGTGCCTCGCCACAGTAAATCGCACATTGCGGGGCCCTCAATAAAAGGACTCAATAACCGGATAGACTTTGGAGTTGGCCGTCTAGTGAATTTTCACGGCCTCTTCCAAAAATAATGATACGCTAGTCGCTTCAGGCGCGTCCTTAATAAATTACTTTCTTAAATACGGGTGTGCATTTATGTGACCCAAATCCAAATCTCAACGGAGTCGAAATGTGTCGATAACCACGGGTACATTAACTGTGACGTGGTTCGCGATACGTCTTCACAATGTTGCAATTCTCCGTAAAATAATAACAATAATAATAAAATTGATAAAGGCGGTTCAAGTTAAAATTTGCATATAAGTTCTTAATTGTTAAAAATCAGATAAATAAGCCAAATATAACAGTTGAGCGACCGTGCTAGAACCACGGAACTCGGGAATGCCTAACACCTTCTCCCGGATTAACAGAATGCCTTATTCGGATTTTTGGTTCGCGGACTATAATACAGAGTCATTCTTTTCCTCGATTCGGGATTATAACCGGTGACTTGGGACACCATAAATCTCCCAAGTGGCGACTCTGAATCTTAATAAATAAATCCCGTTTCGATTGTCCTTTAAGTGGAAAAACTCCTTGTACCCTTGCGGGTGCCGGAAAAAGGAGGTGTGACAAGTCGTTCCAGGTCCTCCGTTTTACTCTGCAGCTGATATTTTGGAATATTAATCTCCAAAAACAGAAGGAGGAGAATACATTGACTCGAAATAAAGGTTACCTATCTTTCGAGATAGCTTCCGTAGTTCCGACTTCGATCCTCCTCGTACCGCAAGAATCCAACTCATCTCCCCTCTTCTTACAAAGAAGCTTGAGGGATTTCTCCCCATCCAAAGCTTTCTACAACCTGGCTTCATGACGAAGCAGCTCAAACTTAAGCTTGTTAAAGGCCTGCAAAAAGGGAGCTCAATAAAAAAGGGAAGGCACAAAACTAAAAAAGCCTGTACCGACTACCAAAACTCACCATGGAACTAAGCTGCTGAGCTTCGTCAAAAGTCGAGCACATATGTACTGGATTGGCCTCATCGGCCCTAGTAAAACTACTCCCGATAGGAGCGCAGTCGCCCGATGTTCCACTAAGTTCACTCGGCCCCTGGCCTCAAATTTCCCTCGAAGTACCTTCGACGGGAATAGGAGACGGCGGCAAGAAAGGAACTTTTTTTTCCAAAAATAGAGGATTCAGAGGCTGCAGGTTCGGTCGACACGTCTCTTTTGAACCTTCGAGCAGGGCTCGCCCCGCTGCGAAAGTCCTCGCCCTTCGAAGACTCCTTCCATTTGCTATCAATCCTCGGCCCCGAGGTTGGTAATCTTTCCCCCTCCTCGAGGGGACACGACCTCATCTCGGAAAATTCTCCAACACCTATGGTGGCAGAGTTAGTGCGCTAAAAAGAAAGTTCCTTTCTGAGAAAACAAGCCACTAAGCACCTACCATGATGTTTTGCCTCCTATCTCCCCTTAGACATGTCTCGCCATTTGCACTTATCTTAAGTTGAGCAAGCTGCCAGTTTACGAGACCACTCAGCCAGGTCAGGAACCTCGTTCGGCAGCCAAGGGATCACTAAAGAAAATAAAAAGGAAAACATATTTACGGAGCCCGCCTCCACTATGGACAAAAACGATAAAAACACAAGTGTACCACTTTCGTGTGAAATTCCATTTCTCAGGAAATGGCAGAAACTCCCCAGGGATAATATCAACTGTCTGTGCTCGAACAAAATGGCTCACCCACCCTCGGTCCTCGTCTTCTTCATCGCTGATGTCAAGGGGTCGGGTGGATCGACGTCGTAGAGTAATTAGCCCCGGTAATGCAAAGGTCGGTATACCCTAATGAGATGACTAAGGGTGAATTCGAGCCTGGGCTTATCCGTAAAGTACCTTATCATCAACACTATCTTCCAAAAGGATGGGTGAGCCTGCACCAAGGTAACCTGATACCTTCTACAAAACTCGAGCACGACCCTATCGAGAAGGCTCAATGTAAAGGGGTACGTGTATACGTTCAAAAACCCCTCGACATGGGCCATAATGCTCTCTTTCAGGGAAGGTACCTGGAACACCACCTCTTCTCCCTATCCGCAGTCTTTTCTGACTGCCTCGAGATACTCCTCCCCTATTGAGGAGATAAACCTCGACGCATGCTCCCGATGGCCCAGAACATTGGGAGGTTTCTCTAACGTAAAGTCCCTCTTCGAGACAAAGCACCTCGATGTTAGCTCTTCGGACGCCGGTGGTGTACCACCGACCGAGTGCAAAACTAAGGAAGAACCCTCCTCTCCTTGGAAAGCGGATGTGGGCACAGTAGTCATAGTTATGGTAAACCAAAGAAAGGGGAAATAAAAAACTTAGACGAAAGCTTTGAGGTAAAGGGAAATTGGCACAAGAAAGGAGAACCCTATAAAGAAGATAGTCGGTCAATATAGCAGTATCTTCAAATAAAGGGAAAACAGGTACATATATAAAGCAGACGGAGACTATTCTCCTGACCTGGAGACCAACAAAATCTGACCATGTCAATATTATTTTTTGGGAACCGCGCCATTGGGGCCGCCTGATCACTTCGCAACCATGCCACATAAATGACACTATCATGCAAGCACTCAGAAGTCATTACACCCCGAGAATTTTCGATAGTGCAGTCATTGACCCTATAGAAACTATCGGCCCAATTTTGAGATGGTGCCCGATCTCAAAGGCCTCGACTGCTCCAAGTATATGCCCCGAAGACCCAACATCAGAATTCGAAGACAAAAGCATTAAAGCGTGAAACACGAAATACTTGAAGCGGAAAAATTGTTATATTTCCAAAAATACATTTACAACAGGGGAGTATGTACAAAGCATTTCCCCTAAGAAACTCTTGCACAAAAAGGAAAAAAAGACGACCTAAGTCTACTCTTCACCCCACTACCCTCGGAATCATCGTCGAAACCCTCATCTGAAGTGGCCAAAAAAGTAGATTTTTCCTCCAAGGTTTGGGCTTCCTCGATCTTAGCTGAGAGATCAGCGCCCTTATCGGTCACTTCCTCAAGAACCTGCCTCCTCGCTTGCGTACGAGCATAAGAAACGGCCTGAGTTAGCTTATGCTTGGCCTTCACTAATATCTCTCGAGCTCGTTCATTTGCAGTGGTGGCAGCTTTCTTATACGAGGACGCATTTTCTTCTGCCGTAGACTTAGCCGACGATAGTGCGGCAACCTCCTCCTTAGCACTCTGTAGAAGGTCCCGGGTCGACACCATCTCCTTCCGCAGAAGGTCCCTATCCAAGGCCACAACCCCATTTTGTCCCCTTAAATCGAGGACCTTCGCATCCTTGGCAACTGCCTCCTCTCGAAACTGCTCCACGAAGGCATTCTTTCCTGACCTGCAAGGGAAATGAAAGTTGGTAAAACACCAAGTTACAAGGGCAAATGGCAAGTTTGCAAATACAGTATTACCTGCTCGGTAAGGTTATCTTTTTCTCGGCACACTCCTTCCAACCTCGTTCGGAGCCCACTCAGCTCCTCCTCTTTTCGGGCAGAAGAGGTCTCTAACTCCTTTAACCCCGATGTGAGATTCTCAATATCCTTTCTACGGCATATAAGCTCATCTCGCAGCTTAGAGATAGCGTGATCATATATTTTCTTAGCCTACAACAAAACAGAAGAGTCAGAAAAATGAGGAAAAATACTTGAAACACGAAAAGTATGCATAAGAAAGATATCACCTGCTGCTCAAGCCTATCAGGCTCCTCGATAGCATTGGGAGTGTTGAGATCAATGTCCTCACCGACACCATCGAGGAAGTTTCTAAGCACATCTCCCCCTTCGTGAGGGCCCCCCACATTGGTGACCCTTGGGTCTTGTACATCCCTGAATTCCCCGGGTGAGAATTGAGGACCCGAATTAAGGCCACCCAGGACATCGATATTGCCAAAGGGCAAATCCTGTCTCCGAAAAGCTCCAGGCCCAGGCCTTTTGGAGTCATCAGCAATGGGTTCCTTGATAGGGACTATACCACATCCGGTCAGGAACTCAGTAACCGTATTCGCACCCTCCTTGAGGTCTTCCACAACATGGGCTCGAGCTGAATCAACCGTTCCCAATTCAGCGGCCCTTGGCCCAGCCACCTGTGGGGCATCCGTGCCCAACCTCGTCCTTTGTACCAAAGGGTTCTCATCATCATTATCATCTTCATCCTCAGTACCGAGACTTGCCCCAGTATCTGAAGTCGAAACCTTGGCATCAGATCGAGGCCTATGTGATTTGGGCTTCTTTGATGTAGGAGATCCAGCAGCCGCCTCTTTCTTCCTCTTCTTACCTTTATCGAGCTTCGAGATCTCTTCTTCGCTGTCAGAAGGCGGTCTCATCAGCACTCCATTGCCAAGGCCTGCACAATCATAATACTCAAAGCTTGTCAATGCGGAGGGTATGCGAAAGAGATATTAAAACATAGTAGATGCGACAACAAAAGGTTTACCGTGATTCTTGGCCGGCCACCGCATTTTAGCCAAGTCAGGCCAAGAACACTCGAGATAAGGGTAGCTGCATAAACAAAGGGAAGATCATTTTTTTAGAAGAAGGTAAGAAAATAGTAAAACATGTTCGAGGAAGGGGCACTGATGCTCCATATTCCACTTCTCCGGGAATGGCATCTGATCGGGTCCAACTCTACACCGTCGAAGAAGCTTTTACCCGAAAAGGTTGGGATCGAATCCACAGGGAGCTACAACAATGTTTGGAGTTGGATTTCTATCTAATCTAGCAGTGCGTAGTGCTCTTTATTACACTACCAATCATATTTGTTTGTTTGTTACTTTTAATTTTATGCTAATGATATGCAAAATTAAGCTAAGTATGAATGCTTGTAAGGTTTTCTAAATGGTTAAAGAGGCACTAGGGAAGTGACTTTCCCCTAGGTGAATACTTGACGGGTTCTAAAGCTTAAGGAAAAGTTGTTATGTTTGGGATCACGATATAGCCAATGCACAACACTACTCACTCTATACCTCTCGGTAGCTTGAGTGACTTTGCCCTAATTGTCTTTTTCAAGACCAATTCGGTGTCAAAATTGTGTAAGCAATATAGGCTCAAGTCGGGTATTACTATATCTAGGTTTAACTCTTTAATTGGTGCTATCAATCTCTTGAATACGACCCAATTTCTTATTGACCTAATTTTCCTACACTCAAACTCTCTTTCTCAAGAAGAGCCCAAGTAAAAAAGGCACAAATTAGTGTTACAACCACTAATTCAACATGGAAAACACAAATCAGGCCAAATATCAACCACCCATAAATATCTAAGCCTTAAAACAAGAGACTCATCAAATACCCACACTAGGGTTGAGCCACAACCCTAGCTAATGGGTCTAGCTACTCATAATAATGGAAGAAATCAGATATTTAGATGAAGAATAACCCATAAAATATAATTACAAGCTAAGATTCGAAGATTCAATGTTAAACTAGCTACACAATTGCTCAAAATAGTTAAAAACGTCGTTCACATGCTCAGCTACAGATAAGATACCCTAAAAATCTGAAAAAAGAAGTATTTATACAAGGCCGAATTTTTTGGACAAAAATACCCCTAACGGAGGTACCGCGGTCCGCAAGAAATGGATTGCGGCCATGATGGGGATTTTAGCTTCAAATCATTGTTCTCTGAATCCAGCCACCGCGGATCGCAATAAATGGACCGCAGCCGTGGTGGCTTAACCGCTGCCGCACAAAATGCACTGCGATCAGCGGTGTTTTGAAACTTCAAAAATCTTAGCTCTCTGAATCCCTTCTCTGCGGACTGCAACAAATGGATTGCGGCAGCGATGAGGCTATCGCGGCCGTGAAGAATCTATCGCGGACCGCATTGCTTGAAATTCCAAAATTGCATCCTCTCTGATCTTTTCCATCACGAACCGCAACAAATGCACTGCGGTCGTGGTGGGTTTATTGCTGTCGTGGTGGATTTACTGTTGTAGTGGTGCTTTGACTTGTTCTTGGCACTTGAGCAGGTTTCACTCCTTTTTGAGCTGGTTTTGACTTCCTTATCACTTTTTGACCAAATACTGCAAACAAGCACAACATGTAAGCTTTCGGGATTACTTGTATACATTTTTAGTCCAAAACTCAAGCAAAAAGGAGTATAAAATAGACTAGAATCCCTAGTTATCAACTCCCCCAAACTTAAGCTTTTGTTTGTCCTCAAGCAAACAAAATAATTCCCATCTCCTTAAGAATAAAATCAAGAAAATTTAGTTGATCTAAAGTGACCTCTTCTAGCATTAATTGGGACTAACAATTGCCCTCAATGCAAATGAATCATTAACAATATTCAACCTTTTAAACACCATAGTTTTAGCGCAACACATTGGCTCAACTCATCAAGGAAACACTTTCTACTACTTTGGTCATTGTGGAACCCAAATTCATACTCCTCACTCTTCCTTAAGCAAGACCTCACTTTTAGATTGTAGCACTCAGAATGAGGATTGTGGATAACATACTCATCTCTCTCAATGAAAGGTCACAAGTCCGGCTCTAAGTACCATAAGCTTGCCCCTTATTGAGTCACCACTAATGTAAGCTTCACTCGACTCAAGATCATATAGGGCCTTTGTGGGGATACAATGAAGACTTTTGGTTCAGGGTAGGAAATATTTGGTCTAAGTAAGTTTTATCTTCCCATAAGCACTTCATTTGCTTCATTTTGGCACACATTCTCTTGACTTCTTGAGTCATTTACTTATTTATTAGAGGTTAGAGAGACATTGTGTCACTCTTTCTTGTTCATTTCAAACCTTTTTCTCCTTTCTAAACTTTCCACACCTTTCATCTCTTTACTTTTGTTGAATCCCTTCATTTCTTCTACATTGTTCATTCTTTTTTACCCTTTTTTTTCTTTCTTTTTTCTTTTTGCCTTTCCTTTTCTTCATTTTTGTACCTTTTACCACTTTGTTGCATTCCTCGTCTCTCCCCCCAAAGTTGTGTTTTTGCTTTGTGCTATGGAAAGATCGGTTACCAAGAGAGGGACTTTTTAGAACGGGTAAAGGCTTGTATCATGGTTTTTGAAAAAAAAAGGGATATGGCTCAAAGGGGTTGACTAGGGATATTATCATTGGTAGGATATGGATGTTTTCAAGATATCATTCGGATCAAAGAGAGCCTATAATCACTTCTCAAGTCAAACTACACTTAGGATTTCGCCTAGACAAACATCCAGGGCAAGTTCTAGACTCAATGGCATGGGACTTGGACTTGCAATTCAAATTCTCACCACACAAGTTATAGGATTGCTAAAGAGACAGAGTCGGGAGCCCACAACAACCTTATCTAATATTTGAGCTACGCAAATGATCCCGAAAAATCACTTGATGATTATTAGCGAACATAAGAATCTCAAGGCCACAACTGTCATCATCCTATACACACCAATTTGTTTTTGACCATAAGATCAAAGGCAAATGTGTTAGGCCCAAGTGAAGTTTTGGTTGAGGCACCATTACTCACTAGCTACTATTTACACAAAAACAAAAAAAAAACAGACTCAAACCCTTAAGAAGGTTGTCATGCCATCCATCATCGGGAAGAGCCACCCGGTTTACACAAATTCCACCTTTGGAAAGAACCGTGGTAAGTAAACCAAAGGCTTATTGAATGCAAAACCCAAAATAAGAAGCTACGAACTGAAAAAGACGCTACTAAAATGAAGTAAGAGGCTATGAAAGAAAATGCGGAAGGTAAACTAAATATGTACAATAGGGGGTTTAAACGAATATACATAAGAGAGAATGAATATATACATCAGAAAGTAACTTTATATACAAACCAAAGTTGCAAAATACGAAAAGTGAAATAAACTGGTAAAATTATATACATACCAAAAGTGAAAAAGCATAACAAAAAAGAAAATAGTATGATATTTACAATCAAACATCATCAAAATAGAGCTACCCCCTCAAATGAAAGCTAGCATTGTCCTAAGAAAAAAGATAGAGAGTAAAGAAAACTCCCTATTGGTCCTCCGTCTGCATGTGGTCATGAGCCTGGGTCCCTAGGTCTTGTGACTGCTCGGGAACCTGTAACTAGATCCCTGTAACATGTGCCTGCTATGGGACCTGAGGCTGACTAGAGGAACCTCCCTGCGGGTCCTCCAACTCAGTCATTGCATCATCCGTCTGTGGGATCACTCTCCTCCTCTTTGGTTCCCTCTCCAATTCCTGCTCCTACTCTGACTCAGTTTGAGCTGCTGGAGGCTGCTCATGCAACAGTAGGTCCAATGGTAGATGATCAAAAACCTTAATCTTCTCCACTTCTACCCTCAACTCCTTTGAGGATCGAGTCTTTCTCAACTTCTTTGTCTCCTTGGTCATCTCCTTCAGTGACTTCCATGAGCACCTATAGCATTCAGAATCAACTACTGGTTCTCTAGGAGCTTTTTTGGTTGTCCAAAAGCTCCTTGAGAGTCTCCTCCACTGAAGCTGGAACATGAGGTTGTCAGGGTACGGACAGGGCTACCACCGAGCTAGAAAGCACAGACAACTTAGAAGTAGCTGTCTGCATCCAGTTGTTGATACTAGAAAGTGTTTGGCTCAAACAGTGGGCAGTCAATTGGTAGGATGAGGATGAGGGGATAACTGGAGAAGTGGAAGTAGATGGTCTGGGGGCATTATCTGGTGTGGCTGAGTGATGCTTAGAAGAAGTGACTACTACTACTGGCTCTTCAGACTGGCCAGTAGAAGTAGTGGCTTTACCTTTAGGATTTTTGGCTTTGGGGTTGTCATCAGCCTTGAGGCTATACCAGGAAAAGGTCATCTTTGGTTTCACCTTTACATCAAACTTCCTTTTCTCCACATCCTGGTCCTCAAAGTACATTGTTAGGAAATTTGGGAAGGGGTATGATCTATCACCTTCATTGACCACCCTTGTGATCACCCTAGACATAACATTCCCGATGTTGATCGGGTACACCGCCATAATAGAAGCCACCAATATTGCTTGGGAGATAGGCAGAGAGTTCTCATGGGTAGTGGGGTCCAGCCTGTTGCATACAAAAGTCTCCCACCCCTTTGACTCAAAGTTTTTCTCAGAATTTGAACCCTTGATGTCAACTAAGCTGGGGTGGTGGAGTGCCAGGTATTCTGCCAACCACGGACGGGCTTCCTCATCCAATGTTACTTTTTCTAAGTATAATGATTCATCTTCCTCCAGAAAGCCCAGGTAGTCATTAATTGTCTTCCCATCGAACTTCACTATCAAATTCCGAACCTTAGTCACTTTAGTGCCCTTTTTTATGTGAGCAGCATTAGCGTAGAACTCCTTGACAAAGTGCTCGTTTGCATCCCAGACTTTGCTTGTAAAATATTCCTAGCCCGGTCTCTCTCTGAATTGCCTCTTCACATTAGGGTTGTGAGGCAGAAGGTCCCTCTCAATGAACTTTCACTCAAGAATCAATTTCCTCTGGGCCACCACTCTCGGAACTTGTGGTATGCAATCTCACTAACAAATCTCCTTTGCCACACCTTCGGGTTTCTAGTTCTTTCCACACCCCCTATTTGGGGTTCTCCCCCCTCTTCTTCATCAATAGGATCCTCCCTGGGTGTTGAAGCTGTGGGTGAAGTAGATGTTGCACAATCACTGCTCTTTGCTAAGCCCTCAGACGACTTAGAAGAAACTTGAACTGAAGCTTGAGCAGTAGGAGAGGCCGGGGTGTGGGCACATCTCTCAACCTAAACCTCCCCGGGAAATCAGGTACATACTCCGGCACTGAATCAGACTCAGATGCCTCCTTGGAGGGCACATACTCACTTCCTTCTGAATGGAAAGTAGCTCTATCTGCAGCTTTTATTTGTTTTCTTGTTTCCCCAATTGCTTTCCGAACCTGTGGAGTTAATCTTATCATTCCTCATCCCCTACCCCGGGAGGACTCTCCTTTTTCTTTCTGGTTTTCACCACCGCCTCGTGATATAACCATTGTCTGCAAGGAGAATTCAGTTAATGTTGTTAGTCTCACAGCACCAGAAGAAACAGTGAAGAATATGAATGGAAATAGTTGATTAAGGACCGCATAAAATAGCACCGCGGACCGCAGTGGGGTGGGACTTAGACTACCCACTCTCTGAATAAGGTCACCGTGGACCATGAAAAAACACATCGCGACCACGGTAAGGCACCACGGATCGCAAAAAATCAACTATGGTCGAGGTAGACAATACGAAGCAACACAAACCTAGAGTTTCAAACTTTTGTGCATTTTAGCCTAAATCAATACATTATCAGCCCACTAGGTAGTTAATCACCATATTTGATTTATTAAAACCTAATATAAACAACATTATATAACCCTAAGTTAAAGATTGAAAGAAAAAGGAAGAGGAAGAAGTACGAACTATCAAATTAAAAGAAAATAAAAGTAAAATTAAAGACTAAGGGTAGATTTGAAGTACCAGATATGAGATGCAATAGAAACGAAACTCAGTTGTGTTGTGCAATTTAGTATGTGAGTGAACAGTACTTTATCCTTTTTAGAGTGCAAATGAGCGAAAAGTGTAAAAAGTGGCCTAAGGTCCTATAGATAGAAAAATATTTGAGACCCACACTACTTACCCATCGCGGATCATGAAAAATCCACCGCGGAACGCAGTAATTAAACACAGGAGGGCACTTGCAAGGACTTCACCGCGGACTGCAAAAACTGCACCGTAGCCGCGGTAAAGCACCGCGGACCGCAAAAAATGCATTACGGCCGCGGTTAAAACTTCGGAGAACTATCACTTCTGCACATTTAGCACTGCGGACTGCAATCAAATTTTCCCCCGCGGTGTGGCCATTGTGTCCGCAAAAAATGCAATGCGGTAACGGTTCAAACTTCATAAAGTGCAACATTTTTTCAATTTGGTCCTGCACTACATCAAAACAACCCTACACACATCTCACAAACAGTTAGTCCAAAAGCAAATCCCACACTAAGAAGAAAATCAAAGAAAAACAAAAAGAAAGACACATGGGTTGCCTCCCAAGAAGTACCTGATTTAACGTCGCGACACGACGCAGGTTACCATCAAATCACTTTAGATGGATCAGTGCCACCATATGGCTGTCATCAATCTTACTAAGGTAGTGTTTGACTCTGTGCACATTAACTCTGAAGATCTCTCCATTTTTGTTTTTCAAGTCAAGTGCACCAAACGGAGTCACAAGCACCACCTCGAAAGGTCCACTCTATTTTGACTTAAGCTTTCCCGGAAATAGATGTAACCGAGAATTGAACAAGAGAACCAAATCACCCACTTCGAACTCCTTGCAACGAGCATACTTATCATGAAGATACTTCATCTTGTCCTTATACAAGGATGAACTGGAGTAGGCATGAAATCGGGATTCATCAAGTTCATTAAGCTACTCCACACGAAAATTTGCTGCCACATCCCATTCAAGATTCAGTTTCCTCAAAGCCCACATGGCCTTGTGCTCTAACTCGACCGGTAGATGGCAAGTTTTCCCAAACACCAACTGGTACGGAGACATACCAATCGGAGTCTTGTAAGCAGTCCTATAAGCCCATAGATCATCATCCAACTTCTTTGACCAATCGGTCCTATTTGCACTGATCATTTTTGACAATATACTCTTAATTTCCCTGTTTAAGACTTCAACTTGGCCATTCGTCCGAGGATGATAAGGAGTAGAAACTTTGTGATTGACACCATAATGAGACCCCCTATCACTTATGATTGCTCGAGGAGTGCCAAACCTAGTAAAAATACTCTTCTTGAGAAATGCAACAACACTCTGGTCCTCGTTATTGGGTAAAGTCACGGCCTCAACCCACTTTGAAACATAGTCAACGGCCACTAGAATGTATGTGTTGCCACATGAACTAATAAACGGGCCCATGAAATCAATGCCCCACACATCAAAAATATCAACTTCGAGAATAGTGTTGAGAGGCATTTCATCCTTCTTCGAAATTCCACCCGCTCTTTGACATTCGTCGCATCTCTTCACAAGTTCACTTGCATCCTTGTACAAAGTTGGCCAGTAAAAACCACAACTAAGAACCTTTGAAGTTGTACTCGTCCCACCATGATGACCACCGTAGGGGGAGGAATGACAAGCCTCTAAGATACTCAATTGCTCCTCCTTCGGGACATATCTCCGGATCACACCGTCAGTGCAGATCTTGAACAAGTACAGTTCATACCAATGGTAGTCCAAACTATCCCGTTTAAGCTTCTTCCTTTGGTTAGAAGAGAGCTCACACGGGATAATACCAGTCACAAGGAAATTAGCAACGTCCGCAAACCATGGCAGGCTATTCACCAACACAGAAAGGAGTTGCTCATCGAGAAATGAATCATTGATCTCTAGTCCATCATGAGGCCTCCCCTCCTCTTCCAAGCGGGACAAGTGGTCCGCTACTTGGTTTTCACACCCTTTCCGGTCCACAATCTCCAAATCAAACTCTTGAAGCAACAAGACCCATTGCATCAACCTAGCTTTGGAATCCTTATTCATCATTAAATAGTAGAGTGCGGCATGGTCGGTGTGAATTATGACCTTGGAACCATGAGATACAGCCAAAATTTCTCCATTGCGAACACAATAGCCAACTGTTCTTTTTTAGTCACCGTGTAATTCACTTGAGCATTATTCATTGTGTTGCTTGCATAATACACCGGGTGAAACATTTTATTCACTCTTTAACCCAAGACCGCCCCAACCACAATATCACTCGTGTCACACATGAGCTCAAAAGGCAAGCTCCAATTGGGTGCGGTAATAATAGGAGTGGTGGTCAACTTGTACTTGAGGAGTTCAAAAGCTATCATGCATTCCTCATTGAACACGAATTTGGCATTTTTTTCCAATAACTTGCACAAGGGATTCACTACCTTCAAAAAATCTTTGATAAATCTCCGGTAGAACCCCGCATGCCCAAGAAAACTTCGAACCCCTTGACTGAGGTAGGAGGAGGAAGCTTTGAGATCACTTCAATTTTGGCTTTGTCCACCTCTATGTCGTGCTTTGAGATCTTATGGCCGAGGACAATTCCCTCCTCGACCATAAAGTGGCAGTTCTCCCAATTAATCACAAGATTGGTTTCTTTACAACGGGCCAACACCCTATTAAGATTTTTCAAACATTCATCAAACGAGTCACCTACAACACTGAAGTCATCCATGAACACCTCCAAAATGTCCTCCACCATGTAGGTAAATATAGCCATCATACACTGCTAGAATGTAGCAGATGCATTACACAACCCAAATGGCATCCTAGAAAAGGCAAAGATACCATATGGACAAGTGAAGGTGGTTTTCTCCTGATCTTCTGGAGCAATCAAAATGTTGTTGTACCCAGAATACCCATCCAGGAATAGTAGAAGGCATGCCCAGCAAGTCTATCCAACATCAGGTCAAGAAAAGGCAATAGAAAGTGATCCTTGTGGGTCACTTTATTCAACTTGTGGTAGTCCATGCACACCCTTCATCTGGTAATAGTCCTGGTAAAAATCAACTCATTTTGTGCATTGGTAACCACGGTCATACCACCCTTCTTCGACACACATTGCACAGGCGAAGTCCAAGAACTATCAGAGATGGGGTACACAACCCCGGCATCCAACCACTTAATCACCTTTTTTTCACAATTTCTTGCATTGCCTCGTTCAACCTCCTTTGATGTTCCACGAAGGGCTTTGCATCATCTTCAAGAATAATCTTATGCATACAAAATGTGGGGCTTATCCCCCGAATATCAGCTAAAGTCCATCCAATTACCTTCTTCTATTTTTGGAGCACCGCCAATGTGGCATCTACCTGCATGTTAGTAAGACAAGAGGAAAGAATAACTGGCAAAGATGAACTAGGGACTAAGAATTCATACCTGAGGTGTGGAGGCAACAACTTCAACTCCAACACGGGAGGTTCCTTAATTGAGGGCTTTGTTGGTGGAGTTTTCCTATTTTAAGATCCAAAGAGAGCTTCCGAGGCTCATAAGAGTAAGAGCCCATTCCATGTAAAGCATTGACACACTCCACCCGACCTTCATCCTCATTTACATCAAGATTCAACAATACCGCCTCTAGAGGGTCCTCTACATTGATCATTGCAATAGTATCATGAACTATCACTACCGTGACAAGATCCACAAAAGACCACATTTCAGTATTGTGGGGCTGCTTCATTGACTTGCACACATGAAAGACCATTTTTTCATCACCCACCTGCAAGGTGAGTTCCCCTACTTCCACATCAACTAAGGCCTTCTTAGTTGAAGGGAAAGGTCTTCCCAATATGATAAGAACCTTATAATCTACCTTACAATCCAAGATCACAAAATCAACGGGCAAAATGAACTTGTCCACCTAAACAAGAACATCATCTACAATACCAAGCGACATCTTCATAGTTCTATCCACCATTTGCAACCTCACTGAAGTAGCCTCGGTTTCCCAATACCCAGAGTCTTGAAAACGGAGTAAGGCATCAAGTTGATACTTACCCCAAATCACATAGAGCTTTTGCAAAGTTTTCACACCCAATGGTGCAAGGAATGGTGAAAGCATCGGGATCTTCTAGCTTTGGAGCTATCGAGTGCACTATTGCACTAACTTGGTGGGTTATCTTGATGGTATCACAATCCATGGATCTTTTCTTTGTCACCAAGTCTTTCATGAACTTGGCGTGCCCCGATATTTGTTCTAGAGCCTCCACCAAAGGCACATTAATTGATAAACTCTTCATCATGTCAATAAACTTCTTAAACTGGTTCTCATTTTTCTGCTTCGCAAGCCTTTAAGGATAAGGTGGAGGTGGCCTTGGCAAAGGAGCCTTGGCTTTAGGCACAACCATTTCTGGCATGTCTATTACGTGTTCCCTAGACAGGTTCACGTCATTCTGAGTTTCCACCTCGGTATCGTGGATATTAATTCTCACTTCCTTATTCACGTTCTCATCAGTCACATTCTCAACCACCAAAGGGATCTCATCCTCTTGCAACTCAAATTCATTACTCAAAATTTCTTTTTGTTTAGAGGCATTCACATCACCGCCTCGTCCACTTCTTGTAGTTATCGCCATTACATGCCCATCATTATTCCCACCCTTCGGGTTGACTACCGTATCACTAGGTAGAGCCCCCTTAGTGTGAGTATTCAAGGATTATGAGATTTAGCCTAATTGAACCTCCAAGTTTCTGATTAAAGTATTGTGGGATGCCAACTGGGCATCAGAATCAGCATTCTTTTTCATCATATGTTCAAACATCATTTCGATTCTCCCCATTTCATTGTTGGAAGAACTAGGACCTTGGGATGGAAATGGGGGTGGATTGTTCGGTTGTTGATACATAGGGGGCTTTTGAAAGCCTTGCCCCCAATTTCCTTGATTGCTATTGTTCCAACCACCTTGATTGTTGTTTCCACCCCAGTTGTTGGTGTTGCCACTCCAATTACCCTAATTGTTTTGGTTGCCCCAATTTGAATTTTGGTTGTTGTTCCCCTAATTACTATTCCCTTGTTGTTGTTGATTTCCCCAATTACCTTGGGGTCTCGATTGTTGTTGGTTAGAAGAATTGCTTCTTTGGCCCTGATAGTTGTTCACGTATTGCACTTCTCCATTCTGCTCATCATACCCATCATCTTGGAACCCACCACTATCTTGGTCATATTGATCCGAACTCCCTTGGTTCTGTTGACCTCTTTGTCTTTTTTTGTTCACTAACATGTTGACACCCTCCATAGCATTTACTTTTCATAGAGTTTGAACCTGCTGTAATTGTGCCTTTGCTAGCTGGTTCATTATTGTTGTCAGTTCTGCTATTGCCTGCCCATGATCATGGAGCTCTTTGTGCAAGTGAATGACCGTGGGGTCACCCTGTGGCACATTGGCTCTACTTTGCCAATCATAGGACGTATCAGCCATCTCATCCAATATTGCATTAGCCCCATCATACGGTGTGTTCATGAAATTGACTCCAGCGAGTTGGTTCATTATGCACTGATTTGTTGTGTTAATGCCTCGGTAGAATGTCTATTGTATCATTTCCTTAGTCATATCATTATTTAGACATTCCTTTACCATGGTCCGGTAGCTCTACCATATCTCATGCAGTGGTTCGTTGGGCTCCTGTTTGAAAGCTAAGATTTCATCCCTCAAGGTTTCCATGTGGCCCGGCGAGAAAAACTTTGCAATGAAATTATCCGCCAACTCATCCCAAGTAGTGATAGAATGGTTGGGAAGCTTTTCAAGCCAGTCCAACGCCTTCCCTCTAAGTGAAAAAGGGAATAATCTCAACTGAAGTGCATCCTCTGACACATTTGTTTGCTTTCTCCTTGATCAGTGCCAACCCTACACCACTACAAAGTGGCAAGAGCAGTCAAAACAGCTTTTACCCGAGATGGTCGGGATCGAATCCACAGGGAGCTAGAATTGGGAATTGGATTCATATCTAAACTAGTAGTGCGTAGTGCTCTTAATTATACATCCAATCATATTTGTTTGTTTTGTTACTTCTAATTTTTATGCTAATAGTATGCTAAATTAAACTAAGAGGGATTGCTTGTAAGGTTTTCTAAATAGTTAAAGAGGCACTAGGGAAGCGACTTTATCCTAGGTGAATACTTGATGGGATCTAAAGCCTAAGGCAAAGAACTTATGTTGGGGATTGGGATATAGCCAATGCATGGAATTACTCACTCTATACCTCTCGGTAACTTGAGTGACTTTGCCCTAATTGACTTTCTCAAGACCAATTGTGTGTCAAAATGTGCAAGCAATATAGGCTCAAGTCGAGTATTACTATCTCTAGGTTTAACCCTTTAATTGGGGCTACCAATCTCTTGATTACACCCCAATTCCTTGTTGGACTGATTTTCCTAGACTCAAGCTCTCTTTCTTAGTGTTTGCAAACTAAGATATTGAAGATTCAGTGTTAATCTAGCTACAAATTACTCAAAATAGAATAAAACAGTCGTTCACGTGCTCTGGGATCTAATAGATTACAAAAGAAACCCTAAAAATGTGAAAAGAAAGTATTTATACTAGGCCAAATTTTTTGGACAAAAATACCCCTGATGGAGGTATTGCGGACCGCGGAAAATGCATCGCGGTCGCGATGAGGCTTTTTGGCTTAACTTTCCATTCTCTGAATCTGGCCACCGGGAACCGCATAAAATGCATCGCGGCCATGGTGGCTTCATTGCGGTCCGCATAAAATGCTCTGCGGACCGCGCTGGCTTCAATCGTCCAAACTCCCAACTCTCTGAATCCCCTCTCCGTGGACCGCATAAAATGGGTTGCGGCCACAAAGAGGCTACTTCAGTCTGCACAACATGGATTGCGGCCGCAGTGCTTGAACTTCCAAAAGTTGCACCTCTCTGAATCTCCTCACTGCGGACCGCACTAAATGGATTGCGGTCGCGGTGGGTCTGTTGCAGCTGTGCTTTGACTTGTTCTTGGTACTTATGCATGTTTCACTCCTTTTTGAGCTAGTTTTGACTAATTGTCACCTTTTTTACCAAACCCTGCAAACAAGCACAACATGTAAGCCTTTGGGACTATTTGTATATATTTTTAATCAAAACTCAAGTAAAAAGGAGTGTAAAATGAACTAGAAACCCTAGTTATCACTCCCCCAACAGGTATCCACTAAGACCTTAAGATGTTTGTAAGCATTCTGATGGGGAGCACTTGTGAAATACCCTCGCTGCTCCAACAAAGTCAGCATCACATTTGTAATTTGGAAATTGCCTGCCCGGATCCGAGGTGGGACAATTGTACTAGCATATCCTTGGTTTGGAAGCACCCGAGGAGCCACTCTTGGAGGTGGCAGAGGAGGGTCTGGAACATTATCATTGGCCTGGCGGCCTCTCCTTTGAGCTTGAGTCACTATAGGTACCTCATCATCAATATTGTCATCTACCTCCTCCCCCGGTGGAAGATCTTTAAGAGGTACGTTGTTTGCTGCCATTGTACCTGAGTTGGCGCACACACAAATTAGTAACACAGAAGGAAAGAAAAACAATACACAAAACTATTTAGATAGATAGCCAAAACCGTTAGCTCCCCAGCAACGGCGCCAAAAAGTGATCGGGTCCTTCCCTACACCAATACAGAGTGGCGAGAGCGGTCAAAGCAGCTTTTACCCAAAAAGGTCGGGATTGAATCCACAGGAAGCTACAACAATGTTTGGAGTTGGATTTCTATCTAATCTAGCAGTGCGTAGTACTCTTGATTACACTTCCAATCATATTTGTTTGTTTGTTACTTCTAATTTTATGCTAATGATATGCTAAATTAAGCTAAGTATGAATGCTTGTAAGGTTTTCTAAATTGGTTAAAGAGGCACTAGGGAAGTGACTTTCCCCTAGGTGAATACTTGACGGGTTCTAAAGCTTAGGGCAAAGTTGTTATGTTTGGGATCGCGATATAGCCAATGCACGACACTACTCACTCTATACCTCTCGGTAGCTTGAGTGACTTTGCCTTAATTGACTTTCTCAAGACCAGTTGGGTGTTAAAATTGTTCAAGCAATATAGGCTCAAGTCGGGTATTACTATCTCTGGGTTTAACCCTTTAATTGGGGCTATCAATATCTTGAATACGCCCCAATTCCTTGTTGACCTGATTTTTCTAGACAAAAACTCTCTTTCTCAAAAAGAGCCCAAGTCAAAAAGGCACAAATTAGTATTTGCAACCACTAATTCAACATGGAAAACACAAAATCATGTCAAATATCAACCACCCATAAACATATAAGCCTTAAAACAAGAGACCCATCAAATACCCACACTAGGGTTGAGCCACAACCCTAGCTAATGGGTCTAGCTACTCATAATAATGGAAGAAATCAGATATTTAGATGAAGAATAACCCATAAAATATAATTACAAGCTAAGATTCGAAGATTCAATGTTAAACTAGCTACACAATTGCTCAAAATAGTTAAAAATGTCGTTCACGTCCTCAGCTACAGGTAAGATACCTTAAAAATCTGAAAAAGAAGTATTTATACAAGGCCAAATATTTTGGACAAAAATACCCCTAACAGAGGTACCGCGGTCCGCAAGAAATGGAATGCGGCTGCGGTGGGGCTTTTAGCTTCAAATCTTTGTTCTCCGAATCCATCCACCGCGGACCGCAATAAATGGATTGTGGCCGCGGTGGCTTTATCGCTGCCGCACAAAATGCACCGCGGTCAGCGGTGCTTTGAAACTTCCAAAATCTTAGCTCTCTGAATCCCTTCTCCGTGGACCACAACAAATGGATTGCAGCCGCGATGAAGCTACCACGGCCGTGAAGAATCTACCACGGCCGTGAAGAATCTACCACGGATCGCATTGCTTGAAATTCCAAAATTGCATCCTCTCTGATCTTTTCTACCGCGGACCGCAACAAATGCACTGCGGTCGCGGTGGGTGTATTGTTGCCGTGGTGGATTTACTGCTGTAGCGGTGCTTTGACTTGTTGTTAGCACTTAAGCAGGTTTCACTCCTTTTTGAGCTGGTTTTGACTTCCTTATCACTTTTTGACCAAACACTGCAAACAAGCACAACGTCTAAGCTTTCGGGATTACTTGTATACATTTTTAGTCCAAAACTCAAGCAAAAAGGAGTATAATATTGACTAGAATCCCTAGTTATCGGCATCCCTTCGACCGAGATGATGTCCGAGGTCCTTACTCGGACAAAACTGCTCATCCACCTCCGATCCTTGTTCTCATCAATGCTCGAGAAAAATGGCTTCGCGGATCGAGGGTGAAGCTTAATCAAACCTCGAAAAAGACAAGGGCTATATAGTCTAATCAAGTGGTCAAGTTTAAAATTCATACCCTCGAACTTGTTGGAAAAGTAACGGAGCATATAAACTATCCTCTAGAAAGATGGATAGATTTGGCCAAGCATCACTTGATACTTGTGACAGAAGTCGAGAATAACCGGATCTATCGCCGGGGAAGAAGGATTTGAAGAATCGACGGGACCCAAGGTGAATGGGTATGTATATACATAATGAAAGTCGGCCTTATGATCTGTTATGCTCTCATTAGAACTGGGAATCTCAACCAACACCGTCCTCTCCCATTGATAGTCTTCCTTCACGTTTTGTATATTAGTCACGACGCTAATATACCGGGACACATGTTCGCATCGGCCTGGCATAGATAAGGGTCTATCGATAGAGAAATCGTTCACAGTATCAAATTTGGTAGGGGTACACTGTTCAATGGTGGGGGCCACTTTGGGTTTACCCTTGGATGTTCGAGACGAAGAGGCGGCTCCTTCTTTTCGAGGCACTGTTTTAGAGGTTCTAGCCATGGTGGTGGAAAGGTCTTTCTGAGAAAGGAAGCGAGGAACCAAGAGCGGAATGAAGAAGAATGTGAAAAGGGATGACCTTGGATCTAAAAGTTTGAAGATGTTGTAAAAGTGTGAATCACTAAATGATTGAGGTATTTATAGAAGACATGTGGGCGGCGGAAGGAAGAACCAATAGCAGTTCGTGGGCTTCTTGATTATCGTGTTGACAGCGACCCTTGCGCAACTTTTTGAGTTATGGCATTTAATGCTCTGATAGGCTGACGTCATGATGGTAGTGCCTAAGAAGTAGGAGTTCAAAACTGTTTCCTATCATTTTATTCTAGAAAATGCAGGGATTATCTGTATACAGTAAAAATCAGTGGTCAGATTTTATGATCATTAAGGCGGCTCGTAGAGACTGCCCTCAAAAGGCTCGAAGCTCAGCTCGGGGTTTTGACCCGAGGCTTCTTAATGATCGACCTCGAGGCAGTGTAAACCAGCGGCTACGGTGGATCGATGTGAGGTTCCCAAGGCACGTGACTAGAGTTGACAAAGTCTATTAGGCTAGTTCAAACCCGTATCATGGCATTAAATGGTTGTACCAGCCCCATATCTTTGTAATAAATGCATTTGGACTATGTTGGGATTCCCCTAATATATAAAGGGGATCCTTGTTATTTTGTAAGGATCATCTGATACACAATATTGAATACACAAGAACATTCTCTCTGCTCTCTAACTTAACATATTCTCTTAAATTCACTGCTTACATTTCCTACTTACATTTATTGTGTTATATTTATTTTTTTTCATTTATTGGTCATAAAGAGCCGCCATCAAAGCTTTCAAGATTATTAGACCTTTATCGGCCATTCATAAGCTCAGCATCAAGCTCGACCTCGAGGCCACATATAGCCAGGCTCGAAGCTTTGATTCTCAGCCACTCGGTTAACTTGAACATATTATTCTCAAGCTTTTATCTCATTTCTTTAGTCTCACACTTAGCATCTATTGCCTCAGAACTAGCATAAAAATAGATCACGTATTTTTAGAACCACAAAATCAAATCTAATTGTAATTACCATTTTCAAGGTAAACAACACGATATATCATAAACTAATTGCACTATGATTGTAGTTTTTCCTTAGAATTTGATGTTTAAGGTGTAACTTAATTGCTTCCTTTTGGTACACGATATACTACGAAATAAGGAAAGTTGTCTATGTATGACCTATAGGTCACATTAGGGGTATACATGGGCCGGGTTGGTTCTTTTATCAAAATCAAACCAAACCAACTATATTGGTTTGGATTGGTTCAGTTTTGTCGAGTTTTTCGGGTTTTTTGTTAATTAAATATTATTTCAATCTTACTTTATTAAATTTTTTATAAGTAAATATATGTTTAGTAAAAATATTTAAAAAATTGACAAATATATTATCTATTTAAAATATTTTTATTGGGGAATTTTCTTAGTAACACATAATAGTTATTTTTTTAGTCGTCTGACAATAATTTTTTGTTGATGTATACTTTCAAGGTTAACCGAATTTAGTAATAATAATAATCATTTCACGTTCGAAAAAGATATACTAGATGTTAACATAATATATGAATATGAAACAACAAAGAAATTGACATATTTCAGTAATACTTGATTAGAAAGTGATCATACAACCCATTATTTAAGGTTAATAAATATGGAGCACTTCATATTCTATTAAATATTATATCCCGCAAGAGAATCTCAAATATTTTTTGATATTTTTTTTACAGAAAATTCAATATAAAATCTTAAAAGTATATATATAAATTATAAATTTATATGTCGGTTTGGTTCGGATTTTTTTTACTCAATACCAAACCAAACCTAGTCGGGTTTTTTAGTCTATTTGGTTTGACTTTTCGGTTTGGTACGGTTTTTCGGTTCGGTTTGTACACCCCTAGGTTACATGTTTGAGCCGTCAAAGCAACAACTAATGTTTGCATAAGGGCAGATTGTCTACATCACACCCTTTGGAATCTTTCCTTAAACCCTGCGTGAATGAGAAATATTTTGTACACCGCGCTACCCTTTTATATACAATGAAAGAAACCAACAATTTTGGTTTCATCAAAGTCCTCGTTAGACAAAAGAGAAATGGGAGGGGGGGGGGGGATGTGAAATAATAGAGATATCCTCTAAAAAGGAATCGGCCAGTGAGTTTCTTTTTCTCCTTATACTGAAGTACTCTTTTCCACTGCTTCATTTTTTCTAGCAAATTGCAGACTCATAATGGGTCCATAGAGCCAAATAATGGAGAAAATAAAGAAGATTTTTCTATAGCAAGTCAAACAGATAGGCCAAGGCAATATTCTATAGGTACATCAAAAATGATACATCCCCATCTAACTTCCAAATTGAAGTGGCCACAAGTACTGAATTTGGGGTCAGAGCTAGGAGGAGTATATAGGAGAGCTCTGGGGCTCTAATTTGTTTATGCGTGAAATGGTTAAGGTTGCTTTTGGAGAAAATCAATACTCCAAAGGAGTATATGAAAATATTTTTGATTTTCTATTTGGCCTAAAGCCAAACTTTATAAGGGGCCTTAACTTTTTAATTTTTTTTAATTATTTATTTGAAGTCTATTTTTTTAACTTTTCTTAAATACAAAGTTATGAATAATTTTCTTATAATCAATAACTCCTAGTAATAAGTATTTTTCAATTGACAATATAGCTAATCAATTTAACCTTTCTTGTGACATTGTTATTCTTAGGTAAGCTTTTATCAATTTTAATTTTGAAAACTTCTTTCCACTGAAGCGACGGTAACATGAGTTATGAACATTGCTCCATAAGCAATTTAGGCATTTGGAAAAAAAATTAAATATTTTTATTTGATTAAGTGTATTAATTGAACTGTTATCTTCTAATTGTACTATTTTTCTTAATATTTTTAATTCAGAAAATAAATCTAAACCATCAATATCGAATAGATTGCTATGCTTTAAGGAACATTCAAGATTAAGGCAATATTTTTTTCAAATTTCCAACATCTAGTGATCTTAATTTTTACTGCCAAATAGAAAATCAAAAATATTTTCATATACTTCGAATTGTTGAAAATCTATTTTGAAGTGAAAAAATAGCCTTGTCTATTATGTATAAAAGTAATCAACTCTAAAGGACTCTTTGAAAGATTTTGAGATTTCATTATCAATATTTGCATCAAATTGTTACTTCTTATATATAATATGTTTCTTATGTAATTTAGGTTCGATATTCATTTCAAGTGCAATTTCCTTGGTAGAAATCATAGCAGTTGCAAATCTTTTTTCTCTATATTTATTAAATAAAAAAATCAAACTTTTTCACTTTACAAAGCTCTTTTTAAACTTATACATAGTGTATTAGGTGTAACAAAAAATTGGGTCTTCCACAAATATGAAACCTAAAGCGATTGCTTTATTTGCTCTATGGAAGAGTCGTCCATGGTTATATCAATAGGGTACTTTCTTGTCATATACAGTTTGGCTCTTTTTTCTTGGAAAGCTGGAAGCAAATATTTTGTGCGACCTTGTTGTAATGCCTAGGTCATGTATAGAATTATGAGGGTATTTCTTTTGGTGTAGCAATGAAAAGCGAATCTGAATTAGTTGGGCAATAAGTTTCGGATAACAGATTTTTAACCAATAACAGAAATACGAAATTAAGGTAGGGAGTGTCATTCTCATAAATGGAATATATGTGGGACAAATATGAATTGGTGAGGCAGTGAGTTTCGGATACCAAAATTTTAAATCAACAACAGAAACATGAAATCAGGGATTTGCTATGAATCGATTCGAGATGCCAAAAAAAAAAATAGTACTTTACACAGTAATTTTGCACTATTACCAAAATTTGCTTTTGCTTAGTGGGACGGTGCATTACGCCAATCATACTAAAGAGTGAAAGATTATGGCATATGCCATAGGAATGGACAACAATTAAGGCTTTAACCCCATCACCCATTGGTTAAAAGTGATTCTTCAAATAATTTATTTCCGAAAAAAGAAAAAAATTATTCCAATGTAGACCCCCTATTTGCAGCGTGTAACCAGTGGACATTAGTTTTCGTCCATGCCCACCAAATAATGGTCCATGACAAAGTATTCTACGTCGATATTGTAATATGCAGATGTGAGATTTCTATAGCCTTAGGCTTTCCCACCTTAATAGCTAGTTTTTGGGGGTGTGGTTCTCCCTAGATTGTATCAATGGTATTACAGTCATCCACCACCCTCGTGCCCACCGTGCCATGGATGGTGACGCCGGTATTGCAATGATCGCCCGGGACTAGAAAAGTCTAGCGCACAGCTGTTGGGATGACGGACACAGAACGTAGTGGTTTGTTATGGTGTTGCAAGATATGAGACTTGAATCCCACATCGATATTTCAATGTGCTGATGTGGGGTTTTTACAGTCTTGGACTCTCCCACCTTAATAGCGAGCTTTTGGGGTGTAATTCTCCCTGGGTTGTATCTAGAAGTTTTATTGTGTGCATCACACTACTGACATTAGTTGTGTGAGACTCATTTTTGTCTCACAAATTTGTGGACCCCAATCTTACACTAAAAGACACCTCATACAATACGAGACACAAAATAAAATTTTTTGGTGGTAACAAATTGGAGAAGAAAAAGAAAGAGTTAAAAAGTTAAAAATTAGGTGGGACCCACAAAATTCCCTTTATCTTAAAAATAAAAAATAACACAAAATATATTTAATTTAAGGATTAAATGATAGAAATGCTGAGACGGCAATTTATCTTGAGGGCTTTGAGTGTCACAATGTCAAAACGTTAGGATTAGAGATAGGGTTAGGATATTTTTGCTTACTTTGTTAACGGTATAGATGCATATGAACGAAAAAGTATGTGGGCTAAATATAAACAGTACACAATAATACAAGGACAAATTCAGACTTTTTCCCTTTATTAAAAGATTATTTATGACTTATGAGTCTGGGATATTGAGCCAGGAGCCTCGTGACTTCGGATTCTGCAAAATCAATACAACACATTTTCTTTTTTGGAAAAAAATATAAATCAGATTTTCATCGAACTTTAAAAAAAAAATGTACTAATGTTGCATTACTTCCACGTACAAATGTACTAATGTTACATTATGCTTTTATTTCCATATTTTAGAGCTTAGGTTCGTTAGATTCAATTATTCTTGAACTTAAACTGGAAATCTGATTCTTTTTCTTTAATATACTGCATGCTGCCATAATTATTTTATTTGGAATATTATTAATTTATTATCTACAAAGGGATTATATAGTTGTTTAGAGACATCAATGATTAGTATCTCAAAGTTTGTATTTCTATTATCGCTCTTTCTTAATTAGATCTCCTTATTATCATTTGCATCTTATCATCAATAATTTTATTACTCAATATATTTTAATTTATATGACACACTTTTTAATTTAAAAATATTTTAATTTTAAATTTTTGCTTTATCTATTCTATAATTAAAAAAATTTTACTCTTCGAGTTTTTAAGACCACACGTCTGGAATGTTTTTCTTATTTTTGTGAAACTCTGTGGTTTGTGCCGAGGGAGTAATTATTATGTGAAATAATTAGAAAATCTTGACTAATATATAAAATAAGTTTAAAAAAAGTACTTATAATATAGATGTCATTTTGAGGAATCTCTCATTTCGTCCTCTTTTGGTAAATCGCGCGGCGATTTTCATATATTTGCCTCTTTTCTCAAAAGCTGTGTTTATTTTTAAGCAATCGTCGCTCCGTGTTCAACTCGTTAGCAGACATCGGAGACAAGAGAAAAGGAGAGAGAGAAACTTAGAGAGAGAAAATCACACATAACAAAAGTGAGTACTAGCATTTACCAGTTTCTACACACACAAACAAAAAAAAAAAAAGGAAAATCAATCTGCCAGGAGAAAGACCTTTCCTGCCAAACTGATTTTCCTTCAACTCTTCCACATCTTTTACCAACTTGTAATTTGATTCCCTCTCCAAAACCCAATTTGGCAAATTGGGGGTTGTTTTGTTGAGTTTAACCTTAGAATTGAATTATAAGTTGAAGGGTTTAGTGTGGGTTTAGGATTAATGATGGTGACATTCAAAGTTGGTTTATGATGTAATACAAAAGCGGTGGTTACATACAACAACTAATAAAAAAAGATGTCGCTTTATATTGGTCGTGAGGCTTCAAAGGTTCGTCTTTTAGGTGTTTAAAATTACTTAATTTGTTATTTGAAGATAAGGAATTTATCGGTTTTCTTTTTTGCAGCTGTGGAAGAGAGTTTGTTCGGAGACAACAACGGAGATCAATCTTCTTGCTGAAAATTGGAAATATATTCTTGGTGGCTTAATATTCCAGGTTTTTAATTTGTTCTTCCTTTTTTGTTATTAGCCTTTTTTTCTATAACCGTATGCTGTACCTGCCAGCTAGCACGGGATACGTGCCCGCTCCAACCAGCTCTCTACCAAGGATTGGATAGATGGAAAGAAGAAAGAAACCAACTAGTAGTATTTTTGAACCTGAGACCTTTCTCGGTCAAATTATTAACCACTAGGCCACGCACTTAGGTTAGGTGCTATTAGCCTCTTTTGTTGCACACAATTTGAAAAAGAGAACGTGGGGAAAAAACTTCTCTTTTTGGGTGTTTGGTTGAAAAGCAGTTTTTATCAAAAGTTCATCTTTCTCTGCTAGCGTTTGGCCATAGATTACAAATTTGTTTTGAAAAATCTGATTTGGGTGAAGTTTGGTTTGAAGGTGAAAATGTGTTTGGACATACGTTTTCAAAACATATTTTCCAACTTTATTTTGGAAAAACATGTATATAATTCCCTAGTTTTGGGATTTTGGCCCAAAATCAGCAATTGGGGGATTTTGGGGTTTGGGATTTTGCCAAAATGTGGGCAAAATTTATGGCCAAACATGAGTTTTGAAAATAAATCCCAAATTTATTTTGGCAAAACTCATGCCTAAACGGGGCCTCAATATCTTGAACCAAATGGGACAAGTTTTGACCTTTTGGTCATGGGAAAAGGACATTTTTTGTTAATGGGGGTATGTTGGTTTTAGTTTAACTTTGTGGAGAGTTGATATTTAGCTTACCAGAGTAAAAGTGTTCATCCATAATGTGGTGTCCGGTCAAGCTTGCGTGCATCTTGACCAATACCACGGGGTACCTGCTACTTCCCAACCAGTAGTGTAATTATTATTTACTTTGTGATGAGTTGATTAGCCTAAATATTAAGGTGACTTCTTTCTGATAAAATATAGCTTATCTGGTGTTGACTTGCATAAGTAGCGATTATTGTAGTTGTAGTTCAGGTTGAGGGGCTATGAGAGGCTTAAGGGCCCTTCAAATTTTGCATTCTTTTTGTTGCGTATAGAATGATGGAGTTTATGATTTACATTTCTCGTGTACATATTTTACTGCAGTTGAGAAGTGGTGTTGGCCACTGATTGATGTATCATTTCCTTTTTCTAATGCTTCTTTAATTTGTTTTGTTGCTGATCTTAGTGTGTTTAGATACATGAGTCATGAAATTTATCTGTTCTTTTCTTCAGTACATCCATGGACTTGCGGCTCGAGGGGTTCATTACATACATCGGCCTGGACCAACTCTTCAGGACGCCGGGTTCTTTCTTCTTCCAGTGGGTTTTATTGGTTGTTATTTTATGTCTCTCCACTATTTCAGAAGTGGTGTATTGATTATTTTGCTTTTCTTTACTTGTAAATTTCCAGGAGCTTGGGTCAGACAAAGCTTACATAAGTGAAACTGTATTCACCAGTATTTTTCTATCTTTCGTCTTGGTGAGTTGGTGTTCATACAAATCCTTCCATCATCAGTAACACTGAGTCTTTTGCTCCCTCTTTTTGTCAAACGCAAAATGTTTGCTTTGAAACTTGATGTATTCTGTTTCTTTCCTTATTATAATTTGTAGGTAAACAAAGACCGTCTAGGCATTCATAATCATAAGCATACTTGAATATGTTCTAGGCAAACTCTGAGGCCAAGCTAACTTTAGGTTTTAAAATAGGGAAAACCTGGATATTAGACTTTAAAGCTTATAATGTGGTGCTAGAATGACTTTCCATAACCATCAATTGGTTATTAGCTGGTCTTAACATTTAAAGTTTATTTATTTACCTATGAAGTGAATTTTGTTTCTGATCTAATTGTTGCTCATGCTGTAGTGGACATTCCATCCTTTTATTTTCAAGACCAAAAAGATCTATACTGTTCTGATATGGTGCAGGGTCCTGGCATTCTTAGTTGTAAGTACCCTCTTTTCTAGTCTTTTACCTTCCTTTTGTTTCATAAGTCAATTTTCAATTATTGTTTCATCAGTTTAACTTGGGCAAAGATAACTTTCTGTTGTCTTCCTATGCCATACCTATGTTCTTTGTCCCTGACCTTTCGGGAGAATCTCGATTGATCCAATCTAACTTCTAATTTGTTAAATAATTGTTTGCTACAGGCTTGTCAATTTCTTCGGATCATAACATTCTATTCTACACAGCTTCCTGGTCCAAATTATCACTGCCGCGAGGTAAGTCTAATGATGATTTATTGGTTAGCATTTTGTTTACTGTTGTCTATGCAGTGTGCATCACTTTACAGTTTATTTTGCAATTTCTAGGGTTCAAAGCTTGCCACACTTCCTCGGCCTAATAGTGTTTTAGAAGTTTTCCTAATTAATTGTAAGTTGCATTAATATTTACACACTTATATTTTGGGTTTTTGGTTATAACATTCTTTGACTTTGGTGCTTGCATGATGTTTATGGCAGTTCCCAGGGGTGTACTTTATGGTTGTGGTGATTTGATATTTTCATCACATATGATATTCTCTTTAGTCTTTGTGCGGACGTATCATAAATATGGCACGCGAAGGTAATTAGTATATCTGCTTTAACATGATACTTTGTTTTTACTTTTGGTGAATGCAACTGTGCAAGTGATATTATGGATGATGGTGGATATAGAGTTTGATTTTAGTTGTACTAGATGAACAACTGAAACAATGCGACGATGTCCCACTTCCCTCGCTTTTCCTTTGCTTCTCTTTTTCTTTAGTTTCAGTCTTCAACATGGAAGATGTGATTTGCTGTTTCCTTTTGTGCTACATTCAAGAAATTGCTTACTTAGGCTCATTACTTATATGTTTTAAGTTAAATTCTGGCAACTTTGTTTCCTTCTTCTGTATTTCTTCGTTTTTCCTTCAATTTGATCTTCTCAAGAAGAAAAGAATGGCCGTATATTAAGTGTTCCCAGCACATCCGGAACTTGTCAGTGATTGTTTGATTTTATTCTGCAGGTTTATAAAGCAATGTGTTTGGTTAGCTGTTATTGCTCAGAGCTTTTTGATTGTTGCATCACGTAAACATTACACAGTTGATGTTATTGTGGCATGGTGAGTCAAGTTTTGGGCTTGAGGATCTGTTTTGCACATTTGTTGGCAAATATCTGACCTAGTTGAGCTATACTGATTTTCTACAGGTATACTGTTAATCTAGTAGTGTTCTTCATTGACAAAAAGTTACCAGGTTAGCATTCAGTTTGAACTTCCTTTCAAATAGGTTGTTTGTTCTGGTTTTGTTCTTCCCTATTCTTTTGCGTCCTGTTATTAATACTCAAACGAGAAGGGTAAAGAAAAGTTGAAGCATGAGCTGTTTGTTGCAGAATTGGCGGACCGTACTAGTGCAGCCTTGTTGCTACCCTTAAGCAAGGATAGCAAGACTAAAGAAGAGAATCACAAACTTCTGAACGGTAATTCTGGTGATCCTGCAGACTGGGTATGGAGATTTACCCGTTTCTATTTTCCAGTTAGGTATCTTTAGTAACTAATGAAATAACTCTGACATTGTTCTCTGCATTGTTTATAGAGGCCTAGAACCCAAATCAACGGGAAGATCATGGAAGATGGTAATGTGGTCCATGTTGAAGCAGCAATGAATGGTGTATAGACGATAAAATGCAGACAGCTCAACTAACTGAACCAGGTTTAAGCACTACTGTTCAATGTCATTACAAGGTCGGGTTTGACAAGTCCTTCGTGGTGTTCTTCCAAGTCCAATAGTTTTGGTCCGTAGTGTAGGATGCGAAGTCTAGAGGGTTATGCTTTGAATGTCTCTGTGGTCCCTTTGCTTAAATTTAATGGCTTCAATGTATCATGGAATTCCATTTTTTCCCCTTATTAATGCCATTATTCTCTAATTGCGCTCACCTAAGTCTTAGTAAAGGACAGCCCAGTGCACTACGCTCGCGCTATGCGTGGGGTCCAGGGAAGGGCCGGACCACAAGGGTCTATTGTACGCAGCCTTATCTTGCATTTCTGCAAGAGGTTGTTTCCACGGGTCGAATGTGTGATCTCTTGGTCAGATAGCAGCAACTTTACCAGTTACGCCAAGGCTCCCCTCCAAAGTCTTAGTACACTTCTTTATTTCCAATAAGGTTGAAAACAAGGGGCAAGAAATGCAAAAATGCAACAGGTGAGTTGCAGCAACTTTGCAGTTGATGGTAACATGGGATGTACAGAGCATGTGATGATCCTTAATGAAAGAGCCAACAGCGGCAGGTGTTGGGAGTGTATTAATAATAGATCCAATTAAATGGTAGAGTATCTTGGCTCAAGAACCACGTATTCCTTTTGCTCATTGTCAAGATCTTTATGTATGGCCCATTTTGCCTGTTTACTTAAGGTGCATTGCACAGATAAAGATAGAGATTGCGCCTAAATAGCACATGCCATACAGCCATTGCCTTTCTCCTATGACAAGTGTGTGTTATCTCATCTCTCTGACGCCTGAAGTACAACTTTTACTGTTCTAGCTCAGACCGTTCATCTCTTTTTTGTTGATAAAGAACAATCACAGATTAGCCATGTGCTACTATTGGTCCCTGTTTCCTTCTTTCCAATGTGAAAATTGACTGTACATTTAGTACGAATAACAGTGCTGAAACAGGAATATTAGATCACAAATGAAGGAGTTTTCTTCTAGTTACTAGTATCTAGTGTTGTTATAGGCCCGTTTGAAGTGTGCCTAAGCTTCAAATCTTTACCCAAATAGCCAGTTGCATTTATAGATTTTATACTGATTATGAACAGTTATATATAAATATTATAGACAATTTTAAGCGACTATTTAAATTAATTATTCAAGCTTCATGGTGCAACAACGTTCGGCACTTCACCCTTACGCTTATGAGTTTTGATTTAAGAAGAGAACAAAACTGATTTATTAAAACCTATAATTGAATTGTTCCAGTCTCTCTTCTTTTTCCCTGATTTAATAAATCGTTGAGTAGTGAAATGAACTTCACACCCATACTATAGAAAGTTTTTGACCCAACTATTTTCGTATATTATTATGTTCAGCAGTCTACAAAAAGTAAATAATTCCAAAAAAGGCAGAGACTTATCGGTTGCTGGGCCAAACTTCTAAAATCAATTTATTTTTAAAAAAGTAATTTTCTCAAAAGTGCTTCTCAAAAAAGTATTTTTGATAGGTAGTTTGTTTTTGAATATTTAATTTGAAAAATATTTTTAAGCAGCAATTAGTGTTTGGTCAAACTTTTAAAATGTACTTTTAAGTATCTTTCTCAAAATTACTTTTCAAAAAAATATTTTTGGGAAGAAATTATTTTTTCTGTTTTCTCAAAAATTATTTCTGTTTCTAGATAATCTACTTTTTTTCCCTTTAAAAATTAGGCCAAACATCTTAATTTTTTTTTAAAAAAAGTACTTTTGCAAAGAAGTACTTTTAGAAAAAAAGAAACTTGATCAAATAGACTATAAATACGCAATAGCCCTTTTCTCCTTTCTTTATATACCCCATTATCGAGTGAATATCATAATGAAGCTAATAATGACGTAACAAGCAATTATTTGTTGCAAATGGTCTAGGGGCACAAATTGCATTCCAACTGCATGCAACTTATTTTATTTTGTGCCTTAAAATGTGCGCATAAAACTTAATTTTTTTTTTGTGTCATGTGTGAATTATTGTAAGGTAGCACATCAGCTTAGCATAGATAGATGACGGCCTATTATTAAACACATCACATTCATTTATATGATTTTAATGTGTATAGGTTCTGTAAGCTTGATTTTATACCCTTTTATTCTATTTCTTGTGTCTTTTTTTTTTTCTCTTCTTTTTGTTATTCCCTATTTTTTTCTGGTATATTTTTCTCAAAGGGTGCAATAGCCTGTCAACAGCTGCTTTTGTTGATACTCTTGACAGCCTAACATTTTAGTGTCTGATATGAGTGAGATTTTGAGAATAAATTGTCATGATTAGGGTATGTCTGTCTGTCTAACGACCGATGTTCTCACTGTTTTTGTGTCCATCTTTACTCAGATACTGTAGGAGTGGGGTTGAAACTTAAAACGACTTGGGGATTGAGGGTCCTCTTGACACCTTTGTCGTGATACATATTATAAGTGGAATAACAGAATGGGCCTACTTGTTTTCTTAGGGGATATGAGGTTAAGTGGTGTTGATTATTAAGTGCACGCACTACGGTTTTGTTATATGCAGAAAAATGGTTGGACCATATTAAAATCTATTGCATGTAGTTTTAACTTCAATGTCTGCGACAAACTATTTTCACATTTTGAATTCGTGATATTCTGGTCAAATGACGATAACATATTAACAATTGCGCTTATGCTGCCTTCAATCTGATCCAGTTTATGGACATATAAAGTAAAAAAGGAAAAAGGAAAATACATAGAGGAGAAGAAGGGAGGAGACAAAAGTACAAAGAGAGAAAGATAACATAAATAAATAAATAAATAAATAAATAAATAAGAATAGCGTAAAAATTTGGGTGTCTGGCATTTGAAGCAGTCCAAGATTCAGTAATGCAACACCTTCAGATCAATTATTCAACATTCTGGAAATTGGATTTGCCAGCTCCTATCTCGGCCTCTTCCTCCTATATTTTTTACTAGGTCAAGTCACCATTATCCAAGTCAAGGAGTAATTGTATTCTTTTGTGATATAGTGGAAGATGTAAAGTTATCTATGGGCTAAATGGAATAAAAAAGAAAATGACTTGACTTGACAGGGTCTTAAAAGTAATTAAAATTGACCGAGTCTTAATGGGTGATACTTCGTAAAATTGCGAAAGGAAGATTTCATTTGTCAAACTAAATCCATTTTTCTACTTTTATCCTTTGAAAGGTACTTTTATTGAAGTGTACACATCATTAATCGACGCTTCTTGTCCTTATTATTCTGGTGTTACTATGTTATTGTGATATGTTTTGTATTTGTTGCATTTTGCTGTCGACGTGGCCAAGAATGGATCGGAGCAGTGTTCATTCACATCTGTGGAGCATTGCCTCGTAACACCATATATAAAAGAGGTCCTAATTTCCACACAAATGGCAATAAAGAGGAAATGGTTTCATACTACGAGGCCTCTTGTTTATCTCACAACTGTGTGGGTCCCAGAATTCTGTGGACCCAGATGTGTAACATATGAGTCCACAAATATATGAGACAAAAAAGGTCTTACACAACTAGTATCAGTTGTGAGAGGCACAAAATAAAATCACTCCTAAGAGAATAAGATTCAGACCTAGGGAGCAAATGGGCGGGTTGGGTTGAATTTGGACAAATCAAAATGGGTTAGGTTAATAAATGGATCATTGTCCAACCCAACCCAAAGTGTACTTGGACTAAGATGGGTTGAGTCAAGATGGGCTAAACAATAGGTCGGAGTCTAATCCGCCCAACTTGACCTATGTTTTAGAACCATGTTCATCTTGTATAAACAAAGCCTTTTACCTTTTATACACCTATGTATAAAAGGTGAAAAAATACCATTAGTATTTTGAGATCAAAATATATTTTCTTAAATAACAAATTAGTATTTAAGATTTATAAGTTGAAAAATATCTTTTATGTTATTTCTAAATAAGTAAATTTCACTACAACTTAATTACAAAATTATTCATATTTACATTAAAACTTAAATACCTTGATTCTCATTTTTAAACTTAGATACCGAAACTAATGATGGGGCAACTAAATAAATTTCCAAACAAGCTTTCAGTTCGGTTGAGATCCTTTTGTTTGGGTGAGTTTCATGGGTTGTATTTGGTCTATTTCATGGGTCAAAATAAACTATAAAAATGATGGGTTAACTTGGCATCAGCCCAAATAAACCCATGAGCTAAAATATTTGTAGCTCAACCCATTAATTTCTAGACGATTTAAATAAATTTGGACTCAAATTGTCATCCCTGTTCAGAGCAATATAATGATGTCAACATTTTGAAAGATATTTTAAGAAAGGCAAAAATTAGCCTGAGGGTTCAACTCCTCTCTATTTTCTAATGTCTCCATTTCCCCGAGTTCTCACTTGGATGAGTGACATGTGTGCCATCTTAATATCACCGGTTTAAATCTAATTAATAAAAGCAAGCTCTTAACTATAGTTAGATTTAATAGATTCTCCGATATATTAATTATAAAAAATTTGCCAAGTCCACAATTGTAGCTACAAATTTTCTTCTTTTTTGTAAATATTTTTCCAAATATTTGGCAATAATCTCATAATTCTGGAGCAAGCTTTCTTCAACAAAATAGATTGCATGTCTGCATAATTGGAGAAAGGAAAAATACATAGTATAAATTAATCACAATCTAATGCTAAAAAATTATTTAAAAAGCAAATATCATCAATTATTATACGTTTTTCCCCTTGATCCTTGTACGGTAGCCGCGCCACCAACCATCGTGGTGGATAACAAGAAACAATGAATATATCTCTTTTAACTTTAACGACATATACGAAAAGAAAGTTACTAATTGTTGCGCTCATTAAATTCATTTAACTGCAGATATTTTTTTGTTGTTGTTTATAACTCGTATATGTTGACCTATAGATGTCAATTATTTATATTCCTTTTCCCAGAAAACATTGGAGAGATTTAACTAAGCTGAGAAAATGAAGATTTAGCATATTGTTTCATTAAATTTGAAATGAGTTCGCGGGACTAAAATAATAAGCATTTAGAAAATGAAAGAAAATATAGTGATCTCCAATACGATATCCAAATATTTGGAAAAGCATTTACAAAAATATGGAATTTGCTGCAACCAATTGTGAGATTACCAAATCTTTGGCAGCAAATAAATGAGAGAATCTATTATCTAACAATGATTAAAAGTTTGCTTTAATTAATTAGATTTAAACCATTGATATTAAGATGAGACAAGTGAGAATTTGGAAAAATGGAGAGGAGTTGGTTCTCCTAACGGATATATCTCTACTTGTCCCGTTTTAAAATTTCAGTCCCGTACTTCACTAATTTTTATTTAAATATTTCAAATCGTTCAAAACAACTCTTTTAAACCCCTCTAACCTCGTGTGGTCTTCAAATATACTATGTGAATGAGACAACAATATCCAGCTCAAATTATCTATGCCACATCATATTTTTTTACTTTATTTGAAAATTAAATTGTTATTTCTATCACATTTCACTTTCTTACGTTTTCATCCCACCCGCTATCTTAAACCTTCATTTATTTATTAATTTTGTATATATGTTTAGTGGATAATAAAAACTTGTGAATCAGCTTGACCAAGATACAGGCACCACTATTGCCAGCAGGGGCGGACGTAAAGTGTAACTTATGGGTTCATCAAAACAATGATTGATTTGGTTCGGATTAGTATACTAGTGCTAAAAATGTCCCTAAATAGGTGATTAATTTAAATTTAATAAGTCAAATGAATTTGTGGTACAATCCTGAATTCTAACTCATAGAACTCAAAATTCTGAATATTCTTACAGTAAACATTACAATTTAACTTTAAAAGTAAAAAATTAAAGTGAAACAACCTATCAATTAATCATGTTAATTTATTTCAAAAACACAGGAGTATATATTTTTTAATTAAGCGCGGTGCTAGTAGATTTCTTGCGGGAAAGTATTTACCCCTCAAACGGTATAATTGAATTTATACGTGATTTATAGACAAGTGAATCGATTTGATCCTAAAATGATGAATAAATTAAACAAAAATGTAAGACTTAGCTTTGAAGTTAAGATAAAACAACAGAAATCCTGATTTTGGGAGCCGAGCTTCCGGAGGAAATAATAACAATATGAATAAGTAAGAAAGTAAAATGGTTGGGCAGCTACAATGGTTGGGGAGCTCACCATTTTGTAGCTGTACTTAGGGAACAAGGTTATAGGATCAAACTCCTCTTAAATGATAATTATGAGGGTCATTGAAGAATGTGTAACGGTAGGCAGTGAATGTCATATTCTCTGTAACGAACCGTGCACTTAATGCTATAGAATATTCTTCATTAAATGTTACCGGGTGACCTTTATAAATACCATTCTCTTCGAGATCGTTGTTTTTGGACCCGATTGTTTTCGGCTCCACGTATCGTTTTCTAGGATGCCTTAAAACCCAGGCAAAGTTGATGAAGCAGTGGCGTAACTGGCGTTGTTATCTTGTTTCAGACAGCAAATTCTGTCTTTTGTCACAGTTAGATGACTCCTTTTATTTGTTTTCTTTTATTCTAATTCACTTTGATAGAGTATTGGAGGAAGAAGGGTTTTGATTATTTAATATATATATGGATAAAAATAAATTATATATATATATATATATATATATATATATATATATATATATATATACACACACACACACTTAACGGGTTAACGGATTATCCATTAAGAAAATTGAATAATCCGCCCCTAAACCGATAAGTCGTTAATAAAAAATTTAATTCGTTCCTCATCCGTTAAACCGTTAACCCGATACCAATAAGCCATTAAGCTTCGGTTTCGGTTAGGTTTTGAACACCCTTAATTATCCTTCAAAAACAACCCAAAATTATATTCATGTCCAAACACAACTCTAAATTTGAAATACCATTTTCACTTAAAAAAAATTTCATCTATTTTAAAAATTTATAATTTTTATGTCCAAACGCCAATAAATATGAACTAATTTTACCTTTTACAGAAAGAAAATTTGGAAGAGAAATCAAACAATGGAACAGTAGAAGCACAAAAGAGGAATGATGAGGAAGTTGAAGCGCAGCTAAAAGCAGAAAAGTTAGACCAAAAAAGCAGACACGGTGAGAAAGTGATACATTTAGTATATAAATGTAGAAAAGGTCATTCTCTTTTCCAAAAGCACAAACACGTCTTCCTCTGAAAAGTTAGACACATGAAAATCACTGCTTCTTCATCATTCGACCATATAAACTCCTCCTTTCTATATGTTGTTGAAAGGACCAAACAAACAGAATTTGCATAGCTAAACAAAATATCCTTTCTTTGTATACCCACATAGTAATTATCTTTGTCCCCAAGAAAGAGCTAGTACTATATAGAAAGAAAAAAGACTTTTTTAGTCTACCCCTTCTGTTCTGCTAATGCTTGAAAAGGTTCTAAGTTTATTCCAAGAAATCTCATAGAATTTGCTGTTTTCATTTTGCACTGTCAAATGGGTGTTCACTGTTCCAAATTCTTTTTCTGCTGCGGCCATTCCCACCTCAAGCCATCTCTGCACGATCTTTCTGATCTGGGTATTTTTTTTTCTTTTTTACATATTTCAATTTCTTTGTGCTTTTATGTGACTCTGTGAATGGGTTGATGAGTTCTTTCTTGTTTTTGTAATGTGCAGAGAATGGAGGGGAAAATGAGAAAAACGCGTTACCGAGTTTTACTGAATTTAGTCTAGATGTGCTGATGATTGCAACTGATGGATTTTCTGCGGATAATATAGTGTCTGAGCATGGTGAGAAAGCCCCAAATGTCGTTTATAAAGGCCTGCTCCAGAATGGTCACTCTATTGCTGTTAAACGCTTCAATAGGTCTGCTTGGCCTGATTCTCGCCAGTTCTTGGTTAGCTTTTGATTAAACTCTATTACTTCTTCTGTTAAATTGAATTGTGTAACCACATAGAGCCATAGATGATAGAGGGGACACATTTATTTAGTTATTTAGGTCTACAACTCACCCCTTGCTAATGGATTTGATTCTTTTTATTGGACATAATATTTGTTGTTGATGGGTGGCAATGAGACACAGACTTAGACCTTAGCCTGCTCTAATGCAATATACCGTGATTGTGTGTGTCCACCTTATCTAAAAGCTGAAAGAGAGCACATTTGTTTACTACCTGCATTCCAATTTATGTAACATAGTTTGACCCGGCATGAGTTTAAGAAAGTTAGTAAGACTAAGTTAAATTGCTTTCAAATATAGAAGTGCGTCATTCTTTTAGGAACGGACTAATAAGGAATCAGTGTCATATAAGCTGAGATAGAGGAAGTATTTATTTTATGTTACAACTGTTTCATCACCAAAATTTTCTTTTTTTATTACTACGTTTTCTTCCTGTCTATCCAATTTCTTTTTCCAGTTTGTATGGTTTATGAACTTGTTGAGCTTTGTTTTGGACACCATTTATGTAATACATAGGATGAGGCTAAAGCAGTGGGGAATCTGAGGAGTGAGAGACTGGCAAATCTACTTGGATGTTGCTGCGAAGGGGATCAAAGGTTGCTCGTAGCAGAGTTCATGCCAAATGATACCCTAGCAAAGCATTTATTTCACTGTGAGTTTTCACCGAAAGTCTTCATTTTTATAGTAATACCTAAATCTTTTATAACAGAGTTGTAGACTCTAGGAGCATTATCTAATTACTCCTCGAAGTTGAACGTGGTCTAAATTGTAAACTTTCATGATTTAGAAGTCTAAGGGAAATAATAGACTGATGTTCTTCTTTGGTGGCTGCATTCCTAGTTGTAATATATATCTTGACAAGGCTAATTAATTAGTTTATGAGTTGAGGGCAAAAGCTGATATTTGATTTGCTATGAAATGCAATAGGGGAGAGCGAACCTATGAAATGGGCGATGAGGTTGAGGGTCGCTTTTTACTTAGCTCAAGCTTTGGAATACTGCTGCAGTAAGGGTCGAGCAATATATCATGATCTTAATGCTTACAGAATCTTATTTGATCAGGTAAAATTGGTTTTACCCTTATGTTTGTTAATCCTATTTGTGTGGCCTTCTAATTTTGTTTACTTTCTCCAGGATGGTGATCCTAGGCTCTCTTGCTTTGGCCTGATGAAGAACAGTAGAGATGGAAAAAGTTACAGTACAAACTTGGCTTTCACTCCTCCAGAGTACATGAGAACAGGTCGAATGTCTCTCTTTACTGTTTTCTCAGTTTAGTGTTCTTTTACTTATTTGCTGTAAAAACCTAGCTTTGAGAGGCAGCTGCTTAATTAATCTATGAATTTATGCTGTGAGGCATTCCTTGAGTACCATATTGCAGAATCCTACCTTATTCAACTAAAGCCAGAGCTGAGATAAGAGTTTTTATGATTGGCAGGAAGAGTGACAGCTGAAAGTGTAGTTTACAGCTTCGGGACAATGTTGTTAGATCTTTTGAGTGGAAAACACATACCTCCGAGCCATGTAAGTTTGAAGATTGTTGGAACCTTTTTATGGAAAATCATCAACTCTTAGTATGAAATCCATGTTTTAATGAACGTTATTGACTCTATTATTTGAGTACCTAAATCTAAGATGTTACTGTTTCCTTTACCTTCCTGTAGGCACTTGATCTAATTCGGGTGAAGAATTTCTCGACACTGATGGATTCTTGTTTGGAGGGTCGTATTTCTAATGATGACGGGACCGAGCTTGTGCGGTTAGCCACCCGTTCTTTACAGTATGAAGCACGTGAGAGGCCAAATGCAAAATCTCTGGTTAATTCTCTCATGACTATTCAGAAAGAAACAGAGGTACGACCAAATGACAGTCACTCTCTATTCCCCTTGACTTGCTTTGATATCGTTCCAACATTTGAAGCGTTGCAACCTTCTTTCATTTATGTGATTGAAGTGAGCATATATTATACATTCTCCTCTAACTTTGGCATTTGAAATTTGGTTGTCTGAGTTCTCACCACAGTAAGGTTTATTCTCACTATAATATTGAAGTGTCTACTGTGAACCTTAGTTTACGTTGCTAATTATTCGTGGAACTTGAAAGAGAAATCATGGTTGTGGAGTGACATTAACCACAATCTTTTGCCCCATGGGATGGAAGCAAGTTTATTTAATCTGCAAACATATGCCTCGGAATTACTCCACTAGGTTTTTTCCTTTAATTTAATTTTCAAATAATACTTACGACAGATAAGAGAGTTATGGCCTAGTAGAAAGGACTCTCCACCTCCAACCGTAAAGCTCACGGTTAGCGTGAAAAGCCTCTTGACCCCTGATAAGGTTTGGGAGGGCTTTGGGGGTGGGGGGTGGGTGGTTAAACCATATCAAAAGAAAATTAGAGCCTGTTTGGCCTAGCTGATTCAAAGTGGTTGACAAGCATCAAGTGCTGAAAAGCACTTTTACATGCTGAAATTGATTTAATAAATAAGCAGTTAACATGTTTGGATTTAAGTGCTGAAACTGATAATAAGCAGTTAAAGTGTTTGGTAAATAGGTGCTTCTAAGCATTTTCTTGTGATGTAATGACTTAAATGTCCCTTAAACTGTTTACACTAATAAATATATAATTATACAAGATTTCAAATTCTAAATTGATCGAAGTATATATAACTTATGAATTTACTTTTAGTTCAAAATTGATTAGATTAAATTAATATTTAGTAAGTATATTTTATTCTAGCAACAGTGAGCTAAAGTACAGTAAGAAGATCATTATTACATCGTCATTTTTCATTACCAACACAATGCAATTAAAAATAGATAATTTAGTTCATATTTCACAATATAATTTTGAATGATGCAAAACAGCCACATTTTCAAAATGATGAAGAAAGTTGATTTACAGAAGATAGAATTTTTCTAACTCAAATTAATTTGATTGATTTATGTTGACGGTAAAGAGCTTTTCGTTGTTCATGATGGTGGACAATGTTTCTGGCAAATAAGCCCGGGAAAAGATGACGGAGTTAAATGAAGAATAGGTTAAGAGTTTTATTAAAATAAATGTGTTTCAGAATTATATAATAATAATAATAATAATAATAATAATAATAATAATATGGACAAAATAGTAAAAGTTTTGATCAAACTAAAAGTGCTTATAAATTGAAAACTCATAAGTTGGGGATGACCAACTTATGGCTTATAGCTTATTTTGGCTTATAAGCACTTGACATATAAGCACTTTGGTGTTTACCAAACGCGTAGATAAGCCGAAAAGTGCTTATAAGCTAGTTTGACCAGCTTATAAGCTTAGCCAAACACCCTCTTATTCATGTTATTATTAATAATGCTTGAGGCTCATAGTTCCTGATGATGTAATGTCAGGTGCCATCACATGTTTTACTGGGCATTAGACATGGAACGGCGACCCCACCCCAACCATTGCTGTTGACAACAACAGGGGAAGCATGTTTGAGAATGGATCTTACTGCCCTTCATGAGATATTGCAAAAGACAGGGTACAAGGATGATGAAGGAATTGCTAATGAGGTTTGTCCCTTCACTATTTATTGATGATGAAGGAATTGCCAATTGTACATTGTCCCTCCTTGTTTCTGAAAAATTAAGATAATGGAAGCTGCTTGCTTGCCAAAGTATTCGTCTCAATCCATGTACTTAATCTTGTTTTATCACTACAGTGAATAAATTGGGATCTTTAAGGTTCATAGCCCCCCCCCAACCCCACCCCACCCTTGTATGTTTAATTTTGGGTGTCCCAAATGAATAACGTGCTTTGCTTGAATACTGCAATAGCAGTTGTCTTAATTGATATCATTGCGGGCCAGGTATTGCAACTTCTGACAAATATACTTTGCTGGCCAAATGTGCATATAATGACTTGGTGTTTATTTGAACACTGAGTTTTCCCAATGCATGATGCGAAGGGGCATAATAGAGCGTATGAACATCATGAACTATAATTTATGTTATTAGGTAGAAGATGAACTTATTGTTGTGCTAGTTTTGGCATAAGAATTGAGAGACGTGTTGTTCTTTCGGTACTTCTTTGTGTAATACTCATTCAATTATCTGGGGATTCTATCTAAGTTGATTATTGGTATGTTTGCAGCTTTCGTTCCAAATGTGGACAAATCAGATGCAGGAAACCTTGAACTCTAAGCAGCAAGGAGATGCTGCTTTCCGAGCCAAGGATTCTATAACTGCCATTGAGTGCTATACACAGGTCTGCCGTCTAAAATTGTTCATTATCTTAATGATTCATGTCTACCTTCAACATTATTTATCAGTTTCTTCTTTCGTAGGTAACAATTTATCAAAAGACTTAGCTAATATCCTCTCAATTGTCTGAAATAGCTCAAAATAAAATACTGACTCTCAAAACACGGATTACTTCTTACCACCTAAACTATTCGAGCTATTTGTACTCATAATTTCTTCCATTATTTCCCAGACCTCACTTGTGGGATTACACACAATTTGTTGTGGGCTTATATAAGTACTATTTTTGTTTTATTAGTTCAACGATGGAGGGACCATGGTGTCACCAACCATATACGCCAGGCGATGCTTGTGTTATCTAATGAGCGACATGGCACAAGAGGCTCTAGGGGATGCAATGCAAGCTCAGGTTATATCTCCTGAGTGGCCAACTGCATTTTACCTTCAGTCTGTTGCCCTTTTTAGCCTTGGGATGGAGAATGATGCCCAAGAAGCACTTAAACAAGCTACAAAGTTGGAAGCAAAAAGGAACAAAAATTAAAACAAAACATGTGTATATTTGCATTTCTTGATTTTTACTGTTTCAAGTTTCTTGTATTTAAAGGGGTTATTGTCAATAGTTAATTTTATACATTCCTTTTTTGATTTTGTGTTCACATCCTGTCAAGGCATTGGAGAATTATTTATTGTCCTTTGATGCCACCTTTTGTTCTTGATTTTGTGCTCACATCTGATGCACCTTTCCTTGTGACGAGGGTCTATCGGAAATAACCTTTGTATCTTCACAAAGTACGAGTAAGGTCTGCCTACGCACTACTCTCCTCAAACTCCACTTGTGAGATTTTATTGGATTTTTTGTTGTTGTTTAATGGAAATGGAATCTCAACCTGCTTGACTTGCAATTTAGCACAGTAGTATGGTACTTTTTTTGTTCTCCCAAGCCCCAATTAAATAACATATTATTGTACGTGTAGATTTATTTATTGCTCGAGGTTTCTCAAGTTGCAAAATGTCAGAACTTTCTTAAGGCAAGAATCAAAGATAGTGAATAAGATCCATTTTCGAACACATTATCCCACAACTCGCACACCAAGTCCCTTGTCTCTTTTGAAAATACCTAGCATCCCACGTGAGAAGCACTGCATAGTTCACGATTGAAAACAAAAATAACAAAGTTAAATTGATAGGAAATATGTTAAGTGAAACTCTAGCAACCTATTCCATGAATCACACAGACATTGATATCTATATCACGAGAGAGAAAATCCCACATTAAGGCCAAAAGCTATATGATAAGAGTGATTTAATTATACTATGAAAAAATGTTTAAATATACCATTCGTTATACTTTGGGTCTAAATATACCCCTGTCGTAATATTATTGGTTCAAATATACCTTTCTTCTGTTAAGTTTGTCCAAGGTGGACATCCAATCCTGATGAGGTGGATTCCACATGGCATGTCACCTGCCCTTAATCCATATATAAAAGACTAAAATTTTAAATACAATATTTTTCATGGTAGTGGTAATGGTGGCAATAGTGGTGGAGGGGAAGGAAATTTTAGTGGTGGGAAAAAAAAATAGAAGGGAGGGATAAAATGGGTTAGGGGCATTGAGGTGGCAAGCCATGTGTCATCTACCCACCTAGGATTGGATATTCATTTCGGACAAACTTAACGGAGAAGAGCTATATTTGAACCAATAGTATAACAACAGAGGTATATATGGACTCAAAGTATAACAAATGACACATTTAAACCTTTTTTTGATAGTACAGGGGTATATTTGTCTCTTTTCCGTTTAATTATTATATCATAAACCTAAATAGAAGGCTCTATCACAAATTGTTTCTGATCGGTCTTCCATGTAATTGGCCAAGGAATAATAAAAAACAAAGAAAAACGCAGATTTCCTAAACGTCGAAGCAGTGAAGGTTTCTCATTTATTTCCCTACTTTTCTTTCTCAGAGACTATTGGAGCACCATGAAGTAGGCGAGAAAATATGTCACATTGGGGAATTAGTGTTCCCAAGAAGCTATCCAATTCCAACTAGATTAGTCACCTACAGAAAATATGGTGCCAATAATTTTCAAAGACACCACAAGTGTCAATAGAATAAGTCAAATATTGGCTGGCATTCTTGCAACTATAGTGATTTAATGCAACTATTGTAAATTACATCTCATATTGGCTGGCAGTCTTGCGAGAAATGGGAAGGGAAGATACAGCTAAAACTAAGCTTATCATTCAATCACATTTGACAGAATCTCGAGAGTGAAAATGACTGAAGACATAAAACATTTGTCTATGGTAAGCATGGTATGTGATTTGATTCTTAGCTTCATAATAGGAATTGCGCTTGGACTGCGTAAAGACATTGCTACATGGTTTTGATATATATATCTATATCTATATCAATATTATTATAAAAGCACAAATATTTTTTGCTAAATGTTGAACGACTAAAATATCCCCGAAATATTAATTGACGTTTATGCCATTAAATATTTGTATAATGTAAGGATGTAATTGTAAATTATCCAAGACTGGAATTCTTTTCCAATCTAAACTAAAATTCTAACGTGAAAACCATCACCGTAATACAAATATGCGTTGAATTCTTATACCAATCAGGCATCCTACTTCCATACAAGTCCCACCTGAATAAGAATACCTGGAACCATACCTTAATTACTGTTATAAAAAAAAGGTTTTACCGTGCCTTTTTTGCTTATGCTCTCACAAGTGTATAACCGCGTGGACCTCTAGCCGGGAAAGTTCCAAGTGGACAGGTAATAACTTCATGTATTTACAATTTGTAGTTGGTTATAAGCATGTCAAAAGCTTCTCTTTTTTATTTCTTTTCTTTCTATTTGCAAACTAAAGATAATTTTCCTAATTACATGATTTTCTTTTTGCTTTCTTTTTTGTTCCCTTATTTCTTAATGTTAAAATCTTTTAGTTTTATGTAATGTGGAGTTAGATCTGGAAAAGGATAATATTTGTTTATAGAATATTCCTCATGTCTATTGATAAATAAAGAACGATTAAAGTATTCCAGAAACATTATTTATATATAATTTTTAAGGATGTAGTTGTAAATTATCCGAGGCTAAAATTCTTTTCCAATCTATACTACACATACACATTCCCTACAAGATATTGCGTATAATTCTTGGGCTATGCTTGATATTTGGTTCTCCAGTTTGTATGAGTATTGTTCCACATTATTCATAATAAACTTTTTTTATGCAGATATTCAAAGAGTAGCTGCATAAACCTCTTGCCGGGTAAATTCCAAACAAACAGAAAGTATAAACTTTTAAATTAACAAGTAGTTTACATCCTTGTTACTACTATATTTACCGTTTGTAATTGGCTATAATTAAGCATGTCAAAAACTTTGCCTTTTTGTTTCTTCTGGCGCTCTTCCATAACGTCTTTATATGCTAATGAAAGATAATTCTAACATGGTTCTATTTTGCTTTTTTTTTTTTTTTTTAATTTCTTTATTTGTTAATATTGAAATCTTTAGTTTGTAGGGTTTGGCTATTGGATATAATTGTGATATTGTCGTAGAAAGAAGCAAAGTTTTCCAAAAGGTATTATTAATTCTTTTTTTCTTTTTTCTTTTTCGAAATTGAGTAATGCTTTGGTTTAAGGCCATATATATGAATTTGACGAAAATAACTATTTTTGTCTTATTCTCAATTATGGTGCTTTGGTTTAGGGTCATATGTAGGTCGCATTTTATATACTCTTTTAGCGCTTACCGTCCAATAAATAATAATTCTCCCTTCAGAAAAGAATTAGATAAATACTTTTAACTACCTCTTACCAATAGACAACATATTTATATAATTGCATTGCATCCATGTCAATTGCTTTTCAAGGATTCTTTCTTCTTGTATATAATTTTATAATAAATTTAGTTCTTGTTCTGTAACGTAAATAATTAAATGAAGCACGTACATAGAGACTAGTTATTATAAAAGCATGAATACAATATCGGTTTACAAAATAACCTTATAATATTAAGCATAATAACTCATAATAAAAGGACATAACCGGAATTCTAGAGATTAGCCTTATAATCTTATTAGTTTTAGGATATAATACTACACCTTAGTAATCCTACATAATTACCTTTAGGAATTCTATTAGTATAATTACTTTCGAGCTGTCTAATTCATATAATATTGAACAAGTAAATATCTTTAGTTATGTAATCATATAATTTTTAATATAATTTCATGTGCGGATAAAATTGTAACATTGAAAACTTTTACTAATTTATAATAATTCGCATAGGGTTCATATACAAAGCAAGATTCCTACCCATTGTTATGTTCCATAGTCATATAGTATATATTAGATAATTTCCACCGCCGCTTCATACTATCTACGTAAAGGAGGCATTGCCTCATTCATTGGAGCACGCACGAATTTGGTAAAAGTAAAAAAGACTTCCAAGAAATTGATATTTGCAATTTAACTGGGATCGATTACATGAAAATTTAATATTTTTATATTATGCATTATTTACAAATATCATATTAAGAAGCATGACACTAATAGTAATAATAGCAAGTGATATATAAATAACAATTTTATTGTGAGACCACCAACTTTAGATTTGATATATCTCTTCAAACAACTTAAATAACCATCACAAATATATCAAAGCAGAGCAATGGTGCTAAATTTATAAGGAAAACAAAATTGATAATATGGGATGAAACACTTATGGCTAAGTGTCAAACGATCGAAATAATTGCCCGAAGTTCTAGAGAGATATGGGATATTAATGAACCGTTTGATGAAAATTAATGATTTTGGAGGCAATTTATGTGAAGTACTACCAGGAGTTCCAAAATCAACAAAAGCAGAGACTGTAAAAGCGAGCTTGCCAAAGTTATACTTCTGGCCTCAAATAAAAAAAATCAACAAACAAGAAATATAAATTAAGAACAAATCCAGTATTCAGTTTCTTCTTGCTTCGTGTCGGAAACAAATAAGAGCATCCAATAAAAGATGATTTGGTTCTTTCTGAACACTTAGTTATTATTCCCAATAGTAATAGTAGTACATTTAATTAGAGAGATATTTATATTATTAGATTAAAACACAATTTGTGCAAATCGCATGATAGAATTAAAAAGATATCTTAGCTAGCAGAAATAAATATGTTGATCAACTAAATAAAATGTTGATTGCAAAATTTTATAGTAAAAATAAAATGCTTTTTTTTTTTTGACTCAGCAGAAAATGATACCAATAATTATTACCAAGACGAATACTTAAATACTTTAATATCAAATGGTCTTCTGACATATATGTTTGTTGTCAAGTTTATTATTTCTTACCTATGTTGTTGTCACCATACATAGAATAGACTAAGTTAAGATTGATTTTCCATTGTATATAAGTTGATTTTAAAGAAAAATATGCATGCCATGCTACTGAAAAACTTACATACACCGAATAGCTTATGTAATAGCACACAGATGGTATATATATATATATATATCGAATAGCTTATGTAATAGCACACAGATGGTATATATATAGAAGTTTTGACAAGAACGTCATACATGCAAAAATTATGATACTGGTCAATGTGCTTCTAAGTATATTCTTATCCCTGAATTCCACTTTCGTCTTTCGAAACTAAGGAATATCCTTTTAAATTTGTGTGAAAATAATTTTTAGTATGTTTATGTTTTGCAAATATAATAAATAAAGCACAAGGACAAACATCCTAAATATTGGACTATATTTACCGCAATATGTTTTCTTGCACGAACAACTGTTTGTTGCACTTTCAATAGGGATATCAAGATCGACAACAAGAGGTTTGGTTAAGGCAGAGTAACCAAAGCATTAGGAAGTGACATATACAAAAAAATATTCGTTAAGATACCATCACATTAAATTCTTTTAAATTATAATACATAATTATCTAACTAATATGACAAAATTGATCATTTGTGTAAGTTTTGATAATGACCTTTTATTTTAAATTCATGTATTATGCTACTGTAATAATATTTTTCAACCTTTAGATGATTGTTGTATTATTATACATAAAATTTATCTCATTAATCAAATTTTATTGTTCCTTCGTATAAATAAATATTTAAATCATCACGTGATATTATTAACGTGCAACGCACGTTCATAAATACTACACACGCCCTATATTCAGGCAGGCCAGGCCAGGCCAAGATCAAAGTTTGTAATCCTACAAGTGCTAGATCTGAATATGGTAAACATGGTATGTGACTTGATTCTTAGCTTCATAATAGGAATTGCGCTTGGACTGCGTAAAGACATTTGGGCCACACTCTATAGCTACATGGGCTAGTTTCGATATATATATATATATATGAAATAGTTGGGAGAAATTCAAAAATAGCCAGATTTACAACTGGTCGTTCAAAAATATCCCATTTTCAAAAGTAATCAAAATTTAGCCATTTTTCATGTAAAGATAAATCTGAGCGAAAACACTGTTCAAAACCCGGAAAATATGCCAGTATATTATACTGAAGTTCCAGCATAAGTATGCTTGAACTCCAGCATATTATACTGGAGTTCAAGGATAAGTATGCTGGAACTCCAGCATAATATGATGGAGTTCCAGCATAAGTACACTAGAACTCCAACATAATATACTGGAGTTCCAGCAAGTATAATTGTCCAGTATAATATACTGGAGTTTGGAGCACCGGTGTTCCAGTCTCCAGTATATTATACTGGATTCAGCAAAGTATACCGGTCCAGCATAATATGCTGGAGTTCATACACAAGTGCACCGAACTCAGTATATTATGCTGGACCGGTCTCTGTTACAGCAAAATAGTAGCTATTTTTCATTGACTTCGTAAACGCTGGCAATTTTTGAATGACCAGTCCGAAAATTGGCTATACCATGCTATTTTTACGAAATAGTTACCTCTTATAGCAAAGGTTGATACCTTATTTATTTTAAACAAATACCCTTTTAAAAAATTATATTCCATAGCTACCTTTTAATTTTTTATAGCCAAAAATTTATTTATGGTCACCTCCTACTCTTAAGCCATAAAATAAGCTTTGTCTTATTTTTGTCTCTCATATTCCCTCAAATTTCTCCTATCCTCTACCCCATATCTATTCTCCTTCTATCTCTACTTCCCGATATCATTTTAGGCTCTGATCTCTACTTGTCTTGTTGGTATCAGACATAATCCAACTTTCTTGTGCTTCTGGTCCACGTAATCATCTCTTTCTCTTCTATTGGAACGTTGACGCCCCAGCTGAAGTTTTAGTATTTGTTTCCGTCTTCTGTAATTTCATGTCAAAATTCAGTCTTTTGGGTCTAAAGATTCTAAATAGTAATAAAGGCACTTCTCCCCTTTTTTGGCTGTAAAGACTCTAAAGATCTGAGTTATTTCTCTTTGTGATAGCGCGCGAGGACTTGATACTGATGTTGCTTCAACGAGACGATATTAGGGTTGTTCTTGAACGAAGACGACTGAGTTGGGGGCTGAGCAACTTGAATTTTTTGTTAATATATTTCAATGTATCTCACTGTTTTTCATTGTATTCATTGTCTTTTTTTTTCATTGTATTTCAATGTATCTCGCTGTATTCTATGTATTTTATTGTATTTATTATCTTTTTTTCATTGTATTTCAATGTATCTCGTTGTATTCTATATATTTCATTGTATTTACTGTCTCACTATATTCCATGAATGTATTCATATATTTTTTTAATTAATATAATTTATGTATTCAGATGTATTATATAATTTCTCTGAAGATTGCTATATTTTTTGGGTATTTTTCGGCTGAGAATCTTTTTTATAAGTGGAAATACAAAATTTGTGTATTATAATTGAGTTTGTTGAGTTATATTAGGAGTCTATTATGTCAATTGATTCACTTTCCGTTTAAAAACAGTGTAATCCCCTGTTTCACGACGTGAATACAGTCGAATACAATAATCTGTCCAGTTGTAATCCCATGTTTCATGCCATAAATACATTCAAATACACTCGAATACAAAAATCTGTCTAGCTGTAATCCCCTATTTCACGCCTAGAAATGTTATTGTATTCATGAATACAGTAGCTTAAATACATCGAATGCACTCTAAAAATCTAAAAGTATAGCTATAGAAAGTAATATAGTAAATGGTAGCTACAACTAGCTAATAATCACTAAAACATAGTGGTTTCTGAAAGTTTCTCTAATTCGAATCTCATGTTTCACACCTAGAAATGCTACTGTATTCATGAATATAGTAGCTTAAATACATCGAATACGCTCTAAAAAAAATCTGAAAATATAGCTATCGGAAGTAATATAGTAAATGGTAGCTACAACTAGCTAGTAACTACTAAAACAGTACGGACGACTATACTGTTTATTCAGAGGCCCGCTAGCAAAAAGATAATGAAAGTAAATATAAAAATTGCATGAGGCGCGCTATTTGGTCGCCCCCTTTTAACTTATACCCATTTTGTTTTTCCGTTTGCATCCGTACCCATATTTTGTTAAAAGCATTTTAAAAAGATGATTTTACCCTTCAGGGCTATTGACAAAATTGTAGACTGTAGGACAAAACTTCAGCATGTTTTGGCATGAAGTTTTAGCAAATGAACTAAATAACTTAAGCATGGTTAGTCTGAAGTTTTAGCAAATGAACTAAGTAACTTAAGCATGTTTTGGAATGAAGTTTTAGCAAATGAACTAAATAACTTAAGCATGTTTAGTCTGAAATTTTAGCAAATGAACTAAATAACTTAAGCATGTTTAGTATGAAGATTTAACAAATGAACTAAATAACTTTAGCATGCATTAGCAAAAACTCATTAAAAAATTACATACTACAAGACAAAAACTTAAGCATGTTTAGTCTGAAGTTTTCGCAAATAAACTAAATAACTTCAGCATGTTTCAACTGAAGTTTTAGCAAATGAACTAAATAACTTCAGCACTCATGACAAAACTGTAGACTGCAAGATAAATAACTTCGGCATGCATTACCATGAAGTTTTAGTTTCAATGTAACAACTTCATGCTATATAAGCATGAAGTTTTAGCTTCAACATGAAACAACTTCATGCTACATTAGCATGAAGTTTCTGATTTTTTGATAAAGCTACTGAGAGGAGATGAGGAGATCTTTTTTCATGAATGAGATTGCAGATCACACGATTTATCAGGGGTGTAAGTGTCATATTATTACGGATTTTTTGTCAACTAGCTACCAATTCAATAATTTTTAAAAATAGGATACAAGTTAAAAGGTGGCACAAATATAGGGTACGATCGGAAATCCCCCAAAATAAATTCAAGAGATACTCTCTCTGTTCAGTGGCGGCTCGACATATTTTGTGGCCTAAAGCCAAATATTAATATAAGGACTTCTTTTATAATTTCTATCTTAATTCTATATTTTTTTAAAAGAAAAAAAGAAGAATTAACCCAAATATCTTCTCACCTAATCTCTTAAACTAAAACTAGCCGGTGTATATATATAAAATTTCTATATAAATATATGTATAATTATGTATAATTAATGTATAATCTATGTATATCGGCTAGAAAAAGTCCTTCAATTAGTTACTATATTGAAAAATGAAACCCTCAAAAATTGGGGGCCTAAAGCACTTGCCTTAGTGGCTTGTGCATTAGAGCCGACCCTGCCTTTGTTTCAATTTAGATGACACACTTACCTTATTAGTCTGTTTAAAAAAGAATGACACATTTCTACAATTGAAAATAATTCAACTTTAAATTCTTTATTTTACCCATTTTACCTTTAATGAGAAGCTTTTATAACCACGCAAATGTCATGTTACTTACATTTTTAAGACCACAAATTTCAAAAGTCTTCTCTTTTTCTTTTAAACTCCGTGACGAGTCAAACATCTCATGAAAATTGAAATGGAGGGAGTATGTAATAGTAATACTTTTGGACACTTTTCCATATAAATAAAGCTGAAGTAACTGAGTGAAAGTGAAGGAAACAAATACTAGTAAATAAAGATTATCTTTATTGAAGTCTCAGCCGAAGAAAAACTGGTGAACAGATTTTCTCGCAACAATTTCCTATAAACCCTATATAAGAAAATCAAGAATAAACTCAAAATCCTATCTCTCCCTCTCTCGCTCGCTCACTATACTCCAATAACTATTACAATAGTAACAAATAATAAAGCACTTGTTTCGCATTTCCTTTGCATGTAAAATAACTTAGAATAATAGGTAGAGGGTTTATGCATATAAATTAGAAAGAAGAAGGGGAAATTTGAGGAGCATCAACAACAATTTCATCTTCAGAAGCAATAGGGGCAGGGGCATCAATTGCAGCTCCACTGCTTAATAGTTCAATCATGGCACGGTGTGGGCTGCTCCTTTGCTTGTTGCATAATTCTGGCAAATATACTCCTACATATATTTTTCATTTAAGAAAAGGAACATTAGTGAAATTCTAGAAAAGATATATTCTTTGATTCAACATTAAGATTTTGATTTCCAAGAAAAGCATAAACTTTTTTGGCCATCTTCGCAAACAATGTAAAATAAGTTTTGTTGAGCATGATCGGATCTGAACTCCAAAATCGTGTGATGCAGCAATTCAATAATTTCTTAGCTAGTTTTTGGACATCAGTTTGTTTGAAACTTAAAAAAAAAAAAAAAAGTTTCTAAAGTTGTGTGGAACAATAATTCTTAAAAGTTGAAGTTGTGTTTGGACATGCATTTTATTTGAAAAAAAAGAGGTTAAAGTTTTGTGATTGGAAAAAGAAATTCACCCGAAAACAATCCTAAACTAATTTTTGTGAACTTAAAAAAAAATTTAAATTTTTTTCAAAAACTAATCATTATTTCATGAACGTTATATTTTCAATTTTTTTTTTAAAAATAGCCAAAATCTATGAGGAAATGGGAGCTTAGTCTAAGTTGAAAGAATTGTGTGATTTATGTCTCTCTCTTAAGATTAAAGAGAGGAAAAGCGTGTTCTCTCTAACCGTGTAGACTTTTAGATGAGTCACATAATTCAACAAAAACAAGAATTTGTTACATTTAGTGTGAAACTGATCTAAAGGGTAAAGGGAATAAAAGCCAAAAAGATTGAATCTTATTAATACCTTCTCCTGCAGCCAAATTGAAGTAAAGATCAACAACGTTAGGGCAATTCTGATAACAAGGAGGAGAACAAAGTTTTGCAGTGAAATGAGGTTCAAGCAAAGAATCTGAAGAAATCCCCACTGAGTTCCTATCAACACCACATGCATTTACACATTCATCTGTTTCAATGTATTCTGCCATGTTTCCAACTACAACCTCTGATGTCTTGCATTGGTACTCCATTTTTCCGTCGTTGTTAGCTGAATTTTCCAACAAACATCTCTTCCCAGATGATGCGATTGAAAAAGAACAAACATTTTTTGGCAAGTTTTCACAGATGATTTCCCCTAAAAAAAATAGTTATGTATATATTAGCTTCTATACATATACATGTTCATCATATATATATTAACGTGCATGGTATGATCAAGATTCCTAAAATAAATCATTTCGAATAAAAATTAGAATTCTTTTTTTAAAATTTTTTAGAGTCGAAACATGAGGTCTGAATATAAGTATGAATGATAGTTTATATATTTCTTTATCTATATAACTCGTGTTCCAAACATTAGAATAAACGTTTAATGAAGCAGAATCATCTCTATCAAGATGACATGCTCGTTCACTGTACTATCAATAGAATCAATCATAAAAACGAATAAAATTAAATATAACCATACCTAATGCACCTTGGAGGAAAAGGGTGCAAGCAAAGAAAAGAATCATGTATGAGGCCATTTTCTTCCTTCTTTTTTCTCTCGCTCCTTCTTTTAAGATTCTTTCTTTTTTTGTGGATGATTTTGTTAGGCTTTGTGTAATGTTGGAAGAAGAATGAAGGTTGGGAATTGTGTTTCTAACATGAAAGAGAATGAAGGGGTTTCTTGAATATATATAGGGAGGTGATGACAATGAGAAACCTAAGATTACATGCGGTCATGACAAATATCTAATGTCTGGTCACAAGTTTACTTTATTTGTTTGGTCGTTCCTTCTAATTTTTATTTATTTTTAGGTTGGTGGGTAGTGTTAGTTTTTTTTTTTTTTTACTTTTGTATTTTGAAATTGTAATCATGGTATAGGAAGGAAAAGGAGTTCAATTGAACCTCCTATATATGTCTAAAAATTATACCATACAAGTTGGGCAAAAACGTTCTTTTTCTTTGTAAAGAAGACTTACAAATTATTTTAGATCACTGGTTCAAAATTCAACTATGATGTTCTAATTTTTTTCTTTTTTTATTTTCCTGGTACAAAATGAATTTCTTGATTAATCTTCACTAAACATGAAGGGGATGGCTCATTACTGGTAGCTCAAGGGGTCAAGGTGATTGGAAAGCTTAGTAGAGCCCACGCGTTTGCTTTAGTAATTTAGTTATTTTATTTCCTCGCGTTTATTCTTCACCATCTAAAAATTAATTATTTCTTTGATTCTCTTGTTTGTAGTAAGTTTACTCGTGCCTTCTAATTGACGCCTAAAGGAACACCTCCTTTTGATATCTGCTTTGTTGAAATTTCAAACTCTTAGGATGTTTCTACAAAAATCATTAATGCTTACAGTCTTTCACACAGCGAAAAAAGGACATATCTTGTGTATTTACATGTTACTCTATGATTTCAGCTTTTAATCAGCTAATAAATAATCTATTTGGCCATGTTTCTAAAGTGAAGTCAGTTTATTTTGAAAAATATTTTTCTTAAAAGCTGAAGAAGTGAAGAACAAGTGCGAATTCCAAATTTTAATACATTGTTCGTAAGATTCTTAGATCAAGAGAAACTAGCTAGAGTTACTCAGCTGAAGACGTTTACGTTAAAGAAAGGGAAGCTGAAAGGTCGACGTGCATTACATTGGTATACGGATAAAAGTCTTACTTGCAAATAATGTTTATTCAGTCGGTCACAATAGGCAGCTTGACCTCTAACTATTGGTGGAAATAGAAATATGAAGCCACAAAAGCTGGAATTATGTGGGAAAAAATGGCATATCGTGTAGTTGTCGAAACGCAGTAAACGGTAGGTACACTTCCAATTTTCTATTAGTACGAACTCAATTAAATTCCACATCTTCGCCAACGCTTAGAAGGTTCTATTTGGTTACTCTTGACCCTCAAAGAGGTGAATAAGAAAACTAGAAAGTCTTGGCACATTTGTTAGTTCTTACCATGTTAGGCAAGTAATTGGTAATGATTTTTTGTAGAAAAACTCCGACGACGTGTTGTTTGGTTTGGCCACTTAACACTCTGTTTGGATTGTTGTTTTTATTCCTTCATAACTGTATTATATTGTACGGTCTATACTTTTTTTGAATACAACGTTTTGTGGTAAACGATGTGCTCTTGTCATTAGTACTCAAGCTCTCGCCAATCCACCTTCCCTTCTTTGAATTTGCGTTATGATTATTGACTAATGATTCAAAGTAGGACTTGGTCAAATCTGAGTTTATTAGTAGTGTCCTATATTTTTGGATTTGTTTGCAGTAGTGATGATATAATTTTATGATTTACTAGTAGTGGATTGTTATTGCTTTACTAGTAATAGTAATGACAGTTTAGTGGCTTAGTAGTCTGTATATTTATAAGCTTATATAAACCCAACATTTGCTTCAGTTGATTATTATAAAGTTAAGAAAATCCAGCACAAATCTAGGACTCCATAGCTTTTCTCCTCACCTTTTCAATTCTGTTGCATACTTTACTCAACAATGTTAACCGATCTTAATGCTACATGGATAGAAATTAAGGGTCCACCTAATTGTATCAAGAACTAGGGTCTTTATCAATTCCCACAGTAAACAACAATAAATTAAGAACACACAATATTTATATGAAAAACTCCCAACTCACGGAATTAAAAATCATGACCAACCCTAGTAGAATTTCAACTTTACTAACTGAGCTAACTTCATATTACAACCTATTGCAATTTAGGAATTGAACTCTTAATCTTTCGCTTCTTACAATAACTTTATTGTAAGGCCTTTGTAATAATTATATTACAAAACCTCACATTTGACTAACTCTAGTCAAACAACCAAAAGCAATAGTGGTTTAAATGATGTCTTACTAAATGCTTCTAAAAAGTTGTTTAGGAATTACAAGCAAATAACAAAAGACAAAGACACAACAAACTAAAGGACACAAGATATATTTTTTTTCTAGTCCTTTATTTTGTATCTGCTTTGTTCTTCAATGCACCTGAGGAAACAGAGGCAGTTGCACATTTGAGATAATATATGTTTTTGTAATTGCAAGTTGTCGCACCTCGTTTTCTCTCGAAAGCGGGTTTCGACGTGTGACAACTCTTTTAAATGGGTATTAAACGAGAAGAGCCGTCACCTAATAATTTTTGAGGTGTGTTAGCGCACCTATTTGCAAATAACTTTGTTTAACTAGTCTTTGCCACCAAAGATCGGGTAAGGGCTCAAATTACCTCAAAGAGAAGGTGTTAGGCACTCTTCGAAGTTCACAACTGTGGGTCCCGACCGAAGTTTACACTATATGGGATTATCGGACAGTCGTCCTAAGTGATCATATAAGTGAGGGGAGACAAGGAATTTAAAGGTTCTATTGTAAACAAGTGTAAAGGAAATCGAGCAACAATTAAACTATATAGATGATTATACATGTCTTTAGAGGTTACAAGGTATAATTTGATTGGTTTACATCTGATGACTAAGTGTGAACAATAGACTTATAAAAGAAGGGGGGGGGGGGGTCCTAAGTTTTTTAGCCTAAAGGATCACCCCATGCAATAGAAATAATATTTTGTAACTCCCTTAAGGTAGGAGTTGCTCATATTATTCAGTGGGCACAAACTAACACCTCCTGCCACCCGATTACTATGTTAAAGTTGTTTACTTAAAGGCGCTCTAATTCAATTCTAGGTTGCATCCTACGTGTGCACTACCCGTCACATGCCTATGGTCCAGGAAGCTTTGGACCTACTATTAGGTGGTTCTAGACTCTACTTAGGATGTTCAAAAATGATAAAACTAACACACATTCAAAACATATAGGACTTCACATAAATGCAATAAAAGGCTCAAGTTAACCCCCTCTCCCCCACATAAACACCGAATGTACGCGGCAGATTAGGCAGTATACAATTTTAGAGTTAAGAAGCATTATAATCGTTAAGTCCTATAGGTATGATTTCTAGATGATTCTGATTTCCAGCAGTGTACAGGCAGCGTTACAACTTTAGGCTAACATATTTGCAAATTAAAGGTATTACAAATCTATAGGCATGACATCTACATTGTTCATGCAGTTAGGTAATAAGACTGTTCGAAAGCCCAAGATTAATGACGTTGATCTTATAAATATGTTGTCTAAGACAAGTAATAGCATCCTACATACAGGATTTCTAACGGTTGACAACTGAAATTGGTTTTATAACACTTTATCCCTATAGGCATATTTTCTAGGCGGGCAGTGTGATAAGAATAGCAACAACGACAGTTTATTTAATCTATTAAGGACCTATAGACATGGTATCTAGATGAATATCAATAGGAGCATGTCTTTATTACTTAACGCGATCCTATAGGCATGATATCTAACACATGTCAATAAAGAAAATTGAGAAAATAACCAATGATGTTTGAATCCTATAGGCATATTATCTAATAACGTATAGAAGTGGAGCATGTGAACAAGTGAAGCACTTAGATTCTTATAGGAATGTTTTTTAACAGTGTACACGAATAGAACATGTTGAGTAAGTGAAATGCTTAGATTCCTATAGGCATGCTTTCTATCAGTGTACAGAAATAGAGCATGTCAAACGAGATATCAAACAAAGTATTTAGACCCTATAGACATGTTTTCTACCCTTTTTATGCAAGAATAGAGTACAATTGTTTTCCCCAATTTCACTAACTCCCCAATTGTTTGCTTACAAATCATTATAGGCCCAAAATAAAGAATACATGCTCAAATATTACAAATTAAAATGAGAACAAGCCCAATAAACAGAGCAGACCCAAGGGAGAATAACCCATCAATGTTGAAGCCTTCAATAATCTTATTCTTCATACAAATAGCAAACTCAAATCTAGGTACACCCCAAAATATTAGAGTGTATTAGCTGCATGATTCAAACTTAGATATAGACCCATACCAGGCCTGAAGGGTAAACTAACTTACCCAGCAATGCCTAACTTAACCACACAAGTAACAAACTGTACATGAGATTGATTAAGCAAATTTTGAAGTCCATACACTTAGTTCTTAAGACTGCAACTAACAGTATTTTAAACCAAAGCATGTAGATAAGATCATATGGAGTTATATACTTAAGATGGTCTCATAGTATGTTTCAGTAATAAGTTCAAAATGACAGGGTGGAACATCACAAGCTTACAAACAATCCCAAGTAGGGTTTCAGAATAAAATATAATCCCGGATCAACTTAAATAACTTTAGACATAAGATTTTAACAGAAGAACCTTGAAGAATCTCAGACAGAAGCAAGTGAAATAGTAATTTTTACATGAAAATTCCTAGCATGAGAATCTAGTGCAAGTAGGATCATAAATAGCACAACAAAAGGCTGGTGAACATATGAAAATTCACTTAATGAGAAATTTTAACATTATCAATCATAACACCAAGGTCTAAACAGCATCAGAACTCATAACATATAAGAATATATCAAATCCAAGTTAACAGGACTGGTATACACTAGGGCTTGACTACATATGGAAGAAGAGGCCAGATATTGAACCTCATCCTAGAACTCTTCGGAAGTATTGAAGAACAAAGGACCAAATAGGGAAGGGAACACACATTAGAATTTGCATGTAGCGGAAAAAAAAATGTTTGGCTAATAACATGATCAAAAATTAACTCTAAGAGAGCATTAAGTTATACTTAAACGATTCAAGAGGAATTAGAACACATTCTGGACATGAATTGGTTTGTCACAAGTATCCAAAATAAGGCAAAGAGATAAACTCAGAATAAGCAGCAACAGTAAGCATTCAAGCACATACACTAGGGTAAACATGCTTAAGAAAAGCTAGAATCAAGGTTAAAAAATTAGGCAAGTTCAGATACTAGAGAATTATAGAGCCTCAAGAATAACTTCACAGTAGATAGTGATGCGAATAATAACATGTTGATTAACAAAATTTTCAGGGGCATAGATATACAAAGCAGGAACTCAAACAAAAAGAGAATGAAATTGCAAAGGCCATAGGTGCTAAACAGTTACAGCTTAGTGAACAAGTAAACAAGAAGAATAATTTTAGCAACAGTCTAATAATCAATAGTAGAAGAGAGCAGTAGAACCCAAAACCAAATGCTTCAAAGTTCACAAGGGCTTCAGATGAGCCCCGAGCAATGCTCGCACTGGGAAGACTGATAGAACAAACTCTGGTGGCATTGGCTTTCAGCCAGCCAAGAACCAAAATTTTCAGAATAAAGTGATTGAGTGAGAGATTGATAGTGATAGTCAAGTGGGGGTTGTTGCAGTGAGAGATTGATAGTGAGAGATTTATATAGTGGAAGAAATTGAAAGAACAAACATGGAAAACAATCAATTAAGCACAAATAAAGAAAGAGAATATCAAATGCAAATCAAAATCAATAAAGGAGATGAAGAGTCTCAAACCCTAATTGGGTTCAATCGTCATAAAATCGAACCAAGTGTGCAAATTGCTCTTTGTTGAGTGTATATAGACGGAATAATGCCCAAAATCAACGATTCGAGTTATTCCAGTCCGATCTCAGAAGTGATACATGCCAAACTTAGGCAAGTACATAAGTAACAACATAAACGGACGACCAATAATAAGAGATGATTAATAAGGTAAGTATATCATAGGTAGATTCCATCTCTGAGTTGGAATTGGAGAGGAACTAAGCAACGGTGGCTAGGGTTTCTCAGAGAAGAACAGAGGATGAAAGAATTTTAGGGTGACTGTCTCAGAAAAATGGGCATTAGGGTTTGAGGCGAGGGTAATTAAAACAGGGAAATGGTTGTGGACCGTTGATCATTCGAGATCAACGACCAGGATTAGAGGAGAAGAGAAGTGGGTCGTAGAACGGGTCCCGACCGGGTAATAATTAAAGGGGTCATTTAGTTTTGGGCCAGGGGATTGGGACAAGGTTTTCTGAGGTCTGGACTGGTATTTGGGTCTGAAAATTGGCTTGGAATTGGGCTATAAAATTAAATATGCAAAAATATATTTAAAATAATTTATAAAAAGTGATTAATAAATAATAAAAATATTATTTATGCAGTAAAATGATTAAAATAATAGTTTAATATTATAAAAATATAAAAAATGCTATTTTAGTATAACATTGTAAATAATGCAATTATGTATAGAATACATGCTATTATTGCAAAAATTGTATAAGTAGCTAAAAATCGAATGTAATTATATGAAATGAAGTAAAAATATTATAAAATATATATGTGGGTATAAATAATAAATTTGAATGATTAAGTCATCACAAAATAATTTGAAATGATAATTAATAAATATTTGAACAATTTAAATGCATGAAAATCAACATTAAAGCCTTTAATATTATAAAAAAATACTTATATTACTCTAGTAAATTGGCGATGTCACGACCCAAAACTCTAAACTGTCGTGATGGCGCCTATCATGGTACTAGGCAAGCTGACACCTTTAAAAAAAACACTTCGATATTTATTTAAAAGTTAAGTCAAAGCTTTTTCATAATAGAAACTTCATAAAAGAGTTGAACTCAAAATAAAAATGCGGAAAAGATAGCCCGACATCGGGGTGTCACTAAGTCATGAGCATCTAAAACCAGTCTAGAATCAGAGTTTACAATAGTCCACAAATGCCAAAACCGGTAGCTACCTTGTATGTCTCCGATAGTCAATTGCGCACGAACTCAACGACCTCCGCGATCGGTCTCACCTGAATCTGCACACAAGGTGTAGGGAGTAAGGTGAGTATATCCAACTCAGTAAGTAACAAAAATAAATAAGGAACCAAGAAGCACTAACGAGCTCTACAAATACAGTTTATTTCAATAAACAGTCACGCTTTCAAATTCAGTAGCTTAAGTCAAATCGGTTCGTGCAAGTAAAACAGATATCAAGTCTTCTAGAAATTTGCACAACAAGGATAGATAATAGCTAAGTGCAACAAATAATTGAAAGCAAGTACAGTCTCTCAAGACCACAGTCACTCAACTTATCTCAACAGCTCAATCACTCGGCTATCAGCCCTCAGTAATCATACTCAATAGGTACATGCGCTCGCTGGGGGTGTGCAGACTCCGGAAGGGCTCCTTCAGCCTAAGCGCTATATCGTTGCGGCATGCAGTCCGATCCATCATATAAACAGCCATAAGGCTCGTTGCGGCGTGCAACCCGATCCAATATAGATAATTAGCTCGAAGGCTCATTGCGGCGTGCAACCCTATCCATATACACTCATATAGCTCACAACTCGGCACTCAGGCCCTATCTCAGTCACCAACCTCACCAGTCCCTCGGGCTCTCAGAAAGCATATAATTCAGCCCAAACAAAGATAATAACATGTATAAATGATAAATAGGAAGGGACGGAGGTAAAATACGCAAGTAATATCATGACTAAGAACAAAACAACAAACAACAGTTAATCCAGCAAGTACACAACCTCACGGGTCTCAACAGTGATAGCATAAAGCCTAAACATAATTTTTAACATGAAGTGCAGTCAATTTCCATTAAAACAGAGGGTACAAGTAGTAAAATAGTAGGCTAATCTATTCTACAATCTCATGGGACAGACCAAGTCACAATTCCTACGGTGCACGCTCACACGCCCGTCACCTAGAACGTGCGTCACCTCCAAAATAGTCATACGACACAAAATTCAGGGTTTCATACCCTCAGGACCAGATTTACAACTGTTACTTACCTCAATCCGAGCAAAATCCTACTTCGTGATGCATTTGCCTCTCGAATCGGCCTCTAAACGTCCCGAATCTAGCCACAAATAATACAATGCGATCAATATAGGCTAAAGGAATAAATTCCACAAGAAAAATACCAAATTTTAGCCAAACTCCGAAATCGGCTCAAACCCGGCCCCCTGGTCCACATCTCGAAACCTGACAAAAGTCACAAAATCCAAAATCTCATTCACTCACGAATCTAACCATACTAAATTCATCAAAATCCAACATCATTTGCCCCTCCAAATTTCACCTCAAAAACTCACCAACTAGGTGAAAAATCGGTAGGGAAACACCATTATTGAAAATAAATAAGCATAAGGACCTTACCTCAGTAATCACTTCAAAATCCTCCAAAATCCGAGTTCCAAAATGTGAAAATGGTGAAAAATCTCAAAGTCCTGTTTTTATATGTTTCTGCCCAGCTATACCGCACTTGCGGTCCATATGTCTCTTCTGCAACGCCGCACCTACGAAAAATCCATCGCAGGTGCGGATTTCACTTAAAAATTTTGACCTCGCTCCTGCAGCCTGAAGACCATATCTGCGCTTCCGTAGGTGCGGAAACCATCTCGCTTCTGCGGTCCAAACTCGCACCTGCGCCCTTAGGTTCGCTTCTGCGACCACCGCAGGTGCGGGAATGCCATCGCATCTATGTACTCTGCCCAGCTCAACCTTGGCTGCTTCTGCGGCTCCTTTTTCACTTTTGTGGGCTCGCACCTGCGGTTCCCACTCTGCAGGTGCGATTATGACAGCTGAGTTCAACTTCAGCAGCCCTTCCAATTTCCAAACTTATTCCGTAATTCACTCGAAATCAACCCGAGGCCCTCGGGACCTCAACCAAACATACCAACGCGTCCCATAACATCATACGAACTTAGTCAAACCTTCGAATCACTCAAAACAACATCAAAACACCAAATTACCCCGGGATTCAAGCCTAAGAACTTCTAAACTTCCGAATTCCACAAACGATGCCGAAACCTACCAAACCACGTCGGAATGACCTTAATTTTGCACACAAGTAAGAAATGACACCAAGAACCTACTCTAACTTCCGAAAATCCAATCCGACCCCGATATCAAAATTTTCACTGCCGACCAAAATGGCCAAAATTCTAACTTTCACCAATTCAAGCCTAATTCTACTACGAACCTCCAAATCACATTCTGTACGCGCTCCTAAGTCCAAAATCACCTAACAGAGTTAACGGGACATCAAAATTTAAATCTGAGGTCATTTTCACATAATTTCACATTCAGTCAACTTTTCCAACTTAAGTTTCCAACTAGGAGACTAAGTGTCTCAATTTACTCCAAAACTACCCCGGACCCAAACCAACTAACCTAGTAAGTAGAAATACAGTTGTAGAACACATAAGAAGTAGAAAATAGGGAAACAAGGCTATAACTCTTGAAACGGCCGGCCGGGTCATTACATCCTCCCCCTTTTAAACAAACATTTGTCCTCGAATAGGTCTAGAAACATACTTAGAGCCTCGAATAGGTGTAGGTATCTGCTCCGCACCTCCTGCTCAATCTCCTAAGTAGCCTCCTCCACGGGCTGACCTCTCCACTGATCCTTCACTGAATTTATATCCTTTGACCTTAACTTTCGAACCTGGCGCTCTAAAATAGCCACCGGCTCCACATCGTAAGTCAAATCACCATCCAACTGAACCGTGATGAAATCCAAAACATAAGATGGATCACCGATATACTTCTGAAGCATAGAAATATGAAATACTGGATGCACACTCGATAAGCTAGGTGGCAAAGCCAGCTCATAAGCCACCTCCCCAATCCTCCGAATCACCTCAAACGGCCCAAACTGAGGGCTCAACTTGCCCTTCTTTCCAAATCTCATAACACCCTTCATAGGTGAAACCTTTAGCAAGACCTTCTCCCCAACCATTTAAGATACATCACAGACCTTTCTGTCAACATAACACTTCTGTCTCGACTGCACCGTGCGAAGCCGCTCCTGAATCAATTTCACCTTGTCCAATGTATCCTGAACTAAGTCTGTACTCAAAAGTCTAGCCTCACCCGGATCAAACCAACCCACTAGAGATCTACACCGCCTCCCATATAAAACCTCATACAGAGACATCTGAATACTCGACTGATAACTGTTGTTGTAAGCAAACTCTGCGAGTGGCAGAAACTGGTCCCATGAATAGCCAAAATCAATGACAACAAGCGTGTAACATGTCCTCCAATATCTAAATAGTGCGCTCAGACTTTCCGTCCATCTGAGGATGAAATGCTATGCTCAACTCAACCTGAGTGCCCAACTCTCGCTGCACGGACCTCCAAAACTACGACGTAAACTGTGTGCCTCTGTTTGAAATGATGGAAACTGGCACCCCATGAAGGCGAACAATCTCTCTGATGTAAATCTCAGCCAACTGCTCTGAAGAATAGGTAGTGCTCACAGGAATGAAGTGCACGGACTTGGTCAACCGATCCACAATCACTCAAATAGCATTGAACTTCCTCGAAGTCCGTGGGAGCACAACTACAAAATCCATGGTGATCCGCTCCCACATCCACTCTGGAATCTCTATCTTCTGAAGCAAGCCACCCGGTCTTTGATGCTCATATTTCACCTGCTCATAATTGAAATACCGAGCTACAAACCCAACTATATCATTTTTCATTCTCCTCCACCAATAGTGTTGTCTCAAATCCTGATACATCTTTGTGGTACCTGGATGGATGGAATACCGCGAACTATGGGCCTCTTTAAGAATTAACTCCTGGAGCCCATCCACATTAGGGTCACATATTTGGCCCTACATCCTCAATACCCCATCATCACCAATAGTCACATCTCTGGAATCACCGTGCTAAACCCTGTCCTTGAGGATAAGCAAATAAGGATCATCATACTGGTGCTCTCTGATGCGATCGAATAAGGAAGACCGAGAAACCACATAAGCTAGGACATGACTGGGCTCCGAAGTATCAAATTTCATAAACCGGTTGGCCAAGGTCTGAACATCAACTACAAGGGATCTCTCAACAACAAGAAGGAATGCAAGACTACCCATACTCACTGCCTTTCTACTCAAGGCATCACATTGGCCTTTCCCAGATGATACAGAATAGTAATATCATAATCTTTTAGCAGCTCCAACCACCTCCGCTGCCTCAAATTGAGATTCTTCTGCTTGAAGAAGTGCTGAGGCTACGATGATCAGTAAATACCTCACAAGACACACCATAGAGATAATGTCTCCAAATCTTCAACGCCTAAACAATTGCAGCCAACTCCAAATCATGAACATGGTAATTCTTCTCATGAGGCTTCAACTAGAGCGAAGAATAAGCAATCACCCTACCCTCCTGCATCAAAACACACCCAATACCGACCCGAGAAGCATCACAATATACCATATAGGAGCCTGAAGCTAATGGCAGAACTAACACTGGAGTTATGGTCAAGGCAGTCTTGAGCTTCTAAAAGCTCACCTCACACTTATCCGACCACCTAAAAGGAGCACCCTTTTGGGTTAATTTGGTCAAGGGCGATTCAATAGGATAGAAACCCTGAATGAACCAGCATTTATAACTAGCCAGACCAACAAAGCTCCAAATCTCAGTAGGAGGGGATGGTCTGGGCCAACTCTGAACTGCCTCTATCTTCTTCGGATCAATATGAATACCTTCGCTGGACACCATGTGCCCCAAGAATGCCACCAAGCTGAGCCAAAACTCACACTTGGAGAACGTAGCATAAAGTTTCTCCTCCCTCAACTACTGCAACACAATATGCAAATGCTCGGCGTGCTCCTCCTAGCTACGAGAGTACCCCAGAATATTATCAATGAATATAATAATGAATGAGTCGATATAAGGCTGAAACACATTGTTCATCAAATGCATGAATGTTGTTGGGCATTGGTTAGTCCAAAAGACATCACAAGGAACTCATAATGACCATATCGGGTCCTGAAAGTAGTCTTAATAATGTCCGAGTCCCAAATCTTCGACTGGTGATACTTTGACCTCAAATCGATCTTGGAGAACACCCTCACTTCCTGAAGCTGGTCAAATAAATCATCAATACGAGGTAAAAGATACTTGTTCTTGATAGTGACATTGTTCAATTGCATGTAATCAATGTACATTCTCATAGTGCCATTCTTCTTCTTCACAAATAGAACTGGTGCACCCCAAGGTGACATACTAGGCCGAATAAACCCCTTATCAAAGAGATCCTGAAGTTTCTCCTTTAATCCCTTTAACTTCGCCGGTGCCATACAATACGGTGGAATATAAATGGGCTGAGTACCCAGCACCAAATCAATAACAAAGTCAATATACTTGTCCGGCGGCATGTTCAACAGGTCTGCAAGAAACATATCCGGAAAACTCTTACCACCGGAACTGAATCAATACTAGGAATCTTTGCACTGACATCCCTTACAAAGTCCAAATAAGAAAGACAACCCTTCCCAACCATCTGCTGGGCCTTCAAGAACGAAATCACTCTATTGGGAACATAGTCCAATGAACCTCACCACGCAATCTGTGGCAACCCCGGCATAGCCAACGTTATCGTCTTACTGTAACAGTCCAGAATAGCATGATACGAAGACAACCAATCCATGCCCAATATCACATCAAAGTCAACCATACTAAGAAGCAACAAATCAACTCTAGTCTTTAATACCCCAATAGTCACTACACACGATCGGTATACATGGTCCACGATAATAGTATCGCCTACCGGTGTAGATACACGAATAGATGAAATTAGAGACTCATAGGGATTGTCTAGATAATGAGCAAAATATGACGACACATATGAATAGGTGGAACCAGGGTTAAATAATACAGAAGCATCTCGATGACATACGGAGATAATACCTGTGATCACTATATGTGAAGCAATGGCATCTGGTCTGGCAGGGAGTGCATAGAAATGGGCCTGACTGCCACCTGATCGACCTCCCCCTATAGGGCGACCATTAGCTGATTGAGCTCCACCCAGAGCTAGCTGAGCGGGTGGTGAAGTAACTAGTGTTGAAGTCGAAGGCTGACCCCTCTGCTATTGAGCTGGACCCCCCACTAGGCGGGGACACTGCCTCCTAATATGATCAAACTCTCCACACTTGTAGAAACTCCACGGTGCTGGTGGTGTGTACTGAAGGGATCCCCGAGCACCGGGATAACTGGTAGAAGAACCTGGCATAGATAAACCCTGAGTTGATGGTACATGAGTCGAACTATGAGTTGGGATGGCACTGAGAGATGAGTGGCCCTAATGTGAACTGTGAGGACCATGGCCAGATGATGCACTGTCTGAGCATGTTTGAATGGACGACATCTGCCATGGTGGAACTGACCTCCAGAAGGAACACCACCAAAACTACCTGATCCCCGAGGTCTCTTGGCCTCCCTCTCAACCCGCTCTTGGCGGCGAACAGACTCTATCTCCCGAGAAATGTCAACAACCTCCTCAAAAGTAGCACCGGTCACCCTCTCTCTAGTTATAAGCACCCATAACTGAAATATGAGGCCATCAATGAACCTCCTAATCTTCTCCCTGTCTATGGGAACCAACCAAGCAGCATGACGGGCTAACTCAGAAAATCTCATCTCATATTGTGTCAGAGTCATGTCATCCTGATGCAACCTCTCAAACTGCAACACATACTTCTCCGGGAAGAGAACGGAGAACTACTGTCATGTAAGTGGAGCTGCACCAACCATCCTACGCCGCTCATACGCCTCCCACCAAGTGAAAGAAGCTCTAGTGAACTGAAATATAGTGAACGAGACCCCAATGGTCTCCAAAATACCCGTTGTACGGAGAATCCTCTGACACTTGTCCAAGAAACCCTAGGCATCCTCGTCCTCTGCACCATTGAAAGTTGGTGGTTGGAGTCTCCTAAACCTCTCCAATCTACGTTACTCATCATCAGGCATGGCTAGAACCACATAATCTTGAGCAGCTACCACCGGCTGGCTGGTAGTGCCCCCGGTGTCTGAAGTCCCTATACCACCTGCTTTGGTGTACGAGCAGTGAGAGTCTGAGTACCTCCCCCAGCCTAGGAAGTGGTTGTTGTAGTATAAACAGAGACCACCTGAGCAAGACTGGTGCACACGGTCAGAATCTGAGCTAAGGTCTCTTGAAGACCTGGAATCACGAAGGGCATGGGTGGTGCCTGAGCTGGTCCCGCTGGTGCATCCACAACTGGGACCTGATCCTGAACTAAGGCAACTAGTGGATCTGCAGGTGCTGCCCTAGCTGTTGTGCGGGATACACCTTTGCCCCTACCATGACCTCTACTGCTACCTCAGCCTCTTGCGGCCCCCAAATGGTGGTACTAGTGGTTATCCGTCCTGACCAGTAGCACGTGTCATGACCATCTATGAGAGAATAGAATAACACAAGTTTAGTTACCAGAATCAACAAGTTTACAGGATAAGGATTCAACTGTACTGATCCGCAGGACTATACTAAACTTGCTCATGACTCGTGAGACTTATATAACCTAGGCTTTAATACTAACTTGTCACGACCCAAAACTCTAACCTATCGTGGTAATAGGCAAGCCGACACCTTTCAAAAAACACTTCGATATTTATTTAAAAGTTAAGTCAAAGCTTTTTCATAATAGAAACTTGATAAAAGAGTTGAACTCAAAATAAGAATGAGGAAAAGATAGCCCGACATCGGGGTGTCACTAAGTCATGAGCAACTAAAACCATAGAATCAGAGTTTACAATAGTCCACAAATGTCAAAACAGAAAGAAAAGATAACAATGGAGGGAGAGACAAGGGTTGCGGACGCCAACAGCTACCTCGTATGTCTCCGATAGCCAACTACGCACGAACTAAACGATCTCCGCGATCGGTCTCACTTGAATCTACACAAAAGGTGAAGAGAGTAACGTGAGTACTTCCAACTTAGTAAGTAACAGAAAAATAAGGAACTAAGAAGCAGTGACGAGCTACACAAATATAGTTTATTTTAATAACTTTCAAATAAAGAACAATCATGCTTTCAAATTTAGTAGCTTAAGTCAAATCAGTTCGTGCCCAATTAAAGCAGGTATCAAGTCTTCTATAAATTTGCACAATAAGGATAGATAACACCTAAGTGCAACAAATAATTGAAAGCAAGTATAGTCTCTCAAGACCACAGTCACTCAGCTCATCTCAACAGCTCAATCACTCGGCTTTCAGCCCTCAGTAATCATACTCAAAGGTAACTGCGCTCACTGGGGGTCTGCAGACTCCAGAGGGGCTCCTTTAGCTCAAGCACTATATCGATGCGGCGTGCATCCTGATCCATCATATAAACAGCCATAAGGCTCGTTGCGGCATGCAACCCGATCCATATAGACTCATATAGCTCACAGCTCGACACTTAGGCCCTATCTCAGTCACCAACCTCACCAGTCCGTCGGGCTCTCAGAAAGCATATAATTGAGCCCAAACAGAGATAATAACATGTATAAATGATGAATAGGAAGGGACGGAGGTAAAATATGCAAGTAATATTATGGCTGAGAACAAAACAACAAACAACAGTTAATCCAGCAAGTACACAACCTCACAGGTCTCAATAGTGATAGCATAAGGCCTAAACATGATTTCTAACATGAAGTGTAGTCAATTTCCATAAAAATAGAGAGGACACATAGTAAAATAGTAGGCTAATCGATTCTACAGTCTCACGGTACAGAACAAGTCAATTCCCTATGGTGCACGCCTACACGCCCGTCACCTAGCATGTGCGTCACCTCCAAAATAGTCATATGACACAAAATCCAAGGTTTCATACCCTCAGGACTAGATTTACAATTGTTACTTACCTCAATCCGAGCAAAATCCTACTCCGCGATGCCTTTGCCTCTCGAATCGGCCTCCAAACATCCCGAATCTAGCCACAAACAATACAATCCGATTAATATAGGCTAAATGAATCAATTCCACAAGAAAAATACCAAATTATGGCCAAAATCCGAAATCGGCTCAAACCCGGTCCCTTGGGCCCACGTCTCGAAACTCGACAAAAGTTACAAAACCCGAAATTCCATCACTCACGAGTCTAACCATACTAAATTCATCAAAATTCGACATCATTTGGCCCTCCAAATCCCAAAAAATTCACTCTCCAATTCTCAAGCCCTAATCTCACAAATTTCACCTCAAAAACTCACCAACTAGGTGTAAAATCAATGGGGAAATACCATTATTGAAAATAAATAAGCACAAGGACCTTACTTCATAATCACTTCAAAACCCTCTTCAAAATCCTCCGAAATCTGAGTTCCAAAATCTGAAAATGGTGAAAAATCTCGAAGTCCCATTTTTATATGTTTCTGCCAGCTATACCGCACCTGCGGTCCATATGTCGCTTATGCAATGCCGCACCTGCTGAAATTCCATTGTAGGTGCGTATTTCACTTAAAAACCTTGACCTCGCTCTTGCGTCCTCAATACCGCATCTACGCTTCCGCAAGTGCGGAAACCATCTCGCTTCTACGGTCCAAACTCGCACCTGCGCCTTTGGGTCCGCTTCTGCGACCACCGCAGGAATGACATCGCACCTGCGTCCTCTACCCAATTCAACCTTGGCCTCTTCTGTGGCTCCTTAACTGCTTCTGCGAGCTCCTTCTCTGCTTCTATTGGCTCGCACCTACGGTTTCCACTCCGCAGGTGCGATTATGACAGTTGAGTTCAACTTCAGCATCCCTTCCAATTTCCAAACTTGTTCTGTAATTCACTCGAAAGCAACCGGAGGCCCTCGAGACCTTAGTCAAACATACCAACACGTCCCATAATATCATATGAACTTAGTCGAACCTTCGAATCACTCAAAATAACATCAAAATACCAAATTACCCCTGGATTCAAGCCTAAGAACTTCTAAACTTCTGAATTCCACAAACGATGCTAAACCTACCAAACCACGTCCAAATGACCTCAAATTTTGCACACAAGTCAGAAATGACACCATGAAACTTCTCCAACTTCCGGAATCCAATCCTAACCCGATATCAAAATTTCCACTGCCGGTCAAAATCGTCAAAATTCCAACTTTTGCCAATTCAAGCCTAATTGTTCGACAGACCTCCAAATCATATTTCGAACGCGCTCCTAAGTTCAAAATTACCTAACGGAGGTAACAGGACCATCAAAATTCAAATCCGAGGTTGTTTTCACATAAGTCCACATCCGATCAACTTTTCCAACTTAAGTTTCCAACTAGGAGACTAAGTATCTAAATTCACTCCAAAACCACTCCGGACCCAAACCAACTAACTCGATAAGTAGTAATGCAATTGTAGAACACAAAAGAAGCAAAAAATAAGGGAACGGGGCTATAACTCTCTAAACGACCGGCCAGGTCGTTACAGGCGATGATTTAAAATAATATTTTGAAAGTATATATGATATTTATAAAATATAAGGGCAAAATTGGGTATTGAAACAAGTGTTAGGTCAAAACCTTGTAACATGTATTTTTGGTCTCTAGTAAATTGCAGTTATGCTGCTATACTGTTGTAAGTACCGTACAACAACTTTGACAACTATAGAGTTGACTTGCGCAATGACCTGAGGACCTGATCCTATCCATTCTCTTTGTTGGTCCCTTATCTGGTTTCCTTGAGAATTAAACCAGACAGCAAAGTATGTTGTAATGAGCACAAGAGAACTGATTATATCAGGTTCCTATCTGGTTCATCCGTGAAGTTTCACAAATCATTAAAATCATACTCGCATAACTTATCAATTTCTCCCTTTTTGATGATGACAAACATAGAGTTGATATTCCCTTTAGAGAACCAGATTTCCACATGTTCCCTCTACGAAGTAAACACCTTCCCCCTGAGAACCAGTTTCATGTCCTTCAACTTTTCTTCCCCTTTTGGCATCATTAAAATAATAAAACATGCATATACAAAAGAGGTCCAGCAATATTAATTCATGCCACTTGTGCGCATACAACATGGCTAAAAATAGAACATAAGAGATTAACATTGCACAAAATAGATAGTCATGCCCATTAATTATCAGAGGGAAAAAAGCATAAGAGTAGCAGTACCATAGTCACACAAATATTACAAATCAAAAGTTAAAATACCGTAATCACAAATTAGAATTCACAAAAGAACATGATTAGGAGAGGATTGGGATTGGGGTGCAAAACAGGGAATACTGGATAGGAAGGATGAAGGAATAGGGATCAAGATCCTTGATAAGACTATCAATTAGAGCATTAACAGCCCTTTGATCATTGATCAACCGCTCCTTTAGGTTCTCCACTTGTTTTCTCAACTCAATATTCTCATCCTTCAAATGGGAAATCTCTTCACCCTAACCGCTGTTGGAACCAGGTTCATTGCTGGCCTGAGTAAGCTTAGACTCCAAAATAGAATTTTGTGCTTTAAGATGCTTAATCTCTTCATTGGAAACCTCCTGAGCATCAATCAGCTGAGAGATAGTGTAGTTGTTTCATACTCCTCCCTTGTTCACCACACATACACACACTCTTCTAGAGTGTTTATGGTGAACATTTGCTTTTTAGTCCCCACTGATGCATTTTCCAAAGAAACCTCAAAGTGTTCAAAGACTCTGATAAGGAGAAACCCATAGGGGAGACCATGATTACCATCCTTGAAGTTTGCCACATTCAGCATGTGTTCAATTATAATCTCAAGCAGACTAATAGAAAGAGTCCAGTGCTTCCAGAAGAATCATGTTTTCAATGGAGGTGATAGACCTCCTCTCCTCCCTAGGTAGCAACACCTTGTTCACCAACTCAAACAACAGCTGGTATTCTAGCTGAAGAGCCTTCTTGTGTACTCTTTCCCCTAACTGAACTACTTGCTTCTTGATGATCATCTTTTTAAAGTCAGGGAACCATTTCCCTCCATAGTCTTCAGCTCAGCATTGGGAACATTAAGGATCTCACCAAGAGTTACCTCAGACAAATGCCTTTCTAGTCACATTTAAACAAATTGTATCCCCTTCCACCACAAACAGGTCAATATAGAAGCTTCTTACCTCATATTCATAAACGTTTGGACATTTGATTTCAAAGAGATGGGTCCACTTATGGAATTCAACAATTTTTACCAGTTGTCTCATACCTGGTTGTTCAAGGATCTCAAGATCAAAGACTTGACCTCATAGAACCTTTTGCTTCTTCAAATTTCCCTTTCTCTCTAACTCAGCTAATTTCACCCTTGGTCATTTGGAGGAACCAGGTTCCTGACTCGTACTCTGCCTCTTTCTTAAAGGCTTCTTCTTTTTCTTCTCTACTTTCTATTTATCCACTTTTCTTTCCTCATCTACATTATCATCCTTGTCACTCACAGGTTCTCTGTCAGAAACTACCTTCTTCTGTTTAGTAGAAATGGTTTTCTTTCAGTTTTTCCTAACAAGAGAAGCGGGTTCCTTAACAGGCTCCTCATCATCCACCTCCACTACATTAGTAGAAGGCACATCTTCCTCATCAATCAACCAGTTTTTCACAAGTCTTCTTCTCTTCTTCTTCTCCTTACTCACTTTCAAAGCACTGTCAGGTTCAACCTTTCTCTCCTATGTAGTAGTGAGGCATTTGGGAATAGAATCTATTGTGGCTTTTCACAGTTATAAACATTATCACATACAGATCACCAATAGCATTATCACTCTCACTAGAATTACCCTTAGACATAGACTTCATTTCTGGGTAAATAACATCCAACCGAACAGTAATGTGGTGATCAAAAGGGGTTGTGTCAGCACTATCCAGGGGTTGTCTTGTAGAAACTGGAGTTTAATCCCAAGTATGAGCAGAAAACTTCCTAAGTATGGACTTACCTGTTTGCCCTTACCCTATTCTTCCCCTGACTCAATGGTTCTCCTTGAGTCCCAGCACTAACATCATCAAACATAGACTCCTCAACCAATTTCTCCACATCAACAGGCTCTTTTTCAAAAGAAGCGGAGCCTTCTTTAAGTGTATCACTAACAGTTTTCTCACCCTCCGTACCCAAAACTTATGTAACAATAGAAGGGGGGTAGAAGATTACCTGATGTAGAAGCAATCCCTTCAACACTTTGAACCTCAGAAATTTCAGATGCATTTAACCCCTTAGCAATACGGGAACCTAACTCTTCGTTCAAACTTACTTCCTTTGTCACAACACGCTGACTTGAGACCTCAACACCTTCATCCCCTTCCATAATTTCTTCTGTGCTTTGAACAAATTGAGAGGTGGACATTGGTTGTTCGGAGTCCAGTCTTTCAATAGGAGCAGATGTAGATAGAGAAAAAATAAAATTTTATGAGATTGATTTTTACGGTTGTGTTAAGGACTAGAACTAGATGGTTTAGGAGAAGTGACTACGGGGTTGGGTTGGTTTAAAAGTGGGGCTTTTGTGGGTGAAGAATCTGGCCTAAATCCATATGGAGGCACGTTTTTAGATGGAGAAGATGCAGGGTTGGCTTTAGTCATTTTAGGAGTTGTGGTATCTTGTTGAAACATGGTCTATTTTTTAAGAAGAAGACAAGAAAAAGTGGGTTTGAGAGGAGGAGAGAGGTTTTTCGATGTTGAAAGTAAGGAAAAAAACTGATTTTTGGGTATATAAAATAAAAAGGGGACCAGTTACAAACAAGTGTGAGAGAGAGGAGACGAGTCATCGAGTTGATTTATAATGGATGTAATATTTGGGCTTAAAGGGCAACAGAAAAGTCATGAATCAAATTAATCATGTGGCACTCTAGTAATTCAAAACGCATATAAGTGTAAGAAGAACTACTAACCTGAGTCATACGAACCAGGATCCTTGACAATTTTTGAAAATATGAGCATCAGCTTCTAGGTATTTGCAATGTCATTTGTTACTTGTTTATCCTAAATTTGCCATGCATGTCTATCTGTAATGGGTATAAAATTGAGTTAGATATCGCCAAAAAATACTTTTTAGCATTATACCTTTCTATCTTTTTATAACCAATCATCGAGGGACCAGGTTCTCAGTTCATCTTGATCAACCCCAATTCTAATAAGTGCTTTGGTAAAGATATCTTCTACCTAGACCTCCGTTTTAAATAACTTCATACAAAAAAGCCATTTTTCAACATTGTTCCTTAAGAAGTGATGTCGCACATTAATGTTCTTTGTCCTTTTATGTTGAACCGGGTTCTTTGCCATGTTCAGAGCACTTGTGTTATCACACAACAATGGCACACAGTCTATAAATATACAAAAATCTTTTAGTTGTTGCTTGGTTCACAGGAGCTGATCCTAACACGAGGCAGAAGCTAGATACTTAATTTAAGCAGTTAAAGAGCCACCGAGTTTTTTTGTGCCCGATGAGATCAATCACGATCACAGAAAATGTGTCATTCTAGATGTACTCTTTATATCTACTAAGTATCCAGTGTAATCAGCATCAACATAGCCAACTAGATCAAAATTATCGCCTGAGGAATAGAAGAGGACCAAGTCTTGTGTTCCCTTCAGATGCCTCAGGATTCTCTTGGAAGCTTTCAAATAAGATTCTCTTGGACTTGATTGAAATCTAGCGCATAATCCAACATTAAACACAATGTAAGGTCTGGTAGCCATCAGGTACAGAAAAGATCTAATCATACCCCTATACATAGTTTCATTGTCATGAGAACTTGTTCGTCCATGTCCAGACGAGTAGCAGTAGCAATTGGAGTATCAATGGTCTTTGAGCTTTCCATCTCAACTTATTTCAGTAGCTCCTTGATGTACTTCTGTTGACTTATCATAATACCTTTTGAGCTTTGCTTTACTTCTAACCCAAGGAAGAAGTTCAGTTTTGCTATTAGGCTCATTTCAATTTAACTTCCCATGAATTTTGTAAACTCCTCACAAAGGGAATGATTTGTTGCACTAAATATGATATCATCAACATATACTTGCACAATCGCCAAATTTCTCCTTCTTTTCTTCAGAAATAGAGTATTGTCAAATTTTCCTCCAGTGAATTCATTCCCAAGAAGGAACCTGGACAGTCTCTCATCCGATGCACGAGTGTCCTACTTCAATCCATATAAAGCCTTGTCAATCTTGAAGACATGTTCAGGATGTTCATGACATTCAAACCCAGGTGGTTGCTTGACAAAAACTTTCTCATTCAAATATCAATTCACAAATGCACTTTTAATATCTATTTAGAACAATTTAAATTCCATATAAGATGCAAAAGCTATGAGAATTCTGATGGCTTCCATTCGAACAACATGGTCAAAAATTCATCATAGTCAATTTCTTCTTCTTGATTATAACCATGGACCACTAACCCAACTTCATTTTTTGTTGTATTCCCAAACTCATCAAGTTTGTTTCTAAACAACCGCTTGGTTCTAATCACTATTCTATCTAAGGGCCGGTGATTAGGTGACATACTTTGTTTCTCTCAAACTAATCAAGCTCTTCTTGCATCAGTAATTTAGTCAGCATCTTTCAATGCTTCCTTAATGTTTTTAGGCTCAATTTGAGACAATAAGGATGAGAAGGCAAACATATTCCTTGCCTTAGATCTAGTTTGAATACCATAGTCCACAGGAGTGATCACATTTTGAAGAGGATGTGAACTCAATCAAGTGCTTCCAATAAGATATTTGAACTTCAAAATGTGAGGGACCAGGTTCATCAGTATTTGACCTATCACTGGCATCAATAGAAGTATGAATTGCACTTCTTTGTCATGCATTAGGAGTATCTAATACATCATTAGCAACCCTACGCTCAGCTTCAGTTGCGGTAATAGAGGGACCAGGTTCCTCTGTTTTAGCTGGAGGTTCTGCTGCAGCTTCTTCACCACTCTCCTTGACTTGACTCATTAAATTAGTCTTCCCATTGACCATATCTATGAATTCTCCAGGAACCTTTGAGAAATCTCTAGTATGATCATCCTTATCATATGAATCCGTCCCACTTGAGTGGTGAGATTCATTAAAGATCACATGCACACTTTTCGCTATACATTGGGTACTTTTGTTGTAAACTTTGTATGCCTTGCTTTGAGAAGAGTAACCAAGAAAATTCTCTCACCACTTTTTGCATCAAATTTTCCAATGCTTCCTTACCATTGTTGAGAATAAAATATTTGTATCCAAATTCCCTTAGGTAAGTCAACTTTGTTTGCTCCCATTAAATAGTTCATAAGGAGTCCTGTCAAGCAGGGACCTGATCATGCACATGTTAATCAAGTAACAGACAATGTTAACTGCTTCAACCCAAAATCTCATTGACACACCACTGCCAATCAACATTGTTATAGTCATATCCTTAAGAGTCCTATTTTTCATCTTCACAACACCATTTTGTTGAGGTGTTCTAGGAGCTGAAAAATTATGACTTGTACCATTTTCAGCACAAAATTTATCAAATTGAATTGTCAAACTATGATCAATTCTAATATTGACAATAGTATAACCTATCTTCACTTGATTCTTCTTCACAAATGCAACAAATACTGGAAAGATTTCGTCCTTTGTCCTTAGAAATAACGTCTGTGTAAATCTGGAATAATCATCAACAATCACAAAGACATACTTCTTTCCTCCTCTACCAGATATCCTCATAGGTCCACAAAGATCCATATAAAGAAAATCCAATGGACATGAGGTGCTCACTTTCCTTCTTTGGTTTAACGATATTCATCATACACTTTGTGATCCTTGAACTTCGACTTGGGCAGCATACGAACAGGGCCCTTATTGATTAGCTTGTTCAGCAAAGAGAAGATTGCATGACCTAGTCATCTGTGTCATAGCTTAGCATCGTCATCAATAGAACTCAGACATGTAAGAGAGTTGAAGTCTGCAACATAGATGTTCTTAAACCTCTTTGCAAACTAGACCACTTCACTAGTTATGAGATTTGTGACAGTATATGATTTTGATAGGAACTCCATTTTGTTTTCTTTGTCATAGATTTGAGATACACTCAATAAGCTGTATTTCAATCCATTCACATAATACACATTTTCAATTGAGTGGGGGAATGTTTTGCTAATCTTTCTAATGCCAAGGATATAGCTCTTCTTGCCATTTTGAAAGAGACCCTCCCACCTTGCAAGGCCTTGAGTGAGGGGAAATCATCTGTTCTTCCAGTCATGTGCTTAAAGCAGTCACTGTCCAGTATCATTTTTGACTACTTTCCATCACTTCAGTATGCACATAAAATCACTTATTAAATTTATTCCCCAAACTAGTGTGGGTCTCTTGTAATGATAGAATGGGTGAATCAAAATTCTTTTTGTCCATGCATGTATCACATATTTCTTATCAGAGAACCAGGTTCCTTAGCAGTAGGTTTCTATTCAACAAAAACTTTATTTTTCTGCTGAGATTGAAATTTAGCTTTACAAGAGTCCTTGTAATGACCGGTTTGATCACAATGACTGCAAAGCCAATTATCAGTCATAGTAACATGCTTGATATGGATTATAGGGAGTTCTAGCCTTATGTAATCCGATTCCTTGCATGTTTTCACCATTATTTTTATACATAGACGTGATTGTATCAGTGGACTAGGTCGATTTAATAGACTTATCTAAATCATTTTTAACCCCTTTTAAGTCCTTTTGAAGTTGTGTATTCTTAACAAGCTCAGAAGTGAGACTTATTTTGACCTTTTTTAGCTCACTTTCAAGCTTAAGTTGAGCCTCACTAGCCACTTATTTTTCCTTGGGGTGTTCATCCACTTTTTCATTTGTTTTTTAACAAGTTATTTTCTCTTGTTATTTCTGCTACGACGACAACCACCAAGTCATCTCTCTCTTGTTCTACCTCTCCAATTTTCTCAGTTAAAACATTCATCTCATTAATAAGGCTATGATAAGCATCAATCAAAACATTTGCTAAAGACATCAGTTTTTTTTAGATTAATTTTTCAAGTTTCTTTAAACGTCAAGAAAATTAACCTCATCTTCCTTGTTCTCCTCATCATCATCAGATTTGGTCGTGAGTGCAAAGATAAAATTATACTATATAGATCCACTTTCAACAGCCATCATGGAGGTGTATCCTTGGTCATCTTCACCTTCAGATTCACTAGAAGAATCTCCCTAGGCAGCCAGAGCTTGCTTCACAATGTTGGTGGTGGCATCTCTTCTCTTGAACTACCTGTAGGGGACCAGGTTCCTCTTAGCTATCTTGTCAATGTTTTGTTTGTAAAGTTCCTGCATGTTAAGAGGACATTATTTGATAAAGTGTCTTGTCTTTCCGCACTAATGACTACAGTCACTTTCTTTGGTGTTTCTGCTGGATCTCCCTCTCACAGAAATTCCTCCAATTTTTCAAACCATCTTTTGAAGTCTTCGAGTAAGATATGCCATGTCTTTCTCATCACCACTTAAGTCACTATTGTCAGCCTTGAGAACCAGGTTCTTATCCTTTTGGGGCTCTTTTCTTTCAAGATCATTCTTCTTCTTCTTCTTCATCTCATACGTTTTTTAGATTTCCGATGAGTTCTTCAATGGTCAGTGCCTGCAGATCTTTTGCTTCAGTGATAGCATTCACTTTAATTTCCCAAGAATCGGGTAGGACACTAAGTATTTTTTGGATCAGCTTGTTTCTCGGGATGACTTCAAGGGAGTGAAGTTCGTTGATAATAGAAGTGAAACGTGTATGCATGTTTTGAATGGACGCATTCTCCTTCATCTTGAAAAGCTCATACTCGGTAGTAAGCATATCAATTTTGGGCTGCTTAATTTGAGTAATTCCTTCATGGGCATGGGAAGTTTGGAGAGCTTCCCAGACTTCCTTAGCAGACTGTCACGCAGAGATGCAATTGTATTCATACGATCCAATGCCACTGTCATGACCCCAATTTTCCTTTGTAGGATGTTATGATGGCACCTAGTCTCTACGACTAGGTAAGCCTAACATTTAAATATTAACTTGACAGAAATAATTAAAAAAGTGCTAAAACAAGTCTGAGTAACTTATATAAACTTCCAGAAATAGAATCAACAACAATAAATCCCCCAAGATCGCTGGAACTGAGTCATAAGCTCTACATAGTAAAATTAGAATATCTACTACATCACTGTCTAGAAGAAAATACAATAATAAATAAGAATAAAGGAAGGTGACTCCGAGGATTGCGGACATCGAGCAGGCATACGTTGAAGTCTTCGCAAAGCAGCTAAAAGATGATCAATATTGACCAACACGGACAGACGTACCCGGATCTGCACAAAAATATGAAGAGGCGTAGTATGAGTATACCACAGCGGTACCCAGTAAGTATCAAGCCTAACCTCAGTACAATAGTGAAGAGGCCAGGTCAAGACACCTACTAGAATATAAATACACAGTATGAAAATGTAATAAGGATAAATAATAGAAAGCTAAGAAATAGCTGATACGATATAATTAACAGCATGAACTAATATCATAATTGTAAGCACGTAAATAACATAATGATCATATACGGACAAATCATAATGATCATATACGGACAATAACTGGCAAAAACAAGGAAGAACAAAATAACAAGAATCACAACGAGGTACCGCCTCGTGTATAATAAGGATCACCACTGAGGTACCGCCTCAATCACAATCTTTTCTTATACCACCTCGTGAGCCTTACATGTGAAATAGGTTTTGAAAATAGTTTTTTCGAAGTAGCTACATGCACTTTAGCCCACCTTATGATGTCGCGTGGCTTTACGTAGTTCCCCTACAAGCAAGACGCACATATGTCCCACCTTATACCGCATGCACATTAACCCCAAGCCTTATACCGATGCATGCGCGTTAATAATATGTCATAATAGCAACTCGCACCACAAGTGCTCGTATATTACAACTTGCCAACAATCAACATTATCAATATTTCCACAACAATAGCCCACGACTCCACTGTAATTTGTACAAGAATATCAATAATAACAATGAATGTAAAATTCTCAACAAGAAATATATCTTAACAATTATCAACTTCGCTTCAAAATGATACGGCTTCCGCAACTTCAAAACCAATAACTCAACAATAAGAAAGATCACGTGTAACTACGAACAAAATACAATTAACTCACAATAGGAGGAATAACATGACTTCAATGAGAATAATAACAACGAAAGATATAACTTGTAACAATGACTTCAAATAATAAAAATTAACAATGAAAGAGATAACACGTACAATGACTTCAAGAAATGATAATAAACAATAAAATAGATGACATGTATCAAATAAAGGCAACAAGTTCAATAAGGGCATAAGAGCAATTTATCAAGAAGGATGTAGAACAAGTGTTAAGCAAGTCAAGTAAGGCATGTAAGGATAGATTAACACAACAAGAATAGATTGATTATGAGAATTTAGAACATGATATGACATTTCAATTAAAGCATGGAAATAGTCTGAGTAGCCTAAACCGGTCAAACAATGTACAACTCGTGTACACACACTTGGAATTAGCTTTTCCCTTAAACTTCGCTTCCACACAACTCAAATCTAATCAAAATTGACTTAATATTATCAACAATGCTAGGGAAATCAATTACAATAAATAAAGCTAAGATTTTTATATTTTTCCCAAAAAGTCAACCCGGGGCCCGTCTGGTCAAAACCCGGGTCCAATGGTAGATTCCGACTACTCATAACTACACGAGTTCATATATGTGATTAGTTTCAAAATCCGAGTCCAAATCAACTCCCAAAACTCAAATTCTTTTTTTTCAAAAACTTGACTAAATTTAACAAATTTTCACTTTAATTAACATGATTTTAATGTTAAAATCTAAGATATAGTGATGGAATATGACTAAAAATAGACTAGAATCATTTACCCAAAGTTTGTAGGTGAAATTCCCTTTCCAAATCGCCTCCTACCGAGTATAGGGTTCAAAAATATGAGAATGAGAGGTGAAACCCCAACTTCTAGCCCTTTTGATCAACTACAGATGTCGCAATTGCGATATGGGATCGCAATTGCATAGTATTTCTCGCAAATACGGTCACTGTCAGTCCTATGAGGAGGCTGCAATTGCTACTCTAGCTTCACATTTGCGAAGACGTTCTCCATCGCAAATGCAGTTGTTTTGTCGCAAATGCGAACTACCCCTCTACCTGAAGCTACTTTGCAATTATGAGCCAGGTATCGCAATTGCGGTACCTGAGGCCCCCTGCTAAGCTCACAATTGCAAACCTAGTGTTTGCAAATGCGACACCAGAGGCTACAACACACCAGATTTCTATTTTCAATCCAAAATACTTTGATACATGTTCGAAGCTCATCCGAGCACTCGAGACTCCAAACCAACCATCCACACAAGTCTAAAAATATCATCTGAACTTGCTTGCATGATCAAAATAAAAAAAATAACATCTAAAACTACGAATCGAACGCTAAACGTCTGAATCCTATTAAATCAACTCCAAACGACACCAAATTTTGCATATAAGTTCTAAATACCATAGTGGACCTATTACAAGTCCAAAATCAAATTCAGAGCTCGATAGTTAAAAGTCAACCTACAGTCAAACCTTTCAACTTCAGATTGTCAAATTTTGCCAAATCAACACAAATTGACTTATGAATTTCCAAAATCAATTTCGGGCATACACTCAAGTCCGAAATCACGATTCAAAGCTATAGGAGCTATCAAAACACAGTTCCAGGGTTCTTTTTACAAAAGTCTAAGTTTGGTTAATATTTTCTAATTTAAACCTTTAAGTCAAGAATCAAAGGGTCCAAATCAATCTGACCGCTTCTCGAAATAAAACTAACCGACCCCGCAAGTTATAAAATCCTTAACACACATGTATGAAGAAACAAAAGGGAAAACGGGATGCAATTATACAAAACAACCGATCGGGTCGTTATAGCCACAAACAAAAATCTTCTTTGCCTTGAAGTTCTTCTAGAGAGCCTTTCGATCAGCATCGCTGTACTCCGTTATTGTCTTTGGGACTGTAACTATTCCCTCACAAATGGCTTTCGTGGGAACAAAAGGACCATCATAAATAACATCCCACATCTCTGAGTCCTCAGCCATGATGAAGTCCTGCATTCTTGTTTTTCACCAACCATAGTGCTGGTCGTTGAATCTTGGTGGTTTATAGGTTGATTGTCATTCCTCGAAGTTTGGTGGAGCAGCCACGAAGATCCTTTCTAAGTGTTAACCTTTTAGAAAGAACCTCTTCTTATACCAATTGAAAGAAACTAAGGGTCCACTAAACTGTATCGAGAACCAGGTTCTCTATCAGTTCCTATAGTAAAAAGCAGTAAATAAAAAACACACAAGATTTACGTGAAAACCTCTCAACTCACGAGATTAAAAATCACGACCTACCCTAGTAGGATTTTAACTTCACTAACTGAGCAAACTTCATATTACAACTTATTACAATTTAGGAATTAAACTCTTAATCCCTAACCTCTTACAATAGTTTTATTGTAAGTCCTTTGTAATAACTCTATTACAAAGCCATACACTTCACTAACTCTAGTCAAACAACCAAAAGCAATAATGATTTAAATAATGTCCTACTAAATGCTTCTAAAACGTTGTGTAGAAATTACAAATAAATAATAAAAGACAAATACATAACAAACTAAAGGACACAAGAAATATTGAATGTTGGGGTTTGGACCTTTATTTTATAGCTTCTTTGTTCGTCAACTCACCTGAGGAACAAAGGCGGATGCATACTTGAGAGAATATATATTTTTGTAATTGCAAGTCTTAGGTCAAAACCTTGTAGCATGTTGTTTACGTATGTGAGATTATGAGTGTAGTTACAAGGGAATTTATGGTCTCTAGCAAATTGCAGATGTGCTGTTGTGCTGTTGCAAGTACAGTGCCGCAACTTTAACAATTGTAGAAATGACTTGGGTGATGACCTGGTCCTATTTGTTCCCTTTGTTATTTCCTTATCTGGTTTCCTTGAGAATTAAACCGGACAACAAAGTATATTATAATGAGCACAAAGGAACTGATTGTATCAGGTTCCTATCTGGTTCATGCATAAAGTTTGACAAATCATCAAAACCATACTCGTATAACTTATCATATATGCTTTAGCATATGACATGCAGGGGAGAATTTAGGGGGTTGAAGGGTGTTCACACGAACCCCCTTTGTCAGAAAATTGCACTGTTATATAGGGGTAACTATTTTTTTATATATAAATATTATTTTGGATCCCCTTGCCAGAAGTCAAAAAGTCATGGGTTCTATTCCTGTTGAGTACAATTTTATCCTTTTTAGTTCAGACTATTTTTTTAAAATTTAAACAAAACAAAACGACGTCGTTTTTATCCTTTTAGCATATTTCCCCAAAAATGGGACTGATGGGGATTTAGGTTAAATCTCTAAATCTCTCTTCGTCATCTCACTGGTCCTCAGGTCCTCACCTCATTAGCCACTCCACTGAATTTTCTCTTCGTTGCATCGTTGGTCGTCGGTCGTCGGTCATCTCTTTCGTCATGGCTTCCCAAGTAAGTTCCTTTCTCTTTTTATCTTTTTTCCAGAATTTTGTTTTTATTCTATATTCTATTGTAATGACCCGGCCGGTCGTTTTGAGAGTATTGGTCCCGATCCCCTATTTATTGCTTCCTCTATCTCATTTTGTGGTTACTTGACTTGTCATGGTGCTTGGTGCCGGGTTCGGGAGAGTTTTAGAGTGAAATGGGACACATAGTCCCTAAGTTTGAAGTTTAAGTTGTAAGAGTTGAATGTAGTTTGACTTGTGTGAAGACGAATCCGGAATGGAGTTTTGTCGGTTCCAATAGCTTCGTATGGTGTTTTGGGCTTAGGAGAATGTCCGGATGTTGATTTGAAAGTCCGTAGGTCATTTCGGCGTTAATTGGCGAAAGTTGAAAAAATGAAAGATTTTTGGAAAGTTTGATCGGGAGTGGACTTTTTGATATCGGGGTCAGATTCTGATTCCAGAAGTTGAAGTAGGTCTGTAATATCAAATGTGACTTGTGTGCAAAATTTAACATCAATCAAACGTGATTTTATAGGTTTAGGCATCGAATGTAGAAGTTAGAAGTTCAAAAGTCCTTTAGGCTTGAATCGATGCGCAATTCGTGGTTTTAGCGTTGTGTGATATGAATTGAAAGCTCGACTAAGTTCGTATGATGATTTAGGACTTGTTGGTATATTTGGTTGAGGTCTCGGGGGCCTCGAGGGTGTTTCGGACCATGTTCGGCGCATTTCAGAACCTTGAAGAATGTCTGAATTGCTGGGATTTACCAGTTCTGGTGTCCTTCTACGTGTTCATGATGATGCTCCCGCACTCGCGTAGAGTCTTCAAAAGTTGCTACTTTGGAGACTTTAAGGTACACTTGCCCGCGTTCGCAGGCCTCGAAGTCCCCTTCTATAATGTTCTTTTTCTTATTTCTTTTTATCTTATAGACAGTGATGTATATGAGCGTTCCACACTGTATCTAGAGCCTGTGACTTGTATTTTACCGAGTTTTGAGATTTGTACATGTTGAGCGGCAGTTTCATTTATATAGTTGTTGATGTTTGATATTTAAGTTATTATTTCAATCATTCCGTATATTTGTTAGGCTTACCTAGTTTCTATGATGTCATGACATCCTACGGCGGAAAATTTGAGACATAGAAATCTATGAATATTGATTTTCAATTTAGGTTAATGACTCTTGCTTTTTTTCTTGATTCTTGATTCTTGATTCTGTAGACTGTAGTACGGTAAATTATTGAGTTATTTTAGTGTATCTGCTTTGATAAAATTATGAAAAATAATTGCTAAATTTTTTTTGAGAATTGAGATACTTTGACTCGATCATGGAGGCTAAAAGCGTCTTTATACATCTTTTTCATTCTTATTACATACATGACCTATGATGTTATTTAGGATGACTCTTAAATACTTGGAACAATAAGTTCTATGTATGCAGTAAGAAGTTTATGTGAATTACTTAAAAAAATTAAGGCATAATTCGGTGAGAAGTCCGCGTGAAACCTCGTGGAGTACAATTGTAATAATATACAGCTGTGTTATTTTTTGTCTCATTGGGTCCTGTAACTAACACAAGACTTATTTTTTGTTTTCTCTTTTGAATGTCTTGTAATTATGACTTGTTATCTTTTCTCCTTAGAACTTCTCTTTCTATTGATGAAATCTGATAGCTTATATGAGTCCATCAAACTATAGAGTACCTGGTCTCATATGAGACTGATACGTAGAATGATGTAAAGGCTGAAAGTAAAGAAGGCAAGAGATTTTTTCTACGTGAAAAAATCCCATACAAGGGGATCAAAAAACTACGACCTACTCTTGTCGGCTTTTAACTCAACTAACTTGTAATCTACCTATTACAAGCCATTTTACAAAAACCCTATTGCAAAGACTTTAAACTAACTTGTGATGAAACCACCACAAGCTACTCTCTAACTCTCCTAGTTACACAGGATTTAACTTATGACTATTTCTAGTCACAACATAAACTCTAAAGTTTACGAATTTTGTTTGTTCCTAAAACAGCACTTCTAAGAAAGCAAACTAGGAATTGCAATGTAGAACAATTAACAAGATTACAACTCAACTATGGATATACTTAAGACTTCGTTTAGAAATTGATCCTTAGTGGAGTTGTCTTCTTGTTCTTGACACACCAGTGATTTCAATGCCGGATCGATACTTCTTCTTCTTGAGAGAATATCACTGAATGCACAAGTGATGGTATGTCTTGCACCAGGTTGTTTTATCACAAAAGATATCACAATAGATAGTGGTGTCAACTCTTGGTGTACTTCTTCTCAGTGAGAAATGACTGTTGCACTGTCTGCACAGCCATTTCTAGGCAGTTGCATTCTAGCTAGACTTTGTGCTTTATGTCAGGACATACCAACGGACAGGTCCTAATACTTCTGTCAGGACATACACTAGGACCAGGTCCTAGTTGAGTTCTTTTTTCTGTAATAGTTGCTAGATGGTCACTTTCTTCTGTTGCATTACGGCTGTGCACTTGACTTGTACTTTGGTCAGAGAACCCTAAGGCAGTAGGTCCCTGTTGTGTTTCACTTTATATTGAATGCGTACAGTCATTGTCTTGTGCTTTTGTCAGAGAACCCTAAAGGACTAACGCATCCGGTCCCTGTTGTGTTCCTCCCTGTGGTTATTAATCTATTTGCTGATTTTCAGGCTTCAAACAGTTCACATGAGATGTGTATCCTGTGGGAAAAGGTTCTCTATCTGGTTCTTCACAACAAGTTTGTTAGATCATCAAAACATAAGAAGCATAAGTTTAAGACATTGAAAACCCATCAATTCCCCCTTTTTGATGATGACAAACTTAGGCATGAAAAGCATTTGTTTGGGTCAGATTTAACTAGATGAGATACCAGTTCCCCCTTAATCTTAGATCTCCCTCCTTGTCACTTTCAGTTCCACCAGTTCCCCCTTCCTCCTTGTCATTTTTAGTTCCCCCTCAACACCATCCGCTTCTTTTCCCCCTTTTGGAATCATTAAAAAGAACAAGTGTTGAAGAGCACAAGTAGGTAATAAGCATAAAGAAGTCTAACACAACTAGCTCATGCCACATATGTGCACACAACATGACAGAAAAGAGAGGCCAGAGGAGCACAATTTTGTACAGGCAACGAAAATGGAGTTGTTTTATTAATGTTTATAGTGGACTGAGCAATATAGGAACAGTAATGATTAAGTTCAACATGCCATCACAAAAACAAGTAAACATAAGTAAAACAGCAGCCACAGGAAGTTGAAGCAAAAATAGCTTGACACTAGGGAGGATCCTAAGGAACACTAAAAGGAAAGAGGCTTAGAGGAAGAGACAACAATGGTTTTGAGAACCAGGTCCAATCTAGCATTTGCAGCCAATTGTTCTTCAAGTAGTTGAGCCCGAAGTCTCTCGTTTCCTTTCTCAGTCGGGCAACCTCGTCATGTACAGAATCAGGTCCCTTAGTTGCTTGGCTAAGCTGAGTTTCCAGTATGGCATTTCGAGCCCTCAACCTTCTTATTTCCTTAGGGGCTACATTTTGAGCATTTATCAGCTGAGAAATGGTCGATATGCTTCCACCAACCTTTTCTATACATTCATATTCTTCTAGAGTGGTCTTAGAGAAGGTTTGATTGTATGTGCCCACTCTGGGGTTGCCCAAGGGAACCTTATAGAATTTGAACACCTGAGTGAAGAGAAAGCCATAAGATAACTCATGATTGCTACCTTTAAAATTTGCCACCTTCTGCATATGATCTATCATGATTTCTGGCAAATTGATAGGTACAAACTCATCAAGCGCTTCCATCATGATTAAATCTGACTTTGTAGCAATGGAACATCTCTCAGAGAGGGGTAAGAGCACTTTATTAACCAGTTCAAAGAGAAGCTAGTACTCAGGAAGCAATACCTTTTTATGGACCTATTCCGCCTGTTGGATGGATTGCTCTTTCATAATGGCTCTCCGAAAGTATATTCCACAGACATCCTTAACTAAGGAAACACCTTCACACGGAATTTTGAGAATCTTTCCCAACATAGAAGCATCGAGTACAATGTCCACTCCATTTACAAGTGCACAGATGTGATCCCCCTCGACAGTGAAGAGAGATGAGTAGAAGATTTGCACTGCATCTTCGTACACCAGAGGCATGCTCCCTTCAAACAGGTGTTCCCATTGTTGAAATTCCACAATCTCCAGAATTTGTCTCATGCCTGCCATCTCCGAAATTGCTGGATCAAATGTTCGGCCCCACAACACTTTTTGAGTTCTTAATCTCTGCTGCCACTAAACACCATCAAAGGTCAAGGACCTTGTTGAACTAGGTTCCTTAATGGTTTCCCCTTTTTCTTTGCTAGTTCCTTCTCCGGACTTTCCTTTCCAGCTTGCTGCCCCTACCGTATTGTCCTGAGGCACGGCTAGCTCAGTTTTACTCCGTTTAGACTTGATGTTGTACTTCACTGATGACCCTTTCTGCTCCTCAACAATTTCCTTACTTATCATAGACTGTTGCACTAAGGAACCAAGTTCCCTAGAGGCATTTTTGTCTATCTGATTTACTGACACACTCTTGATGAAATCTTTGGGATTCATTTTCCTCTTTTTCCTTGTCTTGATGCTCCTCTTACTTTTCTACAATGTGGATTCAAAATTCTCTTATTTTAGTGACCTGGTGATGGGTGATTTGGAGGAAGAATCTAAGAGCTTGGAATGAACAGGAGGTACAGGAATGAGTTTGCATGGAAGTGAATCAGGTTCATCAGAAGGCTTTTCTGAGAATATCTCATGAGTCAAGGACTCGAGGAGTGTTGTGGTTCTTACATCTCCTAGGAATGGAATGCCTTCCCCCTGATACTCAGAAGAGAGATAACCTCCTTCATTCATCAGACTCTTTGCAGATATAGCCATAATGTTATGAGTTGTTTCCTTTTCAGGTGACTCCTTAAGAGTCACTGAGTCCAACATGGAGGTGTTCAGGTACTGGTCAGGATCATCCTCAGGGGCTTCTTATATTCGAGGAGTAATACCTCCAGTGTGGTCTTTGATAAGATTGTAGGATTGACTAGACATAGGATTCTCAAAATAGTGGTGAATAGGGTTTATCAGAAATGGAAACACTGTAGGGGTGGAGGAGGAATCAGAAGTGTGTAAAGTGGTAGAAGGCGTGAAACAATAATGTTCTGGGAATGATTTCAATGACGATGAAGAAGTGGAAGCAGTGTTAATGGCGGGGGAATGAGAAGATTGTTCGATCGCCATTAGATGAGTACTTAGTAGATGAGTAGAGAGAGAAAGAGATAGATGGGAAGAGGATCCTAGCTATAAACGGAAGATGAATGTTCATGACTTGCGGTGAGAGAGAAAAAAAGTTTTATTGGAAGGAGAACTAATGATGAGTGGAGAGCGAAACAGGTTCTGAATAGTTCTGAAAACGGCGGCAGTTTGTGGGGAAGTGTTACCGTGCAGAGGGGATGAAGGGATTTGACGGACAAGACATGACACAGACGTTGAAAAGTCGGATGATGTGACACCTGAATTATAGATATTTATATTTTAAAAAAAAAAATTGTTTAGGAAGGGCATGCAAAATTTAAGCACATTACTACTAACTTGAGATACAGGAACCTGATGCCAGAGCAATCTTTTGAACAAGGTTTTAGCAGCCCCCCCTCTTGCAGTTCATGACTGTACCTTTAGCTTCTATGATCGTCATGTGTGTTTACCTACAATGGTATTGATGTGAGTTAGGCTTGGTCAGAAAATACTTTAGCTACCTTTACCTGACGGTGTCTTACACAATCAACAGATAGAGGATCAGGTTCTTCATTATATTTTTGTGACCCGTCTTCACCTTGATTTATCCGAAATATTCACTACTTGAGGCTTTGATGCAAATATCTGGAGTTCGGTCTTCTATTCTTCAATGCTTTCCACCGATCAATCCCTTCTTTATATTGACTCTCAGAAGAGGATCTCACCCTTCAATGTGTTTGAAATTTCTCTCCAGTTGTTGATGAGGTCATTTCGTTTTGCTTCCTTGTCTCCCAGAAGATGAGGCATGAATCATGTCAGGTGCACTTTGGTCTTCCAATTTGAGAAAGAAGTTGGTTGAAGAGAGAGATATGGAGATTAATTTGATTTCCCACACTTTGTGTTCTGCTGCTTGTGTAGTGCCATGAGCTGCATCTTTACTTCTTCCTTCAGCTTCAGTGGTAGCAAGTGATATACCAGGTCTTTGTGAGACATGGAAGATGATATTGTGTTGTCTTTTACCAGTCTCCTTCATCTTGATTACTTTATCATCCTCCTGATTTGAAGCCTTAGATATTTCCCAGAGGCAGGATTGGTTCATCATATTAATCCTCATGGTTTCTTTCTTGGTAAGGGAGAGTGTTTTGTTGAATACCCCATGAGCATCTCCTGCCATTTTGTGCTTCCTTTGTTGGAGACCCTGTGGCCTTGTTTTGTGGATTGTACCCCAGAAGGATTCCTTAGCTTGTCCTTTTGCATTGAGCTTCCCAAGCTGATCCTTCCTATTGTCAAGAACAAGACATTTTCTTCCAATTTGGCAGCTCTTGGTGAATTTTGATTTAGGAGGGACCTGGTCCGACACCTGTTCTCAAAGAGAGAGCAGTATTCATTTCTTTTGCTCGAAGTTTCTTGGCGATTCCATAGGCGATGAGCACAGTCCATGCAGCAATTTCTAGATCCGTTCTTTCTTTCAGCTATGCCATTTTTGTTATGCAATCCTTGGAGTTTGAGAAATTGTGCGATATCCCTTCTCATCCTCCTCCATCATTTTTGTGAACTCATGTCCAGGTGACGCTTGAGTTTGGCAAACCACGTACCACGTCTGGTTGAGTTAGTTTCTTCGGAGGTGAGAAATTTGCATATACTACTCCTTCATCCTATGATTGTGACTTTACTCATCTCATTCTCCACTTGATGATTAGCAAGAGTGACTATTCTTGTTTCCTTTGTTCATTGATACTACTTGGCTAGTTATCGGATTGATGACAGCATTTTATAGGTCATTCACATAGTGCTCGTTCCCACTCAAGTGCAAAAAGGAACCTTTCTGTCTTTTCATTCACTAAGAATGTACCCTTTACTTTCTTCTCAACGATACATTCCCTTCCTGCAGGGCTTTCAGTGAGAAGAAATTCATAATGTTCTTCAGCTGCGTGTTTTGAGCATCTTCTGTCCGTAGTCCATCACAGTCCGCTCCCTCTCACTGTTCCCTGCTCATGCACATCAAGGATTAGATTTAGGAACCCAAACTAGTTTGGGTCCCTTGTTACCATAAAAAAGGATGAATGAGGGATTTCCTGGTCCACGCAGGCAGCATTCGCTTTTTGTGAGTGGTACCTGGTCCTTTGCTAGTAGTCACTTTATCAGCAAACGCTTTGTTCTTCTGAGCAGACTGAACCCTGGCCTGGCAATTTTCTTTAAAATGCTCATTGTTTCCACAGTGGGTACATAGTCAGTTATCAGGTACAGTGACATACTTTCTATGTGGGGTGTAAGGAGGTTTCTCTCTTCGGAACCCGATGCCCTGCTTGTTCCCACTATTGTTGAGATACATGGTAGTGACAGCATCTGAGGACCAGATCCACTTCAGGGATTTCTCAAGATCATTTCTTACTTTCTCCAACTTAGTTTGGAGTTGTTGATTCCTCTCGAGTTCACTGCAAAGACTGGTTTTTACAATAGTTAACTCCTTTTCGAGCAAGATGTGCGACTCACTGGCTACTTCCTTCCCTTTCCCAAGACTTACATTCATATGTTCTTTATTGAGTCCCTCAATGGTTTCCTCTAGATCAGCACATATCACTTAGAAGGTCATCCATTTCCTCTTCAGTGGAGGCAATTTTTTCTTCTAAGGTGTGTTTCTCATTGCTAAGACCTTCTATTGTTTCTTTTAGATCAACAACTACTACCATCAGATCGTCTCTCTCATTCTCCACAATAGTTATTTTTTCATTCAGGGCCTCCTTCTCTAGTTCAAGATTAGCTATGGTCTCATTTAAGTCCACTACACAGACCACTAGATCATCTCTAGATTGTTCGGTCTCTCCTAGTTCTACGGTCAGGATCTCCTTATCATTTACAAGACTATAATAAGCATCAATTAGGACATTTGATAAAGACCTTAGTTTTTTAGAGGAATAAGATTTCAGATTTCTCTGAACATCTCTGAAGTTTACTTCATCGTCTTCATCTTCTTCATCATCATTATCTGACTAAGCCATCAGCGTGAACAATGAATCGTACTTCGCTGCTTCAGTTTCCACTGTCATCATGGAACTGTTTTCTGTATCTGATTCCATGTCGGATTCACTTGAGGAGTCTCCCCAAGCAGCAAGAGTCTGCTTAACGATATTGTCAGCAGCACCTTTCGATTGAATCTTTTCTCTAGAACCAGGTTCCTTTTTCCTGCTTTGTCAGGATTTTGCTTGTACTGCTCCTGTTTTGCGAGTGGGCAGTCTTTGATGAAATGCCCTGACTTTCCACATCCGTGACAGAGATCGTTGTTCCTTGTTTTACTTGAACTGCCCCACTTTGGTATGCCACCATTTCTTCAAACCATTTTTTGAAATCTCTTAGTAAGATAGGCCATGTCACTGTCTTCATCACTTGAATCACTCCTTTCAGCCTTAAGCACCAGGTTCGTTTCCTTCTTAGGCTCTCTTCTTTCACTGTCTTTATTTCTTTTCATCTTGTATGTTTTCAGATTACCAATCAACCCATCCATGGTTAGAGTCTGTAGATCTTTAGCTTTTGTAATGGCATTTACCTTACTTTCCCAGGACCCAGGTAAAACACTGAGAATTTTCCTTATAAGCTTATTTCTGGGAATGACATCTCCAAGTGAGTGAAGCTCATTTATGATGGAGGTGAATCTGGTGTGCATATCTTGTATGGACTCATCATCCTTCATCCTGAAGAGCTCGTATTCAGTGGTGAGCATGTCGATCTTGGATTGTTTGACTTGAGTGGTTCCTTCGTGTGCAGTTTGTAAGGCTTCCCATATCTCTTGGCAGTATCACAAGCTGATACTCTGTTGTACTCATCAGGTCTTATGCCACACATCAAGATTTTTTTGGCACGATGGTTCTTTTCTACAACTTTTCTGCCAGTGTCGTTGTACTCTCTTCTCCCTTTGGGCACCAATGGTCCTGTTTCATCAAGTTTCTTCATGGGAACATGTGGACCATCACAAATGATGTCCCACAGTTCTGAATCTTCAGCCATTATGAAATTATGCATCCGAGTCTTCCGCCATCCATAGTATTGACCATTGAATCTGGGAGGTCTATAGGTTGTAATGTTCTTATTCAAAGCTTGGTGGAGCATCCATTTAGGATCCTTCCTAGGTGTTAGCCTGATAGGAAGAACCTGCTCTGATACCAATTGATAGATTATATGAGTCTACCAAACTATAGAGTACCTGGTCCCGTATGAGACTTATACGTAGAATGCTGTAAAGGCTGAAAGTAAAGAAGGCAAGAGATTTTTTCTACGTGGAAAAATCTCACACAAGGGGATCAAAAAACCACGACCTACTCTTGTAGGCTTTTAACTCAACTAACTTGTAATCTACCTATTACAAGCCACTTTGCAAAAACCTTATTGCAAAGACTTTAAACTAACTAGTGATGCAACCACCACAAGCCACTCTCTAACTCTCCTAGTTACAGAGGATTTAACTTATGACTATTTCTAGTCACAACATAAACTCTAAAGTTTATGAATTTTGTTTGTTCCTAAAACAGCGCTTCTAAGAAAGTAAACTAGGAATTACAATGTAGAACAATTAACAAGATTACAACTCAATTATGGATATACATAAGACTTCGTTTAGAAACTGATCCTTAGTGGAGTTGTCTTCTTGTTCTTGACACACTAGTGATTTCAATGCCGGATCGATGCTTCTTCTTCTTGAGAGAATATTACTGTATGCACAAGTGATGGTATGTCTTGCACCAGGTTGTTTTATCACAAAAGATATCACAATAGATAGTGGTGTCAACTCTTGGTATACTTCTTCTCAGTGAAAAGTGACTGTTGCACTGTCTGCACAACCACTTCTTGGCAGTTGCGCTCCAGCTGGACTTTGTGCTTTATGTCAGGACATACCAACGGACCAGGTCCTAATACTTCTGTCAGGACATACACTAGGACCAGGTCCTAGTTGTGTTCCTCTTTCTGTAACAGTTGCTAGATGGTCACTTTCTTCTGCTGCATTTCGGCTGTGCACTTGACTTGTACTTTGGTCAGAGAACCCTAAGGGAGCAGGTCCCTGTTGTGTTTCTCTTTATATTGAATGCGTACAACCACTGACTTGTGCTTTTGTCAGAGAACCCTAAAGGAACAACACATCGGGTCCCTGTTGTGTTCCTCCCTGTGGTTATTGATCCATTTGCTGATTTTCAGGCTTCGAACAGTTCAAATAAGATGTGTATCATGTGGAACAAGGTTCTCCATCTGGTTCTTCACAACAAGTTTGTTAGATCATCAAAACATAAGAAGCATAAGTTTAAGACATTCAAAACCCATCAAAATCTGTAATCTTTTCGATTTTTTTGGTTGGCTTCTTTGTGTATTTGGTTTTTAAAATTTTTGAATCCCCTTCGCAAATATCCTGCCTTTGCCACTGAATTGACATGGTGTCTCCTATTCAATTTTGGTATTTCTAACCTGCTGTATTTTGATAATTAAAATATTTTTAAAGTATTAATCAAATCATGAAAGTACATGTCATCTGATCAGATATTACTTCCAAATAATTCCCAATAACCACTTTTATATGTCTTATAGAAAAAAGAACTGATTCTACGATTATGAAGAAAGCGGTCCAGTATCAAGAATAGACTTAGGAATGGCAGACGGTAGGGGCGGTGTGGTTTCTATCTCAACCAACCCCCTAACCCCGCATAGCACTTAAACCCGCGCCCACCCGCCCCATACTCACACCCACTCTGTCCCGCCCTGCCTAGTAGATTTAAAAAAAATTGTCTCTCTCTTTTCTTTGGCCAGTAATTACAATCTTAATTCATAGTGCCAACACTTGGTTTTCTTCATCTATGTCTTGTTTTACTTAAACAAATTCCACTTTAAACATATAATGTTGGACTAAAAATCAAGTTTCTACATGTGTAAACAGATTTCAATCAAACAAAGGGGTTCTCTGTTTGATCGATAATCAATCCTATTAATTACCGAAAATTAATCCTATTAATACTTTTCTTTACCAAAATATTTGATCAGATTATACAACCATTTAATTACATTCAATACACATTTCTCTTCTACATTAATATCACAACCAAACAACATCGTCGAATCCTCCAAAGGAAAGTAGCACTTGTTTTAATTTTCTAGTTGTTATTTTTCGTATATAGTAAGAAAAATATAATTAGATTAACGAAATATTATAAATATTTTGTGGATCTGTAAACTTAAAGTTGTTTCTATTAAAATGTGTTTGTTTCAATATCATAATAGTATATTTATAAACATATATGTTATGTTATTGTGTGTGCATAATATATATCAAAATAAATAATATATCACATATATGTAGTATATATTTCACATGTCAAATATACTTAAACTATATATATCTCGTCAAGTGTATATACATTATACAATAAATATACATAATACGTATATCGAATATGTATATTTGTTTATACGTCATATACGAAATTATACGTTGAATAGAAAAAAAAATGAGTTCAGTATAAGCAAATATACATAATGAAAATATGGATTTATTTAGACTATGTTTGCATAATGAAAAATCGAAATTCTAGCAACAATTTGTTAGGGGAACTTTCATAAAAATGGTAAGTTTAGATTAACGATGAGAGAGAAATATGATAAATTAATATGGTTCAAAATTAATTTCTTAATTTGTGGATTATGTTTAAAAACTTGAGGAATACTAAACGTATATGGTCTTTAAAATTTTTGCAGGTTTCATAGGTTAAACAAATAGATTCTGAAAACACACATCTCAAGGGAAACCCAACAATCAAAGAAGATTGAACGTTTTTAAAAATTAGAACCTCCCCTCGCCTCGCCTCGCCCCGCCCCGCTTTCTTTCGCAAACGCTGAAACCCGCCCTGCCCCGCAAATGCTGAAACCCGCTCCGTCCCACAACCGCATCACTCCATTGCTATCCCTACATAGACTTAAGCTGGTGTCCAGCCCAAGTCATTTCCCTAAGCACTCATACCCAAAACACGAAGTTCCCATGGAGCCCTGCAGATATCCTTTGTATTTTCAATGGTTGACCGCAAATGAACGAGGAAGTTCCTTGAAGCAGGAAAACATGTGAAGTGCTCCATCCGTAATCAAAATACCTACTTCATCCGGTCCACAATAAGTGATTAATTTATTTTGGACACACTCATTAAGAAAATACTAAATTCTAGACAAAAATAGTTAGTGTGACTAAACTACCCTTAATTAAATATTGCGCCATAATTTAATGTGAGAAATAAAAGACTTTTTAGGAATACGTACATAAGGGTAATTTTGGAAAAACAAATCGAATATTTTTTTGATTATATAAATGGACACTTATTTTGGACCAAATTAAAAAAACAAATTGGTCACTTATTGTGGATCGGAGGGAGTGTCATATCTCTCTTTTACACGATCCTTAAGAAATAAGTATTAATTAAAATATTTTTTGACTATTTTACGCTTATTTATGTCTGAAGGTATAATCTATCTTCATTGAATAAAAACAATTATTACTAAGGGTAAAATAAAAATAAAAATTTTATTTTGAACTTCTAAAATGAAAAATAATATGAGACGACTATTTTTATAAACCATGACAGATAATTTGAGACGGAGGGAGTAGTATATATTTTCATTTTTAGCTGTTTCAAAAAGAATGTCTCTTTTTATATATAGTAACTCTTTAACTCCATATTTCCACATGGCAAGACCATAAGATTCACATACATGTTGGTATATTACACACATATTTAGCTTCGGATCACATGTTTTTTTGACTTCTTTACTTTCTTAAATTCTATGCCCAGTCAAACTAAAACACATAAATTGAATCGAAGGGAGTATAATAATAGCTTTCCCGAAAACTTGCCCCTGTTGTGGTGCTTGATTCTCTTAATGGATTCTCAAAACATTGATCGCTCTATGTTTAGAAAACACTGCCTAAATGAAGAGTTCCTTGCAGATCTTGGAGATGATATCAATTTAATCACCAGGCTAAATATCATCCTTAAAGAAGTTCGAATAAGCTCGTGAGACCAAAGCATGTTTTGAGCAGTGACCGTATGGTATCTCAGGTGAATTTGTCTTAGACAACTTCACCAATCCGTAATGATCACAACATATGAAAATGCATATCACAAGGCTTTAACATATAGTATCCTTGTACGTGTGTACAATCTTATCCTATTATTGAGAATACATTGACGACCTGAAGGACCTAGTCCCAACTCCCAAACGGAGCCTTCTGCGCCAAGTTTGAGTTTTTGCCAATCTTATCCTATTATTGAGAATTGTTGATTTTGTAGGTAACCAGCCAGCTATTCTTCTTGGTCAGCTTACAGCAAATTATGTGATCGACCACCCCTGGCTTCGTTATAATGTTCGGAGCATACTAGCGAACATAGTGTACAATGGAAACAATTAAACTTTTGACCAAACATCCAACAAAATCAACAATTCTCAATAATAGGATAAGATTGGCAAAAACTCAAACTTGCCTTAAGCTACCAGAGCCTTAAAATAGCAGAGCATGACTTTTGACAACAGGTCAGAGGTACTCTGTGGAGAACTTTGAACAATGCTCCATGTCGCCATAGTAACAAGTGCAACATCGAAATCAACCGACATGAATGTAATCTAGACAACTAGAACACAAACAACTTGGAAAATCTCGAAGCACAAACAAGCTGCTGATACACAATCAACGCAGCATTAAAGGACTAAAACAAAAGATAAACACATAATCAACGCAGCATTAAAGGACAATTAAGATAAGATTGTTCAAGAAAACAAAGCCAAAAGAAATAAGTACTATCAAACAGACAAGCAACATAATACTTGTATAAGCATAGCATGTAGTCTTCCAAAGCTAATAGAAATATTACAAGATATTAAAAGCCTGAAGTTTGAAGAGTACTATTACATCTCACAGCCAAAAGAACATCAACTGGAGGTTGTGGTTTTGGCTTAATTCATATTTAAAAAGTCACCATCACATTTCAAATTAATCCTCCTGAGCTTCCTCTTCATCCTCGTAATACTCTCCCTCCTCGTCTGCAGTAGCATCTTGGTACTGCTGATACTCTGAAACCAGATCATTCATGTTACTTTCAGCCTCGGTAAACTCCATCTCATCCATTCCCTCACCAGTGTACCAATGCAAGAAAGCCTTTCTCCTGAACATAGCAGTAAACTGTTCGCTCACACGCCTAAACATCTCCTGAATGGATGTCGAATTCCCAATGAAGGTCGACGCCATCTTGAGTCCAGTTGGCGGGATATCACAAACAGTTGATTTCACATTGTTTGGGATCCACTCAACAAAGTAGGAGGAGTTCTTGTTCTGCACATTGAGCATTTGCTCGTCGACCTCTTTTGTGCTCATTTTACCCCTGAACATAGCAGAGGCGGTCAAGTATCTTCCATGGCGAGGGTCAGCGGCGCACATCATGTTCTTAGAGTCCCACATTTGCTGTGTTAGCTCAGGAACTGTCAAAGCTCTGTACTGCTGAGAACCACGGGAAGTCAAAGGCGCAAATCCAACCATAAAGAAGTGGAGCCTTGGGAATGGAATCAAATTCACAGCTAATTTCCTTAGATCAGAGTTCAACTGCCCAGGGAAACGCAAGCAGCACGTGACACCAGACATTGTGGCTGATATCAAATGATTCAGATCTCCAACTGTTCCATCAAGCAATAAGAAAATCGTTAATACAAGTACATGACAATTAAGTGAATATGAGAAAATATATGAGAAAGAGCAAATCAAGATGCCTAAAGTTCTTACAGCTTGGGGTGGTGAGCTTTAGGGTTCTGAAGCAAATGTCGTACAAAGCCTCATTGTCAAGGACCATACATTCATCTGCATTTTCAACTAGTTGATGAACGGACAGAGTAGCATTGTAAGGTTCGACAACAGTGTCAGAAACCTTAGGGGAAGGGAAAACCGAGAACGTAAGCATCATTCGATCTGGGTATTCCTCTCTGATTTTTGAAATCAAAAGGGTTCCCATACCCGACCCTGTTCCTCCACCCAATGAATGGCACACTTGAAATCCTGAAACAACAAAAGAAAAACATTCATCAAAACCAAAAAAGACATGTAAATCTCAGAAAATGACCAGATCCCAAAAAAAAAAAAAAAACACATGGGGAACATTCTGCTGAATTGTGTAAGGGTGGGTTAGTAGCACTTTTAGCTGCTCCGTTATTGGCAAATACTCATTTTAGTCCTTGCCATATCTGCCTAAATGCATTTAGCATTCATTAATTGAAATGTGCATTTTTAATCCTTTTGCTTGTGAATTTTCACAAATGTATGTAATATTGTTAAGCATTTCACCATTTAATTACTTATATATTACGTTAAGTCAGTGCTCTTACACCATATTTGAAGGTAATATAGTTATAAAAATAGTGTAAATGCAACAATTTTTCTACATAAAGAGACCAAAAACACAGATTTAATCCTAATCGAAGGTTACATATGCTGAATCGTATATCACAATGAACAAAATCACAATTATCAATAATGGAGGACAAAGTGACGGGTTGAGAAGCAAACCTTGTAGGCAATCACAGTTTTCAGCTTCCTTACGAACGACATCAAGAACGGAATCAATTAATTCCGCGCCCTCAGTGTAATGACCTTTAGCCCAGTTATTACCAGCACCAGATTGGCCAAAAACAAAGTTATCAGGCCTAAAGATCTGACCGTAGGGACCAGATCTGATACTGTCCATGGTACCAGGTTCCAGATCCATAAGAACAGCCCTAGGAACGAACCTTCCACAGGTTGCCTCATTGTAATAGACATTGATTCTCTCAAGCTGGAGATCTGCATCTCCGTCATATCGGCCGGTAGAATCAATGCCGTGTTCGGCACAGACAACTTCCCAAAACTTGGCACCGATTTGGTTGCCACATTGTCCACCTTGAATGTGAAGGATTTCACGCATTTTGAAAATAGGAGCGGAGGAGAAAGGAGAATGAGAGAGGAAAAGAGGGGATTAAAGAGAGGTGTGTAGGGACATAGAGGGGGGTTGATTTTATAGTGAGATTTAAATTATTTTAGGGTTTGGGAGATGGGGTCGGGGTGAGCGGCGGAGCCGGAGCTCTCCTGGTAACGGTTACTGAATCAACGGTCAGATTGAATTTGACTTGACACCTTGGAATCTGTGGAAAAGAATTTGAAATTTGAAATTTGTGGAGGACAGCTGGATAAGCTAAGGAATTTAGTACTGAAGGCCTAGGATATATGGCATAAGGCATTATAGGTCCTTTTAGTTTAATCAAAGTACAATTGCATCCTTAACTTTTCATCTATGGCTAGTTTCTCCTCCAATAAAACTTGCTTGCACCAAATGAATGTGTCATGCAAAATTAGTGGTGGCAAAATAGTTATAAAAAAAATAGTTAATCACTCATATTATTCGCTAAAAATGGGTTGGACAATAAATATTTTAAAAACGGTTTAAATATGGATAACCACCATATTATTCATTTAGAAGATGGATAACTATTGAGTTTTAACTTTTACGTTTGTAAAAAAAAATCTCAAATTGGGGGTTCATCAAGTTTGGAAAAATAAAAATGATCATCTTCAAGAAGCCATGGATATTATGGGTACCTATATTATCCGTCGGTTAACATTTTGTTATCTGTATTAAATATGGGTCGGGTTGAATAATTTATCCATTTTTTCATTACCTGTTTTTTACCCTTCTCATATCCGATCTGATCTGTTCGTTTGTCACCCTTATGCAATATGAAGAAAAGACATGTGGCGTATATAATTAATTAATATATATTTCCTTTTAATGTATAATTATTATGATTAAATTATTTAATTTGATTTAAAATAAAGACGAATAAATATGTTTCAATCATTGTTGTATTATGCCCCGAAGAACAAAGTAATCCTCTATAGGTGCCACGTCTTGAACACATCTTTGCAAAAGAGTAACCCCCCCCCCCTCCCAACCCCTCTTATTGAGCTATTATGATTTGTTTTTCTTCTATGATGTGCCAACTTCAATTTACAAATGGAAATAATTGAGGTAAATAAAACAAGTTTCTTTACTCCAATAATGGACTAGTATAAAGAGTTCAAGCCCCTGATTGAAATATTCACATAATATTAGGAGCCTATCACTTTTGAAATTTTTGAAAAACAATGTTCAAATTTTTATTTTCAATGTATTTTTCAAATTTTAACTCAAACAAATATTTTTGCCAAAACTCCAAAATATGAGTTTACAAATTCAAAATCTCAGGAACTTCAAACAAACACCATTAAATACTCTTTTTAAGACAACAAAAAAATTAAATTAAATACTCTTTTCCAATTGCAACTTCGATACCTTAGTTTTTCAACTTGAGCCAAATAATGTTCTCTGTGAACCAATAGTTTGACTAGGTGCCATTGCATGTGAATATTTTGAATGGCAAATTTTATAAACAAACTCAATAAGGAAGAGCACCGAACTAAGATCTCCTACCTTGTCCGTTGGCCGTGAGTTTATTCTGAGCCAGAAAAAAAGAAGGGGATATTATCATTTTTAACTTGTGCCAAAAATTATTTATATTTTGTTGTCGAAAAATATATAAAATTTATATAATTTTTATATATAACATACATAATATATATATATACACACACACAAAATATACATTTTTCGACTATTATTTTGAGAGCGATTATACAATGTCATTTTTCCAATATTTGGTCAATATATATGACCAAACCTACATGTTAAAATTGGAATAATGTATCATACATTTGCATAAATGTTTCATTAAACTTTCTTTAAAATTTCTATATGCCCCACAGTGTTTACCTTGAAAACAGTATTTACAATTATATTTGATTTGTGGTTTTAAAAATATGTGATTTATCTTAATACTAGTTGTTATCTGAATGATGCTAAGTATAAATGAGCAAGAAATGATAAGCAAACCAGCGTGGTAGCAAGATTTAGGGCATCGAGCTTAGTGTTATAAGACCTCGAGGGGCGGCCTTTAGATAATGAACAATAAATGAAGAACAACGAATGAACACAATAAATGTGAACCAATAAATGAAGAACAAGGCGATAAATTCGTAGAGTAATTGTTGAGCACATTTAGACAAGAAAAGCAGAGAATGTTCTATTGTATTCAATGTTGTGTCTGTTATCAAGTGAAAAAATCTTCCTACAAGAATATTTGGATCCCCTTTATATAGGAGGGGCGAATCCCAATACAGTACAAGTCTAATCATGACTGAGAAATACTGTTGGTACATTTGTGTAATGGTCTAGTACGGATTGTCACTATTTCTCGTAGACTTTGTCAGCTTTAATCACGTGTCCTCGAGTGCTTCCCGCCTCTTTACGGCGGTTGCTGATAATTATGCTGCCTCGAGTTATGTTGTAGTGAGTGTTCGATATACCCCTTCGAGGCGAGTGCTTCCGGGACGAGCCTTAGACCGTGCTCCAAGCCCATCGAGGTCAGGCCTGAAATGCCACAGAAGCCTTAAAATCAACCTTCCCTGATTTTGACCGTATACAGATAGTCCCCACGTTCCTTGGAGTGAAATAACAAGGAATGATTTAAATTCTTCAACTCTTTAATACCTTCATCATTACGTCAGTTATGTTATGTGAGCAATTGATGTGACAAAGAAGGATGTTCAAATTCCACGTTCGCACGGCTATTGAAAAGCCTCGAATTGATTAAGACGGTTTGCTGTCCTTTGGCTTTCACCAACGCGCACTACTGGCCCCTATAAATACTCCAATCCTTCACTTCTTACTCTTCATCACATCTCCAAACATTCAACAGATCTTCTTACTTCTTTCTTGTGTTTGTCTCCCGTCCAGTTTCCTCTTTTCCTCTGAAATCTTTCAGTAAAATGGCGAAGTCCTCTAAAATCGTTCCCCAAGATGATAAAGTTTCTTCATCTTCTCATTCGTCTAAGGGCAAGCCTATAGTACCTCCTCGTCTTGAGGAGTGCATCTCCGGACCCTGTGAAACATCCTCTGATTTTACGGTTGAATAACCTTCTTCGAAATCGGGGCAGTGTGAACCCATGCCCTGGTACATTAGCCTGATAACCGACACTAGGAAGGTGAAAGCTTATTGCCGCTGGAGAGAGGTGGTACAAGTGGAGATTCCTTCTGGGGAGGAAGATATAAGGACACACAAACCTGGTTTCCTTAGTGTATACACATATCTTTTTACCCTAGGTCCGGTAGAACCCTCCTTGCCCTCAATAGACCCTATAATCCTCGATTTCTGCAGACAATATCAGGTAACACTCGGCAAAATCTATCCATCATTTTGGCGAACTATTTACATGATTAGGCACTTCACAACATGGTCGAGGGGATGGCTTTCACCCTTGACCATCTGTTTAGGATGTACAGGCCCCGACTTTATCTAGGCGGTCTGATTAAGCTTCAACATCGGGCCCTAAAAGCTTTCTTTGCTTGCACCGACGAAGGCAAGGACAGAGGGTGGATGACCCATTTTGTCCGAGTTAGGACCTTGGATCTAATTCCTATTGAAAGGATGCCATTCCCTGAGGAATGGAATATGAATCATAAGCGAATTTGCTAATTAAATATTTTCTCTTTCCTTTGGACCATCTTCCCCTTGAACTGACTCCCTTTGATGATGCAATTGTTATGTGGTACCCTAATGCAGTTAAGGATCTCTCGGGCTGGGTTCGCCAGCTCGATTCAACTTGCCCGTATGCTAAGCTGTGTGGCACGATCTGGCCAAGACCCGATGGGAAGCTAAAAATCATGGTGAGATTTTTCTTTTGCCATACTTGAGCTCTTTGTAGGAGATATCCCTTGACTGTATTCTCATTTTTTGTACCTTCCTTTTGCATTTGGGCAGGTTTGGGAGAGCCCTCTTTGATGAGAATGGCCCCCTCCAGGGAGGCAGGTACCCCAAACTCACCAAGGAGAAGAAGAGAAAGAGAAAATCACCGACTAAGTCCCCGAAGCCGAAGAAGGCTAAAACTCAAAAGCCCAAGGTCGATTCAGTGGACTTAACTTCGGAAGTAGCAGAGAGCCCCCAAGCGAGGGGCGAAGAGAAAGATGACTCCCCGCTAGCGCCCGGGGAAAGAGGAAGCGTGACTGCTTCGAACCTTGCTGAGCCGATGGCAAATGAACTAGAAGTTGCTGATGTTGTCCCACCTCGGGCCGAGGAGGCTCTCGAGGGCTGGTCAGATGATGTCCCTGATCCGGTCAATGGCCAAAATAGTTCCCGAGCTGAGGGGCATTCGGTATATAAGTCAAGGGATCCAGTTCTAAGGCTCCTCGGAAGCAACAGAAGGCCCCAATCGATCCAATCGGAGTTATTGGCGTAGGTGATTCTCTGTCAGGCCCGATGTTCCTTCCGAGGGAGACATGAGATGCCCCTAATAGAGAGATTTCTGATGCGAGGGCGTCCCTCAAGGAGAATGACATGTTTGAAGGACTCTTCACTAAGGTCGAAGAAACCCCGAGCTTAACGCCTTGCTCATTTTCGACGAAATCGAGAGGCTCCGTAAATAGGTAATCTTCCATTGACTATGCTTTGAGCTTTGATCCTTATCTTCCTGATTTTGTTCCTTTCATGCTTTCAGGCTATATTGCTTTACAATCAGGCCTTTGCTAAGTCCCAAGCTGAGTTGACCCACTGTGAGGGAGAGTGTAGGAGGCTCTCATCAGAGGCTAATGAGCTCAAAGCTCTTTTTACCAAAAGGAGGAAGAACTCCATGGCCTTTGGGCTCATTTGGAGATAGTGTCTCGAAAGCAGACCGATCTTGCTGAGCAGGTAATACAGTCTTCGTATGTTTTTATTCTCGTGCTTTTTCGACTTTAGCATTTACCACCTTTGGGTTGATTTTTGCATCTTGAGAAGAAAGATGTCCTGATGAGGGAGGGGCTTAGAGCCAGGGATATCGAGATTCTCGGGCTCAAGCAACGTGTGGACGAGATAACCTCCGAGAGAGATACCCTCAAGGGGAAGTTGACCTTGGCTGATCATCATCTTCAGGATGTAAGGGCGTATAGTATCAAGTATAAGGATCTTCATGCTGAATCGGTTGTCGCATTATCTGCAGCCAAGTCTGAAGACGATGTGCTCATATCCTCGTACCGAGATGATGTTGTTGCCACAAATTCTCGAGCTAAGAAGGTAGCCGAAGAGGCCGAGCTTGAACTGACCCGAGCCCTAAGGCATGCCCGATTAAGATCTTAGAGATAGGCTCTCGAGGATCTACATGTAGGGGGCATCGATTTGTCTGCTGAAAGCGAGAGGGTGAGGGCTCTAGAGGAAGAATCGACGGCTTTGCTTTCTTCCGATGATGGTTCAGCCAATGGTTCGGCCAGCCACTCGGAGGATGATGAATATGAAAGTGAAGTTCCCGAGGGGGAGGAGGCCATTGATGCTCCGAGAGCCGAGGGCCAAGCCGTTGAAGGCACAACTCTTAAGGGAGCTCCGTCCGGTCAAGTGACCCTGGTGGTAGATTAGGTTTTTCTTTATTTTTGTGTAGTGGACCCCTCATGGACTTTGTAAACATCTTTTATTAATACAAGGATTTCTTTATTTCGCCTTCGATTCGTGTTGATTCCAATTGCACGACTCTAACGATTAATCCGAATACTGGACCCGTAACGTAATAAACCCTTAGGTTTTTTGATTGATTGATATGATGCTCCTTAAAGTCCTTTGTTATCTCTAGGACTAAGCTTGGATTGATTTGATGCAAACTTCGGCCACTGGGACTTCTGAGTCCGAGTTGAGTAAGAGATGAGACGATTTTTGAAATAAAGCTAGCCTTTTTAGGCCTCATTGATAGTCCTCGAGTGAGAATTTTCTCGAACTCAAGTAGCCTCTAGCAACCGGGGATGTTTGCCCGATTACCTAAAAATAAAGATAACCCTTAATTGAGTGGAAATTTTTTTGAACTTGAAAATAAAGATAGCACTAAGGCTTTATGTATAGTCCCCGAGTGAAAACTTGCTTGAACTCGAGTGGCCTTTAGGCTTAATAGTCGAGTGAGCGTTTGCCCGACTCAAAATAAAGATAGCACCGAGGCTTTATTAATAGTCCCTGAGTGAGAACTTGCTCGAACTCGGGTAGCCCTTGTGCTTAGCAGTCGAGTGAGCGTTTGCCCGACTCAAAATAAATATAGCCGGGGGCTTTATTAATAGTCCCCGAGTGAGAACTTGCTCGAACTCGGGTAGCCCTTGGGCTTAGTAGTCGAGTGAGTGTTCGCTCGAACTCGAAATAAAGATAGCCCAGAGGCTTTTTTAGGCTGGCCCTTAGGCTCTTTTTAGATTTGGTCGATGCGACCTCTAATATGGCTATAGTTTTCCCTCATTTTGGCTGAAGACTTTTGAAGTTTTGAGTATGGCTTGGCATGTTTTATGTTCGTCCGACTCTTCAACGGCTCAAAAGAGAACCTCGATTATGAGTTGATATGTGACGATAATTGAGTACCTTGGGAGGTTTTGTTGAAGGCTGAGTTTTTGAAACCTTTTCATCGAAGGCTGATTGTTTTCGAAGCCTTTTTATTGTTCGTAGCTGATATTATCGAAGCTCTTTTGCCTATGTCGAGGGTAGCCTGATTAATCGGTTCTTTTCGAAGTATTTTTGAAGGCGTTTAGTTTTATGGCGGCAGTCGAACGTCTCCGATCCGCATTTATTTGGCCGTAGCTTTTAGTCTCCGGGTGCGGTAACCTTGGCATCTATATCGAGGGTATGCCTTTTTAGGGGTCTTACAAGTTCAAATATATAGCCTTGGCCTTAATATCGAGGTTACGCCTTTTTAAGGTCTTATAGATTTGAGTATGCCTTGTTGAGGTCTTCTAAGCTCATTATTGCCTCATGGAGGTCTTTACAAATCCGATGATGCCTTACTGAGGTCTTACGGATTCGAGCTTTTAATGGCTTCGATGAGCTGACTGTCGGTGACAGTCCCCGAGTGTTCGAGGATTTTTGGCCCTTGAGTCATTTTTCGTAAAAGTAGTAAACTTCTTTGAGGCACACAGTGTTTTGACAAGCAGAGAGGCTTCTTTGATTACTTGATATATGTGTACATGTTCTTACCTTCGGGGGCTCGATTGTTCTACATGGACATGGTTCATTTGATCGTTTGGCCCAATACAATGTTTTTCTATTGAGGTCCCCTTAGGCGTAACTCGATTTTTTCGAAAAGATAACCTCCGAGGGAGGTACCCCCCCAGTATTCGAGGTTGACTAAGCGAAAGCCTTGAATACTTGTTGAGTTCTTCTTAAGTAGCATATAGATGTTGCCTCGTTAAAAACCTCGCCGGTAAAATCCGTTTGGGATAAAACCCGATCGAAGGAAAAAAGAGTGCAACACATGCTTTAAAACACAAGGTCTTCTAATCGAAGGATGCTTCGGCGTCTCTCGTTGAACATCTGTAAGAAATTAGTATAAGACATAGAGCGAAAAAGGGAGAAGGTTATACCTTAGCAATAATAGCGTTTGAGCATCAATATGTTCCAATTGCTCGGAAGTTGCTCGCCTTCCATGGTGCCAAGTTTGTAGGACCCTTTGCCTACTACTCCGAGGATGCGGTACCGTCCTTCCCAGATAGGGCCTAGCTTCCCTTCATTTGGGTTTCAAGTGTTGAGGGTGACTTTCCTTAGGACGAAGTCCCCGATTCCGAAGTATCAGAGATTTGTTCTCCTGTTATAATATCTCTCGACTCTGTTTTTTGGAGTCCACTTAGAAAAATAAGGTTTTTCTTCTTGAGCAAGAAGAAGAAATAATGACTCCAATCTGACGATCTCGAGATGAACCGGCCTAAGGCCGCTATCTGCCCGGTCAGCCGTTGTACGGCCTTTACATTGTTCACCACTGTGATTTCTTCAATGGCTTTGATTTTGTTAGGGTTGATTTCGATCCCCCTATTCGACACCATGAAGCCTAAAAATTTGCTCGATCCTACTTCGAAGGAACATTTCTTGGGGTTAAGCTTCATGTTTTAACTCCTAAAGATATCGAATGTTTCCTGCAAATGAGTTAAATGGTCCTTTGCGCGCAGGGACTTAACAAGCATGTCGTCAATGTAAACTTCCATAAATTGGCCTATTTGGTGTTCGAACATCTTATTAACTAGGCGTTGGTACGTAGCTCCTGTGTTTTTAGCCCGAAGGGCATTACATTATAACATTATGTACTATACTTCGTGAGGAACGAAGTCTTTTCCTTGTCCTCTGGGTTTATTTGAATTTGATTATACCCGGAGTAGGCATCGAGAAAAGTGAGAATCTCGTGGCTGGCCGTGGCATCGATCAAACAATCGATGTTGGGCAATGAGAATGAGTCTTTGGGGCATGCTTTATTCAAGTCTTTATAATCTACGTACATTCTTAATTTATTTCCTTTTTTAGGGACCACTACTACATTAGCCAACCATTCGGGGAATTTTACCTCCCTAATCGATCCTATTTTGAGGAGTTTTGTTACCTCGTCTTTGATGAATGCATGTTTTACCTCGGATTGAGGCCTCCTTTTTTGCTTCATTGGTTTGAACCTAGGATCGATGCTTAATCGATAGGTGGCTATTTTCGGTGGGATCCCTGTCATGTCTAAATGGCACCAAGCAAAGCAATCAATGTTGTTAACAAGAAATTGGATGAGTTTTTTCCTAAGTTCGGGGGCTAATCTCGTTCCCAGGTATACCTTTCAATCTGGAAGATGCTTGATCAAGACGGCCTGTTCGAGTTCTTCGACTGTTGATTTCGTTGCATCCGACTCCTCGGGGGCAATGAAAGTTCGAGGAGTGAGGAAGTCTTCTTCGTCATCTTCGTTCGAACGCTCATAGACCACCTGTCCCTCAGTGATCGACCCGTTTCCCGACTCATCTTGGACGGGGGAGTCGATGTTGGTGCCACGTCATTTACCGCGAACATCTCCTTTGCTGCACGTCGTTCCACGTACACCATTTTTATACCATCTATTGCTGGGAATTTCATCATCTGGTGAAGAGTTGATGGTACCGCCCTCATGTTGTGTATCCACGGTCTCCCAAGTAAGGCATTGTACCTCATGTCACCTTCGATGACATGAAACTTGGTATCCTGAACTGTGCCGGGCACGGTGACTGGGGGGATGACTTCTCCCTTCGTTGTCTCACTTGCCATGTTGAATCCATTGAGGATGCGAGAGGTGTGTATGACCTGGTCGAGCAGTCCGAGCTGCTCTACCACCTTCGACCTGATTACGCTGTCTGAGCTACCTGGATCCACGAACACACGTTTAGTTTGAACGTTATTTAAAAGAAAAGAAATTACCAGTGCATCATCATGTGGTTGGGACAAGGCCTCGATGTCTTCTTCTCTAAATACAAGGGCATCCTCGGATATATAGCTCCGAGTTTGCCTTTCCATTGCGATAGACACTTTGGACCGTTTGAACATGGGTCATGTGGGACGTCGGTTCCTCCAATGATCATGTGAATGATGTGCTGAGGTTCTTCTGCTCCATTCTTTCCATGAAGCCCTATATCGTTGTTTTCCTGCGCATTTGCTGAGTTAGACATTTTTTGACCTGAAATCAGAAATCTTTGGACAAGAAAAGTGTGAAGAATAACTTGTGTTTTCAGAAAACTAGCACCAAAGCAATTACTATTATTTTAGCCCCACAGTGGGCGCCAAACTGTTTACCTTGAAAACAGTATTTACAATTATATTTGATTTATGGTTCTAACAATACATGATTTATCTTAATACTAGTTGTTATGTAAATGATGCTAAGTATAAATGAGCAAGAAATGATAGCAAACCAGCGTGGTAACAAGATTGAGAGCCTCGAGCTCAGTGTTATAGGACCTCGAGAGGCGGCCTTTAATGGTTGATAATGAACAATAAATGAATAACAACAAATGAACACAATAAATGAAGAACAAGGCGATAAATTCATAGAGTAATTGTTGAGCACGTTTAGGCAAGAAAAGCAAAGAATGCTCTATTGTATTCAATGTTGTGTCTGTTATCAAGTGAAAAAATCTTCCTACAAGAATGTTTGGATCCCCTTTATATAGGAGGGGCGAATCCCAACATAGTACTAGTCTAATCATGACAGAGAAATACTGTTGGTACAGCTGTGTAATGATCTAGTACATATTGGCATTGTTTCTCGCAGACTTTATTAGCTTTAATCACGTGCCCTCGGGGGTTTCCCGCCTCTTTATGGCTGTTGTCAATAATCATGCTGCCTCGAGGTACGCTGTGGTGAGTCTTTGATATACCCCTTCAAGGCGAGTGCTTCGGGGACGAGCCTTAGACCGTGCTCCGAGCCAATCGAGGCTGGGCCTGAAATGCTACAAAAGACTTAAAATCGACCTTCCCTGATTTTGACTGTATACACACAGTTATCTTTAATCCTTAATTTGGTATTAAGATTATCTGTTCAATAAGTTATCAAACGACTTCTTAAATGAATCAAATTGTTAATTTCATGTTTTGTTACATCTATGACTTTATTAACTCTGGCTTGCGAAATGTTGTTCCTATGAATCAAGAGATAATTGAGCACATCAACAAATTATTTCTCTAGTCATCAAGTGTTGAGTTTGGACTTCTTTGTAGCAACACGAAACCCTCAACATGTATCGTTCACTCGGAGTAGTATTATATTTTTACCCACCAAACTTGGAAAGATTCAAAGATAGTCAGATTTATAAATGGTAATTGAAAAATAGCCACAATTTTTTATATAAAAGATAAATATGAAAAATATTGTTCAAAATCCGAAAAATATTCGAGCATAATATGCTGGAGTTCGAATTTTTTATATGTGAACTTCTAGCATAACATGCTGGAATTTCATAATGTGTTTGAGTTCCAACATAATATGTTGGAAGTCCATACACAAGTGCTCTAATCTCCAGTATATTATACTGGAACTTTTTGTGTGCAGTAGTTCCAATATAATATGTTGGAAGTTCATACACATGTGCTCAAATCTCCAGTATATTATAGTGAAAACTTTTCATGTGCTGGAGTTCCAACATAATATGCTGGAAGTTCATACACAGGTGATCCAATCTCCAGTATATTATACTGGAACTTTCTGTGTGCTGGAGTTCCAACATAATATGCTGCAAGTTCATACACAGGTGCTCCAATCTCCGGTATATTATGTTGGAACTTTTCATGTTGCAGCAAAATAGTGGTTATTTTTTAATTACCAATCCAAAAACTGTCTAGCCCATGCTATTTGTACACCAAACTTTGGCCAAGAGAGTTCACTGTTCAATTTTTGGCCCTATATCTTAAAAATAGTTAATGTCTCGGAGTTTCAAATTCCACGCAAGTGAAACTTCAGGAAAACTCTTGAATATTACATCGGAATTTCACTTAGCGGAACTTGAAACTCCAGGACATGACAGGACAATTTTTCAATTCCAAAGGCTAAAAAAGTGCTATTTGTGAATGTTTCGCCCCAAATTATCGCACGTCCTAGTTAGACAAGTCTTTGATGAGGTGCAATTTGCAGTGACAAGAAAGTTTTAGTGCAAAAGGTGGACTCTTGAGCTTAATTAGTAGATCCATATGTTATACTAGCCTTGTAAATTTAAGCTGATTACACTCAAACCTTTTAGAACATCTAATCATAATTTTAAGAAGTACTGATAATTGAAAGTTTTGGAGATTTAGCACCTGATATTGTATTACTGATTGGTTTAGACAGCGCAAGTCAATTTCAACGGCTCTACTAAAATACTGGTGTTTGACAAAAAAGTGCAACTCTTGGCTCAAATAATTATATTTTTGTATTTAAGGGGTTAAACCTAGTTAACAATAATATTTTTAGATACGAGTTATGAAAGCGTGATTAATGTTAGGAAAATCCGGTAGAAATATAATAATGGTGTGTAACATTCATTCCAATTAATGTGAGTGATAATAGAGCGTTAAATAGCAACAAGCAATAATAAATGACATTCAAGTAAATAAATGAATGATTCACCCAATGGAATATTCTTTTTAATATTCTATTTTCACAACTAGCCGTTACAACTTTGCCAATGGTGTTCTCCTTGAACCTTGTTGACATCTCAACTACGAATCTCGCTACTTCTTGATCGACCTCGACTGATTACGGCTTGAAAACTCTTCCTTTAGCGCTATCTTGTCTTAAGTATTTTAGGGCAGATTTTGACCTATACAACTGCGTAGTTTGGTTGGGAAATAATTAGTTATCTCGGGATTAGTTATTACGGAATTGTTATCCCATCTTCCTATAGAGATAAAAATAATACTACAATCCCAAGATAACTAATTTCGAGATTAGTTATGCCACAACGTTATTTAAACCAAACGTGAAATAAACTAATTTCAAATTTAATTCTATAATTAATTATCTCTTATGGGTAGTGATGGCAAAATGGTTAACAGTTAATCGCTCATATTATCTACTAAAAAATGGGTTGGATAATGAACTTTTTAAAAACGGGTCAAATATGGATAAGAACCATATTATCCATTTTCTAAATGGATAACCAATGAGTATAACTTTTACATTTGTAAAGCCTCAAATTAGGAGTTCCTCGAGGCAGGGAGACTAAGAATTCTCCCAAAAGTGATTATATGCAAGAAGTCATGAATAATATGGTTATCCATATTATCTGCCGGTTAACTTATTTTTTATCTGTATTAAATATGAATCGGATTGGATAATTTATTCGTTTTATCATCATCTATTTTCGACCGAACTATATCCGCCCCGCCCCGCCAGTTTGCGACTCCCACTTATGGGTACCAAACTAGAGCACAAACTATTCCAGTATAGGTTTATCTCCACCAGCTTATGGTGCAAACGTGGCAAAACAAACTCCACAGCAGTTCCCTCATCTACCGCCATTCATTTTGCAGCAATCAAAAACCCCTTTCCCAAGTTCTCTCTTCCTCTCTTTCCGATTTCCCACAAGAAACTTCCTCTTCTCTCCCCTTATATGTAACAAATTCACAGCCTCCATTTACTATCAAAACATTCTCAAATTCCATTCCCAATAACTAATTTTTCGTTCCATCAAAATGGGCATGATTTTGGGGAAAATCACTGTGGAAACACCAAAATACGAATTGATTCAATCTACAGCTGACTACGAAATCCGCAAATACCCAGCATCTGTTATAGCACAAGTCACATATGATCCAACCCAGTTCAAAGGAAACAAAGACGGTGGGTTTATGCTATTAGCCAATTACATCGGCGCACTTGGCAATCCTCAAAACGCTAAGCCTGAAAAAATCGCCATGACAGCTCCTGTAATCACCAAATCGTCCGAAAAAATCGCGATGACTGCACCAGTGGTGACTAAGAGTGGTGATGGAGAGAACAATATGGTGACGATGCAGTTTATTTTACCAGCAAAGTATACAAAAGCTGAAGAGGCACCTAAGCCGTTGGATGAAAGGGTGGTGGTTAAAGAAGAAGGGGAAAGAAAGTTTGGTGTGGTGCAGTTTAGTGGGACTGCAAGTGATAAAGTGGTTAAAGAGAAAGTGGAGAATTTAAGGAAATGTTTGGAGAGAGATGGGTATAAGATAATTGGTGATTTTGAGTTGGCTCGGTATAATCCTCCTTGGACAATTCCTCCATTTAAGACCAATGAAGTTATGATTCCAGTTGAGTGAGCTGAAAATGGTGTATTAAAGAAAAATATGAGACGGCTGTGAAGCTAGCTTGTGAACCTACTTTATCTGGTGTTTATTAGTATTGAATTGTGTATTTCTTGTTTATATGTTTACGTTGTTGACAATGTCTTTGCATACCCTAGCTAGTGTCAATTATTCATAGTTAATTAGCACATATTTTAGCTCAATTTTATACTTTGCCATAGTAAAGTAGTAAAACCAATGTGGTTTTGCAAGCACCTAATGTGGTAAGTCCTTACTCTCTGTTTTTCATTTCACACTCTTCTCTCTGTCCATTTCTGCCAGTATAAGTGCTTCTTCTGTCAATACCCGGTGAATCATGTAAGGGCCCTGTTAGTTGGGTAAAAATTTTCCTTTTGCTTCATCTTTATGTGATAAGATTCGCTTTAGCACCAATTGCCCCAGCATGAATTTCCTTGATCTGACCTTTTTGTTGAAAAATCTTGCCATTCTGTTCTAGTAGAGTTGACCGTGACATACTACATTCATTCTCTTTTCATCAATGAGAGCTAGTTGTTCATACTGGCTTCGTACCAATTCCTCGTCGCTGAGCTCGGTTTCTTGTATGATTCTTAAAGAAGGAATTTCTACTTCGGCGGAAATAACGACTTCAGTACCATAAACTAGTAGGTAGGGAGTTGCCCCATTTGATGTACGAACTGTGGTACGATACCCCGAGTAAGAAAATGGTAGATTATGATGCCATTATTTGTAATTGTTCACCATTTCCCTCAATATCTTTTTGATGTTCTTGTTGGCGGCTTCCACGGCTTCGTTCATTTGCGACCTGTACGCTATAGAGTTCCTATGCTTGATCTTGAATGTTTCACACATGGCTTCATCAAATTGCTATTGAGATCGGTGGCATTGTCAGTAATGATTGACTCTAGTATTCCAAATCGACAAGCAATGCGATCCCGAACAAAATCCTTACAACTTTCTTAGTTACAACTTTATAAGATGCAGCTTCAACCCATTTTGTGAAGTCGTCTATGGCCACCACAATGAACCTATGTCTGTTTAAAGCAGCAGGTTTGATTGGTCCGATGACATACATACCCTAAGCGAAGAAAGGCTAGGGTGAACTTGTTGCATTGAGTTCATGAGGTGGTACTCATATTGTTGAAATTGGCAAAATGTTTGTCCCACATCGGTGGGAAAACAAAAGTTGGGGGATTTTCCCCTATAAAAGAAGGCTTAATGTTTAGGATTTAAACACACCTCTCATTTGCCTTCTCATCTGTTTAAGGCATTTGTATCTTCTCTCTTTAGTGTTATTTCACTTGTATTTTTGGAGTGAAATAAAATATTGGTTGTGTCCGAGGAGTAGGCAAAATTAGCCGAACCTCGTAAATTCTGGTGTTCCCTTTATTGTTGTTTTATTGTCTTATTTATTATTTGGTGGCTGTCATAATTTTTGGTATAGTAGTTGTGACTTATTCACACTATATACATTTGGCTTCCGCAACAATTGGTATCAGAGCCAAGGTACTGTCTAAGTATGCTCTGTGGTTGCAGCATAGTCTGATCTTCCACATCAGAAAAGATTTATCTTGGTAACTGAGTCAAGGTTCTGTCTGAGTATGCTCTGTGGTTGCAGCTTAGTCTGATCTTCCACACCAGAAAGGAAATAATCTTGATTTGTGTCGTCAGCTATTAAATAATATTTGTGTCAAAGATGGGAGACAATAAACAAGAAGAATCTACATCAAGTGTCAACAATACGTCATCATTGGCATCTTCGCTTATGACAAGAATTGTGTCAAATGCGAAATTTGCGGTAGAAATATTTGACGGGTCCGGACATTTTGGGATGTGGCAAGGCGAGGTTCTAGATGTCCTTTTTCAACAAGGGCTAGATCTGGCCATTGAAGAAAAGAAACCAGATGTTATTGGAGAAGAAGATTGGAGAATTATCAACCGTGTTGCTTGCGGTACCATTCGATCCTACCTTGCTAGAGAGCAGAAATATCCATACACAAAGGAAACTTCTGCAAGTAAATTATGGAAAGCACTGGAGGATAAATTTTTGAAGAAAAACAGTCAAAATAAATTGTACATGAAGAAGAGACTGTTTCACTTCACCTATGTTCCTGGTACCACGATGAATGAACATATCACCAGTTTCAATAAGTTGGTCACAGATTTGCAAAATATGGATACAACTTATGATGATGGTGACTTGGCCTTAATGTTGTTGGCGTCACTTCCTGATGAGTACGAGCACCTTGAAACTACTCTACTCCATGGAAATGACGAAATTTCTCTCAGAGAAGTTTGTTCGGCTTTGTACAACTATGAACAAAGAAAGCGAGAAAAACAGAAGGGCGGAGAAGGAGAAGCACTATTTGTGAGGGGTCGTCCTCAAAATCAAATGAGGACAAAGAAGGAAAGATCCAAGTCAAGATCCAGACCCAGCAAAAATGAATGTGCTTTTTGTCGAGAAAAAGGGCACTGGAAGAAAGACTGTCCGAAGTTGAAGAATAAGGCCAAACATAACAATGGAAAGGCCATTATGGATTCAAATGTAGCTGATTGTGATGATTCAGACTTCTCATTAGTTACAACAGAGTCATCAACATCATCAGACATATGGTTGATGGACTCGGCTTGTAGCTATCATATGTGTCCCAACAGGGACTGGTTTGTGGAATTTCAAGAAGGAGAATATGGAGTCATCCACACAGCGGATAACAACCCTCTTACCTCATATGGCATTGGTTCAATACGATTAAGGAACCATGATGGAATGATCAGAACATTAACAGATGTTCGATATGTACCGGATTTGAAGAAGAATCTCATCTCTGTGGGAGCCCTAGAATCAAAAGGGTTCAAAATCATTGCAGAAAATGGAGTGATGAGAGTATGCTCCGGTGCACTAGTGGTAATGAAGGCTAATCAGAAGAATAATAATATGTACCGCTATCGTGGCAGTACAGTTATTGAGACAGCGACAGTGACATCCAGTGACGACAAAGAGGCAGAAGCAACCAAGCTATGGCACATGCGCTTGGGACATGCTGGAGGAAAATCCTTGAAAACTCTATCAGATCAAGGATTGTTAAAAGGAGTAAAGGCTTGCAACTTGGAGTTTTGTGAGCATTGTGTCAAAGGGAAACAGACAAGGGTTAAATTTGGTACAGCGATCCATAATACTAAAGGCATTTTGGATTATGTACACTCTGATGTTTGGGGTCCTTCCAAAACACCTTCATTGGGTGGGAAGCACTATTTTGTAACCTTTGTTGATGATTTTTCTCGAAGAGTGTGGGTGTATACAATGAAAAACAAAGATGAAGTGCTAGGAATTTTTCTCAAATGGAAGACGATGGTGGAAAATCAAACAGGCAGGAGGATCAAGTGTATTCGCACAGACAATGGAGGTGAATACAAAAATGATCATTTCAATAAGGTCTGTGAAAATGATGGCATCGTCCGACACTTCACTGTTAGACATACACCACAACAGAATGGAGTGGCAGAACGTATGAACCGGACCTTGCTGGAGAAGGTACGGTGTATGTTGTCCAATGCTGGCTTGGGCAAAGAATTTTGGGCTGAGGCAATTACATATGCATGCCACCTCATTAATCGTCTACCATCTGCTGCTATTGATGGCAAGACACCATTTGAAAAATGGTATGGAAAACCTGCTGTAGATTATAACTCTTTGCACGTGTTTGGCTCAACTGCATATTATCATGTGACGGAGTCAAAATTGGATCCAAGGGCAAAGAAGGCTATTTTTATGGGAATTACTTCTGGAGTCAAAGGATATCGCTTATGGTGTCCTATGACAAAGAAAGTAATATTCAGCAGGGATGTTACCTTTGATGAATCTGCTATGGTAAATAAGGTAACAGAAGATACCAAACAAAATAAAGGTGCTTCTAAGCAGGTGGAGTTTGAGGGAAAATTTATTTTTCCTACACAAGAAGCAGAGGAGGAAACAAATGAAGATTACCCTCTGGAAGGAGAGCCAGTAGAGGAGATTCCAACTCAGGAACCTCAACAACAACTTGAATCAATAGCAACCAGCAGGCCAAAAAGAACAATAACGAAACCTGTTCGTCTCATAGAGACAGTTGCTTGTGCAACCTCAATTGTAGCTGATGATGTTCCTACCACTTATAAAGACGCAGTCCAAAGTTCAGAAGAAGATAAGTGGAGGATTGCCATGAATGATGAAATACAGTCCCTTCATCAGAATCATACATGGAGATTGGCCAATCTCCCGAAGGGAAAGAAAGCAATTGGGTGCAAATGGGTATTTGCAAAGAAGGAAGGATTTCCTAACCAAGTAGATGTTCGCTACAAAGCAAGATTGGTGGCCAAAGGATATGCTCAAAAGGAGGGAATTGATTACAATGAAGTATTTTCTCCAGTTGTAAAACATTCCTCCATTAGAATTATGTTGGCTTTGGTAGCACAATTGGATTTGGAACTAGTTCAGATGGATGTAAAAACTGCGTTTTTACATGGAAACTTGGAGGAGGAAATCTACATGACTCAGCCAGAAGGATTCAAAGTTGCTGGAAAAGAAAATGTGGTGTGCAAACTTGAAAAATCGTTGTACGGATTGAAACAATCTTCTAGACAATGGTACAAGCGATTTGACGAGTTTATGTTGCGGCAAGGGTACAAGAGAAGCAAATACGATCATTGTGTGTATTTGCACAAGCTTAAAGATGGTTCCTTTGTATATCTTCTCCTATATGTTGATGATATGTTGATAGCTTCCAAGAATTCAGAAGAAATTGATAAGTTGAAAATTCAACTGAAGAAGGAGTTCGAGATGAAGGATTTGGGTGAGGCAAAGAAAATTCTTGGCATGGAGATAATAAGAGATAGACGTTCAAAGAAACTCTGTTTATCTCAGAAAGAATATTTGAAAAGAGTACTACAACGTTTTGGCATAGATGACAAGACTAAGCCAGTTAGTACTCCACTTGCTCCCCATTTTAAGCTAAGTACTACTATGTCGCCAATGGATGAAGCTGAACGAGAGTATATGTCAAAGGTACCATACGCAAATGTTGTTGGTAGCTTGATGTATGCAATGGTTTGCACAAGGCCTGACATTTCACAAGTTGTTGGAGTTATTAGCAGATATATGCACAATCCAGGGAAGGAGCATTGGCAAGCTGTGAAGTGGATTCTACGGTATATTCATAATACTGTAGATGTCGGGTTAGTTTTTGAGCAGGAAGACAATCAGTCTGTAGTTGGATATTGTGACTCAGATTTTGCGGGTGATCTGGACAAACGACGATCAACTACTGGTTATGTGTTTACTTTTGCAAAGGCACCAGTTAGTTGGAAGTCTACTTTGCAGTCAACAGTTGCTTTGTCTACAACAGAGGCAGAGTACATGGCTATTACAGAGGCTGTGAAAGAGGCAATTTGGCTTCAAGGATTGCTAAAGGAGCTTGGTGTTGAACAAAAAGGTATCACAATTTTTTGTGATAGTCAAAGTGCTATTCAATTAGCGAAAAACCAAGTGTATCATGCAAGGACGAAGCACATTGATGTTCGGTATCATTTCGTACGAGAAATCATAGAAGAAGGTGGAGTCACAGTGAAGAAAATTCATACTACGGAGAATCCTGCTGATATGCTGACAAAGGTGGTGACTGCGATCAAGTTTCAACATTGTTTGGATTTGATCAACATTGTTGAACACTGAAGATTGAAGATGAAGACACAACCAAAATTTGTTATTGAGAGAAAATTGAAGATGTGGAATTTTGCCAAGGTGGAGATTTGTTGAAATTGGCAAAATGTTTGTCCCACATCGGTGGGAAAACAAAAGTTGGGGGGATTTTCCCCCTATAAAAGAAGGCTTAATGTTTAGGATTTAAACACACCTCTCATTTGCCTTCTCATCTGTTTAAGGCATTTGTATCTTCTCTCTTTAGTATTATTTCACTTGTATTTTTGGAGTGAAATAAAATATTGGTTGTGTCCGAGGAGTAGGCAAAATTAGCCGAACCTCGTAAATTCTGGTGTTCCCTTTATTGTTGTTTTATTGTCTTATTTATTATTTGGTGGCTGTCATAATTTTTGGTATAGTAGTTGTGACTTATTCACACTATATACATTTGGCTTCCGCAACACATATCATGTCAGCATGTATCTGGTATTGGTGACACTTCTGAACATACTTGATGCAGTCTGTTTCCATAGTCATCCAGAAATACCCTACTCTTAGTATCTTCTTGGCTAAAATGAAACCATTCATGTGCGGTTCGCAGGTTCTGACATGTATTTCCTCGAGCAATCTGGATGCCTCCTTGGCGTCAGCACACCCCAGAAATCCTAGGTCAGGAGTCTTTCTATACAAAATTCCTCTGCTTTGAAAGAAATTGTTGGCTAATCTTCGAAGCGCGCGCTTCTGAGTATGAGTAGTGTGCTCTGGATATTCTTCCTTTGCCAAGTATTGCTTGATATCGTGGAACCACTGATTCCCGTAAATCTCTTCTTCAACATGAGCACAATAAGCTTATGAATTCCTATTGGGATAAGATCAATGAAATTCTTGTCTAGGTATTGTATCATGGAAGACAAAGTGGCTAACGCATCTACAAACTGATCATTCTGAATCCTCAGAACATGTTTGAATTCTATCTTTGTGAACCTCTTGATCAGCTCTTGTACACATTGCATATATGGCATAATATATTGTTCAGTCAGTGCCCCTAAAGATTTTTAGCGTTCAAAGTGGCAAGTGATCTAAACAACTATTTTTAAGGTACACACACAGTTCAATGATCAGGGGCATATTTAGGTCTTGGGATATGGGATCAGGTGAATCCATGCTCCTCTCCTTAAATCATATATAACAATGTTATATTTTTTCAAAATTACTTAAATATTTGCGCGTGCACTCATGCTCAAAAACTCCTATGGCACAATAATTATTGGATACACCTCGACAAGTGAAATTAGTGGTTCAAAAGCCACTCCGGATGGTCTTGTTTTCAATGTGGAGTATAAATTTTTTTTAAAAAAAAATTAATTTTGAACATATAATTTCAAAAGTGTAGGGGGTTCAGGATAAGAGACTAAAGTTAAACCTGTCAAATATGAATTCTAGATCCACTTCTTTATAATAGTACACCCATCCTATTAAAATCTTGGATCTGCCTCTGCCGTTGATCCCCACATAACACATAGGTCCACCTCTGCCAAATGGCACATTGAGTCTAATTTGGAGAGCTCTACTACGTGACAAAATGGCACATTGAGTCTAATTTGGAGAGCTCTACTACGTGACAATAGGATGGTCTAGATGTTTCAACTAGATCTCTAATATGTGACTAGGATGGTCAAGATGTTTCAATTTCAAACCGTAAGGTCACAAATTAGAATATATTGTTGTCCAATTGAGCGTTTCCTTTGCCAATTATGGGAAAAGAAAAGTTCCAATATGGAAAGCCTGTGTAGCGTATGATATGGGGTTCTTTCTTTCTCGGAACTCTCAGTTCACTGCTCCACCTCAAGCATATCAACCATTTGGTTCACCACTTCATCCAAGCGTGCATTATCATACAAAACACTGTATAAATGCTAATACAAAGAGGTTTTTGGTCCTAGTTGCTTGTGAAGCAGATACAATGCAAGATATCGCGACGGGTTTCATATCACACGTTAAAATATTGTTTTAATCGCGTTCCCGAGTTAAAACATTAGGAAAAGGACATGTGCTCTGCTAGTTTTATCCTTCTGGAAACTTGGAAGTACCTTATTGTAACAAAATTTAAGATATTTTGGCCTTCATTCTTGCAGCCTAGATTAGTCCATTTCAATTCTTAAGTTTTGACATCTCCATCTATGACTTTGATTGTACTGATGAACACTTAAATTAGTATTCATTATTGTTCTTCCCTCTTTATATTCTTTTGTTGCAGCACCATATTATTGATAGTCTCACTTCAAGCTGGAACGGCAATATATGAAGTTAAAAGAACTCTCAAGTTCCCACAACTAGTAACTTGTTAGATCTCAGCCACTTGCTGATTGTGTTATAATAAACATGCTCTCAAGTCTCCTTTTAGCAAAATGTAAAATGACCATAGAACAACGGTAAAGTTGTCTTCGTGTGAGGTATAGGTCATGAGTTCGAGCCGTGGAATCAACCACTGATGCTTGCATTAGGGGTAGACTAGACTGCCCACATCACACTCACTTGAGATGCGGCCCTTCCATGGACCCTGCATAAATGTTGGATATTTCGTGCACCTTTTTAAAATGACTGTGGAGCTTTTTCTAAGTACTAAAACTTAGTACTCCGCAAATAAGACCTCTCAATGCAACATTCGTATGAGTGACTTCTTTCAAGAAAACAATCTCAGTGAGTAACAAAGTCTTTTCTTGGTTATTTTTCTTCCTCCTCACTAGTAACTGGTAAACTTACTGGAGAATTTGAATCTTTAGGAAACGTCATAACAGAATCATGTGACTTGTTTAAATTCACTATCCTATCCAACATTAACGCAATGATCATAACCCTATTTAACGTAGATTTGGTTGACATCATAGCACAAAACTGGAAACATAATGGCGTATGAATCTTGCCAAATTTAACCAGTACCTTACTTGATGAATGAGTTTGATTTAGGACCAGAATCTGTTGGGCTAAGGATAAGGATGCAGGTTCAGCGATAAGAAAGCATTATCAGACTAAAGTAAATGTCGGGCTTGCCTCCATCAGTTGTCGTCACTGCTATTTTTAGTAATAGCATAATGTTGCTTTATGTATTTTGAGTACGTTATAAAGGAACCAGAGTAAATCCAAACTTTGAATTATGGTCCTGCATCAGGTTCATATCCAACTTCACTTCTATAATGCAAGAAAATGAGAAATGAGAAATAATGAAGTAATAAAAAGTGCATTGTCTCAAACAACTTATGTTTTTAGACGACATAATCACAATAATCAACATAGTAGCATAGCATGTTGTAATAAAGTAAGTAAAGTGTAGTCTTTTTCAAGTTTTTAGATATGATGGTCATCCAGTTCAACAAATGGAACATTAGTTTGTGCATCTTATGGACGCTAGTCTATGGTAATCCACCTGTTTCCTTAGCGTTTCCAAAATGGACGCTAATAGAGATGTGCTGGAGCTTATATTTTCGTTCATTCTTCTGTACGACTTATATGGCCCTTTACATATCAGCAAAGGGGTAAAAACTAATCATCCGTATTTAGGTTTGCTTGGTTTTGGTTCCTTGTGCAAAGAGTTAATAACATAAAGAGTTTATTGATATTACATAAAAATGTAGGAATAAAAACATTATCTATTCACAATCATAGCAACCGAGATGATGCAAACAGTTCACCTGGTAAATCTTTCAATCCATAAAGGGATGAGAAGGAAAAGAGGACAAATATGAAGATGGCAACTGTGTAAAAAGACTTGTATAATCATTTCGTAAATTGTTACATATGAATCTGTGGAAACCTAATAAGTAAACTAATCACAAAATCCAAATCATAATAAATAAGAAAAATAAAATTCTATACTGCACAGTAAAGAATGATTCGAGTACCTGTGTTTGTATCTGCCTCTTCTGTTCGTCTTATAAGCCACCATCTATGTTTCCAAAGTTGCTTGCTGGCTTAAAATTTGTTTATCAAAGTAGTTCATATGGTGAAGTTCCTCTTTGATTCTGTTTACTGCCTAATATACTAAAAGGCATAAAAGGGCTAAACTTTGGCAGCCCCCTGAGTAAATTAAGATCATATGCTGGCATTTGTCTAATCTACAACCTATTACCAACTTGAAATAAATCCTTATCTTTGTGTAGCAGCTTTCAAACTCGGTCTCTTGTTAATTTGCTGCTTGCTCACTTCCATCAAAGATCTATCACAGATACAACCTGGAAAAGGATTTGCATAAAAGTTCTCTTCTAATCTTGGTAATTCTCCAGCTTGTCGAAGGTAAGGAGCTCCTAATCTGTTGGAATGTAACGCCTTGATCTCTGAAGCAAACTCTTCCCAAGAGATCGCACCCTTATCCAACAAATCAACCAATCTTACAACATTGAGTCTGAAATGAAGAGAAATACCAAAAGAAAATTGTTTGTTTGCTCAAATCCTAGATAATTTAAGTGATGACAAAGTCAGTATAAAAATCTTAAGATAATATTAACCTGTCGGGGTTTATGGTCTTTCGAAATCCTTCAAACCTTCTATGCCCTTGTACCGCCTTCGCCATATTACCATCATATGTATAAACAAAGACGTCACTTTCAAGGGCTACGAGATAATCTAGGGCAGCAAGACGGTTTTGATAATGCCTAAACGCCTCAAGTTCTTCCTTTGTTGTAAGAGTTGAGTGAGAGAAAACATTGGGATACTCTTTCCGAAACGCATCCATGCTGTTGTTGCCATAAATTTCCCCAGCGACGATATATATTCCAGTCATGGAGGGATAGCCCATTGCTTTAAGAAACAAGGCAGCTTCCCTAGGGGACATAGGGCAGCCACCTTGCAGTCGCTTCTCATTGCCGTCTATCTCTTTCTCTTTCCAGTGCTTCACTTGATACCTCATAATACGAAGTTCCTCAGCCTCTTCAGCAGTCAAATTGTTGCTGCAGCCAGTAAAGGCTAGCATGTCTTTTTCATATCTGCGTACATGCTAAGTAACTTATCCAAAGATGGAATGGTTGAGAAATTGACGAAGGGATACCATTTTAGAGAGATTACCTTAAGTGGAGAGCAATGTATGGTTCACCGTTGTCTCTAAGTCTATCCACCAACTTCTTTCCAAGCTCCTCAATCTCATTTGTGTATCGTAGAGCCTCATAATTTGCTCGACAGCGAAGCCTCTGAATGGAGGATGCCAGACCATTGTTAGCAAGCCTTGAATCTGTGTGGGTAAATTGTATCACCTTATGCTTCTTTAGTAAAGAAAGAATCTCCCCTCTATAGTAACTAGCCTGCAGAAAAGCATCAAATTTTAGTTCCAACAAGCAAAAAAATTGAGCATTCTAACTGTAGTTCTTTTTACAGACCTTTGACCAAGACACAGGTGCCTTGTGAATGGGGGTCACAGCTGCATATTTTGGTGGCAAAGATTCAACAATCTCGATGTCTTCTCTTAAAACGTCAATGAAGCGTCTCCAGTCAAAAATATCTTTAAAATCACTGCAACAAATGGAAAGGGATTAGGACTAAAACAAAAAGGTTCCCAGACGTGTCATGCTCGAATCTAAACTGATCAGAAGAACTAAAGAATTGTACCTCGGATCTGTCCAAAAGGATTCATGATCAAGAGAAGGAAGAACCAGAGTGGCATTCAAAATCTTTGCAATAGCCACCATATCACATATCTGCATTAATCCAACAACAATGATTATCATAAATTACAGCTTCCCATCAGCTGAAAAAACATGGAATAGGCAGCTTAAAGCTTCACTCACCCCTGTTCTCATTTGGTTTAATCCTCCATTGGCATGAACCAAGATATATCCATTGGTCGATGAGCCACTTCCTATAATAATTCCAAATGTAAGTATACACAAAATAGGAATGAAACTGATCCAATAGGAAAAAAGTGAATATTCAGGATTCAAAATCTAAAAGCTTGACATACTTATTCGATTCCTAGGCCGAGCAATGCATTTGTAGTAATTATCAGTGGGTGGCTTCATCCATATTTCTGGTACCTGTCCAAAACAATCAAATATTGAACTAGTGCTTTAGATATGTCAATCAAGCCTAATAATTGCGGGTATACGAAACGAGAAAGCAGATCCTGCTCCATGCAAAACATCTTCCATAAGCAATCAACTGGAAACAGAGTAGTAATGAAGGTTCTAAATCAGGAAATTTACTGAAAAAGTCAAACAGAGAACAGTAACTTGAACTAGAGAAAGTCAATATCTCATTTAATTAGCAAAAAAATAAACAGAATATCCAACATACTTGGACCACAACTGTCACCTAATCATTCCCTAAAGCCAGTTAGCCATTGCCCACATACAACCTTTAGCTTTATTCTGCCTACTCCTTACATCCTAAGAGATTATCAGAAAACGTGCCAAACCTCATTTTATCCATCAAATTTAAAAAATGAAAATTTACCTAAGTTTCATCCTGAAAATTACTATTTCTAAAAATTAGCCCTTTTAAGAAGTATATCAAGCTTTGGACCAAAAATGCATAGTTAAAGCTGGGCGTGTTCAATGACGGTGGTGTTCGAACCAGTCTAATTCGTACCGGGTGTGAGATTAGTTTGATAGGGTTTGTCTTAGACTGTTGGAGGTTGATGTTGTGTTCACACTATTCTTCCATTTTTCATAGCACCGGGCGTCCTTTACTGGTTATTGTTATTGCGTTTCATCTATTTTCTTCTTTTTATGATGTTGTTATTATTTCTATGATTTCTCTCGATGGTACTGATATATTATCTCTTTTCCTCTTTTTCGTTTTCTTGAGCCGAGTGTCTATCGAAAACATGCTCTCTATGCCATCGTGGTAGGGTAAGGTCTGCGTACACGCTACTCTCACCATCGTGGGATTTTACTGGGTTGTTGGTGGTGGCAGTGGTGTTCAAACCGCACTTCGACTATTTAGCTAACACATATATAAGGTAACTCAAACAATTTTACATGAACACCAAAAATAGGTAATATTTTCACTATTCTAACTCAGAAGGGAAAAAGTAAAACTAAAGAGAGAAAGAAGTGATTTTGCACAACTTACGGGTAACTCCTTCATCTGACGTTTTTGCACAACCTCAGAAGCAGAAAAGGCAGTGGTCTCTGTTTCAGAAACAACTCTTTGAGCATTAATCCAATCATTCTTTAAATTCTGAAGAACAAAAAGTCCATTATCTCTCCTCATGAGATTCCCATTATTTACATCCTCAATGTTACCATTCATCATAATAGAAAACTTGAGAAATATAGATAAAACCACCAATACCAATAACAACCCAAAAATCGTACGAACCATATTCTTTCTTGATCCTAAATATGCCATAATGGTACCAATACTTAATAAACATTCTTCTACTCTAAATACCATACTTTCTGGCACCCATTTACATGCTAATAAGTAACGTATTATCGAATGACGATGATGGTGATGATGAAAGTTTCCACCAGCGTTGATATTAGTATTATTATCACCATAATAATCAAGCCCGATTTGTAAATGATCTGATAATTTTTCAGGGTCGTTCATGGTGTCGGCGACACGGCGGCGGTGGTGAGTGGTGGGTCCGCCGCCCACTCGAGGACTACCGCTGGCGGAATTGGTGGCGGTGCCACCGGTTGACATTTTACAAGTAGTCTAAACACAGAACCGAAGAAAGTCAAAAGAGAAAATTATGGGTCCAGAGAGAGAGAGAGAGAGAGGGAGGGAGGGAGGGAGGGAGGTGACCGGAGAAGATTTCCCAGTTTGTGAACCGTAGGTTTGTTTGTGTGTATATAGTGGTGTGGTTCCAAGTTCTAACGCTTTTGTTTGTAGTTTTTGTTTAAAACACAAATTTAAAAGAAAAAATATATAAGAGGACTCTTTAAATATAGACCAAAATAGGTACAAATTGTCAAAAAAAAAAAAAACGATAGATCATGTCAGCATCTTACTTGAACTTGCAGAGTAAATATGTGATGACATTTTTATGGATATAAAAATATATCAATATGGATAAAATTAAAAATGTTTAAAATTAATGAGTTTTCACATATAAGAAAACGTTAGTATTTCTTTAAGGAATTTTTATACCATATAGAAAATCTTAGTACCCTATTTATTTTAAATAAATACCATTTTAAAATATTACATCCTATAAATACCTTTTATCCTTTATTGCAAAAAATCTAAATATAGTTACGTCCTACAATTAAGGCACCATATATGCTAAATATTATTTTTCTCTCACATAATTACCGCGTATCTGCAAACCCCAATACAATCTCTCTCTATTTGCATACAACCAGACTCTCTTCTCCCACAAACCCTAGTTTCTTAATTCTTCTCCCACACAAATTCTCAATTTTCTGCTCCGTGTCACCAACGTTATCTATGTGTATATTCGATAAGAAATACAAATTGGAATTACTAACCGTATTTGTGGAGGTTTTGAGCGGAGACCCAATTCACTGCTGGAGTCAAGGAAGAACGTAACCAAAACCCCATTTGTAATTGGAGTAGCTATTAATTTATTCTTCTCACCATAGCTTCCGTTGGCTTTGTTCCACTTCTTGATTAGAATTGGCAGCAACTTTCTCGTTGAGTTCAAGCTTGAGGATTGAGTTTTTACTTGTAAGTGTAATGTGAAAAGGGAAAAAACAAGGAATTTGCCTCATGGCTGACCAGCCGGAATTAATGGCTGGCCGCCGGCCGGCGAAGCCATAGGGTTGTTTCTCTATCTAGATCGCCCAAATCGCCTATTTGTATTCAGTTGTATTCGAATGTATTCTTCAGCTGCATTCACTTGTATTCAGGTTTAACCAGTTGTATTTAACTATTTTATTCAACAGAAGTTAGTTGTATTTTGTTGCATTCAATAGTTTATTCAGCTGTATTCAATTGTATTTTTGTTGTATTCAAGTGTTTTATTCAGATGAATTAATGTGTATTTTGTTGTATTCAACTGTATTATTCATATGTATTTCTCTTTATTCAGCTATAATCTTTATTATGTATCTTTCAAATAAGATTAATGAGGGATCGTTTTAGTTTGTTGAGTTAAATTAGGAGAACATCATGTGATTTTATTTTCTTCCGTTTTTAGCGCAGATACGTTACTGTATTTAATGTTAATGTCGCTTGAATATAGCTAAATACATGTCAAACTTAGCTGGAATTCCAGATTTTACGCCTATATTTTTGGTTGTATTAATGAATACAACAGCTTAAATACATGAAATACATTGTATAAAAACATAAAGGTATTTATAACACGTAATATAGCAAAGAGTATCTATAAATGGCTAATTAGACCAAAAAGATGGTGCTTTATGAAAAATTCCCTTTCTTTAAACAAAGAGAAAATACATAAGTTGTCCATCAAACTTGTTGGAAAAAATTATTTACACACCTTAACTTCACGGGCGATCTATGTCCCCCCACTATTCTTGTTTGGAGTGAATTTAATACCCCATTAATAACACATAATCAGTCTTATGGTGGGATGTGTAGAACACGCGCGCCACGTGTCAAAAGCTACTTTATTTTCCCCCCACTTATTTCGTTACTTTTTCTTGAACTCTTTTTTTCCATGTCATCTTCATCACCGCCTACACCACCATGGAAGATCCAACACTTTCAGCTTTAAAAAGTAGGGGAAAATTCTTCGTCAAAAAAATGAAGCCGACAAATCCCAAACTTTTCAGCCAGTTAAAATCCCTCAAGCTTCGGCAAAATTTATGTCCAAACAGAAAAGCACTTTCAAATTTCAATAAATTGTAACTTTTCGATGGCTTCAAGGCGAGCTATTGATCCGTAGGCCATTCTATGCACTTCCCTCTTTCAAAAGACCCTTTTGTGGGAAATATTTTACAAAAATCTCAAGCTCTTAATTTGGCGCTATGTAAACTAATCTGTATCATCTGATTTCAACATCTGCACTATTACTCCTTTAAGAAAAAAACCACAACAATATTTTAAAGAGTCCAGATTACACTATTTATTCAATTTTTTCAACGAAATATTACAAGAAATAAATCAAAAATACAAGATTTTTTTGTAGCTAGTACAAGTATATATATATATATATATATATATATATATATATATATATATATATATACACATGGTATTGCTATTGCTGAAAGGTGGTAGAGAGTATTTCTACTCGGGTAAAGAAAAAGCAGAAGAGAAAAAGAAGAAAAAAAGAAAAAAAGTAGAGGGGATGGAGGCAGATACAATGGCGGAAAATGGAGATACAATAGTATCTTAGATGGGAAAAGGGAAATGGTGACAGGAAGAAGAAAAGGTAGAGAGAGAAAAAAATAAGAAAAGAAGAATTAAAAGAAAAATGGACGCAGACGGTAAAAATATATGTCTATTTTTAATCATTTCCCTCTTACACGCGAGTTTTGGAGAGTGAAACTACTCCCTCTGATAGGTCGCCCGTTAAGTTAAGGTGTGTAAATGATTTTTTCGGACAAATTTGATGGGTAACTTATGTATTTTCTCTTAAACAAACTAAAAGTAAAAACGTCATATTGAATAGAACATAGAGTAAAAAAAATGATCATGGAGTATAAAAGTTCTCAAAATTAAGAAATTATGTTGAAATTCTATCTGTTCCAATTTATTCGATATCGTTTGACAGGATATGGAGTGGTAAGGAAAAAAAAAAGCTTTAAAAATTTATAATCTAAAATAAGTCATGAATATTTAATTCACTATAAATTATCCCATAAAGTTTAAATTATATTATATTTATTAAAAGAATATACATAATATTTTTTGGAATAAAGTAAAAAGTATGCACTTAAATTTAGGGGGAAGGAGTAATATTTTTGCGACATGTAAAGATGGGATAAGTGTAGATAGAAACTAAAAAGACAAAGAATTAAATCACCACTACGTCACTTCAACCAACGTTTTAATCTCAGGGGAGTAGTAGTTTGTGAGGAAGTAGCACTTGTTTTTATCCTATGAGGCAATCAAGTGAGTTTTGGAATCATTAGGCTAAGTACAGTGTGTCTCGTTTAAGAAAAGTTACATTGTAAACGTTAAAATACTGATGAAAAGATTTGTCTGAAAATGGACCTTTTTGAAAGTGAATGCGGCAGTATCTACTTTAATTTCTCCATTGAGATTATAACGTTGGTTGAAGTGACGTACAAAGATTTAACATTTAGGGTGTGTTTGGTACCAAGGCAATTTTCCGGAGGAAAATGTTTTTCCAAAACTTCTTCTCAACCTTTCCCACTCTAATCAATCCACCCTACCTCTTTTTCAAAAAAGGCTTTGTTTTATTCAATTTCAATTTTTCCGTTATCACCCACCCTACTACCCCTCCACCCCACCGCACTCCCAACTCCCCAAACCCCCCACACCCCAATTTTTTTTACCTTATTTTTTTTATTGCAATTCCAAATTTTTGCTTTTTCGTTTTTTCTGCATCACCTACCACTGCATCACCCCACCACCCACCCCAACCCCCACCCGCACAAAAAAAAATTTACTTTTTTTTGTAATTTAAATTTCTGTTTTTTTCGTTTTACTGCCCCGCCCCCTCCCCTCCCCCCGAAAAAAATTTAAAAAAATATTTTTCAGTTATAATTTTTTTTATTTATTGGTTTGAAAGTTCAAAATTTTACAAGTTCCAAAATTATAAGTTCAGAGGTTTATGTATTTGGAAGTTTACGGGTTTAGAAATTATAAAGTTTACGGGTTCGAAATTTCGCAGTTTTGAAAGTTTAGCAGTTCGAAAGTTTATGAAATTTGTGGGTTCGGAAGATTGTTGGTTTAAAAGTTTATGGCTTCATGTTTATTATATCTAAATTATTTAAGAATACTCTTGAGAAGTCATTTTCCTTAATTTGCGTACCAAATATCGGAAAATGAATAAGAATACTACTTATTTTCCAAGAAACATTTTTCGTTATACCAAACACACTCTTAGTTTCTTTTTTTAATTTTAAAATAATATAAAAAAATTTATACTAAGCAAGGGAAACGTGCAGGGTGGTTCTTGAGTTCTAGCTTTTGTATACTTTTGGAGGAAAATGATTGCTTGTTGGAGGTGATAAAGAGAGGTTACTTTGAATGTCTACCAAAATTTTGTTCTTTCATATATTGAGGAAATTCACATGTATTTTGCCACTGGCAGTTTGGACATTTTTTGGATAATAAGCTGATAAGAAATTATGTCTATAAAAGAGATACAATGATGTAAAAGGGCGATCGTGCATAAAGTATTCTGTATTTACGCAAGATCCAGGGAAGAGTCGGACCCTTAAGGATATAAGGTAAATATTCTATCTTAATGCAAGTATTAATAGTTACTTTCACGACTCGCCCGCTATCTATAGATCACACGAACAAGACTTGATCGTTGCAAATAAGATGCAGCAATGTAGTGCCAGCTTGAGGGCAAAGTCAATAAAGCAATGGCTTTAGGCCCCCAAATTTTAGGGTCCATTTTCTTAGGTTAATAATAAATTAATTCTATGGTAATTTTTTCACAACATATTGCATATTTATGGTAAATATATGATTTTTGTAAAAAAGAATAAAGAACTATTTAACCAATGTGATTATGGTGACTAATTTAATTTCCATTCTTTTTTAACATTTATGACTTAACCATGATTGAGATACACATTTCACATTGATTTGTTGACCTAAGGTTAATTTTTTAGTTAAGTGTAAACTCCGGTACAAATGAGTTTTTAACTTTAAGAGGCATTAAATAAATTAAATTGTTTTTTTTTTCATTTTGTAAAGCATTGCTTCAACAATGAAATTTTATTCTGATATCCAATTATCAACTTCTAGAATCAGGTTCATTTGTTCTAACCATTTATCATTTTTTATTTAAATTTAAATTTTTATATATTTACCTCATAGTAATATATTACCTTTTTATTATTTATCAAAGTTCACATATATCAACTTTAAAGTATGAATCAAGCTACTCTAAATGATTTTTTTTTTTTTAGTTTAAAGCCTCTTAAGAATATTTGGCTTCCGGTCTCCAATATTTTTAGCCGCCCCTGCAGCAATGTATGCCACATATATAGTTTTGATTTCTCACAAGTAATAATTCATTGTTAGGACTTGGAATTCTTAGTGACTTGAAAGAAAGGATTAAGAATGAATATTTTTTTCATCCACTAGTGTTAAAATTTAAAAATTGTAGCATACAGAGAATTTGATAGCCGTCTGACTTTCTATTTTATCAGTTTGATAGATTCAAACCACTAAAATGGATTCCATTAAAAATATATGTAAAATTGATATTAAGAAGAATAAACGACCTTTCACAAAATGGAATCTCATGTGTGCGAATCCACCCGTAATTTAATTTTCTTAACTCTTTTCCCATTTTGGTTGTTCTTTTTGGATGGATGGACAATCAGGAAGCGTATGGTTTTTCGTGAATCAAGTACCTTTTACTTATACTGTATATTTGTATTAATAAATTATTAAATATTTATAAATATTTTACTATATATATAACTTGAGATTGTTGTTAGTCAGTCGAAGTGATTTACTCGTATTCCGTGTGAAAATAAACTTAAATGCATTATTTTTGAGATATCATAATTCCTTCCCGAGGGTTTAAATATGGAAAAATTCACTTGTAATTGGCTAACTTGCAAGTACGTTTCTTTTGGGGAAATATCTGATTTCCTTTCTCCTTTATTAGGAAAAATTGGATTGCATTTAGACACCTTTATCACTGATGATTATTTTCTAATCTTCACCCTTTCAAAGTACGGCTCTTTCATATAAATGCAAATTCCGTATAAAACAGTATCGACAGAGCCAAAAAAAGAAGAAGAAAAGAAAAGAAAAGAAAAGAAAAGAAAAGAGAGTTTATTTCAAGCTTGTTTTCCTATTTCAACGTCTTTATAGTTTCTTTATTTGTTTATTAACTAAAGATAAATCCTGGAAACATGTTATTCACAGCTTGAGCAATTTTGGACGTTGCAAACTTGATAATTCCGGATGTTTCAAAAGAGGACAACCATATATGCATATATAGTATGAAAAACTAGTTAAAAAGATAACTCAAGTGTTATAGGAAAGTGGGGGAACAAATTTTAGACAAGACGTTTAGTTGAGGTTGAGCCGAGGGTCTTTCGGAAATAGTTTTTTTATTCTCTCGGATAAAGGTAAGGTCTGCGTACACACTACCCTTTTCAGACCCTACTTATGAAAATTTACTGGGGTGTTGTTGTTGTTGTTTAGTTGAAACAACTAATTTCTGAATTAGATTTTCTAATACTTTTGCTAATGACAACTCAATCTTGAGACCAAAAAAGTTGATGAAAGGCTCCTCTTGCGGTGGCTTATACCAAATTAAAATCTTGTTATGTTGAACAAATTATCTATATCTATCTATCTATCTATATCTATATCTATCTATATCTATATCTATATCTATCTATATTTTATTATAAAAGCACGAATAATTTATGCTAAATATTGAACGACTAAAATATTCTCAAAATATTGATTGACTTTTATGCCCTTAAATATTTGTATAATTTAAGGATATAATTGTAAATTACCCAATGATAAAATTCCTTTTCGAATTAAACTACAAGACTTAGAACTCTGAAATCAGGTATAAGTTTACTACTTGGATTCTCCTATTATTATTTTTAAATATTTGTATAATTTAAGGATCTAATTGTAAATTACTCAATGATAAAATTCCTTTTCGAATTAAACTACAAGACTTGGAACTCTGAAATCAAGCATAAATTTACAACTTCGATTCTCCTATTTTTGTTATCTTTCGTAGGCCTATGTCTAATATTTAAGATTTACACCACACTAAGGTTTTCCCTAGATTCTTTTCGTCTCTTTTTCCTTTTTTTTTCTTTGGAATTTGCAGTTCTTAGCATGTAGCTTATTGTAGGATAGCATGCAGCATTTTAGAAGAAAATAACGTGAAGAAATAGAGTTAATGACCACTGCATCTGCTCCTATGATTCTAATTCAGTTCTCTTTCTCGCCGTAGATTCGAGGTAGCCTATCAGATACATCATGCTCGCCTCTGCATGATGTATTTAATTATTTTTCCTATTACAAGTAAGACATTCCTCTTAGAAAATATTTAATTAGTTTTTATCTAGAACAAGGACACCAATTATCTAATTTAATCATTCATCTTAGAAGGTGTTTCACAAAAAAATGAAATTTTAGTCAAAACTAGAATTTAGAAGAACACGGATTACTGATAATCGAAAGAATATGTAAAAGAGAGTCATTTGGGTAGCAAGAATATAATCAGGAGAAAAACAAAAAATCAGAGTTTATTCCAGTAATATTCGTGTCGTTACAATTGATCAGATATCTCCCTTTTATAAATATCTTGGGGATATGCATTTTGCCCAAATCATAATAAGGCTATTATGAATAATTAAAGATATTGAATGCTACGTTACATAATCATTATATTCAATACAAATTCTCTAACGTATTCAACATTTAATGCCTATTAAATACTGTATCTGCACTCTTTTCTATTATCAAATCCATTCCTTTTGATTCTTGGATATAAATGACTTAAATAGGTACGGGCACTGAATCCTTCGAATAACTGCCTGTGCCTCTTCCTTTGCCTTTGCTCGTTTCCGTTGCTGCTCGTGCCTCTTGGCTAATTGTAATTCTTTGACCATTTGATCAGTCCACGTGTCTTGACACGTCACCTTTATATACAATTTTTCCCAATACAGATAGCCCCCCCACTTTCCATTTATTCATCAATTGAATATTTGGGAAGTGGATTTCATTAAAAGAGAATTTTTGTCACCATTAATGCTATGACAAAATTGACGCTTCAATTGTCGCTTCCATTTAATGTTTCATACACGTGTCATTTTTCCATTGGTTCTGCAGTTTTGCAGCCCTTTTCAAAGCTTTTTACGGCTCCACTATTCACGAAGTGCCAGTTATTATTCTTATGGTCCTTCCATCACTGCACTTTTACCTTTGGCGGTTGCTTATCGATATAAATATAACTTCTTTCCTTGTCTTTTACCTCATAAAGCTTATTGAACACTTAATTCTCCAAATCTCTGTTTACTTCTTCCTCACATCATTCTTCTTCGCTATGTCTTCACCAAACCCTAACCCTAGGAGAGTTCCCATTGTTGATACCTTTCCCAATGCCCCCATTAGGCATAGAAGGAAAGGTAGGCTTCGTAGCTTAGGATCTATTCGTGGTGGTCCGTCTATGCCTTCTCCTAGTTCTGGTCCTTCTTCTAGAACCAGAGGTTCCCTTTCTCACAAATCTTCTTCTAGGAGTAAAGAACCTTCTGAACCATTACGTGAGCCTTTAGTAGAGGAGATAGTCCTTACAGAACTATCTTTTTACCATGATAGGGAATCTCTTAGAATCCAGGTTTCCGCTTTAGATCGTGCTTACGCTTACCCCACTCAAATTACAGAATTTTTGACTCCTGTAGTTCGTAAAGTCTGCCATTGGAGTAACGATTTTCCCATTATTATCGCTAATCCAAATCAGAGAATTACTTCTTATTTGACTGGGTTCTCTTTTGTTTACACATACCCTTTCACTTTAGGGTTCAAACCAGCTATTGACCCAGTCATTCTTGAATTTTGCCGTTTCTTCAATGTCTATTTGGGTCAAATTGGCCCAATCATATGGAGGGCTGTTGCCTGTTTAAGGCATTTAACCACTAAAGCTGAAGTTCCTTTTACTTTCCCTCACGTGATTCATCTTTACTCTCCTAGGCTTTTTCGCAATGGTATTATTACACTAGTGGCCAGGAGCAAGAGGATTTTGGTGAGCCCTGAAGATGACAAGGACCGTGGCTGGTACGCCTGGTTTGTTGCTGCCCCCACTGTTGGTTTAGTCGGTGAGAATAACGTTCCCTTCCCTGAGAAGTGGAATTTTGCACGTAAGTCTTTTATCCATCTCGTGCCTTTTTCCTTCAAGTTTATCAACTTCTCTAATTTTACTTTTTTTTAGCAACCATGAGAGTTGTGGAGGATGTTCCCAATTTCCGTGGTTGGGTAGATAAATTGCTGAAGACCGCATCAATGGATGGTAGGTCTTGGAAAACACTTTCTAATCGTATCGGTTGGAAAGTAAAGACTCATGGTAAGAGTTTATATTTTGTTCTTTCATGCCTATATTTTCCTTTATTGTTCTAACTTCCATCCTTATTTTTATCAGGATTTGTTATTCGAGGAGTTACTGCTGAAGCAGTTGCGGCCTCTCGTGTCTCTTCGGGAACCCGTACTCCTTCGAGAACCCGTATCTCTTTAGAAAGAGCCCGAGAAATAGTCGTGAGTTCTTCTTCTGCGAAAAGGAAAACTGTTGAAGAAGAAGACTCTGAATAAGAGGAATATGGAAGTTCCCTGGTGATGAGGCCACGAGCTAGGAGACGCATCGTCTCTAGTGACGAAGCTGAAGTTTCCCCTCGTCTTTCTGTTTGTCTTACCGAACCTGTTGAAACCCCAGTAATAATTCCTGACGATGACGTCACTCCCCATGATACTCATGAGTCTATTGATCAACTTTTCATCAGTGGTTTTGGTAGTGGAAGTTTAGGGCCTGTTTTAGATGAAATACCCTTATCTTCTTTTTCAACTCCCGTGCTCGTGATTTCTTCCTTACCAGCCTCAGCTGTTTCTGTTCCTTCTTCTACTGTTTTCACTTCCTCTACCGCTCCTCCTTCGACAATTCCCCCTCCTATAATTCACCATACGGAAGTGGGCTCTTCAAGTAGAAGTGCCGCTATGAGGAAGGTAACTATTGAAGTTCCTGCTGATAGCAGCCTTTTGAGGAAGTCAGGTCAGGTAGATGTATGACTGGAGCCTTTAATTGGCCCAATTGAAAAATCAAAGTTGGAGAGCCATAGTTCCCTGACTCTAATGAATGATATCGTGCATGCCACTTTGAAGGTATTTTCCTTCTCTCCTTTCTTTTTTGTAAAATTTTTTATCTTTGGGATTATTATTTCCCTTCTTTTTTAGGCCAATCTTCTCAGCACAGAAATGATGAACAGAATCCCTCTCTTGGAGAAGGTAGAACGTGATTCTCAGTTGGAGGCGATCAATTGGAAGGAACAATTTGAGAGTGCAAAAATTGATATGGAAGATTTACAAGAGAGCAAAAGTACCTTAGAGCAGCAGGTGCGGGCTTTAACTTCAGAGTTAGCGGTTGTAAAAGCTTCCTCAAGCCAAGTAGAAAAAGAAAAAGAACGTCTCGAATCCTCCTTCTCAGAGCAACTATCTAAGGCCAGCGAAGAGGACAAAGAGTTGAAGGCTCTTTTGAGTCAAAAAGAAGTTTACGCTGGGGAGCTCGTGCAAAGCTTAACTCAAGCACAAGAAGACCTTCGTGTCTCTGCTGATAAGGTACGTGCTTTAGAGAGCTCCCATGCCTCTCTCAAGCTTCTTACAACTCCGCCTTGGCTGAAAATGAAGAGCTAAAGAATGAGATTGCTGATTGGGAAAAGGATTATGAGACCATTGAAGAAAAATCTACTGTTGAGGTAAGTTGGGCATTTTTGAATTCATGTCGTGATACCCTAATTGAAGCTGGCCAAGAAAACTTCAACCTGGAGTCGGAGTTAGCTAAGATCAATGTAACCATTGAAAAAGCTCAGCAAACTCAGGACTTCCCTTCTCCCGTGGTTGAAGCTCCCGTAAATGTTGAAGCTGATACGGGTATCCCAACTCTTTCAAGCCCAATCGAGCCTATTGCTGCAAGCCAAGTTGAAACCGCACTTGTTGATGCACCTGCCCAAATTGAGCCCGCTGCTATTGATGTTCCTGCTTCAGTTCCACAAACTTCTCAGTGACCAGTTTTAATCATTTGAATGATTTTGTTTTTGTTTTTATTTTGGAAAATTGTAATCAAACCCTTAGCTTCATTTGAGGGTTGATTTTGGAAACGCAAGTCCCCAAGTCTTTTATGGGGCAATCTGTATAAACAATTTCATAGTTTTATGACTAAGTTCGAACTTAGTCTTAGATTTTTTACATATTAAGAAGTTTTCCATGTTATTATCTTAAACTTCTATTTGCTTTATTCTTGCCTTTATTTTTAAGGACTTACAGAATAATTTGCATTTTTGTTTTTCGAAAATGCTTCTGTTAACCTCATGACTAATTAATTTAAACATGAGTTTTATAAAAGAGGGCCCTTTTATATTTCGACACTTAATGAAGAAGACGTCTCAACTTCATAATGGTGTTATCATACGATAAAAGAAATAGGAACACACATGTTTCTTTGAAATAACTTTGACAAGTTTTGAATAATACTTTACATGTATTTGAATTACATCTATAACTTTCTCGTAACTGTTTTTCTTGTAACAGATTTTTTCAAAAGAAGAATAATAGACACGTTTTTTTCTTCTTATAACCCGTTTTAGTACATAGCCTTTACCCTAACTATAGTGAGGTTTTTCTTTGGCCTTAGCTCGTGGCTCCATCTCGTGACTTTGTGACTTTTACTCTGCACTTGACTCTTTTAGGCTTGGTTTTTCCTTAATCTTCTTTGCCTTCTTTATACACACGTTTGTGTATATTATGTAGTCCCCTAAGTGTTTGAGTGTTGAAGTATGAATCCTCGAGCACTTGATAGTTTCTATCATTTGGTCCTTTTTCTTGAAAAGGAAAAACATACGGGACTCGGAGGTGCAATTATAGATGAAGACTGCTTAACCCGTTTGAATTTCTATCAGAATAATTATAACCCTAGGCCAGGAATTTTAGGTTATTCCGTGTGCCTTACAGGTCGTGACTCATCATTTAGTACGGGTTAGCTTTTTGCCTATCATCTAAAATCGTTAGTAAAATTTTAACAATTCAAAAATTAAATTTAAAATAGTGATACCTGATAGTGGGTATTCCTTAGAAATAGTATCTCTTCAAATGAACAACATTCCAATGTGAAGGTAGTATCTTGCCATCCATTGTCTCCAGCTCATATGCTCCCTTTCCTGCAATATCACGAACTCTATAGGGTCCTTCCCATGTTGGACTTAATTTATCCGCGTTAGCTGCCTTTGTAGATTGAAAAACCTTTTTAAGCATGAAGTCCTCCACTTTGAAGAATCTGAGGCGTGCTTTTCGGTTGTAATATCATTCTATGACTTGCTTTTGTGCTGCCATTCTTATTAATGCAGCTTCTCTCCTCCCCTTGAGTAAATCTAGATTGACCCTCATCTCCTCGTCATTAGATTCTTGTGTCGCCTGTGTGAACCGTGTACTTGGTTCCCCTATCTCAACTGGAATTAAAGCCCCAGCTCCATAAACCAATGAAAACGGTGTTTCTCCTGTACTTGTTTTTTGCAGTTGTGCGATATGCCCATAAAACTCCAGGTAACACTTCAGGCCAGTTACCTTTTGATTCCTCTAATCGTTTCTTTAAATTATTGATAATAACCTTGTTCGTTGATTCTGCTTGCCCATTACCCACCGGATGATAAGGTGTTGACGTAATCCTTTTAATTTGCCAACTTTGAAAGAATTCCATGATTTAAGCTCCAATAAATTGAGGGCCATTATCACACACGGTCTCATTTGGTACACCGAATTGGCATATGATATTCCGCCAAATAAAATCTTTGACTTCCTTTTCTCGCACCTGTTTAAATGCTCCTGCCTCCACCCATTTAGTAAAATAATCAGTGAGTACGAACAGAAATTTTCCCTGTTCTTTTGCTTGTGGTAATGGACCCACGATATCCATTCCCCATTGCATAAATGGCCATGGCGCAATGACCGGATGTAATAACTCCTCAAGTATATGCATATTGTTACCGTACCTTTGACATTTATCACATTTGGCCACGAAACTTTCTGCTTCTTCTTCCATCTTAAGCCAGTAACAACCTGCCCTAATTAAGGTTCTTACCAATGACCTTCCTCCTGCGTGATTCCCGCAATGTCCTTCGTGTATTTCTTTCATTACATACTCCATTTGCGAAGGTTCGAGGCATCTTGCTAAGGGACCACCGAACATTTTATGATATAAATTGCCTTGCTTTAAGCAGTACCGAGCAGCCTTCTTTCAAAGCGCATGAGCTTTTTTCTTATCATCAGGGACGATATCATACTGCAAAAAAGCAACAATCTCGTTCCTCCAATCCCAAGTTAAATTATTAAAATTTACCTCATTCTTATCAAGTTCGAGAACTGAATGAAATAAATGTATAACTGAGGCGTTTGCATCGCTTGCCACATCAGCTGCAGATGCGAGATTGGCTAGGGCGTCCGCTTCAACATTTTCATCCCTTGGTATTTGTATAACTTTATAGGTTTGAAATTGCTTTATCAATTCCCGTACCTTTTCTAAGTATTGTTGCATCCTTGCTTCCCTAGCTGTATAAGTCCCCAACATTTGATTAACCACGAGTTGCGCAATCACTCTTAATTATAATCTGATTTATGCCAAGCTCTTGTGCCAATTCTAGACCTACAATCATAGTCTCATACTCCGCTTCATTGTTAGTTATGGAGTGACATTTAATAGCTTGTCGAATGGTCTCACCCGTAGGTGGTACCAAGACAATCCCTAAACCTGCACCTTTTACATTAGATGAGCCACCAGTGAATAAAGTCCAAGTTCCCGGGTTAGCTCCATTGAATACCTGTAATTCTTTTTCTGCTTCTAATTGCATCCCTTGGCTAAAATCAGCCACGAAATCAGCTAATACTTCTGATTTTATAGCAATTCTAGGTTGGTATGTGATTTCGTATTCACTTAACTCTATTGCCCACTTAGCTAACCTACCTGATAACTCATTCTTATGTAATATATTACGTAAAGGGTAGGCAGTTACTACAGCGATAGGATGACACTGAAAGTAAGGTCTTAACTTTCTAGATGTCATGATTAATGCAAGTGCAAGTTTTTCTAACTGAGGATACTGCATCTCCACATCTAACAAAGATTTACTAACATAGTAGATAGGGGATTGTTTACCTTCTTCTTCTCGGACCAAAACAACGCTTACCGCAACTTCCAAAACAGCAAGGTAAATGAGTAGTCTTTCCCCAGCTTTTGGTTTTGCCAGCAAAGGTAGATTTGATAAGTACGTTTTCAAATTCTTGAGTGCCTATTGACATTCCTCATTCCATTCAAAATGATCCTGCTTCTTAAGGGCTGAGAAGAATTTAAAACACTTCTCTGATGATTTAGAAATGAATCTTCCCAAGGCTGCAATTCTCCCTGTTAATCTTTGAACTTCTTTCTTATTTGAAAGTATATCAAGGATTTCCTCAATGGCCTTAATCTATGCTGGATTCACTTCAATACCACAGTTAGAAATAAGAAAACCCAAAAACATACCTGATGCAATGCCAAATGCACATTTTCGGGATTTAACTTCATATTAAATTTGCGCAAAATTGAAATGCGTCAGATAAGTGTGATATGTGATCTTTTGAATACTGAGTTTTAACAAACATATCATATATATATACCTCCATAGTCTTTTCTAAATGCTCTTGAAACATTTTGGTAACTAACCTCTGATACGTTGCACCTGCATTCTTTAGACCAAAGGGCATTACTTTATAACAATAAGTCCCCCTGTCTGTTATGAATGAAGTTTTTTCTTCATCTCCCGGATCCATTTTAATCTGATTATAACCTGAATATGCATCTAAAAAACTTAATAGTTTGTGACCTGCAGTTGCATCAATCAATTGATCTATCTGTGGTAGTGAAAAAGAATCTTTAGGGAAGACTTTATTAAGATCTTTATAATCTACACAAACCCACCACTTACCGTTCTTCTTTGGAACTACAACAGTATTAGCTAACCAGTTAGGATACTTTACCTCACGAATGGAACCAATTTTTAGCAATTTTTGGACTTCTTCTTGAATCACCTGATTCTTGAAAGTTCCTTGCTTTATTTTCTTTTGCTTGACAGGAGGGTATGATGGATCTTCATTTAGTTTATGAGTCATCACCTCCGGTGGTATTCCTGTCATATCAGAATGGGACCAAGCAAAGCAGTCCATGTTAGTTTTCAAAAATTTAATTAACTTACCTCTCATACCTTGGCTAAGATTGGCTCCAACATAGACTTTTTTATCAAGCCATTGAGCAAATAACACGACAGACTCTAATTCCTCTATTGTTGTTTTGATATTTTCATTCTCTTCTGGTTCTTGAATGGTATCAAGCCTTGAATCTACATTTGTTTGACCTTGTTCAGTTGAGGTTGGTGTTGTGGTGTCCTCAACTGCCTTCTATGATTGCTATTTACCTTCATTTCTCGTGCTTGTATCTGCAACAGAGTTGATAGCCCTGGCTGTATATTGATCTCCACGAATTTGACAAATTCCCCATGGCGATGGAAATTTAATAACTTGATGCAAGGTTGAAGGAACAACATCCATTTCATGGATCCATGGTCTCCCAAGAATCATGTTGTAAGCCATCTCCATATCTACTACCTGGAACTTTGTATCTTTAACGACTCCTTTAACGAATGTGGTGAGTGTTATCTCTCCTTTCGTGAGGACACTAGAATTATCAAATCCAGATAGAGTATGCGCCTTTGGTATCACTTTATCTTCGGCTTGCATCTCACGTAATACTCTTAGTAAAATAATGTTCACGGAACTACCTAGATCAATCAAAACTCGTTTCACATTAGGATCATGTACAATTAAAGATATTACCAGTGCGTCGTTATGAGGGGTTAATACGCCATCTGCATTTGCGCCATTGAATGTAATGTTGTCTTCCTCTAAAACATGCCGCACCCGTTTCCCTTGGGTAATTGTTACTTTGGAAATTTTGTTAGCTGCAGTATATGATATACCATTGACGTCTTCACCCCCACTTATAACGTTGACAGTTCTTTTGGGAGAAGGTGATTTTGGAGGCTTCTGCATGTTCTTCATGTAAACTTGCTTGCCTTTCTCACTGAACAACTCAGTAAGATACCCTTGTTTTAATAAATGATCAACTTCACTTTGTAAAAATCTGCAATCTGTTGTTTTATGTCCGTGGTCATTATGAAACTTGCACCAATGGTCAGGGTTGTGCCTGTTTGGATTCGATCTCATTTCCTTTGGCCATCGAACCTTATCTCCCATGTTTCTCAAAATAGCTACGAGCTCGGAGGTGCTGACGTTGAAGTTGTAACCACCGAATCTCGCTTTTAAATTTCTATCATCATCTCATGACTCATAGTTATTTCGCTCGTTCCTGACTCTTGATGAAGAACCTGATTCTCTGTTTCTTGATCTGTGATCGTACCTTTGATTATTCTGCTTTGACCGTGAGTCCTTTCCCGTAGTTCCCATGTAAGGCTCGTAACTATTTTTACCAGATCGTTTTTCGGTCTCCGCACGTCTCGAACTTACCTTTTCTTCTTTTTGAAATCGTGGAACAATATCTTCCTCAATCCTCAGCTTCGTGCTATACCTGTTATAAACATCATTCCACGTTGTACCTGGGAATTCTCGAAGGCTTTCCTTGAGCCTCCTCGTAGCTTCCGAGCTTTTTTCATTCAAATTACTTGTGAAAGCCATAGCTGCCCAGTTGTCAGGTACACGTGGCAATTCCATTCTTTCACGTTGAAATCTGTCCACGAATTCTCTAAGCAGTTCTGAGTCTCCTTGCTTGATTTTAAAAATATTCTCCATTCTTTTCTCTACTTTTTGAGCTCCCGAGTGTGCTTTGATGAAAGAATCTGCAAGTTCAGCAAAAGAATTTATAGAATTTTTGGGTAAAAGAGAATACCATGTTAGCGCTCCTTTGGTGAGCGTTTCACCAATTTTTTTAACTAATACTGATTCAATCTCCTGCTTAGTCAAATCGTTGCCTTTTACACCCATTGTGAATGCAGTCACATGATCTCGTAGGTCTGTTGTTTCATCATATTTTGGAGTATCAGGCATTTTGAACTTTTTTGGAATTGGGAGTGGAGCAGCACTTGGCTTCCAGGGTTGTTGCGAATATCTATCCATATCTACCCCTTTGATTATGGGCGGCACCCCGAGTATGTGCTCTATGCGCTCACTTTTCTCCTTAAGCTGTTTCTGCAAGGTTAGTACTAAATTTTGTAAATCTGAATTAACTAAATTACCTAGTTCTCCATCTTGCGATTCACTGGGGGTTCCACCACTGCCTGAATTAACAAGCCCGGAACGAGGGTTCTCCAGAGTGTTGTTATTTGGAGTAGGTGTGGGTGGTGCAGCAGGTAATTGGCTAACCAAGTCCTGAACGACTTTATTGACCTGTGCGGTAATAAGTTTTTGCAAAACCTCATCCATAGCTTCAACATTTCGAATTGAGCCTGTCCATCTGTATGAGATCCCTCAGGAGTGCCTTCACGAGATCGCCGAGGAGAGCCTTGTGGAGAAATAATCAGTGCGTTATTATCCTGAGGGTCTCTCTAAAGTTATTGGTTTATTTGGTTTTCTTGGTTTCCTTGAATGTTGTCATTGTTGTTCGACATAGTTGATGCAACAAGGAAAGTTAAGCGAAAAGAAAATTGATTATCAGATTCCCGGTAACGGAACCAATTTATTTAACCAAAAAATGGAATTTTAGTCAAAGCTAGAATTTAAAAGAACACAGGTTACTGATAATCAAAAGAATATGTAAAAGAGAGTCATTTGAGTAGCAAGAATATAATCAGGAGAAAAACAAAAAACCAAAGTTTATTCCAATAATGTTTCGTGTCCTTACAATTGATCAGATATCTCCCTTTTATAGATATCTTGGGGATATGTGTTTTGCCCAAATCATAATAAGGCTATTATGAATAATTAAAGATATTGAATGCTACGTTACATAATCATTATATTCAATACAAATTCTCTAACGTATTCAGCATGTAATGCCTATTAAATACTGTATCTGCACTCTTTTATGTTGTCAGATCCATTCCTTTTGATTCTTGGATATAAATGACTTAAACAAGTACGAGCACTGAATCCTTCGAATAACCGCCCGTGCCTCTTCCTTTGCCTTTGCTCGTTTCCGTTACTGCTCGTGCCTCTTGGCTACTTGTAATTCTTTGACCATTTGACCAGTCCACGTGTCTTGGCACGTCACCTTTATATACAATTTTTCCCAATACAGAAGGTTCAAGAAATATCTAATTATTTTTTATCTATATACTTGGTGAATACATGCAATTAAAAATTTATTTTTTTAAAATACGTTTTATAACAATTGATTGGAAATATACGTGCATGTAACATGCACACACACTCTCTCTCTCTCTCTCTCTCTCTCTCTCTCTATATATATATATATATATATATAAGCACGAATAATTTATGCTAAATTTTGAACGACTAAAATATCCCCGAAACATTGATCGACTTTTATGCCATTAAATATTTGTATAATTTAAGGATCTAATGGTAAATTACCTAATGATAGAATTCTCTTTCGATTAAATTATACATATACCCGATCCTACAACATTGATCCTATTTGAATTAGAAAAGTGCGTCCATAATTTTCTTTCAAAGAATCGTTATTCTTAATTACACTTCTTTTATAACCAGGAATGTACTAAAATATAAGCACGTACTAAAAGAAAATTTTAGTACTACATTCTGAAAATATCTATAACATTTTACAGAGTTGAAAATTCTTACTATCCTTTAAGGTCTTAATTTTTGTTTATTTCATATAAAGCTAAAACTAAATTAAGTTAGTATCTTTTACCTAAATATTAGGAGCGACTACCTAATTCAAATAAATTGAGTTATTTTTAAAAATATTTAATAACAAAAAAATAATTTAATGATAATTTTTTTAAATATAAAATCTAATTTTAAAGGATAAAAAATGGGGGCATATTTATATGAATATTTTTCTCTTACATGATAATAAAGTGGTTTTAATAGTACAAATGAGATTGCTCTTTAATTTATTTATTCTTACTTTAGTATGACTGATTGATTTATTTACAAATTTTTCAAAAAACATATATTGATTAGGTTTTCTAGAACAAGTTCGTCCAAGTCTCCTATATATTGAAGTTTAAAACCTTTTTTTCGTCGATTAGATTATTTTCATTAGATGCTCATGTGCCATGAATTGTTTCTAATTCAAGATTTACATCAATTTATATTCAAATAAAAAGCAAAATACTTTAGAATAATATTATTTATGTATTATGCGTGATGATTAGTTGGACTTGATTTATAAAAACATGTGTAGGATTAATATTTTATTGCTTTGAATATGATAAAGTAGTAATAATTTTTTTGGGTTATATCCGACATAATTTAAATTCGGCATAACTTTATAAATAATAGATATAACCCTCACAAAAATTAATACTTTTTGGAGGTGATTCAAAGATGGACAATTATATGTTTTACTTTTGAGCCGGAGAAACCAAAGTTATAGAAGAAAATATATACCAAAAACGTCCTCTATAAAGGAATATTAGATGTGATACTACCACACTGAATAATTTTTACACTATAAATAAGATATCGTTTAACTTAACTAAATTGATCATCTTTGTAGGTTAAGAATATATCATTTGAATTCAAGTATTCTATTAATATAAACATTAATTTTTAGCATTTAATGATTGTTGTATTTTTATCACGTTAGTTACTTTATAATGATCATATCATCTTGTAAGTAAATTGTTACCAAATTTAGTTTGTTGTTCGAAATGTTCTGACTAAAGATTTACATGCAACGCACGTGCATAAAACTAGTATATATATAAAAGACAACACACAAACATATTAATATGATTAAAGTATAGCTTTTTAATTTGTCTATGAAGTGTAAGTTTTGTATTCAAATTTTTATTTTTTTGAATAGATGCAAAAATATTAATAGGCTTTTATACATAGAATATTTTTTTTCTTTTGTCTTCCAATGTCTTTGAGTTTTGTTAATAATGTGATATTATTTATTACGATTGAGTTTATCTTATTGTATTTAAATTGCTCTATAAAAACTCTAGAGGTTATAATACGTATATGTAATTACTCAATTTTTATCGTATAAACTGAGGTAAATTATTTAAATGACTTATGACCATATCTTCAAAAATTGCTTCTTTTGGTTCAAAAAATTTGTTTAAAATTGAAAAATAAAATTTATTTTAAAAAGCAAATAATGGACTGAAGATACTTCAAACTTATTAAAAAAAGGCTATATCTTCAAACAAACTTATTTCTCGTATATAATTTTCCTTAAGTTTAATTTTTGCTCCTCTATGTAAATAATTGACCGAAGATTTACGTGCAAAGCACGTAGATAGAGACTAGTTAATATAAAATTACGAATAATTTATGCTAAATATTGAACGACTAAAATATCCTTGAAACATTGATCAACTTTTATGCCTTTAAATATTTGTATAATTTAAGGATCTAATAGTAAATTACCTAATGATGAAATCCTTTTTCGATTAAACTATACATATGCCCGACCGTACGACGTTGATCCTACTTGAATTAGAAAAATGCGTCCATAATTTTCTTTCAAATAATTGTTGTTCTTAATTATACTTCTTTTATAACAAGGAGCGTACTAAAATAAAGACACGTACTAAAAGAAAAATTTAGTACTACATTCTAAAAACATCTATAACATTTTACAAAATTAAAAATTCTTACTATCCTTTAAAGTCTTAATTTTTATTTCTTTCGTATAAAGCTAAAACTAAATTAAGTTAATATTTTTTACCTAAATATTAGGAGCTACTACATAATTGAAATAAATTGAGTTATATTTTAAAATATTAAATAATAACAGAATAATTAAACCATATTTTTTTAAAATATAAAATTTAATTTTAAAGGATAAAAAATAGAGGCAAGTTTATATGAATATTTTTCTTTTACATGATAATAAAGTGATTATAATAATACAGATGAGGTTGGCTCTTTAAATTATTTATTATTACTTCACTATGACTAATTGATTCATTTACAAATTTTTCAAAGAAAATCGATTGATGTTGGATTAGGTTTCCTATAACAAATTCGTCCAAGTCTCCTATGTATCGAAGTTTAACAAATTTTCCGTTAATTGGTTTATTTTCATTAAATGCTCATGTGCCATGAATTATTTTCAATTCAAGATTTACATTAATTTATATTCAAATAAAAAGCAAAATACTTTAGAATAATATTATTTATGTATTATGCGTGATGATTGGTAAAAAATAATTGATTTTTGGCTTTTTACAAACTTATATTTAGTTTTATGACCCGACCTTTTTTTTTACACATGGGAGATTTACTTTTACAAGTAAGAGATCTGTCTTTTACACATAAGAGATCTAAAAAGATCATTTTCTTAAATTCAAAATTGTAAAGGGTCATGATGTACAAATAGCACAAAAACAATTAATCATGGACTTGATTTATAAAAACATGTGTAGGATTAATATTTTATAGCTTTGAATATGATAAAGTAGTAATAATTTTCTCCGGTTATATCCGACATAATTTAAATTCGACATAACTTTATAAATAATAGATACAAACCTCACAAATATGTCAAAGTGCACTAGTGAAAAAGTAATACTTTCTGGAGGTGATCCAAATATGAAAAACTATATATTTTACTTTTGAGATGGAGAAGCCAAAATTATAGAAGAAAACATTCCCCAAAAACATCCTCTATAAAGAAGTATTAGATATGATACTGCCACGCTGAATATTTGTACATTATAAATAAGATACCGTTTAACTTAACTAAATTGATCATCTTTGTAAGTTAAGACGATATCATTTTGAACTCAAGTATTCTATTAATGTAATAACATTAATCTTTAGCACTTAAATTATTGCTGTATTTTTATCACGTTAGTTACTTTACAATGATCATATCATCTTGTAAATAAATTATTACTAAATTTAGTTAGTTGTTCTTTCACATAAAAGTTCTGACTAAAGATTTTCGTGCAACGCACGTACATAGTAACTAGTAGTATTATAAAGGCATGAATACAATGTCGATTTACAAAAATAACCTTATAATATTAAGCATAATAACTCGTAATAAAAGGACATAATCGGAATTCTAGATATTAACCTTATAATCCTATTAGTTTTAGAATATAATACTATACGTTAGGAATCCTACATGATTACCTTTAGGAATCATATTAGTATAATTACTTTCGGGCTATCTAATTCATATAAAATTGAATAAGTAAATATCTTTAGTCATGTAATCCTATTACTTTTAGGATATACTTCTTAAAGATTCCTATTACTAATTTAATTTGAAAACATATTACAATGTCCTATTATTAATTTAATTTGAGAATGTATTATATTGTTCAAATATATTTAGAAAAATGAGAGACTATATTATTATAAAATCATAAATACAATATTAAAATATCAAAATAGCCTTAAAATATTAAAATGAACAACTCATAGGGAAAGAACATAACTGCAATAACCTATTTTTTGGACTTCAATACATTTTATGCTAATTTTTAATATTTAAGATTTTAAAATTAATAAATTTTGTCTATTAAATTCTCATTAAAATTATGTAGGAAGGTTTAATAAAATTAATTTCATAAGAATCCTTCGTATTGGTAATACATTACCACTACATAATGTCCAATACGAAGAAAAAAATAAAAGTAATATTGAATGAACTGCATACAACAACAACAACAACTCAGTAAAATTTTACCAGTGGGGTCTGGGAAGGGTAGAGTGTACACAGACCTTACTCCTACCCTAGAAGGGGTAGAGAGGCTGTTTCCTGGAGACCCTCAGCTCAGATACAATAGATCTGTGACAACAAAACCCAAAAAATAATCAGTAACGTGAGAGACAACAAATAAATGAAAAAATAGTAACACAAGTATTATGCAAAGGTGTGAAATACAACATAAATCGCTAGCAGTGCTAGCCAAAACACTATCATACTCGTCGGTATAAGGAGGAAAACCGCTCGACTACCCTTTAACCTACAACCCTAATGCTCGACCTCCAAACCTTCCTATCAAGAGCCATGTCCTCGGATATCTGGAACCGCGCCATGTCCTGTCTGATCACCTCGCCCCAATACTTCTTGGGCCACCCTCTACCTCGTCTCGTACCTGTCTATCACGACCCTAAACCCGGACCCGGTCATGATGGCGCCTCTCGTGAAGACAAGGCTAGTCAGTTAAACCCAATTCCATTTTTAAACAGTTAAACAATAAGAAACGGTCTAAGCATGAATAAATAAACCAAAGTAGCAGATGATATTATAAATAAATGGAAGAATATCCAACACAGCCCAATACCAGGGTATCACTAGTCATGATCATCTATAAAACCTAATACAAGTCTGAAAAGTCTACAAACTATTACAAATGTTTGATAAGAGATAGAAATGGTAAAGAGGGAGAAACACGAGACTGCGGACGTCAACAACTACCTCGTGGACTCCGATATCTGCCGGGAGCTCTCAACTCACACTGGCAGGATCTGCAACGCCTGAATCTACACACAGGGTATAAGGAGTAAAGTGAGTACTCCAACTCAGTGAGTAACAAATGTAAATAAAGACTGAAAGTAAGAAATCACGTAAAGCACAAAGTATTCTATAATGAAGTAGTAAAACCATTTAAAATCAGTGAATCAGTGAAATATAGGTAAAATCCTTTAATTCAAATTTAACTTCCTGAAAAGCCTTTTTCGACAATTAAACAGGTAATTGACAGTCAATTATGAAGAATAAATACATAAAGGTTCGCCCCTCGGGCACAATATCAACAAATCTGCCCCTCGGGCAACATCTCAGAACAATACCAGCCCATCGGGCAATCACATAGAACAATACCAGCCCCTCAGGCTCAATCTCACATCATAATGGGTACTCGCACTCACTGGGGGTGTACAGACTCCGGGAGAGGCCCCTTACGGGCCAAGTGCAATATCAAGCCACCTCGTGGCATCACCACTAGGCCCTCAGCCTCATATCAATCAAGCCACCTCGTGGCATACATATCTCAGGCCCTTGACCTCATAATCAGTATCAAATATTTCCTCACAACATAGGCCCTCGGCCTTACTCAGTCAAAATCCTCACAAGCCACTCAGGCAGTAGTAAAACATGTTTCTCAACCCAGAAATATCATTTAAAAGATCATGTAAGTGTTTAAAACAGAGTAAACATGGCTGAGTACGAAAACAATAAAATATAACATGACTGAGTTCAGTAAAAAGTCAAAAACAGTGAGGAAATACCAGTAAAAATCCTCGAAGGGTTCAAATAGCAAGGCCCAAATATGGCATTCAACCCAAATAATGATGATATCAAATAGATTTCAGTGAAATACGCGGTGAAATAGTCATCCGAGACGGACTAAGTCACAATCCCCAACAGTGCACGACCCCATGCTCGTCATCAAGCGTGTGCCTCACCTCAATATAGCACTACGATGTGTAATCCGGGGTTTCAAATCCTCAAAACATCATTTACAATCATTACTCACCTCGAACCGGTCAAATCTCTAGCTCGTGATGCCTTTGCCCCTCGAATCGGCCTCCACTCGCGTTGAATCTATCCAAAATTAGAACGAGGACGTCAAAATATGCTAAGGGAATGAAGCCCAAGCGAAAATAATCAAATTACCACACAAAAACCGAAATTACCAAAACCCGACCCTGGGCCCACGTTTCGGAATTCAATAATTTTTATATTAATAGATTCCTTATCTCCCCAGGAGTTCATACATATCAAAAGTTCTCAAATCTGACCCCAAATGGTCCTTCAAATCCTCAATCAAAGGCCTAAGTTTCCAAGCCCTAGTTTCCCCAATTTTCACCCTTAATTTCCGTAATTTCTAGCTCTAATCCGTGAAATAATAGCACAGGAACGAGTTTTCAAGTCCAAATTCCTTACCTCAATGAATCTTAATTGAAATCCCTCTTTCAAATTGCTTAAAAAGCTCCAAAGCCGATATAAAAATGGTGAAATAGCTCAAAATTCGTGAAGGCCACAATTTATACTTTCTGCCCAGTCATTTTCGCATATGTGGCCCTTTAACCGCTTCTGCAGTACCGCATTTGTGGTTCATCATCCACTTATGCGGAAATCACTTATCCGGCCAAATATCGCATCTGCGATCACACTTCCGCATCTGCGACATCGCAGATGCGGTCACCCTAGCCACTTCTGCGGTCGCTGGTCATCAGGCCATTTTCGCTTCTGCGATACTTTTCCCACATCTGCGACTTTCCAGGCGCGGTCCCCAGCCGCATCTGCGGTTCCTGACAACTCCTCAAAAATTTGCTTCTACGACTCGTCTCCTGCATATGCGGCGTCGCACCTGCGGTCCCGAATCCGCAGGTGCGGAAATACCAGAAGCAGCAAAAGTTCAGCAGCTGCAAACATTCCTCAAACTTCCCCTCGACCATTGATAACTAGGGATTTTGATACATTTTATACTCCTTCTTGCTTATGTTTTGATTAAAAATTTGTACAAAATAGTCCCAAAAGGCTCACAAGTTGTGCTTGATTGCAGGTTTGATCAACAAAGTGACAAGATGTCAAAGATTAGCTCAAAAAGGAGTGAAACTTGCACAAGTACCAAGACAAGACAAAACTCAGGCAAAACAGGCCCAATGCGGCCGCACACCATTCTGTGCGGTCCGCACAAGTGAGGTTCAGAGAGGTTGATTTCCAGGCTAACATGCAATGCGGCCGTATGAGATTTAATGCGGTACGCATTGCAGTCACTGCGGCCACACTCGATTTAGTGCGGTTCGCAGAACCAAAGATCAGAGAAGTGCCAATTTGGAGATTGAAGCCAATGCGGTCCGCGCTCCATTTCATGTGGACTGCACTAGAAGCTACCGCGTCCGCACTCGATTCTGTGTGGTCCGCATTGCCCGAGTTCAGAGAGTTGGATTTTCAAGTTCGGAGCCCTAGTACGGCCGCACGTGATTTTGTGCGGTCCGCATTAGCCCCACAGGGGTATTTTTGTCTAGATATTTCAGCTTAGTATAGATATCTTCTTTTCCCATTTTTAGGTCATCAAGTAGATTTTGTACTGAGCTGCGCTCGTGACTTTGATAGTTTTAGCTATTTTGAGCAATTTTTGCTTCGTTTCAACATCGAATCTTCTAGTTTATCTTAGCAATTAATATTATTTTTTTTCCAATTATAAGTAGCTAAACCCATAAGCTAGGGTTGTGGCTCAACCCTAGTGTGGGTAATTGATGGGTCTTGTGTTTTAGGGCTAGATTGACTATGAATGTTTGATATTTGGGCCAATTTCATGTTTAATTGCTGAATTGGTGGTTGCAAACACTAATTTGTGTTTAGTTGACTTTGTCTCTTCTTGAGAAAGAGAGCCTAAGTCTCTAAAATTGGTCCAACAAGGAATTAGGTCGTACTCAAGAGATTGATAGCCCCAATTAAAGGGTTAAACCTAGAGATAGTAATACCCGACTTGAACCTTGATTGCTTGTGCAAATTTGCATACCCAATTGGTCTTGAGAAAGTCAATTCGGGCAAAATCACTCGAACCACCGAGAGGTGTAGAGTGGGTAAAATCGTACAACGGTTATATCATACTCCCCAAATATGTCAATCATGCCTTAGACTCAAGTATCCGTCAATTGACCACCTAGGCGAAAGTCACTACCTTAGTGCCTTTTAACCATTTGAACAACTCGCAATAGTTTACTCTTAGCTTATTCTAGTTTAATTTAGCATTGTAGTTTGATAAAATTAGAAGTAAAACAAAAACCTAAAAATGTTTAGAAGTGTAATTTGGAACACATACACAACTCTCAATTAGATAGAAACTTAACTCCAACTTCTAGCTCCCTATGGAAATCGATCCCGACCTTAATCGGGTAAAAGCTGCTTCGGCTCTTTTTCGCTACTCAATAGTAGTGCAGGGTTGGCCTCGATCACTTTTTGGCACCGTTGCCGGGGAGCTAACGATGTTGGCTATCTATCTAACTAGTTTTGTGTATTGTTCTTCCTTCCTTCTTTGTTACTAATTTGGTTGTGTCACAACTCAGGTACCAAATGGCAGCGAACAATGCCAATGACCCTCTTGGAAATGTGATTGCGGGGGAGGAGGTAGATGATGTCGGAGATGATGAGGTGCCCTTCGTACCTCAAGGACAACGTAGAGGTCGTCGGGCTAATGCTAATGTTAATAACAATATTCCAGACCCTCCTCTGCCGCCTCCAAAAATGGCTCCTAGAGTGCTTCCGAACCAAGGCTATGCAAGTGCTATTGTCCCACCCCAAATCCGGGCGGGTAATTTTCAAATAACCAATGATGTTGACATTAGTAGAGCAGCGTGGGTATTTCACGAGCGCTGCAAATCAAAATGCTTACAAACATCTCAAAGGATTCGTGGATACATGTTGGGGGAGCAAGCAGACTAATGTGTCCGATGATGCTCTTAGGTTGAGACTCTTCCCATTCTCACTTAGAGGGAAGGCATTGGATTGGCTCGAGTGACTTCCCAACCATTCCATCACTACTTGGGATGAGTTGGAAGACAAGTTCATTGCCAAATTTTTCTCACCGGGGCATATGGCGGCATTGCGAGATGAGATATTGGCTTTCAATCAAGAGCCCACAGAACCTTTGCATGAGATTTGGGAGCGTTATAGAACAATGGTGAAGGAATGCCTCAATAATGATATGACCGAGATGAGGCATGTGATATTCTTGACGAGATGGCTGACACTTATTCTGCATGCAAAGTAGAGCCAATGTGCCCCAGGGTGACCCCACGGTTACTCATTTGCACAAGGAGTTACATGATCATGGGCATGCTATAGCTGAGTTGACAACTACGATGAACCAACTAGCAAAAGCACAGTTGCAACAAGTTCAAAATCCTCGCCAGGTGAATGCCATGAAGGGTGTCAACATGCTTGTCAACAAAAGAAGATAAAGAGGGCAACAAAACCAAGGGAATTCTGAGAAATTTGATAATGACTGTGGTGGATTTCAAAGTGATGGTTATGATGAACAAAACGAAGAGGTACAATATGTGAATAATTATCAAGGCCAAAGAGGCAACTCTTCTAATCAACAACAATGGCAACCCCAAGGCAATTGGAGCAATCAACAATAAGGCAATGGTAATTGGGGGAACAACAACCAAAACAACAACTGGGGCAATCAGAACAACAATCAAAATAATCAAGGAAATTGGAATGGTACTAACAACAATTGGGGTGGTAATAACAATCAAGGTGGATGGAACAATGAAAACTAAGAAAACCGGGGGCAAGGATTTCAAAGGCCCCCAATGTACCAACAACCGAACAATCCACCCCCATTTCCATCTCAAGGTCCTAGTTCTTCTAGCAATGATATGGGTAGAATTGAAATGATGTTCGAACAAATGATGAAGAAGAATGCGGATTCTGATGCACAGTTGGCTTCCCACAATACCTCAATCAAAACTCTGGAGGTTTAGTTACGCCAAATATCTCAATCCTTGAATACACGCCTTAAGGGTGCTCTACCAAGTGATACGGTAGTGAACCTGAAGGGTGGGAACAATCATGTTATGGCCGTAACAACAAGAAGTGGGAGAGGCGGTGATGTGAATGCCTCCAAACAAAAGCAAATTTTGAGTGATGATGTTGAGTTGCAAGAAGATGAAGTTCCTTTTGTGGTTGAAAATATGATTGATGAAAATGTGAATGAAGAAGTGAGGATTGATATTCAAGATGTCGAGGTTGAAACTCAAAATGATGTGAACCCGTCTAGGGAACACATAATAGACATGCCGGAGTCGGTTGTGCCTAAAGCCAAGGCTCCCTTGCCAAGGCCACCTCCACCTTATCCTCAAAGGCTTGCGAAGCAGAAAAATGAGAATCAATTTAAAAAGTTCATTGACATGATGAAGAGCTTGTCCATTAATGTGCCTTTGGTGGAGGCTCTTGAACAAATACCGGGCTATGCTAAATTCATGAAGGACTTGGTTACAAAGAAGCGTTCTATGGATTATGAAACTATAAAGATGACTCACCAAGTTAGTGCTATAGTGCATTCAATGGCCTCGAAGCTTGAAGATCCTGGTGCTTTCACCATTCCTTGCACCATTAGGAGTGCGGATTTTGCTAAGGCTCTATGTGATTTGGGGGCTAGTATCAACTTGATGCCCTACTCAGTTTTCAATTGGGTATTGGGAAACCTAGGCCGACTTCCATGAGATTACAAATGGCGGATAGATCGATGAAGAGACCATTGGGTATTATTGATGATGTGCTTGTTTGGGTGGACAAATTTATCTTGCCAGCTGACTTTGTGATCTTGGACTACGAGGTGGACTATGAAGTTCCTATCATATTGGGAAGAACTTTCCTTGCCACAGGGAAGGCCTTAGTTGATGTGGAAGCAGGGGAACTCACCTTCCGGGTGGGTGATGAAAATGTGGTCTTTCATGTGTGCAAATCAATGAAGCAGCCCAACAATACTGAGGTGTGCTCTTTTGTGGACCTCGTCACAGCAATGATAATTGATGACACCAGTGCAATGATCAATGTGGAGGATCCATTAGAGGCCGTATTATTAAATCTTGATGTCAATGAGGATTCAAGCCTAGTGGAGTGCGTGAATGATTTACATGGAATGGGCTCTTACTCTTATGAGCCTAGGAAATTATCTTTGGACCTCGAGAATAGAAAGACTCCACCAACAAAACTTTCAATTGAGAAGCCTCCGGTGTTGGAGTTGAAACCACTGCCTCCACACCTCAGGTATGATTCTTAGGCTCAAATTCTACTTTGCCAGTTATTCTTTTTTCTTGCCTTACTAACATGCAGGTTGATGCCACATTGGTGGTTCTTCAAAAGCGAAAAAAGGCAATTGGATGAACTTTAGCTGATATTTAGGGGATAAGCCCCGCATTTTATATGCACAAGATTATTCTGGAAGATGATGCAAAGCCCTCCTTAGAGCATCAACGGAGGTTAAACAAGGCAATTCAAGAAGTGGTAAAAAAAGAGGTGATCAAGTGGTTGGATGCCGGGGTTGTATACCCCATCTCTGATAGCTCTTGGACTTCACCGGTGCAATGTGTACCGAAGAAGGGTGGCATGACCATGGTTAAAAATTCACAAAATAAGTTGATTCCTACAAGAACCGTCACTGGTTGGAGGGTATGCATGGACTACCGCAAGTTGAATAAAGTGACCCGCAAGGATCACTTTCCTTTGCCTTTTCTTGATCAGATGTTAGATCGACTTGCTGGGCGTGCCTTCTATTGTTTCTTGGATGGGTATTCTGGGTACAACCAAATCTTGATTGCTCCGGAAGATCAGGAGAAGACCACATTCACTTGTCTATATGACACCTTTGCCTTTTCTAGGATGCCTTTTAAGTTGTGTAATGCATCGACTACATTTCAGTGGTGTATGATGGCCATTTTCACCGATATGGTGGAAGACATTTTGGATGTGTTCATGGACGACTTTAGTATTGTGGGGGATTCATTTGATGAGTGCTTGAAAAATCTTGATAGGGTCTTGGACCGTTGTGAAGAAACCAATCTTGTTCTCAATTGGGAGAAATGCCACTTTATGGTGGAAGAGGGGATAGTTCTTGGGCATAAAATTTCAAAGCATGGTATTGAGGTAGACAAAACAAAAATTGATTTGATTTCAAGGCTCCCTCCCCCTACATCTGTCAAGGGAGTTTGAAGTTTTCTTGTGCATGCGGAGTTCTACCGGAGTTTATCAAAGATTTTTCGAAGGTAGTGAATCCCTTGTGCAAGTTGTTGGAAAAGGATGCTAAGTTCGTGTTTGATGAAAAATGTATGCAAGCCTTTGAACTTCTCAAGCATAAGTTGACCACCACTCCTATCATTACCGCACCTAATTGGAGCTTGCCCTTTGAGATCATGTGTGATGCGAGCGATGTTGCGGTTGGGGCAGTTTTGGGTCAAAGAGTGAACAAAATGTTTCATCCAGTGTACTATGCGAGCAAGACAATGAATGATGCTCGAGTGAACTACACGGTGACCGAGAAAGAACTTTTGGCTATTGTGTTCGTAATGGAAAAATTCTGGCCGTATCTTATGGGTGCTAAGGTTATTATTCATATCGACCATGCCACACTCCGGTACTTGATGACGAAGAAGGATTCCAAAGCTAGACTGATGCGATGGGTCTTGTTACTTCAATAGTTTGATTTGGAGATTGTGGACCGGAAGGGTAGTGAGAACCAAGTGGCGGACCACTTGTTCTGCTTGGAGGGGGAGGGGAGGCCTCGTGACGACCTAGAGATCAATGATTCATTTCCCGACGAACAACTCCTTTTGGTGTCTATGAATGATATGCCATGGTTTGTTGATGTTGCTAATTTCTTTGTGACTGGTATAATCCCGTGTGAGCTCTCTTCTAACCAAAGGAAGAAGCTCAAGCGGGATAGTTTGGATTTCTATTGGGATGAGCCGTACTTGTTCAAGATTTGCACGGATGGTGTGATCAGAAGGTGTGTCCCGGAGGAAAAGCAATTGAGTATCTTGGAGGCTTGTCATTCCTCTCCCTATGATGGTCATCATGGCGGGGCAAGGATGGCTTCCAAAGTTTTTAGTTGTGGGTTTTATTGGCCAACTTTGTTCAAAGATGCGGGTGATTTTGTGAAGAGATGCGTTGAATGCCAAAGAGCGGGTGGAATTTCGAAGAAAGATGAGATGCCTCTCAATACCATCCTTGAGGTTGATATTTTTGATGTATGGGGCATTGATTTTATGGGCCCGTTTGTTAGCTCGTGTGGGAACACATACATTCTTATGACGGTGGACTATGTTTCAAAGTGGGTTGAAGTCGTGGTTTTGCCCAACAATGAGGCTCGGAGTGTTGTTGCATTTCTCAAGAAGAGCATTTTTACAAAGTTTGGTACTGTTTGTGCAATCATAAGTGATGGGGAGGGGTCTCATTTTTGCAATAAAGCTTTCGACACTTTGCTTGCAAAGTATGGTGTCAATGACAAAGTTTCTACTCCCTATCATCCTCAAGTAAGTGGTCAAATTGAAGTCTCCAATAGGGAAATCAAAAGTATATTGTCAAAGACGGTCAATACAAAGAGGACCGACTGGGCAAAGAAGTTGGATGACGCTTTATGGGCTTATAAGACTGCTTACAAGACTCATATTGGTATGTCTCCGTATCGATTTGTGTTTGGGAAAGCTTGCCATCTACCAGTCGAGTTAGAGCACAAGGCCATGTGGGCTTTGAGGAAGCTAAATATTGAATGAGATGTTGCAGCCAATCTTCATGTGGAGCAGCTCAATGAACTTGATGAATTCAGATTCCATGTCTACTCTAGTTCGTCCTTGTATAAGGACAAGATGAAGTACCTTTATGATAAATATGCTCGTAGCAAGGAGTTCAAAGTAGGTGATTTGGTTCTCTTGTTCAACTCTCGGTTACGTCTGTTTCCGGGAAAGCTTAAGTCAAAATGGAGTGGATGTGTATGACCTCGTTTGGTGCACTTGATTTAAAGAACAAAAATGGGGAAGTTTTCAGAGTGAATGGGCATAGGGTCAAGCACTACTTGGGAAAAATTGATGACAACCACGTGGTTACACTTCTTTATCTCAAATGATTTGATGGTAACCTGTGTCATGCCACGACGTTAAATCAGGCGCTTCTTGGGAGGCAACCCATGTGTTTTTCTTCTTGTTTTTATTTGATTTTCATTGTAGTATAGAATTTATTTTTGGACTAACTGGTTGTGAGATGCTACAAGATTGTGTTGATGCAGTGCAGGACATAGTGGAAAAAGTGTTTAGGTATCTGAAGTTTTCAATGCGAACGCACTACATTTAGTGCGGACCGCACTGATGAAGGACGAAAAGTCTAGCTCTCTGAAGTTTGCCATCGCGGCCGCATTACATTTTGTGTGGTTCGCGGTGGACCACTGCGGCCGCATGGCATTTTGTGCTGATCGCAGTAGGTTGCCTTCTCAAACATGAAACAATGTTGTGTGGTGCGGACCACAATCCATTTTGTGCGGTCCGCATTGGGTTGGTAAGCTGGGCCCCAGGTCCTTTTTCTATAAATAGGGCCTGAGGTCCTCCTTTCACACTTTTCGAACCTTTGCTCTCAGAACTCATAAAAGCACTGTTCATCTTTCCTTTTGCTCATAATTATCTGCTTGGACTTGTTTACCTTCAGTTCATCTCACATCTGGTACCATTAACTTCTTTTAATTGTTTAATTTTGTTAGTTTTGTTAATTTCTCTTAATTTTTGTTTTTCTTGCTTCCCTTCTATTCTTCCCGTACTTCTTTTGATTTGGTAAAATTAGGTTAGTTAATTTCTTGATTAAAGTAGAATTAGGTAGTTAGAAACACTAGGCAAACACATATGAACCTTTCTTAGGTGTAAAATTGGACTTAAAATCAAAATACATTGAACCCTAAGTTAGTGTTGCTTTTGGGCACTCAGTGCGGACCACAGTCGATTCTGTGCGGTCTGCGGTGCCTTTGTGCGGTCCGTAATAGCATTTTGTGCGGACCGCATTGGTCCCCTGTTCGACCGCACTACATTTTGTGCGGTCCGCATTGCCTGGATACAAAGAGTGGTTAGTCTGAACCCCACTTTTGTGCGGACCGCATTGCCATTTTATGCGGTTTGCATTGGTCCCTGTGCGGCCGCACTACATTTTGTGCGGTCTGCATTGTGTTATAACTACAATTGTTTGCAACCCTTTCTTTTCTGCAACTCTGATCTTAATTACTTCTACTAATACTAACTAGCCTACTGGATGTTGTTTGCAGATTATGGTGAAACAAAGAGGCAAGGGTTCTAAACAAGCTGGTCGAGGTGAATCCTCCCGGGGAGGGAAATAGAAAATGATAAGACTGACTCTTCAAGCCTGGAAAACATTAAAAACATGAGGAAGATGATTAAATCTACCGATAGGGCCATTGACCAGTCTGGGAGTGAATACGAGCCCTCCCAGGATATATCTTCAGACTCAATCCCAAAGTACATCCCTGACTGGCCGGAGAGAAACAGACTAAGAGAAACTCCTCCACCTTCCCCCGCTGCCCAAGCGTCAGTAAATGTATCTTCTGGGTCATCTAAGGGGTCAGTTGAAGGTAGTGGGGATGAATACTCCACCTCTCCCACAGCTTCATTATTCGGAGAGGGTGCAGTAGGAGAAGAAGAGGTAGTAGGAGAAGGGGGTGAGCCCCAGGTTGGTGGGATAGAACGAACTAGAAACCCGGAGGTGCGGCAAGACCGCTTTGTGAGCGAGGTGGCCTACCATAAATTCAGAGAATGGTGGCCTGTGAGGAAATTAATTCTTGAGAGAAGTTTTGTAGATAAAAGAGACATTTTGCCTCACAACCCCAATGTGAGAAGGCAGTTTAGAGAGAGAGTGGGCTGGGAGTATTTCTTCAACAACTGTGAGGATGCAAATGAGCACCTGGTCAAGGAATTCTACGCCAATGTTGCCCACATCAAGAAGGGCACCAAAGTAAGCAAGGTGCGCAATTTGAAAATGTTGTTCGATGGGAAAACCATAAATGAATACTTGGGCTTTGATGAGGAGGATGAGTCGCTGTATTTGGCGAAGATGGAATTAGGTGAGGAGGTTCATCCCTGGTTGGCACAGTATCTGGCAATCCCAGGTACCACCCCGATTGGTTGAATGTGAGCGTAAAGATTTTAAGAAGAAGTTTGAACTTCGAGGCCAAGGGGTGGGAAACATTTGTATGCAGCAGATTGGACCCCACTACTCATGACAACTCCCTCCCTCTTCACCAGGCAGTTTTGGTGGAATAGATCATGGCGGGGTACCCGATTAATGTCGGGAAGGTAATGTGTCGGGTAATTACGCAGGTAGTCAGTAAGGGTGACAGAAACTACCCCTTCCCCAGCTTCTTGACCATGTAGTTTAGGGACCTCAAAGTTGAAAAGAGGCCATTTGATATCAAAGTGAAAGCAAAGGCCCCATTCTCATGGTACAACATGCAGGGGGATGACAACCCAAAAAGCAAGAACTTCAAGGGAACAACTACTGTTCCACCTGGCCAGTCTGAAGGGCCAGTTGTGATAGTGGCTCCTACTCAGCTTGCCTCCACCTTTGCGGACATTCCCCCTGGCCCATACACTTCAGCAGATCCAGATATACCCTCTTCCCGAGCCAACCAGTGACTGTACACCGACTGAGCCAGGCCCTTCTATGCATCAACAACTGAATGTATACAGCTTTCTCTAATTTGTCTGTCTTCACTACTACAGTAGCAGCTCAGTCGGCACCTCCACCTCCACAGGTCCCACAGTCTATTGAGGATGCCCTCAAGGATATTCTGGACAACCAGAAGAAAATCCTTGACACTCAGAAAGTTCTTACGGATGTTGTGGAGTCTCATGGAATAGCTCTCAAGGAGCTTGCAAGGGAGGCCAAGAAGATGAGAAAGACACGGGCTTCCAAGGAGTACGTAAAGGAGTTGAGGGTTGAGGTTGACAGGATGAAGGCAGATCGTCTGCCTTTGGACTTATTGCTACAGGACCCGATGCCAGCAGCTCACCCCCAGTCAGAGCAGTCCCAGAGGCCTCCCAAGAGGAAGAGGATGATTCCCCAAGTAGATGATGCAATTATCCAGTTGGCAGACCCACCGGAGACCTCCTCTAGTCAGCCATAGGATGCAGCCCAAGAGCCTGTCCAAGCCCAGGTCCCAGCAACAGAGTAGCAGGCCATAGGGAACCAGTCTGGGGTTCCCGAGCATATTGAGGACCCAGGGACCACGCAGGATCCCATATAGATAGACGGGCCATAGGGAGTCTCTATATCCTTTTTCTTTTTTTTTGATGCTTATTTGGTTTAGTTGGCATTGAGGACAATGTCAGCTTTTATTTGAGGGGGTAGGCCCTACATTGATTTGTTGGATGATTGTATGTATTTGACAATTTTTATGCTTGCTTTATTTTTCATCTTTGGTATGTATATAATTTTAGCACTTCTTTACATTTTTCGTACTTTTTACTTTGGGCGTGTATATAAAGTTTATGTTACATTGTATATATTCATCCTATTTATTGTATATTCGATTAAATATCCTCTTGTAAATATTCATTTTACTTTTTGCATTTTTCCTTTCTGTAGCTCCTTATTTATGTTCGTAGCTTCTTGTTTTGAATGTTTGCAATAAGCATTTGGTTTTCTTAATGCCACGATTCTTTCCAAAGGTGGAGTTTGTGTGAACCGGGTGACTCTTCCCAATGATGGATGGCGTGACAACCTTCTTAAGGGTTTGAGTTCATTTTTCTTTTCGCTTTTAGTAGTTATTGGTTAAGGGTGCCTCAAGCAAAGCTTCACTTGGGCCTAGCACATTTGCCTTTGATCTCATGGTCAAAAACAAATTGTTGTGTTTAGGATGGTGAAAGTCGTGACCTTGAGACTCTTGTCTTGACCGAAAATCATCAAGTGGTTTTCGGGACCATTGTGCGCTCAAATCTTATCTAAGGTCGTTGTGGGACCCAGACTCTGTGTCTTTAGCAATCCCATAGCTTGTGTGGTGAGAAATTGCATTGCATGTCCAAGTCCTGAGCCATTGGTCTAGAACTTGCCCTGAATGTTTGTTGAGGCGAAATCCTAAGTGAATTTTGACTTGGGACATAATTATAGGCTCTCCTTGGTCCAAATGATAGCTTGAACACTTCTATAACCTACCAATGATAAGATCCCTAGTCAACCCGTTTGAGCCTTAGACCTATTTCCTTTAAGAATCATGATACAAGCCTTTACCCGTTCTAAAAGATACCCTCTCTTGGCATCCGATCTTCCCTTTAGCACATGGAAAAAGTATAAGTTTGGGGGGAGAGACTAGGATTGCAACAAAGTGGTAAGAAGATGCAAAAAAAAATGAAGAAAATGAAAGGCAATGAAAAAGAAAGAAAAGAAAAAAGACAAAAAGAATGTTCAATGTGTAAGAGAATAAAAAGGGATTCAAGAAAAAGCAAAGAATGAAAAGGTGTGGAAAGTTGAGAAAGGAGAAAAGATTTGAAATGTATAAGAAAGAGTGACAGTGTGTCTCTCTAACCCCTTAGAAAGAAGTGAAAAGACTCACAAAGTCAAGTGAATGTGTGCCAAAATGAAACAAAAGAAGTGCTTAAGGGAAGATGGAACCTACTTAGACCAAACATTGCCTACTCGGAACCAAAAACCTTCACTATGTCTCCACAAAAGCCCTATATGATCTCTAGTTGAATGAAACTTACATTAGTGGTGACTCACATAAGGGGAAAACATATGGTACTTAGAGCCAGACTTGTGACTTTCCCTTGAGAGAGATGAGTGATTTTACATTAACCTCGTTCTGAGTGCTACTATTCTAAAGGTGAAGTTTGCTTAGGGAGAGTTGAGGATGTGTGAGTTTGGGTTCCACAATGACCAAAGTAATAGAAAGAGTTCTTTGATGTGTTGAGTCAACTCTTGATTCTCTTGTGTTGCACTTAATCCATGGTGTTTCAGAGAGTAAATATTGTTAATGGTTCATTTGTATTGAGGGCAATTGTTAGTCCCAATTGATGCTAGATGAGGGCATTTTAGGACAACTGAATTTTCTTGGAATTTTCCTTAAGGGGTGGGTCTTATTTTGTTTGTTTTAGGACAAGCAAAAGCTTAAGTTTGGGGGAGTTGATAACTAGGGATTTTGATACATTTTATACTCCTTCTTGCTTATGTTTTGATTAGAAATTTGTAATAAATAGTCCCAAAAGACTCATAAGTTGTGCTTGATTGCAGGTTTGATCAACAAAGTGACAATATGTCAAAGATCAGCTCAAAAAGGAGTGAAACTTGCACAAGTACCAAGACAAGACAAAGCTCGGGCAAAACAAGACCAATGTGGCCGCACACCATTTTGTGCGATCCGCACAAGTGAGGTTCAAAGAGATTGATTTCCAGACCAACATGCAATGCGGCCGCATGAGATTTAATGTGGTCCGCATTGGAGTAACTGCGGCCGCACTCGATTTAGTGCGGTCCGCAGAACCAAGGATCAGAGAAGTGCCAGTTTGGAGATTGAAGCCAATGCGGTCCGCACTAGAAGCCACCGGGGCCGCATTCGATTCTATGTGGTCCGCATTGCTCGAGTTCAGAGAGTTGGATTTTCAAGTTCAGAGCCCTAGTGTGGCCGCACGTGATTTTGTGCAGTCCGCACTATCCTCGCAGGGGTATTTTTGTCCAGATTTTTTAGCTTAGTATAAATAGCTTCTTTTCCCATTTATAGGACATCAGATAGATTTTGTACTAAGCTGAGCTCGTGACTTCGATAGTTTTAGCTATTTTGAGCAATTTTAGCTTCATTTCAATATTGAATCTTCTAGTTTATCTTAGCAATTAATTAATATGAGTTTGTCTTCATCTATTTCTTTGTTTTCTTCTTCAATTATGAGTAGCTAGACCCATAAGCTAGGGTTGTGGCTCAACCCTAGTGTGGGTAATTGATGGGTCTTGTGTTTTAGGGCTAGATTGACTATGAGTGTTTGATATTTGGGCCAATTTCATGTTTAATTGCTGAATTGGTGGTTGCAAACATTAATTTGTGTTTAGTTGACTTTGACTCTTCTTGAGAAAGAGAGCCTAAGTCTCTGAAATTGGTCCAACAAGGAATTGGGGCGTACTTAAGAGATTGATAGCCCCAATTAAAGGGTTAAACCTAGAGATAGTAATACCCGACTTGAACCTTGATTGCTTGTGCAAATTTGCATACCCAATTGGTCTTGAGAAAGTCAATTCGGGCAAAATCACTCGAACCACCGAGAGGTGTAGAGTGGGTAAAATCGTGCAACGGTTATATCATACTCCCCAAATATGTCAATCATGCCTTAGACTCAAGTAAAGACTCGGTCATAGGAATTTAGAACACCTACGTGCTGGTAAACGAAAACCACCTCGACCGGATCAGAGTAAACAAGAATGTCGAATCAGGCCGCCCTTTGCCTTGAAAGAATTCACACGCGGCCACCAGCTTTCCCAAAATAAGGGGAGATCTGCTGCTTACTGCTCACGGAAACATCCGACCTATACTATAGTCAAGTCGTTCGCCTATCTTTCTGATCTCCTTTCCTTCTATTCATCAGATTTTAGGCTTTGACCCAGTGAAAAATGGGGTTGATGGTGTTGGCTAAAAAAGGGGGAGAGAGGAGAGCCTTAGGGTACGCTCACTTCTGCATTTTTGTAATTTGGAACACTTACACAACTCTCAATTAGATAGAAACTCAACTCTAACTTCTAGCTCCCTGTGGAAATCGATCCCGACCTTAATCGGGTAAAAGCTGCTTCAACCCTCTCTCGCTACTCAATAGTAGTGCAGGGTTGGCCTCGATCAACCATCCGAAATTACCCCGAGGCCCCCGGGACCTCAACCAAAAGCACAAACATATCCTAATATCTTATTCAAACTTGTACCAATCTTCAAACCACCTCAAACAACATCAAATCAACCAAAACATATCGGATTCAAGCCAAATTTTCTAAAAATCTTCCGAATTCCGCTTTTGATCAAAACCCCAACCAAACCTCGTTCGAATGACCTGAAATTTTGCACACAAATGAAAAATCACACAACGGAACTACTGCAACTCTCGGAATTCCATTTCGACCCCTATATCAAAATCTCACCTACTAACCGGGAATCGTCAAAATATCAACTTCGCCAATTCAAGCCTAAATCTACCACGAACCTCCAAAATTCATTCCGATCATGCTCCTAAGTCACAAATCACCTCCCGAAGCTAACCAAACCATCAAAACTCACATCCGAGCCCTCTAACACATACGTCAATATTCAGTTAATTTTTACAACTTAAACTCACTCTAAAGAGACTAAGTGTCTCAAACCTTACTAAATCCTTTCCGAACTCGATCTGACCAATCCGATGCCACATAACACGGATAAAAAAAGCATAGAAAAGTGGAATAGGGGAAACAGAGCTGTAACTCATGAGACAATGGGCTGGGTCATCACATCGTCAAAGTCAACCGCTCATACCTCCTAACCAGGGCATCTAGGCTTCTCCTCTGTATGTGTCCGAACCCCCTAAAATGCGCTTCCTGCATCTTGTCGTCCACCGGAGCCACGCCCACCCTCTCCCAAATATCTTCATTCCTAATCTTATCCAGCCTAGTGTTCCCACACATCCATCTCAACATCCTCATTTCTGTTACTTTCATTTTCTGGATATGTGAATTCTTGACTGGCCAACACTTAGCCCCATACAATATGGACGGTCTAACCACCGCTCTATAGAACTTACCTTTGAGTTTCGGTGGCACATTCTTGTCACACAGAACTCCAGACGCTGACCTCCATTTCATCCACCCCACCCTAGTACGGTGCGTAACATCCCTGTCAATCTCCCCATCTCCTTGGATAATTGGCCCTAATTACTTAAAACTTTCTCTCTTGAGGATTACCTGTGAGTCAAGCCTAACTTCCACATCTGCCTCCCTTGTCACCTCGTTGAACTTACATTCCACATATTCCGTCTTAGTCCTACTCAACTTGAAACATTTAGACTTCAGAGCCTGCCTCCATAACTCTAGCCTTCCATTAACGCCGCCTCGCATCGCATCAATCAGAACTATATCATCAGTGAATAACATACACCATGGCACCTTTCCTTGAATATGGTATGTCAGTGCATCCATCGCTAGGGAAAATAAGAATGGACTGAGCGTAGATCCTTGATGTAACCCCATAACCACCGGAAAAGGCTCTGAGTCACCTCCCACAGTCCTAACCGAGTCCTAGCTCTATCATAGATATCCTTTATTTCCCTAATGTAAGCCACTGGCACACCTTTCACCTCCAGATATCTCCAAAGGACGTCCCTGGGGACCTTGTCATACGCCTTCTCTAGGTCAGTAAACATCATATGCAAATCCCTCTTCCTATCCCTGTATTGTTCCACCAACCTCATGATAAGGTAGATAGCTTCCGTAGTAGAATGACCCAGCATGAACCCGAACTGGTTTTCTGATATAGACACCGCCTTCCTTATCCTCCCTTCCACCACCCTCTCCCAAGCTTTCATGGTATGACTTAGTAACTTGATACCCCTATAGTTGTTACAATTCTGCATAAATAAACTGCATAAAGAGTTGAAATTGTGAAAAAATACCCTCACGATAATATATTTTTATATTATATTTGAATTATTTTCCTACTCAAATAATATTTTTTTTGTCAATTTTTCGTGTAATATTAAAAATTCCCAATTATTAAACAATAACTAAGAAAATATCTAAGAATATAAATGTATGGAAATAGAAAAATAATAATTGGTAAGAGTCAATACCACTAACGATTCTACAGATATAAAGATCTAATATTAAGATCTAAATCAACATAGAATAAATTATTTTTTATGTTAAAATCAAATAATTAAATCTTTTCATTAATTATTTAATAAGAGAATCCAATCCAATTATTTCTTAAATTCATCATATGAATAAAATTTTTATTCAAGTTAAAAAAAATCTTAGGGTATATAAAATAATTCTATAAAAAGAGCGTTAGAATACAAAGTAAAAAGGTTCGTATATTATTAAGAACCAAAATGCTATACAAGTATCTAAGGAAGCACAATCAAAGCTAAATCCTAAACAATAACAAGCTTGCTATAACGAGATTATTCTTTATAGATGCCTCCAGCAAAATTGAAATAATATTTCTATGTCATGCATTACTGGCAAATATCATATCAAGAGGTAGGACACTGTTTACCAATAATAGCAAGTGGAATACCAACAATGATTTTATTGTGAGGCAACCCACTTTGGATTTGATATTACCTCTTCAAACAACTTAAATAACCATCACAAATTTATCAAATCAAGCAGTGATGCTAAATCTATAAGTGTATACAGTAGAAATTGGCTGTTCGATTCTACAATCATTAAGGCACCCCGAGGGTTTTTCAGTGGTCAACTCCGAGGGTTCTCGGTGATCGACTTCGAGGCAATGTGACTCAGTAGTCTCGACAGATCGGGTTGAAGTTCCCAAGGCACGTACATATAGCTGGCCTAGTCTAGTGGACTAGTCAGAAAAGCGAATCAAGGCATTAAATAGTTGTACCAGCCCCATATCTTTGTAATTAATGCATTTGTACTATGTTGGGATTCCCCTCTTATTATGTAGGGATATGTTGCTCAATACTAAATACACAAGAACATTCTCTCTGCTCTCTAACACATTCTCTTGATATTATTGCTTCCATTTATCTCCTACATTCATTGTGTTCTATTTATTGTTCTTCATCTATTGCTTATTATTGGCCATAAAGAACCGCCATTGATTATATTATAACTATTTATCACCCATTGATTACCCTCGATAGCTACCAATCAAGCTTCATACTCGACCCCGAGGCCCTCGAATAGGCAAGCTCGAGGCCTCGATTATTAATCATTATGTTTGGTTATCATCTTGCTCTCAAGCTCTTATTTCATTTCTAAGTCTTTCACATAGCATCAACTGCTTAACAACTAGCATAAAAATAGATCACGTATTTTTAGAACCACTAAATCAAATTTAATTGTTATTACCATTTTCACGGTAAACAGTTTGGCGCCCACCGTGGGGCTAAAAATAATAGTAATTATTTTCTTGCTGGTTTTACTAACAACGCAAATTATCTTTCACACATTTTCTTTCCCAAGGTCTTTGATTTCAGGTTAAAATGTCTAATTCGGTGAACAACAATCTTGAGAACCATGGAGAAAATGGTGTGGATGTTCCAGGTGTTAGTATACCACCACGAAACCCTGAGAACGCACCAGAACCAATTCCCGTGGATGCGGTCTCACGCGATGCTCAACACGTCGATGTAAGCTCCCATTCTAATAGGAGCGTGCACCAAGGAGGCCAACAAGAATCTCAGGGAACCCTGGGTAGGGAAGAATAGGAGGTTAGCCTTCACATTATTTTTGATGTTGCAAGCACAACAACTAGCGATTGCTCAGCTGCAAAGTCACCAGAAAACTCCCAGCACGGTAGTGCCGGGGACGACTCTCCCAGCCGAGTAGGTACCGGAGAGATCAAGCAACAACGGGTCGGCAACCAACCCCGCCATAGGTAAAAAAGTTCATACAAAGGACGTTCCTAGAGGAAGAGGCTCCAAAACCTATTCCAAAGAAGTTCAGAATGCTAGACCTTCCAAAATACAATAGAACCTCAGACCCCAACGAACACGTTACTGCTTACACTTGTGCAGTAAAGGGCAACGAACTAAAGGATGACGAGATTGAGTTCGTCTTACTAAAGAATTTTGGGGAAACACTCTCGAAAGGGGCCATGATGTGGTATCACAACCTAGCTCTTAACTCCATAGACTCATTTTCCATGCTGGCAGATTCTTTTATAAAGTCACATGACGTGCCATCAAAGTAGCAACAAGGAAATCTGACGTCTTCAAGATCAAGCAGAGGGAGAACGAGAGGTTGCGAGAGTTCGTATCTCACTTTTAAATGGAACGAATGGAACTACCACCAGTCTCCGACGATTGGGCAGTACAGGCCTTCACTAAAGGTCTGAATGAACGAAGCTCGGTGGCTTCGAAGCAACTGAAATAGAATCTGGTCAAATATCCCGCCATGACCTGGTCGGATGTTTACAACCGATATCAATCGAAAATTAGGGTCGAGGATGACCAACTAGGAGCCCTCTCGAACTCAGTATACCCAAGCAGGCTTCTAGTGAAGGAGCCAAAGCCAAACAAGGAAAGGTACGAGCCATACACCGAAGACAGGAGAAATGCCCCGAGGCATAACATACCCCGCAATGATCGAAGAATCGACCGAGGCCAGAATCCTCGGGGACTCGTCAACAGAGCTGGGTTCGATAGGTACATAGGGTTGACAGAGGTGCCTCGCTTGTTGGAATACAATTTCAACATCGATGTATCAGATATCATGTTCGCCATTTAAAATCAGAGACACCAAGTGGCCAAGGCCTATACAATCAGATCCTTCACAAAGGAACCATAACTTAGTGTGGGAATTTCACAACACACACGATCACAGGACCGAAGATTGCCGACAACTCCGAGAAGAGGCAGCCCGACTACTCAACAAAGGTCACCTCCGGGAATTCCTCAACGACCGAGCCAAAAATCAGTTCCGGGAAAGATAGGCGACCAAAAAGAACGAAGCAAATGAGCCACAACATGTCACCCATATGATTTTTTTTTTAAAAAAGCATCGATGCCCTGCAAGAACCCACGGTTAAGCGAACGAAACATCCCTCACCTGGAAAAAGCGAATTCGAGGCTCTATCTCAGCCGTAGAACGACGCACTGGTAACTTCTTTTCTTGTGGATACATTTCAAATTAAACTTGTGCTTATGGGTTCAGGTACCTCGGCCAATATTATCAAGTCGAGGGCAACCGAGCAGCTTAGACTGCTTGACCAAATTATGCCCGCCCCTCAAACCCTCAACCGATTCAACACGGCGACCACAAGTCATATTCTCGGCTGTTTCCAAATGAACAAACAAAGGGTCGTACCACATCCTTCAAGCAGATAACTGCAGGCCTACCGAGATTCAAAGCTCCATCGCCACTAAGGTACAACCATCTCCCTTTTCAATTTACACCTCGTACTTACCTTTATGCAGGTGCCTGACAGAGACAGTCGAAGCGCTAACCCAGCACGAAGACCTTAAGGTTTTAAAGCATTTGTTGCACTCTTTTCCTTAGACCGAGTTTTTATCCCAAAAAGGGTTTTACCGGCAAGGTTTTTAACGAGGCAAAATCTATATGCTACCTAAGGAAGATCCAACAAGTATTCAAGGTTTCTTTTGTAATCAACCTCAAACAAAGGTCACCTACTCGAAGAAGCCAAGATACGTCAAACGGGGGCTCGATAGGAAAATAATGTACCCAGCCAAACAGTCGAACGAATCATGTCCGTATAGAACAACCGGACCCTTAACAGCAAAGACATGCATACTTGTACCAAGTAATCAAAGGATACTTCCCAAAAGCATTTTGCGTTTCAAGGAAACTCGGTATTTTTGCAAAAAACGGCTCCTCTATCAAAAACGTCCCGAACACTCGGGGACTGGCGTTAACAATTCGAAACAGTACGACCCCCGGGTCGGAACTTCAAACTCACAAGCCCTTAATGAGGCAACAACAAGGTCACAAAATAGCTCAGGAGCCAAAAAACATCCCGAACACTCGGGGACTGGTGTCAAAAACTCAAGACCATATGACCTCCGGGTCGGAAACTCTGAAATCGTAAGCCCTCAAAGAGGCAATACTAAGTTTGCAAGTAATGGCTACTGAGCCGAGAAATCCTCGATGACTCGGGGACTGCCATCAATTGCCATCTCCATTGACTTATCAAAACCCGATGCCATAAGACCACATACGGGCAGCCTCGGTCTCGTAAGCCCTATATAAGGCAACAGTAATATCTGTAAGACCTCAAGCAAGGCATGAACCATACTTGTACCAAGTATCCAAAACTGTAAAACCTAAAAGACATGTAAAACTTGTAAGACCTTACTAAAGGCATAAACCTGATCTTAAAGTTTAGGCTATATATAGAACTTGTAACAACAACAACAACAACAACGACCCAGTATAATCCCACAAGTGGGGTCTGGGGAGGGTAATATATACGCAGACCTTACCCCTACCCCAAAGGGTAGAGAGACTGTTTTCAGGAGACCCTCGGCTCAAAAAAGCAACAGGAGCCGATATATTAGTACCATAAAAATGCATAATAAAATAACAGCAATATAAGAGATATGAAATACATAATACGAAATACGAAATAGATGGCTGGTTTAGTAAAACTAGCAGGTAAAGCCCTGCATCAATAGACGACCAATGACATTCTTAGTCTAACTCCTAACTGGCTAGTCTCACTCTATAGTGCTGTAGAAATATTCACAACTTTCCCTAACCTACAACCTTAATGCTCGACCTCCATAATTCTCTGTCAAGGGTCATGTCCTCAGTAATCCTAAGTCGCGCCATGTCCTGTCTGATCACCTCTCCCCAATACTTCTTAGGTCGCCCTCTACCTCTCTGCGTGCCTACTACAACCAGTCGCTCACACCTCCTCACCGGTGCATCAGTGCTCCTCCTCTGAATGTGCCCGAACCATCTGAGTCTTACTTCCCGCATCTTGTCCTCCATGGGGGCCACGCCCACCTTCTCTCGAATATCTTCATTCCTAATCTTATCCATCCTTGTATGCCCGCACATCCACCTCAACATCCTCATCTCTGCTACTTTCATCTTCTGGATGTGTGAGTTCTTTACCGACCAACATTCAGTTCCATATAACATGATAGGCCTAACCACTGCTCTATAAAACTTACCTTTTAGTAACGGTGGCACTTTCTTGGCACACAAGACTCCCGACGCTAACCTCCACTTCATCCACCCCACCCCTATACGGTGTGTGACATCCTCGTCAATCTCCCCGATCCCCTGAATAACCGATCCAAGGTACTTGAAACTACCCCTCTTGGGAATGACTTGAGAGTCAAGCCTCACTTCAACTCCCGCTTCCGTCGGCTCAACTCCAAATTTGCACTCGAGGTATTCCGTCTTCGTCCTGCTCAACTTGAAACCTTTAGACTCAAGAGCATGTCTCCAAATCTCTAGCCTCTCGTTGACGCCGCCTCGTGTCTCGTCAATTAGAATAATGTCATCAGCAAATAGCATGCACCATGGCACCTCCCCTTGAATATGATGAGTCAGTGCATCCATCACCAGGGCAAATAGGAATGGGCTGAGCGCAGACCCTTGGTGCAACCCCGTAATAACTGGAAAGTGTTCAGAGTCGCCTCCTACTGTCCTAACCCGAGTCTTAGCTCCATCATACATGTCTTTAATCACCCTAATATAGTTACTCGGGACCCCTTTATCCTCTAAGCAGCTCCATAAGACCTTCCTAGGAACCTTATCGTACGCTTTCTCCAGATCAATAAACACCATGTGGAGATCCTTCTTCTTATCTCTGTACTATTCCACCATCCTCCTAATAAGGTGGATATCTTCTGTGGTAGATCGCCCCGGCATGAACCCGAACTGGTTGTCTAAAATAGACACCGTCCTTCGCACTCTCATCTCTACCACTCTCTCCCAAACTTTCATGGTATGACTTAGTAATTTGATGCCCCTATAGTTGTTACAGCTCTGGACATTGTCACACCTCCTTTTTGCGCGCCCGGCCCCGAAGGGTTAGAATGCGCGAGGGGAGTTTTTCCAATTTAAGTGACAATATTCGAAATGGGATTATTTATTTAATTCAGAGTCGCCACTTGGGAAAGGTTTGGTTTTTGGTGTCCCAAGTCACCGGTTTATCTTGAATCCCAAATCGAGGAAATTTTCGACTTTTCCAAATGAAGTCTGCGAACCAGAAATTCTAAGTAAGGAATTCTGTTGACCCGAGGGAAGGTGTTAGGCACCCTCGAATCCCGTGGTTCTAGCACGGTCGCTTAAATTGTTATAATGGCTAAATATCTGATTTAAATACATGTTGTGACTTATGTGCTTTTATTAAGTTTAAACCGCTTTTATTATTATCATTTATTTTATAGAATTGCAACGTCGTAAAAAAATGCATCTCGAGCCACGTCACAATCAATGCACCCGTGGTCGTCGACACATTTTGACTCCGTTGAGATTTGGATTTGGGTCACATCAATGTGCACCCGTGTTTAAGAAGATAATTTAATTAAGCCGCGCCTAAAGAGTCTAACGTGTTGTTATCTTTGGAGAAGGCAAGGAAATTCACTAGACCGCCCATCTCCAAATTCTAAATGTTTATTATGATTAATTATTGAGGGCCCCGCAATGTGTATCTTTCTTCTAACGGGGCTCATCTCATTATTTAAAAGGGATATCCTAAAGTGGCTACATTTTCTATTATGTTTGTCTCTAAAATAAAAAAGGGGAAAAGGTACGTGCTAATTTACTTAACCAAATCCGGATTTCCTGTCAATCATTTGATTCATTTGGTGAATTGTTTGCAAGATGAAGAATGCAGTATCTCTTGGAACCTACCTTCAATTTTAATGAAAATTACATACAAGCTGGTGAAACGCTACAACTATTCCAAACATTTCTTGAGTTGAATTTAGCTAACTTATTTAGGCTAGATTAAAGGAATTAACTACTAGACGTTGTTACTAATGAGATTTGAACGTGATCCTATGTACTGCCTAACGAGACCCAACAAAAGGACTAAAATAAAACAAAACAGCATAGTATAAGTTTGGAGTATACATACCCCGTATTAACAAACAACTACAAACTACAACACAAAGGACTAAAATCAGACGAGTGTCAGTTAACATACACTTTCATACTATTGAATTATAAACTAACAACTACACAGGCCCATTAATATACCATGAATATTCCAACAAATACTTGAACTTCTTCAACCTTTTTCATTTCATGTTTTCAAACTGTTTCAGTTACACCAATATGGGACTCGAAATGTGTACCTGGGAGATGCTTACAATGAAGAAAGCAGGAGAGTCAGTTGAGCAGCAGTGCAAACGAAACAGCAGCAGTAACAGATAAATAGCAGCAGGACAAATTCCAGTAGAGCAGGTTCTATTGCAAGGAATGGAACTATAGTTGACGGGAAAGTAGCCAAATGATAGCAGCACACAGTGTAGTAGAAACAGAACTCCAGACAATCCAATTCCGAGATAAACCAAATGCAACAAACACTACCAGTAATCTCGATTGAAACTTAGAAAAAGCAATACTACCTAACAGATTGACAACAGATGAACTTCAGACAAACAAAAACCAAGTTTCTGATTTCCTGTCTTTTTATTTTATTTTTTGCTCTCTCTCTATTTCTATGTGTATATGTGTATCTATGTATGTCCCCATCCCTCTCTTCTCAAATCTATCCTCTCCCCTCTCTTATGTCTGTCTCTTTTCTTTTATAAGCCTAAACCTCAGCCCTTTAACAGCCTGTTAGACCAAAAGAACACCCCTCCCATGTGCCATCTTCTTTTCAGTTTCCACTTAGTTGTTTAAGTATTAAATCCGTGACATTCTCTTGGCAGGCTTACTTTAAGTAATGTTTATTATTTCTGAAGCTAAAGTAGAGTATGGGCAGCAGGATGTAGTCTGACAGCATATGCTGTCCAACTATTTTAATTCAAACAGGACCTTTATGCAGGAACCAGGCTGTGCACAAATGCACCCGTGGTGCACAAATGCACATGCTGTGCACAAGTGCACATGCCCTCCAATTCAGAACTTAAACAAAACATTCCTTTTACATTTCTGATTCATATTAACAACTATAAGTAAACAAACTCAGTTCCTAATCGATTCAAACAAATGTGTCCAGAAGCAAATCGATTTGTTATTGTTCAGGCAATTGAAACTAATTGACGACACATGTCGACTCGACTATATTAATCATAACATGCACAATCGTAGCCAAAAATCAGACATTTAACAGTATCGACACATGATTTGAATTATACTGACTAAACAAAGTGGTATTCGAGGAATCAATTAGTCAGTTCAAATTTGAAAATCAGCTAATTGCACAACACTTACATACACATTATCAGAACCAATAGAAGAAGGACTCAAGACACCGAGGTTTAGGCAAAGCGGACAGGACACAATTGATAAAATTCGAAACACAAATTTCACAATCAACATGAACAACCTTTTAAACAAACATGGACTAACAGAATGAAGAAAAGAGAACAAAACTCACCTTAAATCCCGAAAAATCAAAACCTTAACTTGGACTCGAACAGACCTTTCTTAAGGCTGAACGGACTTTAATCGAAGTGTTTCTCAGATGAGAAACACTTCGATTAAGGTCCATTAGACCTTAATCTCTTCGGCTTGAACAAGACACGGACCATCGACGAGGAACTTTAAAGTTCCGAAAGTTAGATCCGGGATTCGTGCTTCCCTGGTCAGATTCGGACCAAACCAAGCATGGTTTGGTCACGAGGGGGTCTGGGGAGTGTCTGGTGTGAAACTCGGGTTAAACGGTGTAGATCGAGTTTTGACTCGAATCTTCAAATGAAGATTCGAGAAGGTGGGATGGGATTCGAGCTGAACGGTTGGTGGATCCATGTTCAGGGTGTCAAGGTGGTCCTAGGGTGTTAAGGTGAAGGTCACCGGCGTTCATGCCGCCGGGTTTCTGGTGAAGGGAGATGGGGGCGGCTAGGGTTTGAAGAGGAAGGAGATGAAGACAGAAGCTGGGGTATTGGATAGGGGGGCAGGGTATGGTTGGGAACTTATATATGAGATGGGTGGGGTTGATCTCAGCCGTTGGATGAGGCGAAATGGAAGGCTCAGATCTTTCCTCTGATGAGGAAACGGTGTTGTTTCTCATTCAGGGTTTGGGGGTTGGTTTGGGTAAGACGAGTCGGGTTAGTTCATGGGTATGGGAATGTGATCTAGGTCGTTGATCAATCTGAGATCAACGGACCAGATCAGACCAGGCTAAAACGGTGTCGTTTGGAAGCTCTGGGTATCAGCTGGTCTGGGCCGGGGCAGGCTCACGGTCTGGGCTTGATTTGGGCCGCGAATTTAATAAAAAATGAGCCCAAACTGATTTTTAATCCAATTCTACATTCTCTTTTATTATTATTATTTTTATATATATATTTTTATTTTATTTTTTTTTAAAACAAAAACCAAGTAAATCAAATTAAAATTAAATAGACATTTAATACAATTATTTGCACACACATATTAAAATATTTGAAGCAAGTAAAATCAAACAAACTCACGGACAAAGATGCCTATTTATGATTTTCTATTTAACGACCGGATCCCGGTTCAAATTACGCATGACACATACATTTTTTTGTATTTTGTTTTAATAAAATAAAATGGGCAAAAATCGTAAATAATTAACAAAGTGCCATATAAAAATCCAAAAATTGTACAGCAGGACCAATTGTTATTATTTTTTTATTTCTTTTGGAGCGATTGTCGCGCGAAACAAAAATCACGTGCTCACAGCTGCCCCTCTTTGTTCGGAAACACGAAGAGTTTTCGTGCAAAGATAAAGTGAGCGTGTATGAGCGATTTTTGCCTATGGACTACTCCGTGTGAAGCATGTTTTTGAAAGATCTGACCGAATCTTGCTTCAAAGATTTCCTACATATCCTGGGCTAAGCAGGAATCAGGTCAATGTAGTTCGGAAAAATTTTGGCCGCTGGGACTACCATGGGATTGCAATGCTTGCTGTTACTGCTGTTGCTGTTGTCACTGCTGCGTCACTGACCGCCTTATTACAACCAAAGAAAAATTGAAACTGAACTAAATACTTATATGCATGTCAACCGCTAGTTACAAGATTCCTATCTATGATTCTTTGCGACTTGATCTTGGGTCTTAGCTGATTGTGCTTGGAGACTTTGATCTGAATCTTGATGCTTGCGAGTTGCGGCGACTTGTTCAATCTTTGGGATATCTTCCATTCACTCTGATATCTCGGGATATCTTCTTTTGTCTTTTTCTTCTTTGATTTTGAGTTGAGACTCATCTCGTGGGTCATTTCGATCCGTGTGGCTCGAGGTTAGACCTGCGGGAGAAAACAAACAAACGAACGAAATTTTCTGCCCCAGTTTTACTAGGAAAATTTCGTTGAGTTATTCGCCAGGAAGTTCATAAAATTGATGAAGGAAGATAAAAATGTTCAGTTCAGGGTTGGGGCCCTAATACCGACTAGCTGGGGAGAAGTTCAGTTTTAGAGTTGAAACTCTAATACTGACCAACTGGGGAAAAGTTCAGCTTAGGGTTTTAAAACCCTAATGCTGACTGAAGGAAAAGTTCAGTTTAGGGTTTAAAACCCTAATGCTGACTAAAGGGAAAAACTCAGTTTAGGGTTTAAAACCCTAATGCTGACTGCATGGAAAAGCTCAGTTTAAGGTTTAAAACCCTAATGCTGGCTGAATGGAAAAAGTTCAGTTTAGGGTTTAAAACCCTAATGCTGACTAAAGGGGAAAAATTCAGTTTAGGGTTTAAAACCCTAATGCTGACTGCATGGAAAAGCTCAGTTTAGGGTTTAAAACCCTAATGCTGGCTGAATGGAAAAAATTCAGTTTAGGGTTTAAAACCCTAATGCTGGCTGAAAGGAAAAGCTCAGTTTAGGGTTTAAAAACCCTAATGCTGGCTGAATGGAAAAAATTCAGTTTAGGGTTTAAAACCCTAATGTTGGCTGAAAGGAAAAAAGTTCAGTTTAGGGTTTAAAACCCTAATGCTGATTGCATGGAAAAGCTCAGTTTAGGGTTTAAAACCCTAATGCTGGCTGAAAGGAAAAAAGTTCAGTTTAGGGTTTAAAACCCTAATGCTGACTAAAAGGAAAAATTCAGTTTAGGGTTTAAAACCCTAATGCTGACTAAAGAGAAAAAAAAAGTTCAGCTTAGGGTTTAAAACCCTAATGCTGATTACAGGAAAAAATAAAATTCAGTTTAGGGTTTAAAACCCTAATGCTGACTGCATGGAAAAGAGTTCTCGGGTTATACCGAAAAGATTCATCGAGTCATGCTGGGAGGATTCATCGGGTTATGCCGGGAAAATTTATCGGATTATGCCGAAAAGATTCATCGGGTTATGCCGAGGGGATTCGGGTTATGCCGAAAAGATTCGGGTTATGCCGAAAAGATTCGTCGGGTTATGCCGGGAAGATTTATCGGAATATGCCGAAAAGATTCATCGGGTTATGCTGAGGGGATTCATCGAGTTATGCCGGGAGGATTCATCGGATCATGCCGGGAGGATTCATCGGGTTATGCCGGGAAGATTCATCGGGTTATGCCGAAGGGATTCATCGGGTTATGCCGGGAAATTCATCGGGTTATGCCGAAAAGATTCATCGGGTTATGCCGGGAAGATTCATCGGGTTATGCCGGGAAGATTCATCGGGTTATGCCGAGGGGATTCATCGGGTTATGACGAGGGGATTCATCGGGTTATGCCGGGAAGACTCATCGGGTTATGCCGAGGGGATTCATCGGGTTATGCCGGGAAATTCATCGGGTTATGCCGAAAAGATTCATCGGGTTATGCCGGGAAGATTTATCGGATTATGCCGAAAAGATTCATCGGGCTATGCCGAGGGGATTCATCGGGTTATGCCGGGAGGATTCATCGGGTTATACCGGGAAGGTTTATCGGGTTATGCCGAAAAATTCATCGGGTTATGCCGGGAAGATTCATCGGGTTATGCCGAGGGGATTCATCGGGTTATGCCGAAATATTTATCGGGTTCTGCCGAAAGATTCATCGGGTTATACTGGGAAGGTTTATCGGGTTATGCCGAAAAATTCATCGGGTTATGCCGGGAAGATTATGCCGAGGGGATTCATCGGGTTATGCCGAAAGATTTATCGGGTTATGCCGAAAGATTCATCGGGTTATGCCGGAGGGATTCGTCGGGTTATGCCGGAGGTTCATCAGGTTATGTCGGAAAGGTTTATCGGGTTATGCCGAAAAGATTCCTCGGGTTATGCCGAAAAGATTCATCGGGTTATGCCGGGGGGATTCATCGGGTTATGCCGGGAAAATTCATCGGGTTATGCCGAAAAGGAAAAGAGTCCTCGGGTTATGCCGGGAATTTGGGTAGAAAAAGTTCCTTGGGTTATGCCAGGGAGATCCGGGGTTTATACCGGGATAGTTGAGGAACGAGGTCCTATGCTACCATGATTTGTTTTTCTTTTGAGATGTTCATTTTTTATTCCTTGTCTTCTTTCCTTCCTTTGGTTCTCCCTTTCTCTCTTTTTTTTCTCTTTTTTTTATCAGAAATGCGCGAAAGAATTATGGGGAAACTTACCATTGGTCGTTTTCCCGCTGCAAGGCTGTTTCAATGCTTGTGTGCTCCATTTCTTTTGGGCTACACCAGCTTCATGCATGGCTGCTTCGGGTCGCACCTGTCTCAATTTCCTGGACAAAGAAAACATTGTCAGTTTGAAAATGGCGGTTGGTTTTGGGGGCCTTGACCGTTCCAATTGCTTTGTCTTAGCCTAATTCTTGTTGAAAAACTCTGCCATTGATTAGATTTACATGCGAAACCCTTTGGACTACTCAGACTTGCGTTTCCAGATTTTGTGATGATTTGCCTTATAAGGCTTTGGTTTTTCCGTCCCGTTCTGCTTGGGGATTTTGGTGGGGATTTTATCAGGGAGACTCTGTGGGGATTTGTATAAGAGAAACTCCGTGTGGATTTGTCCAATGCGAACTCTGTGAGGATTTTTTTTTTGTAGCAAACTTGCTGGGGATGTGCTAGGGTGGACTTCTTTGGGGAATTGTACAAGGGGAGACTCCATGGGGGATTTGTAACAAGGGATACCCTGTGGGAATTTGTCAGTTTTGGAAGCAAATCAACTACCATGGCCAGTCGGGATGGGACTGACGCGCCACTGAGGTCGTATATTTTATTTGACTCTTACCAAACGGAGCCCTGTAAAACCGGTCCTGCCACCTTTCTTTGCGATTATTACGGAATTAAGAGTTAGATCAAAAAGAACTCAAAGAAAACTATGTAAGGAGAACATATGAGTTTGAAGAGAAACACCCCTTTCGGGGAGAAAAGAAGGACTTATCTGGAGTGTATGCCAGTTTCAAACTGACATGACATTCCTTTTGGACTGGATGCCCGACCTCCGAGAACTTGCATTTCCTCATGAATCAAAACAGATCTATATTTTTTCAAAACCCGGGAACCTTGCCAGGACTTTCTGAGGTGGAATCATCTTTTTGGCCGACAACGCCCTTTGCGGGTTTTCGCTAGTCGACCTCTCTCATTTCTCTTCTTACTGTCGCCTGCTAGTACTCTTTGCGAGTTTTTACTAAACAAGCTCTCTCATTTTCAATTTCTCTTCTCGCATCGCCTCACGGTGCCCAAAGGTTTTCACCGACAAGACTCTCTTATCTTTACTCTCCTCATTTGTTGTATCGGACCCAAATAATTTCATCTTCCTATTTTGGCATGCTTCGTTGATTGATCAGAAGGACTTGAAAAAGGTTTGGGGTGAAAAGAATTTGGATTGAACTACAACTTTGGAACCTTTTGGGTGGGATTATTGCTGAATCGTTATAACTTCTGCCCCAGTTTTACTTTCGGGGGAATTCCTGGATTTTATTTTGATGTGACTGAACCTCAAGGAGAGGTTGCCTACGTATCCTTTCGAAATCAAGTCAGACGTAGTTCATAATGTTCTTTGTTTTTTTTTGTTTTTTTTTTGTTTTTTTATATATATATATATTTTCTCATTCTTCCAATTCTTTCTTCTTCTTTTTTTTTTCATTCATTTTTTTTCAATAATATTTTCAGGTTCCAAAGAGGGTAATCAAAGAAGAGTAACCTGCTCAAATGGGTTTGCAAAGGGTTAATAGTGTTTGGGTAGCGAGAATGAAAGCCTTCGTCATCTCAAACTGTGCAAAGATATCGCCAGAGTGATTTAGACATATCACTGCACCTGCTTTCCAAGCAAGGCTGACGTCGTTTCTTTTGACGTCGCCCAGATACAAATGCTCCATTTGGTAACGTTTTTCAATGACGTATGGACCATTCTTTCTGGGTACAATTGCTCGTGACAAACCGCAGTTATTAAGGTTATCATTCTGTACGGGTCTAAACCCATTTACTGCTCTCAAACTCTGCTTCAGTGACGGACATTTTCCAAACCATGAACCAATTTTCTTTAGTTGTTCCTACTTTTCAAATTCTTTATATCTCAAATTTTGACTCATTATTTGAAGTCTGATCGGAGTTCTCGTGATCCGGGCATGAAGTCCGCAAACATGTCATGTTATTTAAAGCTGCATTTATCAGAATTGAAGAGAACACAAAAGAAAACATAGAAGAAGAAAGTGAGTAATCAAGCATGATTTCATTTCTTGGCATTTTGGGGAAGATAAGGAAAAAGGTTGACATTCAGGAAATTAAAAACATGAAACTGAAGAAAAACATCTGAGTCACCCTCTGGGGTTACTCGTGATGCAGAGAAAGTGGCAAGACAGGTTCATTAGGACTTCCGTTTGATCAAGAATGGCGTAGCCTTCTAGTTTTGAAGCTTGGTGCTTGGTCCCATGTACGATACTTCAACGGTGCTAGTGCCCTCTCCTAGCTGGACCATGTGTATTTCACATAGCTTTTCCCTTATCGCCTCACATATTTCCTCACTCTCGTCGAGCGGGGACACCTTATCATCTCCCTATTTGTTGTATTTTGGCTCCTGTGGTATGCGTCCGACAAACACTGGCTCGTTCGGCCAAGGTGGTTTGATCGTCCCCCATACCATGGAGGCCTGCTTGAATACATCGCTTATTCCTTTTTCTTGCTCCGGAGTTACCCTAGGTCCTTTTTCTGTATCAGCAATAGCAATTATGGCTTTTAGTGCTGGATCAACTTCCTCGTCTTCATAAATCATCCCAACTATCGGCCCCTTATTGTGGGCGGGCAGCGGATTATTGGTCACGTTTGGGATATCCTCGTCTCTCAACACAATCTTCCCTTGGTCTAACAGATTCTCCACAGCTTGTTTCAATGTCCAACAGTCGTTAGTGTCGTGCCCTTCTACCCCTGAATGGTATGCACATCTGACACCCCGCTGATATGATGGTGATCCCGAGTTCTGCCCGTTCGGTGGTATGGGCTGCAACAAATTCATTTGGACAAGCTTAGGGAATATGGTGGAATAGGGTTCACCGATTGGTGCGTAGTTGGGTCTCCTGGGTGGTTCCCGAGGACGGAAATTATTCTGAGGAGGTCGAGGATTGTAGTGGTTTCGGTGAGGAGGCTGATTCCTGGGATGTAGGGCCTGCCCCCGATTGACTGGTTGTGACCGCTGGATATAAGGCTGGGTGCTCATGACCATGTAGGGCTGAGGAGCGTAGGTCGCATTTTGGTGGGGGAAATAATGTTGCGAGGTTCTTTCCGAAGAACAAAGCCCGGGATTATGATATTCTCCCACCTCTGACACTGCCATGGATGTTTCCTCTTTTTTCTTCCCTCTTGCCATTCCTCCAGACCCGCTTTGGACAGCTTGGGAGGTTGCCCTTATGGCTGCCTGACTCAAAATTCTTCCCGTTTTCAAACCGTTCTCCACCATCTCTCCAATCTTAATCGCTTCTGCGAAAGGCTTTCCCATGGCCGACATCATGTTTTGGAAATAGTCGGACTCTTGAGCCTGGAGAAAAGTAGTGACCATCTCTATCTCGTCCATGGAAGGTTTTACCCTTGACGCTTGCTCACGCCATTTGATGGCGTATTCTCTGAAACTTTCCGAGGGTTTCTTCTTTAAGTTTGACAAGGCATTTCTGTCTGGTGCGATGTCAATATTATATTGAAATTGCCCTACGAAGTCTCTGGCAAGATCATCCCATATATGCCAGCGAGATATGTCCTGGTCCATATACCATTCTGAAGCGACTCCCACCAAACTTCCTCCAAAATATGTCATTAGCAGTTCTTCTTTTCCGCCGGCTCCCCGCAATTGATTACAGTATTTTTTAAGATGTGCAATGGGGTCACCGTGCCCATCGTATTTCTCGAACTTTGGGGTCTTGAAACCTGTTGGCAGGTGCACGTGAGGGAACATGCATAGGTCGGCGTAAGAGACGCTCTTGTGTCCGCTCAATCCTTGCATATTTTTCAAACTTTGTTCAAGGCTTCTCATTCTCTTGGCAATCTCATTTTGTTCTGCAATTCTGGGGCTTTGATCCTGCCCGGGTGCAAGCTCGCACTGAGGCGGTAGAGGATTAGTGCTGGTAGCGAATCTAGTTGGTTCCATTGAGAACGATGGTGCTTGGAATGTAAAAGAGGATGAGTCAAAGCTTGGCTTGTACGTGGCAGGCTGTGCCGTAATCGGGCAAGGCGATGCAGTAAAGATGTTCATGCTTGCATCGGTGGCTGACATTCGGGGATGAGGGTCAGAAGGCGATCCAGCAGAGAAGGCTGAGGTGGCTGGGTACCCGAATGGGGTAGCAGGATAATTTATGGGGACATTAGAAGTCCCACTTGACCTGGAGAATAATTCAGGGAATCCGGGGACGACACTTGGCGGCTCTTTCCCATTATTCCAGTCGTCCAGCATTTCCAACATGCGGAGCCGTAGGATTCTATTTTCCTCCGCAGTTGCGGACTCAGGTGTGAGGACGGCTGAGATCGTGCTCTCCTCGGAAACAGGGATTGTTTGCAATGGAATTTCTGAAGACATTTCCACACTTCCTTTTGACCTGGTGAAGTAAGTGTGAGTACTACTTCTGGTCCTAACAACAGGTAGTTGAACACTTCTCCTTGACCTCGTGAAGTATGAGTGCGAGGCCAGACTTTCACCAAACCAACCGTCTTTTCAAAACCCTGGATACTCAACGACAAACGCACGGTTAATTTGCAGCGAATAACAGGTAGTTAATCTCACGTTGGCCATGATGCACCTATACAGTTAAGTGGATTACTACATGTTTGCTACGAGAGCATGCGTCATTCCGGCATTTTTCCTCTTTATTAGTTTTTTCCCTTTTTTTTTATTATTATATATTTTTTATTTTGTTTTTCTTTTATGTTTTTTTTATTTTGCAGTAAAAGAAATGCGACCGGATCCGATGAGGATTGCCTACGTATCACGATGCCTACGTGAATCAGATCATTACGTAGTTCGAAACTAACAAGTATAAAAATAAAGAAGCAAGTGCTCATTTAGCATAGGGCTCAAAAGATTTGACTATTCTTTGTTTATTTACTTATTCAATTTTTTTTTTATTTTTTGGAATTTTTGAAAGAAATACTTTAAAAGAAGAAAGAAAATTTTGTTTATTTTGATTTTTGTTTTATTTTTTAAAGAAAGACTTCTAAAATTTATTTGCTTTTGACTTGAATTCTGGAAATTTATTAAAAAAGAAAATATGTTTGGTTGATTTTTTTTACGTTTGTTTTACCTTTTCTACGGAAGAAAGAATGTATATGATGTCGCCCCTTAAATTTTGAAAGAGGGACTTTTAAGAAACTGATGTGAAATTCTGAGTTTTATTTATTTACAAAAGCACTTCTAAAGAAAAATCCTAATATTTTGAAATTCAATTTTTCAAATATATATATTTTTTTTTATTTCAAATATTTTTTTTTCAAACATTTTACAAAAGAGAGACTAAAAAGCAAAGAGTATTTTTTTTTGGATTTTTATTGCTGATTTTTAATTCTTATTACATTATTTCACATGAAAGACTTCAGAAAGAAGGAGACTATTTTTATTTGAGTTTAAGAAAACTTCTATATTATTTTTTGTTTCTTTTTTTATATTTTCTAAGGAAAAATTTATAAAGAAAGAACTAAAGGGAAATTTATTTTTTTGGATTTTTGAAAATTGGGGCCGGAACCGATGAGGTTTGCCTACGTATCTCACATCCGGTGAGAATCAGACCCGCGTAGTTCAGTCAAATTAACCGAATTATTTTAGAACAAAATTCTTTCCTTTTCAACAAACAACTTTCCAAAAATAAAAGACTATTTTTTCTATCTTTTTGTTTTTTTCTTTTTCTTAGTAAAGCAAATTATTGAAGACAAAACATTTTCCCTTTTTATTATCGCAAAATTTCGGCAGAGTTTTGACAGTAATTGGGCATTGCTATTTTTCAAAGTAGAAAATTAGTCCTATACACTGTTATTATTATTATTATTTTTTTTTTGTTTATATTTTTCAAATACTCCAAAGTCAGGCAGTATGCATGTCCGAGACAAATAAATGCGCGGAAACAAATAGGATGCAACAAGATGGTCTTTTCATTTCAGGTTGCTAGTCCTAGACGGACCCAACCCCTGTGTTGAGTCCCCTAAGTCAAATGCAACATGATGCAAATAAGCGTTCCTACTAGGGATCCGGCATGAAGTCAAGTTATTCTAGGTTCGTAACCTGGGTATTTGTTCTAGACTGTGTACCCGAGCGGACAACTCGAGTCGAGGAGGGGGCTACGTACCGGGGACCCGCGAGATCGTCCGGCTTTGTAACTTGTCCGACCTCTTTCTTATTTCAGGTATTGACACTAACAGAATAGGGAGTCTCGACCAGCGAGCTTCTCCCCGGAGGTAAGAAGAGAAGGGTTTCGGCACAGTTTATATACAGTTCAGATAATATCAAAGCGGTAAAAGACAACATTTAGCACGTTATGCAAAAACATGTAATAAAGATCAGATAATAAAGCCAAATATAACAATTATTCTAAGCTCGAATTCTTGAACCCTGAACCAGTGGTTCTGGGTTTACAATTCCCCAGCGGAGTCGCCAGAGCTGTCACACCTCCTTTTTGCGTGCCCGCCCACGAAGGGTTAGAATGCGCGTGGGGAGTTTTTCCAATTTAAGTGACAATATTCGAAATGGAATTATTTATTTAATTCAGAGTCGCCACTTGGGAAAGGTTTGGTTTTTGGTGTCCCAAGTCACCGGTTTATCTTGAATCCCAAATCGAGGAAATTTTCGACTTTTCCAAATGAAGTCTGCGAACCAGAAATTCTAAGTAAGGAATTCTGTTGACCCGAGGGAAGGTGTTAGGCACCCTCGAATCCCGTGGTTCTAGCACGGTCGCTTAAATTGTTATAATGGCTAAATATCTGATTTAAATACATGTTGTGACTTATGTGCTTTTATTAAGTTTAAACCGCTTTTATTATTATCATTTATTTTATAGAATTGCAACGTCGTGAAAATGCATCTCGAACCACGTCACAATCAATGCACCCGTAGTTGTTAACACATTTCGACTCCGTTGAGATTTGAATTTGGGTCACATAAATGCGCACCCGAATTTAAGAATGTAATTTAATTAAGTCGCGCCTAAAGAGTCTAACGCGTTATTATCTTTGGGGAAGGCAGTGAAATTCACTAAACAGTCCATCCCCAAATCTAAATGTTTATTATGATTAATTATTGAGGGCCCCGCAATGTGTATCTTTCTTCTAACGGGGCTCATCTCATTATTTAAAAGGGATATCCTAAAGTGGCTACATTTTCTATTATGTTTGTCTCTAAAATAAAAAAAGGGAAAAGGTACGTGCTAATTTACTTAACCAAATCTGGATTTCCTGTCAATCATTTGATTCATTTGGTGAATTGTTTGCAAGATGAAGAATGCAGTATCTCGTGGAACCTACCTTCAATTTTAATGAAAATTACATACAAGCTGGTGAAACGCTACAACTATTCCAAACATTTCTTGAGTTGAATTTAGCTAAACTTATTTAGGCTAGATTAAAGGAATTAACTACTAGACGTTGTTACTAATGGGATTTGAACGTGATCCTATGTACTGCCTAACGAGACCCAACAAAAGGACTAAAATAAAACAAAACAGCATAGTATAAGTTTGGAGTATACATACCCCGTATTAACAAACAACTACAAACTACAACACAAAGGACTAAAATCAGACGAGTGTCAGTTAACATACACTTTCATACTATTGAATTATAAACTAACAACTACACAGGCCCATTAATATACCATGAATATTCCAACAAATACTTGAACTTCTTCAACCTTTTTCATTTCATGTTTTCAAACTGTTTCAGTTACACCAATATGGGACTCGAAATGTGTACCTGGGAGATGCTTACAATGAAGAAAGCAGGAGAGTCAGTTGAGCAGCAGTGCAAACGAAACAGCAGCAGTAACAGATAAATAGCAGCAATCGAAGCAACACAGCAGAACAGGTTCTATTGCAAGGAATGGAACTATAGCTGACGGGAAAGTAGCCAAATGATAGCAGCACACAGTGTAGTAGAAACAGAACTCCAGACAATCCAATTCCGAGATAAACCAAATGCAACAAACACTACCAGTAATCTCGATTGAAACTTAGAAAAAGCAATACTACCTAACAGATTGACAACAGATGAACTTCAGACAAACAAAAACCAAGTTTCTGATTTCCTGTCTTTTTATTTTATTTTTTGCTCTCTCTATTTCTATGTGTATATGTGTATCTATGTATGTCCCCAGCCCTCTCTTCTCAAATCTATCCTCTCCCCTCTCTTATGTCTGTCTCTTTTCTTTTATAAGCCTAAACCTCAGCCCTTTAACAGCCTGTTAGACCAAAAGAACACCCCTCCCATGTGCCATCTTCTTTTCAGTTTCCACTTAGCTGTTTAAGTATTAAATCCATGACATTCCCATGGCAGGCTTACTTTAAGTAATGTTTATTATTTCTGAAGCTAAAGTAGAGTATGGGCAGCAGGATGTAGTCTGACAGCATATGCTGTCCAACTATTTTAATTCAAACAGGACCTTTATGCAGGAACCAGGTTGTGCACAAATGCACCTGTGGTGCACAAATGCACATGCTGTGCACAAGTGCACATGCCCTCCAATTCAGAACTTAAACAAAACATTCCTTTTACATTTCTGATTCAAATTAACAACTATAAGTAAACAAACTCAGTTCCTAATTGATTCAAACAAATGTGTCCAGAAGCAAATCGATTTGTTATTGTTCAGGCAATTGAAACTAATTGACGACACATGTCGACTCGACTATATTAATCATAACATGCACAATCGTAGCCAAAAATCAGACATTTAACAGTATCGACACATGATTTGAATTATACTGACTAAACAAAGTGGTATTCGAGGAATCAATTAGTCAGTTCAAATTTGAAAATCAGCTAATTGCACAACACATAAATACATACGCATTATCAGAACAAATAGAAGAAGGACTCAAGACACCGAGGTTTAGGCAAAGCGGACAGGACACAGTTGATAAAATTCGAAACACAAATTTCACAATCAACATGAACAGCCTTTTAAACAAACATGGACTAACAGAATGAAGAAAAGAGAACAAAACTCACCTTAAATCCCGAAAAATCAAAACCTTAACTTGGACTCGAACAGACCTTTCTTAAGGCTGAACGGACTTTAATCGAAGTGTTTCTCAGATGAGAAACACTTCGATTAAGGTCCATTAGACCTTAATCTCTTCGGCTTGAACAAGACACGGACCATCGACGAGGAACCCTATGGTTCCAAAAATCAGATCTGGGATTCATGCTTCCCTGGTCAGATTCGGACCAAACCAAGCATGGTTTGGTCATGAGGGGGGTCTGGGGAGTGTCTGGTGTGAAACTCGGCTTAAACGGTGTAGATCGAGTTTTGACTCGAATCTTCAAATGAAGATTCGAGAAGGTGGGATGGGATTCGAGCTGAACGGTTGGTGGATCCATGTTCAGGGTGTCAAGGTGGTCCTAGGGTGTTAAGGTGAAGGTCACCGGCGTTCATGCCGCCGGGTTTCTGGTGAAGGGAGATGGGGGCGGCTAGGGTTTGAAGGGGAAGGAGATGAAGACGGAAGCTGGGGTATTGGATAGGGGGCAGGGTATGGTTGGGAACTTATATATGAGATGGGTGGGGTTGATCTCAGCCGTTGGATGAGGCAAAATGGAAGGCTCAGATCTTTCCTCTGATGAGGAAACGGTGTCGTTTCTCATTCAGGGTTTGGGGGTTGGTTTGGGTAAGACGGGTCGGGTTAGTTCATGGGTATGGGAATGTGATCTAGGCCGTTGATCAATCTGAGATCAACGGCCCAGATCAGACCAGGCTAAAACGGTGTCGTTTGGAAGCTCTGGGTATCAGCTGGTCTGGACCGGGGCAGGCTCACGGTCTGGGCTTGATTTGGGCCGCGAATTTAATAAAAAATGAGCCCAAACTGATTTTTAATCCAATTCTACATTCTCTTTTATTATTATTATTAGTTTTTTATATATATTTTTTTTTTATTTTTATTTTTAAAACAAAAACCAAGTAAATCAAATTAAAATTAAATAGACATTTAATACAATTATTTGCACACACATATTAAAATATTTGAAGCAAGTAAAATCAAACAAACTCACGGACAAAGATGCCTATTTATGATTTTCTATTTAACGACCGGATCCCAGTTCAAATTACGCATGACACATACATTTTTTTGTATTTTGTTTTAATAAAATAAAATGGGCAAAAATCGTAAATAATTAACAAAGTGCCATGTAAAAATCCAAAAATTGTACAGCAGGACCAATTGTTATTATTTTTTTATTTCTTTTGGAGCGATTGTCGCGCGAAACAAAAATCACGTGCTCACAGCTGCCCCTCTTTGTTCGGAAACACGAAGAGTTTTCGTGCAAAGATACACTCTTCAGGCATCCTATTAGTCTCGAATATAGCACTAAATAATGCAGTAAGCCATTCCAAGCCTACTCTCCCCACACACCTCCACAGTTCAACCAGAATTTCGTCTGGCCCGGTAGCTCTGCCCCTTCTCATCTTACGCATTGCCTCCATGACTTCATCGATCTCAATGTCCCTACAATTACTTAATTCATGGTGACTGTCGGCATTCCTCGATTCCCCAAGTATAATATCCTGATCCCCTTCTTCACTTAGAAGTTTATGAAAGTAGGTCTGCCACCTCCTCTTAATCTGGTCATCTCCCATCAAAACTTTGCCGTCATCATCTTTTATGCACCTCACTTGGTCCAGATCCCGAGTTGTCCTCTCTCTCGCCTTAGCGAGTCGGAATAACTTCTTCTCCCCACCTTTGTTCCTTAGTTCCTCATACAGACGAGCAAAAGCTGTCGTCTTAGCCTCCGTCACTGCCATCTTCGCCTCCTTCCTAGCTACCTTATACCTTTGACTGTTCTCTCTCTTCTCCTCCTCGTCAGTGCTCCCTACTAACCGCAAGTAAGTCGCCTTCTTTGCTTCCACTTTACCTTGGACAACTGCATTCCACCACCAATATCCTTTGTGGCCACCATTGTGGCCCGTAGATATCCCTAACACCTCTCTCGCCGCCTTTCTTATACAGTCCGCCATCGTCGACCACATTGTGTTTGCGTCCCCACTACTTCTCCAAGCTCCCATTGCCGATAACCTTCCTTCCAACTCCTTAGCTTTATCCTTAGTTAAGGCGCCCCACCTAATCCTGGGGCGTCCTTGTACTGACCTCTTCTTCCTCCTTATCCTAATACAAATGTCCATCACCAAAAGCCTATGCTGCGTTGAGAGGGTCTCACCTGGGATAACCTTGCAGTCCTCGCACAACCTTCTGTCGCATCTCCTGAGGAGGAGATAGTCAATCTGAGTCTTCGCCACCGAACTTTGGTAAGTAACCAAATGTTCATCCCGCTTCGTAAAACTCGAGTTTGCAATGACTAGATCGAAAGCCTTGGCAAAGTCCAACAGCGCAATGCCCCCTCCGTTCCGCTCTCCGAAACCAAATCCGCCATGCACCTCAGTGTACCCACCTGCAGATAACCCAATATGACCATTGAAATCTCCTCCTATGAATAACCTCTCAGAAGGCGGTATACTACGAACAATCTCATCCAACCCCTCCCAAAATTGCCTTTTAATATCCTCATCCAAGCCTGCTTGTGGTGCGTACGCGCTAACGACATTTAAAGTACCCTCACCCACCACCAACTTTATAGTCATTAGTCTATCATTCACCCGCCTGACCTCTACCACGGACTCTCTAAGATGGCTATCTACCAGGATACCCACTCCTTTCTTACTCAGGACACCAGAGTACTACAACTTATACCCATCCACGTTTTTCGCCCTCGATCTGACCCACTTAGTCTCCTGGACACACGCTATATTAATCTTCCTCTTCTGCAGGATTTTCGCCAACTCTATGGACTTACTCGTTAGTGAACCTATGTTTCATGACCCGATTCTCAACCTATAGCCTCCCTTGCCCCCACTGTCTCCCCTGCTACCCGACCCACCCCCTGACCCCAGCCCCACACTCTGCCCCACCCGAGGACATGCCCTTATTCTATCATCCCAGACTGCAGCCACTACACCTACAACAATCTAGAGAAGACTCGCTAGTGCACAACGGACAACAAATCAAACTAGAAGGAAACAAGTGGTAACTAGTATCCTAGTTGAAAGGTTTAACTATTGCGAAGTAAAGTAACAGTAATTTAGCTAACACCAAAAGGGAAACAGTAAAACAGGAGGTACCAACTCCCGATAACAAAACCTGTGGCTGATTTGCTGTACTCGATGTAGTTGTACGCTCACGCATCACTTCCTACCGCCCTTTGCTGACACTCGCCCAGGTTGCTTTCCTTTGCCAGTGTTCGTGCGCCCAACTTGTCTCCAATACTCCGAGAATTCCTGAAAACACAAAAAATACCACGACCCAAAAACAAGAAGGAGCTATCACCGCTACCACTGGTATAGCCCAAACAATATAAAATGTACCAAGAAAGGAGAAGAAGAAAATGAGAATATAAGGGGTGGGGCAGATTTGGGACGCAAAAGGACAAAACCAATAAACCTAAAAGGAATGTTGAAAATAAAAGGACAAAACAAAAGAGAAACAACAATGTACGACTAGACTATGGAGTAGAGAAAAAAGGGTAAAAAGAAAACGTATGAAAATAAATTCAAACCTAAAAATCAGATATCCAACAAGCAGTTATTCACTGAAATGAACTCCAGAAAAAAATGAACTCCAGAAAATTTTTTAGGAAAAAAATGATTTTTTCAAAAACAAAAAATTGGAGAAAGACCCAGAAAATCTAACACGAACACTAATTCAATTTCACCAACAGCCTTAAGAATCAACCTCCACAGATGAAAAGAACTTCTATACAATCACAAAAGGAAATAAAGAAAGTATCTGAACAGATCGCAAAACGGGAAACAAATGAAGAATTGAATATAGAATAAGTTGTTATAGTACCTAAAGGAAAAACGATTCTTTTTTGCAAATCTGCTATGAAATTCCCGGAAAAGTTCCGAAAGAGACTTACAAAAAGATATTTGAGTTGAGACTGGACGAGAGACAGAGAGATCGAGATCGACCCAATCTGATGAATTTGATTATATTAATCCCTATGGATCTTAATTTAATAGAACCTAAGTTGAATAGTTCCCAAAAAATCTAAAGGAGCAAGTACAACGAACAGTCAAAATAATGGAGAACTCAATCAATTGAATTAATGATAAAAATCGATACAACGAGCCAAAATATTAAACACAGTAGATTTGAAAAAATGAAAAGGATGTACTTACGATTGAAGCAAAACAAAAAAGAAAGAAGCCGTCCAACCGATCGGAGCAAATGCGCTGGGTTAAAGCAATTGTCCTTTTCGTTATCAGGAAATTGATTGAAGGGAGTAAAACGATCTCCCTATTTTCACACAAAATAGCCTATTTCCGCAAATGTGAGAGAGAGGAACAGCCTTGTGTTAAATGACAGCCTTGAGAGAGAGGAACAACCTTGAGAGAGAGGAACAACCTTGAGAGAGAGGAACAACAAATGTTAAACACCGTATACACTATTAAACTTTTAAAATCATAAATTTTATATATATCGAACTTGTAAGACCCCTAAAAAGGCATACCCTCGATATAGATGCCGAAACTACTTCACCCGGGACATAAAGGCTCCGGCCAAACACAAATGACTCCAGTCACAAGGCTGTACGAGCCAAACTAGCACGACTCGGGGATGCCTGACCGTCGCTATAAATTACAGGCTTTCAATTACTTCAATATACTTCAGAAAGAACCGGTTAAACAGGCTACCCTTGACATAGGCAAAAGAGCTTCGACCATGTCAGCTCCTAAACATTGGCTTTGAGATACTCATCCTCTGAGCCAAACCTCATGAGGTGCTCGATCATCGCCATATAACGACTCACAATCGAGGTTTTTTATTAAAACGTCGAAGAGTCAGGCAAACACTATTTTAAAAATCCTTATCGAGGGAAATATAAAGCCTACATAAAAGGTCGCATCGACCCAAGGCTTAAGAGCCACTGTCAACAACCCACATAAAAGGTCGCATCGACCCAAGGCTAAGAGCCATTGTCGCCAGCCCCCACAAAAGGTCGCACTGACCCAACGCGTAAGAGCCTAAGGGCCCGCTTGCAATTCAAAAACTTAAGGGTGAAACAAGCTCGAGTCGAAACCCAATTTGGAGACTGAACCCAAAATAGTTAACTAAATATGCCTAAGAGAAAAAGCGTAAGATTGTCGCCAGCTTATACTAAAAGGTTGCATCGACCAAGCGCGTAAGAGCCTACGTGCCAGCCTAATGAGCCCCAGGGCCATACCACGAATCTAAGGATTCCTCTCAACTCAAAGACCAGTTCATCTAGCTAAAATAAAGGCAAAAAGAAATGCAGGAGAAACAAAACCACGAGGTTTCCTCTTTATACATACATGCGAAAAAGTACAAGCTCCATTTACAACGTACTTTGAAAGTACTATATACAGAAACAGAAAAGGAAATCTACGTCCCCCTTGGGGACTACGGCCCGATGGCCCCATCCTCGCCATCCTTGGCATCGGATAGAAGGAATTCAAAATCGTATTTTTCTGCCTTCGCCTTCTTGATCTCTTCCGAGAGGTCGAAGCCTCTGGCATGAATTTCCTCGAGGGTTTCCCTCCGAGACTTACACCTCATGTACTGTTTATTACTGTTCTCATGATCAAGAGCCTTCCTCAGCTCTGCTCTAGCATCAGCAGTGCCCTTCAAATAGGCCGCCACTTTTTGGTCAGCCTTAGCGCGGCTCATTACAGCCCCAGCCCGGGCATTCACTACTTCGGCCTTCACCTTTAAAAGCTCAGACTCGAGCCTTGTGATCATATTCGCTCGAACAGAATCGTTTGCACGAGCAGTCTGGATTTTCACCTCGAGAGTAGAAGCCTTAGCCAAAGCACCCTCATTGGCCGCAACTTGGGCATCTACAAGAGCTTTCAACTCATTAAACTCATGTCTGACCTGGCCAACTTTGCCCCAAAGTCGTTCCAGCTCCTCCATTTTGATCTCCAACTGAAATATCAAAATTTTAATCTCCGAAAATGGAAGGGGGAGCATACATCCACACAAAATGCAGGTTAGCTGTCTTTCGAGACAGTTTTTGCAGTTCCGACTTCGATCCTCTTCATACCGCAGGTGTACCAGCTCACCTTCCTTTCTCGTACAAAGGAGCTTAAGGGATTTCTCCTTATCTAAAGCTTTTCGTAGCCTGGCCTCATGGCGAAGCAGCTCGGACTTAAGCTTGTCAAAGGCCTGCAAAAGAAAATTCAATAATAAGGGGAGGGCACGAAACCGAAACAAGTCTATACCGGCTACCAAAGCTTACTATAAAGCTAAGACGCTGAGCCTCACCGAAGGCCGAGCATACGTTCGATGTCTAGTTTCCCCCAAAGTGCCATAGGTGTGAGAAGAGGAAGGCCCAAGATGACCCTCGTCCCTTGGAGTACCATTGAAGGGAACAAGGAATGTTTCTTCGAACACGGAAGCCTCCGAAGCCAGAAGCTTGGCCGACTCGCCTCTTTTGAACCTCAGAGAAGGACTCGCCCCGCCGTGAGTATCCTCATGCCTCAGAGACTCTTTTCGTTTGTTATCGATCCTTGACCCCGAGGTCGGCGATCTCTCCTCCTCCCCCAAGGGGCACGACCTCATCTCGAAAAAACCTCCAACACCTGCGGCGGCAGAGTTAGTACGCTAAAGAGAAAGTACATTTCTGAGGAAATAAGCCACTGAGCACCTACCGTGATATTGCCTTCCATCCCCCCTTGGACAGGTTTCGCCACTTGCGCTTATCATAGGTCAAACAAGCTACCAGCTTACTGGACCACTCAGCCATATCAGGGACCTCATTCGACAACCAAGGAATCACTAAAAAGAATGAAATAAAAAGATGCCTTTATGGAGCCCGCCTCCAATATGGACAAAGCGATAAAAATACAAGTATACCACTTACATGTAAAATTCCATTTCTCAGGAAATGGCAAAAACTCTCCAAGGATAATATCGATTGCCCGTGCTCGAACAAACCGGCTCATCCACCCTTGGACCTCATCCTCTTTATCGTTAACGATAGGGGACCGGGTGGATCAACGCTGCAGAGTAATCAAGCCCCGATAGTGCAGAGGCCGATATAACCTAACGAGATGGCTATAGGTGAATTCGAGCCTGGCCTTATCCGCAAAGTACCTTATCATCAACACTATCCTCCAAAGGGATGGGTGAGCCTGCACCAGGGTAACCCAATACCTCCTTTATAATTCAAGCTCGAACCTGTCAGGGGGACCTAATGAAAAAGGATACGTATACACACTAAAAAACCCCTCGGCATGGGTCATGATGCTTTACTCCAAGGAAGGTACCTGCAGTACCATTCCTTTTCCCCATCCACAATCTTTCCTAATCATCTCGAGATGTTCCTCCCTTATTGAGGAGATAAACCTCCTCTATGCATGCTCCCAATGACCTTGAACATTAAGAGGCCTCTTTAACGTAAAGTCCCTCCTCAAGACAAAGCACCTAGAGGCCCGCTAACCAGATACCGATGGTGTATTACCGATCGAACATAGAACAGAGCTAGAACTCCCCTCTCCTTAATGGGCAGATATCGATGTAGCAGCCATGGCTACGGTAAAATAGGAAGAGGAGGATGAAGATTTGGGCGAAGGCTTTGAGATGAAACGATGAGAGAACTAGCACAAAGAACAAAAAGTTCTATGGGAGGGATGATCACCCAGAATACCAGAATCTCCAATTGAGAAATGAGCGGATGCATATATAGAGGCAAGCGATGAGTGTTCGCCTACCCAGACGAACAATTAAGTCTGGCCATGACGGCACCATTTTTTGGGAAATGTACTGACAAGACCACCCCGAGGGCCCCTCTATCATGCTGCATGAATGATGCTATCACGTGGTGTTCGGGAGGTATTTAGACCCCGAAGTTCCCTGCTACCATAAGCATCGGCCCCAAAGGAGCTATCGGCCTAATTTCTAGATGGTACCCGATCTCGAGGGCCCCGATTACTCCAAGTATGGGCTCCAAAGAGCCAACATCAAAATTCGAAGGCTAACTCCGCACGAACGCTGGAATATAAAGAATGGAAAACTTGAAGCAAAAAAATTCTCTTGAATTGCCAAAAAATAAATTTACAAGGGGCATCTTTACAAGACTTGTTTCCCCGGGAATACATACACAAAAAGAAAAAAGAGAAGCCAAAGGCGACGCAGGCCTACTCTTCATCGCCACTGCCCTCCGAACCATCGTCGGGACCTTCATCCAAAGCGACTAAAAATGCCAATTCTTCCTCTGACTCTCGGACCTTTGTGATCTCAATTGAGAGATCAACACCTTTGGCACTGGCTTCCTCCAAGGCTTGCCTCTTCGCCTTTGCACTGGCGTGAGCGACAGTTCGGATCAGTTTTTGCTCAGCCTCCATCGTTATATTTCGGGCTATTTGATTTGCAGTGGCGGCGTCCTTTAGATAAGTAGCGACTTTTTCATCAACCTCAGACTTGACTGCAGAGAGCGCAACAATCTCTTTTCAAGCATTTTAGAGAAGACCCTGGGTCGATGCCAATTCCGAGGTCACTACCTCATTTTGCTTCCTCAGCTCGAGAATCTCCACATTCTTCTGCTCAATCTACAGAGGAAAAGATAAGTCAGTAAACATTGAATTATGGGAACGATGAATGGATTTACGAACAACGAGTTACCTGCTCAACAAGGCCAGCCTTTTCTCGGAGCACTCCCTCCAAATTTGCTTGAAGTTCGCTTAGCTCCTTCTCCTTTCGGGTAGAGGAGGCTTCCAACTCCTGCATTCCCGAGGAAAGTTTCTCAAGATCCTTTCCACGACATGAAAGCTCCTCTCGGAGCCTAGAGAGGGTGTGATCATACATCTTCTTAGACTAAGGAGAAACGGAATAGTCAGAAAAATGAGGAAAAACGCTTGAGATTAGAAAAGTGTACATGAACAACTATCACCTGCCGCTGGAACTTCTCCGCTGCCTCGATAGCGTTGGGTGCATCGAGATCGATGTCCTCGTTGGCATCATCAACGTCATCAAGGAAGTTGCCGAGCGCACCTCCACCTGAGAGGACCTCTACGTTGGTAGCATTCGGGTCCTGAGCTTCCCTTAACTCCCCGGACGAGAACTGAGGGCCTAAATTAAGGTCACCCAGGGCATTGATGTCCCCAAGGGGCAAGTCCTACCCCCGAAAAGCTCCGGGCCCAGACCCTTTGGAACCAGCAGCAACGGTCTCCCTAGAGGGAACAACACCACATCCGGTCAAGGGCTCGAGGATCGTAATCGCACCCTCCTCGAGGGTCTCCATCATACGGGATCGATTTGAATCGACCGTTCCCGATTCAGCGGCCTCTGGTCGGGGCACTTGCGAGACATCTGCACCCGACCTCATTCTTGGTACCAAATGGTATCCGTCCTCATCATCGTCTTCATCCCCAGTACTAGGACTTGCTCCGGAAGCTGAAGCAGAGGTTATGGTGGCAACTCGAGACCTGCGTGATTTAGGTTTCTTGGCCGCAGAGGAATCAGCAACCGCTATATTCTTCCTCTTCTTGTCCCTAACAGACTCCAAAGTCTCCACCTCGTGGTCTGGTGGCGGTCTCATTGCACTCTATCGCGAAGGCCTGCGCAAACATAGTGGCCAAAATTTATCAGCACAATGGATACGGAGGGGAAGCAAGAAGGACATTACCATGATTCTTGGCCATCCACTGCGTCTTAACTAGGTCAGGCCAAGACCGCACGAGGTATGGGAATGAGGTATCCAACCACCTAATCCATCCCGGCAGATCCTGAACCGCTTCAGGATACCAAACGGTAGCTACACAAGCCAAGAGGAGATCATTTTTCGGAGAAAAGTAAAAAGACCATAAAGCATGTTCGAAGGAAAGGTATTTATGCTGCATGTTACACTCCTCCGGGAAGGGCATCCTTTCGGCAGGGATGATGTCCGAGATTCTTACTCGGAAAACCTGCTCATCCATCCTCAATTTTTGTCCTCATCAATGCTCGAGAAAAATGACTTTTTGGACTAGTGGTGAAGCTTAATCAAACCTTGATAAAATCGAGGGCTATACAATCTAATCAAATGGTCGAGGGTAAAGGTCTCACCCTCGACTTCGTTGGAGAAGTGGCAGAGCATGTAGACTATCCTCCAGAAAGAGGGATAGATTTGGCCGAGCGTCACCCGATACTTGTCGCAGAAGTTGAGAATGACCAGATCTATCGCCAGGAAAGAAGGGTTCAAAAAATCGACCGGACCCAAAGTGAATGGGTATGTATATACATAAAGGAAGCCACCCTTGTGGTCTGTTATGCTCTCGTTAGAGCGAGGGATCTCAACCAGCACAGCCTGCCTCCATCGGCAGTCTTTCTTCACTTTCCCTATGTTGGTCACGACGCTAATATACCAGGACACATGTTCACATCGGCCCGGTGTAAATGAGGGTCTATTGATGGAAAAATCCTTTGCCGTGTTGAATTCGGTAGGGGTACACTATTCGACGATAGGTATCACTTTGGGCTTTCATTTGGATGTTCGAGATGAAGAGGTAGCCTCGTCTTTCCAAGGAACTGTCTTGGAAGTTCTAGCCACAATGGTGAAAGGGCCTTTCTGAAAAAGTAGGTAGGAATCAAGCACAAAAGAAGGAAGAATGTGAAAAGGGATGAATTTGGCTTTGAAAACTTGAAGATGTTGTGAAAACATGAATTATCAAACAACTGATGCATTTATAGAGGTCATATGGGCAGCAGAAAAGACGAACCAATAGCGGTTCGTGGGCTTCTCGATAGTCGTGTTTGACGGCAACCCATTTAATGCTCTAATAGGCTGACATCACGATGATGATGCTTAAGGATTAAGAGTTCAAAATCGTTTCCTATCACTTCATTCTAGGAAACATGGGGACTATCTATATACGGTAGAAATCGATGGTTCGATTCTACAATCAAGGCATCCTGAGGGTTTTTTAGTGGTCAACTCCGAGGGTTCTCGGTGATCGACTTCGAGACAATGTGACTCAGTAGTATCGACAGATCGGGTTGAAGTTCCCAAGGCACGTACATATAGCTGGCCCAATCTATTAGACTAGTCAAAAAGGCGAATAAAGGCATTAAATGGTTGTACCAACCCCATATCTTTGTAATTAATGCATTTTACTATGTTGGGATTCCCCCTCTTATATAAAAGGGATCTTTGTCATTATGTAGGGAGCTGCTGCTCAATACTAAATACACAAGAACATTCTCTCTGCTCTCTAACACATTCTCTTGATATCATTGCTTTCATTTATTGCCTACATTTATTGTGTTCTATTTATTGTTCTTCATTTATTGCTTATTATTGGCCATAAAGAGCCGCCAGTGATTATATTATAACTGTTTGTCACCCATTGATTACCCTCGATAGCTCCCAGTCGAGCTTCATACTCGACCCTGAGGCCCTCGAATAGGCAAGCTCGAGACCCCGATTATTAATCATTCGATTTGGTTATCATCTTGGTCTCAAGCTCTTATTTCGTTTCTAAGTCTTTCACATAGCATCAACTGCTTTACAACTAGCATAAAAATAGATCACGTATTTTTAGAACCACTAAATCAAATTTAATTGTTATTACCATTTTCACGGTAAACAATAAGGAAAGCAAAACTGATAATATGAGATGAAGCATTTATGGCTAAGTGTCCAGCGATCGAAATAATTTTCCAGAGTTCTAGAGATATATTAGATATTTATGAACCGTTTGGTAAAACATTAATAGTTTGGGAGGTGATTTATGTCAAGAATTACTAGTAAACTAAAATATAATAATCAAAGTTGTTTAGAGTGACTAATCTTTAGTACTTGAGACGTGAAAAAGTGGGAGATTTTATATGGTTTCATTTGTTGTTCTGCAAAGTTATTTGTTATGCATCAATTAGCACATTTTCTAATGATATGAGCTTTTTAGGAGAGTGAAATTTCAGATTTCTCTGAACATCCAAAAAGTTTACCTCATCGTCGTCATCATCTTCATCGTCATTAGATTGAGCCATTAGAGAAAAGATTGAATTATACTTAGTTGTTTCATTTTCCACTTCCATCATTGAACACCACCATGGTCGTATTCTTCTTTAGATTTCCTGGAGGAGTCTCCCCATGCAGCAAGAGCTTGCTTTACAACGTTGTCAGCATCATTCTTCCTCTTGAAGCGTTTGTCAAGAACCTGGTTCCTCTTGGCTGCTTTGTCAAAGTTGTTATTGTACTGATCTTGCTTTAAGAGGGGACAATCCTTGATGAAGTGTCCTTGCTTGCCACATTAATTACAGAGGTCATAATTTCTTGGCTCGCTAGAACTTCCCCTTTTTGGAATGCCTCCATTCCTGTGAACCATCTTCTGGAATCTTCCTGTCAAGTAGGCCATGTCCCCATCTTCACCACTTGAGTCATTGTTGTCCGTCTTGAGGACCAGGTTCTTTTCCCTCTTGGGCTCTCTTCTTTCATTGTCCTCCTTCTTCTTCTGCCTTTCATAAGTTTTTAAGTTTCAACAAGTTCATCCATGGTCAGTGTCTGCAAGTCCTTAGCCTCTATAATGGCGTTAACTTTGCTTTCCCAAGAACTGGGCAGTACACTAAGGATTTTTCTGACAAGCTTATTTTACGGAATACTTTTACCAAGAGAGTGAAGCTCATTGATGATGGAGGTGAATCGAGTATGCATATCTTGGATGGATTCATCATCTTTCATTCTGAAAAACTCATATTCAGTTGTAAGCATATCAATCTTGGATTGCTTCACCTGAGTTGTTTCCTCGTGAGCTATCTGAAGAGCCTCCCAGATCTCTTTTGCTGATTGACATGCTTATATCTTGTTATATTTATCAGTACCAATGCCACAAACAAGGATTTTCTTGGCACGAAAGTTCTTTTCTATGTCTTTTCTATCATCGTCATTGAATTTTTTCCTGGTCTTGGGGATGACTATACCCGATTCACCAAGATTCTTGGTAGGGAAAAAGGTCCATCACATATAACATCCAATAGCTCAGAATCTTCAGCCATGGTGAAGTCATGCATCCTCGTTTTCCACCATCCATAATATTGCTCGTTGAACTTTAGAGGTTTGTAAGTAGACTGGCCTTCTTCGAAGTTTGGAGGAGCAGCCATGAGGATCCTTTCTAGGTATTAACCTGATAGAAAGAACCCGCTCTGATACCAATCGACAGAATATAAGGGTCCACTAAACTCTATAGAGAACTAATAGTTCTCTATCAGATTCATCAGTACACACACACAATAGTAATTAAATGGCAAGAGGAATTGTACATGGAGAATTTCCAGCTCAACGGGATTAAAAACCACGACCTACCCTTGTAGGATTTCAACTTCACTACTAAGCAACTTTTAGATTACAACCTATGCAACCTAGGAATTAACCTCTTAATCCCTCACTAACTTGTAATACTCTATTACAAGCCAATTTGTAATAACTCTATTACAAAGACTTACAACATGACTAACTCTAGCCAAGACTTAAACACACTGGTTTAAGGTTTACAAAAGGGTTCCTATAGAATGCTTCTAAATAAGCTAGATAGGAATTATAATTGAAGAACTATTACAGAGTTACAACTCAACTAAAAACATACAATAACTCGATATGGGAATTGGTCCGTAGTTGCTTTGTTCTTTATTCTTGAAACACTTAAAACTTACTTGTTGAATGGTCACGTGGGTGAGCTTGAGTGAGTTCTCTAAGTGTTCGAGTGAATTTATTTTACCTCCCTTGATTGTATATATACATGTGTGACATCACTTACAATGATGTAAGCAAGGTAGGTAAAAAGTCTTCCCTAGAAAGTTGACTGCTGCACTCTTCTTGTACTGTAGCGTCTGCAGGCAGCAACTTTTCAGCTGGAGAGTTGACTTCGCACAGTCTCCTCGGGAACTAGTAGGGACCTATTCCCTCAGTTGTTCCTTCCACTCTCTCAAAGTTGAATCATGTCCCATGTTGAGTCCCAACCTTGAACCTTGTGATCTTAAGGTCTTGTAAATGTGTAACGGGTTCCTTATCTAGTTCTTGGATAGTAAGTTTGTTAGATCATCAAAACATAAAGCAAAGTACTTATAACCTATCACATTCCGTATGATGAAATTCATTAGGGGTGTGGGTTTGTTGGGAGAGTTTATGCCGGTGCCTTGTCCCCTTCTTGGGCTGGCATCCCATCCTTCCTCCTCGCTAATGGTTTATTGCTCTCATAACTGGAGTTAAGGTCAAGAGTGGTTTCAGCACTCCCTGACTCTGATGAAAGGACAGGTTCAATCCACATCTTGCAAGAGTTTTGGGACATAGAGCCCGTTTGGATTAGCTGATTTGAAGTAGATGATAAGCATTAAGTGCTGAAACTGATTTAATAAATAAACAGTTACGTGTTTGGGTATAAGTGCTGAAATTAATAATAAGTTGCTACAGTATTTGATTAAAAAAGTGCTGATAAGCTCTTTTTTATTAAAATGACTTAAATAACCTTAGAACTATTTACACTTATAAGGGCTTAATTTCTTTAAAATTTTAGATTGCAGATCGATTCAAATACAAAATATTCTATTTATCATTTTATTTTAAATATAAATGTTCTTAGATAAGATAATTTTAATTATAAATATAATTATTTTATGATAAGCATATAATCATAAGTTATAATAATTAATAAACTGACAAAAGTTTCTCAGTAAAAAATAAATCTAAATAGGACAAAATATTTGATGAGAAAAAACACTAAGAAAATAATACACCAAAAATTTGATATATCCCCATTTATTACATACAATTCAAAGATTAATACACAATCTCATAGATATAAATATGTAAAGGAATAGAAAATCTAAAACTGTTTACACTTATAAGGGCGTAATTTCTTTAAAATTTCAGATTGCAGATCTATTCAAATACAAAATATTCTATTTATCATTTTATTTTAAATATAAATGTGCTTAGATAAGATATTTTTTATGATAAATATAATTTATTTTATGATAAGCATATAATCATAAGTTATAATAATTAATAAATTGACAAAAGTTTCTCAGTACAAAATAAATCTAAATAGGACAAAATATTTGAAGAGAAACAAATACTAAGAAAATAATACACCAAAAATTTGAAAAACAATACTTGGGACTGTGAGTATCGATGTAAGAGTTTTGTTCTAAAACGGAATATTTTAAGAATAAAATAGTAAAAATCTTGGTCAAACTTAAAGTGCTTATAAGCTAAAAATTCATAAGCTGGGGGTGACTGATCGGGTCCAGCCCTACACCACAACAAAGTGGCAAGAGTGGTCGATGCAGCTTTTACCTGAGAAGGTCGGGATCGAATCTACAGGGAGCTAGAATGTTTGGGATTTGGATTCCTATCTAAACTAGCAGTGCGTAGTGCTCTTAATTACACTTCTAATAATATTTGTTTATTTGTTACTTCTAATTTTATGCTAATGAGATGCGAAATTAAACTAAGTATGAATGCTTGTAAGGTTTTCTAAATGGTTAGAGAGACACTAGGGAAGTGGCTTTCTCCTAGGTGAATACTTGACGGGATCTAAAGCCTAAGGCAAAGTTGTTATGTTAGGGATTGCGATATAGCCAATGCACGAGACTACTCACTCTATACCTCTTGGTAGCTTGAGTGACTTTGCGCTAATTGACTTTCTCAAGACCAATTCGGTGTCAAAATTGTGCAAGCAATATAGGCTCAAGTCGGGTAATACTATCTCTAGGTTTAACCCTTTAATTGGGGCTATCAATCTCTTGAATACACCCCAATTCCTTGTTGGACTGATTTTCCTAGACTCAAGCTCTCTTTCTTCCCAAGTCAAAAAGGCACAAATTAGTGTTTGCAACCACTAATTCAACATTGAAAACACAAATCAGTCCAAATATTAACTACCCATAAACATCTAAGCCTTAAAATAAAAGACTCATCAAATACCCACATTAGGGTTGAGCCACAACTCTAGCTAATGGGTCTAGCTACTCATAATAATGGAAGAAATCAGATATTTAGATGAAGAATAACCCATATAATATGATTACAAATTAAGAATTGAAGATTCAGTGTTAAACTAGCTACAAATTATTCAAAATAGACTAAAACCATCGTTCACGTGCTCTGCTAAGATAAAGATACCCTAAAAATGTGAAAAAGAAGTATTTATACAAGACTGAATTTTCTAGACAAAAATACCCTGACGGAGGTACCGCGGACCGCGAAAAATGCACTGCGGCTGCAGTGAGGATTTTTAGCTTCATTTCTCAGTCTCTGAATCTGGCCACCACGGACCGCATAAAATGCACCGCGGCCGCGGTGGCTTCGCTGCGGACCACACAAAATGGACCGCGGACCACAGTGGCTTCCAACCTCCAAACTCCCAACTCTCTAAATCCCCTCCACGCGGACCGCACAAAATGGAATTGCGGCCGCGATGAGGCTACTACGGCCGTGAAGAATCTATCGCGGACCGTAGTGCTTGAGCTTCCAAAATTGTATCTCTCTGATCTTTTCCACCGTGGACCGCACTAAATAGACTGTGGCCGCGGTGGGTCTGTTGCAGCTGCAGTGGATTTTATGCTACAACAGTGCCTTGACTTGTTCTTGGTACTCGTGCAGGTTTTACTCCTTTTTTGAGCTGGTTTTGACTACTTGACACTTTTTTGACCAAACCCTGCAAACAAGCACAACATGTAAGCTTTCAGGATTACTTGTATACATTTTTAGTCCAAAACTCAAGCAAAAAGGAGTATAAAATAGACTAGAATCCCTAGTTATCAGTGACCAGCTTATGGTTTTTGCCTTATTTTTGACTTATAAGCACTTGGCTTATAAGCACATTTACTTTACCAAATGCGTAGATAAGCCAAAAAGCGCTTATAAGCTACTTTGACAAGTTTATAAGCATAGCCAAACACCCTCATAGTAGGATTGATATCTCGTTGTAATCCACACTGAATTCCACTGCTCTTACTGCCTCTAGCCATAGGAAGTCCGTTCTCATTGGGCTGTAAGAGTTTTATGGCTCCTTCTCCTTGGATGTTTCTTGGCTTTTCAGTATCTCTAGGGCTTTGGTTATCTCTTTTGAGATGTTCCCCAGTGGTGGGGAATGTTGTTTCTCTTACATTAGAGATGAAGGGTCTTGTTGGGGCCACTGTTGTAGGACTGTGAACTGGGGCGTCGCATATGGGTATGGTGTTGTTGGGTTTGGGAAGAATGGGATGATGTTGAAGACCCGCTGCATCAGATTATGAACTGAAGGTGTATTATTGGTTGGATGCAGAGGGTTGAAGTTGCTTTGTAGAACCATTGATTGCCAAAGTTGGGCTCCAAACATTGCCAAACCCCTATTTAACGCTTCTATTGTGACTCTTCCCAGATGGGTCGGATTTTGGATGATGAACGATATTGGCTGGTTTTCCAGCTGAAATTTATAGCAGAGTCCCTGACCATAGAGAGCATTCTCTATCCAGGATGCCGCTGTGTAGTCCTGTGGTGGTGGGGTAGAGGTCAGAACAATTGGGGGTTTGGAAGAAAGATCCATTTTTGGGTTTTTTTTTGGTGTAATCTTTTTTGGGATACTATTAATTAGAGGGTTATTGGGGTAATTAATGGTCATGGCTGAAGATGGTATTGAATCGACACCCGTGATTAGAGTTTTGTAACCTGTGGAATTAAATGAAGATCTGGTTGAGTTGATGGAGGTTGTCAAATCACTTAAGATTTTGGGGTTTATCAGTGATGGCACTTGAGTATCTATCGAGGGATTTTTTACAGAGTGAGTTGGTAGGGGTGATATGGAATGGTAGGGGCCATTATTGGTAATGCAGGCGTTGGAAAGGGTTGGGTCCTCTATGGTGACAGTGGGTTTGGGGTTAGTGTGGACCTCCACCTGAATCGTTGTCAGGCTCTCACTTGGGCCCTTTAAGCCTGTTGACTTTGTCCCTTTAGGGGTCATCTGGACAGTTTATTTTAGGAGTGTAGGCCCCTTGTCCTTACTAGGTATTGGGTCTCTCCCTTCTGGACCCGTTTTCCTTTTTGTGCTTGTATTGGGTTATTTTCTTATGGGATGGTTCTTTGGGCGGGGTGTATTTTTCTTTGTTCTTTGAGTTGGGTTGGTGTCCTGCACAGAGTTAGTCTTTAAATTATAACGGAAAGTTAGAGTTTCGAGAAACTTACCGGAATTGGCGTAAAACATTCGGACTTGGATGTCGTCCGTTGGGGCGGTACTTTTACCTTTCCTATCCTGATTCGTTGTTGTTTGGTGTTGCTGAGTGGGGTATCCCTATTTTCTTCTTCTGGGGAAGGATACCATTTGCCATCCCTCTTCTTCGTCGTTATTGGCTTTAGTATTGGAAAATTCCGGGCGGTCCTGCGTCGTGGGTTAGTTGGGCTTCTGCCTGTGTGAGCACCCTCTCAGGGCGTGTCCCAATCTTCCACATCCTATACATAGGATGTTTTTCCTTTCATAAACAACCGCTTGTTTGTGGTAACAGATGTTGCAACTGGTGATTCCAGTAGAACTTGGATGCATATTCTCGCATATCTACCCCTTAGCATTGCTGATGTACACGTATCAACGTTGAGTAGCTTTCCAAGCTTCCTGCCCACTTTTTCTAGTACCTCTTTGCCATAGAATTCGGTTAGCAGCTGAGGGAGTCGTACCCATATAGCAGTGAAGGATAGGGTGGCTTATTGTGGGACAAATTTTGGTTCCTACCTTCTAACTGAGAGGAAGTTTCCGGATAAGAACCATGGACATTGGTGTATTGCCTTGATCAAATTTTCCTCCTTTGCAAACTTTACTATGAAGAAGTACCATCGTAGGTCAATCAAGATTAATTGTTTGAAGGGGTTTCATAGTTCAACTAGTTTGGATCGGAGAAGATGATGTGGCATACGCCGGTCAAAATATTTTATAATGACTGAGAAGTGCCATGGCTCGTATAGTCTGTTCTTATCTTCTTGGGAGAAGATGATTGGGCCTAGGTTTTCCTTGCCCTTTAATTCGCATCTTGATTTTTCAAAGTTCGATGCATAGTAGTCCGTTTGTGAAGTGTCCTGTTTGTCAAGGAGCATTTCCTTATAGGAGTGTGCTCGGTTGGTATCTTCCTCCATAGGATTTGTATCTGGTGGTTCCGGTGATAGGTTGGGTATTTTGGGTTTATTTTCCATTAGGTTGTGTGTAGTGAGAGGTGAAAGTTTCTCTTTCTAACTGAGCATAATCGTTAAGGAATGAGTAATATTTGTTATGCAGGAGACACATCATCGTCAAAAAGGATTCTTTTAAAAAAAGAGAGGTTTTAACAAGAAAAATATATTAGAAACATTCCACTTATCATTGCAATATTTATTTGATTATGAAAATACTGTATCTCTCTTCTTATTCATGGCCACTACTGATTTTGGATGTTGGATTTCATGTTTGACTAGTTCTAAAGAGACCCATGTCCAATTAAATAATTCATGTAATCTTCAAGAGTGGTGTTGAACATCATGATTTTAAAGGGTTATGGACTACCATAAACAACAATACCAAAGATGCGATCCCACAGTTTGGGATTTATAAGCAGTTAGGGAACAATAATTATATTTTTAATTTATCGTAATGTATGCGAATATCTACATATTTTTGTTAGCTTCCTAGATCTAGGCAAGAGTATCTGTATGACTCAGGGGCGGATCTACGTTGTGGGTTGAGGGGTTACGGGACCCTGTTAATCTTGGCAAAAATCTTGTATATATATTATATATATGTACATATATATGGGATCCTTTAAATATTTTAAGTGTGTCTCCTAAATAAAAAGAGTCTGACTAGACAAGTGGCTGTATTGGCCATTTAAGTTTTGATTTTGGAAGTGATGCAAGTTCGAATCCCACCTTCAGCCTTTTCTATTTTTTTCCCCTCCTTTCTATGTTTGTGCAGCCTTTTCTACTCTTTTTCAGCTTTTCCCTCCTTTATATTTAGAGTACAATGTAATTTATATTTAATAGCAAATTGCTTTATTTTTTTACTTTTGTCCTTTTTTTAATCAATTATAATTTAGTACTAATATATAATAGTCAACTTAATTAATATTTTAGTTCTTTGAATACAATGTAACTTATATTTAATAGCAAATTGCTTTGTTTTTTACTTTTATCTTCTTCTTTTTTTGAATTCAATTATAGTTTAGTACTAGTACATAATAGTCAACCTAATTAATTTTATTCTTTTTCAAATTCATCCCTTAAAATTGAAATCATCTATTTGCAACTTATCGGTCCATAAATGAAAAAATACATATCATTTTGTGATAACCTTTTTCAACAATCTGACTCGGCAACAATAACTAATAGTTTGAGACTCTTTTTCAGTTCTTTTAGTATTACCATACTCTTTATCTTGAATTCTTTAATATGTCTTTGATAAATTTACGTTTGAACGTCCTTTTGATCACTGGCCTCTTTTTTATTTATTTATTAAAAACTAGAATTTTAAAGTGTGAAACATGCTTAGTCAAACACCTTCCCTTCCCATAGCATCCATTTTGCGAAGAAATCTCTCTCTCTCTCTCTCTCTCTCTCTCTCTATATATATATATATATATATATATATATATATATATATATATATATATATATATATAGATGTTTTCTTTTTCTTTAGAACTTTTTTGTTAATACTTAAATGATAAGTCATCATAATCATTAAGTTTTCAATGAGTTGCACGCCAAATTTTATCGCTAGAGACTAGCATACAGTGGTGCCCCCGTCGTGCTTAAATCCTGGGTCCGCCTCTATGCATGAGACAAAACAAAACACACAATTACGTGGTTAAGTGAAGTCGGGAGAAAACAGAGAAAATCCTGAATATGATGTTAAAGTCAAAGGAAAATATCATGTTATAGACAGAAAATTCTCAATTACCAAAATGAGAAATAAAAATAAATAGGATTGGCAAATTTATCGGGCTTTTTTGCACTTGTCATTTTCTTGTACGTCAATATAATTTAATTATGGATAAACTCACCAATAAAATATTTTTAAGGAATAATACTGGTATAATTATCAGTGGAATGTCGTAATCCAAAATTCTTTTGAATAATTAATTGACGAAAAGTCGCTTAAGCCGCCATATGTCATCCTAATCATCATTAACTTAAAGACTTGTGGGCTCACCTCCTGAACACCATCCATCAAGTTCTTCCATTGTAGCTTTAATTTTATGACACATGTCTCTTCTGAAATCTAAAGGCCAATTTTTATTTAAGTAAACAGCCCCCCAAACCATGGCTAACTAAAAAGTCATTCCCTGTATGAGTATCAATTTGGCAAAGCATCCGAAAATAGTGCTAGGAAAATCGTTATAGTTGGGGAAAATATATTTTCTTACCATGAAAATCATGGAGAAACGGAGCTCCTCTTTTCTTAATTGTTACAAACAGAAGTATTACAAAAAAGTTTTACGTTCGCTTCACTTTTGTATGCACAAGTTTTCTGCAACCACCAAAGATAGGGGCGTCAATGGATATTTAAAAACCGACTAAATCGATCGAGCCGTATCGAGCCAAACCGATTTTTAGGCTTTTTAAAAAAAACGTAGGTTTTTACATAAATCTATAACTGTACCGATAATTAGGGTAGGTTTTCTATTTTACAAAATAAACCAAAAAATTTACCGAACTGTACCGAATAAATTTACATATAAAAAATATACCTATACATAAAGTTTAAAAATAATAAAATATTAATTTTTTCCTTGGGCGTTGAAATTATGAAAACAGTTACAAGCCACAAGTAATTAAACTCAAAATTAATTACACCCCCTTTTTTACTGTCGTCAGAGCTGTCACACCTCCTTTTTTACTTACACTCCCGGAAGGAGTGTATAAGGGAGTTTTTCTAATTAAAGGACAATCGAAACGGGATTTATTTATTTAAAGATTCAGAGTCGCCACTTGAGATAATTTTATGGTGTCCCAAGTCACCGGTTGAATCTTGAATCGAGGAAAAGCTTGACTCTGTTTAACAGTCTGCAAACCAGAAATTCGAGTAAGGAATTCTGTTAACCCGGGAGAAGGTGTTAGGCATTCTCGAGTTCCGTAGTTCTAGCATGGTCGCTCAACTGTTATATTCGGCTTAATTATCTGATTTTAAACAATTATGAACCTATGTGCAAATTTTAACTATTAGCCGCTTTTATCCAATTTTTAAAGAAGATTGAACGTCGTTTAAAACACGTCTTTGGATCGCGCCACATGAAATACACCCGCAATCCTAAACATATTTTATTCAACATTTTAAGATTTGATTTAGGTCATATGAAATGCGCACCCGAGTTTAGGAAAGTAACATTATTAAAATACGCGCCTAAAGCAGCTACACGTTGATAACTTTGTGAGGGCCATGAAAATTAGCTAAATGGCACGCCTCAAGTTCTAATTTTTTTTAAAAAGAAAAGAATCAAAACGAGGGCCAAGCATTTGAAATTTTGTTGGACTTGGCACGCCTCTATTCATTTACCTCAAAGGCTTCTAAATTAATCTATGAGGGCCATTTATTACGAAGTGTCTAATTATGGCTCACCTCAAATTACCTTTTCAAGACTCTAATTAATTAAACACTAAGGTACTTGAAATCTACTTTAGGTGAATGATTCAAACAAAATCCCTTCCAATCAACAAGGCTTCATTAAAACCATTTTATTAGCGGAAGGGCCTGAATTAAACAGGTCCAAATCTCTGAGCAACGAGCCTGTCCAAACGTAATGAGGCTCTTTTGACTCAACAGATTCCGATAATGCTCAGGCCCAAATATTTTAAAAACGTCGGCTGCAAGCAGGGACTTCAGGATCGAATCCCTGAAGCCAAACCTAACAATGATTTTGCTCATAATCTTTTCAACCATTAATGAAGGAGAAAAACGAGTTGGGGCATGAATAAGAACCTTATACAGCAATCAATAATGATCCCCTTTTTAAACTAAACTAGGGCATAGACTATATGGAAACATCAATTGGTTACAGTTGAAATCAAGCAAACTATATAGAGATAGCAACCTAAAACAATTAAACCATCGATGCTGCTTGTTGTTTTAGATTTAAACATGATTCTGAAGCAACAAATTTAACAGTCCAACCGGCTCGAATTGCTAAATTTAAACGAATTCAAATCCACATAAATTATTTCAAAAGCCAGTTTCTAACCAAGCGTAATGATACACATCCAACTCACAAACAGTGACAACACTTTACCACAACAAACTCTAATTTCAAGCTACAAGATCAATAGACCTACTCAAGCACATTATTACATGTTTGACATTTCATGCACCCAGGAGCATTCATTTACCATTACATAACCAAAAGTTCAGCGTTCTTCTAAATGGCTAAAGCAAATTCAAATCCCTGAGCATGGCTGGACAAATTAACACATGAATTATAACAAGAAAATACAGGTATAAACAACAGAAGCTAATAGAATTTAACATTCGAACAAGATTTCTATTCAAATTCCAACTCGAACATCAAAATCTGTATACAAACTCAGTCTGGTTCCAACTTGTGGAACTTTATTTTGTTAGCAAAAGGTATGAAGAAATACCTGGAATTTAAAAACAAGATAGAAGAGATGATCAGCAATTGAGCAGTAGCAGGAGCTGTGTTTTAGCAACAAGATCGACCCAAAAATGCTCAAGAAAAAAAACCAATTTGAACCAAAGCAACATCCAAAGCTCAAAATTAGAATACCACTAAAATCTGAACCTGAGCCCTTGGATAACAACCAAAACTCAACTCATTTTTACCCTTAGTTGTTCGAGAATTCTATTAGAATGAGGATCTGAAGAATTTCAGAGATTTTTTTTTTAAAATGGAACAGTAGACCCTTTGTTCTAGCCGCCTAGGTTTTCTGATATTTTTTAGCTCTTAAAATCCTTGCCTTCTAAGGCAAGTAAGAATGCCTTTATAGGCAAGTCACTAGGGCAGACCCCAGGTTTCAGTTTGCATTTCTAGTCCTTCCCTTAACTTTATTTTTTGCCAATTGAACCCTCATTTTCTGACTTGCTCCCCAAGTTCAAACACCCAAAATCTGAAATTCCCTTAGAAACCCCCACTAGAAACTTCTGCGATCAGTTACTAAAAGATTCCCCCACCTAAACTACCCAAACTACCCTTCCCACCCCTGGAAATTACCTTGAACCCCAAATGAGTTATGGGTCAAATTGACCCACGGCTGAATTTACCCAAAACCCAAACCAACCCAGGATCCAGAAATCTAAAGATATGGTCCTAGGCCCAAATCAGAACCAAATGGACTGAGGCAAACAAAAAGCAATCGCACGATATTCAATATTCAATTAATGAACTATGCTAGGATGATTTTCCTTAAACCAAAATACCAAAATGAAGGAACATCAATTTAACAGTCAGTAGAATTAAAAAGAAAGTAGAAGACAATGGTTAGTATTTTGGGAAGGAGAATTGGGGAAATGAGAACAACTACAATTACCCGGAATAAACTGTCCCCAAAGGGAACTAATCCTTGACACTGACTTCATTCAAAGCACATTGGAGAAGAGGAAAGAAAAAAAACAAGAAAAGAGAAAAACCGGGCAGCAATGACAACCGAAACTAAGAAAGAAAGGGACAAGAAACTTACCGACTCAAGTTTGAAATCATCAGACACATCTTCTTTAACCCCAAAATGGTGCAACTCGCCTATTCTTCGGCAAGAATACATGAGTAACGTCATTTGGAGGTCAATCAGACCCTGGAAACTCAGAGAACTATGGAGAGATGAACTTGCATGGCCAAAAATATCTTCGACCTTTAGGTCTGGAACCCTAGAATCTAAGATTCAAAAGGTTTGGGTGGGATTCGAGGGAAAAGAAGTGGATTTGGAAACAGGAGAAGGAGAAGAGGGTTTGGTGTAATTTTGGTGGCGGTTCACGGTGGCGCCGCCGGGTTTGATGTGGTGGAGACGAAGGGAGGCTATCTAGGGTTGGGAATTTGGGGATCTCTGAAGTGATAAGATGAGGGAGGTGATTGGGGGGGGGGGGCTAGTTTCGGACATTTAAATATTAAAGAACCTCCAGTTCCCAACCGTTAGATCGAAGATCATAGACGGCTGAGATTCGTTCCAGCCTAAACGACGCCGTTTGGTGAGGGAGGTCTGGGCTGGATCGAGGGAATGGGGCAGACGGGCGTGACTTTGGTTTGGGCCAAGGATTTAAAACCAGATACATGCCCAATTCGTGGGTCTTTACAAATTAAAGATAGAAATCAAAATCAACTCCTAGAACTTAGTTAACTAACTAAAAAAACTAATAAACCTAAAATGATAATTAACACAATTAATTAAAAACAAATTAACAGACAAACTACTCAAAAATCAAAGTTAGAATTAAAAATGCAAATTAACAGTGTATTTTTTTTTTGTGATTTTCCATTTTATAAAATAATTGATTTTCCAATTAACCCTAAAATGCAAAGTTAAATCTTAAATGCAAAAATGCAAGATATTTTTTTATTTTTTATGAATTAAAATGCACAGACAAAATGCGAACAATTAACATAAAATGCCACGAAAATCCACAAAATTGTAAATTCTGAAAGAAATTATTTTGTTTTGAATTTATGGGAGTAATTCATATAGGATAAAAATCACGTGCTCATACTAATTCTCAAACCTATTATGCTACTTCTATTGAAACTAATTTATTTATAGCATATTCACTAGTAAGATACAAGGTATTCTAGCGATTATGAGTAGCAAAATATAATATGTTGAATATGTTTCATTTGATATGAATTAGATTTATCTTTTTGAATATTAATCTTCTATAGACTTTATTCTTGAGTCTCAATTTGGTTAATATCTTTCAAACTCGTGTGATATATATATTTCATGTTTTCTTAATTTATCACTCTTTAAACAGTAAAAATGTTTAGAGAGTTTTGTCAAGTCCTATACAAGTACGTGTTTTATTGCATTCTAATTTTCATATGTCTCTAATTGTTCAAATCTATTTTAAAGTGAAAAAATAATCTTGTCCACTACTCTCTCTGGTCCGTAATAAGTGACTTTTTTGGCTTTTTTTTTTAAACCAAAATAAGTGTCCTTTTATATAATCGAGAGGGAATTAACTTTGTTTTTCCAAAATTTGCCCTTATTTATATATCTCAATGTATCAAGTTAACAACATATAAATTTTAATTAAGGATAACTTAGTCAAAATACATTTTTGTTCTATGAGTCAGTATTTTCTTAAGGGGCACAACAAATGTTAAAAAGTCATTTGTTATGGACCAGAGGGAGTATGCATAAAAAGTAATCAATTCTAAAGGACTCTTCAATAGATTTTGATATTTCACTATTAACATTCTTCTCAAATTGTTTCTTCCTATATATTACACGTTTCTTATAAAATTTGGGTTCGATATTAATTTCAAATGCACTTTCCTTAGCAGAAATCAAAGCAGTTGCAAATCCTTCATCTCTTTATTTGTTAAATAAAGAAATTAAATTTTTTCACTTCACATAAAAAAATTAAAATTTATATATAGCCTATTAGGTGTAAACAAAATGGGGCCTCCACAAATGTGGGGCCTAAAGCAGTTGTTTTACCTGCTTTATGGACGAGCTGCCCCAACTTTTATTATGTAACATATCATGATAAATTGATGACACATCTAGTCCTATATACGGTAAAAATCAGTGGTCTGATTTTATGATCATTAAGGTCGTAAAGACTGCTCCCAGAAGGATCAAAGCTCAGCTCAAGGTTTTGACCCCGAGGGTTCTCAATGACCGACCTCGAGGCAGTGCAAACCAGCGGCTATAGTGGGTCGATGTGAAGTTCCCAAGGCATGTGACTAGAGCTGACAAAGTCAATTAGGCTAGGTCAAACCCGTATCATGGCATTAAATGGTTGTACCATCCCCATATCCTTATAATAAATGCATTTGTACTATGTTGGGATTCCCCCTCATATATAAAAGGGGTCCTTGCCATTTTGTAAGATACAAGATACTACTCACAACATTCAATACAAGAATATTCTCTCTGCTCTCTAACTTAGACTTACTATCTTGATTCTAATACTTACATTTATTGCTTATATTCATTGTTCTTCATTTATTGCTCATTATTGGTCATAAAAAGTCGTCATCAAATTTATCATAACTGTTAATCCTCCATCGACTGCCCTTAGCCGGGCATCCGACTCGACCTCGAGACCCCGTATACGCAAGCTCGAGGCCCCGATTTTCAGCCATTTGGTTTGATTATTACACTATCTACAAGCTCTTATCTTATCTTCTAATCTTTCACTTAGCATCTATTGCCTAACAACTAGCATAAAAATAGATCACGTATTTTTAGAACCACAAAATCAAATCTAATTGTTATTACCATTTTCAAGGTAAACAGTTTGGCGCCCACTGTGGGACTAAAAATAATATTGATTGTTTTTTTGCTGGTTTACTACATAATGCAAGTTATCTTTCACACTTTTTCTTGTCCAAGATCTTTGATTTCGGGAAAAAATGTCTAACTCAGTAAACGCACATGAAAACAACGGTCTTGAGGACCATGGAGAAAATGGTGCAGCTGTTCCAGGTGTTGGTGTACCACCACGAAACCCTAGAGATGCACCAGAACCAATTCCTGTGGACGTGGTCTCACGCAACGCTTAACACGTCAAAATAAGCTCCCACACCAACAGGAGTATACATCAAGAAAACCAACAGGAAGCCCAAAAAACCCCCGGCTCAGGAACAACAAAGGGTTAGCCTTCACGTCATCTTCGAGATGTTACAGGCACAACAGTTGGCGATTGCTCTGCTGCAAAGCCACAAGAAAACTCCTAGCACGGTAGCACCGGAAACGGCTCCCCAAGCCAAGCAGGTACCAGAAAGATTAAGCAACAACAGGTTGACAGCCGACCCCGCCATCAAAAAGATGCTCAAGGACCTCACAAAGAGGATCGAGTCGGGCAAGAAGAAGATAGAAGCAAAAGACAAGAAGGTAGAGACCTACAATTTTAGGGTTGTTCAAATTCCGGGCGCACCCCCGATCCTGAAGGGTGTAGATTCGAAGAAGTTCATACAAAAGTCATTCCCATATGAAGCAGCTCCAAAACCCATTCCAAGAAGTTCATAATGCCCGAACTTCCAAAGTATAGCAGAACCTCGGACCCCAACGAGCACGTCACTGCTTACACTTGTGTAGTAAAGGGAAACGACCTAAAGGACGACGAGATCAAATTCGTCCTACTAAAAAAGTTCGGAGAGACACTTTCTAAAGGGGCGATTGTGTGGTATCACAACCTAGCCCCAAACTCAATAGATTCGTTTGCCATATAGATTCGTTTGCCAAGCTAGCAGATTCCTTCATAAAGTCACATGTTGGTGCCATCAAGGTATCTACAAGGAAATCCGACGTCTTCAAAATCAAGAAAATGGGGAACAAGATGCTACGAGAGTTTGTATCTCACTTTCAAACAGAACGAATGGATCTACCACCAGTCTCTGATAACTAGTCAGTGCAAGCCTTAACTCAAGGCTTGAACAAGCGAAGCTCGGTATCTTCGAAGCATCTGAAGCAAAACTTAGTTGAATATCCCGTCGTAACTTGGTCGGATATTTACAACTGATACCAATAAAACATCAAGGTCGAGGACGACCAACTAGAAGCCCCCTCGGGCTTGGTATACCCTAGTAGGCTTCTAGTAAAGGAGCCAAAGCCAAACAAAGAAAGATATCAACCATACACTGAAGATAAAAGTAATGCCCCAAGGCGCAACATACCCTGAAATGACCGAAGGATGGATCGAGGTCAGAATACTTAGGGGCTCGTGAGAAGAACCGGATTCGATAGGCACACAGGGCTGACAGAGGCACCCCGCTTGTCAGAATACAACTTCAACATCGATATTTCAGATAGTGTATTCGCCATCGTTAAAATCAGGGACACTAGGTGGCCAAGGCCTGTAAAATCGGATCCTTCACAAAGGAACCATAAATTAGTGTGTGAATTTCACGGCACACATGGTCAAAGGACCGAGGATTACTGACAACTTCGGGAAGAACTAGCCCGACTACTCACCAAAGTTCACCTCCGAGAATTCCTTAGCGACCGAGCCAAAAATCAATTTTGGGAAAGAGAGGCGACCAAGAAGAATGAAATAGATGAGCCACAACATGTCATCCACATGATATTTGGAGACATCGATGCTCCACAAGAACCCATGGTCAGGAGAACAAAAATATCCATCACCAAGGAAAAGCGAACTCAAGGTTACATAACCGAGGACGCCCTCACATTCAGCGATGAAGACATCGAGGCTCTATGTCAACCTTATAACGACGCATTGGTAATTTATTTTCTTGTAAATACATTTCAAATTAAGTGTGTGCTTGTGGATCCAGGTAGCTCGGTCAATATTATCAAATCGAGGGTGGTGGAGTAGCTTGGATTGCTCGACCAGATTATGCCCACCTATCGAGTTCTCAACGAATTCAACATGGCAAGCAAAATAACAAAAGGAGAAATCACCCTCCCGGTCAACATGGCCGGCATAACCCAAAATGTCAAGTTTCATGTCATCGAAGGAGACATGAGGTACAACACATTGCTCGGAAGGCCGTGGATACACTGAATGAAAGTAGTACCATCCACCCTCCATCAAGTGATGAAATTTCTAATAAAGGATGGGATAAAAATCGTCTACAGGGAATAGCATACAACAAAAGAGATGTTTGCGGTGCACGATGTGGCACCAGCACCAACACCTCCACCATTGAAGGAGTTAAAGGATAAACAAACAGTAAAATAGCAATAACAAGCTATATTCTCAGCTACACCCGACTAAACAAAGCAAAGGACCGTACCGCATCCTCAAAACAAATAATCGAAGTATATTGAGGCCCAAGGCGCCATCGGCACTAAGGTATAAACATCTCCCCTTTTTACTTACATTTTTCACTAACCTGAGTGCAGGTATCCGATCGAAATGGCCGAATCGCTTTCCAACTCGAAGGCCTTAGGTTCCAAAAGCATACGTTGCACTTTTTTCCTTCGATCGAGTTTTTATCCCAAGAAGGGTTTTACCGGCAAGGTTTTTAATAAGGGAACATCCATATGCTACCTAAGGAAGACTCAACAAGTATTCAAGGCTTCTCTTCACCAACCTCGATTAATGGGGGCATCCCCCCGAAAGGTCAACTCCTCGGAGAAGCCAAGATATGCTAAATGGGGTCTCGATAGGGAAATGATGTACCGGGCCAAACGATCGAACGAACCAAGTTCGTATAGAGTAATCAAACCTATGACAGCAAAAACGTGTATACTTGTACCAAGTAATCAAAGAATACTTTCCCCTCTATCAAAGCATTTCGCGTTTCAAAGAAGTTCGATATTTTTACAAAAATGGCTCCAGAGCCAAAAACATCCCGAACACTCGGGGACTGACGTCAAAAAGTCAAAGCCGTATGACCTCCAGGTCGGAAGCTTCAAACTTGTAAGCCCTCAATAAGGCAACATCAAGGTTAGAAAAATGGCTCCAGAAGCCAAAAATGTCCTGAACACTCGGGGACTGGCGTCAATAACTCAAAACCGTATGACCCCCAGGTCGGAAGCTTCAAACTCGTAAGCCCTCAACGAGGCAACGTCAAGCTTACAAAACTGGCTCCAGAGCCAAAAAAATTCAATGCCTCGGGGACCGCCGCCAATTGCTATCCCATGGACTTGTCAAAACCCGAGGCCATAAGACCCCATATGCGCAACCTCGGCCTCGTAAGACCTTTATAAGGCAACACCAAGAACTGTAAGACCTCAAGTAAGGCATGAACCATACTTGTACCAAGTAATCAAAATTGTAAGACCTCAAGCAAGGCATGAACCATACTTGTGTCAAGTAACCAAAACTGTAAGACCTCAAGTAAGGCATGTAAAAATTATAAGACCTTACAAAAAGGCATTATCCCGACCTTAAAGTTAAGGCTATATATTCGAACTTGTAAGAACCCTAAAAAGGCATACCCTCGATGTAGATGTTGAAACTACTTCACTCGGGGACTGAAAGGCTCCGCCCAAACATAATGACTATGGTCACAAGGCTGTACCAACCAAACAAATGTGACTCGGGGATGCCCGACCATCGCTATAAAGTCACAGGCCTTCAATTACTTCAAAAAGAATCGGTTAAACAGGCTACCCTCGACATAGGCAAAAGAGTTTTGACCATATCAGCTCCAAACTATTGGCTTCGAAACACTCAGCCACCAAGAAAAGCCTCCCGAGGTTCTCATTCATCGCCACATAACGACTCACAATTGAGTTTTTTATCAAACCGTCGAAGAGTCAGGCAAACACAAATTCATAAAGTCCTTAACGAGGGAAAAATAAAGCCTATATTAGAGGTCATACCGACCCAATGCGTAAGATCCACTATCGTCCGCCCATATAAAGGGTCGTACCGACCCAATGTGTAAGAGCCACTGCTGCCAGACAAATATAAAGGGTCGTACCGACCCAATGTGTAAGAGCCACTACCGTCAGCTCATATGAGAGGTCGCACCGACCTAATGCGTAAGAGCCTAAGGGCCAACTTTAAATTCAAAAACTTAAGGGTCAATGAGCTCGAGTCGAAACCCGACTCGGAGACTGAACCTAAAACAGTTAATTGAATATGCCTAAGAACAAAAGCATAAGAGTTTAAAACGTCGGATTATACTAAAAGGTCGTACCGACCCAGTGCGTAAGAGCCTAAGGGCTAGCTTAAAATTCAAAAACTTGAAGATAAAACCCAAACACAGTCAAAAACACATAAAGGCAAATGCATAATAGCCTATGGGCCAGCCCGATGAGTCTCGAAGCCATATTGAAAGCCTAAGGGTTTTCTCCCCAAGGCCCAACTTATCCGGCCAATGATTGACAAAGCGTCAAAATTCAAAGCAAAGAAAGACGTACGCATGCAAAAAAGAATGGAACCAAAGGGTTTCCTTTTGTAATTACATAAGGCTTCACTTACAAAGTCTTTAGGAACACCATACACAAGACTGAAAAGAAAAAAAGCCTAAGCTTACGGGGACTGTGGTCCACCGGCCTCCTCCCCATTTTCTTCGACATCGGGCAGAAGGAACTTGGCATTATATTCATCTGCCTTTGCCTGCTTTATCTCTTTCGAGAGATCAAAGCCCTTAGAGTGGATCTCCTCGAGGGTTTCCCTTCGATATTTGCACCAAGCATACTTCTTGCTTCTGCTCTCAAGGTCAAGATCCCCTCTTAGCTCAGCTCGATCATCTGTAGCGTCCTTCAAATAGACGGCCACTTTCTTATCAGCCTTAGTTCAGATCGCTTCGGCTTCAGCCCGGGCATCCACAACTTCAGCCTTCATCTTCAAAAGCTCAGACTCGAGCCTTGTAATCATGTTCGATCGGACTGAGCTGCGTTGCAAAATTGTACTTCGAGGGCAGAAGCCTTGGCAAAAACATCCTTCTTGGCCACAACCTGGGCGTCCACCTGAGCCTTTAGATCATCGCACTCACACTTGGCTTGACCAACTTCACTCCAAAGGCGTTCCAGGTCCTCCGTCTTTTTCTGCAACAAAAGTAAACGAAACATTAGCCTCAAAAGATAGAAGAAAAAACACGCACTCCCTTGGAACAAAAATTACCTACTCCTCGAGGTAGCTTTCATAGTCCAGACTTTGACTCGCCTCATACCGCAAGTGTGCCAACTCGTCTTCCCTTTCATCGCAAAGAAGCCTGAGGGATTTCTCCCCATCCAAGGCTTTTCGCAGCCTGGCCTCACGACGAACCAGCTCAAACTTGAGCTTGTTAAAAGCCTATGAAGGAGAAACTCTATAAGAGAGTAAAAATTGCAAAAATTATAAAACCAATACGATCGTCCAAAACTCACCACAGAGTAGAGCCGCTGAGCTTCCTCAAAAGTCGAGTGCACGTCTACTAGTTTGGCTCCATCAACCCCAGTAGAACCGCTCCTGGTGGGGATAAGGTCGCTCGATATATGCAGCCCCTGGCTTTGAACATCCCTCGAAGTACCTTCGACGGGAGAAGAAGTTGGCGGCTGAGAACCCTCATTCCTCGAACCCTCATTCCTCGAGGTACCTTCGACGAGAAAAGAAGATGGCAGCGGAGGAGGGACCATTTTTCTAAAGCCAGAGATCTCGGGCATTGCAGGCTTAGCTGATACATCCTCTCTGAGCCTTTGGGCTGGACTCATCTTTCTATAAGCACCGTCGCCCTATGAAGGCCCTTCTTGCTTATTATTATTATTCCTCGGCCCCAAAGCTAACGATCCTTATCCCTCTCTGAGAGGGCACGATCATGCCTCAAAGAACTCCCCAATAACATATACCGTGGTGTTTTGCCTCCTATATACCCTTAGACAAGTCTCACCACTTACGTTCATCATATGTCGAGTGGGTCGCCAACCTCCAAGCCCAATACATCAAGTCGGGGACCTTGTATGGCATCCATGGAATTGCTGCAGAAAGGGAAAGAAAGGCGCATTTATGGAACCCGCCTACGCCATAAGCAAAACAATGAAGGCACGAGTGTACTACTTACGTGTAAAATTCCATTCCTCGGGAAATGGCAGAAACTCCGTAAGGATAATGTCAATAGTCCGTACTCGTACGAATCGGCTCATCCATCCCCGATCCCCATCTTTTTCATCATCAACGACGAAGGGCCTGGTGAATCGACATCGTAAGGTTAGCAGGCCTCGGTAGTGAAAAGGCCAGTACGACCTGATGAGAAGACTAAGGGTAAACTCAAGTCCTGCTTCCTCCGCAAAAAATCTCATCATCAATACTATCCTCCAAAATGATGGATTAGCCTATGCCAAGGTAGCCCGACACTTTCGACAGAAGTCGAGCACCACCCTATCAAGGGGACCCAACGTGAAGGGGTACGTATATACGTTTGAAAACCCCTCGACATGATCTATGATGCTCTCTTCCGGGGAAGGTACCTACAGTACTACCTTTTCCCCTGATCTACAATCTTTCCTCACCGAATCAAGGTGCCCCTCCCCTATTAAAGAAATAAATTTTGAGGCATACTCCCAATGTCCCTGAACATTAGAAGGTATTTCTAACGAAAAATCCCCCCTCGAAACAAAATGTCTCGAGGATGGCTCGCCTGACACCGGCGGTGCACCACTAACTAGGCAAAACCAGAGACGAAACTTCCTTCTCCTTGCCAAACGGATCCTAGCGTAGCAGCCATAACTGTGGTAAAATCAGAGAACTGGAGTGGGAATTTGAGCGAGGGCTTAAAAGTTAAAATGGTTATGGACCTAACGCAAGAAAGAAGAACTCTATGAAGAAGGATAGCTACTCAGAATAGTGGAATCCTCAAAGGAGGGAAGAGAAACCTATATATAGAGCAAGAGGTGGTTGTCCGCCTGCCTCAAAGGCCAAATAAAAATATTGGCTAAGCCATTATCACTTTGGGAAGATGTACCGGTAGGATTGCCTCGGTCGTTTCATAACCATGTCATACAATTAACGTTGTCGTACGACATTTTGGGGATCAAAGACCCCCGCATCAACCTAGCCTCGAGATGGTACCCGATCTCGAGGATTTCTACTTCCATGACTGAAGGCTCTTAGGAGCTAATGATATCATTACAAGGCTTGAGATAGTGCCCGATCTCAAGGTCCTCTGTCAAAAAAAAGATAGGCTCTAAGGAGCCATTAATATCACTAAGAGCCTCAAGATGGTGCCTGATCTTGAGGATCTCTGTCAAAACGAAAGATAAGCTCTAAAGGGCTACTCATATAAGCCTCACCTCGAGGTGGTACCCTACCTCGAGGATTTTTGCTATTACAAGTGCGGGTCATTCACCTGATTCTTTGGCCCTCAAGCTACCCGAGCCTGATCCAGTTCTCACTAGAGAATTATTAGTAAAGCCTCAGAATAGTTTTCGCTTGGGGTCTGTCAACAACGCCTTAAGGCTATCTTCACTCTAAATTCAAATCAAGTTTTTTAGGCCGACATATCTTGAACTAACTCTCACTTGGGGACTGTCTGTGAAAGTCTTAGGGCTCTCTTATTATCAGGAACTTGTGCAAATTCCCCCTCGAGGACTATCACCAAGGCTAAGTTTTGTTCTAAAATTCGAAGCCCTATTCTCACTCAATCTGAATTCGAGAGCCCCGGCGGCCTAAGTTTGCATCGATTCAATCTGGGCTCAGTCCGAGGAACAGTAAAGGGTCCCATGGAATACCATATTAATCGATCAGGGACCGAGCAAATACATACGCCCAGGTCCGATATTCGAACTAATCGGTCATATATTCAGATTCTTCACAAGTATAAACAAAGGGAAATTCAGCACAAATTAGATACAAATTGAAGAAACATTTTGTATTAAAAAACGACGATTACAAAAGCTCATGGAGGGTCCTTACACAGAAACAAAAAGAAGAATATATATATATATAAGAGCTGAAGGTCTAATCTACCCTCGGGGGCAATATCTTCGAGAACCACTTCCTCAGGGGCCTCATCTCGGTCTTTCAAATGGCATCTTTAAGGATGAAGAAGAAGCAGAAAACGATGAAGAAGAAGCAGAAAAAGACGAATAAGTGGCTGGGTGAAAAAATTGGCGAGTATGGGTCTCGCCAGCACTACTATTGGGGAGCCACTTCTTGAGACGTTGCACCGGTGCGGGATGCAACAGTTAGTAGATGGCACCACCTAACTCCACGGAAAGCAAAAGGAGTGAAGCGTCGCACCGGGCAGTTAAGAGAGATGAGCAGAAGTTCATAGTCCGCATATCCTTTCATACGAAGATAATTTGAGATTTCTCTCTCATTATTTTGGGCCAACAACAACAAGAACAACAAACCAGTGCAATCTCACTCAGTAAGGGAAAGCTCTAGCAAAGGGCCATAACATAACTGATGAGAACACTGTCGCATGATCTTATGGCCACAGGCTCCAAACATTGGAAATAGTGTTGGATGAGGACGAAGAGAAGAAAGGAGAAAAATGTTGTTGATGAACGATTGAATGAAGCTTTGGTTCAAGAAAGCTTCCATTTATAGAAAAGGTGGCAGCGTAACCGACGACGCAATCAATGTCTTTTGAAAACGTATCGACAGGCGCAATCAATGCCTGTTGGGAGATGGATTGGTGGCGCTATTATCGCCTTGAGAAAGTAAACCGGCGCTACATTAAATGTTCCTAGGAAAGACGTATCGATGGGATGTCTTAGTTATTGCAAAAGCTGACGTCATAAGCATGACATCATCACAAAAGGCTCGAGGAGATCGGTGTCAAAATCGTTTCTTATCATTTTAATCTAAGAAACGCGGGGACTATTTGTATATGGTAAAAATCAGTAGTCCGATTTTATGACCATTAAGGTGCCTCGTAAAGACCGCCCCCAGAAGGCTCGAAGCTCAGCTCGGGGTTTCGACCCCGAGGGTTCTCAATGATCAACCTCGAGGTAGTGCAAACCAGCGGCTACAGTGGGTCGATGTGAAGTTCCCAAGGCACATGACTAGAGGTGACAAAATCTATTAGGCTAGGTCAAACACGTATCATGGCATTAAATGGTTGTACCAGTCTCATATCTCTGTAATAAATATATTTGTACTATGTTGGGATTCCCCCTCATATATAAAGGGGATCCTTTCCATTTTGTAAGATACAAGATACTACTCACAACATTCAATACAAGAACATTCTCTCTGCTCTCTAACTTAGACTTACTATCTTGATTCTAATACTTACATTTATTGCTTATATTCATTGTGTTCTATTCATTGTTCTTCATTTATTGCTCATTATTGGCCATAAAAAGCCGCCATCAAATTTATCATAACTGTTAATCCTCCATCGACTGCCCTTAGCCGTATATCGACTCGACGTCGAGGCCCCGTATACGCAAGCTCGAGGCCCCGATTTTCAGCTATTCGGTTTGATTATTACACTATCTACAAGCTCTTATCTTATCTTCTAATCTTTCACTTAGCATCTATTGCCTAACAACTAACATAAAAACAGATCACGTATTTTTAAAACCACAAAATCAAATTTAATTGTTATTACCATTTTCAAGGTAAACAATACTCTTATTTCCATGTTTATATATATCCTAGCTTAATTTATAGGCCTAAAGAACCCTATTCTCTATTCATTTTTCTTGACCAACTCTCAACTGGATCCAAGGTGTTTCCCAAATTAAACCTCCGAGTCAATTGTTCTGAAGAATTTGCATTGATTTTATTCGTATTTCACTTATATAAATTTGAACGTTCGAAGATTTATTCAGCGGAAGAACTTGGGAATCTTTGGCAGAACAATTCTTGATGTATTGATAGTACCCAAAATTGAAGAAGTAATTAATATATATATTTTTCCGACAAGATAAAAGATAATTTGCAATTTGCAAATTGCAAATATCACAAATCTGTTTTTGCCATTATAAACGAGTTTTGCATGTCTGTCCATACTTTTGAGCCCCTACACTATTTGTCCATATTTTCCCTTTTTAAAAGCGATGATCTAATCTTGAGGAAGCAATAAATAATCTCGAGAGAGTATTACATTTCGTCTTTTTTGTATATTTAGCAAAACGTTTGCTGAGTTTTCTTTTTTCCGCTTTGATCGGATACTATATTTAATACTAGTATTTAGTTCCTCTAGTCTGGGAGAGGGCATGATTGACCAATACTATAATTTAATTGCCTACCATTTTTTTTTCTAAGGCAAGAAAATATGGTACGTACTTTCTTTGTTAATAACGTCTCTGTCGAGGTGTTCGACTTTTCGACACTTATATCGCATGCAATCTAATTAATAGTATTGAAGCACATCCAGAGGCGGCCAGATTAATATTTATGAAAATAGATTGAAAATTTAACATGACAATTTACAAAACTAGCTTGTTTAATCTTCATATCTTAACCACGTTCAAATTTCTAGCGTGCCTGGAAACAATTAGAATTTATGAAAGATTAAAAAAGACACACACATTCATTTTTTGCATGAGTTCAAAAATTAATTAAATTAAGCACATGGGTTGTTCAGTTGTATAGCGTGTTTACTGAAGTTCTCAGTCACTTTATTAATTGTTGAAGTTTAAAAAGAAGACGTCAGCTGATTATCATCAGCAAATTAAATTAAGAATCTATTCCACTCTTGCAATTTTTAAGGGTTATTAGGCAGAAATTAAAACACTTTTGTGAGAGAGCTAGGATTACTATTTAATGCGCACAATGGTTTCACTAGTATAAATGGGAGGGGGGGGGGGGGGACAAATGATATCATAACTAGATCCGAAATTCAAAGAAAAAGAAAGGGGATGTGGCGTTTTGATTGCATCTATACCCGCTTTTTCGCATAACTTCAACATATGGGACTGAAGTAGCAAATGCATCACGCAAAACATCAGCATTCTAGTAGCCGGGTCTGAAGTTCAGCTCTAGAACTGAAGTTTTTTGTTTTTTAACTGGCGAACTTCGGCTCTAGAGCTAAAGTTTTTGTTTTTGTAACTGGCGAACTTCAGCTCTAGAGCTGAAGTTTTTGTTTTGTAACTGGCGAACTTCAGCTCTAGAGCTGAAGCACCACAATTAGCACTGATTTTTTAAGAAAAATAGTGTACATCTTCTCAGCTCAAACACGAATAAACATACAAAAACTCTAAAATTTTACAGATCATCCTATTGGTAACTTAAACTTTTTCCTAAGAATAATTTGCTGTAAATTTGGAGAAGAAGTACAACTGCCGAACTGTTCAATTAAAAAAATTGACCGTATAACTAAAGTAGCGTTGCTTCTGGAGATAAATACCAGTTTGTTTTGTAACTTGAAGAAGAAAACGAGGGAGGAGAAGGAGGAGGAGAAAGGGGGCTGAAGTTATTTAAAAAGTGGGTACAAGTTAAAAGTTTTTTAAAAAATACATATAGATTAAATGGGGGTGACCAAATAGGGCGCCCCGTGCAAATTTTTACCAACATAGCATATAATCTTTAAGCTAGAAGATCCAAGTCCAACAACTTGAATTATGATACTGTCTAACAAAGAGTTCATTACTCAAATAGTCATTCAACTATCCCAAATTATCTCCTAAAGTCATTTTTCTTTCGTTTGTAATAACAAAGTCATTGAACTATGCCTATTGCATTCAGAAGGTCACTCAACTAGATTTTCCAAATTTTGGATTGCCAAATACCTAATTTACCCTCTTAATTATAAACATTTATCTTCTTTTTATTTTTTTAAAACTTTTTAATATTATGATTTTTCTTTTTTAATTAATTAGAATATTTGTTAGTAATAATAATTTTAATATTAACAACAAAAATTCAAAAATTTATTTACATAATTCAGAATGAAAGAAAATAAAGGTTGTAAAATATATATTCCATGCACGTAATATAAAAATAATTATTTAAATAAAGATATTTAAATTATGCTCAATTATATTATATATGCCACGCACGACTTAACATAGCATATTTTACCCTATACAGATAGTCCCCCTACTTTCCAGTGACATAACTTTGTGTCGTCGAAAAGTTAGTAGAAACATAATAATATAATTGAGCATAATTTTCAAGAATATATAATGTATATTATAAAAATACCCTTATTTAAATAATTATTTTTATATTACGTGCATGGAATATATATTTTACAACATTTATTTTCTTTCATTCTGAATTGTGTAAATAATTTTTTGAATTTTTGTTGTTAATACTAAAAAGTTTTAAAAAAAAAAGAAAAAGAAGATAAATGTTTATAATTTAGAGGGTAAAATAGGTATTTGGCAATCCAAAACTTGAAAAATCTAGTTGAGTGACCTTCAGAGTGCAATAGACATAGTTCAGTGACTTTGTTGTTACAAATGAAAGAAAAGTGACTTTAGGAGATAATTTGGGATAGTTGAGTGACCATTTGAGTAATTGACTCATCTAACAAATGTACTGATCACTTTTTCTTCTAATCCTGAAAATATATTAATGAATCAAAGCTGATTTACAAGAATAAATGTAGTCATGTACTTGTATCTGACACCCTTCGTTTGCGTATCAATAACCTTTTTTTTTGGTAAATTGTTACTTTCCTAATTAGTAGTAGCCAAGGGAAGGAGGTTCTCATATGGTAAGAGCAGTTTGTTTCAGAAATCCTTCTTTGTCCCAAGATGATGTTGATTGCTCTGGGACAGAAAAATTCGAGCTTTGAAGAAGGTTGTGCTTAGTAGAATCTTGCCTTATCTTGCGTCGCGATAGCAACATCGCTTCCCTTTTATGAGCAGATATTTGGCTTTGCGTATCATGTCGTTTGAGTTGCATTGCGGCCTTTCTTTTTTCTGCGTAAGAGCACTTGTTTGGTTCTTTGGAATCCATCAGCTATACAAGTTCAACTTCTTTTTAGCTTTAAAATATTTTCAGCCCAAATTTCTCTAGATGAACTCCCAACATCAACCTGCTTCTTCAAAGTTCATAACCCCTAAACCCCCAGATATTCTTATACCACCCAATTTCAATCACACTCCTACTAACCACATGATTATTGATACGCAAGACCCTACCAACTATCCTATTCCTTATGCTCCTAAATCGTATCTTCATACCCTAACCTCTAATAATGATACATATACACCTTCTACCCAACATGAAACCTCAAACCCTGGACTGGTGCTTGATGATGAACCGGAGGCACTAGCTGATGCCTCAAATTTCATTCCACTTTCTCTTGAAGAAAAAGTAGGATTTACAAACCTTGGCAACACGCAGTAATCGTTAAGGTTTATGGTCGTAAGGTTGAACATCAAATACTTCATCAAAAAATTTATACCTTATGGCAACCCACTGAAAATCTACCTCTCATAGATTTAGGATCGGATTTTTTCCTTCTTAAATTTTAAAAGGAGGAAAACAAGACTCATGCTTTACATAATGGACCTTGGTTCATTTTAAATCACTCTCTATCCGTTCGTCCATGGGAACCAAAATTTATGGCTTCTGAAACAAAAATCAATCGCTCTACTATCTGGTTGCGATTACCTGAAGTACCTACTGAATTTTATGATTTTCAGATTATTTAGAAAGTTGGTAATAAAATTAAAAAATTATTAACTGTTGATACTTGTACCTCCTCAACTACAAGAGGAAGATATGCCAGGTTATGTGTTGAAATACCATTGGATCAACCATTACGCACACATATTTACATTGGAAATCATAAGCAAAATATCCTCAATGAAGGATTAAATTTGCTATGTACTAAATGTGGTCGGATGGAGCATAATCAAAGAGTTTGTACCTACCAACTTCAAGATGAACATCATATTTCTCCTGCTAATATCAACCAATCAGTCATTCCTAACCCTAACCACATTTCATTAGCTAAAGAATGGAAGACATTGCAATTTTCAAAACGAAAAAATTTCATAAAGCTCACTTCCAATAATGTAAATCAATTACAACAAATACCTCATGTAGCTACTAATCCTACGTGTTCTTCAGGTAAGCCTACATCAATTACTCCTAACACTCCTCCTTTACAAGATTAACCATTAATACTCCTAATCATATTCCTCGTCCTCTAACTAGAGCTAAACCACTTATAACTTCCCTTTTAACCACTAATCAATTTGCTACACTACTTCCTAATGATTTTGATAAGTCTAATCTTTTGACTCATCAGGTTGAAAATAGCCAATTAACTTCTTCAATTTCCACTCAAGTGTTTTCTCAAATGGCCCAATTAAAAAAATGGTCATCACTCTATAAATATCCTAAGCCATGCAGATAGCCACGTTAGCCAATCACACATGCATGGCACAATACACTACCCCAATACACCTTATTCATCACCAACACAAAACCTAATACAACATCTACCCAACTATCCCACACCCGGCATACCATCATCTTTGCCTAACCCTAATTTTGTAGTTCCCATGCAACTAGGCAATGATGGTTTTTCCACCTCTTCAAACCATTCAAACACACAAACAACACATCAGTCATTCCAACCGCCCCTCTCCACCATTGATATAGACTCTTCTATTGTTCTATCAAATCCGGACTAAACTACTACAATTAAACAAAAGACTCCACTCAAACCATTATCCAAGTCTCTCATTCTAGAAAATGTTCTCCCCAAATCTCAGTTACCTACACAGACAACAACATTCACCCAGGTAGACCACTCATCGTCTCCAACACAACCACACTCCCTACTTCATCCCTCATCCACATCTGATAATGGAAACCAACACCATTGTCTACACTGCTCAAACTCCACATGCACCAACACAGCTCACCTCTTGGATCGAGACAGGATTACAGAATCACGCTCTAACCTTCACGATGGAGGTCAACCATCAAGAGGTGACAATTCTCATCAACCATCCAAGAGACCTTGCACAAATAGTAGCGGAGAGCATGCAATTAGGGACGAAAATATATGACAGGTACCAATGGTCCATGACACATGCTCCTTATCTTGCACCATATCATCCACCTCCTCTCCCAACCCTATATTGGGATCCCCTCCATCTTCACCCACACCTTCTTAAGATGCCCTTTTACCCCACTCCCACTCCTGCCACCCCATTGATTCAACCATACTGGGATCCGCCACCACCTCCAACCCCAGCTCCATCACCCACTCACTCACCACCACACAATCTCAATCTAGTAGAACAAGACCTCAACTTTCAAGCAGAACTAGAAACAACAGTCGTTTACAATAGAGAAACATGTCCAATTCATGCTTATCTAGATGGAATCAGGGTCTTTGTCCAGAAGGAGGAGTACGAAAGAAAAATATACATAAGGTGTCCTCCGAATCTACAAACAACATTATTTCGTCTAAGGCCAACTACAAATCCAGACGTGGGAAAGTATGCAATGCTTCTACTTCCCACATTTCTTCTTTGACTAGGACAGACAAGAACTCACAAGAATCAAAGGAGCAGTCAACTGCTTGAACCAACTGACTATCATATGAACTTTATTATCTGGAATTGCAGGGGTGCTCAGTCAGATGATTTCAGAAGGAATTTCCATTCATTACTTGACTACAATCAGCCATCTTTGGTTGTACTGCTGGAAACACATTGTCAAAGACACCACACTATCAAGGAGGATTTTAATTTCACTAGCATGATTGACGTTGCTACTATTGGGAAATCTAGAGGAATTGCTATATTATGGTTGTCAGACGTGCTTCATGTGGAGCCAGTGGCCACCACTGCGCAGGAGATACATTGCCATGTTCATGTTCTTCCTTTTCCCTTTAAATGTTTATTTACTGCCATATATGCTAGTACCGACTTAGCAAATAGACAATCTTTATGGAATAACATAATGTGTGTATATGATAGTTATAAGGACCCTTGGTTAATTGGTGGGGACTTTAATGAGATTCTACATGCCGATGATAAATTTGGTGATTTTTCTATTAATAATTCAAGATCTAATAAGTTTTTAGACTGTATCAATTATTGTCATCTAACTGATTTGGGATATAAAGGTAGTCGTTATACCTGGACGAATGGTAGGCATAATAGTAGTAATATACCTGAACGTATTGACCGTATTATGGCTAATTATGATTGGCTCAAACAATACCCTGATGCTTTGGTTACACATCTTTCCCGTACACACTCAGATCATTGTCCTATTAAATTAGAACTACAACACTGCCCATTACCTCGAAAAAAAATTTAGGTTTGAAACTATATAGACTACACACCCTACTTTTCCATCCTTAGTTCAACAAGTATGGCTAGACAATTTACATTTGATACCTGCTATTAATCAGTTTACTACTACAGTACAAGAATGGAATAAATCCACTTTTAGTAATATTTTTAAACATAAAAAGAAAATATTGGCTCGTTTAAGCGGTATTCAATCCTCTATCAATTATCCAACTAGTACTTTTTTACATAACCTAGAACATATATTAACCCTGGAATTTAATAAAATCTTTAGGCTTGAGGAGGATTTTTGGAAATTAAAGTCACGTATTGACTGGTTAAATGATGGTGACGCAAATACAAAAAAAATTCATCTTAATACTCTCAATCGTAGGAGACATAATCGTATCACTACGATTCAAGATCAAAGGGTAAATTGGATAATTTACCCTATTCACATCAAGGATCATATTACACAGTACTATCATTATCTCTTTACAACTCAAAAAATCACTTCTTTTAAAAAGAGTAGTTTACAGCCTTTCAATGTTTTAACATCGTATGATCAATCTTGTTTAACAAATCCATTGCAAGACTGGGAAATTATAACTGCTATTCAATCTTTTAAAGCTCTCAAAGCACATGGATCGGATGGACTTCATCCTTTATTTTATCAGAAATATTGGAACATAATTGGTAACTCAGTAAAATTCTATTGCCATAAAGTATTCAACGACCATCAGATTGACCCTTCTATTAATACCACTTTCATTTGCTTAATACCCAAAAATAAGAATGCATCCACTATATTGCATTTTCGACCTATCAGTCTTTGTAATACGATTTATAAGATCATTACAAAAATAATTGTTAACAGACTAAAACTTGTTCTAGAATATATTATTCATCCAACTCAATCTAGCTTCCAGAAAAATAAAAGGGCGGCGGACAATGCTATTATTGTCCAAGAAATCATTACCATATTTAAAAAAATGAAAGGTAATAATTTAAACATGCTTTTAAAATTGGATTTGGAAAAAGCTTTTGATAAATTAGAGTGGTCGTTTATACATAATACTCTAATCACTCATAATTTCCCACCCTCTTTTATTAAACTAATTATGTCATGTATTACAACTACTACTACTTCAATTTTGATTAATAGTAACCCTACAGACTACTTCACACCCACCAGAGCAATTAGACAGGGAGACCCATTATCACCTTATTTATTTATTCTATGCTTGGAAATACTTTCGAGAAAAATTTAATACATCAGTCGATTATCATGCTTGGATACCACTTTCAATAGGAATCAAAGGACCTCAGTTATCCCACTTATTTTTTGCTAATGATATTATTCTTAAATCAAAAATTACGGATAAATCTTGTCAAGCTATTATCAATACTATTACTCATTTTACCTATCACTCAGGACAAACTATCAATTTTGATAAATCCAAAATATTTTTCTCCAAAAATCACTCACCTAATATAAGATCCACTATACTACAAATCTTCCACATGAATGAGGGGAAATTTTTTGGAAAATACTTAGGCTTCCCAATATTTATTAATAAGCCTGCTAAAAGAGATTACCAATTCTTAATCGAAAATTTTAAAATAAATTAACAGGCTGGAAAACAAATTTTTATCCAAAGCAGGAAAGACTACACTAAAATACCTACTTATATACTTACCTATCTCAATCGTTATCAACGTAATTTTCTTTGGGGAACAACTCAACATAAGAAAAAATTACATTTAATCAAGTGGGATACCGTCACACAACCTCTGGATAAAGGAGGGTTAGGAATTCAGAACCTTTTCCTTAAAATACCAAGTTTTGCATGCAAGTCTTGCATGGAGGCTATTTCAAAATCCCAATCAACTCTGGGCACAAGTGTTATTACATAATTACTTACGACCATCTCCACTGATCAAAAAACATATTTTAACAACTTGGCGTAATATTATGAAAGGATGGTCCTATTGTGGATTAGGGTTTAAATGGAATATAACAACAGGAACTCATGTAAAATTCTGGACGGATCCTTGGGTTAGTCAGAATTACGTACTTCGTAACTGCATATATGGACCCCTTCCTAAATATGAGGAAAATAAAACTGTTTCACACTACTATTATAACCATACATGGCATTTCAATATATTGCCATTCAATTTACCAACTCATTTACAATCTATAATCAACGACATATATATGCCTCTTGTACCCTTAACATATGACCAATTTACTGGGCTCTCACACAAAATGGCATATTTTCTGTTAAATCAATATACAATTCTATTACAAATAGTATAAATCCTACAAATCCTAATCCAATAGATAGCTACAACTGGATTTGGAAACTTCATATTCCTCCAAAGATATCTTTTTTCTTATGGTTACTTTGCCATGATAGACTTCCGACAGCTGCTTATCTCACAAGATTAGGTCTCCTTAATTCATCTATCTGTACTCAGTGTCATATGGCCCCTGAAACATTACAACATATATTTCTAGAATGTCCGCCTGCTACATACCTCTGGACTATGCTTAAGATATCCACTATCAGTACCAATTCTCCTCTATCCCATAAGGCTACTCTAACTTGGTTATATCATTTTATACATCAACAACTACTATTTACCCAAAATGATATTCCAAATCCCACTCTTATACATTTTGCATTATGGGAACTATGGCTTTTACGCAATTAAAATACTCTAGATCATCAAAAAGGTTGTTTAAATATTTCTTCCATCTTTACAAAGGCTGCAGAATTTTATTACCTTACAAATCAGAGATCAAAGACTTATTCTTTAATATCGTTATATGTAAAATGACACCCCCCGACCATCCATACTTATAAGCTGAACATTGATGGATCTTGCTCACTTAACCAAACCAAAAATGGTATTGGGGGTCTTTTTCGTAATCACCAAGGACATTGGATTATAGGATTTGCAGGAACATCACTACATGGGACAACTATTCAAACAGAACTTCTAGCCTTGCTCATGGGATTGACAATTGCTATCCAAAAGCATCTCAAACCACTTATCATTAAGACAGATGCACACACCATACTCGGTATGTTCAACTCCACTACATTACAATACACTAATATTATTAATGATTGCAGGTTATTACTACTACAACTAGATAGTCCTCCTCTCCAAAGCATCTACAGGGAGCAAAATTGTGCTACAGATAGTCTAGCTACCTATGGAGTCATGCATGCAAAGGCAAACTGTCTACTTTTTGGAAGTCCACCACCTTTTGTCTCATCCTTATATCAACAAGATCAAAATGGGCTGCTCAGAAGAAGGATGATTAAAAATAGGTCTACTTTATGTAATAGTAGTATTGTACCTAGTATTGTACCCAGTACTCATAGTAGTATTTTGGCTAGTTCGACTTTTGATCATAGTTATGGCTCTTCTATGGGGGCCTTAGGTTCTAACTCTAGTATTGTAAATCTGATGCCTCTAATGCACCTCTTTAACTGCTCTCTTGTAAGAGCTTGATTATATATATAACTATCTTTTCAACCAAAAAAAAGATAAAAGGCAGAATGTCTCATTGTTTCTCTAGACTAGACACGATTTATTTAGTACACATAAACTTCTAGTAATCCAATAACATCCTTGACTATTTGATAATCTTTATCCCATAAATGCTGATGTGATAAGCACTCCGAGAATTTCATAAAAATTACACGGGGCGTCCTATTTGGTCGCCCCCATTTAACCTATACCCATTTTTTTTTAAAACTTTTAACGCGTACCTACTTTTTAAATAACTTCAGCCCCCTTTCTCATCCTCCTTCTCCTCCTTCGTTTTCCTCTTCTTCTTCTTCTTCTTCTTCTTCTTCTTCTTCTTCTTCTTCTTCTTCTTCTTCTTCTTCTTTCTTCTGCTGTTGTTGGTGCTGCTATGGAACTTCAGTTATTAAACTTTTGTGTAAACATATCTGGTGCAATGATAAGACAAAAAATTTGTTACACTACTGTATTCCAATCAAGAAATACGAATGGATCTGCAAGTGATCATTGTTTGGCACCATGTCCTTTTTCACCCTTAACTTCAGGCTGAAGTGAAAGCAAACAAATTTAGCATCTTGCCCATGACAAGGAAACACCAAGTTACTTGTATAGTTGTATGCAATAAGAAATAAAATGTCCATTGCTTATATAGTGCTGAAGTTTTTACAAATGAACTAAATAACTTCAGCTCTAGAGCTGAAGTTCGACAGTTCCAAAATAAAAACTTCAGCTCTAGAGCTGATGTTCGCCAGTTACAAAATAAAAACTGTAGCTCTAGAGCTGAAGTTCGCCAGTTACAAAATAAAAACTTCAGCTCTAGAGCTGAAGCTCGCCAGTTACAAAAACAAAAACTTCAGCTCTAGAGCTGAAGTTCGCCAGTTACAAAACAAAAACTTCAGTTCTAGAGCTGAAGTTCGCCAGTTACAAAACAAAAGCTTCAGCTCTAGAGGTGAAGTTCGCCAGTTACAAAATAAAAACTTCAGCAAAGCAAATAGAGAACAAAACTTCAGCTAATATGCTTAAGTTCAGCAATTACAAACAAAAACTTCAACACACTTGCTACTTCAGGCCCGTCTACTAGAATGCTGAAGTTTTAAGTGATTGTGTTTGCTACTTCAGCCCCGTATGCTGAAGTTATGCGAAAAAGCGGGTACGCTTGCAATTGTTTTTTGCAAAGCAGGCACAAGTTAAAACGTGATACAAAAAGCGGGTGTAGATGCAAATCCCCCGAGAACTTCATAATACAAATACTCGTCTTAGTTATTAGATTCATAATTAAATATTTATACATATGTAATGGATTTTTTATACAAATACATAATCTAGACAACAAGATATTAGGTTCGTGCAAACTTGTAGCTAATGCTCTAGCTCCACATCTGGTAGGTGGAGATTTTAGCCACTTATCACTATTTAATTTTTACTTTTGTTTTTGACTCCTAAAGTAACTATTTAATATTATTTTCTAATGGATTTTATCTGATTTCAGGTAGTGAAGTAGCTTAGTGGAAGAGAAGATGAAAAGGTTAAAATGAAGCTAAAAAAATAAGTCTAAATTTTCTCAAATCTAAAGGTCATTAATGTTGGTATTATTTATAATGCAAAGTCAAAGATTTCTTTTTGCAAATTCATTTACAACCAATAGCTATGGGTCTTTTTGTTTTACTAGTATCCTATCTATTTTCAAGTGGCCAAATACTCTTAGATAATTGGTACATGACAAGAGTTTTTACATGTGGCATTGATTTAAAGCCAAGTGTTGAATGACTTTGATAAGTGGCAATGCAAATGTATCATGTGTTTTCAAGCATGGAAGACTAGGTACACTTGTCAAATGGACTAATATATTTAGACAAGTGTTAAAAAACTCTCCACACTTGTCATACATGCAATCTCCCTAATTGCCTATAAATAGGATGGTCATTAGCCATCATATTCACTAAATTCTTAACCAATAATTCATCTTGCCAATCATTACTTTTTTCCTACAATATTTTAATTTCTGTAACAGTTATAGAAAATACCTTCATCTTCTCTTCTTTCTGGGCAACTGTTTTGTGCAAATTCTAAACTTTCAGCTATGAGTGCACGTGTTTGGAGGTGCTGTGGAACCTTGGGGAGCGACCAGTCTTAACGATTTACACTCAGTCGGGCGAAAATCGCTTTCAAGGCAGTGGCTTGCCACGATACAGTATTTTTGATAAGTTGTACTCTTCTTTCCTTCTTGTTCTTATTCAATAGTATCTACTCATTTTTCTTACAATTTGAAAGCGATTTCACATATAATATTGACTAATGGCCACCACTTTGAACAAAACACTTCCTGATCTCTCAAAGCTTGAGCCTTTAGATGGAAACAATTATAAACATTGGTCCCAGAAACTTTTAATTTTCTTTGAACAATTAGAAGTTGATTATGTTTTGTTTAACGATCCTCCTGCAGATATTGTTGCTTATAATTCTAATTCTGCTAATATTGTTATTGCTGATGATGCTGCTAAGAAAAAATTTAAAAAGGATAATAAAACAGTGAGAGGGCATCTGCTTAACCATATGACTAACCCTCTCTTTGATTTGTTTATAAATTATAAATCTGTTAAAGTCATATGAGACAGTTTGGAGAAAAAATATGGTGCTGATGACGCAGGAAAATAGAAACATATCGTTGGAAAGTGGATCAAGTTTCAGATGGTTGATGATAAGCAAATCATGGAATAGGTTCACGAGTATGATAACTTGACTGCTAGTATTTTGAGCGAGGGCATGGAGATGTGTGAGATTTTTCAGGTTAATGTTCTACTTGAAAAGTTTCCACCTCCTGGAGTGATTACAGGAATCAACTGAAACACAATAAGAAAAAATTAACTCTTCAAGAACTGATCAGTCACATGAGGACTGAGGAAGCAAATTGTCTCAAAGATGAGGAATCTGAACGGCTTAAGGATAAGATGAAATCTCTATCTCTCTCTCTCTCTCTCTCTCTCTCTCTTAATTCTTCTAAAACTAATCTTGTGGAATCTTCTAGTACTTTTATGAAAGATAGGTTTAAGAGAAAACAGAAGAAAGGATATGTGAAGACGCACAATTACTTTAGTAAGTCGGAGGGCCATATTCAAAAGTCAAAAGGATCTTGCTATGTCTATAGCAAAATTGGTCACAAGGCTTTTTAATGAAATCAGAGACAAGGACAAAGCTCAAAGAATGGAGGAAAAGCTCCAGTCCAAGCTAACCTTACTGAGGGTGGTGATGTCATTGCTGTTGTGATTGTTGAGGTGAACATGGTGGCTAACAAAACCAACTGGATAGTGGACACAGATGCTTCAAGGCACCTTTGCGCCAACAAGGAGTTGTTTCACGACTTTGAGGAATCTACTGTGTGTCTATATAGGTAAATCCACAACAGCTGGAGTTATGAGTAAAGGAAAAAATTCTCCTTAAGTTAACTTCTGAAAAAACCTTAGCCTTGAACAATGTTCTATATGTACCCTCCCTTCGTAGAAACTTAGTTTTTGCTGTGCTTCTCAACAAAGCAGGTCTTAAAATTATTTTTGAATCTAATAAAGTTATTATTTCTCGTGGGGGAGACTTTGTTGGGAAGGGTTACCTTAGTGGGGGTTTATTTGTACTGAACATCGCTCAAGAGAGTACTAATAATGCTACTACCACTTTCAATTCTGCTTATATTGCTGAGTCTATTGATTGTGGCATGGTAGGGTAGGGCATGTTAATATTACTTCTATTAAAAGACTTAGAAAAATAGAATTAATTCCTGCAATTAATGTTGATAATTTTTCTAAGTGTCCTGTTTGTGTAGAAGCTAAACATACCAAAAAGCCTTTTAAGAATGTAACTAGTAGAAAAACAAAATTGCTTGAACTAGTACATTCAGACGTAGTAGATTTCAAGAACATTGTTAGTAAGGGTGGAAAGAAATACTACATCATCTTTGTAGATGACTTTTCTAGATACACTAAGGTATATCTTCTTAAGTCAAAAGATGAGGCTGAAAGCATATTTTTGAAATACAAGGCAGAAGTAGAGAATCAATTAGACAAAAAATCAAGAGGCTTAGGTCTAACAGGGGGGTGAATATAATACTAATACTCTAGAAGCCTTTTGTGAGAAAAATGGTATTATACATGAGGTTAGTGCTCCCTATACTCCCCAACAAAATGGTGTAGCCGAACGGAAAAATAGAACCCTTAAGAAAATGATGAATTCTATGCTTTTGAGTTCAGGTTTATCTGATAATATGTGGGGGAAACTGTTTTATCTGCATGCTATATTCTTAATAAAGTCCCTCATAAGAAGTTAGATAAAACCCCGTATGAGTTATGGAAAGGGTTTGCCCCTAACTTGAAAATTCTGAAAGTGTGGGGGTGTTTGTCTAAGGTAGGTCTATCTGATTTTAAATAAGTAACTATTGGACCCAAGACTTTTGATGCTATTTTCATTGGTTATGCTCAAAATAGTGCTGCTTATAGTTTATGTCTTTGAATGATAGTTCTATTTGTAAATCTAGAGATGCAGAATTTTTTGAGCATGTTTTTTCATTGAAAAATAATGTGCCTAGTGTTGTGCCTAATAATGCTTCTATATCTATGTCTATTAATTCTCATATTGTGCCTTCTTCTAGTGTTACTATTAATGAGCATGAAAATAAACTTAGAAGAAGTAAGAGGCATAGAACTGAAGCTAACTTTGGTCCTGACTTTATTACTACTTTCTTGACTGAAAATATTAACCTTGATGTTTTGTGTAATGAATTAATATCAATCTATTTAATAGAAGAAGACCCTAATACATACAGTGAAGCAATGAGGTCAATAGATACTAGTTTTTGGAATGAGGCCATTAAAAGTGAATTAGATTCTATAGTTTCTAATCACACTTGGGACTTAACTGATTTGCCTAAAGGTTGCAAACCCATAAGTAGCAAGTGGATATTTAAGAAGAAATTGAGACCTGGTGGTACAATTGAGAAATATAAGGCTAGACTTGTGATCAGGGGTTTTAACCAAAAGAAAGACATTGATTACTTTGACACTTATTCTCATGTGAATAAGATAGCGACTATTAGAACTCTTGTTGCTTTGGCCGCTATTCATAATTTAGTGATATATCAAATGGATGTTAAAACGGCTTTCCTAAATGGTGATTTAAAGAAAGAGATCTATGTGTCTCAACCTGAGGGATTTGTGATCCAAGGACAGGAGAATAAAGTATGCAAATTGAGAAAGCCTTTGTATGGTCTAAAGCAGGCACCTAAGCAATGGTACTAAAAGTTTAATAGCACATTAGTGGCTAATGATTTTGTTGTTAATGCATCTGATACTTGTGTTTATTCTAAGATGATAGGATCAGATTGTGTTATTATATGTTTATATGTGGATGACATGTTAATCTTTGGCCCTAATATGAATGTCGTTAATGAGACTAAGAATTTTTTGTCTTCTAAATTTAAAATGAAAGATCTTGGAGAAGCAGATATGATTTTAAGGGTTAAAATCGAAAGAAATTCAAATGGTTGTTCATTATCTCAGTCTCATTATCTTGAGAAAATGTTGAAAAGGTTAATTGTTTTGATGTAGCACCTGTGAGAACTCCTTATGATCCTAGCGTACACTTGAAAAGGGATAAGGAATCTAGTATTTCTCAAACTAAGTATGCTAAGATAATTGGTAGTGTAATGTTTCTCATGAATTATACACGACCTGATATTGCTTATACTGTTAGTAGATTGAGTAGATATACTCACAACTCTAGTAGTAAACACTGGAATGCTCTTCATTGTTTGCTAAGATATTTGAGAGGTACTATGGATTGGTGTTTGCATTTTAATAAATTTCATGCTGTTTTAGAAGGATTTTGTGATGCAAACTAGGTTATTGACAATGATGAAGTTAGCTCCACCAGTGGCTACGTGTTTACTTTGGGTGCATGTGCTATTTTATGGAAGTCTTCAAAACAAACTTGTATAGCACAATCTACTATGGAGTCTGAATTCATTGCTCTTGAGTTGGCAGGGAAAGAAGCCGAGTGGTTGAGAAACTTGGCAGACGTGCCTTTGTGGGGAAGACAAGCTTCACTAGTTTCTCTACATTGTGACTCACAAGCGGCAATTGGAATTGCTAAAAATAGTATGTACAATGGAAAAAGAAGACATATCCGCATTAGGCATGGTGCGGTAAAACAATTATTGAAATATGGTGTTATTTTCTTGGAATATGTAAGATTCGAAAGAAATTTGACGGGTCCTTTAACCAAGGGTTTGGCAAGGAGAGTTATCCTTGAAACGTCGAGGGGGATGGGGCTAAAGCCCATGGATTAAGGAAGTATGGTGGATACCTGTTTGTGGTCAAACGAATCCATATGAGACCTTAATATGCACTACATTTCCTATCCCTATGACGTGTGGTAGTGCTTTATAAGGTTGAACTTATTTTGCTCTTAATGATTCCATAGCCTTAAGGTAGTCTATGTGTAGATAGACTTGATGGAATCACCTATGTGAGTGTAAAAGTGTGGTCGCCTTTTATGAAAGACTTGGGATGTCTTTCTAGAGCACTCATGAGACCCAAGGTACGTGCATGACCATAAAAGCACTTTGTTAGTATCACAGAGTTTGCATAAAATTAAGGATATAGTATGTGTTGTGGGAGTCTCAATTAATGTCCATTCAGTTCAAGAGTACTTCACTTTGTGGATATTAGTTGTTGCCTCATTTCACTACGTGTCAATTCAAATCGAAAGATATTGACACTTAAGTACATGTTCCTTCTTTTGCCTGAAATTGTTCTATTCTTGTCTTTGCATTAGTGGGGGATTGTTGGTATTATTTATAATGCAAAGTCAAAGATTTCTTTTTGCAAATCCATTTACAACCAATAGCCATGAGTCTTTTTGTTTTACTAGTATCCTACCTATTTCCAAGTAGCTAAATACTCTTAGATAATTGGTACATGGCAAGAGTTTTTACATGTGGCATTGATTTAAAGCCAAGTGTTGAATGACTTTGATAAGTGGCAATGCAAATCTACCATGTGTCTTCATGCATGGAAGACTAGGTACACTTGTCAAATTGACTAATATATTTGGACAAGTGTTAAAAAACTCTTCACACTTGTCATACATACAACCTCCCTAATTGCCTATAAATAGGATGGTCATTAGCCATCATATTCACCCAATTCTTAACCAATAATTCATCTTGCCAATCATTACTTTCTTCCTACAATATTTTAATTTCTGTAACAGCTACAGAAAATACCTTCATCTTCTCTTCTTTCTGGATAACTGTTTTGTGCAAATTCTAAACTTCCAGCCACGAGTGCATGTGTTTGGAGGTGATGTGGAACCTTGGGGAACGACCGGTCTTAACGATTTGCACCCAGTCGGACCGAAATCGCTTACAAGGCAGTGGCTTGCCACGACACAATATTTTTGATAAATTGTACTCTTCTTTTCTTCTTGTTCTTAGTCAATATTATCTACTCATTTTCCTTACAATTAATTCCCAGTAACACGAAGCAATTCAATGTTTTTTCCCCAAGACAATTTACTGTAGTTATGTTGAATTTATTCATACAACGACGAATTTATTTTAATACTCCAATTTATAAGCATCAGCTCTTTACAAGTTACTTTTCAAATTCTTTAAAGGAATAGAACAATCGTTCTTGTTTTTTAATTTCGAAAACCTACACTCCTTACATGTGTTCTTATTTCGTTCAATTTAAAGACAAAAAGCTGCTATTCCTATATTTTTCTACTTAATTGACATTTACCTGGCCTCTTTGGAAGTGTCTTATTACTTTTCCGGAGAAAATCAAAGATTCATTGACATCAATTGATACGATATGATTAAAAAAAAAACAGAAAAAAGACATGGAAGATATTAGAATAACTATTATCCTATTAGAGACTTGTGTTAGGACTTAGGATGTATCTCTTTTTTAACACTGCTTTCATTTTTTGGCTTTTTAACCAAAGTGCTCCGCTTTAATTTTAGTAACAGGGCAAACCTACTTGTTATGTGCCTGTATTACTTTTTGTAGATATTAATCTACTTTTTCATGTTGGGAGTTGAATAACTTATCTAGAAATTTGTGAGTTTTAATTTCTTTTTTCCGCGCTTAGAATATAGGATACTATTTGTAGTGTATTTAATTAGTTCCTCTAGTTTGGGAGAGGGCATTCTTGACCAATAATTTGGTTACCATTCATTTCTAGGTCAAAAAATTAGTCCACGTTGTTTCCTATTGATAATAACGTCTCTCTCGAAGTTGTTTGGACGCTTACATCTCATGCAAATTTTAGTGTATATTTATTACTATTAGTATTACTTAAAACATATCCAACAGGCGGCTTGATTATTTAAGATAATAATGGATTTAAAAAACTAACTTGTCGTTTTGCGATCCAGCATGTTTGATCTTCATATCTTCACCACGTTCAAAATTCTTGTGCGTCTGGAAATATTAGAATTTTGGAATATTAAAAAATACAAGAGACGCTCACTTATTGCATGCGAGTTCAAAAGTTATATTAAGCAAATGTTTTGGTCAATTATAGCGTGTTTACTTCACCTCTCTGTCATTTCATGAATTTGTTGAAGTTTAACCCGAAAAAGTCAGCTGATTATCATCAGCAAAATAAAGGACCTATCCATTTTACTTACATTATTTACTTTTTAAGCCTTATCTAGCGATTATTTCATCACTTAGAGGGTAAGCAAATCAAACTGTAGAACGTTTGTAACTTAGGAATCAGTATTTAATGCATAGAATGGTTCTAGTCTAAATAAAAATAAAAATAAAAATAAAAGGAAAGAGAATGACATCTGAACTAGATTCTAATCTCAAAGCAAAAGAAATGTATATGGCGTTTTACTAATTTCACAACATCACATTAATTAAGTCTTTTAAGTGAATTTATTTATATGAATACATCAGAAACGAATAGGAAATGAGCCAAATGCAAAGGCAAAGGACTTTGTAAACCTAACTTATCCTAAATTACTAACACACACACACATGCCTTTCCGTTTTACATCAATAATTCTTTTCTAGGCAGCACCTCAAAATGATCTAATAAGGCTTGTATCGTACATAATAGAAATGCTTATCAATTTATAATTAGTACCGGATGTTTGCACTAAAATAAATAATTTATAATTAACCTTAAGAATCAATGACTAAAATGAAAATATATGAATTAACTTTTCTCCACGTCAATGCATCAACATAAATACTATGGAACGCAAATAAAATATTCTTAATATTCCCTCCGTTTTAATTTGTTTGGAACTTTTGTGAGCACAAAAGTCAAATTGACTATTTTTCGGTGTGAATTTGGACAAAGTTAAATTTAAGTTTTTGGAATAAAATTTACATATTTAGAAATAACTTTAAAAGTATAATAAGTCACAATAGTTAACAATTCAAAATATTTAAAAACTATTGCAAAGAATAAGATCAAAGAAAATCTTATTTAACTCTCAAATATTAATAAGTTCATTCTTTTTGAAAAAGGGAGAATAATTTATAAATTTGAAGGAATTTCCTTCCCCAATCAAAGATATACTATTACAAAAGGATCTAACAAAGAATATTTCCATGGAACGTAAACTTTCCAACTAAAGGTAATTATGCGGAGAAATGGCAAGTTAGAGTACTTAAAGAGAAACACGGAATAACGAAAATCCATTAAGCTTGCTCGTAAATGCCTAGATTGTATGAGATCTAGTGCAAATGCTTACATAGTACAATGGTGCCTGTTTGGCCAAAAGGTCATCGAAACTAGCTTTCAAATTAAATTAATAGAAACAACGAAGGGGTAAATCTTAGTTAAACATAATAAACTCCAGATCTATAAACTAATCAAAAAATAAAGCATACGATGAGATACAGGTAATCAATCTTATTGATACTTTTCATTTTGTCTCCCTTTAACAAATGGTGGAGACCACTTTACATATTCTCTTGGAGATTGCTTTGTTCTTCCTTCTACTATGAAGGTTACAGAGGAGAGGAAAGAGAGGGAGAGAGAGAGAGAGGAGCCGTGCCCCTTACAGAAGGTTTTTTCCCCATATATATAGTTATAGAATCTTTTCTATGTACTTGGTTTGATGCTCTTTCGTACTACGTCCGCCCTTGTCGTCCCCTGAACGTTGCCTTTTGACTTGATGAGTATTGTGAGTACGGAATTTGGAATAAATTATGTCGTCTTTCGTTGCCTCGCCGCTTGGACGGGATGTCGGTTGGATCAATAGTAACGGTCAGATTTTGACCAATACAGTATCCCTTAATCTTATAATATATTTTTTTCTATGAATGTGTTACAAGAGTATAATTCCTTAATAATTAATGGGTAACATATCATGACTTAGTTCTTACAATTTCAACACGTTTTCTCATCTCATTTCCATATTTGATCATCCTAGTTTTCTACTCCTACAAATACCCTCTTCCATTCATTTATCGCTTAACTAACTTCATTTCCTCTCTTCCCTCAACAATCCACTAAGTAACAATTATATGGCAGTGGCCACCACCGTGTCCGGGGCGGAGCACAACCGCATTATGTGGCGGATGAGGTTGCACTCTGCACTTCGGACCGTTGTGGCGTATAGTATAATTGGCAGCTCCACTCTTTATGGACCACCTTGGTTAAGAAAATTAGCGGCATTTCCAGCATTCTCATATGTAACAGCTACTCTCATCACTAGCGACTCGACTCTAGGGGAAACGTTGAGTGGCTCTTGGCATGCAATTCTTGCCACAGTTCAAACCATGCCGCTTTCCATGCTTGGCGTATGGATAGCAGCCAATGGGTCCGATAGGTTGTCGCCGGTCGCTTCCGCCCTGGCATTGGCGCTAACTTCTTTATTGGTAGCTCTGTTAGAGTGCACACATTTTAGGTGCAAAAAGATTGCTTTCGGGCAGCTGGTGCTTGTGTTCGCTGATGGTGTTATTCGTGGAGTGCATACGAGTGTTGTTGTACACCCTCTTCGTGTTGCATGGAGTACAGTCCTTGGAATCGTTGCTTCTCTTCTTGCTTTGTCGCTCCCTTATCCGAAGCTAGCTTACTTTGAGGTTCGGTGTTTGACTGCACTATACTTCTCTTTTATTTTACACACTAGCAGTATATATATTTTAACGTGTTGCAGAAGGTTAGAAGTTAATTACACTATTTCTTGATGTCATATTTGTGTATATGGGCGTAATGCAACTCCCTTCTTTAACGTGGAAGTTCAGAAATTGTAGGCAATTGTTGATTATTTAGTTTGATACATAACTCTCAATCTTTTGGAGTTCTTTTAGGTTCAATCACTTTCTAATGAAGCCGTAAATTAAAGAACTGGTATTTAAGCATGGCTGAAACTTGAAGCCTTATATTTTTTATTTTGTAAATCAATTCAGGTCAGAAAATTACACCAATTATATGCTGAAAACTCAAAAGAGAGAGTGGATATATATTCAAGGGCAATTATTTCCCAAGACAATCTCAATGCAGTTGAACTATTATCCAGAGCCAAGCTCCATTCTCAAACAGGAGCCAAGCTTTTCCACAGCACCAAAGTTTTGAAGGTAACAAAACTTCTTGGACCAATATGGAGTATGTATCTTTTGATATATAGTATCTCACTAGGTTACATATTCAATCTCCAATTAAAGTGACAATTTGTCCTCAAAAGTATAGAAATCCCCTCTAAAATACCTGTAATTCATTATTTTATGCTTCTTTTTGCAGGGAGGTCTAATGTGGGAAACACCTTGGCTGCGATTTTTCAAATATTGTTCCGATGTTCCAGGAGACAATGAACTCCAAAACATGGAAATAACAATAAGAGGAATGGAAATCGCCTTAACTTCATGTCCTTCATTTTCCACTGTCCTGGTGACCGAAGAGTTAAAGGGTGCCTTACAACATATGTCTGAGCAAATTTGTCGAAAATCAGAGCAAACTACTCATCAAGAAACAAAGGTAGACTTACACAATGAATCCCCTTTGATCCATAATGACACCATATCTCCGTCTCAAACAAGCCTCCCTACATTTTTCTTCCTATCTTGTGCAAAAATGCTGCTCACTAATTCATCCCCGTCACTTCTCAAAAATTCCAAACCTAATGCAGAGGTCCATCCAAAAAGATTGTGGCATAACATTTGGATGAAACGACCAAGAAAAGAAACATTGGCGTTTGCATTTAAGTGTTCTGTTTCTTTAGGCCTAGCTATGTGGCTAGGCCTACTATTTGATAAAGAAAATGGTTTTTGGGCAGGCCTAACTGTAGCCAGTAGCTTAGCACAAGGCAAAATAGCAACATTTACAATTGCTAATGCTCAAGCACAAGGAATTGCATTCGGATCAGTCTATGGAGTCCTCGGTTGCTCTATCTTCAAAAGCATCGATAACTTAAAATTCTTAGCCCTTCTCCCTTGGATCATTTTCAGCAGTTTTTTGAAAAATAGCCGGATTTATGGCCAATCGGTTGGAATTTCAGCATTATTAGGAGCGGTCATGATCTTAGGACGAGAAAACTACGGCCCTCCTAATGACTTTGCCATCATAAGACTAACAGAAACTTTTATTGGATTGTCTTGTTTCACTATGGTACAGTTCTTATTCAATCCGAAACGAGCGGCTAATCTTGCAAAGAATCAATTACATTTCACAATGGATATTCTCAAAGATTGCATGAACCAAATAGAGCAGCCAGAAGTGCTGGGATTAATGGAAAAACAGAGGAAATTAAAATCCCATATCCTGGATTTACAAAAGAAATCTCATAATGCAGAAGTAGAGCCTGATTTTTGGTTTCTTCCTTTTAATGCAACATGCTACAAGAAGCTCCAAGGTTCTTTATCAAAAATAGCCGATTTATTTTACTTCATGATCTACAATATCAACAGTATGTCACAAGATTTCCAAAGCTGTGGTGTTGATAATCGGAAAGAGCTACAAGAATGTATAAATGATGAATTGGAGCATTTGAAGGAAACTACAAATTCCTCACTAACTTTTCTTGACAATAAGCCCAGTTTGATCAAGTTGTTCCCAGATGATGATCAAGAGGAGAAAAGAACTAATGATCTTGAGGAGGGGAAATTACCAACATACCCCAAGTCAAGTAATTTGACTAAACACAATGATTCAAAAGGAGAAAGAGGATTAAGTTTTTTTCTTGAGAGATCAAAAAAAGTGATTGATCGAATATTGAGTAGCCAAGAAAAGGAGGAGCAAAAAGGAAAGTTAATTGTTTCATTGTATGCATTGGGATTTTGTATAAGCAGTATGTTGAAAGAGATCAAAGATATTAAAATGGCTATGAAGGAATTATCACACTGGGAAAGTCCTTAAAACCCAAAAGAACTTGAGTACTAAAGTGCTGGAAATTTCTCAAAGTATTCAAGCATAGCAGCAAAATTATATTAGATTTTTTATGTATAGGTATCCTAAGCAGAAAGTTTGGATATAATTTTGATTGAAAGGTAGAGAAAACATTATAAGATTCATTTGTATAGTCAACTTTTTTTATATAGCAGAATAATCAAGCCACATAGGCTAAATTACATTGACTTTTCTCTTACTTCATCTTGCGTTCACTTGCCAAATTTTTTGCTACTCTAAAGCAAACGCCTTGTTTAGCAAATATATATTACTCTGACGACTGACAGTACAGAAGAGCTGTTTAAGATAACACTGTATCTTTTTTGTCATTATAAACTAGTTTTACTTGTGTTCCCATATTTTTAACCCCTACCTTGTTTGTCATATTTACCCTCCTTTTTTCAATATTCCATTATTTTAGCAAGCAATAAATAAATAAATTTTGATTTCTTTGAAATATATCATGCGTGAACGATTTTGGAAAGATATCCGAAAGATATGAATCCCCAGCATTCCGAAGAAGACTCTTTTTTATTTTATTATTAATCTATCTATATCTATATAAAAGAGGGAATGGAAGAGGTGACTTGGCAACTCTCTTTGGCCAAGAAATCCATTTATCTTTTTTCTCCTTTTTTGTGTCTTTTTTCCTATTTTTTCCTCATATTGTAAGAATAAAACTACTCAATTAAAGGTCATCATCAACATTTTCGTTGTATGAAACAGTTCAGTAATTAAAGGAACGGTGCATTATTACTCAATTAAAGGGGATCGATGCCATTTTATTGTATGAAAGTATGAAACGGTGCATTACCTAATTAAGGACCGGTGCGTTACTCAATTAAAAAAGTTGTCACTCCATTGGACGAAATGGTGCATAATTAAAGAAGATTAAATTCATTTGATATGAAACGGTGTAGTTTTTCCTTTCATTTGTCTCATAATATAATATAAATGACTGAAAATAATATTCCTCACAAGCTACATCAGGTCACGTTAATCATGAAGTGGGGTTAAGCTACCTGCTTTGTATATATTGTGATATCTACTCGTGGATAATGCAAAAAATTCTAAACAAGAAATCAGGTATGTCTTTGTTATATGTTTGCAATGTCGAGTAAAGCTGAGCATAGACAATGTGATATGACAACTTGATCTCTATGGCCATCAAATGTGTCAATTCTCTCATCAACTATGTTGTAGTCAACTAAAATAATGAAGAGTCATACCATGGGCAGCATTACCCAACAAATGAAGAGCAGTGAAGACATAGAAGAACTTGCACAAATGAAAATAATGAAGAGCCATAATATGGAGTCATCTTGCAACATAAGAGTAGCATTAAATTTACAGTTTTCGTTGTGGCAATCGCAGGATTATGCCTCCAGTGATCAAGCATCTACTGCTAGATATAAGACAGACGGTTAGCACGGCGTTCAAACAAGTTTTATAATTTGAAGCTATCATTGTTTTACTATGGTTGCAAATAAGTTTCTTGCTATTTTGTTTAGCTATGCATTTTGCATGTTATTTTTTAGCAGTCAAAGTACGACAATTGCAGTTAATATGAGCCTTTAGCAACTGGAATTGAGAAGGTGATTCGACAATTGACATTGACATTAATTGTATGCTCTAACTGTAATAGCTTTAGATGTTGAACAGAGAATTGAAAAGTACGTCATAATAATTGTGTAGGTAACATAGTAAATCTTAAAGCCTATATTAGATGGATTTTGGTCTTCTAATATTTAATTCTATCTTATACAAAATACAATGCTTTTAATAGCATACCAGTACGTAACATGGAAATGATGATGTCTTTTTTAAATTTAAAAAAGTATTGCGTTAGAGAATTTGATTTCTTTCTTTTCATGACAAATGGTTTATTTTTTTATTGTTCTTTTCAGGCTAATATTGCTATTGTTTGTTCTCTTATATTTCCTTAGAGGAATATTTAAAAAGAAAGGGCCTGATTAAGGATTTAAAAATGAGTCCAAATAGGAATTGGAATTAATAACTCCTTTTTTCTCTTCACTGATGGTTGTTTAATGTAATAGTTTTAGTCTTATATATGAATGAATAACATATATCTTTAATATTTTTGCTTACAAAAGATTTGCCTTATAGAGGTAAAACTATTAACCAAATGGTTGATCATGAATAAAAGAGGTGGACCGGAGATTGCATGTGTAATTGGAGCAATATGAGTAGACCATTATTTACTTTATAAAAGTAGCAAGAACATGGTGGAATATAAATTTAATAAATTTCATTTTCACGAACAGAATTTGCAATTCCCCAATTATCTATTAGTCTTCATCCAGTGGAATAGTAACAAATTATATATGCTAATTCAATAACAAGTGTTCCCAAACATTAGTACTTTTTCTCAGTAGCATAAACAACAATACCAATTGTTAATATTTAGTTGCTCATTAAGCATATATTATCTTAATTAATTATTAAAATTTATTTTCATAAATGAAGAAAGATTTTGCATGGCAACCCAAACATTCATGACTGATATTCCTAAGAAAGAGTATACGCCATAAAATTGAAGGTTCTACGCTTCCATGTATTTAAACATAGAGAAACTGAAGCTTGATTAATTAGAGAAGAACAATCAACAATGAATTCAATTATACCAAGAAACAATTGGAATATATATAAAAGATAAAATTGATCAAAGAATAAATATTATTTTATTGTTAATATAAACTATAAAAATAGTTATTTATTCATATTTAAATCGTGCGAAGCGCGGATAAATTTACTAGTGATATATTAAAGGCTTTAATAACAAGTTCCATGTGTTCCGAAATTAATTGCAAATTGCTCTGTCAAGACAGCATACCAATGATTCTTTATTTTCAATATGAGAAAGCAAACAATTCATAACATGTGTCTAAATTTTTTTTAAAAAGAAATCTGTCCCAATTTAGAAACCACTAACTCGATCGACATGTTACTTCTTAGTAGTAAGTAATAAACTTGCACATTAACCTTTACGAGAAATTGACATAAAAAGAGATGTTAATGAGGTAAAAATAAATATCACCTAATCATAATCAAGTGAGAAAAGTATATTTAGGTGTTATGTATTTATTGAATTGGCATAAACACTCAAAATTTACACGTTTCCTAGTAATAACAGTAATTAACGTCAACTAGGTTATTTTTGGAATTTGATTAGACGGTTTCTTTAACTAATAGAAACAAGAGTCATTTATCAACGAGGAATATGGTCAAGTAGTAAGTACTCCTTAACTAGAGGTCTAAGATTCGAGTCTTGATATGTAAAGAATAGCTCGGTGCACTAAGCTCCCGCTACGTGCGAGTTCGGGGTAGGGCCAGACCAGAAGGGTCTAAATCTGTATATCTATATAAAAGAGGGAATAGGCAAGCTGACGTGGCATGTCTCATATGCAAGGATTCTCATTTATCTTGATTCTCCTTTTTTGGTCTTTTTCACTCATTTTCCCCGTAAAAAAACTTTACTTCCTTTCCAGCATTAAACAAAAATTTGCAAAACGCTCAAAACGTCCATTACGAAACGTTATGTACAATGACACAGTAAATGACCATTAATTGAAACATCACACCCGTTACACTAAACGACACATTGGTAAGCTTTCAAATATCATTTTGTACATAAGTATAGCATCCCTTCACATTCTATGGATTGCTAAAAAACATAACCTTATTGCGTGGTCCTATTTATATCTCGCTGTCGTCGGAATAGGATCCAAAACTGACAGTAAATTTTCCACCGTGACAATAAAAATCACAAATACCAGAGGAATTGGTGATATAGAAGATCGCCGTAATTTTCTTTTTGATTTTCATGATACTCTCCTTTTATTCCTTTTTACTTCCTTTAGTTATATTTTAGTAATATTCAACATTGCTCTTAGTATTATACAGGACATGTTGCGAGAAAGATCAAACAACCTATACAATTTTTATTTGCACCGTTGACAATTGCTACGGTACGGTTACACTAGTATTCTCTTTCATGTTCTTTATCTGTCAGAATGTACTCATTTATTTTTATATAGGAAGACATAATGAATATTACCAAAAATTAAACAAAATTTGGTATTAAGTAGCTATTTAATTGATATATGAACTTACTGGAACTCCCGAAGCATCACAATATCGTTACATTTGTTTGTATATGTGACATTAATACTAATACTAATTCCAAAATTATCAGCATGTTGAATCCTTGTTTAGAAAATTGCATTAGTTGCACCAACAATCCTTTGCCATAAAATCAGCGCACTCCTTCTCAATTGGACCAATGATAGCAGAACCTTTCATTTTTCCCTTGGGATTCACAATAACACTGACATTATTTTCCAAGTACATGAAGACACCATCCTTTCGTCGCCAAGGTTTACGTTGTCTAACAATGACAGCAGACATGCCTTTCTTCCTTAAACCAGGCTTCCCTTTCTTGACAGTAGCCATCACTATATACCTACAGAATCTATTATTCTCTTATATATCAGTATAATGTACATTCATTAATTTGATAGGGAATTCTAATCTATGCAGGTTGTTACGATGGATCCCGCCAGGGTAATGGTATTTTGTTACATTTAGTTAAAGTAGTTGAATTGATTTTTTAATAAGGCACCTACTAGATATAACAGGATGCAGGAATATTTTTCCTTTTCTAGAAACATTGAATATAATAGATCCTGAGAGTCGGAAGAGTAACCTTGAGAATTAAAGAGTGGGCAATAGGAAAGTGAGGTTAGGCCAAGGAACTTATTTATCTTTTTTCTCTTTTTTGAGTTTTTTTATCATTATTATATCTTCATAACTCTCATCCCATTATCTTCATAACCCATACTTTTAATAATCTCAATAACTCTCATGTCTTTTATATCCACGACCCCCAAATATTTAATATGTAAATTTATGACAATTTATATTTATCTTTTGTCCTTTATTTGTTTTAAAATCTTTATTTTCGTAACTCAAATCTCTTTAACTTCCACTCTTAATAATATCCATAACTCATATGCTTTTCATAACTCCCAAATATTTAATTCAAAATTTAAGATACATTATGATATTCTATCTTTTTTCCTTTTCTTCCTCTTTACAAATATTTTTGGGTCTTCCTTTTTTCTTTAACAAAGACATTTGTGACTATTTTGATTTTATTTATTTCAAAATCATAGTATATACAAGAACAAGAGTACAACAGAAAAGTTCCAGACTTTATGCTACAAGGGCAAGAGGAGGTTGTCGTCATAATGATTTATTTGTTGCTTATCAAAAGACATCTTTACTTCAGTTATGTACAATATTATCTCTCAACATGCACAACTAACTTTAGTTTATATCTTTTTCTTCGTATAATTGGTAGCTTTAAGATGAAATTTATGTAGTTTTTCATTTTAATTAGAGTATTATATAGTTTAGTACTATTTAGATCTTTATCAATTAGATGACACTTAAATAAATTTCATATACTACATACAAGTATCTGCTCAAAATAAACCAAAATTATAGAATTAACCCAATAGTAATATACTATATAAGTGTTTTTGCTCTCATAAAAAGGGATAATATCTAAATTAGTCATAATGGTCTTTTAATGAATTATGCATATTTTTCAAATTTACTAGTGTATAAAATATATAAGGGGTAAAAATATATTTTTAAAGCTTTGACGGAAAAGGGGTACTATTATTACCGTAATGTGTTCAAAAACAGTAAAAATGCTTAAAATTAAGGGGTAATCTTGCTTAACGGAATAGCAAAGACTTGCTGTATCAAATTTCGCGAGACTTCACCTGTTCTGCAAAATGAAATGTCTTTAGCTTACCAAACCTCACAGGTGAAATAAAATGATCTCAATGAAAACTAGGGTTTTTGTACTCTGTTTTCTGCTATTGTCTTCGAATTTCCGTTTTCTGCAAAGCGAGGACACGAAAAAGAACAAATTTCGAGAACGAGAAGCCACTGATGATTCCCTCGCTTACCCCAATTTGTATGTTTCCATTTCCAGCTGTTTAATTGATTTTGACTTTGCATGAACCTCTTTATACTTTGTTATGTTACCACTAATTTATTATACTTTTAAGTCAGAAGTAATATTTTAAACTTTGTGCCGGCCATATAAATTGAGATTGAGATGGAGGGAGTATATAAGTTAAATTAGCATGTTAAACTCCTTCTCTAGTCAAACTTCCTAATAAAATTGGACGACGGAGGAGAGGTGTGCACAAGTAGGGGCGGATTTAGGGTGGCGGAAGGGTGTTCACCCGACCCCCTTCGCCGAAATATTACATTGTATATGTAAGGCAAAACCTATTTTTTACCTCTATATATTATGTTTTGAATCCCCTTGACACAACCCAAAAGCATAGGTTAGTGGTCGAGGGGATTTTCAAAACCTTTGTAAGGTCCTCGGTTCTATCCCCACCAGCCACGACCTTTTGAATTTTTTCCTTTTTTTGAACCCCATTGGTGGTAATCCTGCCTCCGCCACTGCGCACAAGCTAGTTCTTACACCACGGTTATTTAAAAAGAAGCACCCAAGCGTGTAGCCTAAAAGTCAACGAAGTGGGTTGAAATTCCATGTTCTGTGGTACATGTGCTAATGGGAGGTAGCCGGTACCTCGTGGAAATAGTCGAGGTGCGTGCAAGCTGGCCGGGATACTGTAGTTATAAAAAAAATGGGACAGAGAAAATACCATTGAAACATATTTCTTTGAATTTCAACAGCTGATACACTATTGATAAAAACTGAAAAGATTTTAATATTGCTTTTGGTGCTTGTTGCTGGCAGAGATGAGGATGAATTGTTGAATACACAATGCCCTCAGCATTTGGAGCTAAGATGGCAGACAGAAGTTAGTTCTAGTGTATATGCGTCGCCCTTGATTGCTGATATTAACAGGTAACGCGATAAAAGCTTCTTTCTTTTTGTTGGTAAATGGTAATGTGTTTGCTTTTACACTGCCCGTGTGTGTGATGAGTGGCTTAGGATGAATGTTGTGAGTAGTTTACTGTCTCAGACTACTTGTTTCTATAATGGTACTTCGATGAAATATTATCAAGAGTGTAATAGTAAAAAAAAAAAAAATAAGATGAATGATATGGAAGGAGTTATTTCTTTATGACTAACCAAATAGATAACATGTGTACTAGTTGATGAAAATGGGTGGCTGTGAAAAGGTAAATGCCTATGTGTTCAAGACCTTGCCCAATAATCACAGGGAAAAAGCTATATTAATGGCGAAATACATAAACAACCCCTTTAAGTTGTCCTCAACGGCCAACTGAACACCTCAACTGAGCCTATTTTCATCTAGACATTTCAAGCATTTAATAAAGTAGATCAACTAAACACCAAAGACCAACAAACATGATGCGTGTGTTACAATTGCAGATGACATGTCAAATGGACAAATCATTAAATGACACGTGTATTTGTTTTAAAAAAAAGATTATGTATTAACTTTCCCTACCCATGGTGACTAACCCAACTAAGTGAAGATTTTCATCAGCGAAGAATCAATTACCAAATTCTATTGTGGTGAAATTGAAAGATTTTAGATGTTTTTTTTTTTTTCAGATTTGGGGTAAAGGGAGATGAATGAGGTGATGATAGTTCTTTGGTGGTGTAATACTGGAGATGATATGGAGGAAAGGTCATTGGTGTGTGTTCTATGAGTGATTGGTGTTTGGTCTAATGAAAAATGGTGAGAGGAATATGTTACGGTGGATTGGTGTGTGTGATAAAGGTGTATAATTGAATTGAGGCTATGGACATGGCAGTGGAATTAGCTTTCAGATTTGATATTTTTGGATTTGTTTAGTAGTGGACAAAGGTTGTGATAGTGATAGAAATTCTGTCCAGGATATATTTTTTTCTTTATGGGTTTCTATGGAACACAGAAAAGAAAAAATTATAAAAGTGCCTTCCCTGTATAACTCCGAAAATGGTTCGAGTGATAAGCCTGTCGGCGGCGATACCTGGTGGCTTTATGGCATGAAAGGGGAAGGTGGAGAGAAAGGTTTGGTGCTCATCGAATGGTGGAGGAAAAAATTGGAGAAGAAGGAGGTGGGGTCCACATTAATTTTCGGAAAAAAAATGGATAAATGTAATTTTAAAGAGTTTCACGCGTTCCACTCTGAGTGTAACACACAAATTTTGCCATATCAGTATAAGGGGTTTAAGAGACGCGTTTCTGCTTAGCAAAAAGTGTCTATTTGATCATTAGCATTTTTGAGGTGTTCAGTTGGTCGTTGAGGACAACTTAAAGGGGTTGTTTATGTATTTCGCCTATATTAATCCTAGTTATGCTTGAGATTCAACGAAATTGCATGAAGTTGCTCATTTTTGAAGTTGAGTAGTGTCATTTATTGTTTTATTTTTCGTAGATTTATTCATTTTGGAGATGTTTCTGGATTTTTATCACAGTGATGGAAAGCTTGAGGTGGTAGTTCCCTCTTTTGTTCATTACTTGGAAGTTCTGGAAGGTTCTGATGGAGATAAAGTTCCAGGTATGATTTGTGGAAAAGTGGTTATAAGAATAAATGCAAACTTATTTGATTGGCTACAGAAACCTCGCATCATGCTGATATATAAGTTGAACGCTAAGATGTAAATTTATACACTGTGAAAAACTCATTTTTGATATGAAGAGATGATCTACATGAATAATAATGAGGTTTGAAGCAGGTTATATCTAAATCATATGACATTCTAGTAATTTGATAATTTTAAATCATCAGGATGGCCAGCTTTCCATCAATCAACTGTTCATTCCACTCCTTTTCTGTACGACATTGACAAGGATGGGGTGAGGGAGATAGGTTTGGCCACTTATAATGGTGAGGTGCTCTTTTTCAGGTATGGATATAGCATATTTTCTAACTGTTCTCCTGAAGTTGAGGCATTTTCTGCATTTAGCATGACCTTGTTAGATTTACATAGGGTCTCAGGATACTTGATGTCGGATAAATTGGAGATTCCTCGGCTGAGAGTTAAAAAAGATTGGCATGTGGGTTTGAATCTGGACCCAGTAGACCGTTCTCATCCAGACGTCCATGATGACCAACTCATACAGGAGGCTGTCAAGGACTCTATTGCCCGTGAGAATTTCCTTTTACATTTGCTTTTCAGTCACCTTGTTTCCTCTTAGTAATTCCTGCTTGTTTATGTTATATGCTACCAAGCTAGCTCAGAATAGGCAATTTTTTAAATGTGATGTGACAGTTTTTATATATCTACAGAGCCATGAGGTGGAAACTTTTCCTTATGTTTTATAAGTTATTCTCTTGTTAGTAAGGTCCAGAATAGATTGCTGCGATATATTCCTGATTTTACAATGCTTAATTAATTTACCTGTTATCCTGTAGGGCCTATTTCTCAAATATTTCTGTTGTTATTTGGTACCTTTGGCTATATTTTTCTCAGCACTGGTGCACTTAATCCTATGTTGCAGCTCTTAACTTTTTTCACCTATTTACCAGTTCTACCCCCTCGGTTCTTGTTTTCCAGTATTCAACTGTTTCTCAATGGGATTCCAGCCCTTTCGCATCTACATAGATTTGTCTTGCCACCGGGGAAAGACTATTTTCCCTAAATAATTATCAACATGTCAAGAGGGATACTCTTATTTGTTTTTGCTTATTTGGTGATGTTATGCTCTCAGGATAACCTGTTTCCTTTAGAAGTGGATGCTACATATTGACCTTCATCAATTGCATTTTATCTTAAATCATATCTTTAATTCGAATTCTTTTAGGTCACAATGCATCTACTCATGGAGGCAATCATTCAAAGTCTACTGCATCAGAAGTTAACACGGAAACCCATTCTATTCAAAAAGAAGCCAACCATGATGCATCATCTAATGCTTCAATATCTTTGCCATCAGAAGTTTCACCTAACACATCAAATTCATCTAATTTAGAGGACCAAAAGGGGAAGAATGATAGTCTAGCTGATGCAGAAGTTAAAATCACTAACTTGAGCAATATTACTCTGAGTTCTGATAATGAGAAACTTAGCAATTTGGAGAATGGAACAAGTAAGGGGAGAAGGCTTCTTGAAGATGATGTCTTGAGAAGATCAGAGGAAAGTGGTTCCAGATCCGAAGATGTTAGAGCTGCAACTGTGGAAAATGAAGAAGGTCTGGAAGCGGATGCTGATTCATCTTTTGAGTTATTCCGAGATAATGAGGAGCTGCCTGATGATTATGATTATGACTATGATGATTACCTTGATGATGATGAAGAAGAATGGAGAGGTGAAGATTTTGATGAAGCAGAACACGAAAAATTGGAGAATTATGTTCATATTGATGCTCATGTTTTATGTACTCCTGTAAGTCTCTCGGACAAAACAGCTTATTTGGTTTGATACTTCATTGTCGTTAAATGTCAGGTAACAAATTTTAGTGGATGTGGTTGCTTCTATCAGGTCATTGCTGACATTGACAGTGACGGGGTGTCAGAGATGATTGTTGCAGTATCCTACTTCTTTGACCATGAGTAAGTTTTTTCATTATGGTGCTATTTTGGTTTTACATTGTTTTCTTGTTTCTCGGTTTCCGACTGAAGTCTCGGTTGATTTCTTTACTCCTATATTGAAGTCATTGAATTTTCCTTATATGGTATATGCTATTAAAGACTTGCAGAGCAATTTTTGGGGGCGAAACATCAAGCTTCCTCTTATCTGTGCCCTGTTAATTGCTTGTCCCCCCCCCTCCCCTTTGGACATTTGTTGCTGCTATTAAATGGAAATTAGACTGCATTGTGTAATCTTGAAGTGAGCTTCTTGTTGATTGGATAATGACTACTCCTTCCAGAAAAGGATGTTTACTTGGGTATGTGGTGTTGAGCTAAAACTTCAGCTTGGTTATATTGATAGCTTGTATTATACATTTCAGTTCTCATAACACAACTGCCAAACAAATATAGGAGTTGCAATTGTTCGAGTCAAGATCTTTTAATTAAATGCTATTTATCTGAGGTCTATCTTTTTTATAGGAGCTTAGCTTTGAACTTCTTGATGTGCATTACTGTATGAGCATATATATATATATATATATATATATATATATATATATATATATATATATATTTAAATGACTAAAATCTCCTCCTTTTTTCTTTATCAAGTAGATCCCCTTTACTTTCCTCCACTTAAGGTCTCTTTTAGTATTAGACAGCTCATTAAACTTTCGGAAGTCAATTGTGCACCCACAAAAAAAAAATGATTGATCATAAATTTACAGGTACTACAACAATCAGGAGCATTTGAAGGAACTTGGAGACATTGACATAGAAAAATATGTCGCTGGTGGTATTGTTGTTTTTAATCTAGAAACCAAGCAAGTTAAATGGACTGCACAGCTGGACCTAAGTACTGACAATGGGAACTTCCGTGGCTATATATACTCTTCTCCTACCGTGATTGATTTGGATGGTGATGGAAAATTGGACATTCTAGTTGGGACCTCTTATGGCTTGTTTTATGTGTTGGATCACAACGGTAATCCTCTGTTGAGGTCTTTTCTTCCTTGTTACTTAATTTTTAATCATGTTGCTGATGTCTGGCGTAAGTCGGTCAATCAATCAATCAACTCTACCTCAATCCTGAAATTATTTGGCTTCAGCTATATGAATCCTATGTAGGCACTAGGGGTGTCAAATAGGCGGGGTTGGACTAAATGCAGCCAGGTTAAAATGGGTTGAAGCAATAAATCGGTTGGGCTATAAGCAACCCAAATGTTTGCTTGGGTGAAAATGAGCGGGTTAGTTTGAGCTAAATAATGGGTTATAACCAACTTGTCCAACTCAAAAGCTTTTCTCATTTGTTTGTTATTTTATAATTTAATTAAGTACGAAATCAACCTAATAAAAGTTTTTCCTTGTATATCATGTCTATTTCAAATAAGCTAGACTAAAACTTATTTTCTATGCTTTTATAAGTGCTCTTATGGGTCAATTTCGACTACAAATGCAGCCCAAAAATGGCCCAAGCTTTTAGATGGGCTAATTTGGGCATAGGCCAGCTAATGAACATATTCACAACCCAAAGCGTCCAAGTTTGGGCGGTTGGCGGGTAATACTTTCCTGGGCTAAATTTGACACCCCTAATCCTATGAATCCTTTATTTTGTCCATTTCATTTTAATACTAAATAATTCAGAAGAAATTATAACTGTTCTTTCCTATGTGATCTGGAATTACTTTCCCATCACTAGAGACATGTTGGTTTAATAGCCTGTCCTGTCATGGTAATTGTAATGCTTTGTGTCATCTTAGAATGTAACTGCCTGCTATATTTCCTCTTTGATTAAGCCTATGAGATTTGGAGTCACTCATAGTCATTGATAGACCAAATAAGGTTTGGGGTCTCGCATAGTCAAATATACACCAAATAATAGTTAATTGTGCAATCGGCATTCTGTTGACCTCTCCTCTTGGACGGCCATAGACGTGCCGCGCTAAGTGGCAAGTCAGATTATGAAGTGTTATCCTCTTAATTGCTTTTTTTTTTTGTCATCCTCTCAAATCTTTAGCCTGTTCTGGTTGATATTATTGTTCTTATCGTTGTACCATTTGGAGACTAAAGACCTTCTACATCAGGCAAAGTGAGGGATAAGTTTCCTCTCGAAATGGCTGAAATCCAAGGAGCAGTAGTTGCAGCTGATATCAATGATGATGGCAAGATTGAACTAGTTACCACAGATTCACATGGAAATGTTGCTGCTTGGACTGCACAGGGCACAGAAATTTGGGAAAAGCATCTCAAGAGCCTAGTTCCTCAGGGTCCTACCATTGGTGATGTGGATGGAGATGGCCATACAGATGTTGTTTTCCCAACACTTTCAGGGAATATATATGTTCTGAGTGGCAAGGATGGTTCATTTGTACGTCCATATCCTTATAGGACTCATGGTAGAGTGATGAATCGAGTTGTTCTTGTTGATTTGAGCAAACGTGGGGAGAAGAAAAAAGGGCTTACCATTGTCACGACGTCATTTGATGGTTATTTGTATCTCATAGACGGACCAACATCATGTGCTGATGTTGTAGATATTGGTGAAACTTCGTAAGACATACCCATACATTCTCTTTTTTTCTTATTTTTGTTTTGTTTGTTTGTAATTTTAAGTATAAACTTATCTTTGAGCAGCTAATATGTTTTCTGTTCATCGCAGATACAGCATGGTCTTGGCTGACAACGTTGATGGCGGAGATGACCTTGATCTTATTGTAACAACCATGAATGGTAATGTCTTCTGTTTCTCCACGCCTGCTCCACATCATCCCCTCAAAGTAAGTGAGAAATTCTGTCTGTTTTTGCTTAAGTATTCGTGTTCTCTGCTTATTAACACGTTATGTACGCCAGGCTTGGAGATCTCCTAACCAAGGGAGAAACAATGCTGCTTACCGTAATGATCGTGAGGGGATCTATGCAACTCCATCTTCAAGAGCTTTCCGTGATGAAGAAGGCAAGAGCTTCTGGGTTGAAATAGAAATTGTTGATAAATACAGATACCCATATGGGTCCCAAGCTCCTTATAATGTCACGGTAAAAAGCTTTCACTTACTTGGTCTATCTCGTATACTATTAAAATCTCATCAGTTATTTCTTAATTCTTCATTGTGACAGGTGAGCTTGTTAGTTCCTGGTAATTACCAAGGGGAACGAACTGTCAAGCAAAATAAGATATTCAACCGTCCTGGAAAACATCGTATTATGCTCCCAACTGTTAGTGTGAGGACTGCTGGGACTGTATTGTTGGAGATGGTTGACAAGAATGGGCTATATTTCTCTGATGATTTCTCTCTAACGTTCCATATGTATTATTATAAGTTATTGAAATGGCTTCTCGTACTCCCTATGCTGGGGATGTTTGGTGTCCTTGTAATCCTTCGTCCGCAGGAGGCCATGCCACTACCATCATTTTCACGGAACTGATTTGTGATGTTGCAATCACCTATATTACAACTAACTTGCATCAGGTGCCAGAAATGAAGCAATCACTTCTCCGGACCTTGAGCTGAGAGGCAACTTCCGATACTGAGTGTGATCAATGGTTTAAATACGGCTGTTCAGAAATTTTTCATTATTGTGAGAGGATGTATTGTGAACAGTAGAGTACTTGAAAAAGTATTTGCCTTGATCAGACCTGAATCTCTGTGTACAGTCAAGTCTCTGGTTTTTGTGGGGGTTAATCTTTGTGATCCTTTGAACGCATCCTGTGAACTATTGAGATATTTAGGGACCCGAATTTTGTGAAGTGAATATTTCCACGGTAAGAATGGTTGTGGACCTGTGATTGACCCATTTTTTTATGTACAAAGGTATTTACTAGTTGAGTGCTCATGTAGTGTTACTATTAAACCAGCTTTACCAGTTGGTGCATACTTATGGGTTTATTATTGCACTGTGCTGTCTCAAAATTTGCTGGCGACCAGTGGTGAAAGTGACCGAGAAAAGAAAGAACTCAAATTGATGGTATATTTTCTTGAAACAAAAAAATCTTACTCTATCAAGGATGGTGACAGAACGTTTACTGTGTAAACTGAAATTTACATTGGTGATGCCGGGAAGTAACCTCTTTCACTTATTATTACTGTATTTTTAGCTTTGCTCTGATTATCTTGTGATATTGAACGTAATTATCTCGTATTTACTAACGGTTGTTTCTTTTGCTTCAGTGTTTTTATTATCTTCTTGTTGCATACATGTTTTACCGTTCAACTATAGTAAATACCCTCATGTAAACAGCGGGGGCAGTCTGGTATGTAAATCTAAAGTATTCAGCCATGGCCTATACGGATATACCTATTTTTTTTAAAAGTTTTAATTTGTACACACTTTTTAAATAACTTTAGCCTTCTTTCTCCTTCTCCTCCTTCGTTTTCTTCTTCTTCTTCTTCTTCTTCTTCTTCTTTCTTCTGCTATTGTTGGTGCTGCTATGAAACTTCAGTTCATGGGATGATTGCCATAAATATGTTTATCAGATTATTTAAAAACAAATTATAAATAATTACGTAAGTTAGTAGACAATAATTTGTGAATATTTTCGCGTACGTAAGTTAGTAGACAATGATAATTTTGTTCTTTTCACGTTTATTGTTTCCAAAATTTATGATTTAGATATTGTTGGTAATCTGATTATTTATCTAGTATGTTAAAAGCTTTTTCAAAAATTTCAGCTTATATAGTGCTGAAGTTTTTACAAATGAACTAAATAACTTCAGCATCTTCTGCTGAAGTTTTTGAAAAAGCTTTATGACAAAACTAATGAATCCATGACAAAAAAACTTCAGCTTTTAATGCTGGAGTTTTTACAAATGAACTAAATAACTTCAGCATCTTCTGCTGAAATTTTTGAAAAAGCTTATCCAGGACAAAAAAAACTTCAGCTTATTTAGTGCTGAAGTTTTTATAAATGAACTAAATAACTTCAGCATTTTCTGCTGAAGTTTTTGAAAAAGCTTAATGACAAAACTAATGAATCCAGGACAAAAAAGCTTCAGCTTATTTAGTGCAATTACAAACAAAAACTTCAGCAAATAGAGAATAAAACTTCAGCTACTATGCTTAAGTTCAACAATTACAAACAAAAACTTCAGCAAATAGAGAACAAAAATTCAGCTACTATGCTTAAGTTCAACAATTACAAACAAAAACTTCAGCACACTTGCAACTTCAGGGTCGTCTACTAGAATGCTGAAGTTTTGCGTGATAGCCTTTGCTACTTCAGCTCTGTATGCTGAAGTTATGCGAAAAAGTGGGTACGCTTGCAACTTTTTTTTTACAAAGTGGACACAGTTAAAATGTGACCCAAAAAGCGGGTATAGATGCAAATCCCCCAAAATAAATTAAGTCTTTGTTAATAGCTCTAAGTCGGGAGAAATTAAAAAATAGTCAGATTTACAAGTGATCATTCAAAAATAGCCACAATTTCAAAAGTAATTGAAATTTAGCCACTTTTCATGTAAAGATAAATTTGAACGAAAACACTGTTCAAAATCCGGAAAAATATCCCAGTATAATATACCGGTCCAGCATAATATACTGGAGATTTGAGCATCGGTGCTCCAATCTCCAGTATATTATGTTGGAACTTTCCGCGTGCTAGAGTTCCAACATAATATGCTGGAAGTTCATACACAGGTGCACCGATCTCCAGTATATTATGCTGGAACTTTTCGTGTTGCAGCAAAATAGTGGCTATTTTTCAATGACTTTGCAAACGCTGGCTATTTTTGAATGTCCAGTCCGAAAACTGGCTAGCCCGTGCTATTTTTATCTCTAAGTCTAAAAGGATCCAGCCATATGCCTAGCAGGATATTGTTTCGGGAAAACAAAGCAACTATTGTCAAACCTCTCTATAACAGCCTCGTTTGTTCCGAATATTTTTGGATGTTATAGCGAAGTGCTATTATAGAGAACAAATATTATAACATAACATAATATTTGGTTCTGGAAAAAGCTTGACTTTTATAGTGAAGTATTGTTATATAGGGATATTGTTATAGAAAAGTCTGATTGTAGCTCTAAATCTAAAAGGATCCAAGTCTAACCAGATATCATTTATGGAAAACAAAGTACTTAAGTTTTTGGAAATAACTCTAAGAGCATGTTTGGCCATAAGAATCTTTTCACTTTTTTTTTCGAAAATTTCACTTTTTTTTCAAAATCAGTGTTTGGCCATAAAATTTTCCTTTTTGAAACTTTTTCGAAAATTTGAAAAACTCCAAAAAATTGTTTTTTCAAAATTTTCACTCAGATCACTCACAAAATTCAAAAATATCCCAAAATTATATTGATATCCAAATACAAGTTTAATTTTCAAATATCATTTTGCTTGAATTTTTTTTGTGAAATTTATAATTCTTATGTCCAAACGCCCACTAAATCTGAAAGGATCCTGCCATAGGACTAAACAAATAATCAGAGGACATGGTTTTGACTTGATTTAAGTTGGGGGAAATGATACTGTATAACCGCTCTAAAAATAATAGCCGAATATATATATATAAATATATAAATTTTATACACTTTTTGAATTACCTAATGTAAATAGATTCTGCCGCGGACTAAAAGCGAAAAAACTCATTTAAGTTTAGAGCATGTAAACCCAACCTGGAAAGCTCTTGTTGGACCCACTTTCTGTCCTGCGTAAGAAAAAATGAATGCACAAATATCTATAGATGACTTTCTTGAAATTCTGATTAAAAAGAATTATAGCTTAAAATGTCAGATAATTATGTGAGCTATCAACATTTTCAATAATCAGCTAAGGATCTACTTGGGATAATTAAAAATCCACTAAGAAGGTATATATACTATATGCATAGAAAATTGCCCTGTTGTATTATACTAAATAGGCAATTTGACTATTATGCTTGAAAAATAGCCCTGTTGTATTAAGCTTAAAAATAGGGGTGTACATAGGTCGGGTTAGTTCAGATTTTATAATTACCAAACCAATCCAATTGTGTCGGGTTATTAAATCTAAAGACCAAACCAAACCAATAAATTTCGGGTTTTTCACTCTCGCTTTTTCTCTGATTTTTTCCGGTAAAATCTTCGTAGAACAAAACATATAAAATTGTGCTAAAAATATTTCTTTAATCCTAGTAAGATACAACTATATAAAGTACTTTCCAAGAAAATAATACAAAATATGAGATGTGCCATGGTAGTATCCTAAAATATTTAACAATAAAGACAATAAAATTATATAATATAAATATTGCTAATTAAAAAGTCATAATAAAAATAGACATAATCTAAAAGTAATAAGTTATTCTAAATAAGTAGAGTAATAAGGGAGTATTAATTACATGACTAAATGCTAAAGAAAAATTAAAAATAGGTTATGCATTTTTATCTAAATTATTGCAAAACAAAAAATAGATATTCAATACATTTCCGTTCGTAGTATTGAATTGAATGTCTTTTGTTAGTATTAGTATTGATTTGATTTTGGTTGGGCTTTTGTTAGCATTACTTAATTTACTCATATTAATGGCTATAAAACTTATTGGTACATTCCAAAGTTCTAAGTACAACCTTGAAATAATACTTTAAAAGATAAAGTTATGAACATTTTAAAGAAATATTTATAAATTACATCACAATAAATATATTTATATCTAAAATTTCTATATATATAATGTCGGGTTGGTTTGGTTTCGGTTTGACTTTCTTTAGTTAAAACCAAACCAAACCAATTATGATCGGTTTTTTTTTTCCAACACCAAACCAAATCAAACCAAACCATAGTCAAATTTCTTTTTCTCGGTTTGACTCGAATTATCGGGTTGATGCGATTTGTCGGTTTCCTTTGTACACCCCTACTTAAAAAAATAAAAAATAGGCAATTTGACTGGCTTTAGTAACATGCCAAACTCCGAATTCCTTCACGGTACATGCATAAAGTGGTTTTGTAACTTGAGTTATTCAATCAAACTATGATCCCAATCCTACTAGTGATGTCATAATTACGCCGAACTAATATCATGGTATTAGCCTATAGCATTAATATAGAGCATATTTAACCATAAATTACTCGCATCGCTAAATCTTGGCTAATGATAGACTTAGGATTATGACAATAGAACAAATTATAATGTCTTGCTAACCCACGTTTTGTCTTGAATTTCATGACAAAAATATTAATAACAATAACAAGTTCAGTGTAATGCTACAAAATGGGGTCCGAAGAAAGTAGAGTGTATGTAATCCTTACCCGAATCGTCTATATATTTTCTTAGCAATTATATTGGTGTATTTTCTGGGGCATAGTCATTTGAAATCAATCCTTCAAGTCGCGCTCTTGATTGTTAAACATCTAAGATATTGGTAAATATTGTGAAAGAGGTTTGATATTAATTAGCATTTGAGGTTCAAAGATGAAGGCTTCGGTTTGGTGTACTAGGCTATCATTCGACAAGATAATTATCCTTTATTGTTTTCGTTGCTAGATTCTTCCTCACTCTATTTATGCATATTTTTTTAGTAAGTGAGGTCGAAAAAACACCATGATGCTGTCCTTTTTTATCTTTGAAATGATATACTTCTCCCTTCGTCCCATCTTCATTTAACTTTATTTATTTTAGACAATCTATTGGCAAGTATAAAAGAAAGGGAACGTTACAATAATGATAAAATTGTATTTGTGTGATTTTTAGGTTGGGTTTAACCGTGGAATCAGTCACAGATTATTACGTTAGAATATGAGTTGTCTACACCATACTTCTTTGAGATGTGATCCTCCCCGAACCTTGCGTGCATGTGGAATGCTCAGCCATGCCAGTCACATATCTATAGGTCTATAGGCCTCTATAGGTCTGATTCGAGCCATGCAATCAATCACAGATTATTGTGTCAGGGTACGTACCCTGTCTACAACATACTCCTTTGAGATATGGCCCTTCTCCCTACCTTGTGTTTACGTGGGATGATTCGTATGGCTACTTTTTTCGTATAGGCAAGTACGAAACAAATTTTACAAATATGACCAATAATTTCCAAAGTTTTCTTTTCTTAACCCAAACCATCTGCATAGCAGCCCTAATAAAAGGCCAAATAAGACGAGAAGGGTAAGATAATCTGAAGCTAGAATGGGTGGTCTATCTGAAAATTAAGGGTAATAACAAAAGAAGATTACTAATTATGAAACAGCATTATTTGACCTAATTATGAGTTCGACGAAATTTGTGGAAACTTTGATGCACGCCTGTGCAATTATTCCATGGGTTGTCATTATTTTGTTCATACCCCATATGAATCAAGCTATAATATTACTAACATATTTCAAGCCTTTCTGGAATATAATTAGTGGGAAATTTTGGATCATGCTGACAGTCACCAAGGTTTTAATTATTTTTCACTAATTCCATCAACATTTGTGTTTTTTTCGTCTTCATAATTTCCATCTCAATGGTTGATCGGTGTCTTAATAATTTTATTAAAGGCTAGGATACTCATTGATTTTTCTGTTGGCTGAAATATTTCACTAGAACCTGTGGTCCTCGATGTGATGTCTCAATAGTGTGGTTCTTAATTTTTGATATGAAGTATAGATATTTAGGTAAAAGCGTATCAAAATTTTAATAAATATCAAATTTGAACTTATAATTTTATGGTACACTGGAGAAGAATTATTAGGAGTATGTTAGGAGGGACCCAGAATTATGGAGGATGGAATTTTTGTCTGAAATTAATATTCGATCATCCTTTGAGGTATCATGAAATTTTTGACTTAGGTTTAATTTGATTTATTCCAACCAAACCAAACACAAAAAAGACAATTCTAAAGAGGAATGGGACATTAAGATAGGATGAGCAGCTGAGCCACAGACAAATGTGAAAGCTGTTCTGTGTTTATACAAACACTTTGTTTTATTCTTCTTCTGTATTAGAAAATGGAAAAGGTAATTGGCCTATTGGTTGACGACAGGGGATCCACTTTACGCCGCATGCATTCCATGCAACAGCTTATTATACATTAACAAAAAGCAATATATACACACGTAGTCACGTACACTAATGTAAATTATGTATTATTGTAATCTATCAAAACAAATAAGTTGATTAATCTTTCCTTTTTGTTATAACTGTATACAATTAAGTAATGAGATCTTTGTCGTCTTAGTATTGTTGTTCTTTTATCTCGAGTCTTGTTTGACCAAAAAGTGTTAAGTTTTTTGTTAAACTAATTAATGATGAAATAGAGGGTGAATCCTAGTTAAATATATTGATGAGATGAACAACGTTTGAGAATATTAAATAGCGAATGTATACTCAATGATTATCAATAAATATTATAACATGAACATGCAAAAAATGTAGATAATGACAATAAATATAATAAGAAGGAATCTATTACCCAAATGTTAGATGACTTGGGTGATTCTTTCTTCTGACAGCAACGTGGAATGATGGAAAATGAGGATGGATAAGGAATCTTTGGATCTAGCAAACAAAGAATGAATAACGTATGTTAAGCCAAGTAGGCAGTGGTCAAGATAATATTTGTATATTCTTCTTAGTCAACTCTTTACAAAGTGCCCTTCTCAAGAAAGTCAAGATCCCCCCTTTTGTTCTTTATCCCTTCCTATTTATAAGGGATATCTCCAAGAAACCCTAAAAGGTACAACATAAGGAATATCCTTATGCCTATTTCTAAACCTATATTACCGTTACTTCTTTACTCCATTTGCTCGACCTTGGCAACAATTCTTCTGAAGACGACTCCTCGCTATTATGTCGTGGTCGACCCCGTCCTTGACCCTGCCTATCTGCAGTTATCAAGCCGCCCAAATTTAGACCAATACAGTTAGTCCCTCCACTTGTTGAGGTCGTGATCTTGCACATCCTCGATAAGCGGACCCGATCTGTGTCCATTTACAAGAAATTTGGTTGTGTTGATTAAGTCGAATCGACCGAGGTCGAAAAAATGGTATGGCCAGTGAGGCTGCGGTTGGTGTGGCTAACATGGGGTGATGTCACGGTCACGCGCGTCATAATTACTCGTCTTCCCGATGCAGTGTATGTGCTTCTGCCGTTCTATTTTGGTGCCATTGATGGTCTGTTGCTTCGATTCTGGTGCCACCTAACCCTATAAATAGATGGGGGGCTTCATTTTTGAAATTTTTCATTATTTCTCACTTCGCATGTGCATTTCTCTTCTCCGATCTCCGCTTTCAATTTCTTGCAGCCTCTTCAATTCTAATCCCTGACTTCTTCCTAGTAAATATCTTCTTCAGATTTTGTTGCATACGTTCTGCTACGAAAATATGTCAGAATTCCCTCATATTCAAGACGAGGTCTCTGATGCTACTCCTTTATCGGTGGCTCTTCCTCCCGATGGTGAGGAATTCGTGTTTGAAAAGTATGAGAGCTTCCCTACCGTGGAAGAGGTAGTCCCCAAGAACCCTTTGGTTAGACAATACTTCCCAAAGGAACCCACTCATGCCCCTTCTCAGAAGCTTTCTAAGAAGGGACCACCTCAAATAACCGATCTCCGGTCTAAACATCGCATTCCCCCTCACGTCGAAAGTGTTTCGGCCGGGGACAACATCGTAGAGGTTTGCCGACCCGGATACTGTGCTTTCTATGTTTACCCATTCTTGATTAGTTATTCTCTTCCTCTCCCCCATTAGCAGAGGAGTTTTGCCAATTTTATAATGTCTTTCCGGCGCAGCTCCCCCTTACTTGTACCAACTATTTCTGATGCTGGTGAAGTACGTGGAATTGATCGGCTGTGAGGTCAACGTTCGTCACCTGCTGCATATATTTTCGCCCAGCTTTTATAGAGGTACGTTGATATACTTGCGTCATCGTGGGATAAAGGGGTTGGTGGCCGAGATAGATGATAAGATGAACCGACAATTCTGGTATAAGTACTTCTTCATCAAGACCGAGAACCTGGTGGAGAATCCGACCGGGTTTCCCGAACAATGGAATTACAATCATAAGTATCTTGTCGTACACTCATTATTTTCTTTCTTTCATTATCGACTTATTTGCGGCCTTCTTGTTTTCAGCTGAAAGACGTGCACCCTCTTCTATTTTTGACATTGAAGACTGGGTGGCTCGCGTGTTACCCCACACCATGGGAATTTGCAACTTGACATCCTTTCACAAGCATTTTGGGCCCAAGATCCCGTCTAGTAAGTGTTATTTCCATCTCCCGACTTATTGTCGTTCACTATCGCTTTTTTATGCGAACTCCCTATGGTGCTAGGTTGACGAGTTTCCAAAAAGGCGAAGGCTCCAGTGCCTGCATTTCGCCAAGCTATCGTGTTGGCTGGGATGCAATTTGCCTTAGCTGAGTCCTCGTGGAGGTCGGACTCAAGTTCTGCCGACGAGGGACTCTGCCCCTCAAACTGTTGTCGTGCGGGATGAGATATCTTCCCAGCCCATTTATCATCATGTAGATGAGCCATCTAACGGAGAGGAGACACCGTCAAGGAAAAGGCGAAGGTTGGAAACCGGGAAGGCCATTGTCGCTGACATCAAGCAAGAAAAATTCATTGCTTTGGAAGCGGAATCTGCGCTTGCACCAGAGGTAGAGGCTATTTTCGTGCTAGGTGCCGTTATGGAGAGGAGGCCCTCTAGAGTTGAGGGGGTTTGTGGTAGTGGAGAGCTTACACGGACCGCAGAAGGTGGTGCATCATCGGCGACTGGGTGAAGTAGGGTGGTCTCTGCGGGGGACGATGACTCTAGCTCGGACATCGAACCTGAGGAGGTACAGGCCTTCTTGTAAAGGAATACCCGTGTGGAGATAAGGACGGAGGTTCCTAACTGGCACATAGTCATTCCCGTGGACTATGACCTTTTTGCCAACTCAGAACGGGCGATGCCGGCTTTTGCTCCCCTGTGCGTGGCTTCTGAGAACACGGCGCTTCAAGCGATGAATGACACAGATCTGTCGTTGGGTATATCCGGCATGGCTCTACGAGTAAGTGCTTTTTTATGTTAGGATTTATTTCGTATATGTAATTTTCTCACACTGACTCCTCTCTTTTTGCATGCCAGACTCTTATCATGGGGATCGAGCGTGACCGACGGGAGGAGCGGAGGACGACCATTTTTAAGAAGATGACCTCTAAGTACAAGGAGTACCGTACTAAGCATCGAACACTGGCCGACTTCCTTAGCCAGGATGGGGAATTTCAGTCGCTTCGTGATGGGCTCAAATAAAAAGACAATGAGCTGATGAAGAGCTAAGGGAGAGGGACGATGAACTTATGAGGGCCATCAGTAGGTGCAGCGAGCTTGAGGCGACACTGAAGGCCAGCTCGAGGTGAGTAAGGGGGTGATGGCTGAGAACGCCGACCTTCAGACGTAGGTGGCGTCCTTAATGGCTGAACTCGGGCAGAGGGAGGCAAGGGCTGTCGACCTGAGAGGTGAGCTGAGCACCAAGGTAGAAGAACTAAGTCATGCTAAGAAAGGCAGAATGACCGTTATGGCTGAAGCGGTGTCCCTAGAAGATGCCCTCCATGTTTGCAGGTCCGAGCGGGCTAATGAGGTGGAGACATCGGTGCTTAAGGTGGCGAGGTTAGAAGAACAGATCCAGGGTTTGGAGACGGAGTTGTCCGAGTTAAAAGAGCAGGTTGTTGTCTTGAGGGCTGAGGAGGCGCGACGACAGTCACAGCTATCCACATCTCATACTTATGCCAATCCTGGTGTGCCGTGGGAGTTTTATGAGATGTGGGTTCATACCGAGGCTCAACTTGACGAGTATAAATATTTGAAGGCTATGGGGAAAGTTTCCGAAGCAGAACTTGAGGGCGTCCGTGTCAAGGCATGTGCAGCCCGTGAAGCTTGTGGTTACTACCCTGGTACGCCTGGCAGGGATGATGATGACGACAACACGGATAGGCTTGCCTCTGATCCTTGATATGATGATGAGTGCGCCGATGATGTGGCATGAAGCTTTTTTACTTAGTTTTTTTTGCTTTGCTATTTTTGTGAGCATCTTCGAACCCTTTGTAAAAAGTATTGTAATTCGATAGTTGAAATGGAACAATTTCTTTTTTGCTATGTATTTCTTAATTGTCGTTCTCTTTTATTCTTCTCTTTTCTTTTTGCTATGTAGGGAAGCCCCTAATTTTTCGATTGTTTGTATATGGTTGATATTGGTTGGGTCGAACATAGACTGACCTGAGGTTTAATTAGCTCGGATGAGAGTGAGGTTTGATGAGGTCGAACATCAAATAATTCGAGCGAGGTCGAATATGAGATGATTCGGGCAAGGTCGAATGTAAAGTGATTCAAATGAGATCAAATGTAAAGTAATTCAAGCGAGATCGAATGTAAAGTAATTCTAGCAAGGTTAAATGTAACGTAATTCAAGCGAGGTCGAATGTAATGTAATTCGAGTGAGGTCGAATGTAATGTAATTCGAGCGAGGTCGAGTGTAACATAATTCAAGCGGGGTAGAATGTAACGTAATTCGAGCGAGGTCGAATATAACATAATTCGAGCGAGGTCGATTGTAAAGTAATTTGATAGAGGTCGAATGTTACGTAATTTGAGCGAGGTTGAATGTGACGTAATTCGAGCGAGGTCGAATGTAACGTAATTCAAGCGAGGTTGAATGTAAAGTGATTCGAGCGAGGTCGAATGTAAAATGTAAAGTGACTTGGTGGAGTGCAAAAGATGTTGTTTTATTTCATTCATTGGAGAATATTACATGTTTCTGTTTGTTCCATACATATATTGGAGAAGTTCCAGTGTACCTAGTCCCTTCATCGTTCGGCCTGGAAAAGTAGTCGCCAGGCGAGGCGATAGATTATACTTGAACTTCGAGACGTCCCCTTCGTCGCCTCGTAAAAAACCTCCCCGAGAAAACCCAATTAGGACAAAACCCGGGAGAGGGAAAAAGAGTACGACTTGGAGGGCGTCCGTTTTCAGAAGTTGAAGTATTTGAGGTGGGAGACGTTCCAATTATTTTGTAGTAGCTTTCCCTTAATTGTTTCTAGTTGGAATGATCCTTTGTTTGTTGTCGCCGTTATTTTGTATGGCCCGTCCTAATTGGATCCTAGTTTACCTTCTCTTGAATCTTTCCTCGCCTGTGTTTTGGCCTTGAGTACATAGTCTCCGACTTTGAGTGGTTGAACTTTGGCTTTTTTGTTGTAGTACCGTTCTGCTTGTTGTTTTTGGGCTATCATTCTTATGTAAGCCATGTCTCTTCTCTCCTTTGCTTCGTCAAGGTCTTGTTTCCTGTTCTCATTGTTGCTTGGTCCACTTTCATTGGAATATCTTAAACTAGGTTCCCCGACCTCGACCGGTATCATGGTGTCAGTCCCATAGACTAGTGAATATAGTGTTTCTCCTATGCTTGTTTTTGGCGTGGTGCGGTATGCCCACAATACTTCTGGTAGCAATTCCAGCCATAGTCCCTTGGCGTCCTCAAGCTTTTTCTTCAAGATATTTAGTATTGTTTTGTTGGAGGATTCGGCTTGGCCATTACCGGCAGGGTGATATGGTGTGGAGAGTATCCGCTTGATGTGCCATTTTTCGAAGAATTTAGCAGTCTTTTTGCCGGTAAATTGGGGTCCGTTGTCACAGCTGATTTCTTTGGGGATGCCGAAGCAACATATGATGTTTCTCCATATGAATGTTATAACTTCATGTTCGCATATTTGGGCGAACGCACCAGCTTCTACCCACTTGGAAAAATAGTCAGTTAAAACCAAAAGAAATCGTATATTACCTCGCCTTGTTGGAAGGGGTCCGATAATGTCCATTCCCTATTTGATGAACGGCCATGGCGATGTAACCGAGCGGAGGTGCTAGCCTGCTTGGTGTATCATATGAGCGTATTTTTGGTATTGGTCGCACTTCTTAATGTAGTCGGTGGCTTCCTTCTTTATTGTGGGCCAGTAATAACCCGCCCAAATGAGGCATCTAACGAGGGCTCTATTCTCGGTATGGGCACCACAATGGCCTTTGTGTACTTCCTCGATGAAGCATCTTGTTTGGTTAGGCCCTAGGAATTTTGCCAAGGGACCTCCAAACTTTCTTTTGTATAGGTTGTGGTTTATGATGTTGTACCTGGCCACCTGCATTCGAAGCTTTTTGGCTTCTTTTTTGTCTGATGGGAGTATTCCCTCCTACAAATATGTTACAATACGGCTGCACCAGTCCCAAGTCAAATTTACAGTATGTACCTCAAGTTGGTCTATTGACAAGTGGAAGAGGGAGACCACGTTTTCTTTTGTAATGTTTTTGGTAGTTGCTGCTAACTTGGCAAGGCCATCTACCTGGATGTTTTGTGCTCGAGGTATCTGGTCGAGCCGACATTCGTCGAATTTTGGTAGCAGTTTATGAATTTCTGCCTGGTACATTTGTAGCCTCTGCTCTTTGATTTGGAAAGTCCTTGTGACTAGGTTGACAATGAGTTGTGAGTCGCATCTGAGGATGACTCGACGTGCTCCGTATTTGATAGCTAGCTTTAGTCCTACAATTACGACCTCATACTCGACCTCATTGTTAGTTATATCAGGGCACCGTATGGATTGGCGGATGACTTCGCCTGTTTGGACCTCGAGTACGAGTACGAGTCCCAGTCCAGATCATGACGCATTGGAAGTGTCATCGGTGTATATGACCCATAGGTCGGGTAACCTGGGAGAGGTACAATAAGTTTCTTGCTCGACTTCGGGCATTATTTTGGCACTAAAATCGGCGACGAAGTCAGCGAGTACCTGTGATTTTATTGTTGTTTGCGATTGATATGTTATATCGTGCTTGCTCAATTCTATGGCCCACTTGTCCAATCTCTCCAACAGTTCAGGTTTATGTAGAATGTTCCTTAGGGGGAAGGTCGTTACCACCCATATGGGGTGGCATTAAAAATAGTTTGTCTAAGCTTTCGTGAAGCTATGACCAATGCTAAGGCCAATTTTTCGAGGTGGGAGTACCTTGTTTCGGCATCGACCAGGGTTTTGCTAATGTAATAGGTTGGAGATTGCATACCTTTGTTTTCACGGACCAATACTTCACTTACTGTGACATCTGATACTGCCAAGTATATCAGGAAGCGCTCACCAGGTTCTGCTTTGGCGAGTAGGGGGAGGACAAGTACACCTTTAATTCTCTTAAGGCCTCGATGCGTTCTGAATCCCACTGGACCCCGTTGTCCTTTTTGAGCACGTTGAAGAATTTGTAACAGGGCAGCTATATGGTCTGTCAGTTTTTGCACCTATTCTCTTGCTGGTCAATACTTCAGGTATTCCCTCGATGGCCTTGATTTGGTCGGGGTTGACCTCGATGCCTTTTTGTGATACCAAGAAGCCTAGGAACTTGCCTGAAGTTATGCCGAAGGCACATTTTTCGGGGTTCAGCTTCATGCCGTATTGCCTTAGTATAGCGAAGGCCACTTTCAGGTGGTCGATGTGGTGTTCCTTCCTTTTTGATTTGACCAACATGTCGTCTATGTAAACTTTCATTGTTTTGCCGAGTTGGTCCTTGAACATCTTGGTGAACAACATTTGATAAGTCGCCCTTGCATTCTTCAACCCGAATGGCATGACTTTGTAACAGTACGTTCCCTGATGGGTGATGAAAGTAGTCTTTTCCTGATCTCCCTCGTCCATAAGGATTTTGTTGTAACCTGAGTAGGCGTCTAAGAAACTCAATAACTCGTGCCATGTTGTTGCGTCGATGAGTTGATTGATATGAGGCAATGAAAAGGAGTCTTTCGGGTAGGCCTTATTTAGGTCCGTGAAATCCACGCACATCCACACTTCCTATTTTTCTTTTTCACTATGACTATATTGGCGACCCATTTGGGGTATTTTGATTCATGGATATAATCGTTAGCGAGTAGCTTATACACCTCATCACTGATAGCCTCGTTGATTGCGACGTTGAATTTTCTTCTTACTTGCCGTACTGGAGGGTAGAGTGGATCGATATTCAAATTATGTGTGGCAACGTCTTTCGAGATGTCTATCATATCTGCATGGGAGAAAGCGAAAAGATCAGCGTTGTCAATTAAATATTTATGAAATCTACATGGTTTTGAGAGTTTATGGCCGATGTAGGCCTTTTTGCTATTGTCGCTATTGTCTAGTTGGACGGGATCAAGGTCTTCTACCGTCGACCCTACGGCTTCCATGACGTCGGGGTCCCTACTGACATCTTTTGGTTCATCGAGTTCGGCCTCTGACTTTGGTAATTGCTACGCTTATGAGTCTATTCCCTTTAGCTATTGAGTGTGTGTACAATCGTGAGCAATGCGATAGCATTCTTGGGATGTGTGTTGTTTGCCTCGGATGTTGAATATCCCCCATGGAGAAGGAACTTGATTACTTGATACAGGCTGGACGAGATGGCCCTCATGGCATGTATCCATGGTCGCCCTATGATGGCGTTGTATGTTGTGTCCTGGTTCATGATATGGAACATTGTTTCTAGGGTGATGCCCCCAGCCAGAACGGGTAGCGTTATCCCCCCGAGGTTCGGTCAATTGCATTGTTAAAATCTTTTAGTGTTATGCAACATAGTACTATCTTGTCCTCGAGTCTCATTTATGTGAGAACTCGAGGGTGGATAATACACGCGCCGCTTCCGTTGTCTATCATTATTCTTTTTACATCAATATCCGAAATACGTAAGGTAATGACAAGAGCATTGAAATGAGGAAAAGTCAAACCGTGGGTATCTGACTTATCGAAGATGATATTGTCTTCGAGGTCATCATACCATTCGTGGGTGATCGACCGCTTCAGTTTATGTGTGGTGGTAAACTTCACGTGGTTGATTGCTGCTTCATTGCCCCCACTGATGATCATTTGGATGGTACGGGTGGGGGAGGGTGGCCTTGGACGGCCTTGGGGTTGTTCTCGTCCGCAGCCAAAATTGGCTCATCCTTGGTCACCCATTAGATCCCTCAGGTGCCCTTGGTGAAACATGTTCACTACTTCTTGCTGTAGGGATATGCAGTCCTCGGTCTTGTGGCCCCGCTCCTAATGGAACTCACAGACGACATTCGACTTTCTGGTGTTTGGGTCAGATTTCATCTTCTGTGGCCATTTCACCTTCGGGCCGAGTTTCTCTAGTGCGTATACTATTTTTGAAGGGGAAACACAAAAATTGTGAGTAGATAAAAGTGGAGGCATACCTTTTCATTTTACTGAGTCCTTGTATGAGGCCTAGACGACCCTTCCGCGTGGCGAGGGGATAATAGGATGGCTGCACTGACATATGGTTGATGCCTGTCTCGATTGAGGCGTGGACCTGACTGGTCTCTCGACCGTCATTACGACGGTCTTTTCTCGACTCCGTTTGGACCGACGTTAACCTTTGGGTTGGACCGTTAAGGTCATCCTCGTCTGCTCCCTCCTCGATGCAGTATGCGTTGTGAATTTTTTCCCAGGTGGTTTGAGGGTATTTCATGAGCCTGCTTAGTAACTTTCTGGTTGCTCTCGACCCATTCCTGTTCAACCCATTTTGGAAAGCTGCCACCGCCATCCCTTCTGATATATTTGGTAAGCTCATTCTTACTCTGTTAAACCAAGCGAGGAAGTCACTGAGCCCTTCGCCAAGCGATTGCCTAACGAAGAATATATCATTCACCCTAGCCTCCGCCTTCTTAGCCCCGGCATGGGCGGTGACGAACTTGTTGGCCATTTCTTTGAACATTGTTATTGAACGTGCTGGTAATTATGAGTACCAGGTTAAGTCTCCCCCCATTAGGGTCTCGCCAAACTTCTTCAGTAACACCGATGGTACCTGTTCCTTTGAAAGGTCATTGCCTTTTACCGCTGTGATATAATGAATGTTGTGATCTTCGGGGTCTGTGGTGCCATCATATATCTTCAAATACGATGGCATTTTGAAAGTCCTGCATATGGTATGCGAGGCTGCCTCCTCGCTATACGATTGTTCGATGAATCGACCGACATCCCGTTTTGGTAGCAATTTTGGGGAGCTCGGTATCTTATCGACCCTTTCTTGATGTTCCCTTATTTGGTCGTGGAGTGCTTTGTTCTCGTTTTCCATTTCTTCCATTTCCTTTAGAATGGTCGCAAGTACATCATTACCTACACCAACAGTAGTATGAGTGTTACCTGTTGGGGAGCGGGTTGTTCGTCGATGGTCGCTGTGGTATCTACTAGCACGGTGTTTCTATTCGCCCTTTGAACGGGGTTGTCGAGTATGTTATTTAGAGTGCTTGTCAGCCGCTCCTTCAGTAATGTTTTCACTACTGGTGGCGCTTCCTCAGCTGTGGACGTGGAAGCTCCCCTTTCGCGTGAAGCGGTTACACTTTCATGAGGGGGAGGTGAATTACTCCGCCTGGGTGTAGCACTCGGCATCACATTCTCCTCGTCTTCTCTGTCATCCTCGTTGATGGTGTTTAAGATGTTTGTAGTAATATCCACTATTGCTTTCTGTCTTTCATCTCCTTTTCATGCCATTGTTAGTTCATGCAATACGAGAAAAAGATGGTTGTCCTTCTTTATGATCTACAAGAAACTAAAATTTTAACTAAAACCTCCCCATAGATAGCGCCAAATTGTTTGACCAAAAAGTGTTAAGTTTTTTGTTAAACTAATTAATGATGAAATAAAGGGTGAATCCTAGTTAAATATGATAAATTCTAGATCTAATATTAGGGGATATTGATGAGATGAACAACGTTTGAGAATATTAAATAGCGGATGTATACTCAATGATTATCAATAAATATTATAACATGAACATGCAAAAAATTTAGATAATGACAATAAATGTAATAAGAAGGAATCTATCACCCAAATGTTAGATGACTTGGGTGATTCTTTCTTCTGACAACAACGTGGAATGATGGAAAATGAAGATGGATAAGGAATCTTTGGATCTAGCAAACAATGAATGAATAACGTATGTTGAGCCAAGTAGTCAGTGATCAAGACAATATTTGTATATTCTTCTTAGTAAACTCTTTACAAAGTGCCCTTCTCAAGAAAAGTCAAGATCCCCCTTTTTGTTTTCTATCCCTTTCTATTTATAAAGAATATCCCCAAGAAACCCTGAAGGGTATAACATAAGGAATATTCCTTATGCCTATTTCTAAACCTATCCTACCGTTACTTCTTTACTCCATTTGCTCGACCTTGGCAACAACCTTTCTAAAGACGACTCCTCGCTATTATGTCGTGGTCGACCCCGTCCTCGACCCTGCGTATCTACAGTTATCAAGCCGCCCAAACTTAGACCAATACAAAATTCATTACTCAAATGGTCATTCGATCCACTATTCAAAATTAGTTAATAAAGTATTTTTTAAACAGAGAATTCACTTAAGTATTTCTATAGCTCTCAGAAGGCCACTCAACTAGTTTTTCAAACTTCGATAGCCAAATACCTATTTTACCTTCTAAATTATTTTATTCATCAATTTAAGAATCTTAGTTGCATGACCTTCTGAGTGCTATAAAAATAGTTATAGTGACTTTTCTGTTAGTCTGTTACAATAAAAAAAACATAACTTTACTAAATAATTTTAGATAGTTGAGTGATTATAGATTTATAGTTGAATTTGGGTAATGAGATACTTTTATCTCTAAATAGAAAGCCAAAGCCTGCTCACCTGTCTTCAAACATTCCTATATTTCTCGCTCGTTACGAGAAATGTATATTCCTCCCGTAACACGAATTAGTATGCAAGTTCCTAAAAGTTCTTTAGAAAGATAGACATAAAGGATGGTTTTCGTAATGTTGTGTATGAAAATGGTCAGTTTTACATTGAAGGAAAAAAGACCTCTTGTGTGTGTTGTTTAGCAAAGTTAACTAATCTATGGGGGCGTTTCGACATAACAATTGTTAAATTTTTGGAAAAAAGCGAAAAAAAAATTCAAATAAAAATTATATTTGAAAATTAGAGTTGTGTTTAGACATAAATATAATTTTGGGCTTTTGAATTTTTGTGAGTAATCTGAAGTGAAAATTTTTGAAAAATAGGTTTTGAAATTTTTCAAATTTTCAAAAATTCCGAAATTCATCTTCAAACGAAAATAAAAAAGTTTCATAACCAAACATTAATTTCGATTTTTTTTGTTTTTTTTTAATAGACAAACGGGCATATGTTATATTTCAAAAGCTGAAAGTGCAATCGGAATGACTACTATATGAAATGAATAAACTGTTACCTGCACCGTGTGCATGTCTCGTCATCGTCATAGACTTTATACGAGGAGGTTTCCTGCCTCGGCTGTCTTTTGACATGACACCATAAATTGTAGAATATATTTTTATGATTTTAGCAGTTTTGAAAGTAAAAATTTATATATAAATTAATAATTGGTTATATTTGTAAAATTATTTATATCTTAAAATAAAAGTTTACGTATAGTAACTGCTTAGAATTTAAAATTTTGTAATTTAAGATTTCGCGTTTTTCCAACTTTCAGCAAGCTATTCTCTAATTCAAAGCTGTTCTCTTCACCAAAAAATTAATTATATTACATATATATAATATAAACCAAAGATTACTTTTCATTCATATATATTAAACCTTGATCATCTTAGCAAAAGTTGTGACTTGGCGCTGCTGTAATTAACCAAACCAAGTTGAGTCAGTGCTGATCATTCTCTCCTTGTTTTGGCACAGATTGTTGGGACAGGTGGAACATAACAACTCACAAATGGCATAAGAATTTAGTAACCATTGGTAAAACATCCACAATATTGGTGAAACTCAAAACAAAAGGACACTTAAAAAGGAAAAGCCAGAAAAACAAAAGGAAACTCCAAAACCAAGAAAGAGGAAGAAAAAAAAGGCAGAGATTTTAGTTAGTATAGACAAAAGTAAAGCAAAGAAAGCGAAAAGAGATGTGTTTGATAGAATACTTGTGAGACATTTCTCTATACACATTCAGAAAGAGGAGAAAAAGAGAGGACTTAAGCGTGATTTCTTACTTTTGCTTTTTCTCTCCAAACGAATCTTTGAAAAATCAAAAGTTCATTCCCAAACACTAATAAAAGAAATCCATTATATTCCTTAAATAAAATTGTTTCCATGAAAAAAGAAAAAAAAAACTCAGTGGAAAAAGTGAAACTTCTGATTTTAGCACATGTAGGTTTGTGTAGCAATATTTAGCCCTAACTACAATTTGTGAAAAATTCTAGTTAATCAGGAGTAGGACAAATTAAATGGACAGGGATTTTACTGTAACTTATAAAGATAATTTATGAGACGACATTAAAAGAGGACAATAAAGAACGAAAATTATTAAAGACATAAATATTCCTATGTAGAAAGCGAATGAGCATACGTTGTCGGGCATATGCCCATGTTGTCCAGCCAAATGTTCAATGATATTCTTTTTGGTTTTTATTCCTATTCGGAATTAGATTCAGTATTTGTTTCTATTTTGAGTGAATTTTGATTATCAATTTTATATTCGGAATTCATATTCATATTATCTATAAATATGATAATCATGAATTTTGAGTGAATTTAAATATGATAATCATGAATTTTGAGTGAATTTGTTTCTATTTTGGTATAAATTAATCATGATTATCTATAAATATGATAATCATGGAGAATCATTCCATGCTCATTGGTACAAGTTTTTGAAAGACTTAAGTGGTCATTTGGTAAGAGGGATTAGGTGGGTTAAGAGGTGGGATTAAATTTATACCTTGTTTGGTTGGGGGTATAAATTAATCCTAGGATAAATTTATACCTCAAACCAAATAAGGTATAAATTTAATCTCACATAATATCTCATCTATCCCATCTTATCCCATCTTATGCCATCAAATGTGGTATTATTTTATATCATATCTTAAATGGTATAAATTAGTACCGGGATTATAATCCCGATACTATTTTGTCCGCGTACCAAACGGCCTGTAAGTACATAAGAGTGATTTTTGAGAGAGTTTTCATCAAGAGAGAAGAAACGTATTTGTTTTGCTGTAGATTTTTATTCTGGCCAGCCAACTTCAAATCATGTTTTTCGATTCGTTAACCGTTGGATCAGGCTGATATTTTGACTAAGTGTTCATCACACTCTTTGATTTGAACGGTAGAGATCGAATTTGGAGGTCGTACCATCTGATTTCGAGCCTCGAACATCAGCTTCGTTTTTCTGGATTTTCCTCTTTCTTCAATTGATTAGTTGTTGCTCTTGTTGTTATCGTTGCTCCGTGTTTGGCACTTGTTGTGTAGTCAATTTGGAGAACTTTTGTAACCTTCTTATTGTTATAGTGGAGCCTTTTGGATCTTTGTGGTCCCGTGATTTTTACCTTCGATTTGAATGATTTTCCACGTTAAAATTTGGTGTTTATTATCTTCTTTATTTTCGGGTTTGCCTCTTCCTCGACATAACACATGTGAGTATTTCTATTTTATACACATGAGACATTTATTTTTACACATAATAGATCTATCATTTACACATAAAGTATCTAAAAAAGTCGCATTTTTAATTTCCACATTGTGAAAGGCCATGAAGGCCCATTTTTCCCTTTTTGATGGTTGTTATATATCATTTCATAATGTATCATACTGTATTGTATTATATTTTACTATATTACGTTGATAAATATAATATTTAAATAAATTATATTGTTTGTTGTTATTTCATGATGTCATATACCAACAATATGAAGAATAAACTTGTAATATTACAAAAAAGAAGAAGAAGAAGTAGTGTACGAGGTAGAATTATTACATAAAAAAATTGGGTAAAAAATAAAATATGATTATTTAATAATAAGTAAAAGGCAAATTGAAAAGAAAAAATAAGGTAATGCCACCACCACATCGTACATCAAATGATACTTTTTTCGTTACATAATGACGAATTTAAGAATATAATATAATAAAATTTAAGTAATGATCAAAACAAATATTGTATTTAAAGTAACAATATAATATAATAGGTAACAACCATCCAAACGAGGTGTAAGGATAGATTTTTTATTTTTTTTAATATGCGAAAGTGAACCAACAAAAGTGAAAATATATTTTGTGAACATTAAAAGTTAAAGGAGGGAGTACTTTAAAAGATAAATTTGGACATTTGTCATTATTAGTAACCAGTTGCTAACAACGGGACTGTAATGGTTGGTCAAACAGAACATTAGATTAGAATAATGTTAAAAAAAAGATTAGAGAGGATAGAGAAGTCATTACAGTATTGAGTTTCCGTTATGAAGGAAAGAGAACGGAGAGAAGAGAGATTTTCACTTCATTCTTCATTTTCTTTCTGTTTTAATTTCTCTTAATTAGTAGTAGTCTCTCCCTTCAATTCTCTTCTTCTTTTTGCTGTCTCTTTACTTTGCCCGTTGTAAGAAGAGAACCCAAAGCTCTCAACAACAACAGCAGCCTCATTCGCAAATCACAATCTCACACAGCATTTTGTTTCCTTTCTCACTTACTAGTATTTACAGTAACATGAGCAGAGTGCGCTTTGCACATTACCACCTGGTATGAATCCCACCACTACTGAGAACCCAACGCAACCACCGCCACCGCCACTGCCACCGCCGGCGCAGCCTCCTCGTTCCTCTTTCAGCTGTGACCGACACCCACATGAACACTTCTCCGGATTTTGCCCTGAATGCCTCTGTGAACGTCTCACTACTTTAGATCCTTCTTCTTCTTCCTCTACTAATAATAACCCTTCTTCTTCCTCTGTCCTCAAATCCCTTTTCTCCAAAACTTCTAAACCCACTTCATTTTTCCCCGAACTTCGCCGCACTAAGTCCTTTTCTGCTTCCAAAAACGAGGCGTTGAGCTTCTTGACTGGTTCTAATTTTGAGCCCCAACGTAAGTCCTGTGACGTTCGAGTTCGTAACACTCTTTGGTCCTTATTTTCCCTTGACGAAGACGCAAAAAAGACCTCCCTAAACCCTCATTCTGAGAATACTGCTGATGCTTTTGTCAATAGACCAGTCCTAGAGTCTAAAGAAGAAGAGGAAGAGGAACCAGAAAACGATAACGCCAACCACGGAAATGTGGTAAATGAAATAACTGAAGAGTCCCCTGTGGAAAACAGTTTTGCAGAAATTGTGGAAGAAGAGGTAGTGAATGGGGATATATTATTAAAGCCGATGAAAGATCATATAGATCTCGATTCTTCGCAGGCGAAAAAGCAGACTTCAGGAGGAGGAAGGGACTTGAAGGAAATTGCAGGAAGTTTCTTATCAGCTGCATCAGTTTTCAGCAAGAAATGGCACAACTGGAGGCGAAAACAGAAGGCGAAAAAACGAAACAATGGTGACAACAACTCATCTACTACACTGTCATTGGAGAACCCCATTTCGAGGAGGAAATACAACAACAGAGACACTCAATCGGAAATTGCTGATTATTGTGGATTTGGAAGAAGGTCTTGTGACACTGAACCTCGATTTTCTCTCGATATTGGGAGGATTAGTGTTGATGATCCCAGGTACTCTTTCGACGAGCCACGAGCTTCTTGTGATGCCCACTTTGTCGCGAGGAGCCTTCCGAGGATCATCCCGCCTATGGTTTCAGTGATAGAAGATGTGCCAGTGGTTCATGTTCCACGGGCTGATGACCAAATTCCGGTGGAAGAGCCGCGTGTTTCAGTGAGCTGCATCAATGAGGATGGTGGTGATATGCCTGGAGGGTCTGTTCAGACTAGGGACTATTACTTGGATTCGTCGTCAAGGCGGAGGAAGAGCCTTGATAGATCTAACTCAATTAGGAAAACAGCAGCTGCTGTAGTGGCAGAGATTGATGAGATTAAAGCAGTTTCCAATGCCAAAGTTCTGCCTGAGAGGGACTCGAATTCAAATTCAAATTCCAATTCTCTAAGGGATGATTTAACAGAGACTTTTGAATTGACAGGGTTTAAGGATAATGCTTCTGGGGTTGGGATTGGGGAACGCAAAGGGTCAAAAAAATCGAAGAAATGGGCGTGGAATATATGGGGTTTTATACATAGGAAAGGTAATGGGAACAAAGATGAGGAAGAGGACAGGTATAGTAGATCAAATGGGGTGGAGAGGTCATTTTCAGGATCTTGGCAAGACATAAGGAGGGAGAATAATGGTGACTTAAGAGGGGGTCTTAATAGGAATATGTTTAGGAGTAATAGCAGTGTTAGTTGGAGGAATTCGACTAATATTGGTGGTGGATCTTTTGGTAATGTGAGGAATCTTGGCATTGATACTAATGGTCATGGTAAAAAGAAAGATGATTTTGTGTTGGAGAGGAATCGGAGTGCAAGGTATTCGCCTAACCATATGGAGAATGGATTCTTGCGGTTCCATTTTGCTCCGATGAGAGGCAGCCGGAGAAATTTACCTGTGCAAACTAGGCCAAATGGGAGGAGCGTGCTTCGACTCTAGTGAGATCCAAGGTCCTTGGTGTTTCTTTTGATTAAAATGTTAATTTTGTCGCATTTGTTATTATATATCACTTGTGTTATTGTATTTTTTGACGATGCATTTGTCATCAGTTCTTTTTTATTTATTCTAATATAACATGAAAAGTATTTTCTTTGGCTCTAGTCCTTTCTTCTTGATGTCTATCTCATTTTCTTTTTGTTTCATTCTCAATGAATTAGCTTCATATCTTAGTTGAGTAAGGTAACTATATCTGTATATGCTTGTTTTGGAGTTGGTACTTTTTCTTCTTGTCTTTTACTTCTTTTTTCCTTTTTGCTGATTAAATACGTTTATTAAATCTTACCTCCTAAATTCCATGTTCATCTGTATATTCCATTTTCCCTTTTTACAATAGTTCCAAAAAAGTAAATGGTGACTTAACTGTCATATTTGGCAGTATGACAGCTAAGGATCTGTAATCTCACTTGATTCCAGTTTCATGGTGCTTCAGTTGTCTACTTATCTGTCTTCAAGGTTTTATGTTTGAATCCTTTCTTCACATATTTAACTGCCAGGATATGCCAATCTCGCCTGTAAAAATATGCTCATACTTGTTGTAATTATATTTCTTGAAAACTTTTTACATGAGAACCTGAAGATCCACCTCCATGAGTATATCAACTACGCTCAGAAGCAAATTCTGATTTGACTATCTTAACACTGACCTGAGTTTGCCAATTTTGATGGCTAACTTATTGGAACTCCAAGTTATTTGGAGGTGTTGCATTGATCATTATGATTCTGCCTAATACGAGTGTTGCATTGGATATACTTGTTCGGTCTCTTGATTACTTGATACAAGCCTTCCCTTTACAGTAGTGATTTCATGATTGTTGCTTGTTGAGTTCATTATTGTGTGTTGGTCATTGTTGATAACTCTTTGCAGAGTAGTCCTTGTCAAGGAAACAAAACATAGTGGATCACCCACCCAAAAAAGAAAAATAATAATGTGGTTGATCAAATGAACTGATAAGCATTTTGACTTTGTTAGTTTCTAGGTAAAAGCAAAGTCACACAGGCAATGTTCTGCTTAACATGAAGTTCTATAGTTCCCTGTTTGTACCTCATTGAAACTGACAATTAATATTTTCTCCTCATTTTACTTCCTTTCAATCCAGGAATCCAATTTGAGGCTCTGGATGTACTATGTATAAGTCACTTATCTTCTTGGTAACAAGCGTGAGAGTAAGTCAGTTCTGTTTTAGGTCTTCGCATGTGTTGTTAAGAGGCTCTATGGTAATTCAATCAGATAAGTTTGGGAGTAATCCAGTTTTCTTGGGTTGTTTTCGGAGAACTGATATTGACGCGATATGGTTGTTACCAGCAAACTTAGCTGAGAGTATTGGATGTCAAAGAATCAGATTGCTCATTTTGGAGAGACTGTAATTTACACAGCTGAAGCTTCAAATAGAGATCGAGTAGAAAACCTGAATCTTTCTTCCTTCTACGTATATAAAAGTTTATCTGAATTGGTATTGTAGTGCCAAGGCTCAGTTCACAAGACATGAGTTTGGCCCATGGATAGCTTTACAGCTTATTGCTTGCTTGATTGGGGCCTGCATCTTCTTTTGAGGGGTTATTGCTTGACTTGAAATGTTAATAAATTTGTGTATCCGTGGCAATGTAAAGTCTTGCTAGAGTATATTATTTTTCAGGTTAGCTTGTCGTTCTCTCTTGAATCCTAATGGACTCTTCTGCAATGATATCTAATATCTTGTTTTTCCGAGCTATAACTAATGCCACACCTGCATATAATTTTTTAACTGATTCTCAAGCAATTTATGGCAGTGTAGCAAAGTACAGTTAAGATTTTTATTTCTTTAACAATGTAAAAACTTGGCCTGAGTTTTGAAGGGAATACAGGACTTTGCAGCTATAGGCTACAGGTGTGGCTTAGTTGTCAATTAATAAAAACCGTGGAAGGCAATTTCAATAGAGACAAAATACTTAAGGTTATTTCTTTTTATCTCTCTAAGTTTTTGACGAATATAAATATTTGATACCTTTATTGGTCGGAGGTAGTATGTCCTCGATCAAATAATTGAGATATAACAAACTAGCCTAGACACCACTTTCACAAATATTCTTTTAGTACATGTTTAATGTGTATCAAAATAAGAAAAAGTTAATAGTATGTAAATGGCCTAAGCTTCTTGAATACGATTATTTTTAGAGAATTCCTAGTCTCCCTCAATTTGAGGCTTAAAGTTAAACTCATTAGTTATCTATTTTCTAAGTGGATAATATGATTCTTATCCATATTTGATTTGTTTTTAAAAAAATTATTATTTAACCCATTTTTAATGAATAATATGGGTGAGCAACTATTTTCTTTTAATCATTTTGCCACAACTATTGGTTAGTAATGATTATGGTCTCACAAGTTCATATAAGCTGAGTAAAAAAAAATCTTACAGTCCGTAAGTGGATATAATTTCAAAGGGATTTTTATTGCAATCATTTTGAAATTAAAGTATACGATATATTCATGCACTGGCAGGCTGCAATATTTTAGTCTTGAATTAGGTAAATATCGTAATTTCATCAGCTCCATGTTTATTTTTGAGAGAACATAAATGGACAAAGTAATGATTATATCTCAAGTAGTGAGGTGTTTTAAATGGGAAATCAAAGTAATCAAGCCGGCCAGCTCCAAAAATTCTCTTGGTTAAAAGGTTGAATGATCAAAATATGCTAACCAAAGTCAAAAAGTGACAAAATTAAAGAACAAATCTTTAACCTGCCTGCCTTCCTCATACAATACAATACAATTCAATAGAAAGGAAAGATCGAAATCCTATGGCATGTCCCATTAAAACCTCCTCCTCTTTAGTGGAAATGGCTGGCAAAGATTTTCTTGAAAACATTAGGGATTTGATGTTTGGATGGGGTCTGCAAAACACATGGAAATCTTTACTGCTCTTTTCCTTGATTTTTGATTTTTACTAGGACTCCATTACAAGTGCTTTTTGTAGAGCTACACTATTTATTACGTACTTTCTAGTCGTTAAAAAAAAAAGAATAATTTTTTTAAATTTATGATCTAAAATAAACTATAAATATGTTTATGGCAATAAAGCAACACATTAAAGGTGAAATAGGGCGTATCAAATAAAATTGTTTTTAAATAAATAAACGTTTCTCTTTGAGATAGGCTAAATGAAAAGAGTGCCAAATAAATTGAGATAAATGGAGTATTTATTTCATACTTTTTATGTGATAGTATTTGATTGAGCATGAAATTTAAAATAAAAATTTTTTTGGAAAAAAAAAAATCAGAATTAGCCAAATTTATAACTCATAATTGAAAAATAGTCAAGGTTTCAAAAATAATCGAGTTAACCACTTTTTCATTTAAAGATAAAATCTGAACAAAAACATCCTAAAAATCCGAAAAAATTCCAGTATAATATGCTAGAGTTCGAATTTTTACATATGAGATTACAATATAATGTGCTGAAACTTCATAATGTGATGGAGTTCCAATATAATATGGTAAAAGTTTACACATAGGAATTTCATAATTCAACATATTATGTTGGAACTTTTCGTTTTTGGGCAAAATAATTGTTATATTCTAATGACCTTGCAAATACTAACTATTTTTTAGTTACCAATCCGAAAAGTGACTAGCCCCCGCTACTTTAACAATTTTTGTTGGGGCACTTATGATCTTAAATACGTATGTCATTAGATTTCTAGAGTATAAATAATATTATGAAACAAGGGGAGTATCTGGTCATTTGTTCAACTGCAGGCAAACTCTCTTTTCTTTCCTAACCAAAATGTTTGATTTCTCGTAAAGATGTTAAATATCTCCATTTTAACATAATTCGTCCAAAGTTTAATAGGTGGACAAGTGAATCACTAGAAATGATTTTAATTTAATAGGCAAGAATAGTGTTAGTATAACATTTAGTGAAAAACATGTAAGCAACGGAGGCAATTTGTTCCGGTCTCAAATGAGTTGAGTAGAGCTGAATTGTTCTTCAAATACTTGTAAGTAATGGGCGTGTCTCCAAATTTGGAAACTTAAAACTTCTTAATTAAAGTTGTAGTTAAAAGGAGCCAATTTCGTACTGTGAAACAGTTGTTGGACTGGATGTGCGAGAGTAACTTGAAGTTCTTTTGCATGCCCATTTAAATGAAGCTTTAAAGGTGTTTGATGATATGTTTGAGAGAGGGTTGCGTTCGGAAATAACCTGCTTCAGTGTTTTAATTGATGGGATTTTTAGAAATAGTGATTCTTAAGGAACTAAGGATATTTGGCAGCGGTTGATAAGGGGGTCACATGTGTTGCCAATTGGTTTCTATAATGAGATAATCAGTGGTTTTTGTAGGTTTTGGCAAATTTAACGAGAAATCGGAGCTTTGGGATAGGATAGAATAAAGAGGATGGATGTGTTTGCTTGTAGTTCCTTGATTCATTTGTTGTGCGGACTGGCTATGTTAATGTGATTGGAAATGAATACTCAACCCTGAATAAGAAGATTGGATTTACTTGATGGTGTGGTATATAGTGCTCGCTCAATAGCTGTTGTAAGGTTGGAAAGATAAGAAAATGTTCTGAGTTGCAGGAGCTGATTGGAAGGAAAGTCTGTAGTAGTCTTACTAGTTACAATACTAATGAGAGGTTGGTTTGAAAATAAAATGGTGGTTTAAGGGAGTTTCTCTTTGAAGCTCTTGACCGAGAATTGTTCTGTAACTAATCCCACATGTTTTGGAAATATAATTCACGGGTTGTCTGAGAATGGGTATCTGAGAATGGAGAACTGGATTCTTTTGCAATTCATTAATCATTAGTGGATTATGCAGTGACGGAAGCTTAGATGAAGTAATTGCATGCTGGATTTGATATCAAAACGGGGAAATTAACTGAGAATTTGATCCTCAGCTTACAATGACCTGATCATTGGTTTATTCAAGCATCTGAAACTGAGGGTGCAATTAGATTTTTTGGTGAAATGAACGCTGAGAATAACTCGTCCAATATTCTCACTTATAATATGCTGGTAGACTTTTATGCAAATCTGAAAGATTTGGTGATACCGTGATAGTAAGGGTCATTCCGCATAAAGCGATGAAGCCAGGCATGATCAGATATATCTTGTTATTGGATCCTCAATTTATTGAGCCAAGTCGTTAGCAACCTTACAAACCTAATACGATCATGGTTAACATTATAATTATGTGCTTCGCTATGATGGCAAACCTGGGTGTGTTTTATATCTTTTTTTTGAACATGAGCCGTTGGGACTATAACCCAAATCTTGTCATTCATCACATCCTTATGGAGTGGTTTAATAAAGGTAGAGATTGCAAAAGCTTAAGGAGTTTCGCCTCTCATTTTAAGTGGCAGTCTTCAGCCAGATATCGTAAGATTGTTACGATATTACTCTTAAATGATGCCCTTAGCAGGAAGATCCTTTTCAGCTGCTGTTAGATGGTATATACTTTTCAGATCAGTTATCTCTATGGTTGAGCTCTTACATGATTGTTTTGAAGTACGTGCTGCAGATTGTCAGATGCCAATTTGTTCTTGAGTTGAATAATGCTCTGACCAGGAAATCACCCCAAATGTGATTGCATGAATATATGGAACATACTTATTTGAGCTATAAGATGATTCTTTTCAAGTAAGAAACTTTCAGGTTTGAGCTTCCTCGTTGTCGTTCTTTATTAACCTAGTTTTGCGTTCTTTTAAGATTGTTTTTGAGCTCTTTATGTGGTGAGAGAAGCATTATTTCATGGTTGCAGGGTTGCCATTTTTATGCTTACTAGGACAGCTGATTTGTCGGACAATACCATGATTCCTGCTCTAAGATTTAAGGGAACTCTCCGTTCATCTCAGGTGATTATGTCATTTGCAAGCGGAGCTATATTTGGTCAAACTGTAACTATCATGCATGAGTTTCTGTGGTGTGCTTCCTGTTTCCTAGAAACACTCCTAGATTCTGTTTCTGATACAAAGTTTGATAGAATATCCTTGCAATTTTCAGGTGTTTGAGAATTTGTCCGGAAGACTGGTTGTTAAAGACGCGTCGGCACCAAGTCAGGGCACCAGATTTATGATCTCATGTGGTACTGAATCTTGACTATAACTCCTCCCTCCTCCTCCTCCTCCTCCTGATAAGCTTACTGCTGCTTTTTGTAGGAAAGTGTGCTAAATATTTTCTTATCTAATTTTGTAGTCAGGGAGCTGATAATTTTTGTTTCCCTAAAGATGGATATAGTCTCTTCTGAAGATTTTCACTTGATTGGTGTACCCTGAGTATCTTGAATGGGGTATCTTTCCATCAATAGACTGTTACCTTACCGGAAAAAAAAAACAAAGAATCTTTCCATCAATGGAACCTAGTTCCTCTTAGACTTGGGTACTCTGAGGGATGGTGTGCTTCTCCGGATCACATCTACCATTTTTTTTCAATGTCAACACTGTTTAACCCAAAAAATAGTTTTCAAAGTCAAAAATAATAATTTTATATGACGGGCCACAAGCAATCGATTCAATCCGAAAGATATAAAATTTCGTTAATACAACATGATAGAGAAATGAGAAATAAATTCAATAACAGATAATATAATAAATAAAGCAGAGAAGAAAGAATTCTTATTGAATGATCCTTGATAGGATAATGAGCTGAACAGAGCTTGAAGGGCCGAACTATGACTAACTTGGGAGCAAGATGCTATGAATTACAATGTATATAATTATAGAGAAGAAAATTAGATTCCCCCGATTGTGGTAAAAGTATATCTATTTATAGGGCTAAATCTAAGTAACTAGTCTCCTTGAATTATGGGTCCATTATGAGCATTTACTCAATCCATCCATTACTTTTGGAAGACTTGTAACAGCTGTGTAAATGCTAGAATTCCATAACTGATGAGTTAATTCCATAACTGATGAGCTAATTTCATAACTCATTTATTGCATTTATTAATAATTGATTTGTAACTGATGGTGTAATGATGGTAAATCCCATATAATCCGGGATTAATTTATTCCTTCCTCATTTGTAATTATGAGATATTCTCCCGCGCCTGATCTGGGCTATTTCATGATGATCAGTTCCGGGACTAACATGCACGGTATGAGTATGTTCGGTCCCGGGGGTGTTTTACATATTATCTTTACATGTCATTCTTCACTTGTCTTCA